>NC_030811.1:46966590-48274090 GCF_001704415.2 Capra hircus
ATTTCATTTCACCTCTGGCATTTTCACAGTGGTTACTTTCTGGGCAACTTTTCTTATATCTACCCTTAAATTTTTATATATTCTAACATGTTTTTATATCTTTTCACATCATCTGTTCTCCCTAGGCAGTATCATGCGTATCCATGGGTTTAATTATAGGTATGCTGAAGATTTCCAAATGTTTATATCCCAACCAGCCCCAGTATTCCAGATCACTTTGCTCAATTGCATCTTGGTTGTATCATGTAGAAAAATCTATATGATTTTTCATGTAGAAATTCAAATTCTAAATAGTCAATATCCAATTCATCATTATCACAACAAAATCTTATGCCCAACTCACTGACAAGACCCAATCAAAGATCTGAAAGTGATCCCTAAATTCCTGTGTTTTTACTCTCTAAAATAAGCACTGAACAACTTAAAATTGCAATGTTCATAGCAATTCACAAAATTGTTAATACGATTAAGATGTCAATTATTTCCAGTTTGACCTATATTTTCAACATGATTACAATCAAAATTCTAGTGGTTACTCTGTGTTTATCTATACACTGATTCTAAGGATTTGATGAAAAAGCAGAACACCTGGACTAACCATCGATTATTAAAGAAAAAGAAGGACTTTTGTGAAAAGGAGGACTAACATTACTCAGCCTTAAGACTAAGCACAAGGATAGAGTGATCAAGAAAGTGTGGTACTGAATGAAGGATAAACAAATATGTCAATGGAACAGAATAGAAAGCCTTGAAATAGACCTACAGGAATAGAACCAACAAATATTTGATGAAAGGGCAAAGGCAATTTCATAGAGAAATGAGAGTCTTCTCAACAAATGGTGCTGGAAAAACAAGACATCCACAGACAACAAAATGAATCTGCACATTGACTTTATACCTTTCACAAACATTAGCTCAAATAGATCATAGACCTAAGTGTAAAAGGTGACACTGTCAAACTTGCCGAAGATAACGTAGGTGAAAATCTTGGTGATCTTGGGTATGGAAATGAATTTGTGTATATGTGCCCTTGTGTGTGTGTGTGTGTGTGTGTGTGTGTGTGTGTGTGTAAATGTGCATGACATAAAGCTTAATATTTTAACCACTTTTAAGTGTACAATTCAGTGGTTTCACATAGTTGTACTGGTATATAGTTTTTACATACAATACTAAAAGGATGATCCTTGAAAGAAAAACTTGAAAAGTAGGATTTTATTAAAATTAAAAATCTCTGTTCTGCAAAGACAGTGCCAAAAAATGAATACAGAAGATATAAACTGGGAGAAAATATTTTCAAACACATCTACTGAACACACCCATTCAAAATATATGAATAACTATTTAAACTCAACAATATGGAAGAAACAACCCAATTCAAAAGTGATGAAAACATCTGAACAGATAGCTTGTTAAAAAGATATATAGATGGAAAATAAGCATATGAAGATATGTTCAATATTATATGTCACTAGGGAACTACAAATGAAAACGAGATATTACTATACACCTGTTAGATGGTAAAAACACAAAACACACATGGAATTCTGTCAAAGTTATGGAGCAACAGTAACTTTTATTTATTGTTCAGTTCAGTTCAGTCGCTCAGTTGTGTCCTACTCTTTGCGAACCCATGAATTGCAACACACCAGGCCTCCCTCCATCACCAACTCCTGGTGTTCACTCAGACTCATGTCCATCGAGTTGGTGATGCCATCCAGCCATCTCATCCTCTGTTGTCCCCTTCTCCTCCTGCCCCCAATCTCTCCCAGCATCAGAGTCTTTCCAATGACTCAACTCTTCGCATCAGGTGGCCAAAGTACTGGAGTTTCAGCTTCAGCATCAGTCCTTCCAAAAACCACCCAGGACTGATCTCCTTTAGAATGGACTGGCTGGACCTCCTTGCAGTCCAGGGGACTCTCAAGAGTCTTCTCCAACACCACAGCTCAAAAGCATCAATTCTTCGGTGCTCAGCTTTCTTCACCATCCAACTTTCACATCCATACATGACTAATGGAAAAACCACAGCCTTGACTAGAGGGACCTTTGTTGACAAAGTAATATCTCTGCTTTTTAATATGCTATCTAGGTTGGTCATAACTTTCCTTCCAAGGAGTAAGCGTCTTTTAATTTCATGGCTGCAATCATCATCTGCAGCGATTTTGGAGTCCCCACAAAAATAAAGTGTGACACTGTTTCTACTGCTTCCTCATCTATTTCCCATGAAGTGATAGGACCAGATGCCATGATCTTAGTTTCCTGAATGTTGAGTTTTAGCCAACTTTTTCACTCTCCTCTTTCATTTTCACCAAGAGGCTTTTTAGTTCCTCTTCACTTTCTGTCATAAGGGTGGTGTCATCTGCATATCTGAGGTTATTGATATTTCTCCCGGCAATCTTGATTCCAGCTTGTGCTTCTTCCAGTCCAGTGTTTCTCATGATGTACTCTGCATAGAAGTTAAATAAGCAGGGTGACAGTATACAGCCTTGACATACTCCTTTTCTTACTTGGAACCAGTCTGTTGTTCCATGTCCAGTTCTAACTGTTGTTTCCTGACCTGCATATAGGTTTCTCAAGAGGCAGGTCAAATGGTCTGGTATTCCCATCTCTTTCAGAATTTTCCACAGTTTATTGTGAACCACACGGTCAAAGGCTTTGACATAGTCAACAAAGCAGAAATGGATGTTTTTCTGGAATTCTCTTGCTTTTTCCATGATCCAGTGATGTTGGCAATTTGATCTCTGGTTCCTCTGCCTTTTCTAAAACCAGCTTGAACATCTGGAAGTTCATGGTTTGCGTATTGCTGAAGCCTGGCTTGGAGAATTTTGAACATTACTTTACTAACGTGTGAGATGAATACAATTATGAAGCAGTTTGAGCATTATTTGGCTTTGCCTTTCTTTGGGATTGGAATGAAAACTGACCTTTTCCAGTCCTGTGGCCACTGCTGAGTTTTCCAAATTTGCTGGCATAGTGAGTGCAGCACTTTCACAGCATCAGCTTTTAGGATTTGAAATAGCTCAACTGGAATTCCATCAGCTCCACTAGCTTTGTTCATAGTGATACTTTCTAAGGCCCACTTGACTCAGGAATCAAATATGGTACAGCTACTTCAGAAGGCAGTTGGTAGTTTCTTGCAAGTTGGGTATACCCTACTCAATGATCTGGCAATCACACTTCTTGGTATTTATTAAAATGAGTTTAAAACTTATGTGCACACATAAAAAAAACTATACTTTGGTGTTTACAACATTTTTACCCATAATTGCCAAAATTTAGAAGCAACCAAGATGTCTTTCTGTATGTGAATAGATAGAAAACTAAGGCACACTCATACAATAGAATATTATACACAATAAAAAGAAATGAGCTATCAAGCCACGAAAAACATAGAGAAACCTTAAAGCATATTGCCAACATAGATAAGGCAGTCTAAAAAGTTTACTTACTGTATGATTCAACTGTATGACAAAAGGTAAAAAAGTAAAAAGGTCAGTGGTTTCCTTGGATTTAGTGAGGTGGGGGATGAATCTTAAACACAGGATATATTTAAGGAAGAGACGTTATTCTATTATCATAGTGTATTGGTAGACATGGTATTGTGAATTCTTGTTGATTCACATTGATTCACAGTTGATCCCATAAAAGTGTATAACACAAAGAGTGAACATTAATGTAAACTATGGTCTAGAGTTAATAATGCATCAATGCATTATTCATCAGTAGTGACAAATGTACCACAGTAATACAAGATGTTTATAATAGAGAAAATTGAAGTGTCAGTGGAGCAAGTATATGGAAATCTCAGCACTTTCTGTTAAATTCTTCTGCAAACCTAAAACTACTCTAAAATATAAAGTCAATCAACTTAAAGGAAAAGCACTGAATTTTTACTTAAACTTGTCCGTCCATGCTGGTACCCCCTTCATCCAGAGCCACATTATAGCTTAGCTATCTTGCTGTCATAGCCCTCTCTCTAGTCAACGTGCCTTCAGTTCATTCAATTTGAATACATCCTCCACACTGCTTCCAACTGTTTGCTTCAACATTGAAAAATGTATTATGGTACTTCACTGTTTCAAGTCACTTAGGTCCTGCCCACTTGCTCACTTTTTAACCCGTATTGTCTTTTATCATCTGGCAATAGAGAACTAATTACAACTTTGTGAACGTACTAAATGGTATGACATTTCTGTTGTGCTATTTTGTTTGCCTGGGACACCCCTGACTCAACTACCCACCTGTGCCCAGCAGCTCAGCCATTAGCTTATTCTTCTGAAACGTCTTTGCATTTCTGTGCTCTTCTTCTGAATTCTAATGTTGAGGCCACTGGTTTTGTCACCTGCTGGCTACATCATATGGGTATGCTCCTCAAAGGCAAATGCCATAGATGTTTGTCTTTTCCCTGCGGCAGAGCCATCTTTATAATTATTAGGATCCAGAACAGAATTCTGTTCAAAGAAGCATACATTTAATTTCCACATGTAAATTAAGCATACCACATGAGACAAATGACTTATGCAATGGTGAACATATAATTCTCTCTAGGGGCAGAGTGGCAAAATATAATTTTTCATCTGCTAGATGAGAAAAAAATGAACTAACTGATAACAAAGGAGAAGTTCAGGGGTGCTATTGGTATTTTGAAAAAGAAAGTAAAAGTGATTACAGATGTGCTTAAGACCAACTAGGTATCAGATTTAAAAAGAGAATTAAAAAAAAGATGTGTTATGAGATTGACCCCTGACTCCAACAATGATGCAAAGATGCGGCAATGAGTCCACAGAAGGGAAGTGGCAATGAAAATAAAATCAGAAGGTAAAAGGATGACAAAATTCAATGGTTCCTGGTGCTGGGTCCAAGGGACTGTGTCATGGGTCAGATTCTACCCGATCAGCAACCAGCACTGGGACAGCTGACAAAAATGACTTGCAGAAATGGCCTTTCCCATTAAAGAAAGAGAGATTTAATTTAAAATAAATTAAAATGATAGAAAATTTAATAAAGTTAGAACATTTTGACTACTATCACAACTCTTTAGGAGTACAGGCAGTCCTTTGCTATCTCAAAATAGTTTTATTCTCACTTCAATGTGCTGTTCTAACAAATAGACAATAAAATATCACAAGCATCATGTTTTCATTTAAAATAGGTCAGTAAATTAAATAGAATCATGCTGTCAAATTACTTGCAAAGATCTAAGTATTCTTCCAGTAATTATACCTAATGCATGATTTATTCCAGGACGATTAGTGATTAAAAATATTTTTTTCCTTTATTGATGCTCTCTTACTAATTATACCCCAACATGATTTACTTCATGCTTATGAATAGATGATAACTATTAGCTGGACATTTTTTTCTCCTACACTAATGACACAACTCTGCAGGAAAGCATTTATTTATTAAATAGATCTACAGTTTAAATGTAACAGCAAATTAGGAGCTCTTTTTCTTCTCTCCCCCCAGGATTTTAAAGCACTATCTCTATTAGAGTCTTCCTTTCCAGCATACATTTTACATAAGTTATCCTAACATTTACTCTTTTACCAACCACTTTATTGTGGGCACATATCTTGATTTTCAGCCATTTCTCTCCTCCCTTCATCAAGAATTTCTTACTTAACCCCTGCAATTTGTCTTCTGCCAGCCTTTCTACAGACATGGTTTTCTAAAAGGTCACTATTGACCTAGATCTTCCCACATCTGATAGAATCATCCTCCTTGACCTTCTGTGACCTATCTGCTGCACTGTCCCTGCATTTCCAAGGAAGTATGACCATCATTTCAGAGAGGACCTGTAAGATTACTTAAAGGGAGTGAAATCATTCTAGAATAGGGAAAAGTTTTTAAATGTGAGTCCCTTTTGAGGTAAGTTCTGTATTCTGTAACATAAAAGGTATCAAAGATATTTCTTTCTTGAAATGTTTTGCTTCCTTATTGTTTGTGGAGATGATCAGCCATCTTTCTCTTATCTCATGCCTCATCTTTCTTTAGAAACCACTGACCCCGTGACAACTTTTATTTTTTCTCTCCCTGAGAATCCCTTGAAAGATCAATGGTCAAGTCCGTGCTCTTTTCTCTGCACTTTCTGTCTGAGATACAAGCCACCCATCCCAGCTCTCTGTGCATGGAAAAAGAAGAAAATAAAACAACTAACTACTTTTATTATATCATAACTTATGTTCACTAATAGGTGAATGGGAGGAAATGATTAATCTATTTTAATCACAAATTGTTTAAGCCTATATTCCTCTTTTTCATATAGAAAAATTATGTTCTACGTTGCTTTAGTTGTTGAGACAAGCAAACAAGAAACATCAAGTTGTTATGATTACACTGTCACCTCTCATTGTTTATTTGGGACACTTGTGATTTGTTCCATGCAGTCATACCAAATCATAATGATAAAGGTTTTTTTTTTTTTGTATTGAAATTGCTTATAATATGACCAGAAACAGAAAGCATAGAATAGATGTGTCACTGCTACAGCCATGTAAAGACTTGCGCACCCATATGGATGTAGGATGGAAGTTGATCATAGAGAAATAAACATGTGGTTTTCCTAAGAGACTGTTGAAAAGAAAAAAATATTCATTATATTATTAATTATTTATATGGTTCAGATGATTCATGTGTGCTTTTTTTCCTTCTGGTAACTCTGACTTCCTTGTTGTGACAGTCCTAGAAGATTGAAATGTTTCATTCTCTAGTCCCAGACAGGTGACCCACGCCACAACTTGTTGAAGCCTTGTTCTTCACCCAAATCAGGAGACTTCCGGGGAGCATCCACTCTTGCTCCCATTTCAATTCAGCAACCTACACAGAACTCACAGGCGATGAGTTCTGGTTACCTCCTGAGTACAGGTTACCTCCTATGCCACTTAGTAATTGTTGAGAGCTTTTGGAAGTTGTCAATGGCCCGCTCCACTTGTTCGTTTTGCTTAGACTAAGTCTGAGATGAAGGACACAATTCTGCCATGTTCTTACACTTGCAAGGGAATCCCTCACCCCAGGTTCATGGGAGAGGGCACAGAGGGCATGTGAACACATGCACACATTGCACCTTTCTTCTTCCCCAGATTAACCATCCCACCCCAGTTCTCTCTAGCCTCAGTTCAGTTCAGCCGTGCAGGCATGTCCAACTCTTTGGATTATAGACCTGTGTTCTCAAACCTGAGGGTAACACTGGGGTTGAGCACCACTGCTCAGTCCCTTGTTAACTCAAGTATCATCTGGATCAAGAGCATCCACGTTACTGGAAGCTTCAGTTTAGTTGCTCAGTCATATCTGACTCTTTGCAATTCCAAGGACTATAGCACACCAGGCTTCCCTGTCCATCACCAACTCCTGGAGCCTGCTCAAACTCATGTCCATCATGTCAGTGATGCCATCCAACCATTTCATCTCATCTCATCTTGTCCCCTTCTCCTTCTGCCCCAGCATCAGGGTCTTTTCCAATGAGTCAGTTCTTCGCATCAGATGCCCAAAGTATTGGAGTTTCAGCTTCAGCATCAGTCTTTCCAATGAATATTCATGACTGATTTCCTTTAGGATTGACTGGTTTGATCTCCTTGCAGTCCAACGGACTCTCAAGAGTCTTCTCCAACATCACAGCTCAAACCCATCAATTCTTAGGCACTCAGCCTTCCTTCTGGGCCAGCTCCCACATCCATATATGGCTATGGGAGAAACCATAGTTTTACTAGACAGACCTTTGTCAATAAAGTAATGTTTCTGCTTTTTAATATGATGTCTAGGTTTGTCAAATCTTTTCTTCCAAGGAGTAAGCTTCTTTTAATTTCATGGCTGTAGTCACCATCTGCAATGATTTTAGTGTAGTGGCAGTGTTAGTTGCTCAGTCGTGTCCGACTCTTTGCAGCCCCATGGACTGTGGCCTGCCAGGCTCCTCTGTCCATGGGATTCTCCAGGAAAGAACACTTGAGTGGATTGCCATTCCCTACTCCAGAGGATCGTCCTGATTCAGGGATCAAACCCGGGTCTCCTGCATTGCAGGCAGATTCTTTACTGTCTTAGCCACCGAGAAAATAAAGTCTGTTACTGTTTCCATTGTTTCCCCATCTATTTGCCAGAGTCAAATATCTTGTCTAACATCATGAAAAATTCTGGATTTATCTATGTACGCATACACACACAGACAAACACAAAAGGTTAGTCACTCAGTCACGTGTAACTCATTGCAACCCCATGGACTCTAACCCACCAGGCTCCTCTGTCCATGGAAATCTCCAGTCAAGAATACTGGAGTTGGTTGCCATCCACTTTTCCAAGGGATCTTCCTGACCCAGGGTTCAAACCCAGGTTTCCTGCACTGCAGGCAGATTCTTTACCATCTGAGCCACAAGGGAAGCCCTTATCTATTCATGCACATCCCTTAATCAATTGAAACTTCTATCTTTAAAACTTAGAATCTTAATAATGTAAAATGTTTTCAGCTATGCATTCTTCCTAAGGCACTAGGAGTCTTCCCCCATTAACAAGGGAGTCTCAGTGACTGTAACAGAAAGTCTGAGAAAAGCTTATCAACTTGTATTTCACAATGCCACTCTACCATAGATATCTCATAATATGCAAAAATATTCTACTATATATCTACTATCTAAAAATATATCTAATATATAGTAGTTATATAAAAATATAATTATATAAATATATAAATTTTATATAAATATATTTTTATATAAATATATAAATTTTATTTTTATATAAATATATAATATATCTAAATATATATATAAATATATCTACTAAGGTAGATATACTTAGTGGTAGTGATTAATATAAATTTTCATGTAAAAAATCACTGAATTTATAGTTCATCAGTAAATTTTCACATATTAAGAAAATAACTTTCATCATGCATGATGATAAAAAGTGATCCTCAGTATTAAAAGAATTAGAAATTACTGCACTAGTGAGATCCATAAACTTATGACACTAATTATAAATAAAAATTGTTTATATGTTAGCTAATATTTAAAACTAGCAGGTTAATTTTTCATGTGGACTGCATTCTTGAAAACTCACCCACTTTCTTCATTTTACTTTTAATAACTAAGCTTTTAACAAGTATAACTCCATCTCAGAATATGTTCTTTATCTGAGTTCCAGAATGATATTTACAATTCCTGTTGAACACTTCCAGTAGGAATCACAGTCATCAAATACCTTTAGCTCCAAACCAAAGTATTCATCTCCAAAATAAAAATTCTGGTGTCCAAAGTATATTCAATGACATCACCTGCCTGCAACGATGTTACAATCTCCTGCTTAGAGACCTCATCTATCTTTTATTCCCTCTACTCTAGTCCTTCCTCCATATTTAACTGGTCCTCTTTCCATTTTATCAAACATAGCACTGAAATGCCTTTACACTCACAAATTTTTCCTACCACATCTCAGTCCAGACTTTTTTAAACCTCACGTCTGCATTGCCACAGTGACATTCTACCTGGTCTTCCCACTTTCTAGCACATCTTGGTAGAAGTAAAGAACTTTTATAAAATATACTTTTTTGTCTAATTTTATTTCTCTTCACTGGGATTCAAAACAGCTTTAATTGTATTACCAATTATTCATTCAGAAGGCTGATAGTCAAACCTCTCAGTTAAGAGTCTCCACTTTTCTCATCTAACTCTCCTGTTTCTCTCTACATGAACTCTCTGCTTCTAGCTAGCCTCCAAAGGCATTCATTTATGGTCACTTGCCCATCCCTCCTTTTAGCTTATATCATATATCTTGCCTTAAAAGCATTTTGTATTTTCTTGTTCTATTCCTATGTATTCTAAAAGACTAACTTTTACTTCTCTAACTTCTGAATGCTAAATCGAGTGGTATGGAGCCATAGACTATGAGCATCTTGCTGTATCATTTGATTTAAAACACTGAAAACTAGCACATAATACTAAACATCCTTAGAGCTGCTATAGTATAAACACTAGTTCCCAAGAGTTTAAATAATTACGTAAAGTGTCACAGAAACCTCATGATAAATGGGTATGTTTTTAACAGCTGTCCATCGAGAAAACACAAATATAATGTTAAATTATATTTCATAAATCTATTAAATTTACTTTGAATTCATGCTTTAGCAAGTGTGTCCTGAGGGCCTTCACATGCTGAACTCCATGCTCGGTCCTACATATAAAGCAGGCACTAAGACTGACACCACCTCTGCCCTCTTGCAACTTATATTTCATTTAGAAGTTCTTTTAAATAAATTGATAGCATTATTCACAAATTAAATGTGAAAAGCAATATAATTTTTGCATTGTGTACATACTAGTTATTTAAAATGAATTACTTCTGATTCCACATACAAAATTAGTCAACTTTTTATATAGTCAACTTTCCTCTTACAGGAAATTGAAATTTTTACTCCTTTTATAAATGTGAGCTAACTTGCTTTATAGTTTTAAAAGTGAAAAATAATTGAGATATTTGATCATTATAAATAGATATGATTGTATATTTTAAGAGGGGTAGCTATTTATGTTCACCTCTAACATCACACTAAGTTTAATGAATGCAGATTACTGTGAAGAGATTTGAGAAGGATAGCAATATTGTCATGAATGAAATATATCTGATAATGCAAAATACTCACTTCTGACCTGTTTGTGTGAATGCCAACCATGGCAAATTGGCAATCTGCACACCATGTAAATAGCTCAAAGCTAAGCTTGCCTGCTGGAGAAGCTAGTGTATATAATGAATACAGATTATTGAGTTTTGCTGTAGCGACTGTGAGGAAATAAGATGCTTTGGAGTGTTTGTATGCACTAAAACTGCTACATTAAAGGGTTTCATTCTGAAATTGCATTGCTTTTTGTATTCCATTAATGAATTCTGGTTTGAAGAAAAATGATTAAAATAAAAAGAATGGGTTCCTTTATTTCTGGCAGTAGCTTGATATGAATTACATTTGAAAGTTTCTGATGAAACAGAGGTAAAATATGTATCTAATATCAGTATAAGCCTGATAGACACATACCATACACACGGTATATAACCTTGAAACTACCTTGACAATATGGTTTATTGTTGTCATTTTCCTGAGAAAAAAATATGTTGGTAAAATACATGTACTTCATACACTAGTTAAATTATTCTGAGGAGATTTAAATGCATACTTTTACCCTCTACCTGGATTCCAGGTTTCAAAATTTACCTTCTTTAAACTGTGCTATATGAGTCAACATCCAAAGGTTGAAGCCTCTCCCAGATTGAAAAAAAAAAAAGATAACAATGCTTTTGTGCAAGTGTCTCGGGATGGCCATGGGGTCATCTCTGCAGATAGTTTGGTTCAGATATCACACCACCCAGTTGCTATACCCAACCTGCTTCAACTTTGCATCTCTGAGTCTGACCCTTGTCTTTATAACTTGACTAACACTTCTAAAACTAGAGGTGTGCCTTATTCTTGGTAGTTGAGATGATGTCTTACCTCAAAATCCCAGTCCAAACCCTACCGAGCATTTTTCCCCAGGCAGAGATCTCTCCACAAGAAAATCATGGACAGGATTTGGCCCTGAACTTGTGATCACGACTCCAATCCACCACCTACAGCACTTCCATTGTTTAGGTTTGATACCCATGTTGCCCATCTCTGCCTAAACCTCCAGCTCCCTGTCTCTGTCACATCTGAATACCGTTTTTCTTTCATGGTGCCTTATCCCAGTTCCTAGGACTGAGTCTATTTCTTTGAGGCTGCTCCTTTCCCAGGGAACAGGGAAATTTCAAAACACATCTCCATATATATAAGACATTAGGGCGTGTAATTTAACATTTTGGGGGTAATAATGTGCATTCTATTCTCCCTTTTACCTTTTTTTCTTGCAATCATTAGATCATCACTTTGAAGAAAGGATGTAAAGTTATGATGTAGCTTAAGAGCAGGCACTTCACAGGTCTTAGCTCTATGATCTCAATTTCTGGGACTGTCCTCAAGGATTTCTAATACGAAGTTCATCACAGTATCCAGCCAGTCTATTGTTTTCTTCTTAGAATATTTCTGAACAAAGCACTCAGTTTAGAAAAAACTGATATAACACAAGGTGTTTATTAATAACTGTCTCAGTTACTGTATTTCCTCACATGTTCCTGAATGCACTGATAGAATCTAGGCATTTCACTTAAGAAAATATTTCAGCTAAATTCAAATTTTACTATAAGGAAAAGTTGATTAAGGTATTTATGATTAAAGCTTTCAGAAGGATTGGTTTATCAATGCTTATTATGGCCATGGGTAAAAATGCAAATTTCAATGGACTTAGAACAGGTATCTGAGCAAGTAAACAATTATTTATCGAAATTATAACACCCTGGCAGTTTACAGTCTAGAATCTTGGGCTTTTCTCCATCATTCTGTTTTGTACCCAAAGGTGGAAAGGTAAGAGTTTGGGGAGTATAGAAAGTATATGTGGTATAGGAAGAGCATGGAATTCAAAGTTAGACAACTGGGATTTGAGTGCAGAGCCACTGAATGGCCACATTAAGATGGCCGCATTAATGGGCACATTAAGATAACTACTCTGTATTCAGTTTCTTCATTAGCAAAACTTACTACAATGCTTTTTGCTTGGCACAGAATTTGTAAGGATAGCATGGTGATGAAGAACATGCATTTTGAAGGTAATCCAGGGCTTGAACCTAGGCTCCCTTTCTTACTGTGTATGATCTTAGACAACTTACTTCTCAGCCTCCCTTGACCCCCCCATCCCAGATTTAAAATTGAGACATAAATTGTTCATTGATCCTACTTCAAAGGATTTTTTGTAAAAGATTATACTTGATAATATATGTAAAATGTGAAGTGTTTGAGTCATTGTCCAAGTTAGTACACTATCAGCATTAAATATAATTATTACATTAATATAGAACTGTGGAATTTTTTTTAAAATGCTAAGTATATGACAGCTCAATGATATGACAAGGCAATGACAACTTTATCAAAGCAGATAATTTTACTGAAAAGTTTTATAAACAGTTTATGTAAAAAGGGGGTGGTTCATTTGCAATAAAACAAAATTTCCTTCACGCAACTTCATCATAAGATAAATCAGAGTTTGCAAATTTGTGAGATGTCCAACTCAATAAAGTCCTTCACAAATTTAAGTAAATGAGAGTTATTTCTACAGTGATATAATCAAGGTTCTGAATTATAATTTTTTCATTGTCATGATGAAGAGGAAATTTACAATTTTACATAACCTCCTGCTTGTTCTGCCTCTGTAACTCAGCTTGGTCCTTGCAAAGTCTGGATCATGTAGGTCACTGTAGTCTCAGAAAGTGGGGACTTACAATAGTAGGAACTGGAGCTTATCTCACTCACCCTCATCCTGTTCTTTGCAATTGCCCAGCCCCTGCAAACCTGCTTAATCATGCCTGTCCCTGTAAAAGTCAGGCATACCCCTCCCCATCTTGACTGCTGTTCCCCTGCCCCAAAACCCTTTGTTTAAACCAGCCTATTAGCAGCTAGTGTAGCCCATTATAGTCTGTCTATAAAAACTTTGTAACCCCTTTGTTCCTGGCTCAGAGCTTGGAGTGTAAACTCCTCTGGGCCAGCCACTGTAATAAACCTGAGTTCACCAACTCTCTGAGTGTGGTGTTTGGTTTCTTGACCACTGGTTTCTGCAAAGTGATAGGCATCCTATTGCTTCCAAAATATAAACTGTTATTGTGTTTCTATTGATTTCTTGTTAGGTTTTGAGTTGAAAGCTTTTGTGATTTTCTATAATAACTTTCAAACCATATAGTTATTGGTTTATGCTGATTCATTCTTCTATTTAACTGATAGTCTCCAGCTTGGTTCTTTGCGCCTAAAATTATTTAATATTTGTCATCATTTAAGTTGATTGAGTGCCTCTTAGTACTCACACTCAAACTTTCTTCTCCTTGAATCAGGTTTCATTGCCCTTCATTATTTCCTCTGCTTCCAATTCCAGCTTCATTTGCAGACTCAGAAATTTTGTTTCACTGCTTTCATCCAACTCATTTATGTGTATTACAAACGTCTACACTGCTGAAATTGATTTGTGGCCCAAGTACAAGAAAATTCAGCCTTCAAGTGAAATGAGCCAGCAAGAAAGTCACTGCAACAGAGTGTGTGCTTTGCTCTGAAGCAGTCACAACAACCCGTCAAATGGTTAAAAGGCAACTGAGGAGGACTAAAGGGAGCAAGGGAAGATGAGATCCACCTGGGGATGCAGCTGCACGTTTCCCATTAGTTTCAGCTGGGGACTCAGCATGAACTTGAATATAGGATTTAGCTGGAAGCAATCTGTGAGGCTTTGAGGATGTTGGTCTTTGCAACCGAAACGACTTTCATGATAAGCAAAGATTAAGGATCAACGATGCCAGGGATGAAATGTAAGGTGGGAATAATTCAACACTGCACGCATGAGGATGACAGGAGGATCTGAGGAAGTGTCTGCTGGGAATGTCCGCAGCTGAATAAAATACCCAGTTTCATGGCATAATGTCAACTTGATTTCCTTTTATATACATGTAGTGCCCTATAAATGGATCTATTTGTCAGCCATCTAGATTAAAAGTAGCTAATCAACTCAGAAAACGTACATGTATGATAAAAATTACTTTGAAGAGGAGTGCAAGAGGAAACCTGCATTCAAAAATACAAATGAAATAGATCTCATTTTTAAGGGGTACAGAAAAAATTAAGACATCTTTCTGAAATTGCGTACTTATCTTTCAGACTAAGTTATCTTAAAATCAGGAACTGAAAAAAAAAAAAAAAAACACTCACCCAAGAAACAATTTGGTAGTAATAGCAGCAAACATATTACTTCTCATACTACAATGTATGGGTCACTTTGGGTCAAAAAAGACCACAAAAGACAACCAAAGAAGGTCCTAGACACCTCCAAGGAAAAGGAGCATTTGATAAAAACTATTGATCAACACCTGCCACAGGATCAGTGCTCCCACTGAGTGCTCCTTGGACAGCTGTCATCTCCATGGTTCCTTTCTGCCTATCAGACTCATCTCATCCTTGCCTGTATCACCAGACCTGTATTCAGTTTTGATACTTATTTGTCTGGTCAAGCCTTGGATTACTACATTTCTTATTTGCTGGGATATTGATTTTTCAAACTGGGCTCTGCAGGGATGGATTTTTAATGCGCCCTACCGGAAGCTCTAGGAGAGCTGCAGAGGTTCAACCAAAAACACTTTTGTATATATTTTAAAAGTTAAAAAACTTGAAAGAAAAAAATGCAAATGTATTGTGTATCAAATTTTAACATGTTGGAAATCCCATTTGCTAACTACTGTAGTATAATTTAATTTTGTACAGATCTTGAAACAGTTTACTTGCTTTCCCATAGCATATACTTAAACTTTTGTAAGCTTATCACTGATTATGAAAAATGATGATTTACACTGATCTTTGTTTCATACTTGTGCATGTCTGTATAATCATTGGTCTAACATCAGGCACATATACCTTTCAATATATACTCTCATTTTGGCACAACTGTCTCTTGTACAACCATATATAATAGAACATATTGTATTGTGACAAAAGAACTTTATGAGAATTTTCATGTTTATATTTTTTTCCAATATGCTTACCTTTTAGCTTTTCCATTTATGAAAAATGTAGTCCATTATAGATATTTCTAGAGACTTAACTTTGAAACAAATAGTACTGCTGCTCCCTTTAAATGTTTTCAATCGGATTAAATTGAATCATATCCTGAGACTACAAGTCAAACTATTTTTTTAGGTCTGTTTTCATAGGCACTGACTTTTTAACGTGAATTTTAAAAGCACCAATCCTGTATAAGCAAAATAAAGAATTCAACCCATACTGAAATTGCTATAAAGGTGCAATCATCATTTATGTTTTGGAAAACAGGCACAGACTCAAAATGTATAAACAAGCTTTTGCTATTAATAAGAACTACATTGTAGGAATGGAGGAATGTGCCAATTGTCAGAGTCTATAACTAACTGTACCTCAGGTGCAAATGCATCAAAATTCCAGTGTTTTCCTTGTTATAAAAATTACCTGAACATACCTACTCCATCCATTTTCAGATTCTTCTTCGTTATAGGTTATTACAAGATATTAAAGTATGACATATTTTAAAAGAGGTCAGACATGTTTTGGGTTTTTTTCCTCCCAGCTTCACTGAGATATAATCAACACATAATGTTGTATAAGTTGGGCTTTTATAGCTGGTACATATATATATATATATGAGTGTGTGTGTGTGTGTGTGTGTGTGTGTGTGTGTGTGTGTATACCTGGTAGCTCAGCTGGTAAAGAATCTGCCTGCAATGTAGGACACCCTGGTTCAACTTCTGGGTCAGGAAGATCTGCTGGAGAAAGTATAGGTTACCCACTCCAGTATTCTTGGGCTTCCCTGGTTATATAAGTTGAATTTGCATTACTACAAAAGTTTACTTAACACATTCAACACTTCATATTGTGTGTGTGTGTGTGTGTGTGTGTGTGTGTTTGCTGAGAACATTAAAGATCTACTCTCTTAGCGATTTCAAGTATATAATAGAATATTGGGAAATCTTAGGGTGTTTGCAACTGTTCTATCTGACACTGTAGGCATCAATAATGAGGCTATGTATTTGTCAATACTCAAAGACCTTTAAGTCACAACAAGCAAACTTTAAAGTTTAAGACTTAAAAAATCATTCAGAAGTATGAGGGATTTCTAGAACAGAATGTGATAAAATAATTTCACTATATTTAAAATTATGAAACAATCTCACTTCAAGAATAGAGGGGAAGTGTGCTGCCCTAACTAACTTTAGAAATGAGAGGGGTCCTCAAGACTAGAGGCAAGGGGACTTGTACCTAGCACTGTACTTTAGTTGAAGATCTTATTCCCCACAGTGATAGAGGTAATAGTTCTGACACTACTTTTCATGTACACTGGAAAATTAAGTAAATGGGTTAGAGTCAGTTTTCTTACAGTCAGAGTGAGAGATCATAGACAAATAAGAGAAAGCTAGAAGGATTCATGTAGTAATAGGTCAAAGTTGGAGAGAACAGAATGAACTCCTCTTTAGCCTAGTAGAGATATCTGTGGTTACACATAGAAAATTTATAGATCTAGACTCTTTGTGACCCCATGGACTGTAGCCCACAAGGCTTCTCTACCCATGGAATTTCATAGTAAGAACAGTGGAGTGGATAGCCATTCCCTTCTCCAGGGGAAGTTCCTGACCCAGGGATTAAACCTGGGTCTCCTGCATTGCAGGAAGATTTTTCACTCTCTGAGCCACCAGGTAAGCCCTTGCATGGGTTAGTATACACATATTAAAAACCAAGATGTAAACGTTAGGTATACTCATTGCTACTGATGTGCCATCACTTCTAGGCCCTTTCAACTGAAACAGCAGGAAAAATAATGACAAGAATGGAAGTATGTAAAGGGGCCAAAGAAACAATGGAAAGAGCTCCCAATGGTCAACACTGGAAAAGTCTGAGCGACAAAATAAATATTGGAATATAACCCAAAGTATAGCATAAATATTTAAAGTCCATATAACAAGAATAAATAGGGAGAACAGAGAATTTTCCTGCCTCTAACAATTCACATACTCAGTGTAGAGACTGACCAGCCAAGCAGGTAGAACATAAGATTCTGAACAGGCACATGTTGACGAAGGAAAAGGAAATAAAAACAAAATGCCTGGAACTCATAGTTTCCCTCATTTACTGAACCCCTGTGTGGGAAGCCCTGAGCAGACAGTGTGGCATAGGAAGGCACAGAATCTTGATGGGTGGTTTCAGTGAAAAGAAGAGGCCATGAAGGGGAAGTGAAGACAAAGGCCAGCCCATTACTATTATGTACTATTTCTCCCAGCAAAATATATTCAGAATCCTAGGAACCAAGTGTTTGTTCTCTTTCAATGAATAAGACTGTGTCATGTTTTATTTTTTGTACATACTTTTAGTTTGACTGAGGCTACTTACTTATCTGTACTCTATTTTTATTCAGATATATTTACTCATAGCTGTGAAATTATTCATTCTCCCAAATAAGGCAAATCTGGTGGAAGATTTTTATAAAATAATAAACCATTTGCCTTACAGTAAAGGTGACATCTGTTATTACTACTGTTACCATTTTAGTTAGGTCTTACCATGTTTGGCTTTCCTGTGGCTCAGTCAGTAGAGAATCAGCCTGCAATGCAGGAGACCTGGATTTGATCCCTGGTTGGGAAGATCCCCTGGAGGAGAGCATGGCAACCCACTCTAGTGTTCTTGCCTTGAGAATTCCATGGACAGAGGAGCCTGGTGGGCTATAGTCCATGGGTTGCAAAGAGTCAGACACAACTGAGTGACTAACAAACTATCCTACTTATGTTTGAAAGAAAATTGTTTGTTTTTCTTTAAAATGATGTGATTTGCATCTAATTTACATCTAAGTTAGCTCATTTGAAAGACTTTAATTGCTTTACTTTCCCTTACTGACATTACCCAAGGTGATTGACAATCCTAAACCCATATAATTTTAGCCTTGCTCCAAATTGTTTTGATAAAAATGAAGTCGAATTCATAAAAAGATAAAATGAAGGATATAATGAAAATTAGACCAAAATAATAAGTAAATCTGCTCTTTGCTGCTCAATGCATGTCCAAACTTTCCTCAAAAGTGTTACTTGCTGCCTTTTATTCTGAATGACACATGTGTTCCCTCAGCATTTTTGCATTTGACTCAGTATAGAAAAGACTTTACATTATAAGAGGTCATATTATGGAGGTCCTTTGTATTATGGGGAACTGAGAAGGCAATGGCACCCCACTCCAGTATTCTTGCCTGGAAAATCCCATGGATGGAGGAGCCTGGTAGGTTGCGGTCCATGGGGTCTCTAAGAGTCAGACACGACTGAGCAACTTCCCTTTTACTTTTCACTTTCATGCATTGGAGAAGGAAATGGCAACCCACTCCAGTGTTCTTGCCTGGAGAATCCCAGGTGCTTGGGAGCCTGGGGGGCTGACGTCTATGAGGTCACACAGAGTCAGACACGACTGAAGTGACTTAGCAGTATCAGAGCAGTCCAACATTCCCAAATTACCAGATAGGTTTTCTTGATGAAGTAGTCAGTAATGCTGAATGTTCTATTTTCCTACCTTTATACTCTAATAGTCATCATGAGGCAGCTGATTATACAGAAGTAGTCAAGAAACTAAAACTATACTTATATACAATGATTTGGTTTAAATTTACTTTGTCAAACTTTTTTGATAACCCTTCTTTCCTATATGCTAAATATTTTTACTATTCATTTAGGATATAAAGAGAAAGAAAATAATCACATCTTGAAAACCCTGAGTATCGATCACTATCCCCTGATACATTTAATCTCTTCTTATATCTTTCCAACATTTTTATTTTCATATTTATTCAGGCCACAAATATTTATTGAACACTTACTATATGCCAGGAAGCCTTCTATAAGCTAGAGCTATAGAAATGAACAAAATAGAAATTTTATCATGTGGACATTTCATTCTCTTCTGGCTTGGATATTGAAATTTTGATGAGAAAAAGTTAATATATAAGGCATGAATGCAATCAATTATCCACCACTAATAATGATAAAAGAAAGCTCAGTTGCCCACTAGATATTTAAAGCTCAGAATATGCTTTCAATTTATTTTTGTGTTTCACAGTTGTAATGACTAACTATATTTGTTTTACTTTCTCTAAATTTAACAACTACTTTAAAAATCTGAGAGAAAACTCAGGCCTCGTAATTTTTTTCTAACCAATCCAAATATATAGATCTCTGGAAAGTTCTTCCTCATAGATTCCAGATAGCTCAGCCTAGAATCCATTCTAGGTAAATACTGTCTCACTGAGGATTATTCAGTGTAATTTTCCTTAAGAATCAGTACATGGAATGTCTTTAGAAAGTAAAATTAGCAGAAAATAAAACAGCTGCATTTTGAATATGCACTTGCCACCTGCACATTTGCAAGTACATAGTATCAAATTAAAATTACAGTGACCTGAGAATGAATTGAATTTAGTTGTATTTGAATATTTATATTGCAACATATTTAGATGTTTTATTTGAAGGTGGTTCTGCCTTTGTAATACGCAAGTGTACTGGGTGTGTGTGTGTGCATTGATATGTGTGTACATGCATTTTGCGTATGTGCAATAAATAAAAAGAGTTTTTCCTCTACCTCTCATAAAGCATTTTAAAATAAAAATACTTGATTTACAGTACCACTCACTTTTACTTTTAGGAAATCTTTCCTAAAAGTAATTATTTGCTGTCATAGCAGAATACAAATAAAAACACTACATACTTAAGTGTATGATTCCATAGATACCTATCCAGAGAAATGAGAAAATGTGTCCCAAGATACAGTGATATGTATCTAAGCACAGTGCATTTTTAAGCAACTAATAATCACAACTAACAATCACAGTAAAACATTATATCTTGTTATAGCAAAAGGATAGTAATTTTAACATTGTAGAATTCCTTGTTCAAGAGTTAGCACTGAGCTGAAAAATACATTTTACTATATAAAATAACAATAAACATCATTAAGGAAAATTACTGAAGGCCTCTGCATGAAGCATCACACGGGTATTGCTCCAGAGGAGGCTGATGGCTCAGTTCCACCAGACCTCTTCAGAGAGGCATTGTAATAATAGCTGCATCTTTGAAAAGTAGCTTAGGAGAAGAAGAGAGAAAATAACTGCTAGCTACCATCTTCCATTGTTCAGCTTTACCTCCACAAGGTGCTCTATCCCAGTATGTTCAGATTGAGTGGAGCTGGTTCAAGGCAACAAGGAAACCCAGAAATTGGAGGCATAGGCCACAGTAGGGTTTTGCTTCCCAACATCAAAAGCGACATTTGAGGCAGGAGCTAACCTGTCTCCAGGATGCAAAAGTGGTGCAAATATTGCCTAGGCCGTTCTGAAGAAAAAGTAAAGGCAAGTGCAGGACCCGAGGTAAAGTGTTAGTTGAATCCACATTGCCTGAGAACTTTACCCATGGGTCTCACTCTGAATCTCTTTGTTCTACTAAAAGCCAGCAAGAACACGTCACAGGCAAACAATAGCTTGTAATGAATTGTAAGGGACTACCATATAGCCTAACCTTTTTAATAGTTTAGGACCCATTATGGTCTCCTATTGCCATTCTGCATTTTTTATGTCTTCGGTTCAGTTCAGTTCAGTCGCTCAGTCGTGTCCGACTCTTTGCGACCCCATGAATCGCAGCATGCCAGGCCTCCCTGTCCATCACCAGCTCCCAGAGTTCACTCAGACTCACTTCCATCGAGTCTGTGATGCCATCCAGCCACCTCATCCTCTGTCGTCCCCTTCTCCTCCTGCCCCCAATCCCTCCCAGCATCAGAGTCTTTTCCAATGAGTCATCTCTTCGCATGAGGTGGCCAAAGTACTGGAGTTTCAGCTTTAGCATCATTCCTTCCAAAGAAATCCCAGGGTTGATCTCTTTCAGAATGGACTGGTTGGATCTCCTTGCAGTCCAAGGGACTCTCAAGAGTCTTCTCCAACACCACAGTTCAAAAGCATCAATTCTTCGACGTTCAGCCTTCTTCACAGTCCAACTCTCACATCCATACATGACCACAGGAAAAACCATAGCCTTGACTAGACGGACCTTAGTCGGCAAAGTAATGTCTCTGCTTTTGAATATACTATCTAGATTGGTCATAACTTTTCTTCCAAGGAGTAAGCGTCTTTTAATTTCATGGCTGCAGTCACCATCTGCAGTGATTTTGGAGCCCAAAAATATAAAGTCTGATACTGTTTCTACTGTTTCCCCATCTATTTCCCATGAAGTGGTGGGACCGGAGGCCATGATCTTCGTTTTCTGAATCTTGAGCTTTAAGCCAATTTTTTCACTCTCCTCTTTCACTTTCATCAAGAGGCTTTTTAGCTCCTCTTCACTTTCTTCCATAAGGGTGGTGTCATCTGCATATCTGAGGTTATTGATATTTCTCCTGGCAATCTTGATTCCAGCTTGCGCTTCTTCCAGTCCAGCATTTCTCATGATGTACTCTGCATATAAGTTAAATAAGCAGGGTGACAATATACAGCCTTGACGGACTCCTTTTCCTATTTGGAACCAGTCTGTTGTTCCATGTCCAGTTCTAAGTGTTGCTTCCTGACCTGCATACAGATTTCTCAAGAGGCAGCTTAGGTGGTCTGGTATTCCCATCTCTTTCAGAATTTTCCGCAGTTTCTTGTGATCCACACAGTCAAAGGCTTTGTCATAGTCAATAAAGCAGAAATAGATGTTTTTCTGGAACTCTCTTGCTTTTTCCATGATCCAGCGGATGTTGGCAATTTGATCTCTGGTTCCTCTGCCTTTTCTAAAACCAGCTTGATGAATGGAAAATATTTACCTGTTATTCCCCTCTTAGAATTTGTATTTTACTTGTTATTTCCCTTTTAGTATTTAGTTATTTCCCTTTTCATATTTCCCTTTTAGTATCTGATTGATCTAGTTTTCAGATATCTCCCTGTCTGTTTGACCTTATTTATTATGCTTTAATATTAATAATTACCAAAACATAAAACACATAAGCCACAGAACAGTGATAGAAAAGCAGATCCTCAAGTCATCTTGACTGAACTGTCATGCTGTCTCTAATTCTGAGAAACTGCATGAATCCAGGGAAAACTTGCTCTCTTGTCTATAGTATCAAACATGCCTATCTTGTAGAGTAGTGGTGAAAATTTAATAAGCTAATACAAAAAAACACTAGGAAATCATAGATAGTAGAAAAGGGCCTGCCACAATGTAAGTGCTGTATAGATCACAGCCACATGATTGTTGAGAGATTTTTACCATGAAAAATTTTCTAACTGAACATGGCCATCGCCTCTACAATCTCTTTTTGGTTGTGGCCAAGAAGAAAGCACTCTGCCCAGCACACAATATATTCTTGCAGTAGGTAATGAGAATAATACAATAAAAGATTTCAGAAAAGGAAAAAATGGGATATGGAATCAATCACCCAATTATTTGTATTACAGATAAGACAAACATAAGTGGAACACTTTAGGGTAAATGCTCATGGCCAGTGGGTTCCACAGTCAAAAACTTTTAATTAAGTATATTTTAAGACTTAAAAATCAACAGATACTAAAAACTAGAATTAAATATATGATTTGTGTTGAAATATGTGAATAAAAACTTTAATATATACTTACACTATTTAAGTGAGCCACTGTGCTTGTACATTCAATTAATTTTAATATTTACTCCTTTTACATTGATACTGTATTTTTAAAATTAATGTTGATCATAATTTGTTTCTTATCTACCTTGTCACTTAAAGGATTTGAAATGACTTCCGGGATTTTCAAGCTTAATGGTCATATTAACTGTTGAAAATATGAACCTTTTTTTTAAATCAGAAAACATACAATAATTGAGATGAATATCATTTTGGCACAACTACAAACTTAAATGAGGGGAAATCAAAAATTGAAAATAATGACTGTCTTATCCATTTTCACACTTATGCATTAAACCTCTTGGTTACATTACCAAAAAAAAAAAATGAAATCCATTTAAACCTTTGAGCATACATCAATTTTGTCTTGTCACTTCACTGATGCAGTCTAAAAAATCAATAAATACACTGAGTTCTTTGAAAATCATGCTTCCTTTCATTTTCAAGAATCTATGCTCTGAACACTAAAGAGTATAATTTGGCATGGATTCCATTTTATACAAAGACAGATTTCCATTATAACTATATTGACAAATTACTTATACACAGGCTTCCAGGCAGAACTAACTTGTAATAGAAGTCATGTACTAGATCTCACTTCAGCAAACTTTGCAAAAGCACCCATGAAATGTTGCACTCTGTACTTCCACCATCTGCCTCATGGTTCAACATCATATAACCTTTGCCAGATAGGACTGTTAAATAATTCCATTGTACTTGCAGCTAAGATAGGGCAATTTTACCCCAATTTATTAATTATGAAAAGGTCTAGAGAGTCTATCTTATCTCTAATACCAAAACTTTTTGCATTTTCTTATCTTTCATATTAGTCTTATATCAATTAACTGTTCCCACCAACCAAACACCATAAATTACTAATTAGAGTATACCTTATAAAATGGCTATGTGGTAAATACACTAGCTACAGAAGACTGAGACATGATCTCAATATACATATTTGGATGTGAATTGTCATTTTCATATACAGGAGATCATATGCATGATAAAAAATGCTCTCTAATAGAATAAATAACAGCTGAATATCACATTTTTGCATCATGAAACACATAATAAGCCATTTTTTACAAATTCACTTCAGTGCTATTGCTAGACCCTGAACAGGCTTACAGATATTTTTGTCAGTACCTGAATCTGCACAGTGAAAGCTTATTGCTTGTAAATTAAAAAAAAAAAAATCAAATCATATCAGGCAAGCAGAACAGGAAATAATAACAGACTCTCCCCTCACTGCCTCACCAACTATCTCATATTTAGTCAGTAGATTAAGTCATGGAAGATTAAGATAGAAGCTTGCTCAGGACATGTAGAAAATGTAAAATACTTTATTTGCAAAAACATGAAGTGTAAAGAAGAAAAATGGGTTGAAAAGAAATCAAGTTTAAAAAGTCCCTGAAGAATCTAAATATCTTTCTATTATATTTTTGAGGGATTGCCATAGTTTGAAGATAAACCATTAAATCTTTAAGATTAACCAACATGGGGGCAATCTGAATGATAAAGCTATTCTAATGAAATGCAGACAAACACTAAAAAGAATGAAAAGTGACAAGTAAAATCCATTAGAGAACAGCATTTAACTACTGGAATCAGAAGATTACTTACCTTGTCAGTTTATAGCTGTGTGCCTCCTTTGCACAGAAACAAAACATCCTACAAAGTGTCACAGAGACACTTGTAAGGCAAACAGAATGTGGTCATTTGAGTGGTATACAGAGTATTCATGCTTCCAAGTGAAACATCCAAACATCATTGAATCTACAAGCCCACAATTAACTATGCTTCAATGGGTTA
This sequence comes from Capra hircus, assembly GCF_001704415.2. Taxonomy (NCBI): domain Eukaryota; kingdom Metazoa; phylum Chordata; class Mammalia; order Artiodactyla; family Bovidae; genus Capra; species Capra hircus. The sequence continues at coordinate 46,991,648 of NC_030811.1, forward strand.
ACACTCAGTCTTGCAAAATGAACGGAGCAGATTTAGGAAGTAATTAAAAGCCAGAAAATAATTACAGTTCAATTCATCAACTACAAGAATGTTTCTCAACAACTAGAAAAGCTATCCTTAGGTGGTCAAATAAGAGTTCCTGTTCAAAACTCTTCAGAAACTGTACGTGAAAGTGAAGTCGCTCAGTCATGTCTGACTCTTCGCGACCCCATGGACTGCAGCCTACCAGGCTCCTCTATCCATGGGATTCTCCAGGCAAGTGTACTAGAGTGGGGTGTCATGTCCTTCTCCAGGGGATCTTCCCTACCCAGGGATCGAACCCTGGTCTGCTGCATTGCAGGCAGATTCTTTACCATCTGAGCCAGCAGGAAAGCCCTCAGAAACTGTAGGTGACCAATAAAAACAATAGATGATTCCCTACTTGGTATTCTATAAACACTAAAAATCCAATCATTTCTTCTGGCAAACTACTGTAAACCTTAAAATATGCAGAAAAAAGGGATGAGAGTGGAACTTTCCAAACACAGAAAACATCTCCATTCATAAATGCTTACCAACAAAGGCAGCATTGATTTTTCAAGAGAACTTTGATTTGAACAAGCATATTCTAAGCTTATAGAATGCATGCTGAACAGGGTTACTACTTTTAGAAACATTAATCTAAGAAGGGGTCAAGGAAAATGAAATTGTATACAGAATCAATTCATCCCCTTGAAATGAAAAAAGCTACAGCGCATGTTTTTCAAAGACTATATTCATCTTTTTTATTATTAATACAATAAACTGATAGCTTAAATGATTATTTAAAGAAATTACTATATTTCAGATTTCACTATGATAATTTTATTCATTAGAAAACATTAGTAAAAAATATTAGGAAATAAACACTAAAAATATGGCTTGAAAAAGAAAAATATGTAAAAATAAATCAGATAAATAATTAGCAGTTATTTTAGAGAACTCATCTAATTCAGGGAAACTATTTTGTTAAACAAAACTACTTGCTATAATCTAAACATTTCAAGGCATTTACAGATATGGCAACCCACTCTAGTTTCCTGCCTGAAAAATTCCATGGACAGAGGAGTCTGGCAGACTAGAGTCCATAGAGTCACAAAGAGTCAGACATGACTGAGTGACTGAATGCGCACACACACGTAGAGAGATTCCAAAATCAGTCTCAGTAATGTATGCCTCTTACTTGAACTTTTTGATACAACATTCTATGTCAGTTCCAGCATCACCAAAATGAATGGTTAGAGTTTCAATACTAATACGAATAAGCCTATTTCTGGTGTCACTAAGACTGGCCTATCATGCATAGTAATGCTAAGCCCTTGCCATGGTGGGAAATATTAGCAGCCATTGCCCAGTAAGGCTGGCTCCACCGTGCCTGAGATAAAGGTCTGTGATCTACAGACTCTGCTAACAGCACAGCATAGTTTATTCTGTATCATCCAACCTCTCTTTTAGTATTTCAATTTGACAATAGTTGGTCCTCCTGTGATTTGCGCTTTCTCTTGAAATCCAATCAGCCTGCTAGGTTTCTATCATTCTTTCTCCCACTTTCCAACCCTCTTCTACCCACTCACCCTCACTCTGTGAGACTGGCAAAAGTACTCACTGGCTGTGAAACTCCCCTGAAATAGTATTCCTCACGTAACATGGGATTGTGACAGTTGAGTTTCTTCATCTTCTGGGCTCTACCTGTAGATCAAGTTTCTTTGCCATTTTGATCAGGGACCTGAATATCTAGACCACTCCCCAAGAGTGTTTGGCCTACAAGCTGTTTCGTAATCTCTGTCCTATTTCATCTATGCCCGGCTTCTTCTATTTCCCCAACTGTTCTCATGAGGCTTTATAACCAAACCACAGGAGATACAACAACATGGCTGAAATCATGGTCCTGTACTGGAGCTGGGCCTCAGGCATGATCAAATGGCCCCTACACCATATCTGAAATACCCTTGGAGACATTTAATCACTATATCTTCCCATCCTCTAGGATTCAATTCAAAGACAAACAGGAGAAATAAGTTTTTCTCCAGTATGAACCTGCCCCATAGGTTGCAGCTGTTACTTTTTGGAAACAAAAATACCTCCAGAGGTAAAATATCTTACGATGCTTGACTAAGTTAGAGGAAATAGTATTTATAATGGTTGCAATTCTTTTCAAAGTATATACAATGAGTTTGAGCAAGCTCTGGGAGTTGGTGATGGATGGTGAAGCCTGGCATGTTGCAGTCCATGAGGGAGCAAAGAGTTGGACATGACTAAGCGACTGAACTGAACTGAAGCTTGGAATGTGTGAACATGTCTTATCTAACCATAAAAAGTTATTCACATATCCTTAAATACATGGATTTCTGAATATGATATAATAATAAACAATTTGGGAAGAAATGGGAAATAAGAGTGTCTGACTCTTGAGAGTCCCTTGGACTGCAAGGAGATCCAACCAGTCCATTCTGAAGGAGATCAGTCCTGGGATTTCTTTGGAAGGAATGATGCTGAAGCTGAAACTCCAGTACTTTGGCCACCTCATGCGAAGAGTTAACTCATTGGAAAAGACTCGGATGCTGGGAGGGATTGGGGACAGGAGGAGAAGGGGACGACAGAGGATGAGATGGCTGGATGGCATCACGGACTCGATGGACATGAGTCTGAGTGAACTCCGGGAGTTGGTGATGGACAGGGAGGCCTGGCGTGCTGCGATTCATGGGGTCGCAAACAGTCAGACACAACTGAGCGACTCAACTAAACTGATTGAACTGAAGTATATAGTAACAATCATGATCATTCCTTCTTTGTTTGGTTTTATATTTATTTTTTGTAAACTTGCTCTGATTTGCTCCCAGATGATTAGAGATTCAGAATTAGGAGAGTTGATTTGGAAAGGAGGCAATGAGCTGAAATTACTAACAAATTTGATTATAAGCACGTACTGTTTCTTATTTCACAATATTTCAGAAAGTTCAAATAATTCCACATATTTATTCACAATACTTGTGTAATATTAATGGTTTTATCTGTATTGCTGGAAGAAATATCAATAATCTCAAATATGCAGAGTTTGAGCAAGCTCTGGGAGATGGACAGGGATGCCTGACATGCTGCAGTCCATGGGGTCGCAAGGAGGTGGACACGACTGAGCAACTGAACAGCAACAATCTGCATGTGTGTGTGTATGTAAAATATGCTTCATACTATATACTAGTAAACATAATATATTTACCCTTGCTAGGCTAATTTGCAGAATTTCAGTTAAATGGAATACTAAAATATTTTGCAAAGAGGATCTATTTTGGCCAAGAATTCACAAAAAATAAAATTCCTTTGAAACTTCCTAACTCCAAATAGCATTGAATATAAGAGCATATTACAAACTATTACATTTAGAATAGATAAACAACGAGGCCCTACTGTATAGCACAGGGAACTGTATTGGATGTTTTGTGGTTAACCGTAATGGAAAAGAACACAAAAAAAGAGTGTACACATGTGTATAAGTGAGTCACTTCGCTATACAGCAGAGATTGGTACAATATTGTAAATCAACTACACTTCAATAATTTTAAAAAAAGAACATCAAAGAAAACAAGTTGTTATTAAAATACTTTTTATGTTAATAGTAGATCAACCCTCATGTTCCCAATAAATGTGGTCACCTAAAAATTGAGTATCTAGGGAATTGTCAACTGTCACCAGTTTAACTGAAGAAATGAAATTATCTTCAGCAAATTAATTTATTTTGCACACCATAAGATTTTTACACTTATTTAAATCATTAAGAATATTTTCCATTGACTACTGTGAGATCCATAAAGCATCACATTTATTTCAAATAAGGGTTTCATCTAAGTTGGAGATTTATTTTGTTTTTAACTACTTCAGTTAGTCTACAGGTTAGCTTAGTTAGAAGGAAAGTAAGAGTACAATTTCAGGTTTATGAACCTTGAACCCACTCCCACTCCAAGCAGTAACTTGATTATGAATGGCCTTTCACTCAAAGATAATTTTTTTTCTTTTTTTTTTTAAACTTCATGTGGGTCATGCAACAAACTATATAGTACAGTCTTCTACTCCTTCAAGTGAGAAAGATTTAAAGATTTTTATTTTGTTTTGAATTTGAATGGAAAAATATAAAGTGAGTATTACTAGTAGGTATTTGTGAGAAAAAGAAACGATAAGGAATACTTAAATCCATTTGTCCTAATATACAATTTTGAGTTTGAGAACTGGGAAACATATGTAGACAAAACAAAGAGATAATCTTGCTCTTATTTTCTATTATTTCAATGATCTATTTTTCAGTTGAACAGACACATATATGTCTCAAAATTATTTAGGATGACTCGCTAGTTGTCTCTTTCATTTATTATATTTCACGAGCTCAATATTATTATTATTAGTGGCATTTACATATAATATGCAGGTGCATTTACCAAGATCCCTTCATATGTAGTTTGGTTATTTGGTTGCTCACGGAAAAATAAATACCATATAGATCTTGAACAACTGACACAATATATATATTTCAAAATATACAAGCTGAAAGGTTGAAATGTTCCTTCCATATTCTATAAAGAAATAATTATTAGAACTGGATAATGTTAGAGTTTCCTGAAGCTTAGAAATCATTTCATTAAATTTATGGAATTTCAAGGAAGAAAAGATGGCTCTTTAGATTTGAAAAAAGGACTAAATTGTTTCAAATATAAGGGATGTTTCAAAGAAGAAAACTATAGAAAATTGAGTATAAAGTAATTTGCTTTTCACAGGTTATCAACAGAATAATCCATAAGACTAAAGTAGAGAAATATGAACAATTTGCTCAGTAGAAATGGGAAAGTGAGAATAATGAACACAGAGTTTTTTTAAATAGTGAAGGAATATAAGAAGATCCATTTTCCCAAAATGTTCATTTTAGAGATCATTTAAATTTGTAGTTATACCTTAGAATGATCTTCATGTAATTTAAAATTAATTTGTTCAAATCTTGATCCTCTGATGACCTATTTTCCTTCATCTCTCCCTCATTTCCTTCAACAACTGACTGAGTTCATTTACTTACCATATGCTGAGCTTATGCATAATGTTCCCAGTGGTGAACAAAACCAGCCCTGGAGGAATTTACAAGCATATAGTGGATTGGCAGTGAGCAAGATGGATCAAATATAAAAATATAAATTTATAACTATGATAAGGAAGCATTCAACAAGTTATGAGAATATCTAATGAGGCAAGTATATCAAGTTGGAAAGGTTAGGAAGGTGTTTTTCAAAGAACAGGGGGTCCAGCTCAGTTCCTTCCCTGACAGGGATGCCTGTCATGCTGCAGTCCATGAGATCGCAAAGAGGTGGACACGACTGAGCAACTGAACAGCAACAATCTGCATGTGTGTGTGTGTGTGTGTAAAGTTGATAATTTGACAAGTTGATAATTTGATTCAATCCTACCTTCAATTTTATTTCTCATTTTCTTTTCCTAACACTAAATTTCAAATTTCTGGCCCTGAAATTGACCAGTGTCTCTGATGAAGGGTGAGTTCTTTTTCTACGAAAGCAACGTTAGATCTACTATATACAAAATAACAAAAGCCAGGTTATCTCTATTGTTCCAACATCCCTTTGGCTATCTGCCCCTTGTCTCTGAAAGTCCAACTCTGTTGTAGCATTTATAGAGCCCTACATCAACTTTTATGTATCAAATCAAACCACTCAGGACACATCACACTTTTCATATTTCAGTGTAAAGAAAATTTAGTTATCGCTTTTTGATAGATAACTGTGGATGGATTTGAATATGTAGTTAAGATTTATTTTTTCCCAGTAAGTTTAAAGTGTCTATGTGGATTCTTTATTATTAAAAAAAAAAATGAAAACACTATATCATGCTTTAGACTTGCTACAAAATGCACTTTAAATTTACAGGAGGACCACTCTTTATCACAGATCTCCTCTCACATTTTTGGAGATTTCCAGATGGAGCATGCTGGAGTAGAACTGAACTGATTCACTTATTAAATGGAATATTCCTCAGGATACAGACTGAGGCCAGATGACATGGCTGCCAGAGATGAACTATGAAGAGTTGCTTTGATCTCTGCAGATTGGTGTCCTTATTAGTCAAAATCCTGACAAATGAAAATTCAATAAGCTTTCTTTGGACATAAAGAGATCAAATTGCCAACATCCATTGGATCATCGAAAAAGCAAGAGAGTTCCAGAAAAACATCTATTTCTGCTTTATTGACTATGCCAAAGCCTTTGATTGTGTGGATCACAAAAAACAGTGGAAAATGCTTAAAGAGATGGGAATAACAGACCACCTGACCTGCCTTCTAAGAAATCTGTATGCAGGTTAAGAAGCAATAGTTAGAACTGGACATGGAACAATAGACTAGTTCAAAATCAGGAAAGGAGTTCATCAAGGCTGTATATTGTCACCCTGCTTATTTAACTTGTATGTAGAATACATCTTGAAGAAATGCTGGGCTGGGTGAAACACAAGCTGGAATCAAGATTGCTAGGAGAAATATCAATAACCTCAGATATGCAGATAACCATGAAGTGAAGAAAAACTAAAGATCCTCTTGATGAAAGTGGAAGAGGAGAGGGAAAAAGTTGGCTTAAAACTCAACATTCAGAAAACTAAGATCATGGCATCTGGGCCCATCACTTCATGGCAAATAGATGGGGAAAGAGTGGAAACAGTGAGAGACTTTATTTTGGGGGGCTCCAAAATCACTGCAGACGGTGACTGTAGCCATGAAATTAAAAGATGGTTGGAAGAAAAGTTATGACCAAACTAGACAGCATATTAAAAAGCAAAGACATTACTTTGCCAACGAAGGTCCATGCAGTCAAAACTATGGTTTTACCAGTGGTCATGTATGGATGCAAAGAAGTGATGCTTTTGAACTGTGATGTTGGAGAAGACTCTTGAGCATCCCTTGGACTGCAAGGAAATCCAACTAGTCCATCCTAAAGGAGATCAGTCCTGAATATTCATTGGAAGGACTGATACTGAAGCTGAAACTCCAATACTTTGGCCACCTGATGGGAAGAACTGACTCATTTGAAAAGACCCTAATGCTGGGAAAGATTGAAGGCAAGAGGAGAAGGGGACGACAGAGGATGAGATGGTTGGATGGCATCATCGACTCGATGGACATGAGTTTGAGTAACCTCCAGGAATTGGTGATGGACAGGGAAGCCTGGTGTGCTGCAATCCATGGGGTTGCAAAGAATCAGACATGACTGAGTGACTAACTGAACTTAACTGGACATAAAGAGCTTATCATATGGTTTCCTATATTCAAAAAGAAAGTATAGCACCTCCTGAAAATGATGTAATCCTGCATATTCAGGCTCTGGAAAAGTCTGATTTTAGATACTGCAAATGCCCCAAATAGCAACTGGCACTTATTTAATTCTTACAACATGTATTTCACAATAATTCCATAAGCAAAAGTACAAATAAGATGCTCAGTTTTCTTTTCTATGTGAATAGACCAAAGATGCAATATTCTTCTCATTTTCTCTCACAATGTCTTTTTTTTTTCAAATTCAATTAATTTCTGTGGGATTTGACTAAAATATCTTCAAAATGTATCTAGACTTTGATTACTTCTCACCATCACCATCACCACCCTGATATTTCTCCTAAATGACTGCAATATCTCTTAATTGCCTTCCCTGTGTCAGGGACTTCCCTGTCTTCAGTCTATTCTCAACACAGTAGCAAGAGTGATCCTGTTAAAGCATATGTCAAATCACATCATGCCTATGGTGAAAGCCTTCACTGGTTTCCCAGGACGTGTAGAGTGCTTCAGAATCTCACACCCCAGGTGACTCTGTTCTCATCGTTTTCATCTTCTCCTCTCCTGCCACCATCCTCAAGCTTGTGCACTGTGTAACAGCCATACAGGCTCTTGCTGCTCCTTTAACATGCCAGTATGAATCTTATCTCAAAGTTATAGACAAAGTAATTCCTCATTTTAGAAAGCTTTTTACCCTAGATATCTGCATGGTTAGTTTACTCAGAAGTCACTTCTGGGCCATATCTAAAATACCAGTCCTCATGTATCAGCCATTGTCCCCATTCTATGTGTGTATCTCCCCTTCTCTTAATATCTAAATTATATAGATTTTACTTTTTCATCTTTTTAAGCTATCTGTCTGCCTCAGCTAGAATGTAAGTCTTGTAAGGACAGCTTTATTTACTGTAGTATTTGCATAAGGGTACTTGAAGAGAGAAAAGTGTTTAATTGCTATTTGACTCTAAATAAGTGAAGCTCCCAGATGTTGAATAATTGATTGAAGGCCATATGGCTAAGAGTAAAGGACTCTGTAGTCAAACTGGGTTTTTCTTATTTCATAGTATTTTACTAATTTGTGACACCTGCCTAACTTTCTTAAGCTGCATTTGCTTCTAAACATAGAACTGCAAAGAGAATGTCCAGATATAAAGGCGGTGTGCCCCACAACCTGACTCTGGGTAGAAAAATGACCAAATGACATTTAATTTTTCAACTTGAGCTAGAATATCTATATCTATATTCAAGAATCACAGCCAAGGCTGCACTTCCATACCCTTATTTTTCATTCCAAAATGGCATCTCTGTAGTTCTTGAAGAAGATTGTGAAGTTGCTCAGTCATGTCCAATGCTTTGCGACCTCACGGACTGTAGCTTACCAGGCTCCCCTGTCCATGGGATTTTCTAGGCAAGATTACTAGAGTAGGTTGCCATTTCCTTCTCCAGGGGACCTTCCTGACCCAGGGATAGAACCCAGGTCTCCCACATTGTAGGCAGATGCTTTACAGTCTGAGCCACCAGGGAAGCCCATTAGTTCTTGGCCTTTGCCAAAATGTATTCTTTGTTAAATGGATATGTATATTTTGGAAAATTAAGAGAGATTTGATACACTTGAATGTGAGATGAGGCAGTTCTACATTGAGCCTTTCAAAGCTGAAAGAGTTATGGATAAAAGAGAAATTTTAAAAGAGTTAAATGGAGAAAAAGAACAAGAGCCATAAATGCTACTTCTTAATTGTCATATTACATAGCCCCATACTCCATCTCTTTCTGTCTCCTGAAGAAGTTAAACTTGTTCTATCTTATATTAACAAAATTATGATTTAAATCCAATGAAACTGTTTTTTTTGAAAACTTAAAATACTTTTTCAAATGTGTAATGATTGAAAGAAAAGAAAATTAAGAAAGAACTGAAAAATTCTATTTCTTAGACTCCTGAATTTCTTCTTCTTCAATAGTCATTTTACTTCCTTATAGAGGAACAGGCAAAACTGTAGATGCTTTTGGAAACAACTGAAAAGGTTTTAGGCAGAAAAAATTATTTAACAGGTTTGATAGGTAACAAACTTTTAAACCACAATACTTTTGTTGTTATTGTTGTTTTTAAATGTTTGTGTGTGTGTGGTAAAAATTACATAATGTAAAACATATAATTTTAACCATATTTATATTGCCCTAACTTCTTATTTTATTCATCAGATTTTAAAATATTTAGATAATATTTTAGGACGAAGAAAACCCTTACTATGGCAGGCTTTCCCATCATAGTAAATATCCCTCATTGATGGGAATAAAATGCCATGAACTCTCATGTACTGGTAGAGAACAGTAAGAAAACAAATATTTTCTAGCTAAAATAAGAAAAATATTCTATTTTCACAATAATCTATTAATTCCAAAGACTGTTGCATACTAGTCTTTAGAGGATATCACAAATTAGAAGCAAGACCAACCATTTCTAAAATTCTTAATTGAGTATTTCCAATGACTTCATGCTATGCTAAAGGGAGAGATTTGTTTTTCCTAGCACAGAATATACTGATTACACTTTATTGCCCTCAAGTCACTGAAGCAATAATATACTTTGAGATACTGTAGAAGTCTGAAAAAGTTAGTTTGTCTTCATGGTACAATCTACCATACTAATGGAAAACAATTTATACACTTGCAACATTCTAACTTATTATCCCACTAGTAAGTTGGTAAACGTTTAATGTTAATAAAATCTTGTCCTCTTGACTTTCAATAGTCATAGAAAGCTTCTATTGAAGAGTAATGCCTTCTGAGTATGGTTCTTATTAGTCTTATTTATTCCAAAAACTATTTAAATATCAAAGAGGCTTTAACAGAATGTGCAATTAATTAACATGAATAAATGTGAAAATAATAGTTCAACCAGATGTCATGTAAAAAGTTTCCCTGGTGGTCTTCCTGGAAATATTTTTAAGTTGGATAACACTCTAAGTGCTTTTATTTATACTGATATAGTTAAATATTTTTCATTGTTAATTCACCTAGCTTCTGTTGAATTCCCTTGATTAGCTAAAGAAAGGCAGAACGTTGGGGGAATCTAATATAATATTTTTCATTAAAAGAAAAAAAATGATTAGGAAGGAGCAGTGTTTCTAATCAAAAGATCAATCATATCTTTAAATTCAAGACTTCTAAAAAGTTATTTTTTGAACTTGAGCAGGACATAAGTTGCTATAGCACCAAGAGCCATTAGGTTTTCTCCTTTTCTCTGGTATTTCAAAATTTTACTGAAGAATAATCAACTTCATTAACTCACCTCCCTCAAAAAACACCCAACTAAAACAATTCCAATTTTTAAATGTTTAATTTTTGTGAGCAATTTTATACCTTCTAGAAGTTAGAAACTTCTACATTAAAAACTGTCAGGAATCACACATCAAAACCACAGTGAAATAACATTTCATGCCTCTTAGCGTGGCTATTATCAAAAGAGACAAGTGTAAGTTGTAGCAAGGATGTGTTGGTAGGAATGTAAACTGATACAACTGCTATAGAAAACACTACAGAGGCACCTCGAGAAGTTTAGATAAAACTATCATGATTTAGAAAATCATTTCTGGGTACATATCTAAAGGAAATGAAATCATTATCTCAAAGAAATGACTGCACTCCCTTGTTCATTGCAACATTATTCAAAATATCCTTAATAATAGCCTAAGTTTTCATTGACAGATGAATAAATAAAGAAAATGTGGCATATTATTCAGCCTTGAAAAAGAAGGAAATCCTGTCATCTGTTATAGCATGGATGAAGGAGGAGAGCATTAAGTGAAATAAGTCAGAGAAAGACAAATACTGTTTGGCATTACTTATATGTGGAAACCTCTCCTCCCCTCAAAAAAAGAAAATTGAACTTATAGAAGAGCAGCAGAATGGCTTGAGGATAGGAGAAATGTTGAGAAGTTGGTAAAATGGTACAAACTTTCAGTTATAAGATGAAGAAGTTCTTAGTATCTAATGCATAATGTGGTGATTATAGTTGATAATACTGTATTAACATCATTGAAATTTGTTAAGATCTTAAGCATTCACAATTTTAAAAAGGTAAATATATAAGGTGATTGATGTGTTAATTCAATTGTGGGTATCCATTCACAATATATATATATGTATCAAATCCCACATTGTACCCTTTAAACATATTACAATTTTATTTGTCAATTATACATTAATAAAACTAATGAACATTGTCAAACTTCCTTCTTCACTGATTTGCTATGATTCTGTGGTCCATTATTTTAATCAATAACTCTCCTGTCGAAAGTCTGCAGCCTCCTACCTTTCTGCTTTTACTCCTACCCTCACGCCCCATTTAAACTTCTGCAGTTCTTAAGGATCCCATGAAACCAGTTCCCTGGTCAAGTCTTTTGAAAAAAGTGACACAATAGAACTGATTATTGAGTCTGAATTTACAGAGAAAGCAACATCAGAGGAGCCTTCTAAACTGCCTGTGTAGACAGCTCTTTACTGTCACTGTGTCAAATATCCTCCATTGTTCTCCTAACTATAGCCCCTGAACAGGTGGCTCAGACTATAGATTATCTCACCTAATATTTTGTAGGAAATTGAAGCCATTAGCCAGGAGCCATTAGCCATTCTCACTGACCTAACACAGTATACACTGCCCCTTTTGGGCTGCCCCAGAAGGGCTCTTCTTCCTATTGCTTTCACTTCCTTCTTCCAGCAGTACTTTAATTCCTGCTGCTGCTGCTGCTAAGTCGCTTCAGTCATTTCTCACTCTGTGCGACCCCATAGACAGCAGCCCACCAGGCTCCACCATCCCTGGGATTCTCCAGGCAAGAACACTGGAGTGGGCTGCCATTTCCGTCTCCAATGAATGAAAGTGAAAAGTGAAAGTGAAGTTGCTCAGTCGTGTCTGACTCTTAGCGACCCCATGGACTGCAGCCCACCAGGCTCCTCCGTCCATGGGATTTTCCAGGCAGGAGTACCGGAGTGGGGTGCCATCGCCTTCTCTGACTTTAATTCCTAATAAACGGAATACTGCCTTCCATATCAGTAAACGCAGGATGTCACAGTCATCAGTGATTGCGGTCACAGTCTATGGTAAACTAGTGACCCCTGAAGGAACTCAGGAAGGAAAAGAATACCTGCCTTCTAGCAGCCATCAGACTGCAGCCACTCGCTCCAGAGATCCCTGAGGAAACTCAGGATGTGCAAACGCAAGATACTGTTCCCAGATAGCTGAGGTGCATGCTAAAAAGAATCATTTCTGTGAGTCCAGACTCTTGCATCATCCCATAAATAGAAAAGCACTAAATTCCTTAGCTTGAGATTTCTATTAATGGTTCTCTTTAATTAAAAGTAATCTTTTGCTCACATTACCTGCCCTTTAGTGCAAAGCTCCTACATATCAATTAGCTCCGCCTCCTCCCCCCTGGCTCTCTCAGAGTTACTTGGGATGCTGCCTCCTGGGTTTAAAGTCCTAAAAATTCCTGCCAAATAAAACATAACTCTCAACTTTTATGTTGTGAGTATGTTTTTTTAGTTGACATTCCCAACCCCTTCTGTCCTCAGAAAACCATCTTAGCATCAACTCTTTTTCTCAGACATTCGCAATTCCATCCTTCCTATAAGTTTGTAAACATGCTTAAGCCTCTACCATTTTTAATAATTCTCATTACCATCATGCTGCTTAGCTACTACAGTTCATTTTATACACAAATTTCCTCTAAGAATCTTTCAGTAATAATTACTAAATATCACAATCATATTATCAAAAAGTTATTTGGACTTAAGTAATTGTTCAGCAATGTTTTTTCTTAGAAGGAGAAAAAGATTCTTAATAACTGATTTTTCATTGCTCTGAATATATGTATCTACATTTTTTTTTTCCTAGAAAGGGAGTATAGATCATTTTAACTAAACTCTTCTGACTCTACAAAATGCCCAACTCCAACTGGCATCAAATAATTGGAATTTATTGACTCACAGAAATGAACACTCAGGGAGATAGCTTTTGTTTCAGGCATGGTTGTATCCAGAACTTAAATAATATCATCAATACTCTACCTTTCTCCATTTTTCTTCTTTACTTCCCCTGGTGTTTTGTTTTGTGTTATGCTGTTCCTACAGATATTTTCCTTGTGGTGTCCCCTGGCATCACAGGGGAATAATCCTATTCATGCCAGCAAAAGACCTATGTGGATGCTAAATTCCTGACTGGGATTATGAGATCATATCAGAATCAATCTCTATAACCTGACAGAGGGAATTTAAGATTGGCACCATCTTTAATATTTTGTTAAACTCTGTCAAGAAAATTAAAATTTAGAAGCAAATAATAATTTTATAATAATAATTCAATGACCAGTGGTTAATAATAATTGATAGATCAAAAATATTTAAAGATCTTCAGGCAACAGTTATTTTACAGGTGACTTTCATATAACTTTGAAAAATAAATGATTCTGATATTATTCAAATACTAAATTTTATCATGAATCCAACAAAACCAATACAACAAAATGGATTAAAACAAAATGATAGACTAACTTTACTTATGAATATAGCCTAGCTCCAGCATTACAAATACAAATATGTAAGACTGGTCTGATATAAAATATCTATCAAAATAAAGGAAATGATCATATCATTATGTCAGTATACTCAGAAAACCAATTAAGTACACATAAGTAGTGTTTTATAATAAAACTTAAAGCATAAGAGCAATATACGAAATTATTTTTTCTACTAAAAATCTATTTCAGTAAGCACCTTTTTCACTCATACATTTGAACACCCTTCCCCAATGTAGAGAAGGCCTCATCTTATTAACTCATACTTCCTCAAGGTACAAGCTGAATACTTTCTAAGCTGTACTTAAAAAGTACTATTTTGCAAAATATATACATAATTTCTACAAAGCAATAAGGGACTTAATTAGGAGTGTTCATGGGTTGCTTTGTGCGTATGTGTTCTACAGTGGCGACTATCTTATTTTAGTCACTAAACCCCAATCTTTTTAAAATTCCCTTTAAATGTTTTGACAAATTTAACAGCAAAATTCTGAAAAGCAATTATCCTTCAATAAAAAATAAATTAATTTTAAAGATGTTTGTGGAATTTATTATTTTATTAGTTTTTTAATGGGTCATCATTTCAAGCTTTGGTTTTCTATAAGCTCAGGTTGAAGGCTTTTAACTACTTTCTAATTTCTTGAACAAACTATTTGAAGACCCTGACCTGAATGCATTTCAAAAATCTAATTATTTATTACCCAAGTGTATCTCTGAGTCTTGTGTTTCCTCTTTATGATATATAGTAGAAGATCAAAAAAAAAGAGCTCGTCTGTGATTCCCAAGCAAGAGCCTTATTTCCTCTTTACGTATTTTCATTTTCTGAATACAGTTGAAACAAGAAAAATATAACAAAAAGAGTCCCTAGAGTTCTTCTTTAAACAACGGGTTATTCTGTGTTGCCTTTCTGATTATATTTATATATTCTCATGCCACTCTTTTGAAATCACTTTTATTGGAAGTATCCTTATTCATTTTGTATGGAGTTTTTATTCACACAGATATATTAAGTCTCTTATTCAGATACCTAAAGGGAGAGTACAATACTTGGCCCCCTCTGCTGCAGTGTCCCAGATTTCAGGTAATAATTTTGAAGAGAAGGTCAGTTTAGATGGATTAAAGAAAGTTCATACTCTATCAGATACCCACACATTTAAGAATTATTGAAAGAATATTTCAAGTATAGTCCAGTTCCAGTGCTCATTCTTAAATTGAAAAGCATTGACTGTGTAGTTATATAATTTGCTGGGCAGTAGGTACTAAAAAAGGAAAGGAAAGCACAGAAGTATTTTCTATAATTCTGGATCCCTAGAGTTTCAAGAGGTGGCTGCCCAAGTTATTCTAACCATGGGGAAGGAAATGTGCCTAAAGCCTCAGAGAAAACTAGACTCCAGAACATGGGAGACAAGTGTGTTTTTCTATCATTTATGCAGCTTTCTGTCTTTTGCAAACTGATCTCATTTCTTTCTATTTCAGACTAAATAGAAAGTCTGGGTCATGGAAGTTCAGTTCAGTCACTCAGTCGTGTCTGACTCCATGCCAGGCCTCCCTGTCCATCATCAACTCCCAGAGTTTACTAAAACTCAGGTTTATTCAGTCGGTGATGCCATCCAACCATCTCATCCTCTGTCATCCCCTTCTTCCTTGTGCCTTCAATCTTTCCCAGCATTACAGTCTTTTCAAATGAGTCAGTTCTTCACATCAGGTGGCCAAAATATTGGAGTTTCAGCTTCAGCTGAAAACTTCAGCTCAGCTTCCAGTGAATATTCAGGACTGATCTTCTTTAGGATGGACTGGTTGGATCTCCTTGCAGTCCAAGGGATTCTCAAGAGTCTTCTCCAACACCACAGTTCAAAAGCATCAATTATTCGGTGCTCAGCTTTCTTCACAGTTCAACTCTCACATCCATACATGACCACTGGAAAAATCATATCCTTGACTAGATGGACCTTCGTTGGCAAAGTAATGTCTTTGCTTTGTAATATGCTGTCTAGTTTGGTCATAACTTTTCTTCCAAGGAGCAAGGAGCAAGTGTCATTTAATTTCCTGGCTGCAGTCACCATCTGCAGTGATTTCAGAGCCCCCCAAAATAAACTCAGCCACTGTTTCCACTGTTTCACCATCTATTTGCCATGATGTGGTGGGACTAGATGCCATGATCTTAGTTTTCTGAATGTTGAGTTTTAAACCAACTTTTTCACTCTCCTCTTTCACTTTCATCAAGAGGCTCTTTAGTTCTTTTTCGCTTTCTGCCATGAGGGTGGTGTCATCTGCATATCTGAGGTTATTGATATTTCTGCTGGCAATCTTGATTCCAGCTTGTGCTTTATCCAGTCCAAGGTGGATGGATCCAGCCAAGCTGGATCAGTCATGGAAAGCACTCCTCTAAAGCTTCATATTTCTCTCTGCAGAGAAGGATGGGTGAAACTTTTTTAGGGCTATGTCATGAAAAGCACTTCTCTAAAGCCTCATATTTCCACCTGCAGAGAAGCTAAGACTTAACCCTTCCATTTCCAAGTTTAACTCTCTGGAAAATCTCTGCCCTCCCTAGGTTAGCTCAACCTCTCTTCCCCATTCTAATCACCTTCTGCCAGGATGTATTGGTCTTTGATTGACCCAGCATGGGACATGTCCCAGCTCTGATAAATTAGACAGAGAGCAAATGGAGTTTGTTAGCAAATTGCAGGAATGACAAACAGGATTTCATGATTAGGAGGGGAAAAGAAGCATTTCTCAGAAGGATGCACTTGGAAGGTAAATATATGTGTGTGACTGTATTGTATATATGTGTATGTGTGTGTGTGTGTGTGTGTGTACATACACATCATCTCTTCTGCATACTTGAAAAATTTTATTTAAATAAATTGCAAATATTTATACTATTAGATAAGCACATTTCCTTTGTTAAAATGTGGTCCTGTTGTGTATTTTAAATTGGAAATTGAGCAAAACGGACCTGAAATTGAGAATAAGAAAGCTGTGATCTAATGAGATAGAAATCAGGATACAAGCTAGTGCCTGAATTTGCCATTTACTGATTATTGCTGGGAATAATGTTTTATGGGAAGGACTCTCCTCTGATACTATAGTTTCATTTCTATATTTCTTAGATAATCATGCCTTTGTCTGAGTCCTTTGATCCCTACATCACATCAAATGACCCTACAGAGACATTCTTAACTTTAAAAATACTTAAGTCAGAGATGGCAATTTAAAATTTAACATTCCTATCAAAGATTTATTTATGCACTGAAATTTCCTGACTAAGCTAGTCTTTATAGTATTTTGAAATCTTGATAACTAGGAATTTGGATAATGTTATAATATGAGAGGAATTTTTTCTCTTTCTCTACAAGTGGAATCTTGAATACCCATTTAGGAACAGCATACTTTCTAGTTCAAGGCAGGGGTACTATTAATAGGCTATTTGGCTTTACCAAAGTTGCACCTGCAATTAGCCAGAGAGGCTAAACTTTATTAAATTTTTACTATATGCTAGGCAGAATGTTAAAAATTGTTATGTGTTGTAACTCGTTTAGTCCTCGAAACAAACCAAGGAGGCAGATCCTGTTATTGCCATCAATCTATATGTGCAGAAACCATGGTTTAAGAGAGGCTAGTTAACTTGCTCCCAACTAAGGAATTTAACTATCTCAGCTAAGATGAAACTAGTAGCCAAATGCTAATATTTAACTCACCATGGGGATTAAACCCTCCAATGATGTCACAGTACACTCACTCTACACCACATTGGGATCTCTATCATGACCTTGAGGTCTGGCTGAGCCCTCCCCTCTATCCTCATTCTTAGTGTACCTCAGCCACTCATCAACTTTCTGTTTCTCAAACTTGCTAAACTCTCACAAACCAGGATTTTGTGTTATTACTGTTTCCTCAAAATTTTTTCACTAGGATTCTAAGACCACAACAAAAGTAACTTCTAACTGCCTCCAACCCATCACTACAAGTGATGTTAAACTCCAGGACACCTTACAGTTTCACTTCCTTCATAGCACAAAACACAATCTATAATATCCTATTGACTGATGTGTTTAGTTCTTAATTATCTGTGTTTGAAAACATATTTAGGCAAGAGGTATCAAACAAACAATAACTTGCTTGTTTTTAGGAAAACAAACTCAATAAAAGTTAACATTTATCAAACAATAAGTATGTTTCTTCTTGTTTTATGTCTATTATCTCATTTAACTCTGTGCCACTAGCAGGCATATTATCTTAATCTTCAGATGATGATATTAAAACTTTGTGAGTAGAAATACTTTCCAAAGTCATTCAAATAAAAGGTGGTTAAAATTGAGTTTATTCAATTTGAGCATCTATGCTTTTAAGCACAATGTTAAATACTGGAAAAAAATACTATAAAACAGATGTATAGTGATTATTTTCAATAGTGTGAAGATCTTAGCATACAGATCCAAATACAACACAATCACAAAATAGAATATTGTGTAGTCATGAAAATCATTATATAAACATCATAGAAAAACACTCAAAATGCTTATTGAATGTTAAAGTTCAAAAAGTATAAAATCATGTGATCAATTACATAAATGAAAAAATTAATTGTGTATTAAAAATATTGAAGGGAAAGAATCAGTGCTTGTCTTTGAATGACTAGACTATGCATAATATCTTTTTTTCTACTTTAAAAAATGTTCTACCTATCCTTGCTGCTGCTGCTGCTGCTAAGTCGCTTCAGTCGTGTCTGACTCTGTGCAACCCCATAGACGGCAGCCCATCAGGCTCCCCTGTCCCTGGGATTCTCCAGGCAAGAAAACTGGAGTGGGTTGCCATTTCCTTCTCCTTAATGAGCTTCAAATACACTTCTGCAATAGCGTTGACTTTTCATTTCATATACACAGTCTCATAAGAGACATTTAGACTCTAACTGTATGTGAGTCCTCCTGGGGGAAAGAATTGCCCTTTAAACACTCTGTACCCCTTCATAGTCTGTCTACTCAATTGAATTCTTCTGGATAAAGAGGCTTAAAGAACTTTTCTTGTTACCTTGTTCAGGGTCATTATGGCAGGAAAGCCTGGAACTTATGTGTTTCCTTCTTTCATTACAGCAGACACATGATAAATAGGCCAACCCTGGAAATTCCCCTTCTTTTGTCTTCTGTCTACTGGATACTGGTAAGTCAATGCTGGTTTTGTTGATGTAGGAAAGTGCCTGACTGTCCAATCATTCTCAGTGAAACCCAGTTATCAGCTTGGAGCACGGGACTTGATTCAGTTATCTCAGAAGTCTTTTCTCCTGGGCACAAACTCCACTCTGCTTCGACAACTGTTTGCAGCCTTCTGTGTCTCTAAGAGTTTTGTTCCTCACAATGGAAATTTTTCTAGACTAGTTAGGCACAATTTGCTCTTTTCTCAATTACACATTCTTGGATGACTTGGCGATTAATCTCGTTCACATGACAGTTAATGGTGAGATTCTCAGTCACAATGTGGATTTTTAAATGGCAAATCACAAATTTTAGAAGATCACAGATAGACCTCTTCAGGACTATAATATATTTAGTCTGTAGGTTTATTTCTTGTCTAGTAATTTGCTCTCTATTCTCAATTCAGGGCAACTAAATCTAGCATAACAGTTCATTTGGAAAAATGTAAGGATAACTTTCTTTCAAATGAAATGTTTCTTTTTAGTAATATACTAACACTTCTGATTGCATTCACTCTCCTTGCAAAGAGATCAATGACTAGAAGTTATTTATAAATTGATAATGACCTTAGGCAAACATTTGGGTTTTAGGGACATTGTTTCTACATCATAAAATATTCATACAACACAACAGTGTACATAATTGGATAGAATATAATAAAAATAGTATCAAGCTACAGTCATTATTCCAAATGTCATAGTCAGTTAGCTCAGTCTCTAAGTTGTGTCCGACTCTTTGAAACCCCATGGACTGCAGCACGCCAGGCTTCCCTGTCCATCATCAATTTCTGGAGCCTACTCAAACTCCTGTCAATCATGTCAGTGATGCCATCCAACCATCTCATCCTCTATCGTCCCCTTCTCTTCCCGCCTTCAATCTTTCCCAGCATCAGAGTCTTTTCCAGAGTCGGTTCTTCGCATCAGGTGGCCAAAGTATTGGAGCTTCAGCTTCAGCATCAGTCCTTCCAAAGAATATTCAGAACTGATTTCCTTTAGTGTGGACTGGTTGGATATCCTTTCAGTCCAAGGGACTCTCAAGAATCTTCTCCAACACCACACATCAAAAGCATCAATTCTTTGATGCTCAGCCTTCTTTATGGCCCAACTCTCACATCCATACATGGCTAGTTACATACATGTCATACTTATATAATATATCAAAAGTCACAGGATGGGGTATGTTGCTGTGACTTTAAAAAGATAAAGCTCATAGTATCTTCCTAATCACCCAGCCCAGTCATTATAACTATCCAACAATAACTATGAAGGTTAAATGAAAAGGTATATACAAAAGAATTAATTATGTTATCTGGTAAAAAATAGCTGATATTTAAGATCCTCTTGAATACCAATATTCAAGCGCTTTTTCACCCCACTGCGTTCAGCATTTTGCACGGATTATCTCATTTAAATTTTCTATTTCTTAAGCATTAGCTCTCTAAGAAGATACCATGGTTCAGTTATTTACTTAAAGTCATACAGGTGGAATGTGATGAATACTGGACTTAAGCTTAGATCCTGTGACTTCAGAGCTCCTATGGTTAATTACTGTTATTGCCTGCATACATGCTCAGTCACTCAGTTGTGACCAGCTCTTTGTGACACTGTGGACTGTAGCCTGCCAGGGTCCTCTGTCCATGGAATTTTCCAGGCAATAATATTGGAGTGGGTTGCCATTTCCTCCTTGAGGGGATATTCTTGACCCTGGGATCTAATTTGTGTCTCCTGCATTGGCAGGCAGATTCTTTACCACTGTATCACCTGGAATTAGCCTGCTTCACTTCCTAAGAATTTACTGGCTGGGATACCTGTGAATCGAACAAGATAATAAACACAAAGGATAAAAAGAGGAGTGAAAGCTTCTAACTCTCATCATTATTTTCGCTAATCACACTAAGAGTATTGTCTTGGAGTTTTAATGTGTCAGTTTTACTAGACTTAGCTATGGGAAAGGAAGGGAGAGGAACAGTCAATTTGTTCCAGACACATACCTTTTTTTATATTCAAACAAACACTAATCTCAGTTCTGCTGTAAAGGTATTTCTGCAGATATAATTAACCATTGAACAACACAGTGGTTAGGGCACCAACCTTCCAAATAGTTGAAAATCCATATGTAACTTATAGTAAGCCCTCATTGTCTGTGGACCCAACCAAAAACTGTATAGTATTATGATACTTAGTGTAAAAAAAAAAAAATCCATGTATAAGTGGACCCACACTTTAAATCATCTTGTTCAAGATGCAACTGTATGAGTAGCTGACTTTAAAGAGAGAGATTATCTTAAATGGACCCACTCTAGCCAAGTGAGCCCTTAAAAGGAGCTTAACTCTTCCTGGTAAAAGAGAACCCCAGCAATAGTTTGGTCTACAACTGCTACCCCTTTCCTGGATTTTCCCTTTTTCACTACCTTCCCTATAGATCTCAGACTTGCTTAACCAGACTTCAAACATAATCACATAAACCAGTTTCTTGCACTACACATTTCCCTAGACAGGTATGTGATTGGTGTGTGGATAGATAGACAGATGGAACATAGGTAGGCAGATAATCACACAGAGATAGATAATCTGCTTTTCTGTTTAAACCCTGGCTGATACAAGTGTTATCAATGACAGATTCTGATTCTGTGAGGCCTGCATATTACATAGATGGAGGTGTATGTAGAACCATGGAATCCTCTTTAAGACAAAAAATAAGACATTTAGGTATCAAAGTAAGTATGCAAGATAAGCAAAGACTCACAAAAAGTAAAATTTTTAAATCAGACAAGGATCACAAGATCACATAACCCAGAAAAAATTATTTTCTAATATTTTTGCTAATATTTTTATCATGAATGGTTTGGTACAGGTTTAAAATACTTTTCTTCTCTAAAATTTTTTAATTCATTGTCTCTTCATATAACAAAAATTTGGTAATACCATTTTCTATAAAGAGAATAACAAATGTAGTTTGTTCTGCAGTGCAGGGTTTGTATCTATAAAGAAAGCTGAGTGCTGAAGAACTGATGCTTTTGAATGGTGGTGTTGGACAAGACTCTTGAGAATCACTGCAAGGAGATCCAATCAGTCAATCCTAAAGGAAATCAGTTCTGAATATTCATTGGAAAGACTGATGCTGAAGCTGAAGCGCCAATACTTTGGCCATCTGATGCGAAGAACCAACTCATTGGGAAATATCCTGATGCTGGGAAAGATTGAAGGCATGAGGAGAAGGGGACGACAGAGGATGAGAGATAATTGGATGGCATCATCGACACGATGGACATGAGTTTGAGTAAGGTCCCGGGAGTTGGTGATGGAGAGGGAAGCCTGGCATGCTGCAGTCCATGAGCCATGAGTCCATGAGTCCATGAGTCCATGGGTCAAAGAGTCAAACACGACTGAGTGACTTAACTGGACTGAGTAATAATTTTGACCAGATGTCAGAAGAAAAATCATTTCTTTGCTTATAATTTTAACATGTTTGATGGTTGCAACACATTTCCACAGATTGGCTTAAGGCTCCATGTATTTTGAGTCCTATTCTCCCTCAATACCCATATACTTAAACTGCTGGGTACTATAGGATGTATTCATATTGCAATATGACCTTCAGCACAGTCTTTAAGGCACAATGCTTAGTGAGTTGGCACAAAAGGCAGTAGGACTCCTATTAAAACCAAACTAAGTGTATCCTCAACCCAAATTACTAGTAAAACCCCAAATGCTGACAAGAATGACCAGACTTGAGTTAAAAGAAGTTAAAAGAAATAGCCACCTTATCTGACTGTGTAAGAATTATCTTAGTTCTACAGATTGTATGCAACCATGTGATCACACTGTGGTAAACTGAATAATAGCTGCCCAGGATGGCTACCTCCTAATCCTCAGGCATGCATAAATCAACTTAACACAAAGGAGACTTTGCAGATGTGTTAAAGTAAACATCTCCAGGGGAGATGATCCTGGATTATCAGGAGATGGGGACAATGAAGTCATAAGTGTTCTCATAAAGAGAATGAAAAATTAGAAAAACAGAATACAATGTAAGATGAAAGCTAAAGATTAGAATGATGACTTTCTCAGCTGTCCAATAAATATTAGTGGATAGTCTATTAAGAGAAATACACAGTATTAGTATTATTAGTCCTAAATCGGAGAAGGCAATGGCAAGCCACTCCAGTACTCTCACCTGGAAAATCCCATGGACGGAGGAGCCTGGTAGGCTGCAGTCCATGGGGTTGCAAAGAGTCAGACACGACTGAAACGACTTAGCAGGAGCAGCAGCAGCAGCAGCAACTTAGTTAAATCATTTGAATGCAAGGGCAGTATTTTAAGTTTTTCACGGTCTTCCTCCTTCTCGAAATGAACAATTCTCTATTTTTTTCACTTCCTATAAATCATAATGTATAGGGTGGTCTACATATACTTTCCTTATCACTTATTCACTGTCCCACCTTATTCACTGCCAACTTTCCTTTACAATAATCGTATGAAGAGTATGAAACTTCTTCTGTGAGTCCCACTGGGATGAAATGTAAGAGGTATTTGTTGATTGATCATTTGTGCTGCTGACATTTCAGTTCAATTTACATTTAAGATAGGTCTCTACTTTTCTACTGCTTCCATCCTGCATTCCTGGATGAACATTTTGAAGAGGATAAAACATAGACATGAGATCCTAGACTGAGGATTCAGTCTTACACAGCTTTATGCTCTCTGAGACTAGCACAGCATCTGATATATATATATATATATATATATATATATATATATATATAGTCTCCAAAACGCCGCAAATTTGACCTCTCTTATGATGGTAAAGGGGCTTCCCTAGTGGTTCAGATGATAAAAAAATCTGTTGTAATAAGGAGATCCAGGTTCAATTGCTGGGTTGGGAAGATTCCCTGGAGAAGTGAATGGAACAGACTCCAATATTCTTGCTGGGAGAACCCCATGGGGTCACAAATCAGACACAGCTGAGCAACTTACACTACTACTACTACTATCATGATAAAAGAAGGCTTCCCCAGGTGGTGCAGTGGTGAAGAATCTGCCTCCCAATGCAGGAGACCCAAGAGATGCAGGTCTGATCCTGTGTCGGGAAGATCCCCTGGAGTAGGAAATGGCAACCCACTCCAATATTCTTGCCTGAAAAATTCCATGGACAGAATAGCCTGACAGGCTACAATTCACTGTGCTACAAAGAGTCAGAAATGACTAAGTATCCACAACGACATGATGATAAAGAGTAGAGAAAGTTGCTTAGTCTGACTAGCACTTCTGAATATTTGTTTCCAGTGGGGAGGAATGTGTCTTTTGAGTATAAGTGATATTTATTGCTAGTAATTACAAAGCATTTACTTTCATGTCCAACAGTGTACCAAGTATTGTGTAAATAGATTATCTCCTCACAAAATCCATGTGAAATAAAATTTTATTATTATATTAAATGTGAGGATGTATCTGAGGAAGTTAAAGTATATTACCTAAGATCAGAAATGAGTAAGAGTAAAGTAAACATTCAAAAGAAATATGTCATTAGTCTATCTTAAGTTCTAATTATAGCATCTTTCTTCAGATGCCATAAATGCACTATTTCATAACTGAATCCTTAGAATATCAGCAAGTAGAAAAAGAACATTAAAATTTGAATATATATATATACAACTGCATGCATATATTTAAATTATTATTAATTCTACTTATGGCTCAGACGGTAAAGCGTCTGTCTACAATGTGGGAGACCTGGGTTCAATCCCTGGGTTGGGAAGATCCGCTGGAGAAGGAAACGGCAATCCACTCAGTGCTATTGCCTGGAAAATCCCATGGACAGAGGAGCCTGATAGGTTACAGTCCATGGGGTCGCAAAGAGTCGGACACGACTGAGCGACTTCACTTCACTTCACTACTTACCTCAGTTAACCTGAGAAACTGAGTTGATTTATGTCCACTCAATAGGAAATAATAGGTGAACAATTATCTCAAATTATTTTATTTACCAATTCAACAGATATTTATTTGAATGCCTAATATATTCTGGGATCTTCTCTAGGTACAAGGAAGCAAAAATTACAAACTATAAACTTGCCCTCAAGAGGCTTATGAGCATGTAAAGACGAAAGTTAATGTATAAGTAAGAAATCATAAGATAATATAACAAATGCCAGATCTGATGGACTGATTGTTCCTATCTGACTGGAGCACAGAGAGAAATGACTAACTTTTGCAGGGTGGAAGGTGAGTTGAAGTCAGGAAAGCTGTCACAAATAAGACTCCCTTCAACTGTCTGAGGGGCAAATAGGAAATAGGTGGATAAAGTAGTACCTAGAGAATACATTCTGGCAGGCAGTCAACATAGACAAAGGCATGGAAGCCTATTATAATACAGTGTATATAACAATATGAGCATTCATTTCAATATTGCTTATAGCAAGAGTATTTTGGAGGGATAGAAATGGGGAAGTGACGCGTTCCAATAGGAGGTAGGGGACAAAAGGCAAGAAGCTGCTAAGAAAGTAACCATGAGTGCCAACCACTTCTTGTCAAGAAGTTCAAATGCTCTTCTGTGTAGAATGAAGACCCATGGAAGGATTGTCAAGCGGAAGGTGGACAGGATTGTATTTTCTGGATCAGTAGTTCAGAAATAATCCTCTGGCAACAGTGTTAAGGGTGGACTAGAAGAGCCCAGAGACTGGAAGATAAGTTCATCAGAAGGCTCTTATGGAGGTCAAGTCTGGACTTGGTGTTAAGTCAGGTGAAGGAAGCTGGGATGAAGGTGACGGCACTTTTGATAGGTATAGGAGGCAGAACTGCTGGATTGAGCAACTAACTAGATGCAGTAGAATTCTGAGGAAACCAAGATTCCTGATCTGGGTAACAGTCAACATTTAGTATAGACAGGAAGAGGAGATTAAGCATAAGGGAGAGAGATGACACATACTTAGGTGTTTAGCTCAGGTGTTTGCGAGACATCCCCATAGAGATGAATTAGAGATGGAAGGAAAAATATTAATGATAAATATCATCATTAATGTGGCATTGTTCTCAGCATTTCACATATATTAGCCCTTTTGATCATTATGTAATCTAAGAAGAGGGAAGTGAATTGTAGAAGTAATTAACTCACAGACGCTCACACAGCTGGTACAAGGCAAAATGAAGACTGTCTTGTTCCAAAGCTTACATTTTACTCAAAGACTTTTGGAGATTATTGTGTAGGAGGTGTTATATTTAGATGGCTTTTAAGGAAGACTATTGCTAGCTGGGCAATACTGGGAGGAGCAGAATCATTTCTTCAACTAAAAAGTTAACACAACTACTAACTGGCAGGGATTATTTGTGATCGGTGTTGTGCCACTTGGCACAATGGAGCAAACAGAATTTAACATGGAGCCAAACACAGACCGTAGCCCAAAGTCTACATGTAATGCATCTTGGTCTCTCCCATTTCTGATTTCCTTTCCTCTTGCTTTATTAAAAAAAAAAAATCGCTGCATCATCCACAGTTGTACTGCCTTGCAGAAATAAGCGTGGGTCTAGGGAGAGAGCATGAGCAGTTTTAGATATGTACATCTCAGAATTAAACACACAGGTGGCAGTTAAATCTTTGAACACAGACAAGTTGAAATTCATGCTCTCTGATGTGTCATTTCCCCTGATATCAATACACACATGGAGGTTCATAAGTATAGTCTCGGCATATTTGGATAGGGCAAATGAATTTGGTCAAAAGAGGATTATTTGACCTGAAAAGAACCTGTAAGTTCTGAGGGGTAATTTTGGCTTTTCTCAGTGGACTACAGTCTTCCTTTTGTTCTTTGATTTTTTTGTCAGACTTACCTATTCCTCGTTCTGCATCCTCATGATAAGTCTGATTTTAAAACTTTAAAATGTTTGCTTTAAATAAAAGAAAAATATTTATTTAGCAGCAATGTTGTAGCACACTGCAGATTACATAGAGTATTATAGTAAAAAATACTAATCAGAAGTGTGGAAAGTAAAATCCATTAAGACACTTTTCTGGTGAATCATTTTATAGTGATAATATCAGTATAAAATTATGTTATACCATAAAGGACCTTTCTCAAGCTTGTACTAAATTTTCTGGTTTATGATCTTTAAACAATTAAAAAGCTATAAAGGTAGAAACCTGATGACAGTAATTATTAAGATATAACTGAAAGCATTAACCTCTACCATACCTAAGCGGTTTCAAAATGTCCCCATATTTCAACACATTTTACTTGCAGATCTTCAATATAAAAGTTGTTTTTCTAATAAATATAAGGAAATCATCTTACTACCAGTTACAAGGGCAAGTAAGCATCTTGAAAAATGTAATCAAGTCAGTGAAATGGGATGTTATGTTAATGTTGTTTTGATGTTACCAAGCCTGAAAATTGACCTCTCCCCAGAAAGTATGCAACACTTCTCTCCTTTCCTGGGACCGAGTATGCCTCAGTTTCCTCCTCCACCTCTACATTCAGGCTAGGTCACCATCTAGATGGATTTTCATAAAGATGTACTTTACTGCTCATCTGTGCATTTCTTTATGTTGGACGTCAGGATGCCTTAGCCTAATCTCTAAGCAGAGTTTTCTCTTAAGTCAGGCACTAAACTCTTCAATCTGGGGAGGGAACTGAGAAGCTTTCGGTTGGTAATGTAATAGCACAGGATTAAACTATAGAATCAGTATTTCATCCACTCACTTGAAAATAAAATAATCCCCACTTGCTCCTGCTTCAAGTCCACTCCAAAGACACACTCCCACCACTGCTCCTCTCAGTTGCTATTTATCATCTGACTCCTCCCTCCTCTAACAAGACCCATCTCTCTCCATCTCCCACACCCCCTCAATGTCCTACTATTAACCTGGACATTCATGAAGCCAAGGATAATATAAATTTTATTTCTACTTCTCTGTATCCAGAAATAAATATTTTTTCATTAATTAATAATTTTTAAAAGCTAAATGAAGAGAGTCTGTTTTGCATCCTAAGTCCTTGACGGAGCTGTGGTCCTCGCTCTGAACCCCTGCCACCAGGCAGGACTGTACAATCTGCCTCATGGCCTCCTTTTCTCTTTAATCTTTGCCCTTACTGCCCTCTGCTTAGATGTCTAGTTGGTTTCAGGAAATTAGGTCTATCTGGTCAAATTCAAGCCCACTCTGAGAGATAATTAACCTTCTACCTCATCCCATTTAAAGGAAAGTAATTCATTGATTGCTTCTGAAACTTGAGCGCTGTTATGCTTTTCCTGCAACGGTTCCTTCCTGTCTATTTGAGTGTTATAACAACAAGACTGCTCTACACAAAAGACACATCAGGCTTACAAATGGGAGGTGTTTTATTTGCTGTATTAGTGGGCTTCTAGTCTTGTCATCAGTTCAGTTCAGTCACTCAGTCATGTCTGACTCTTCGTGACCCCATGAATTGCAGCACGCCAGGCCTCCCTGTCCATCACCAACTCCTGGAGTTCACTCAGACTCACGTCCATCGAGTCAGTGATGCCATCCAGCCATCTCATGCTCTGTCGTCCCCTTCTCCTCCTGCCCCCAATCCCTCCCAGCATCAGAGTCTTTTCCAATGAGTCAACTCTTTGCATGAGGTGGCCAAAGTACCGGAGTTTCAGTGTTAGCACCATTCCTTCCAAAGAACACCCAGGACTGATCTTCTTTAGAATGGACTAGTTGGATCTCCTTGCAGTCCAAGGGAGTCTCCAACACTGCTGTTTTGTCATAGTCTCCTCCTAATCTTATGCCTACTTTCCCTGTGACAAAGAAGATACACACTGTCTATTTTCCTCAAGACCCTATGATCACTGTTTTGACTTTACTTCCAAATTGTGCCATTATCTCTACTTTACTCCTTATTTAAATTGGCATCAGCACTTCCCTTATAGCTAAACAACCAGCATGCCTGTCCCTGGGCTCCCACCTTTACTAGGCCTACTCTTGCCCACCTCCAGCTTCAGCCTTCCCTAAGGACAAGGAATCATTGAGTCAAGGCATTCATACCTCTCAACACTCCACAATCCCATTTCCACATCTATTTCCAAATAAAAGGGTTCATGGAATTTCCTGCTCAAATGACTGTAGTGTTCACTTGTATGAATGAAGCTATGCACAGAGGGAAATAGTGTCCTCAGTTCAGTTCAGTCGCTCAGTTGTGTCTGACTCTTTGCAACCCCGTGGACTGAAGCCTGCCAGGCTTCCTGAGAGGGGCAGGGTGATAGGTTGTTTGGTCAGGATTCTTCACTTGTTCTTGGACTAGTTTCTTGCCTGGAGAATTCCATGGACAGAAGAGCCTGGTGAGCTACAGTCCATGGCCTTGCAAAGAGGTGGGCACGAATAAATGACTAAAGCACACAACACACAAATCTTAGAGATGGACCTCGTCACCCTAATTATGATGCTAATTCATTTATCCTGTCCCCAAAATGATCTCTCTGCTGATCCCCAACAATACTTTCTCAACACAGCAACCAACTCCAGATCAGATCTTAGCATTTTGCTACTTACAACAATTCATTTTCCTCCCATTGAACTTACAGTGGCCTCCAGGATCTCATCCACTATCCATCCACAAGGGCCTCCTCCACCAGTTCAGTCCTTCCTCAGAAGTGTTTCTCCCTCTGTCCTAGAACTCCAGATGAATGGTTTTTCTCTTTTGTTCATACAGCTTCTCAGGTAGGTCTTCCATGTTCACCCAATCTAACACTCATTGCTCATCACACTACATTTCATAGCAACCACAATGATGTTAAAATTTTGTACCTAAGTAGTTATTTTAATTATTTGCCTCCCAGCTTTAAAATGTAAGGCTTCACAGTAGCAAAAGTCTTGCCCATTGTGTTTACAGATCTGTCGCCATATCATGAATAGAGTCTACAGCATGGTAGATATTCAAGAAATATTTGTTGAAGGAAGGAGGAAAACAAGAAGAAAAAAGATAAAAGGTAGGGAGAGGAAAAAGATGCCAGTAGGGAGGGTCTATAATCAGAGAGGGTTAGAGATCAGCTTCCCAGAAAATATCTGACAGCTTCTTCACTCCACACTGTAAAAATGAAAGAAAGAATGATTCAGACTTGTCTGCTAAAATAGACAAGGCATTTTCCTGTTGGAAGATGGAGACATTTGGGAAGAAGATGTGCCTTTTCCTGGTACCTTGTGTCCACTGAGAAATAAAATGAAAACAGATCTACTCAGTGCTTGGTTGTCCCTTCTTGGGTCTCATTTCTCAGGTGTCTTCATTTCTATGCCACAACCATCTGTAAGTGGTGATATGCTCTGGAATTTCTTCAAAACACTGGTCTTTAGGGAAAAATCATGTGCCAGGCACTGCACTGGTGTCTGATTTTTTCCCCACCCCAGAAGGTCTGAATGGTTTCATTATTACATAGCGACCATATAAAAAGAAAGAATTAATTTTCTGAAAGACAGTGTGAATGCCAGGAAAGAGAACACTGAAGGAAAGGACCAGGCTAATTAAGGACAATTACTCCTATGAAAGCCTCTGCCTGCCAGGTTAAGTCACATACCTAGGAGACAGTTAGGGCTCTGAACTCTGCATGAAACTTGGTGGGTAAAGAAGAGTTTTTTGTTGTTGTTTTTCATTTTTATTAGAGTATAGTTGATTTACAATGTTGTGTTAGTTTCAAGTGTACAGCAAAGTGAACTAGTTATACATGTACCTGTATCCACTCTTTTTAGATTCTTTTCCCATATAGGCTATTGTAGTGTACTGAGTAGATTTCCCTGCACTATACAGCAGGTCCTTATTCGTTGCCTATTTTATATATAGCAGTGTGTATGTGTCGTACGGAGTGAAATAAATCAGACAGAGAAAGACAAATATCATATGGTATCACTTATATGCAGAATCTAAAAAAGAGGGGCACAAATGGGCTTATTTACAAAACAGAAATAGAGTCGCCGATGTAGAAAACAAACTGTGGTTACCAGGGACGAAGGGAGTAGGCGAGGGGCAAACTGGGAGATTGGGATTAACATATACTATTATATATTATATGTAATATTTTATATATGTATATAAAGAAGAGTTTAAGGATTAACACTACATATTAAGTAGCAGGATGGCTACAGTTGTGAACATGTGATTTTACAGGGTAGGAAGAGATTAAAGTCACATGAGAGTGCTGACATTGGGAAGTAGTGGTGATAACACTTCAACATAGAACCTATTCCCAATGTTCTCCCTTCTATACACTACTATATCAATAGAAGACCAGTAACCAGCATTATGTTGGAACCTCAATTTCTACCTTCAATTCCCTTATTACTCTCATATTATTATTACCTTCAATACAAAAGGGTCTCTATACAGATTTGGGGATTTTTTCAAAAATCAGTAAGAACATCTGATCTATTTTATTCAACAAAAGACAGAAAGAAAAAGAGAGAGAAGGAGAGAAGAAAATCACTCAGGAAGAAAGGAAGGGAAGAAGGAAGTTACAAAGAATGGTTGTTATCCTAAAACAAAAAACAATTACTATGGCAAAAAACAACAACAACAAAAGGCATGAGCCTCTGTCAAAAATAATAACATTTATGCAAAACTCTTCTTTGATCCCCACAGGAAAGTTCAAATACAAATTAGTTTATTTTTAATATTAATATTGCTACAGTAGATATTCAATATTAGTAGCTGAAGAGAGAATTCATCCAAATCAACTTTACTATTCAGCTTAAGCTGCCAATATATTTTTATTGTTTTCTGGGTACTAGAGTTAACACAGAAATGAAAGCGCCTGAGGTAAAGTAAAAGCGACAAGAAACATCGCTGAGTTCAGCAACAAGATTCCAAGCATCTGTCAGATTAGAATTTATTGCTTTTCGCTATAAAGACAATGAGAAGGTAAATGGAATAAGGGCATGGCTTTGACTAAAGTACTGTAACTTATTCATTCATTTGATAGAATATCCTTCTGACAACTAGTATTATAAAAATTGCAACCAAAATGTCTTTTGCAAAATTCTCCCATAAGAAACAGATTCTATTCAATTTTACAAAATATTATGAAGCTATTATATTTATATCAACAGAATTTCTGGTAGTGTTTAAAATGTTTTAATTCTATGGAAGAAATGAATAATTTTGTTAAGTACAGTTAGGTTTAAGTAATATATTTGAAGACAAAGTTGATAATATTTATTAAAATTAAAATTCAGAGAGCAATATAAGTACCTTTCTTGTATTTTTTTTTAATTACAGTAAAAGTAGGTAATGAATACACCCAGGGATGCACACAAGGTTTGCGAGTGAGTGTATGATTGAAAAAACAATACCTATAATAAACTTTTGAGTAAAAACCCAGTTGGAGGATAAAGTTCATGCTATTCTTTCATCTTAGTAAAATCTCAAACAAAATAATAATGAAATATATTTATGTGTATATGTATTTGTATATATTTGAGAGCAATATGAAATGACATACACACTGTCAAAAATTGTTGCTATAGAAGCTAAGAAGTAAGAAGAACTAGAGTTATGATTAATTATTTTCTCTATTTGTCCCTATTATTTCACTTATTTAACAAGCAAGTTTTGTTAAATGAAAAATAAACCCTGTTTGGAAAAGGAAGACAATTTCCTAATTATTTTACGGAAAGGTCTTTTAATAAGTAACACTTTAGCAGATGAAGATATTTAATGCACCTTTAAAAGATCAGCATTGTATTCTCTATTGAACATTAAACCATCTCTGAGAAGAAAAAGTGCATTATAAATGAGTCCTGATGGACAGTGAATTAATAAAGTGACTCTGATCACTCAGGACATAACTTCAAGGCTCGTGTACTTACAAGGAATGAGTTGTAGAACCGTTCACTATATAGAGAGCAAGCACTGGAATTTTGCCAATTTTCCATTTAAATTATAATATAGATTGAAAATGGTGTGACTTCGTTTTAGAGAAACAATTATTTAAAACCACTTGAATATTAATTGAAGATTCTCTTCCATGATGCTTTATTTGGCAATAAACTATAACCCCCTTTCATCTGGGACTAGAAAGGAAGTCCTACAGAAAGTTTATGATGTTGCATTGGTGGATAAAATTCCATATGTAAGTCACCTGGTAATAATCTTTTTTTGTCATCTCTATTTAAAAATGTTATAAAATTTTAATCTATCTTCTAAAATATGCTTTTAAGTTGAAAGCATCAGCCCTTTGAACCTAAAACAGCCAAACTGTGGTACTCTGTTTATTAATGGAAAATTATATTTATTTCTATGTGTACTTATTTCTGGACTTAGATGGAAATTTTTGAAAGGAGTTATATCCAGAGTAGTATAGATTCAGATGTATATTTTAAATCTTTTTCACTTGAAACTTGATAACAGAGAATGAATATATGCATCAGGATCCTGTTGCTTTTGGTAATAGCTAAATTAAACAGAAATCAGGTTTCCTCAGTCAACTCCTGATGTCTGTATCTCTGCTGCATAGTGATTAAATTTAGGGTTATGTGACATTCACTTTGAATCCTGAAGTTGTGGAAGTGAACCAGATATGCTAATGAATGTTGAACAGCAGGATCTTTAGGGGTTAAAAGGGCAGAAGCATTTTGCAATGTATGTGCTATAAATATTTACACTATGGCCAATCTCAAGCTATTAAATATTTAAAAACTAGGTGGCAAATGTCCTAAAATTTTAATAGTCAGCTCTTACAAACCAGTACAAGTCAACTCCAATACACCATCCAAGTGAACCACAGGTTATTATGATCTTCCAAGAGAATCACAGGTTATTCTGATCTTCCAAGAGTGATGGTCAAGCTGATGTGGAGCAAAATGACAGCCTCCATTTGGTGGAATATTGGGTTTGGTGAGAAAATGTGCTTCTTCCTATCATCTCCCACATAACCTGCTCATTGACCTTGTACTAATCAAGGTGATTTCCCATTCTTATTATATACAAGGTACCTCAAAAAGTCCCAGAACATGCCAGCATTATTAAATGTTCACAATACTGGATTATTAATGATATGACAGTGATGAACAATAACTAGTTTTAACAATCCAAAAAGGAGACACTTGTGAAATCTGACTACAAACGTGTTTGGCTATTTAATGAGAAAATAAAAATATATTTTCACTTTGTCAGCAAGTGTTTCATACTGAAACATAATTGTGAAACTGAAGCAAAAGGCTAGACAATTTGTCATATAAATTTCATATCTAAGATTTTTGCTAAAAGAAATCCTTAGTCTACATTGAACTCAGCTTTGACTTATCTAATAAAATGCACAAGAAGAGGTTAAGCAAAACCATTAACTAACCCAAAGAAAGGAAATAATTAAGAGCAGTACTCAGGGAATGGTAAGACATGTACAATAATCAGTTAAGTAAATTTTGTAAAGGAGATTTTTGTAATAAAAGCTTAGAATTTTCTCTCTTTACCATCTTTGCATTACATAATTTCTTCTCTTATTTTAAGACCATCTTTCAGCCTGGCATGCATGCTAAGTTACTTCAGTTATGCCCAACTCTCTGTGACCCTATGGACTGTAGCCCACCAGTCTCCTCTTTCCATGGGATTCTCTAGGCAAGGATACTGGAGTGGGTTGACCTTTCCTCTTTGAGGGGATCTTCCTGGCAAAGAGAAATAGCAGTACCATAGTTAGCAGGTTTATATTCTAATTAACTTACCTTCTTAACATACTTAAGACACTTACTTTTAATTATAATGTATTATCAATAGTTAAAACAATTATCATCATAGTAATATGCAAAAGGGCTTCCCAGGTGGTGCTATGGTAAAGAACTCACTTGCCAATGCAGGAGACATATAAGAGATGCAGGTTCAATCTCTGGGTCAGGCAGATCCCTTAGAGGAGGGCATGGCAACCCACTCCAGTATTCTTGCCTAGAGAATCTCATGGACAGAGGAGCCTAGTAGGCTACAGTCCATAGGGTCACAAAGAATTGGACACAGCTGAAGCAACCTACCACAGCACAGCACAGCAATATGTAAAAACTGCCAATCACTATTCTTGATCTTTTAATATATGCTATATCTAATATTTTCAGTAAAAAGGTCAAACAACTTTTTTTTTTTTTTTCCCTATGAGTAAGTGAAGGAAATTAGTTTGGGAGAATTAACATTTAAAATCACACAAACAACACAAACAGTAAATATCAGTGCCAAGGTTTGAATTCAGTTCCATTTTGATAGTCTATACTATATTTTCCATATTTTTAATAAGAGAAC
Organism: Capra hircus; assembly: GCF_001704415.2. Lineage (NCBI taxonomy): Eukaryota > Metazoa > Chordata > Mammalia > Artiodactyla > Bovidae > Capra > Capra hircus. Next base: position 47,026,949 of record NC_030811.1, read on the forward strand.
TGGCATTTGCATTACTGAGAATTGCCTTTGCTTAATGGTGTTTGATTGTCAATATTACTTCCAATAAATACTTCCCAACAGTTCTAATAAAATGTTCCCAGCAGTCAACATTACTTTCAATAAACTCCAAGGCATGAAAGCCTATGTGTTATTGGTGTTAGGGAATTATCTGTGGCTGCTGATATTTGTGTGCACAAAGAAGTGAGGTGAGTAATGTGAGGGCTTCCCAGGTGATCAGTGGTAAAGAATTTGCCTGTAATGCAGAAGACACAAGAGATATGGGTTCAATCCCTGGGTTGGGATGATTCCCTGGAGGAGGAAATGACAACCTACTCCAGGACACTTGCCTGAGAAATCCCATGGAAAGAGGAGCCTGGTGGGCTATGGTCCATGGGGTTACAAAGAGATGGACATGACTGAGCAGCTGAATATACACATCACAATGTTAGCTGTGGGCTATATATTGGCATCCCAGTCAGTCCTTGATTTTAATCATTTCCGGTCCCTTGAAATGAAATGAAATGAGATTAAACAATAAGACATGAAAACTTTGCAGAAAAAATTGTTTGTCACTTCGCTCAATGAGAGCCAATACAATATGGTTTATGTTCTCTATGTGCACTGATTTAGAATTTAGAATACGTTAAAGACCTAGTAACATTTCAGAACCACTTGTCTTGTTCTACCATTCATTCCATAAATGCTTAGCCAAATTTAGTGCCCTGCCTAGATCACAGTAGTAAATTAGCATAAACTCACAATCACAATCTAGGCCTTCTAATTATCAGTTTCTCAATCAGTAAATAGTATTAAATAGGGAAACATCTAAGTTAGTCTATGAAATACAAAGTTAAATAAGATACTTATTTTGAGTATAGGGGAGTCAGAAAGGCAAATCAATAAGCCATAATTCAGTGGAGAAATTAATCCAAAATCTTGTGAAAAGGGAGTCACAAAATACACAAGGAAGAGATCAAGTGAGGTTTTTAAAAAGCTTCAGAAAAAGCAACACTTAGAACTGAACATGTAACAACAGCCTGGTTCCAAATTAGGAAAGGAGTGCATCAGGGCTGTATATTGTCACCTTGTTTATTTTACTTATATGCAGAGTACATCATGCAAAATGCTGGACTGGATGAAGCACAAGCTGGAATCAAGATTGCTGGGAGAAATACCAATAACCTCAGATACACAGGTGACACCACCCTTATGGCAGAAAGCAAAGAGGAACCAAAGAGACTCTTGATGAAGGTGAAAGAGGAGAGTGAAAAAGCTGGCTTAAAACTCAACATTAAAAAAACTAAGATTATGGCATCTGTCCCATCACTTCATGGCAAATAGATTGGGAAACAACAGAAATAGTGAAAGACTTTATTTTCTTGGGCTATAAAATCACTGTGGATGGTGACTGCAGCCATAACATTAAAAGATGCTTGTTCTTGGAAGAAGAGCTATGACAAACCTAAACAGCATATTAAAGAGCAGACATTACTTTTCTGACAAAGGTCCATCTAGTCAAAGCTATGGTTTTTCCAGTAGTCATGTATGGATGTGATAGTTGGACCATAAAGAAGGCTGAGCACTGAAGAACTGATGCTTTTAAACTGTTGTGTTGGAGAAGATCTTGAGAGCCTTTAGACTGCAAGGAGATCAAACCAGGCAATCCTAAGGGAAATCAACCCTGAATATTCATTAGGACTGATGCTGAAACTGAAGCCCAATACTTCAGCCACCTGATGCAAAGAGCCAACTCATTGGAAAAGTTTGCTGGGAAAGACTGAAGGCAGGAGAAGGGGTTGACAGAGGATGAGATGGTTGGATGGCATCGTCAACTCAATGGACATGAATTTGAACAAGCTCCAGGAGATGGTGAAGGACAGGAAAGTCTGCTGCGCTACAGTCCATGGGGTCACAAAGATTCATACACAACTAAGTAACTGAACAACAAGAACTAATAGATGAGAAGCCTAATAAGAAGTAATTTAAATTGTGGATGTATTAACACATAGCAAGAGATACTCAGGATATACCAAGATCTGGAAGCCAGGAAAGCAACAAGTAGCTGAAATATAGCAGGAAAGTCAGAAAAGAGCTGAATGAGACAAGAAACAGGGCTAGAATACACATTTCAGAATGCTTTTTAAGCAGGAACAGGGGGACAACAGAGGATGAGATAGTTGGATGGCATCACTGACTCAATAGACACAGGTTTGGGTAGACTCTGGCAGTTGGTGATGGACAGGGAGGCCTGGTGTGCTGAAGTTCACGGGGGCCCAAAAAGTTGGACATGACTGAGTACCTGAACTGAACTGAAAGCACCACGCTAGAGCACTTGGACTTAATTCTGTGAAAGGACAAAACAAGGAAATGTTCAAGCAGCTATATTCGAGGTTGTGGTTCTTAAGTTCTCTTTGACCACAGAGTGGAGGATATAATGAAGAGAGTTAACAGAGATGGAGGCAGGAAAACAACAAAAGAAGAAATAATGACAACAAACAAAAAGAGAATGTTAAGATCTGGATTTGGTTTAATATGGAAGAAGCTAGAAAATAAGTAAATTCAGGATGACTCTGAGGTTTTTAACTGAACCCTTAGATACAAGATGACACCACTAACTCAGCATAAAGAAAAGAAGAAATAACCTATGGAGGAAGGAGGAGAAGGTCAGGTCATGAGTTTTCCTAAGGCGGAGGCACCTGGAAGAGTATCCTGGTACATACAGGCAACAGACAGTTCTACCACAATCTTTTCCTATTTTTTTCCCCCCTCTATAAACTTATTTGGCCGCTAATATCTCTTAACATATATTCAGTGAAGCTGGTCTTATTACAAGGATGTCACTGACCCCTTTTGGAGGGTTGCTGATGCTCTCAATTTAAACAATTATCCTTACTGTCCTTAAAAGGGGGTTTTGTGTTCTGTGAGCACTTTGCCCTGAGCCAGATCAGCAGATAGAGTGAATCATAATTGCTTTTAACTATAAACCACATAGTGCTTTTAAATGTAAACCACAGTACATTTGTTAAAATGTTTTCCCATAAAGATTTATAGATTAAAGCATGCATTTGCAAAAGTTAATAGAGAAATCCTTTGAATGGCTTTCAGTGAGTTTCTCATCAACCATGACATTTTATGGCTGATGCTATATTATGTTTTCTCAATGACATCGTTTCAGACACTTCCATGGCTAAATGTACTCTATAACCCACTCAAAATATTCCATTTAATTAAACAAAAAATAATTAGATGTTTGTAATTAAAAGTAGGAATTAGTTTTATTGTGTTATATTTGAAATAATGAAGGTTGATGATGTAAGATGATTTAAATATCATTGTGTTTAACTGTAAATATTTACATCAAAGCAATTTATACCTTGGGCTGCAAATATTTGTGATTAAATAATAAATCTGGGGAATGCATATCTTTAAAATGGCCCTCATCTTTCCTCAAAAAATTAAAATTTTCCTTCTGTATGCTATTAGTAAGTCTCAGAGCACCCTGGTATTAATCTGGAGGAATGTCAGACATCCATGAGTTGATTTAGTAATCATTTTATTTTTTAAAAAGAAGTATCTCAAATTTCTTCTTTCAGCATTTTGACTTTGATTTACTTCACAGCTATCTTTGATTTCCACATTAGATTTACACATACAATCCCTGTATAAGAAGTCAATAAAACACGTAAGAAAGCATAGAAATGAATGAATATACTCTCATATTTTATTAGCAAAAATTGAATTGCTAATTATATGTCTTGTGTACATTATATACAGTATTGTGTTATCTCTCATCCAGATTTTAAAAACCTGCTTCTATCTCATATCTCTATAATACTAGTATCATATATTCTGTATCATTTTATTCTAGTATCATTTTATTCTACTAAAAAAAGTGTTTTCAGCTAATTTTGCCTCAGAAGCCTAAAAAGGATAAAACTCGTTCATAAACTCTAGATTTCAATGTCATCACTGATTCTCTCAGTTACCTTAGAGGGGATGGAGAACTCATTAAGTAGAACACACTTCTTTCCATCTTTCAGAGTAGCACCAGTTCTGCACTGTTAGAAAAATATTATAGCTGAAATTAGAGCTCATTTCACATTGGGATCTTTTCTCTCCTAAAATATAGAGGGACTTTCTGCTAATGATATAGGAAAGCAAAGTTTAAAAATCATTAGGAATCCAAATCCTTTAATATGAAGGTCAGTAGTGAAAAATCTCTTTTAGCAAACATTTTAAGGCAATCATTCAGTTCAGTTCAGTTGCTCAGTCATGTCCGACTCTGCGACACCATGAACTGCAGCACACCAGGCCTCCCTGTCCATCACAAACTCCTGAAGGCCACCCAAACCCATGTCCATCGAGTCAATGATGCCATCCAACCATCTCATCCTCTGTCATCCCCTTCTCCTCCTGCCCTCAATTTTTCCCAGCATCATGGTCTTTTCAAATGAGTCAGCTCTTCGCATCAGGTGGCCAAAGTACTGGAGTTTCAGTTTCAACATCAGTCCTTCCAATGAACACCCAGGACTGATCTCCTTTAGAATGGACTGGTTGGATCTCCTTGCAGTCCAAGGGACTCTCAAGAGTCTTCTCCAACACCACAGTTCAATAGCATCAATTCTTCGGTGTTCAGCTTTATTTATAGTCTAACTCTCACATCCATACATGACCACTGGAAAAACCATAGCCTTGAATAGACGGACCTTTGTTGGCAAAGTAATGTCTCTGCTTTTAAATATGCTGTCTAGGTTGGTCATAACTTTCCTTCAAAGGAGTAAACATCTTTTAATTTCATGGCTGCAATCATCATCTGCAGTGATTTGGGAGCCCAGAAAAATAAAGTCAACCACTGTTTCCCCATCTATCTGCCATGAAGTGATGGAACCGGATGCCATGATCTTACTTTTCTGAATGTTGAGCTTTAAGCCAACTTTTTCACTCTCTTCTTTCACTTTCATCAAGAGGCTCTTTAGTTCTTCTTTACTTTCTACTATAAGGATGGTGTCATCTGCATATCTGAGGTTATTGATATTTCTCCCAGCAATCTTGATTCAGCTTGCGCTTCCTCCAGCCCAGCAATTCTCATGATGCACTCTGCCTATAAGTTAAATAAGGAGGGTGACAATATACAGCCTTGATGTACTCCTTTTCCTGTTTGGAACTAGTCTGTTGTTTCATGTCCGGGTCCAACTGTTGCTTCCTGACAGAATGTAGTCCACTGGAGAAGGGAATGGCAAAGCACTTCAGTATTCTTGCCTTGAGAACCCCATGAACAGTATGAAAAGGCAAAAAGATAGCACACTGAAAGATGAACTCCCCAGGTCAGTAAGTGCCCAATATGCTACTAGAGATCAGTGGAGAAATAACTTCAGAAAGAATGAAGGGATGGATCCAAAGCAAAAACAACATCCAGTTGTGAATGGGACCGGTGATAGAAGCAAGATTCGATGCTCTAAAGAGCAATATTTCATAGGAACCTGGAAAGTTAGGTCCATGAATCAAGGCAAATTGGAAGTGGTCAAACAGGAGATGACAAGAGTGAATATCGACATTCTAGGAATCAGTGAACTAAGACGGACTGAAATTGGTGAATTTAATTCAGATGACCATTATATCTACTACTGTGGGCAGGAATCCCTTAGAAGAAATGGAGGAGCCATCATAGTCAACAAGAGAGTCTGAAATGCATTACTTTGGTGCAATCTCAAAAACGATAGAATGATCTCTGTTCGTTTCCAAGGCAAACCCTTCGATATCACGGTAATTCAAGTCTATGCCCTGACCAGTAACACCAAAGAAGTGGAAGTTGAACAGTTCTATGAAGACTTACAAGACCTTCTAGAACTAACACCCAGAAAAGATGTCCTTTTCATTATAGGGGACTGGAATGCAAAAGTAGGAAGTCAAGAAACACCTGGAGTAACAGGCAAATTTGGCCTTGGAGTCCAGAATGAAGCATGCCAAAGGCTAATAGAGTTCTGCCAAGAGAATGCACTGGTCATAGCAAACACCCTCTTGCAACAACACAAGAGAAGACTCTACACATGGACATCACCAGATAGTCGACACCAAAATCAGATTGATTATATTCTTGGCAGCCAAAGATGAAGAAGCTCTATACAGTCAGCAAAAACAAGACCAGGAGCTGGCTGTGGCTTGGATCATGAACTCCTTATTGCCAAATTCAGACTGAAATTGAAGAAAGTAGGGAAAACCACTAGACCATTCATGTATGACCTAAAATCAAATCCCTTATGACTATACAGTGGAAGTGAGAAATAGATTTAAGAGACTAGATCTGATAGACAGAGTGCCTGATGAACTATGGATGGAGGTTCATGATATTGTACATGAGACAGGAATCAAGGCAATAATTATCACTATCTCAATCAACACCAAGTAGGCATGTCCTATATCTAATTCAAAGTGAGACAATTTTAACTATAGTTTCTATTTAAAAAAATCCTCATGAAATTCCTCAAATAGGATGTTTCTTCTTCCAAAGTCAGAGAACTTCAAACAGAACTTTCAGAAATATTCTATCTATACACAGTAAGTACACAGCAAGTAAACATTAAAACTTAGACTAAAGTCCAATTCCTTCTCTAAATCCATAGCCAGAATTGGTGTTCTTTACCAGTAGACTATCTGTAGTTGAGCTGAACTAGAAAAAGTGTAACTCATTTCCCAGTCTTCTTTGATCTTTTATCATACTTCTACTCCACTAGAAGGAATAGCTTATTAAAAAATAACTCTGAATCTTAAGTTTAAGTTGTACTATTCCCTGATAGCTCAGTTGGCAAAGAATCCGCCTGCAATGTGGGAGACCAGAATTTGATCCCTGGGTTGGGAAGATCTCCTGGAGAAGGGAAAGGCAACCTACTCAGCATTCTGGCTTGGAGAATTCCATGGACTGTGCAGTCCATGGGGCCACAAAGAGTCAGACATGACTTATCAACTTTCACTTTTACTATCTTTCATTACTTCTATGTCCTAGATGCACACACAATTTTAAAATTTATATTTAAATATTTTGATATATGTGTTGAATTGATTTGGTTCAATTACAAAAAATAGCACAATCAATGTTTTTTTCTAGTGAGATGGCATTTATCATATGCTGGTAAAATACACCTCCAAGCAAAAATCTGGAATCATAGAACAAAGTCAACACTAGAATTATACTATTTAGAGGACTGTCTGTAGTAGTAATCTTAACTTATCAATTTGACTTCCTACTGGTATTTTTAGGAGCCAGTTGATTCTGGCAGACCAGCTAGAAAAGAGCCCCATTGAAATGTGGACCTTGTTCATAAGACTCACACAAATTTTTCTTTTTTGTTTTGAGGGGTTAGAATGATATAATGATAACATTTCTCCTTAAATTTTCTTAAAGTTAAAATTTTCTCATCCATGTAATGTGGCAAGTAATTCAATAGATTTAAGCTCATTTTGCAGAAAAAATATCCATTTTACCTACAGACATTCTGGAGACTAACTGATGTGAGAAAGTAAGTTAAACCTTGTAGCAAGAAAACAATTTTGCTTTCCACATCTTCGCAAAAGCCAAGTCTGGCTCTTTAAAGTCTGATAACTCAAGCATGCAGTCCTCACATTAGTCACCACACAGAAGAGTACCTCTTCACTTAACAGAATTCAGCTTGGAAGTGACTCAAGCCAAGCAAAAGCTACTTCAGACTCTTAGTAATTGAAGAGGTAGCCTCATGTGTACAATACCCCAGGTTCTCAGACCTTTACTCCTGTAATAGATTAACAGGAAATCCAGTATCCATACTATACTGCTTCATTGCTTTGCTGCAAAATGCCTTTTCTGCATTATGCATTAATGTTCAGGTCTCGGTTTCTGGGTAGAGTTGATAAAAAGAAACATACTTTGGTAGAATATATTCTTGTGCCTTTTTGAATGTCACACTTAAATAAGGAGTGTATTCTACTAAGCAATTTCCCTTCAAGTTACCCTGGCCCTATGTGCTTTTTTAGCATATTCAAAAGCAGAGATATTACTTTGTCGACTAAGGCCCGTCTAGTCAAGGCTATGGTTTTTCCAGTGGTCGTGTACGGATGTGAGAGTTGGACTGTGAAGAAGGCTGAGCACCGACGAATTGATGCTTTTGAACTGTGGTGTTGGAGAAGGCTCTTGAGAGTCCCTTGGACTGCAAGGAGATCCAACCAGTCCATTCTGAAGGAGATCAGCCCTGGGATTTCTTTGGAAGGACTGATGCTAAAGCTGAGTACTTTGTCCACCTCATGTGAAGAGTTGACTCATTGGAAAAGACTCTGATGCTGGGAGGGATTGGGGGCAGGAGGAGAAGGGGATGACAGAGGATGAGATGGCTGGATGGCATCACTGACTTGATGGATGAGAGTCTGAGTGAACTCCAGGAGTTGGTGATGGACAGGGAGGCCTGGTGTGCTGCGATTCATGGAGTCACAAAGAGTTGGACACGACTGAGCAACTGAACTGAACTGAAGGGAGGAAGAAACTACCTATATAAATGATCATACTCTCATTTAGCAGACAATTATAACACTATTAATATTCATTGCTAATACTTATTGAACTATACTGAGCATTTGCAATGGGTACAGTGCTCTTTTACGTGTCTTACATGTAGCGATAGCAGTGGTTCCCAAAACAGCCCTAAGATGTAGGTACTATTATCTCCTCTTGTGCTTGAGGATTAGAGTGTGCTTAGTTGCTCAGTCATGTCCAACATTGTGACCCTATGGACTGGAGCCCTCTATCCATGGGGATTCTCTAGGCAATAATACTGGAGTGGGTTGCCATGCCCTCCTCCAGCAGATGTTCCCAATCCTGGGATTGAACCCAGGTCTCCTGAATTGCAGGCAGATTCTTTACTGTCTGAGCCACCAGGGAAGCCCTGAGGATTAGAGAGGAAGAGAGAAAATAAATAATTTACTTACAGCTATTAAGTTGATGAGTCAAACCAGCAACCCAACAAGTCTAAGAACTATATATCCCAATATAGGTTTCATTCTGCTTTGGTTTACAGGAAATTCAGAGTTAAAACTGAGTGTTCAACTATTGTGAGCATTGTAGGCTCTTCATATTATGTTTTGCTCTTTTCCTTTTAACTAGAATCCTGTGTTTAGTTTTATAATCCACATCAAATAAATGTAGAGAAAAGAGTTTCGAAGCGTAAATAAATCATATATATATGAATGATCACAAAGTTCTCAGTGTACTGTTTTCCCTTCAACGTCCTACCAGAAATACCACAGTTGAATGAATCCAGTATGCTTGAATCAGTATCTTCATAAATTTTGGAATCTGCCAACTTTCTCCTTTGTTCCTTACATTTCTGAAATAGGATCATGTTAGCTGAGTAATGTCTGAAAGCCTATTCATTGTTAACCAATCAAGAAATTGCCTGAGGTTAAGAAAGACTAATCAAAACTTGTCACTTAGAGCTTTGCCTAGAATATCCACTTCATTCCCAGGCTTTATTCTAAAGATCAATATCTAACTCAACTCATCTCCTCCATCACAAGTGAAACATACACTCTCTTCAAAATAAAAAGCCAATGGAGGTGATTACGAAAATATACCATCTTGTTATTCTAATAACACAATTGGCTCCCAGAACAAGAAATCAGAATGATACCCTTGGGAGACTTTTGAACCATAATGAAATTAAACCCTATTCATTGCTAGTGATAGAACCTTTTTTAAATGAATTGCCTGTGATATTCCTGCTCCCATAGCATCCCCTCAGAATAAAAAATTACAACAGTAATCATGTTGTTCTTTCTTTTGAGCAGGTAGGTCTTTACCAAATAGGCTGTGTAACAAAAAATAAATGATACCTGGTGTTCAATTCAGTTCAATTGCTCAGTCATGTCCAATTCTTTGCAATCCCATGGACTTAAACACAGCAGGCTTCTGCTCCAGGCTTCCTTGTCCATCACCAACTCCCAGAGTTTACTCAAACTCATGTCCATTGAGTCAGTGATGCCATCCAACCATCTCAACCTGTCATCCCCTTCTCCTCCTGCCTTCAGTCTTTCCCAACATCAGGGTCTTTTCTAATGAGTCAGTTCTTCACATCAGGGGGCCAAAGTATTAGAGTTTCAGCTTCAGCATCAGTCCTTTCAGTGATCATCCAGGACTGATTTCCTCTAGGATGGACTGGTTGGATCTCCTTGCAGTCCAAGGGACTCTCAAGAGTCTTTTCCAACACCACCATTCAAAAGTATCAATTCTTTGGTGCTCAGCTTTCTTTATAGTCCAACTCTCACATCCATACATGACTACTGGAAAAACCATAGCTTTGACTAGACGGACCTTTGTTGGCAAAGTAATGTCTCTGCTTTTTAATATGCTGTTTAAGTTGGTCCTAGCTTTTCTTCCAAGGAGCAAGCATCTTTTAATTTCCTTGACTCTTTTAGCAGTACTTTAAAAGATAAGATTTTTTAAAGTGATACCTGGTGTAAAACACTTTAAAAAATTCTCTTTTAAAATACTCTTGAGAGAGTTAATTGCTCAGCAGGTTGATAAGAAGTCCAGGATCCTCAAGGAGGAGAAAGGAGTCTGGGGCTCTTGAGGAGACAGGGATCTGGGAATTCTCAAAGAGGAGGAAAGGACAAATGTCTTTTTAAATTCTACATTCCTTAGTCTTAGTCACATAAATGGTTTATCTTTAAGCCTGGAACTGCAACAAACAACAAACAACCAAGTTTAAAGATTATACTAAAGATTATATAACAACAACAGTGCCCAGTTTGAGGACAGTTTGTCCTTCCTGAAAACCTTCTGACTAATCCTGTTAAGATGTATATTATGGGAGTGGGTTTGGGAAGATCTTTCTATTGTTAAGTTGTAATCCTGTTACCTTAAAATGTAAATTGTGGGAGTAGGTCTGGTAAAATTTTACAACCTTGAGACATCTTTTGATTTATTGTAATGACTAACTAAAAATATATAACTCCCTTGCTTAGACTAGTGAGGGGGACACTCTCCACCCCCTTCTGATGTCTATGTCAGAAGCTTTCTCTGTCCCTCTTCACTGTAATAAAACTCCTACCACACAAGAGCACTGAGTGGTCAAACCTGGTCCCTGGTGCTGAAGCTAAATCTTCAGAGATCAGGAATCTGACATCTTTCACTGTAAGCTATCACTGCTTTCACCATTATATTTCTCCAGAATGCTTATTAATATCATTTCTGAATGCAACTTTCTGTGCTCATATGTGAATGCACAGTGTACAACTATAGAAATTTAGTCTCTACTGTTCCCTCAACAGAAAATTGAGTGATAAAATATCAGCTCAAAATTTCATATATGATGAGAGTAGCAAGTAATCAGTAAATTATGCACTAACTTTTAAACTTTATTTTTCTAATAAAATATATTGAATCAGACAGGAAAAGTTATAGTCAAGCATGGGCACTCTGGGTTTAGTGGATGTGATTTGACAGTTAACAATATTTTTCCAAAAATCTATTCTATTTGGTTATAGGGCAGAGACTGCATTTTATTTATCTATTATCTCCAACCTCCAGAAGAATTAATGCATGTGATCCTCACTAGATTCTTACTGAGTGGATTAGGCATAAAATGACTTTGAAAATATTTACTGGTATTCAATGGCAAATAATACCATAAATATGAATACATAGGAAGAGATTGAATATACTTCAAAATTCATTCATGCATTTGTACTACAAAGCTACAGTCATCAAGACAGTATGGTACTGGCACAAAAACAGAAATATAGATCAATGGAACAAGATAGAAAGCCCAGAGATAAACCCACACACCTCTGTGCACCTTATTTTTGACAAAGGAGGCAAGAATGTACAACAGGGCAAAGACAGCCTCTTCAATAAATGGTGCTGAGAAAACTGGACAGCTACATGTAAAAGAGTGAAATAAGAACACCTTCTAACACCACACACAAAGATAAACTCAAAATGGATTAAAGATCAAAATGTAAGATCAGAAACTATAAAACTCTTAGAGGAAAGCAGAGGCAGAACAATTAGCGACATAAATCAAAACAAGAGCCTCCATGACGCTCCTCTTGGAGTAATGGAAATGAAAACAAAAGTAAACAAATTGGGCCTAGTTAAACTTAAAAGTTTTTGCATAGCAAAAGAAACTATAAACAAGGTGAAAAGGAATGGGAGAAAATAGTACCAAATGAAACAACGGACAAAGAATTAATTTCCAAAATATACAGCAGCTCATAGAACTCAATGCCAGGAAAAAAAACAACCTAATCAAAAAGTGGGGAAAGACCTAAACAGAAATTTGTCTAAAGAAGGCATACAGATGATTAACAAACAGATGAAAATATGCTCAAAATCGCTCATTATTAGAGAAATGCAAATCAAAACTACAATGAGATATCACCTCACACCAGTAAGAATGGCCATCATCACAAAGTCTACAAACAATAAATGTTGGAGAGGATGTGGAGGATGCTGTGAAAGTACTGCACTCAATATGCCAGCACATTTGGAAAACTCAGCAGTGGCCACAGGACTGGAAAAGGTCAGTTTTCATTCCAATTCCAAAGAAGGGCAATGCCGAAAAATGCTCAAACTACCGTACAATTACACTCATCTCACACGCTAGTAAAGTAATGCTCAAAATTCTCCAAGCCAGGCTTCAACAATACATGAACTATGAACTTCAAGAGGTTTAAGCTAGTTTTAGAAAATGCAGAGGAACTAGAGATCCATTGCCAACATCTGCTGGGTCATCAAAAAATCAAGAGAGTTCCAGAAAAATATCTATTTCTGCTTTATTGATGATGCCAAAGCCTTCGACTGTGTGGATCACAAGAAACTGTGGAAAATTCTTAAAGAGATGGGAATACCAGACCACCTGACCTGACTCTTGAGAAACCTATACGCAGGTCAGGAAGCAACAGTTAGAACTGGACATGGAACAAAAGACTGGTTCCAAATAGGAAAAGGAGTACATCAAGGCTGTATACTGTCACCCTGCTTATTTAACTTATATGCAGAGTACATCATGAGAAATTCTGGGCTAGAGGAAGCACAAGCTGGAATCAAGATTGCTAGAAGAAATATTAATAACCTCAGATATGCAGATGAAACCACACTTATGGCAGAAAGTGAAGAATTACTAAAGAGCTTCTTGATGTAAGTGAAAGAGGAGAGTGAAAAAAGGTGGCTAAAAGCTCAAATTTAAGAAAACAAAGATCATGGCATTCAGTCCCATCACTTTATGGCAAATAAATGGAGAAACAGTAGAAACTGGCTGACTTTATTTTTTGGGGCTCCAAAATCACTGCAGATGGTGACTGCAGCCAGGAAATTAAGAGACACTTGATCCTTAGAAGAAAGGTTATGACCAACCTCAGTCAGTTCAGTTGCTTAGTTGTGTCCGACTCTTTGTGATCCCATGTACTGCAGCACACCAGGCCTCCCTGTCAATCACCAACTCCTGGAGTTCACTAAGACTCAAATCCATCCAGTCCGTGATGCCATCCAGCCATCTCATCCTCTGTTGTCCCCTTCTCCTCCTATCCCCAATCCCTCCCAGCATCAGAGTCTTTTCCAATGAGTCAACTCTTCCCATGAGGTGGCCAAAGTACTAGAGTTTCAGCTTTAGCATCATTCCTTCCAAAGAAATCCCAGGGCTGATCTCCTTCAGAATGGACTGGTTGGATCTCCTTGCAGTCCAAGGGACTCTCAAGAGTCTTCTCCAACACCACAGTTCAAAAGCATCGATTCTTCAGCGCTCAGCTTTCTTCAGTCCAACTCTCACATATATACATGACCACTGGAAAAACGATAGCCTTGACTAGACAGACCTTTGTTGGCAAGGTAATTATTCTGCTTTTGAATATGCTATCTAGGTTGGTCATAACTTTCCTTCTAAAGAGTAAGTGTCCTTTAATTTCATGGCTGCAATCACCATCTGCAGTGATTTTGGAGCCCAAAAAAATAAAGTCAGCCACTGTTTCCACTGTCTCCCCATCTATTTCCCATGAAGTGATGGGACCAGATGCCATGAGCTTCATTTTCTGAATGGTGAGCTTTAAGCCAACTTTTCATTCTCCTCTTTCACTTTCATCAAGAGGCTTTTTAGTTCCTCTTCACTTTCTGCCATAAGGGTGGTGTCATCTGCATATCTGAGGGGACTGATATTTCTCCCAGCAATCTTGATTCCAGCTTGTGCTTCTTCCAGTCCAGCATTTCTCATGATGTACTCTGCATATAAGTTAAATAAGCAGGGTGACAGTATACAGCCTTGATGTACTCCTTTTCCTATTAGGAGCCAGTCTGTTGTTCCATGTCCAATTCTAACTGTTGCTTCCTGACCAGCATATAGTTTCTCAAGAGGCTGGTCAGGTGGTCTGGTATTCCCTTCTCTTTCAGAAATTTCCACAGTTTCTTGTGATCCACACAGTCTAAGGCTTTGGCATAGTCAATAAAACAGAAATAGAAGTTTTTCTGGAAATCTCGTGTTTTTTCGATGATCCAGCGGATATTGGCAATTTGATCTCTGGTTCCTCTACCTTTTCTAAAACCAGCTTGAACATCTGGAAGTTCATGGTTCACGTATTGCTGAAGCCTGGCTTGGAAAATTTTGAGCATTACTTTACTAGCGTTTGAGATGAGTGCAATTGTGTGGTAGTTTGAGCATTCTTTGGCATTGGCTTTCTTTGGGATTGGAATGAATACTGACATTTTCCAGTCCTGTGGCTACTGCTGAGTTTTCCAAATGTGCTGGCATATTGAGTGCAGCACTTTCACAGCATCATCTTTCAGGATTTGAAATAGCTCAACTGGAATTCCATCACCTCCACTAGCTTTGTTCATAGTGATATTTTCTAAGGCCCACTTGACTTCACATTCCAGGATGTCTGGCTCTAGGGGAGTGATCATACCATTGTGATTATCTTGATTGAGAAGATCTTTTTTGTACAGTTCTTCTGTGTATTCTTGCCACCTCTTCTTAATATCTTCTGCTTCTGTTAGGTCCATACATTTCTGTCCTTTATTGAGCCCATCTTTGTGGTCCACGGGAGAAGGGTATAGCAAACCACTTCAGTATTCTTGCCTTGAGAACCCATAAACAGTATGAAAAGGCAAAATGATAGGATACTGAAAGGGGAACTCCCCAGGTCAGTAAGTGCCCAATATGCTACTAGAGATCAGTGGAGAAATAACTCCAGAAAGAATGAAGGGATGGAGCCAAAGCAAAAACAACACCCAGTTGTGGATGTAACTGGTGATAGAAACAAGGTCTGATGCTGTAAAGAGCAATATTGCATAGGAACCTGGAATGTCAAGTCCATGAATCAAGGCAGATTGGTCAAACAGGAGATGGCAACAGTAAACGTTGACATTCTAGGAATCAGCGAACTAAAATGGACTAGAATGGGTGAATTTAACTCAGATGACCATTATATCTACTATTGCAGGCAAGAATCCCTTAGAAGAAATGGAGGAGCCATCATGGTCAACAAAAGAGTCCAAAATGAAGAACTTGGATGCAATCTCAAAAATGGCAGAATGATCTCTGTTCATTTCCGAGGCAAACCATTCAATATCACAGTAATCCAAGTCTATGCCCCAGCCAGTAACCCTGAACAAACTGAAGTTGAATGGGCCTATGAAGACCTACACGATCTTTAAGAACTAACACCCATAAAAGATGTCCTTTTCATTATAGGGGACTGGAATGCAAAAGTAGGAAGTCAAGAAACACCTGGAGTAACAGGCAAATTTGGCCTTGGAATGCGGAATGAAGCAGGGCAAAGACTAATTGAGTTTTGCCAAGAAAATGCACTGGTCCTAGCAAACACCCTCTTCCAACAACACAAGAGAAGACTCTACACATGGACATCACCAGATGATCAACAGCAAAATTGGACTGATTATATTCTTTGCAGCCAAAGATGGAGAAGCTCTATACAGTCAACAAAAACAAGACCAGGAGCTGACTGTGGCTCAGATCATGAACTCCTTATTGCCAAATTCAGACTGAAATTGAAGAAAGTAGGGAAAACCACTAGACCATTCAGGTATGACCTAAATCAAATCCTTTATGATTATACAGTGGAAGTGAGAAATAGATTTAAGGGCCTAGATCTGATAGATAGAGTGCCTGATGAACTATGGATGGAGGTTCATGACATTGTACAGGAGACAGGGATCAAGACCATCCCCATGGAAAAGAAATGCAAAAAAGCAAAATGGCTGTCTGAGGAGGCCTTAAAAATAGCTGTGAAAAGAAGAGAGGCGAAAAGCAAAGGAGAAAAGGAAAGATATAAGCATCTGAATGCAGAGTACCAAAGAATAGCAAGAAGAGATAAGAAACCTTCCTCAGCGATCAATACAAAGAAATAGAGCAAAACAACAGAATGCGAAGGACTAGAGATCTCTTCAAGAAAATTAGAGATACCAAGGGAACATTTAATGCAAAAATGACCAACCTAGACAACATATTAAAAAGCAGAGACATTACTTTGCCAACAAATGTCCATCTAGTCAAGGCTATGGTTTTTCTAGTAGTCGTGTAGGATGTGAGAGTTGTACTATAAAGAAAGCTGAGCACCAAAGAATTAATGCTTTTGAACTGTGCTGTTGGAGAAGACTCTTGAGAGACCCTTGGATACAAAGAGAACAAACCAGTCCATCCTAAAGGAAATCAGTCCTGGATGATCACTGGAAGGACTGATGCTGAAGCTGAAACTCCAATACTTTGGCCACCTGATGAGAAGAGCTGACTCATTAGAAAAGACCCTGATGCTGGGAAAGATTGAATGTGGGAGAAGGGGATGACAGAGGATGAAATGGTTGGACGGCATCACTGACTCAATGGACATGAGTTTGAGTAAACTCTGGGAGTTGGTGATGGACAGGGAGGCCTGGCGTGCTGCAGTCCATGGAGTCACAAAGAGGTGGACATGTCTAAGTGACCGAATTGGACTGAACTTGTACCATTGGTGGGAATGCAAATCGATACAGCCACTATGGAAGACAGTATGGAGATTCCTTAAGAAACTAGTAATAAAATCAACATATGATCCAACAATTCCACTCCTAGGCATATACAGAGGAAACCAAAGTTGAAAAAGATACATGTACCCCAATGTTCATTGAAGCACTATTTATAATAGCTAGGACATGGAAGCAGCCTATATGTCCATCAACATATGAATGGCTAAAGAAGCTGCAGTACAGATACACAATGGAATATTACTCAGCCATAAAAAGGAACACATTTGAGTCAGTTCTAATTAGGCGGCTGAAACTGGAGCCTATTGTGCAGAGTGAAGTAAGTCAAAAAAAGAGAAAGATAATGGTGCTGATGAATTTATTTGCAAGGCAGCAATGGAGAAACAGACACAGAGAACAGACTTATGCACACAGGGAGAGAGAGGAGAAGTTGAGATGTATGGAGAGAGTATCATGAAAACTTATGTTATTGCTGCTGCTGCTGCTAAGTCGCTTCAGTCGTGTCCGACTCTGTGCCACCCCGTAGACGGCAGCCCACCAGGCTTCCTGGTCCCTGGGATTCTCCAGGCAAGAACACTGGAGTGGGTTGCCATTTCCTTCTCCAATGGATGAAAGTGAAAAGTGAAAGTGAAGACGCTCAGTCGTGTCCGACTCTTAGCGACCCCATGGACTGCAGCCCACCAGGTTCCTCCGTCCATGGGATTTTCCAGGCAAGAGTACTGGAGTGGGGTGCCATCGCCTTCTCTGCGAAACTTATGTTACTATATAAAATAGATAGCCAATGTGAATTTTGTGTATGTCTCAGGGAACTCAAACAGGGGCTCTGTGTCAACTTAGATGGGTGGGAATGGGAGGGAGATCGGAGAGGGGTCCAAGAGGGAGGGGACATCTATACACCTATGGCTGATTCATGTTTATGTTTGACAGAAAACAACAAAATTCTTAAAGCAATTATCCTTCAATTACTCAGCCATTAAAAATAATACATTTGAATCACTTCTAATGAGGTGGATGAAACTGGAGCCGATTATACAGAGTGAAGTTAGCCAGAAAGAAAAACACCAGTATAGTATACTAATGCATATATATGGAATTTAGAAAGATGGTAACGATAACCCTGTATGTGAGACAGCAAAAGAAACAGATGTATAGAACAGTCTTTTGGACTCTGTGGGAGAGGGAGAGGGAGAGGGTAGGATGATTTGGGAGAATGGCATTGAAACATGTATAATATCATATAAGAAATAAGCCGCCAGTCTAGGTTCGATGCAGGGTGCAGGATGCTTGGGGCTGGAATACTGGGATGACCAGGAAGGATGGTGTGGTAGGGGCGGTGGGAGGGGGTTGCAGGATTGGGAACACATGTACACCTGTGGCGGATTCATGTTGATGTGTGGCAAAACTAATACAATATTGTAAAGTAAAAAGTAATAATAAAATTAAGAAAAAGAAAAAAATTTTAATAAATAAATAAAAATAAACAAATTTTTTTTAAAAAGAAAAAAGAGAAGATATATATCTCAATATTAGGAATGATGTAAGGCGTATCACTTGAGAAATTTCAGACATTAAAAGGATAATAAAGTAAAAACAACTTAGACCAATGCACTCAACAACTTAGATGAGGAAACTGACTGCAAAAGGTTACTAGAGAATTTTGGGGGTCCTGGAAATATTCTACATCATGATTGTTGTAGTTCCTGCACAAATGTAACCATTTGTTAAGATTCATTAACCTATACAATTAAATGTTGAATTGTGTTTCATGTAAATCATACCTTAATAAAGCAGATAAATATAAAAAATTATATTTTAATATGCTTTGTGTTTAAAATAGAATAATGAAACATATACCTGTAAATGTTGATACTATACTAGTGATAAATAAAACTTTAAATGATATAGTGAATGATGTTCATAATTCCTTAACTAGCTACTGGTTAATTTCAAGAATGCTATGATTGGGAAATCTGAAAGTAAAAAAAGTACTTCTCATCTGCCTATGAATAAACTTATCATTATTTCTTAGTTATATCATAATGGCTAGTCATACCCAGTCTTTGACGTGATATTTCTTTTCCAGTATCTTTAATTATTTATCTAAGGTGGCATTTTTTTCTTTATAGATAAAAGCATTCACATAGAAATTTTATAAATTCATGTTTCAAATTTCACCTTAAATTTAAAAGGAAATATATTTGTCTTCTAAAGGCAATGGCAACCCACTCCAGTACTCTTGCCTGGAGAATCCCAGGGATGGGGGAGCCTGATGGGCTGCTGTCTATGGGGTCACACATAGTTGGACACAACTGAAGTGACTTAGCATATTTGTCTTCCAAAGGTAAAGGTTTTTGCATTCTCAGGTAGATCTTGTTTGGAAATTGTAACAATTTCACATCTAATTTCTGCTCATTTGAAAGTGAAATGAAAGTTGTTCAATCATGTATTTTTGTGACCCCCATGGACTATACAGTCCATGGAATTCTCGAGGCCAGAATACTGGAGTGGGTGGCCTTTCCCTACTCTACTCATTTATGTCCCTTCTGTTTTCAAACTGACATTCATACTCAAGACTGCTCAACTTGTAAAGTCCTAAGCCTTCTTCCTGACCATATATTCACATGCAGGGCTTCTTATACCCAGTTATATACATATTATTATGTTTCTGAATCTGAAATCTCCTTACATGGAAAAAAGCCTTATTAAAGTATTGCTGATCTCATGATTTTAAAAGTATTCTGGAAAAAATAAAAGTATTCTGAAGTCAAGTTAAAAGAAAGGTAAGCAAGTAAATCTATATTGTCTGTCTCATATAAAATGAAAAACTCATTACTCTAGTTTCCCTTGTATTAGTTCCCAACATTTAACACTTACTTTAAAACTTAGCCAGATTATCTCCAGAAATATTTAGGTATTTATTGGCTCTTAGTTTTTCCCCTAAATAGTCTTCCCTAGTGGCTCAGAAGGTAAAGAATCTGCCTGTAATGTGAGAAATCAAGATTTGATGCCTGGTTTGGGAAGATCCCCTGGAAAAGGGAATGCTCATCAACTCCAGAATTCTTGCCTGGAGAATACCATGGACAGAGGAGCCTGATGAGCTACAGTTCAGTTCAGCTCAGTTCAGTCGCTCAGTTGTGTCTGACTCTCTGTGACCCCATGAACCGCAGCACACCAGGGCTCCCTGCCCGTCATCAACTCCCGGAGTTCACTCAGACTCACGTCCATTGAGTCAGTGATGCCTTCCAGCCATCTCATCCTCTGTTGTCCCCTTCTCCTCCTATCCCCAATCCCTCCCAGCATCAGAGTCTTTTCCAGTGAGTCAACTCTTCACATGAGGTGGCCAAAGTACTGGGGTTTCAGCTTTACCATCATTCCTTCCAAAGAAATCCCAGAGCTGATCTCCTTCAAAACGGACTGGTTGGATCTCCTTGCAGTCCAAGGGACTCTCAAGAGTTTTCTCCAACACCACAGTTCAAAAGTGTCAATTCTTCGGTGCTCAGCCTTCTTCACAGTCCAACTCTCACATCCATACATGACTACTGGAAAAACCATAGCTTTGACTAGACATGAGGTTGCAAAGAGATGGAAATGAGTGACTAACACTGTTACTTTCCCCCATATACATTCTCTCTATTCCCTTCCTTCTCCCTATCACCCCACCACCACACACACATTCTCCAGGTACCTGGAATGTACAAAAATCTAGCAGGGCATATATTTTCCACATCTGAAGTCACAAAAGTTTGAAATCATTTCTGACTTTCTTTGAAATACATCACTGTGACATAAAAATTGAGGGAAAAATTCAGCCTCCTGAAAATGCTGCAAGATTAGCTAATTCTATCATATTGAGTAGCTTGATGTTTATTTCAACTCAAAGTAAAATAGTTTGTGTGACCTTGGCCTGAAACTTAGATAATATATTACTCATACTCCAAAACTGAAAGCTTGAAAACAAAGGAGAACACAGAATATTTGCCTCTAAGTCATTGAATAGGTTGTATCAGGATTTTAAAAAAAAAAATAGTAGTGTGGAAATATTAAAGTACTAGCCAGTACAAAGTGAATTCTAGCTATGCCAAACAAACCTGCTCCCTTTATGTACCTCAACTTTGGAACCACATGATTATTGAAAAAGCTGCCTTTCACCTAAAGATGTAAATTCACCTTTAACAGTCCTTCCCAGGAAGTAACCTACTAGTCTCTGGAATATGGTATTTGCATGATATTGCCAGAGGAGTGTGTAATTTCCTTGGTTCTGTCTTGCTGCAGCAAAGATCTGAAACAGAGGACCAGTGTTATAGCTTGGTTACAGCTCAGAGTTTTATTCTCAAGCAAAGGATAGTACATCCTTGAGGCATGAGGGTGGGTCAAGGGTGGCCCAAAGAAGAGGCCTCAATCTGTCTTAGCTTCCTCCTTTTATACATTTGTCTTCTCCCTGCAGAGCCTGCCCTATGCAAATTGGGCTAACCAAGAAAGGGGTGTGTTTGTTTCACCTGAAGTTCTCACTCTGGTCCACGTGTCTTCTTTTGTTCCATTTTCACAGGCTTTTCTCTTTCTTTTCAATATCACCCCACTCCAGTACTCTTGCCTGGAAAATCCCATGGATGGAGGAGCCTGGCAGGCTGCAGTCCATGGGGTTGCTAAGAGTTGGACATGACTGAGCGACTTCACTTTCACTTTTCACTTTCATCCATTGGAGAAGGCAATGGCAACCCACTCCAGTGTTCTTGCCTGGAGAATCCCAGGGACGGGGGAGCCTGGTGGGCTGCCATCTATGGGGTCGCACAGAGTCGGACACGACTGAAGCAACTTAGCAGCAGCAGTAGCAACAGCAGTCTTTTGGCCACCACCATTTTGGACTCCTTTTTCCTATTGTAACTACCTAACAGTATGATATAAATTGTTTGAAAAATAAGATCATGCAGCCATTATAAGAGACAAAGAAAGAGTTTGTTTAGCTTATTCCAGTGGTCTCAATATAGGCTTAAAATATATTTTTGCTGAAAAGGGAGTTGACTATTATCTATTCAACTCCTTCTGTAACTATGCAGAGAGCCAAAGTCTACAGAGAATATCTATCTTTTCTACATCCTGTAAGTTTTAATGGCAAAGTAAGGAAAACTAGAATTAATTGTTTATGCTTTTGTTTATACTATGTTGTTGATGAAGTTTATCATTATCTATAATTTGTGAATTAAGTTCAACCAAATTTTCTTTTTATCCTCTACCCTGTATCAAGTCTTTTGGAAATTAAAGAGAAGAAGCTGAATGTGCTGTGCCTGTAAGTAGCTCAGTGTCTGGTATTGAAGGTAGTTATAAAAACCATGATGGGAAGAGAGAGATAGGCAGCCATAGAAGAATACTGTACATAGTGGCACAGAGACAAGAGTGAGTATCTGATTCTACATGAACCACAGGGAAAGTTTAACAGTAGAAGAAATAACTGAGTGGGGTTTTGAAGGGAGAACTAACATTTGACAAGTGATGAAGGCCAAAGGAAGGACAGCCCAGGAAAGGCTCACAGTATATACAAACGGACATCAGCAAGAATATATACAAAAGAAACATGCATTTAGTAGCTGCAACAGTATAATGTCAGAAGAAGAAATCCACAAGTCAGTAAGACTGGAGAGGAGGTCAAGGTTACATGTCTTTACAAAGGACCATTAATGTTAAGCAAATGTGGAAACCCAGGGGAGCAACTGAAGAGAAGTGATATGAATGACTTGGTTTTGAGAATGATACTTTTCATCTATTTTGAAAAATAACTCAGGGAAAACACAGGGAAATAGAGACTATTTTTTTTAAAAATTTATTGATAAATGAAGCTGGACTAATAGGGATGGACACGCTGCATTTAAGGGTAGAACCTTAAAATATAAGACTGGTGAGTGAGAGAGAAAGAGAAAAATGAGAACAATGTGGTAAAACATGAGGCTGAAATAAGTATTAGTGGATTTATTTATCTTTCCTCTTTTCTTTGTCATAAACAGCTGTTCACATTAATTAAGAAATAAATATACTCTCTAACACTTGGATTCAAGGTGGGGAAAATGACTGCCTAAACTCAACCCTCTCTCACTCCCCCAAAGTCAAGAATCAAAGAACTGGTTCACTTTCCCTTGATCCTTGAAAATACAGTTTAAAAAAAAGGTAATGGGAAAACTCAAATTGTTTATGAATCAATGAGGTCCTAGTGGACCTCATAAACTATTTTCCTCTGAGTGTACTATTGGTCTGTGACTTTTTAAGAGAGGCTAATCTTGCACTGTAGCAACCAATTAGGAATCAGAGCTTTTTTCAACCACTATGTTATTTTCTGTTATAATCACAGTGACTCATCTCATCAGCAGACCGTGTTAGACTTCCTTCTGCATCCCTTTCACCCAAGGAACTTAATTAACTCTTTTGCAACACACTCATGACTAATGTCTGCAGCTGTTAACTTAAACACAACCCCAGTATTTTTAGTTGTTTTGTTCCCAAAATAAGTCTCTTTGTGTTTCAGATTTTGTATCAAAATTGAGTCCTGTCTTTTGTGAAACATTGCTGTTCCTCTATTTAGGCAAACATCAGAATATTACTAACATCGTACCACCTGAAATTTATAAACAGCACCCATCACTCCAACTTTCACCACTCAGGATAATTACCTTACTGGATGGAGAAGTTAATTAAAATGAAGATGAAAATTACATTTTAGGAAGAAGAAAAATTACTATACTGAGATGCTTTGTCATAATATTTTAAGTCTAACAATTGAAAGGTAAAAAGTGACAGGAGAAAGGCAACAGTGACCTCCGTGATGAAGCTGGTGGTCACCTCTTCGGCTTCCCTGCTGGCTCAGTCAGTAAAGAATCTGCCTGCGGTGCATGAGACTCAGGTTCGATCCCTGAGTTGGGAAGATCCCCTGGAGAAGGAAATGGCAGCCCACTCCAGAATTCTTGCCTGGGAAATCCTATAGACAGAAGAGTCTGGTGATCACAAAGAGTCAGACACAACTTAGTGACTAAAACACCACCACCACACCACCATTCACTTCTTGAGTGAAACTATGTATAGTCATCACTACAACTCCATGAGTTGAATACCATTATATTCATTTTGCAAATGAACAACTTTAAACTCAGGGAAATTTAGCAATCTGCTCAATCAAGATCAACCAGCTACAAACTCAGCATGATTCCAAAGTCTGTATGTTGCTTTCTTTTACTTCATATTACATCTCAGAATATCCTTCCACTGTTACTATCAGTCTTTCCAAAAAAATGTATTTATTATCTTATCCACTGTCATTCATTTGTTCAGCAAGCACTTGACATAGAACTGCTACACTTGTTAAGCCTGTACTAAGCTCAATAATAAGACTATCATTGATAAATAATATATATGAGTAATTTTAATGGAGCATTTAAACTGTGCCAAACACTGCTTCACATTCTTATGTGTTAACTCATATGTGTGAACTTGTTTAACCCACAAAATAGCCTTAATACATAGGCATTGTTAATATCCATGTTTGACAGGTAAAGAAACTGAAGCACTAAGAACTTAGGAAAATGACTATAGAAGAGTAAGCAGAAAGGAAGCATAATTTTTAATCTAACAAAAATTTATTGTATAGCATCTCTTGCTTTAAAACGCCTCACAGAGAATGAAGCATGTGAGCTGATACTTATAGGATCAGGTTTCTCTTAATAAATTAATAGAAGTAGAAAAGGGCATTCAAAGGCACAGAAACCGCTCTGTAAATGTACTATCACCATCACACATTTGACAGTTGCATGCAATCAGGACACTATATCTCTGTGGTTTCCAACCTCAAATGGCTTGTGATGTTACCCAGTAATCCTATTTTTCTTGCTAGAGTGTTCTCTCCAGTGCCATTTCATGCTTCTTCATCATACTGAAACCTACAAATACCCTACTTCCTGCTTACTCCTAGTACATGGCTTTGCTTTCTATTTCACAGGAGCTAATCAAGTTAATGTTTGTAACCACCTCAAACTGGAGGCCTGGTGTGCTGCGATTCATGGGGTCGCAAAAAGTCGGACACGACTGAGTGACTGAATTGAACTGAACATGTAACAAATCATTATATAATTATCTGTCACCTAAATATTCCAGAGGTCTCAGTTTGAATAAATGTGATGAGCCCAGGTATCATGGGTTCAGTAAATATGTAAAGTAAATCCTTGCTAGACAAATGATAATAAACAAAATCCAGAGGTAAAAAGTCAAAGGATTATCCAACTGACCAGTCTGATAAGCCTTCCATATTTGCAGACAAGCCAAATAAGGAGCTGACCAACTCAGAATCTTTCCTGTAACAAGAAGCAGAACACTGAGGATGTCAAGTGAGACAGGTAGGGTCATTAGGCCAGAGAGTCATGTGTCTATCTCAGAGATGAGATTAAGATTTGCATCTGCCCTAAACCAACCCCTAGGGTCTTGCCACGCAAAAAAAGCCATGCTCTAAGGACAGATTCTTCCACAACATTCTCTGTTTCTACATTTAAATTTTGCAGGTACCAATGTAGAATCATCTAGAAGAGGTCCTCTCTTCCTATATATAACCAAAAAGAAAAAATGACAGAAAAGGAAAAAAGAGAGCAAACATATAGTATTCTGTGTTTTGACCACTACACCCTCATAAGTTAGTTTGTAGTTTTAGAGACTGGATGTCAAAATTACAAAGTTTTAATTAGCCTCCTGCATGGCAGGAAGAAGTGCTGAGAAATCTATGGTTGGTTTCTTTTCTCATCCATAGTCTCTAAAACTGCAATTCTAACTACGTTTTTGCTTATATTCTACTTCATTGAAATTCCTCTCCCATATTAAGATGAATTTTGTGCAGAATGTTGTTTCCCCCAGTATCCTCAGAGAGCTAGCACTTAAAGATTCTTCTTTCTGTATATTCTTTCTGTTCCCTGTATCTTCAAATATTTCTCTCTTCTGTCTCCTTTTCTCTGGCATTTAAACATGTTAAGCTCTATCACTATTGCATAAGCCAACAATGATTTGCTTTTTACACAAACCAGTGGAGACTTCTCAGTCAATGCTTTACTTTATTTGATCTATCACTCTTTGAAACTCTGTACCTCAAGAATTTTCTTAATTATCATCATTTTCTTCCTGCTTTTCTAGTCATGTTTTATTTCATTTGTGAACTCTTTCCTCCTTATTGAGACTTCAAATATTGATATTTTCAGTGACAAAATCTTAGATGTAGAACATCCAAAGGACTCTATACACACACACACACAATTATTAGAACTATTACATGAATATAATAAAGTTGCAGGATACAAATTAACATACAAAAATCAGTTGCGTTTATATATACTAATGATGAACTACCTGAAAAGGAAATTAAGAACGCAATCTCATTCTGATGAGATGGATGAAACTGGAGCCAATTATACAGAGTGAAGTAAGCCAGAAAGAAAAACACCAATACAGTATACTAACACATATATATGGAATTTAGGAAGATGGCAATGACGACCCTGTATGCAAGACAGGAAAAAAGACGCAGATGTGTACAACGGACTTTTGGACTCAGAGGGAGAGGGAGAGGGTGGGATGATTTGGGAGAATGGGAATTCTAACATGCATACTGTCATGTAAGAATTGAATCGCCAGTCCATGTCTGACGTAGGGTGCAGCATGCTTGGTGCTGGTGCATGGGGATGACCCAGAGAGATGTAGTGGGGAGGGAGGTGGGAGGGGGGTTCATGTTTGGGAACGCATGTAAGAATTAAAGATTTTAAAATTTAAAAAATAAAAATTAAATAAAAATTAAAATTAAAAAAAATAAAAATAAAAATAAAATCAGGCACACTAGATAATCTCTAAGGCCCCTATAGCTGTAGGATTTTTAAGATGCTATATAACCCTGAACTGACTGTAAGGGACCCTTAAAACTTGCCCAAATGAAGTCTATTCAAAGAGAATTCAGCCTGCGACTATCAACTGTCTGGCGTACAGAAGCAATGTCATTTGTATTAGAGAAAGGGGTTAATGGGTCATCCCATCTGAAGTTTCTTTATATCAAACAGGTTCAAAAATTGTAGAGAAGAAAAAAAAAAAAAAGAGAGAGCTTGCATAGTCCTTTTAGATCTACTGCTGGCGAGGGGTTTCTTGCAAAGAAAAAGAAATGACTTACTTTTCTTAGCAATAATTTCTACACCACAAGCTATATTTTAACATGAACCTCTAGGCTCCTGGCAGAGGAAATATATGACAGTATATTGGAGGAGTTTAAATGTCAGATTTATTCAATGTTTTCAAAGCAATAGCTTCAATAAAAAGGGGGGAAAAGACATCCAAGGACTAAATTTGGGAACAAAGATTAAAGGCTGTTCGTTGTGTGAAGAAGGTGGGGGAGGAGAATGACAAGATGATTTGGGAATTGAAAGTCATATGAAAATGTGGACATTTTAATTTCAATAACATAAAATAAAATTTCAAACTCTCCTTGAAAAAAAAATGAAAATACTAAAATACTTAGGAATAAACTTAATCAAAAAGGTAAAAGATTAGTACACTGAAAACTGAAAATTACTCATGAACAAAATTAGAGAACTCACAAACAAATGGGAAGACATTTCTTGTTCATGGACTGGAATACTTAATATTGTTAAAATGGTCACATTACCCAATGTAATTACACAATGAAATCCCTATAAAAAGTTCAATGGCATTTTTACAAAAATTGATAAAACAGTTGTAAAATTCACATGGAACCACAGAAGACTCTGGATAGGGCTGGTGCATGGGGATGACCCAGAAAGATGTTATGGGGAGGGAGGTGGGAGGGGGGTTCATGTTTGGGAACGCATGTAAGAATTAAAGATTTTAAAATTAAAAAAAATAAAAAAAAGAGCCTCTTGATAAAAAAATAAAATAAAATAATGAGACAAATATGGAGCCATCATGATCCCTAATTTTAAAAGATACTACGAAGTTAAACATCTTAAACTATACACAAAAATAAACTCAAAATGTACTGAAGATTTAAATGTAAAACCTGTAATTATAAAACTCCTAGAAGAAAATATTGGTGAAAATCTTCATAACACTGGGCATGGCAGTGATTTCTTGGCTACAACACCAAAAGAACAATCTATAGGGGCAAAATCAGACAAGTGGGAATACATCAAAACAAGAAGCTTCTTCACAGCAAAGGAATCAATCAACAAAATGAAAAGGCAGTATAAAGAATATGAGAAATACTTATAGACCATGTATCTGATAATTATTAATATCCAAAATGTCAAGGAACTCCTACAACTCACTAACAAAACAAAATACAAATAATCTGATTTTAAAATCAGAAAAGGACTCAGACATTTCTCCAAAAGAAGATAAACAAATGACCGAGACATATATGAGAAGACGCTCAACATCACTACCCAGGAAATGCAAATCAAAACTACAATGAAATATCATTTTATACATGTTTGGATAGCCATTATTAAGGGAAAAAATAAAATAACAAGTGTCAGTTAGGATATGGAGAAACCAGAACTCTCATACGCTGTTGGTGGGATTACTAAATTGTACAGCCTCTATGAGAAACAGTTTCTTCAAAAAATTAAAAATAGAATTATCATATGAGCAATCCTATTTGTAGATATATCTATTTTTATATATCATACTTATAGATATATGTCAAAAAGTATTGAAATCATGAACTCAGAGAGATATCTTTCCCTCCATGTTCATAGCAGAACTATTTACAATAGGCAATATATGGAAACAACCTAAATGTCCATCAACATATGAATGGGTAAAGAAATGTGGTACATATATGTACCATATATGTGCAATTGCTTTTGAAAATTAAAAAAAAATTAATGAAATTTCATCTTGACAAACTATGAGGAAATAGCAATGAATGTGATTCCCATCTTATAGCAGTGGTTTGAAACTGCTTCAAGAAAGAATTTGTCTTATTAAACATGTGAATAACCTCAAAGCAGCTTGATTTCCTATAATGCATTAAATAAAATCATATTTAATTCTGGAATGGTATCCAGACATGGCATCTCGGTTATCCAAATACTAACACGTTCACTTGTAATACAGACTTTAATTAACAGACAGGTTATCTTAATTACTTTGTAACTCACTGATTTCATAACAAATGACAAGTCAAGGACTCAAACTGTAGCATGCTTAATTTTATATCTAGGTTAACTAATTATAAATAACAAGACCTATATCACTCATCAAGTACAATATCCACCCACTTCAATTTCATTTTAAAGTGTCTCTACTGCCATGACTGAGTTGCCTCTGCAGGTTTAAAATACCTCTGAGTTCAATCAGTTCAAACTCAGTTATAAGTACTTGAAAATCAAGAAAATGTTTAAGACTAATTGTTAAATCACTACTTTAAATTGTATAGTAAGCACTAAGAAAAGTAAAAAGAGTTGAGAAGTAGTAAAAGTGGGCAAATCATGTACCATATGAGTGACTTGTGTGACTGTCTCCATAAGAAGATGTAATTAGCTACGTGAAAAATTTCATCCCTTCCTATTCCCTACAGGCCTGAAATGGGCACCATATGCTTCTGTTAAGATACATTTCTATATTTGTAGGGTTCATATAGACATGTACCTTAAGGCCTGTTAGCATTAAGCGCCAGCGCATTTTGGTGCTATATACCATGCATGGCTATGGTGCAGAGAATTGAAAGAAACATTTTTTTCCCCCAAGAGACAAACTCAAGGCTCAGAATATGCCCTAACTTCTCTTGCCATCAAGTCTTTAGGGGTTCCTTTTAAAGACAACTCTAAATGGATTCTGCAGTGCAGAGGCCGAAGATACCTGAGATTAGTGGGTATTTTGAGATTCAAGCTAAAACAAATGTAGGTTTTTGTTTTTGTTTTTGTTTTCAAATCCTGGCTAAGGCAATGCTTCTGGTTATTAGTGCTTTCAAGGAAATTTCAGTTCTCTCAGACATTTACTTGTTGTTTTTTTTTTTTTTAATTTACATTGCAGGAAATAGCAACAACTTCAGGTATATCTTACTATGTTTGTCTCTGAGCCCAAGAGACATTATGTACCATAAATGCAGGCACATGGGAAATGGTATTAATCAGGACCACCCAAGGGAGTGAACACTGTCCTAGATACTCATCAGAAAAAAAAGAGGAAACCCTTCTATGAGAGGACTCCGGAAAATGTTTATAGAGAAAGCAATAGCTTTTTCAACAAGTCCCAGAAGAGGCAGTTACAGAGCCTCCTACTGACTGTGCCACTGCTTATAAATGAACAGCTAACCATGTGTGAAGGCAGTGATTGTCCAGATTTTGGAGTAGACAGATCTTTAGTGACAGTCACATTTTTACCCCATATGTAAAATAAATATTATCATCTATAGGTGTCATGATAGGTAAAAGGAAAGGTAACCGTAAGTTAGTGAACTAAATTATTAGTTAATTCAGGGGAGAGAGGCTAAAACTCCATAACAAAAAACTATCAAAAGCTAAGCAGTGAAACATAACTCCCACACTCAATATTGTCACTGAAAATAAATGACTATCAAATACTGTAAAGGAAATTATGGGGTAGGCTCTATCAGGAGAAGAAATCATGCCTGCTTTCTCTCAACTACAAATAAATGGTTATTCATAGTCTAGTTTCACGAGGGCTAAGCTATATCTCATCTACTCAATTGAGATATTATTAGACATGAGAGTTCTGCAAAAATCACAGCTGCTTGGCAAAGAAGGCTTCACTATTTTAATCTAAAATATGAAGCATCTAAAGACATGTCATGGGCTGTAAGAAGACATATAAAGGGTCAAAGTGCAGCTCCAGACACCGTCCACTTGGCAGGGTCTTGCCTGTTGCTGCTGCTGCTGCTAAGTCGCTTCAGTCATGTCTGACTCTGTGAGATCCCATAGATGGCAGCCCACCACCGCCATCCCTGGGATTTTCCAGGCAAGAACACTGGACTGGGTTGCCATGTCCTTTCCCAATGCATGAAAGTGAAAAGTGAAAGTGAAGTCGCTCAGTCATATCCGACTCTTAGCGACCCCATGGACTGCAGCCTACCAGGCTCCTCTGTCCATGGGATTTTCCAGGCAAGAGTACTGGAGTGGGTTGCCAATTTGACAAAGTTAAGAATCCTATGCCAGCTTAGTTTCATTATACTTTATTCTCCATTTCAAACTTCTTTACTCCATGGGAAAATGTGGGATGAACAATAACACAAGAGCAATCCCATGCTGCAGTCAAGAAAAGTCTAGGTATAAGAGCTGAGGCCTGAAAGGAAGGAGCAGCTAAAGTGGGGGCGTCAAGAATGATCATACAAGAGAATTAATGAAAAAAGTATTGTACAGAACATTACCCCTTCATGGATTGATTTTCTATATGTTCCTCATGCAAATGTATGTGAATCCTGAATGTGGCTGGTGTGAACAAATGTATTTTTCTTTAGTGATATGAGACACTGAGGCTTGCCCAAGACTACATTCTTAATGGGAAATTATTAAATGTGATGAAATGTCCAAGAACACTGACATGATTGAAAAGTGAAAGTGTTAGTCGCTCAATCATCCAATTCTTTGTGATGCCATGGACTATAGCCCTCTGCCCATGGAATTCTCCAGGCCAGAATACTGGAGTGGGTAGCCATTTCCTTCTCCAGGGGACCTTCCCAACCTAAGGGTCAAGCCTGGGTCAGCTGCATGGCGGGCAGATTCTTTACCATCTGAGCCACCAGGGAAGCTCCTTGAAATGATTAGTAGAGAAGAACTAATCAATGTAAAATTCCATCTTTTAAAGTATTAGTTTAGCTGAACTTCATGTATAGTCTTGCTTCATTCCTGTGTCAATAAAACAGAATTCTTAGAGTGTTTTTTCCTTAAAGCAGAGGAATGATAATCTATTTCTTTCAAGACATACTGACCACTATGTTCCGTGAGGAAAGACCTCTATCATCTTAACACATTTTCCCACTGGGGACTTAAACACAAGTCTTTGGATTCCTCAGTTGGGTGTTTGAACAAACTGAGCCAATCAAGTTCACTAGTGAGACAGACCCACTGGGGAACTTCATATTATGCAGTTTACTGTTAGAAACTGCATTTGAAAAAACACCCAAGGCAGCTACCACCTACCTATTCAGCTATTAAGGAAAGTGGTAGAATTGGCAAAGGAATACCAGTAACGAAGGATCAAACAGCATGCTTCTTTTTGTGATCGACATTTGATGTTTCTGGATTTGGAAGTCTGATGTGCGGATATGGCCAACTTCTCTCATTGTCCTTGATGACAAAAATCTGTGGAAGTCAGTGCTTGTAGTATGTATGTTTATTTACCCACCAGGTTAATTTTTTCTTAGACTATGTGAAACTTGCCTCAGGGATGAATGTGGATTACAATGAGTTATTATTGAAAACACTTGATTCCCCTTCTATTTTCTTTCTCTATCCAGCCACTGTTTTCTTCTATTTAATTTTGCCTTGCTCTACTCACATGTGGTATCCCATGTTCTCTTTCACTGATGAGCAAAACGTGGATGTTAAGAATAGTTAAGTATCTCTGTGATATCATGCCCTTATCTAAGAATTAGGGAAGCAACTCTCAAGCTTATTTTCAAAGGCGGCACTGCTGATCAAGAAATCTTCCCTTTAGGAAATTATAGAAACCCTGTCCCACATACCTGTACGCCCTTCAGTAATCATTCACAGCACAAACAAGCAAAGAAATTTAAATTAGATTTTCATCAAAACTTGGAATGTTAAGAAAACAAAGTAATTTAAAGGAAAACCACAAGAGAAGCCTAAGATACAGTCTGACAAGAGTCTCAGGTTTAAGTGAAGAAAGGAAGTAAGTTCCACATTAATGGAGCCCTCACAGTGCAGATGCCAGCTGTCCACCATCATGAAACATGACGTAGAGCCAATGCTTCACTTTTAAGTAGATGGCTCATGTGCTAGAACTTTTTTAATAGTGAGTACTAGCTTTTCTAATCCCCACCTGTTTCTTCTGTCTTAATTGCTCTGAGGAGCATGACTAATTTAAAATTACCGTTCTGTGATAAAATCTTATTACTCAGGATAAAATACTGAAATAACTCTATTTTTACTCTGACAAAACCTTTTACACAATAATAAATTATCTCTGTACAGCAGAACATCCTGGACTTTTCCTGTGAAGAAGCTTAGCAATCAAAATCTAATATTTTATAGAAGAAATGTGTTCCAAAGTGGGATTAAAAACTGTTAATTTTATATGACCTTTCAGTAGCCTTAGACTCTGGTTTGAAACACACAGTAACTTTAGCTCCCTAATGGTGGGTGAGAAAAGCAGCCCTTGAATGAGAGAGTTTTATAAGATGTAAAGATAACCCTTTACAGCAAGGCTATCTGCTCTCAAAGTTTTGGGTGGGAAACAAAGCAAATAACACTTAACAAAACTTTTGCTTTCCCAGAGTAAGGTGAAAAATGCTATTAATGCTATTAAATGCTTCTGTGGAGACTGTATTTTCAATAAGTGAATGTTGTCCATTTTGTAGAGAAGCTTTTCAATTTTCCATATCTTTTTTTACTCTACAAACCCTACCACCCACTCCAAGAATTCTCCTGCTACCTAAATGCTAAAAAAGGAAAAAAGATAATCTCTACTAAGAAAGAAGTAGTAGCAACTGCTTTAGATTAACAGTTAAATATGGGCTTAATTTTTTTCTAAGTTATATCATTCTAGATGACTAAGAAGTTGATGAATAGTTATGAAGAAGCATTGCACGCAAGTTCAGGCAACACAATTTTCTTTTCTGTTTGTCCTTTACAGGCTATGAAACTTAGCAACACCCTTTGACCTCGCTGAGATTCAGTCACTAGGTTACATTAGAAAATCATATGCTTTGAAAATTATAAAGTTTTGCAATGTATTAGTATTTTAATTACTAATTAGTTACTTGAACTGTTTAAGAAAAAGATAAAATTCTTTTCTTTAGGTGGCTTATAGCTTAGCTGGGAAGTAAAATAGGCGCATACACAAAAATAATAAATATAACACTAATATAAGGATTTGGTGATGGATTTGAAGCTGAGGACAAATTTGGGAGATAACATTAGATAACACTGATAAGATTTAATAATAACATTGTGTTTATGGAAGTAAATGAAAGTCTTTCTTCCCATGAGATTTGGAAAAATGTGTTAATATTTTTTGAAACTAGTTTGGCCTAAAAGGAACACCATTTGTGAAGAGATACAGTGTTTTTGAGATGTATTAAATTTTCCGTGAGAAATATTTATCTTCTTTTAGGAGCAACTGGAATTATATGACTAGAATTTGAGAGGTTCAACCTGGAGGTATATTTTTGGATCAAGTATTAAAACAATGAAATTATGAGTATGGCTCATATTCAGAGATTGATCGAGAATCAAGAGTAGAGTCCTGACAATAAATGCTATAATAACCAGGCAAAGAGAGTGGCAAGCAGAAGCCTCCGGAGAATGCTGAATCACAGATGTAAGAAAGAAAACTGAAAATCAAGATGCTGATACTGCAGGATTTATGAAAATGGGACACTAGAGGATAACATTTGAGAAAAGCAACATGGCAGCAAAGGTGAACCTCAAACTCCCAAAGTTTGGTGATGAAATAAACAATTACCTTGTGGAAGCAGCAAGGACGAGGACTCCTTATCTAGGAGTTCAGCTAGCATATGAAGGAAACAAGTCTTCACAGAAAGAAAGGGAGCTGAGAGTGGTGAAACATGTAATGTGAAAGAAACATAAACACAGGTGAAAAGGAAATAGTCATTGAAATAGGAAAGTTGAAAACACTTAAGAATGAGAGGTTAAAGCTGGGAGGGACTCAAAGAAATGGGAATGAAAAGAGTAGAAAGATTTACTTGCAAGAGAAAGAAAACCTCCGCCTGAGTGGAATTCTGCAAGCCCTGTAATGCAGGAGGGAAAGTATGCCAATTGGTCTCAATATTTCTTAAGTAGAGGCTAAGGTCATCTAGTACAGGTGAGACTGGAGAATAGGAGAGATGAAAACTAATGAGAAATTCTCATTCAATAGGGGTATGTACTTTTAATTAATTTTCTATTAACTAGACCACAATAGAAGTTGAAGTTACCTTGCACAGAACTGTCAAGCAAATGATTACTGTCCATAACAATGCAAATGAATTTCATTTGAGATAAAATTGATTTCCTGTCTCTAGAAAACATGACATTTTATTGCTCTACATGTAATTAACTAGTTTTATATGCATTAGCAAACTTACTTCAACATCCTGACCACCTATATTCTTTAAATTTCTCTTTTTAACTGGTCTTAATATCGGGGCCTCTTTTTATTTGCTTCTATACAACTATTTTTTCCTAAATTGTTAATGCTTTTAAATGTTTGTCTATGTCCCTGCAATTTTTAAAAGCATTATAATATTTTATTTTATTATATATCTATATAAATTGCACCATGGATAGCTTTATATAACACATTCAAAGACTGAGTTCCTCTTAAGAGTTTCCTGGACTTGGAAAACCCAACCAAATAAGCACCCCAACCTTGTAGACTTAAGTAAATGTAAACATAAATTAGGTTAATAGCAAAAGACCTTTAGTAAAATGCCTTATACATTTTGGAAAGTATAAGTGAGAAATGGAGGCTCATTTAGCATAAATGATCAATTAAGGTTTGCTTCTTCCAACTCAGGTATACAATCCTGCTGTAAAAAAATCATGCTCTAGCCACAGTAAGCCACTTTATCCTCCAAAGACTGCCTAGTTACCCTCTCCCTCTTGTGAAGACTGAGAAACCAACTTGGGGCTTGGAATGAAATCAAAATGAGTTTAACCAAATGAGAGTTATTGCATCTAAGGGTGAAAACTGTGTATGGTCCAGAGGGCTCAGCCAGAAAACAAGGGAGGCAGACACCAGTTTCCACTGGGGGCCAAGCCTGGCCATCCAAGTTATTAAGAAGCATACCTTTTTTCACTAGCAGAGAAGTGTTTAATGGTCTACGGTGACATTGTTAGCGCATAAGAAAATAATATACGTGATCAAAAAAATAGTTAAAATATCTACATTTATGGAGGAGGTCAGTTGAGTCAAACAGCTGAGAAGCCTCTTGTGGAAAAGATGCCTCTTCTGGAGTCTATCAGCAGAGCTTGCTGGTAGAGAACTGTTTTCAGAACTTTTTGTTCCTTCTTATCTTATGTGAGGTAAGTACAGACATCGAATGTAGCAGGAAATTTTGATACGGCCATGACATCCAACCACATGTAATTTTTGTTATATAATTATTATAAAAAAAAATCACTAATTGCTTTAATGGATTTTTGTTATATTTTTCAAAGTATTATTCCATATAAGATTGAAAATCAGATAAGCAAAATACTGGTCCTTCACAATGATGAAAAGGAGTAGATTACACCTGATTTATATAAATTTGTTGTACATTCTGCTGGATATTTTCCTATGTGTGACCATAAAAAATATAAAGTGTCTTAAAAATGAAATGCATCCGTAATGAAAATCATCTGAATACAGGGAACTAAACAGAAAAGAAATGTTGGTTTTTTAGGTTAAAATAATTTAAAAAACAAGATCTCTTTGGATTGTAATCTGGGAGATTAAGATTGTGTGGTAACAATAATAAAAAACATTATTTATCTAGCACTGAATTCTCTGCTCTTGAACCCCCTTTAAATCCAAAGGATTTGTGGCCAATTCCAGTACAGTCTGTTCTACTATAGCATGATGTATATGTTGCTATAAAATTGTCTATCAAAAATCTAGTTACAAAAACAGTTACTTTTGTGACTGAAAACTATCCGGACCAAAGAGAATACCTGGTCCAATTTTCCCTTTGTTCCCTAAATTACAGAAGAATAATTATGCCTTGTAGAGAACTGCCAGGTGTGTTTACATAATAAAAAATCTGGGGCAGAAAAGAAAAAACAAAAAGACTCAAAGCTCGTTGGAGGGGTGAGTTTCTGAGGAATGTTGCAGGTCTGCAATGAAGACAGTTTCAGGGGAAAAAAGGAGAAATTTATTAGTGTTATGTTTTGAAACACTTCACACTTTTTAAGACATCCAAGTAAAGACTTTGAACTATTTGATATAACTTTTGATTACTGGACTCCATCTCTTTGATCATAACACTGCTTTCAGATTGAATCAGTGGCTCTAGAATTTATGAGTAACTTTCATATAAGCGGTATCATATTTTATGTCTGCAATAACTAACTTTTCCTCAGTAGAAAATCTCACTAATGAAGGGTTTTATTAACTTGAGTGTTTTGTTTTTACCTGAGAAAAATAAATTGGCTTACCTAAATCAACAGCAATAGTTTATTTGTGCTTCAGTCTACATACTTAGAAGTATTTCAGCTATAAAATCCTCCTTGACCTTCACCTTGTAATTTTGCTTACGATAAAATTCATAACTATCAAAAGAATGACAACAACAACCAAAAAAATGTGATGTACACTACAAAGCTTCCAAATACGCTGCCATTCAGTGCTTTGTACCCAGCCAGTGGAAGATCCCATAAAACCCATAGTGCTCCCCACCTAATGGATAATTCACTTTACATTCACATCAAGTTCCGCAATCTGACATTAGAAATGCCAAGTTTTGGAAAACTTTGTGTAATAGAAAATATGCTGCAGTGGAACAGAATAAGGTAGAAAGAAATGAGTCAGAAGGGTTAGTGAGACAAGATGAATCCACAAACAATGTGAAGAATGGTGTAAAGCCCAGTCAAAAGGGTATTTCAATGATCAGTATAAATGGTGAAGGCTTGATGTTTGTGTGAATGGGCTAAAAGTGGAGGATTTTAGAACTCTCATAATAAAGAATGGTGTTGTTGTTGTTGCTGTAGCCTGCCAGGCTCCTCTGTCCATGGGATTTCCTATGCAAAAATACTGGCATGGGTTGTCATTTCCTTCTCCAGAGGATGGATCTTCCTGACTCAGGGATTGAACCCACATCTCCTGCGTTGGCAGGCAGATTCTTTACCACTGAGTCACCAGAGAAGCCCATAATAAAGGATAGCAGGTAACTAATGATTATAGTGAGAGAAAAGCTCAAAAGAAATTTTAAGAAATATAAATATTATACCCTGGGAAACAAGGAAGACAGTGGCCTCATTGACCGACATTTATTGTTTAAATTAGAAGACTCTTGTCCAAGCTTCCTTTCTGGTATTCCATACCTAAACATCTAAAAGGAGGAAACACTGCATAGAATTATGCAAGATTTTTAGAAAATAGAAGTGACTTATAATTTAGGTTCCAAATTTTAAAAGCGAAAATAATAGAACCACTAAAAATATTCACTGCTGCATAGAGCAAAAACTGATGGAACAATAGTAGTAGTCATGGTTACCTGCATGGCATCAGCACACTATTATTATACAATTCATTCCTATGAATAACACAGTCATAGCCTAACATAATACAGAATAATCTTGCAGCAGTGATACAAAAAAACCCAAACCAGAAACTGTTTAAATCAACTAGGCTCACAGCTTCAAAATATAAATTTGCATTTCTTGTGTGAGTAATTCAACTGTTTTATATGTATTTCCTTAATTTTATAATCACACTTCATATTGTTCTTGTTAAATCATTAAGTCATGTCTGACTTTGTGATGCCATGGACTGCAACATGCCAGAATTCCCTGTCCTTCACTGTACCAGAGTTTGCTCAAATTCATGTTCATTGAATCCATGATGCTATCTATCCATCACATTCTCTGCCAGCCCTTTCTCCTTTTGCCTTCAATCTTCTCCAGTATCAGTGAGTCAACTCTTATCAATGAGTCAACTCTTTGCGTCATATAGGCAAAGGATCGGAGCTTCAGCTTCAGCATTAGTCCTTCCAATGAATATTAAGGGTTGACTTCCTTTAGGATTGACTGGTTTGATCTCTTTGCAGTCCAAGGGACTCTCAAGAGTCTTCTCCAGCACTACAATTTGAAAGCATCACTTTTTCGGCAATCAGCCAGCTTTTGGTCCAAATCTCACATTCACACACAACCACTAGAAAAACCATCACTTTGAGGGTACAGACCTTTGAGGGCAAAGTAATGTCTCTGCTTTTTAATATGCTGTCTAGGTCTGTCATAGCTTTCCTTCCAAAAAGCAAGCATGTTTTAATTTCATGGCTGCAGTCACCATCTGCATTGATTTTTGGAACCCAAGAAAATAAAATCTGTCACCACTTCCTCTTATTCCCCTTTTATATTCCATGAAGGGATGGGACTGGATGCTATGATCTTAGTTTTTTGAATGTCGAGTTTCAAGGCAGCGTTTTAACTCTCTTCTTTTATCTTCATCAAGAGGCTGTTTAGTTCCTCTTCACTTCCTGCCTTAAGTTGTTGATATTTTTCAGGCAATCTTGATTTCAGCTTGTGATTCATCCTGCCTGACATTTCACATGATGTACTCTGTATATAAGTTAAATAAGCAGGATGACAATATACAGCCTTGATATACTGCTTTCCCAATTTGGGACCCGTCAGTTATTCCATGTCCAGTTCTAACTGTTGCTTCTTTACCTGTATACAGGTTTATCAGGAGACAGGTAAGGTGATCCAGCATTCCCATCTCTTTAAAATTTTTCTAGTTTGTTATGATTCACACAGCCAAAGACTTCCTAAAAAACCTTCATATTGTTATTGTTAAGTCATTAAGTTGTGTCTGGCTCTTTGGAACCCCATGGACTGCAGCACACCAGGTGTCCCTGTCCCTTGCTATCTCCTAGAGTTTACCCAAGTTCATGTCCATTGACAAAAAAGCTTCATAGTAAAATGACTAAATTATTCATGGGAGTTCAAAGTTTAAAAAGTATTATTTTGAAAATATATATATAACCAAATTCAGAAGAAAAACAAAAATCACCCTTTCTTAAATAGGTCAGTTTTATATCAACTGTTTTTAAAAATAACAGTTAAATGTAATTTAAAAATCATTTAACTTACATTGACTTATTTTTATTAATATGTTTAAAGATCTCCAAACAGATATTACCAGCAACAAATTCATTAATACTTGCATAACATGGAAATAAATTTTGAATTGTTGGAATGTCTTTTTTTTAAAAAATATTCAATATCGGATCTTCATATTATATTGTAAAATCCTTCTCGTCTTGTTACTTGATAAACTGAACATACAAATTTATGCCTGAAACTCCAATTTCAGAATAGCTACACAAATGTATTCCTCCTGAGACTATGGTATTCAGAGTGGACTCTACCACATGTTGAAACACGACTGATATAATTGAATTGGCACGAGTAAGGGATGGGTTTTCATTCGCATTAATTGTATCCTGGCTATGAGAACAGAACACTATTTATAAATTGACTAACTGCAGTAAGCTTATGGAGCAGAGGTAGATTAACATGAGACAGCAGGAGGTAAGATAGGGCTTCCCAGGTGGCGCTAGTGGTAAAGAACCCACCTGCCAATGAAGGAGGGACATAAGAGACTTGGGTTTGATCCCTGGGTTGGGAAGATCCCTTGGAGGAGGTCATAGTAAGTCACTCCAGTATTCTTGCCTGGAGAATCCCATGTAGAGAGGAGCCTGGTAGGCTCCGGTCCATAGGACTGCAAATAGTAAGACATGACTGAAGTGCAGTAGGTAAGATGCTCAATATATTTATAGTACTTGGTTTTGAATCTGAAATTTTATATTACATTCTGATTCTGAACCCATTTGACTTCAGACAAGTCACTTAACTTCTTTGAGCCTTAATTTCTTTATGGATAAACTGAGGGAGTGAGTAGATGCTAAATGACTCAGTCTGGTACTAAAACATTATGATCAAAAATCATTCTGTACACTAGTCACACAGCTCTTCAGTTTCTAGGAATTGCATATCAAAGTTTTGCCAGTATCTTCTCTCTGCCAATTTGTCTCAGCTCTTACATGCATTCAGCAAACCCCAGATCACAAATTATGCCAGTGAGCATTTTGAACCTGGCAAAGTGAAGTGTACTATTCTGAAATATCTGCACAATATCCAGCAAAACAACTAAACGTATTATGGGCTTTTCAAAATCAAACATCTCAGCTAACTCTGCGGTGACTTATCCCTATATTCCACTTTGGGTCTTTTTCTTTTGGAGAACTCTGTTACATTGCTGCATCCTAAAGTAGTAACTGAATCTTGGAACATACTATATATACCATTTCTGTGCTTTTATAGTCTAGAGGAAACTTCTCAGATAGGAAATAGTTAGCTATTACTCTGCAAGTGAAATTGAAATGCAGCTGGTTTTACATCCACTTATCCCAACCTTGGCTTCTGGAAATTGGTAAGGATTTTGGAAAAAAAAAAAAAAAGTACAGGATAGCAGTGTGAAAGCAATTGTAATTGGTAATTTTGTGTAATAACTATGTCTCAAATCACTACTGAAGACTTCTTCGGAATTAGACTGATTCACATTTAAGAATTGAGTTGACTTCTATATTAGCGTGGACTCCAGCTGTGCCCATATAGAAAGCAGTGTGATCAGCTGATTTTTAACAATTGTTGGCTTTATCTTCCTCTACCATTTTTATGAATATATTGTTCCCAACAACACATTTGGTTCACTTTCCTTTTTTTCTCAGCCAATTGTTTATTGTTCATAGATCTCGCTTGAAGATATCCTCCAGTATGAGATGAAAAGGCAGCAGCTAATTTGCTTCCCTGAATATGACACAAGAGCTTTTAAGTCCATGAAAGGCAGGGTCAATAAAACTTTAACAACATAGCACTTGAAGGGAAATAACTGTGGATTCCAGTCCCTTCTTGAGTATTTATAACAAGGGACTTCATCTTTTGTATCATCACTAAAGATGAATTGCTAAAATAAGATTTGTAAACTGTTGTTCATTGTGAAGCTTATTATATCTTCCTATATTTACTTTCTAACTTAATTAAGTTAAGCACTTAAAAAGTATGGCCCTATCTATACATTACACTCAAAAATCATTTATATGATGGTTGCTTAGAAGTGCTTTAAATTTATATATATTATAAAATTTTTACATTTAAAAATCCTAATTTTTTTATCCAAAGAAGTTACACATTGTTTCCTGATGATACAGCAAATCCTTTATCTAAAGCACAATAGTTAGTAACTGTTTTTGAGTAAAAAACCTCTATCTTCCCTTTGTCTACAAATGAAATGACCTCTTTTCAAACTACCACTTCTTTGAGTCAGTGTAGAAATTGTCCCATGATGTTTCACGGTACCCTTGGTAATCTTTCTTGTAATTAGTTGGCAAAGGAAACTTATAAGAGTAGGGATGTGCTTTCTGGGATACCGTATGCGTTGCATCATCATACAAAGAAACTGTGAGAACCTTCAGAAGAGACTTAGACTTGCCTAAGGCCACAGTATTGGAACTCAGATCTTCTGGGATGTGGACCAGCCATCTTTCTCATTAGACTCAGTTCCTTGCTGCTTCCATCACAGTTACAAAAGAAAGTAGGAAATGATTCGTCTTTGTATAGTCATATAAAAATGATTCTTTCTTCCCATTTCATTCAAATGGGCTTAGGTAGAACAGAGAAATAGGCAATTATCTCCTTTCTTTTCTATCTCAGGTGTCTCTAGAGGGTGTGAGCTTCTGTTTGAAGGGTATTTCTCTCCTATTTGCCCTCCCTTCCCAGGAGTGTTATAAGGTTGGATTTAAATGACTGGATTCACAGAGAGGATCGTCAAAGGACAAAAAGATACCAGAATTGCCCATAGAGTCCTATAAAGTGCTCCAGGAGCATGCAACAATGGAGTCCTGCTCTCCATTCACCTGCTCTGCACTCACTCAGTTCCTGTGTTAGCAATAGAAGATTGTTCCCTGTTTAGAAGTCATTAACTAAATACTAGGAAAGACTTTTTACAAGATAAATCATTTTAATTTATATTGTGCATATTATACCTGTTTCAGGTTCTCAGTAAGCATTTGTGGACTGAACAAGCAAATACTCTTACACTGTTAGCGTTACAGCTCTAATAGCCTGCACTGAATAGAAACACGGAGTCCCCCTTATGATGACCACATTCCCAGTGAAGTTTTCTTTATTGAGCCTTTTCTATTTGTTATGATCTATGTGACTATGCGTGCTTAGTCATTCAGTCATGGCTGACTCTTTGAGACCCTTTAACTGAAGCCTGCCAGGCTCCCATGTCCATGGGATTTTTCAGCAAAGGATACTGGAATAGGCTGCCATTTTCTTCTCCAGAGGATCTTCCAGGCCCAGGAATCGAACCTGCCTCTCCTGTGTCTCCTGCATTGCAGGTGGATTCGTTACCTGCTGAGCTACTGGGGAAGACCCTGTGTGACTTAATGAGCACCAAATGTCATAATCAGATTATGCTACAAGAAGTAGGAAAATAGGTAATTGGGACTAAACATGAGCAAATTTGGTGTGGCCATTATTGATATAAAATAATTTGAAGAACCAATTAATATCCCCTACAATTACATAATGTGAATATTCTTTAAGGAAATCAGTCACTTACTTATCATTGAGTATCAGTTTTCTGGATGAATATGTGCTAAGTGTCTAACAGTCTGCACCCTTGAAGAGGTCAAAGTTTGCAGATAGATGAGGAAGGGAGCTTTGTCTAGTGAAGAAGGGACTGCAAGAGAACAGAAAAAGTCCTGGAAGCACAGAAGAGGTAATGGTACTTGTGGGCTGTCACAGGAGGTTCCAGGGAAAGAATTAGTGGAGACAGGTGGAGTTTCCAGAAGAAAATAAAATAGAAAGATATTGCAGAGAAAGAAAGTGGATAAACAAAGGCACCGTAGTATACAAGTAGAAGATGTAGTGAGATGTAGTAAGTCAGAGGTAAGTGAAGTAAGTCAGAAAGAGAAAGACAAATATATCACTTAAATGCATGAAAAGAATGACATTCAACAGGGGAAAAATGTAGGCATTTAGGAAAATAATTGGATAAAATCATGCCTCATTAGCAGTTTTCAACATTATCCAGTAAGAAATATGGAGACATACTTAAATTTTAACCAAGGAGGGATGGTGGAATAGAAAGAGAATTGTGTCTAATCTGTCTCCTCCTTTTCCTTTTCTACCACTATTGCACATTCTAACTGATTTTTATTTTACCCTGACTCTTAGTCTTCATACCTTGAGATATTCTGGAGTGGGAATTAACTTGAATTTATGACAAATCTAATGTAGTATAAGGGAGGCGGAAATCTAAAAGAACATTATAGGAATTCTTGAAGACATGGATGGATGTTGACGCCATTAAAGAGACACAAATTGTTCAGGAGTCGAAACAGTGTGGCTGTGCAGAGTGTGGAGGGTAACGCAACACATTTATTTGGGTCATCTGGTACTTGAAATATCTGAATGTTCTATGCAGGAATGGGAAGGAAATGAAATGCCAGGAAAGCAAGGAAGAGTTTGGAGCCTGGTGGAGTTTTAGGGGTCTCTAGCATATGGACCATGATCATGTGTGTGATTGTATAAGAGGACTATATGTTTGCTGTACACCTGAAACTAACACAATATTGCAAATCAACTATACTACATTTTTAAAAAAAAGAGGATTATAAAATAAGGAGAAAAGAGAACCTTGACTAAAACCCTGGAGAGTACTGAGGAGATGAAATCAGATTGAGGGAAATATTAATACTAAGTACACAAAAGAAGAGAACATTTCAAGAAGACCTGAGTCAGCAGCAGCAATGCTACAGAGAACAATGGAGATGAGACCACAGAGAAC
Source organism: Capra hircus (assembly GCF_001704415.2). Classification (NCBI taxonomy): domain Eukaryota; kingdom Metazoa; phylum Chordata; class Mammalia; order Artiodactyla; family Bovidae; genus Capra; species Capra hircus. Next base: position 47,071,683 of record NC_030811.1, read on the forward strand.
CCACTGGATTTTGCAAATTAGGAGCTAACTTTGTTACCACCAAACCTGTTTTAGCGCACTAGTAGCTTGAGGTATGAAGAAGACCTGAGTAAGAGCCGGCAGGAAGTATGAAATTCTTTCCCCCAAAGTCAGTTCACAACATAAATGGGAAACCAGTAAAATTATTGGATTGGGTACCTTTTGATGCTATTTTTCTTTTCAGACTTTAAAGATTCATTTAGAATTTCATCAAGAAACTGGGTGTTTATCTTGGAATCACCCTACAGACATATGACCAAAGCACTTACCTACTGAAATAATCCAATTATCTTCACATTATTCTTCTACAGTCCATTGTTTAATGATGTATTGTTGATGTACATAAAATATGAATCAATCAAAATCACACATGATTAACTCGCCTAAACACAAAATTTATTGTTAATAATGCATCCTTCCTCTACTTAGACATTTAAATGCATCATAGTATGTATAGTTATAAAATTACATATAAAATTGTAATTTAAGACAAGTGTATTTTGAGTTATGATTTTCACCACCATCTGGAAAATGTATCTATCATTTTGTTTGTGTCATGTATATTACTTCAAAGAAGACATACTGATGGCCAAGAGGCACATGAAAAAATTGTTCAATATCACTAATTATTAGAGAAATACAAATCAAAACTACAATGAGATATCACTTCATACCAGTTAGAATGTCCACCACCAGAAAATCTACAAAAACTAAATGCTGGAGATGATATAGAGGAAAGGGTTTCCTCCAACACTATTGGTAGGAATGTAAATTGGCATAGCCACTATGGAAAACAGTATGGGGTTTCCTTAAAAATCTAAAAGTAGAGCTACCATATTATCCAGCAATCACACTCCTGGACATACATACAGGAAAAAAAAAAAAAACAACAACAACAAACATGGTTCAAAAGGATGCACGCACCCAAAATATTCACTGTAATGCTGTTTAGAGTAGCCAAGACATGGAAGCAACCTAGATGCCCATCAACAGATGAATGGATAAAGATGTTGCACATATATACAATGGAATATTACTTGACCATTACAAACATTTTGAAAGAGTGTCATCTGCAGCAATATGGATGGACCTGGAGATTATTATACCAAGTGAAGTAGTATAGTAAGTCAGAGGTAAGTGAAGTAAGTCAGAAAGAGAAAGACAAATATATCACTTAAATGCAGCACCTAACAACAAAAACAACAACAACAACAAAAACAGGATACAAATGAATTTATTTACAAAACAGAAACAGACTCAAAGACTTAGGAAATGAACTTATGGCTACCATGAGGGAAAAGTCAAGGAGAGGGTGAGATTGGGAATTTGGGACTGACATGTATTTGTGTCTGTTAGTTGCTTAGTCCTGTCCAACTCTTCGTAACCCCGTGGACCATACCTGATCAGGCTTCTCTGGCCATGGAATTTTCCAGGCAAGAATACTGGAGTGAGTTGTCATTCCCTTCTCCAGGGGATCTTCCTAACCCAGGGATTGAATCCCACTTTCCTGCATCACAGGCAGATCCTTTATAGTCTGAGTCATTAGGGAAGCCCAACATGTATGCACTGCCATATTTAAAATAGAAAACCAACAAGGACCTATGCACAGGGAACTCTGCTCAATATTCTGTAATAAGCTAAATGGGAAAAGAATTTGAAAAATAAATAAATACATGTGTATGTATAACTGAATCATTTTACTGGATACCTGAAACTAACACATTGTTAATTATACTCTGCTGCTGCTGCTGCTGCTAAGTCACTTCAGTCGTGTCTGACTCTGTGCTACCCTAGAGACGGCAGCCCACCAGGCTCCCCCGTCCCTGTGATTCTCCAGGCAAGAACACTGGAGTGGGTTGCCATTTCCTTCTCCAATGCATGAAAGTGAAAAGTGAAGGTGAAGTCGCTCAAATTATACTCTAATATAAGATAAAAAATATCTTGAATTAGGAGAGAATCAGTGAAGGAATATTTAATAACAATTGTGGCAGATGTTGATGCCTTTTTGAGTCTTCTTGGGATAGCAGGTTTGTGTTAAAAGACAGTTCCATTCCAAGAGTCTTCTAGAACCTTGAATTCTTTCTTAGCAAATAACATTTCTCAGTCCTACTCAAGGACATGAGGAAAATACTGAATAATCAAGGGATTTCTCATTTATGCATTGAGTTAAGAAAGATATTTTAAAGTATCACTGAGGGATGAAACAAAGACTATAGTTGTTAACAAATTTTCAAAGGGATTAGACTAAATAAAATGTTAATTAGGTGCCTAAAGAAAATATGTGGAAGTAAATTTTTTTTAGTAACCAGTAGAACATACACAAACCTCCCTTCTGCTTATCCCTTTGTGAATTTTCTGAACTGAATGCTAAAAATTAAATCATCTTTTCGTAAAAAGGAAAAACATTTTGATATACTGATTCATTTGTCCCCTATTCTCCATAAAATGCTATTTTTAAATTTCAAACAGCTATTCATTTTTTTACTAAGAAAAGTATCAACATTTTAAAGAATAAGATGATAAAAATGCTTTGATTACAATTAATCTTTGTGAATACTGAATGAGAAACAGAATCTTTATTGGAGAAGCAGTAATCAAATCAGTAGATACTACAAAACAAGTTATAAAAAGTTCTTTAATTATGAATTGCCCTTGTCCACACTTTTCTCTTTCAATCATTCAAATTATAAATCTAGTTGAAAAAAAATCAATAAAACATGATGAATAAGCAAATTATTTTCCTCGAGTGCTAGTCTTTAGGTTAAAATAGGGACCACAACTTTACATACCATTGGTATGAGACATTTTAGTGCTAATATTATGAAATATGTATTATTTTTATTAAAACTTCAAGATAAATTGTACTTGTTTTAATTTTATCAGTAATGAACAGGAGTCTAGGATGATTCTCTGAAAATATATTGATAATCTCTAAAGCATAAATTATTAGCTTTGTTCTAAAATTGATGGAAATCTTGTGATTGCTCTATATGCCAGTCAAACAATATTTTCCTGTCCCCTACCACAGGTTGAGAAACTTTGAACAAAAAAGAGAATAAAGTTATGGCTAAATACTAATAGCAAATGATTGCTTCAGATGAAGTAAACATCCCACATGTTTTCCTTAATGGTTAAACATATTTAACAAAATCTTGGTAGTCTTATTGTAAAAGCCATTTTACTTCTATTTTACTGAGAAGTATTTGCAGCCAGCAGAGTTAATGCAGGCTCATTAAGGAAGCCACAGCACTCTGTGCATTAGGACTCTGCATTTACCCCTGCTTTTAGCCCAATTATCCCATATTGCGGGATGAGGAAGATCATTGTTCCTGCTCACTAGTTCTCTTGACATTTTATGTCTCCGTGAGCTTACCATCAATTTATCCAGGGTTTTTCAAAATTAACCAATCTTAAGTAGCACTCTGGAACTTTAAAAATCAGATTTCTAGACCCCTTCCTCACAGGATTGTGATTTGCTGAACTTAGGGTAGGGCGTCTGAATCTACATTTTAACAAAGGGGCAAGGTACTGTTTAAGATTAAGTAAATTTGGAAATAACATCTACTTCTCTGCTCTTCTTATATCCTGGGGATGATTTCTCTCATGCATTGTGATGCTAGTCCATGGAATAGTCTTTTCTCTGCATTTCTGCATCCAGTGTGTCTTCTTTCTTCCATTTCTTGCATACTTGGAGTTGACACTCACATGCTTTCATTTTCAAGGGCAAACCCCACTTTTCCACTTCCTTCTTCAATATCCTGTGGGATTAGAGTATCTTCCCCCAAAGCTCTGAGGTTTATGAGCAGAAATGAGTAGAGGACTAGGGCTTCCCTGGTGGCTCAGTCAGGAAAGAATCTGACTGCAATGCAGGAGACCTGGGTTTGAACCCTGGGTCAGGAAGATCCCTTGGAGAACCAATATTCTTGCCTGGGAAATCCCAAGGACAGAGGAATCTGTCAGGCTACAGTCCATGGGATGCAAGAATTGGACATGACTTCTCAACTAAAGGACTAGCTAGGATTAAATGGACAGGAGGATACTAGAAATAATAGATGCTCAGAACAGGAGGACTAGACATGACATACCTGGGGCAGAGTATGGATGTGAGTAGGAGGAGCAAAATTTAAAAAACAGAGTGGAAACATAAGGTTTTGGCTAGTGACCTTACCTGGAAGGCATAGTGCCTCTGCCTGGTAAGACTAAGAGTGATAAAGGGAAAGACAGTCCTCTCCAGGAGTGAGAGACTAAAAAGGGTATTGGCACCAAGACATGTACAGAATTTCAATAGCATCCCTTATTAACTGGATATGATGATAATCATAAAAAGTGACCACTCTAAATAAACACAGTAAAGAATCTGCCTGCAGTGCAGGAGACCCAGTTTCAATCCCTGGGTTAGGAAGATCCCCTGGAGAAGGGAATTGCAACCCACTCCAGTATTCTTCCCTGGAGAATTCCATGATCAGAGGAGACCAGCCGGCTATAACCCATATGTATGTATATGTGTGTGTTTACTGCTCCCCTAAACATACTTCTCCTCTTACTTATCTATAATCTCCCACTCAGACAGTGAGAAACTCAACTCTACTATTTGCCATACATTATTCAGTTAAGGGAGAAGGAAACAGCAACCCACTCCAGTGTTCTTGCCTGGAGAATCCCAGGGATGGGTGAGCCTGGTGGGCTGCCGTCTATGGGGTCGCAGAGAGTTGGACACGACTAAAGCGACTTAGCAGCAGCAGCAGCAGCAGGGTTCAGTTAAGTGCTTAATTCCCTAGTAGTTCATTTTTAAACTTAGAGCCAAACCCCGTTGTTTCTAGAAACTGGAGCCGATCATACAGAGTGAGGTAAGCCAGAAAGAAAGACACCAATACAGTATACTAGCACATATATATGGAATTTAGAAAGATGGTAATGATGACCCTGTATGTGAGACAGCAAAAGAGACACATATGTGTAGAGTGGACTTTTGGACTCTGAGGGAGAGGGAGAGGGAGAGGGTGGGATGATTTGGGAGAATGGCATTGAAACATGTATACTATCATGTAAGAAACGAATCACCAGTCTATGTTCGATGCAGGATACAGGATGCTTGGGGCTGGTGCACGGGAATGATCCAGAGAGATGATATGGGGTGGGAGGTGGGAGGGGTGTTCATGTTTAGGAACTCATGTACACCTGTGCTAGATTCATGTCAATGTATGGCAAAACCAATACAGTATTGTAAAGTAAAATAAAGTAAAAATAAAAATTTTTAAAAATACATAAATAAATAGCATCTGGCATTTACTTTAATGTTAAATAGAAATATACCTTTCTTTACTCTCTCATGCCTACATCACTAGAAACATATGTTTTAACAACAAAGCAAGTCTTCCTCTGAGATTTGATCTTGTTTCTTCATTTGGTATTATAACCAGTGGGAACGAAATTATAAATAGATTATGTTCCAAATATTTGCTTTCCAGTCAGTCATTTGGAACTTGTGGCTTTTGTTTTAATTGAAACACTTTACAAATAATGGTAAGATTTCTAGGCTAGCTCACAACGGCCTATTTAACCCAGAATATAATTGTAAGGGTATATAGTTGCAATTAAAAATGATAGAATGTAACATTAATATGTAGAAAGGGAAACATTAAAATAAGAAGTAATGTTATATTAATCTTAGAAATAATTGCTTAGGCAAAGAAAGCAAGACCTGAGAGTAAGAAGTCTATTCAATGCAGAGAAAACATCTGTGAAGGGGCAAACTGACATGATGAATTCTGAGATGGCTACAACACAGAGAGTGTGATGTAGATTCTAATAAGCCTGGACAGGCAAGCAGAAACTCAATTACTGTAGCCTTCATGTGCCATGCCAAGAAGATGGGGTTTAAGTTTAGTGGAATGGGAAGTTAATGATGAATCGTATGTAAAAGTATGGCGTGATCTGATTAGCAACTTAAAATCTTACCCTGACGACAGTCTTAAGGATAGATAAGAAAGGGGTGACAAACGAGGCAGGATCAATTAAAAAATATTGAAATGGTAGAAACAAGAGATGAAAGCATGACTTAAGTTAATAATCCAGCTTTCTAAGGAGGGGGAAAAGTGGTCAGATATGGGAGGTGATAAAGAGATAGACATTTGGCTTCAATTACTAGTTATTATCATTGGGGTGGGGGAGGAATGAACCTTTATGATTTCCCCTTCACTGGTTTGAGAGATGGAGAAATTAATTGGGCATCTCTTGGTGACATTAATCAAGAAACAGGGTGTGGTAGGAAGAGAAGTCTGGAAGAAAATGTAATGAGTATTTAGTAACATGATTTGCATGAAAAGTAGTCTTATCTTTCAATCATAATCCAGGTATTTTATAATAATTTATAGTGGGAATGGTTTCCTAAGATCACCTGCCAGAAAAGGGAGAACAGAAAGGGTACAGAGGTGTTACAAAGAATTTATGCGTGCTTGCAGAAAAGGATTATCAAAGGTGTACCTTCATGACTATAAGAAATGCCAGCAGAAAAAATTAGATGACGACAGCTTACATTAGATCTCTTGAGAGGGAAGAAAGAAAATATGACAAAGAGCCAAGGAGTCACCAAACCAGGAAGTTTGGAATGGGTGCCATCAGTCCACCTGGAGGTGGGGCTTGTTTGGGATTAAGGGAAATAATTTAAGAGGAATGTTTTTATGGTATTGGAATAGCACCATGGACTATTTTAGTTGTGATTTCCACTCTTATAGTTTTCCTCTTTGAGATATGACTTGATAACATTAAAGTCGTCCTTGCTAGCTAGATAGTATGTCTATTATGTGTGCTATACCTATAGTATATTTCATGTGACTTAAAATTTATAACTCCTTATAATATTTTGTAACACAGGTTCAATTTTCTAACCACTTAATTTCATCTTCGCCCATCTGTTTTCCCATGTGCAAATCAAAGATCTTCCTTTTCTGACACCTAATCTTCCCTCTCATTATTTTTCATGTCATTTACATGCCTGCGGGTTCAGGGAGAATAGAACTGTAGCAATAAAAAAGCAGGCAATATGCTGGTATCTTTGGAAATTTGAAGTTCTTGAAGGACTAGTCATTACTTAGCATTTAGTTTTCTTCCAGAAAACAAACAAAATGAATGACATTATCAACAACAAAATCAAACAATCTAGTCCAGACCATCAGCTGTTTCTTTGTGTGCATTAATTGATTTCAATCTGAAAGCTGGCATATAGCCTGGAATTAATTTTTATAATTTGCTTCTTCTCTATGGGAAATGGATCCACAGGAAACTGATGAAGATGATAAGATTTTATAACCATTTCCTATGTAAGCCTTATTATACTAATGTATGTGATAGAAAGAAATGAATGTGACTAACACAAAGCAAAAAATGATTCGAGTATTTTTAAGAAAGTGTTGCAACAAATAAATATGTGAAGAACCAATAAAGTAGGGGAAGATCTCTAAACAGAACCATTTTTCTTGAAGGGTGGTGTTAAAAATAGGAACATTTCTATGGAAGATTTCTGAAGTGTACACTTGAGTCAAACAATCTGAATAAATAAAATATTATCTTAGTTGAAGGTTTTAGCTGACAAGTAGCTGAAAACTACACTAGCAAAATTGAAAAGTATCCAAGAAAAAACTTCAACATTTAGCTTATCATTTGAAAACTGCCATGCCAATAAATATTGTCTACTTTTTAAGCCAAACATATTTTTCATATGTTTTAGAGGCTTTGTAGATACATTCAAACAAACATAATAAGAGTTACAAAAATGCATTAATTAATTAATTTACTAAAACTTTAGTTAGTTCTAATCTGTTAAGGGAACTAATATATACATCAGTCAAGGAAGAACATACGAGCAATCTCACTTAAGAGACAGACAGGAGAACATATAAAGTAAAATACAATGTTCTTTAGCAAAATCAATATTCTAAATTTGAGTAAAATTAACTATAAATGTAATGAAATATCTTAAAAAGCAATTTCACTGGCATGTTATAATAGGTCAAAATTACGTAAATGCATTGTCATCATCTTTGCACATTTAATAAATATTAAAGAGATGCTAAAGAAATAAGAAACATACTTTCTTATACTAATACTGCTGCTGAATTTTATATAAATACTGCATCATATTATATTTTGAAATTTTATACAACTGGGTGCATTAGACAAAAGTCAGTTGAATAAAAGAAACTAATAGGGAAGAGTTAGCCTATGATGAAAGAATTAAATCACTCAGATTTAACAACATTAACTCAATACAGTGAAAATTATGTGTGATAATATTGTTTATGATGAAATTTATGTAAGATGAAGAATCAAGGAGATAAAACTGATTTTATAAGCAAGTTGCAATATTAATTGAATAAATCATTACACATATATGATCAAAACTAAAAAAAATATGCTTAGAAAGAAAATCTGGAATGAACATATCTAATACTATATTGAGAGTGAAAGCTTTTGGGAGACCTGGATAATCTCTTGTTACTTTAAATTTTACTCCAATGCTCAGAACAAAGACTAATTAGTTTTATAAGAATAAAATCAAGTAAACTTTCTCAAAATGAATGAAATGAAGCTTTACTCCAATAATGGCATTGCTTTTCTCAAAGCCCAGCAGCAAGACCCTCTACTTGATATATTACACAGATGTCCTAGCATGTAAATGAGCTTGTGCATGATTGAAATGAGCAGACGCTTATTTCTCATTGCTTTGTTGCCACTTTTGGGGTGGAGTTAGATGTAAAGCTCAGTATAAGAAAGTTGGAAGAGAACAGCAGTTCTGCCATATCTACAGTGCAAGTAGTATCTCTAGTTATATCTAGCAGTAGCCTATATTTTTCCTCTTTTGTAGGAAATAAAGCAGCATTGACACAAATAGCATTGACACCGTCTAAAAATTTAAAAACAAACACTAATTAGTGCCTGCTTTGAAAGGACATATATTAAAATTGGAAAACTATAGACAGAAAAGTTTAGCCTGGCCCTGTGCAAAGATGACATGCAAATTTCTGAAGCACTCCATATTTTTATCAATAGGTAACTGGATTAAGATGCGGTATACATATACAACAGAATATTACTCAGACATAAAAAAGAATGAGATATTGCTGTTAGCAGCAAAATGGATGGCCCTAGAGAATACTATATTTAGTGAAATAAGTCAAAGACAAATATATGACATAACTTATATGTGGAAAATAAAAAATAATACAAATTATAGACAAAACAGAAACAGACTCACAGATACAAAAAAGAAACTTGCGGTTTGATCTCTGCTCCTTTTCTTATTAAATAAAGCTTTCCAATAACTAGTGTTATAATTAAGCATTTATGCTGTACACACATTAGTGAACACATATATTCTTTGCCCATTTGAAAATGGTGTTTAAAATATATGCTCCCATGTCAAGTATCACTCTATGTGAAAGAGAAGAATAAATCTCTCTCATGTTGACCAACAATTCAGACAGTAACTTTGAATACCCACATCTCCATGTTTTCAAAAGAACAAATAAAGCTTTGATCTCTCTCTGGTGATATTTTATTTTCATTCCACGTCTCATTTCTTTGTCATTTGAATTCATACTCTCATAATGTAGAGGGGTTTTATTTTTTTTTTTTTTTGTGGTGGTAAAACAGTTTTTAGTGTGTTCTTACTCCTTTAGCTACAGAGACGTTTTGTTTAATGCACCAATAAGAAATGTGTTCTCAAAATAAAATTAAAGTATGAAAAAGGAGTCCAATTTGTTCAGCAGTGAAGAATCCACCTGCAATGTAGGACTTGCAGTTTCCATCCCTGGGTCAGAAAGATCCCCTGGAGAAGGAAATTGCAACCCACTCCAGTATTCTTGCTTGGGAAATCTCAGGGACAGAGGAGACTGGCAGGCTACAATCTATAGGATTGCAAAAGAGTCGGACATGACTTAGCAACTAAACAGCAATAACAATTCCTTACAAAGTCAAGACTGTTGATGTTTATTATGTTTCTATCAGTAATATGTTAGGTTTTCAAGCAACTCAAAGATATATAGACAAGATATGTGATTTCTTTCTAGTGCTTAGAGTCCAGTTGGGGAGATAAGCCTTACACTTGAAACTTCCCCTTATAACAATATAAATTATTTATAAAAATATAAATTCTATACAAACCAAACTCCTGTATGTGCACTCTGAAATAGGTGAGGCCACATGGCTGATGTCATAAGGGTATGATCGATTGCTTATTGAAAGAGCTTGAGCTGAAGGATGTTTCAAAATAGTTACAAATGTTTATTGTACAGAAGACAATGACATACAAATGTAAGAAGCAAGCATTTAAGGATTATGTAAATAACTATCTTCTGGGAAAAGCATAAGAAAAAACCCAAGCCGTACTACACAGAGCTATTTGATGGAGGACTTTGAATAATAGACTCAAAGAGAAGAAATGACTTAAATTATTTCAAGTTTAGAAAGTATCACCATTATTTAAGAAATGATTTGCTTGGAAATGAAGCATCGCTTAAGTTTATTCAGTGAGTAGGTTTGGCTTTGTTCAACTTCATTCAACTTTAAGCCCACTTTTCTTTTGTATAATGAAATAGCCCTAACATAGGGTCTTAAGGGCTAGAACTAGATTTAGGGGGAGAAGAAAAGATAAGTATCAAGCTCTGGAAGTACACTGTGATGAGGGCAAATGCAGCCTGGTATTTAAGGTGAGTCAGAGGTAAATGCCAGAAGAGATACATCAGGTAAAAGTGATATACTATGTAGAGAGGAAACATAGGAAAATATAGTAAGATGTTAGCTACAGGGAATAAAGCAGAGCAAGGCAAACAAGAGCTGGAATTTGTTCATGTACTGGGATCCTTGCTGTTTCATTTTACTGGATACATGGTTCTTAAGTATGTTGTGTGTGTGAGTATGTGTGTGTGTGTGTATGCTCAGTTGTGTCCAACTCTTTGCAACCCTATGGACTGTAGCCTGCTAGGACCCTCTGTCCATGAGATTTCCCAGCAAGGATCCTGAAGTGGGTTGCCATTTCCTCCTCCAGGGGATCTTCCCAACCCAGGGACTGAACCCATGTCTCTCAGGTCTCCTGCATTGGCAAGAAGACTCTTTACCACTCAGTTCAGTTCAGTTCAGTCGCTCAGTCATGTCCAACCATTTGTGACCCCATGAATCGCAGCACGCCAGGCCTCCCTGTCCATCACCATCTCCGGGAGTTCACTCAGACTCACATCCATCGAGTCTGTGATGCCATCCAGCCATCTCATCTTCAGTCATCCCCTTCTCCTCCTGCCCCCAATCCCTCCCAGCATCAGAGTCTTTTCCAATGAGTCAGCTCTTCGCATGAGGTGGCCAAAGTACTGGAACTTCAGCTTTAGCATCATTCCTTCCAAAGAAATCCCAGGGCTGATCTCCTTCAGAATGGACTGGTTGGATCTCCTTGCAGTCCAAGGGACCCTCAAGAGTCTTCTCCAACACCACAGTTCAAAAGCATCAATTCTTTGGCGCTCAGCCTTCTTCACAGTCCAACTCTCACATCCATGCATGACCACAGGAAAAACCATAGCCTTGACTAGACAGACCTTAGTTGGTAAAGTAATGTCTCTGCTTTTGAATATACTATCTAGGTTAGTCATAACTTTCCTTCCAAGGAGTAAGCATCTTTTAATTTCATGGCTGCAGTCACCACCTGCAGTGATTTTGGAGCCCCCCAAAATAAAGCCTGACACTGTTTCCACTGTTTCCCCATCTATTTCCCATGAAGTGATGGGATCGGATGCCATGATCTTCGTTTTCTGAATGTTGAGCTTTAAGCCAACTTTTTCACTCTCCACTTTCACTTTCATCAAGAGGCTTTTTAGTTCCTCTTCACTTTCTGCCATAAGGGTGGTGTCATCTGCATATCTGAGATTATTGAGATTTCTCCTGGCAATCTTGATTCCAGCTGTGCTTCTTCCAGTCCAGCGTTTCTCATGATGTACTCTGCATAGAAGTTAAATAAGCAGGGTGACAATATACAGCCTTGACGTACTCCTTTTCCTATTTGGAACCAGTCTGTTGTTCCATGTCCAGTTCTAACCGTTGTTTCCTGACCTGCATACAGACTTCTCAAGAGGCAGGTTAGGTGGTCTGGTATTCCCATCTCTCTCAGAATTTTCCACAGTTTATTGTGATCCACACAGTCAAAGGCTTTGGCATTAAACCTCTGAAATGCTCATCATTTGTGTAGGCAGTAAGCATCAAGCATTTTGGAAAGGAATTTGGTTTCACTCCTTAAGAAGCTAAACATAGCAAAAGCTACAAAATAGACTGGTATTATTTTCTAAAAATAGATTATTTGTGCTGTGGGGCAGAAAGGAAATTCCACAATTAATAAAAATATGGTGAATCACAAATCATTAGTAGTCAGTAGTGCCATTAGAGAATTCAGTTCTAAAGAGGTGGATGAAACTGGAGCCTATTATACAGAGTGAAGTAAGCCAGAAAGAAAAACACCAATATAGTAAAATAACACATATATATGGAATTTAGAAAGATGGTAATGATGACTCTGTATGCGAGACAGCAAAAGAGACACAGATGTATAGAACGGACTTTTGGACTCTGTGGGAGAGGGAGAAGATGGGATGATTTGGGAGAATGGCATTGAAACATGTATACTATCATGTAAGAAACAAATCGCCAGTCTATGTTTGATACAGGATACAGGATGCTTGGGGCTGGTGCACGGGGATAATCTAGAGAGATGATATGGGGTGGGAGGTGGGAGGGGGGTTCAGGATTGGAACTCATGTACACCCATGGTGGATTCATGTCAATGTATGGCAAAACCAATACAGTATTGTAAAGCAAAATAAAGTAAAAATAAATTTTTTTAAAAAAAACTAAAAAAAAAAAAAAGACAGAATTGAAGGTATGAGAAGGAAATAAATTGAATGAGGATGTTGGAAAATATTTATTATTGGAATAGAGACTAGAAAAAGGGAGAAGGAATTTAAACAATTAGGCCTTCTAACCTGGCTATATTGCTTTAATATTACATTAAGGTATTTTATGACTATCAGAATCTTTGTTTGCCAGAACTTGGATATACCCTGTTACCTTTTTATGAATTGGGGATCCATCCAAAGAAAAAAAATACTGGAAATTATATTTCCATTTACATGGGAATATTTGAGGCACAGGGTACATTATATTGAAGGAATACTTAGATTTATTGGCTCCTATTAGAAGAAAAATGTATCATCCATAACTTTTTTTTTTTAACATCTAAATTTACTTCTGCTTCCAATCTATTCATTTTGGCATGTATGCAATCAGTTTGTCAACAAGAAAGAATCAATAAATCATCCATGGTGGGTATAGAACTACTTTATAATGCTAAAGGGTCTGTGATTCCTGTACGTGTTACAGTCTTCTAGTATTTCTGATCCTTGCCCTTTATATAAGCTATGTTGATTCACATCTTCCTGTTAAAACAGGACATATGACCTTTCCTGGTGGTTCAGATGGTAAAGGGCATGCTTGCAAAGCAACAGACCCAGGTTTGATCCCTGGGTCAGGAAGATCCTCTGGAGAAGGAAATGGCAACCCACTCCAGTATTCTTGCCTGGAAAATCCCATGGACAGAGGAGCCTGGCAGATTACAGTTCATGGGGTTGTAAAGAGTCAGGCAAGACTGAGTGACTTCCCTTTTTCAACTATTTTAGAGCATGACTTTTTGTGCTTTTTCCTTTGTCTGTAGTGGTAGTCCTACTAGGCCAAAGATGCAAGGTTAAGGAACTCAGACACTTGAACTGGTCACAGAGGAGTTTCTGCTGTGTGCTGTGTACAGAAATCCCTGCAAATAAGGAAGAGTCACCAGATTTCCCTCACTACCCTTCATACATCTACACGATGGCCTGCATCTCACAGAAGCTGCCCTCTCCTAGTTCATGGACCACTGCCAAGTAGAGTACATGCACGAAAGAGCAAGACTTTAGTAAATTAAATTTTTAAATAAAAATAAATTTATATTTTCAAAAAATGGTTTTTAATTTCGTTTTTAAAGGATTATATCCTTTAAAAATTAACTTCTTTATATAATGAGTGAGATGGTGGATTTTTTTCTTTAAAGAAACACAAATGTTTAATGGTTTTGCATACCAATATAAAGCTAGCAGATGTGGTGACATTCCAGCAGAACTATTCAAACTGCTAACGTATGATGCCATCAAGATTTTGCATTCATTATGTCAGCAAATCTGGAAAACCCAGCAATGGCCAAAGGACTGGAAGAGACCAGTCCTCATACCCAATTCCCAAGAAGGGTGGTACCAAAGAATGCGCTAACCATCAGTTACACTCATCTCCCATGCTAGTAAAGTCATGCTTAAAATTTGGCATGCTAGGCTTCAGCATTATATGAACCAAGAACTTCCAGATGTCCAAGCTGGATTTTAAAAAGAAACAGGAATGAGAAATCAATTTGCCAATGTTCTCTGGATTATAGAAAAGCAAGGGAATTTAAAAAAAATCTATCTCTGTTTCATCGACTATGCTATAAAACCTTTGACTCTGTGTATCCTGACAAACTGTGGAAAGCTATTCAGTTCAGTTCAGTCACTCAGTCGTATCCAACTTTTTGCGACCCCATGAACTGCAGCACCCTAGGCCTCCCCGTCCATCACCAACTCCCAGAGTTCACTCAAACGCACATCCATTAAGTCAGTGATGCCATCCAGCTATCTCATCCTCTGTCGTCCCCTTTTCCTCGTGCCCCCAATCCCTCCCAGCATCAGACTCTTTTCCAATGAGTCAACTCTTCTCATGAGGTGGACAAAGTACTGGAGTTTCAGCTTTAGCATCATTTCTTCCAAAGAACACCCAGGACTGATCTCCTTTAGAGTGGAAAGCTATTAGAGATGTTAATACCAGACAATCTTATCCATCTCCTGAAAACCCATATGCAGGTCAAGAAACAATAGCTAGAACTCTATATGGGATAATTGATTGGCTCAAGTTGGAGAAAGGAGTATTACAGGTATGTCTGCTGTCACCCTGTTTGCTTAACTTATACACTAAGCACATCATGAGAAATGCCAGGCTGGATGAGTTACAAACTGGAATCAAGATAGGAAGGAGAAACATCAACAACGTCAGAGATGTGGATCAGTCAGTTCAGTGGCTCAGTCATGTCCGACTCTTTGCAACCCCATGGACTGCAATATTTCAGGCTTCCCTGCCCATCATCAACACCTAGAGCTTGCTCAAACTCATGTCCATCAAATCATTAATGCCATCCAACCATCTCATCCTCTGTCATCCCCTTCTCCTCCCACCTTTAATCTTTCCCAGCATCAGGGTCTTTTCTAATGGGTCAGTTCTGTGCATCAGGGGGCCAAATTATTGGAGCTTCAGCTTCAGCATCAGTCCTTCCAGTGAATATTCAGGACTGATTTCCTTTAGGACTGACTGGTTTATCTCCTTGCAATTCTAGGGTCTCTCAAGAGTCTTCTCCAACACCACAGTTCAAAAGCATCAAATCTTTGGTGCTCAGCTTTCTTTATGCAGATAATGCCACTCAAATGGCAAAAAGCAAAGAGGAACTAAAGAGCCTCTTGATGAGGGTGAAGGAGGAGAGTAAAAGAGCCAGCTTAGGACTAAATATTAAAAAAACTAATATAATGGGATATGGCCCCATTACTGCATGGCAAATAGAAGGGGGAAAGCTGGAAATAGTGACAGATTTCCTCTCTTGGGCTCCAAAACCACTGTGGATGCAGACATGAAATCAGAAGACAACTGCTTCTTGGCAGGAAAGCAATGACAAACCTAAAGAGTCTGTTGAAAAGCAGAGACATTACTCTGCCAACAGATATCCATATAAGTCAAGGCTATGGTCTTCCCAGTGGTTGCGTACAGTTATGAGAGCTGGACTATAAAGCAAGCAGAGCACTGAAGAATTGATGCCTTCAAACACTGGTGCTGGAGAAGACTCCTGAAAGTTCTTTGGACAGCAAGCAAGGAGATCAAACCAGTCAATCATAAGGGATATCAACCCTGAATATTCACTGGAAGGACTGATGTTGAAGCTGAAACTCCAGTATTTTGGTCATCTGATGCAAACAGATGACTCATTGGAAAAGTCCTTGATGATGGGAAAAGAAGAGGGCAGAAGGAGAAGAGGATCACAAGGAGGCCTAGTGTGATGCAGTCCATGGGGTCGCAAAGTGTCAGACACAACTGGGCAACTGAAGAACAACAACACTAAAACTCTGATTCCCAATATCTTTGGAAAAATGTTAGTTATTCATCCATATACCTTTAAACCTCTACTACAGACTATAGAATGTTCAGGATAGAGATATTCTGATGTCTGCAAAATGGAAAGTTTAACGTGATAAACCTGTAACTCTTGGCACAGGACTGGAAAAGGTCAGTTTTCATTCCAATTCCAAAGAAAGGCAATGCCAAAGAATGCTCAAACTACTGCACAATTGCACTCATCTCACATGCTAGTAAAGTAATGCTCAAAATTCTCCAAGCCAGACTTGAGCAATACGTGAACTGTGAACTCCCTGATGTTCAAGCTGGTTTTAGAAAAGGCAGAGGAACCAGAGATCAAATTGCCAACATCCTCTGGATCATCAAAAAAGCAAGAGAGTTCCAGAAAAACATCTATTTCTGCTTTATTGACTATGCCAAAGCCTTTCACTGTGTGGATCACAATAAATGTGGAAATTTCTGAAAGAGATGGGAATACCAGACCACCTAATCTGCCTCTTGAGAAATTGGTATGCAGGTCAGGAAGCAACAGTTAAAACTGGACATGGAACAACAGACTGGTTCCAAATAGGAAAAGGAGTACGTCAAGGCTGTATATTGTCACCCTCCTTATTCAACTTTTATGCAGAGTACATCATGAGAAGCGCTGGACTGGAAGAAACATAAGCCGGAATCAAGATTGCTGGGAGAAATCTCAATAACCTCAGATATGCAGATGACACCACCCTTATGGCAGAAAGTGAAGAGGAACTAAAAAGCCTCTTGATGAAAGTGAAAGAGGAGAGTGAAAAAGTGGGCTTAAAGCTCAACATTCAGAAAACGAAGATCATGGCATCTGGTCGCATCACTTCATGGGAAATAGATGGGGAAACAGTAGAAACAGTGTCAGACTTTATTTTGGGGGGCTCCAAAATCACTGCAGATGGTGACTGCAGCCATGAAATTAAAAGACGCTTACTCCTTGGAAGAAAAGTTATGACCAACCTAGATAGTATATTCAAAAGCAGAGACATTACTTTACCGACTAAGGTTCGTCTAGTCAAGGCTATGGTTTTTCCAGTGGTCATGTATGGATGTGAGAGTTGGACTTGGAACAAGGCTGAGCACGGAATAATTGATGCTTTTGAACTGTGGTGTTGGAGAAGACTCTTGAGGGTCCCTTGGACTGCAAGGAGATCCAACCAGTCCATTCTGAAGATCAACCCTGGGATTTCTTTGGAAGGAATGATGCTAAAGCTGAAGCTCCAGTACTTTGGCTACCTCCTGTGAAGAGCTGACTCATTGGAAGACTCTGATGCTGGGAGAGATTGGGGGCAGGAGGAGAAGGGGACGACCGAGGATAAGATGGCTGGATGGCATCATGGACTCAATGAACGTGAGTCTGAGTGAACTCCGGGAGATGGTGATGGACAGGGAGGCCTGGCGTGCTGCGATTCATAGGATTGCAAAGAGTCAGACATGACTGAGCGACTGAACTGAACTGAACTGGTACTCATTTTGATGGTCAAGTGAAAACTATGAATGAAGGAAAAGGATTTCTCTGATATATTTAAAAACCATTTCAACATTGGGTTAATTTCAAGGCAAACCATTCACTGCATGCATATGTGTTTATATGTATGTATTTATAAAATATGTCTTTATATAAACACGCACATATATAAAATGTGTGTATACACACACACACACACACACACACACACACACACACATTTCACCCATGTCCTTAAGAAAGTCATCTTCTAATCAGAGGGATGATCATGCAGTAGACAACTTCAATAAAGTTGTAAGTGCTTTACTTATAATTATTAAAAAGTTTATAGGAATTTAGAAGAGAAAGATACTGTCTACTTATTAAAGAAAACAACATACATTTCAGTTCAGTTCAGTTGCTTAGTCTTACCCGACTTGTTGTGACCCCATGGACTGCAGCTCGCCAGGCTTCCCTGGGTTTACTCAAACTCATGTCCATCATGTCGGTGATGGCATCCAACTATTTTATCCTCTGTCATCCCTTTCTCCTCCAGCCTGCAATCTTTCCCAGCATCAGGGTCTTTTCTAATGAGTCAGTTCTTTGCATCAGGTGGCCAAAGTATTGGAGTTTCAGCCTCAGCAACAGTCCTTCCAATGAATATTCCGGACTGATTTCCTTCCAGATGGACTGGTTGGATCTCCTTGCAGCACAAGGGACTCTCGAGTCTTCTACAACACCACAGTTCAAAAGCATCAATTCTTCAATACTCAGCTTTTGTTATAGTTCAACTCTCACATCCATACATGCCTACTGGAAAAACCATAGCTTTGACTAAAGCTATGGGCCTTTGTTGGCAAAGTAATGTTTCTCATTTTTAATATGCTGTCTAGGTTGGTCATAACTTTTTTTCCAAGGGGCAAGCGCCTTTTAATTTCATGGCTGCAGTCACCATCTGGAGTGATTTTGGAGCCCCCCAAAACGGGGAGTGAGGTGGGAGGGGGGTTCAGGATGGGGAACACGTGTATACCCATGGCAGATTCATGTTGATGTATGGCAAAACCAATACAATATTGTAAAGTAATTAGCCTCCAATTAAAATAAATAAATTTATATTTTAAAAAATTCTGTCACTGTTTCCTGATCTATTTGCCATGAAGTGATGGGACCAGATGCCATGATCTTAGTTTTCACTCTCTTCTTTCACTTTCATCAAGAGGCTCTTTAGTTTTTTTTGCTTTCTGCCATAAGTATGGTGTCATCTGCTTATCTAAGGATTTTATATTTTTCCTGGCAATCTTGATTCCAGCTTTTGCTTCATCCAGTCCAGCATTTCTCATGATGTACTCTTCATATAAGTTAAATAAGCAAGGTGACAATATACAGCCTTGATGTACTCCTTTCCCAATTTGGAATGAGTCTGTTGTTCCATGTCCAGTTCTAACTGTTACTTCTTGACCTGCATACAACTTTCTCAGGAGGCAGGTCATGTGGTCTGGTATTCCTATCTCTTGAAGAGTTTTTCACAGTTTGTTGTGATCCACACAGTCAGAGGCTTTGTTGTAGTCAATAAAGCAGAAGCAGATGTTTTTTTCCTGAACTCTCTTGCTTTTTCAATGATCCAGTGGATGTTGGAAATTTGATCTCTGGTTCCTCTGCCTTTTCAGCTTGAACATCTGGAAGTGCATGGTTCATGTACTGTTGAAGCCTGGCTTGGGGAACTTTGAGAATTTTTTGGTAGTGTATGATGTGAGTGAAATTGGGCATTAGTTTGAACATTCTTTGGCTTTGCCTTTCTTTTGGATTGGAATGCAAACCAACATTTTCCAGTCCTATGGCCACTGCTGAGTCTTCCAAATTTGCTGGCATATTGAGTGTAGCACTTTCACAGCATCATCTTTTAGGATTTGAAATAGCACAACTGGAATTCCATCACCTCCACTACCTTTGTTTGTAGTGATGCTTCCTAAGGCCCACTTGACTTCACATTCCAGGATGTCTGGCTCTAGGTAAGTGATCATACCATCGTCATTAGCACCACACAGAGGTACATCAAATACCTTGAGTCATTTATTTCCACATGGCTGACTTGGAATGTAATAGTCAAGGATACTTTCCATTGACCCAACTAATGCTTTCCATCATTACTTGTGTCTGGACCACTCAAGAAGTCTAAGAGGAGAAAGGACTACTTAGAAATCTGTCACATATATAGAAGAAACAGCCAAATAGTGTCCAGTTTCATAGACTGTACTATAATTAATAGCTAAAAAATGATACAACATATCTAATGGTATTTGAGCCTAAGAACAGCACTGAACTGACCAATCAACAAAAAGCAGTTAGAGAAGCAATACATTTAAAAGTACTAAGATTTGCAGCATGAAGATTACACTGCTCCATTAAGAAGGAATGATGGCTTATTCAAAAATAAGCTGCCAACAGACAGTATTTACGTCTATGTAAAATTCTTACAGATTTCAATTTGTAGAAGTTGAGCAGACAGTCTCTAACTAACTCAAAAGAACAAATTTTCTCACATTTCTGTTCCAGAGTAGAGGCTGCACAATGAGGTAGAAAAGGATACACTTGAAAGTCAGAAAACCTATCCTTGGATTCCACTTGCTGGAAGAGGAAATTCAGTATGATATTTCTTAGATTTCTCCTTTGAAAAAAGCAGACAATAATAGCCTTTGGGCTTCTCAGGTGGCCCATTCAGTATAGAATCCACATGCAATGCAGGAGACCTGCATTTGATCTCTGGGTCGGGAAGATCCCCTCGAGAAGGCAATGGCAAAATACTCCAGTAATCTTACCTGGGAAATCACAGAGGAACCTAGCAGTCCCTGGGGTTACAGTCATTACAATGACTTGGACATGACTTAGTAAGTAAACCACCATCACCCTATGTTTTTTGGGCTTCCCAGGTGGTGCAGTGGTAAAGAATCCACTTGACAATATAGAAGACATAGGTGATATGGGATCAGTTCCTGGGTTAGAAAGATCCCCTGGAGGAGGAAATAGCAACCCACTCTAGTTTTCTTGCCTGGAGAATCCCATGGACAGAGGAGTCTGGCAGGCTACAGCCCATAGGGTCTCAAAGAGTCGGACACAACAGAACACTCATAGGCTTTTAATAAGAATAAACAGGCTATTATACATATAACCCAAAATGTTAAAATTATAACTTTCCCTAAGTTGCCAAGATTTGTTATCACATACCAAAGATACATTGCCAACTAATAATTTGCAATGGAAGTGACCAAGAATCAGTTTCAGAAATCCCTCAGGAATCCCTTAGTCAGATAGAGATCAAAATAAAAAATGCTGGTCAATAGGAATATAAGGTAAGCCATACATGCAATTTGAAAGTTTCCAGCAGTTACATTAAAAAGAATAAAAACAACAAAGGTGAAAATAATGTAATAATACATTTTATTTGACTCAATAGATTTAATAGCATTTCAACATGTAATCAACATAAAAATTACGTGATGTATTGCATTTTCAATACTAAATCTGAAATTAGGTGTGTATTCTATATTCATATGCACATATCAATGCAGAGCACAATTCATGTGCTTGATAATACCACATGACCATAGCTGCGGTATCAGTGTAAGGACTAACGCAGTGGTTCTCAAAGTGTAATCCCTGGACTATATCACCTGGGAACTTGGCTACAAGTACAGATTCTCAGACTCATTCCAGATGTATTGAATAAGAAATTCTGGAGGTGAGGGCAAGCATTCTGTGTTTTAACAAGCTCTTCAGTTAGTTAGGATATCCACTAAAGTTTGAGCACCACTAGTTTAAAACAGCATGATTTTCAAATACTGATATGGATGCACATCACTTAGGGAGCTCGCCAAGTGTGGAATTTGGTTCATAGGTCCCATGTGGGGCCTGAGCTATTTCATTTCTAATAACCTTCCAGTTACAAAAAAGCTACCAGATGCAAAAAAGATCATGACCCATATGACCATGATGGTGTGATCACTCACTTAGAGCCAGACATCCTGGAATATGAAGTCAAGTGGGCCTTAGGAAGCATCACTATGAACAAAGCTATTGGAGGTGGTGGAATTCCAGTGGAGTTATTTCAAATTCTAAAAGATGATGCTGTGAAAGTGCTACACTCAATATGCCAGCAAATATGGAAAACTCAGCAGTGGCCACAGGACTGGAAAAGGTAAGTTTTCATTCCAATCCAAAAGAAAGGTAATGCCAAAGAATGTTCAAACTACCACACAGTTGTACTCATCTCACACATTAGCAAAGTAATGCTCAAAATTCTCTAAGCCAGGCTTCAACAGTACATGAACCATGCACTTCCAGATGTTCAAGCTGGATTTAGAAAAGGCAGAGGAACCAGAGACCAAATTTCCAACAACCGTTGGATCATAGAAAAAGCAATTCCAGAAAAACATCTACTTCTGCTTTATTGATTATGCCAAAGCCTTTGACTATGTAGATCAGAACAAACTGTGGAAAACTCTTAAGTAAATACCAGATCACATGACCTGCCTCCTGAGAAATCTGTATGCAGATCAAGAAGCAACCGTTATAACCAGACATGGAACAACAGACTGGTTCCAAATGGGGAAAGGAGTACATCAAGGCTGTATATTGTCACCCTGCTTATTTAACTTATATGCAGAGTGCATCAGGTGAAATACTGGGTTGGATGAAGATTGTAATTAAGGTGGAATCAAGCTGGAGTTAAGATTGCTGAGAGAAATATTAATAACCTCAGATATGTCGATGCCACCACACTGGCAGAAATTTAAGAGAAACTGTAGAGCCTCTTGATGAAAGTGAAAGAAGAGAGTGAAAAAAACTGGCTTAAAACTCAACATTCAAAAAATTCAGATCATGGCATCTGGTCCCATCACTTCATGGCAAATAGATGGGGAAACAATGGGAACTGAAAGACTTAATTTTGAGGGGCTTCAAAATCGCTGCAGATGGTGATTGCAGCCATGAAATTAAAGACGTTTACTGCTTGGAAGAAAACCTATGGCCAACCTAGACAGCATAATAAAAAGAAGAGACATTACTTTGCTGACAAACATCTGTCTAGTCAAAGCTATGATTTTTTCAGTAGCCAGGTATGGATGTGAGAGTTGAACTAGAAAGCTGAGTATCCAAGAACTGATGTTTTTGAATTGTGGTGTTGGGAAGACTCTTGAGAGTCCCTTGGACTGCAAGGAGATCCAATCATTTCATCCTAAAGGATATCAGTCCTGTATATTCATTGGAGAGGCTGATGCTAAAGTTGAAACTCCAATATTTGGGGCACCTGATGCGAAGAAATGACTCATTGGAAAAGACCTTGATGCTGGGAAAGATTAAAGGCAGGAGGAGAAGGGGATGACAGAAGATGAGATGGTTAGATGGCATCACTGATGTGATGGACATGAGTTTAAGGAGGCTCTAGGAGTTGGTGGTGGACAGGGAAGCCTTGTGTACTGCAGTCTATGGGGTCACAAAGAGTCAGAGATGACTGAGCGACTGAACTGAAGCTTCCAATAATGTTGATGCTGTTGATCCAGATGATACTTGAGTTAATCAGATACTGAGCAGTAGTGCTCAACCCCAGTGTAATCTCCAGGGTTGAGAACACAGGTCTATAATTTGAAAGAGGTTGCTGCTGCTAAGTCGCTTCAGTAGTGTCCAGCTCTGTGCGACCCCATAGATGGCAGCCCACCAGGCTTCCCTGTCTCTGGGATTCTCCAGGCAAGAACACTGGAGTGGGTTGCCATTTCCTTCTCCAATGCATGAAAGTGAAAAGTCAAAGTGAAGTCGTTTAGTCATGTCCAACTCTTTGCAGCACCATGGACTGCAGCCTACCAGGCTCCTCTGTCTATGGGATTTTCCAGGCGAGAATACTGGAGTGGGGTGCCATCGCCTTCTCTGCTGAAAGAGGCTAGGGAGAGTTTTATAAGGCAGATTATTGGAGAAAGAACTGCAAGTCCCATCCTCCCTTGGCAGACTATAATGTCATTAGTACTTCTTTCACCTAAAGCTTAGTAAGGCTATCTTTAAGGAGGCTTCTTGAAGAATTTGCAATAGTTCTCCTAGAGTTGGGAGGACTTGGTGTCTCATCTTCCAGTTCCTGCCCATGATACCTGTAGTAGTAGGAATGATGGCAGTGAGTTTACTCTGGCAGGGGAGCCAAGGTGAGTTACGCTGTGCCTGGGAATAAATTCCCTTTTAAGGTGGATAAATGGATGTTTGTGATTTTCTGTGGCCCAAATGTGAACCCTGAAGAAATGAAAACTTACCTCAAAACACCTTTAGTCCTGACCAAGAGGATTACATGAAAGCTATAACAGGATTTCACAGCCAGATCCTGGATTCAATGGAGCAGAGAAAAATGGTGGAAGATGGCTGGTCAACAAAGAGTCCCAGCCAGAAAGAGAAAAACAAATATCATATGATATCACTTACATGTTGAATCTTAAATATATATATATATATATATATATATAGACACACACACATACATATATGAATAAACATATTTACAAAACAGAGATAGACCCATAGACATAGAAAACAAACTTATAGTCTCCAAAGTGGAAAGGTGGAGGAGGGATAAACTAGGAGTTTGGGATTAACAGGTACACACTACCTTATATAAAGAGATGGTTGGAGACACCACTAATTCAATGGACACATACTAGGGCAAACTCTGGGAGATGGTGACGTACAGGGAGGCATAGCGTGGTGCAGTCCAAGAGGCTACAAAGAGTCCATGACTTGGCGAATGAACAACACCACCACCCTATATAAAATAGATAACCAACAATGACCTACCGTATAGTACATGGAAATATACTCAAGAACAAACACATGAAATAAAAAAGAGAGAGAGAGCCTCAGTGCTATTCTGGGAATTACAGCTAAAGGGGCTCTGCATGGGAGACTGTTTTGTATCTATGAGAGCACACATGAGGGAAAGAGTATTTTAAATATTGTAACATTTTATTTATATATTATACATATTTATAAATGTACAAAATAAGTGTTATTATATGCTTATACTTATTATCTTTAATATTTTTACATACCCAGAAGAGGTCAACTAAGAAACAGTCCTGAAACTCTGCATTCTAAACCAGGAAGGATCTCTAATGATTTCTAAGGATTTTCTGATGATCACCTTTGTCCATCCCGTAAGGAATTTTAGCCAAGTTTCTGGTGGAACAGGCTCTTCTACCAGAGACCCAAGGCTCAGAACATCAATGTAGAGAACATTAGCATTCATTTTCCTACTGAAGAAAATTCTAATGCCTCTTGCCTAACCCTCCCCTTAGCAACACAAGGATAATAGCCTTTTACTGATCTTTAGCTCCTTCTTCTCTAATTTAATTCGTGTTTTCTCTAGAACATCACAGGGCAAAGGTGATGCAGGGACTCCAGTCACTCCCCACAAGAGATCCTGTTGCAATAACAACAGAAGTCACCCGGGGGCCCCTTTAATGAGACGGGGCCCCTTAAATGAGACAGGTCCAGAACTCAATGACCCCAACTAGATAGCCCCTTGTCAGGCTGAAGAAATTACAGAAGATAGATTTCTGCCTTTCATCTTCCCAATAAAGTTTTTTTGGGGGTTATGTTTCTCAGGGAGGATTTGAGGCTGAAGGTAGATGCCACCATACTCTCTGCCCCCCAGCATAAATCAATTGGAGAGTCATCCCCTGTGGACTGAAACTCTAAGACAAGAATAGCAGGGCAATTAAGAGAGGATGGTGGGCCTTGCCCAGAACACATATTTCTCATCTTTGAAGTCAGGAGACCTCCCTGACCACACATGTGCAGTAAACCTCCTTGGAGGTCAAAAGGGGAGTGATGCCAAGAGATGTTCTACCCATACACCTTTTTGGTAGAATCCACCTTGGCTAAGAGATGTGTGCGTGCACATCAGAGGTTCCTGAGAAATAGAAAATACGCACCTGAACCAGGCAAATTAAAATGATTGGCCAAAGGAAACCTGGAAGAAATGCCCCACAAAAGTAACTCAAACTGCCATAAGGGTACAACTCAGGGACTTCTTTCCTTTAGAGTCTGCCCATATGCTGCATGCTTTTTCCTCTTAATAAATACTTTACTTGCTTCACTAAAAAAAAAAAAGAAAAGAGAGAAGGGTTGTGGAGATTAGAGGAATGTGCTGGGCTGTGCTGTGTTGTCACTTCAATTGTGTCCAACTCTGCGCCACCCTATGGACTGTAGCCCACCAGCCTCTCTGCCCTTGGGATTCTCCAGGCAAGAACAGTGGAACAGCTTGCCATTTCCTTCCCCAGGGGATCTTCTCAATGATCAAACCCATGTCTCTTAAGTCATCTGCATTGGCAGGAGAGTTCTTTACCACTAGCGCCACTTGGGAAGAGCAAAAATGAATAGTCATGTCAATGTCATAATGGCATCTTGTGAGTCCTGTTTATTCAATACAAAGACTGGGTGTTTTATAAAGTCCTCTATGCACTATCTGTAGTTTTTCTTTTTTTCTCCAAATAATCAAAGGCTAGATGAAAAGGGAAACCACTGATCATTAAATCAATTACAAAGAAAAGCTAGATCCTAGAATTAACACTGAATTTTACCACGGCATCATAAATAGTCAATAAAATACGCATTTTCTACCAAGATCAAGAGAGTATGTCACTACAGAATGAAAGTCTGTTAAAATTATTTACTTTGAAGTTTCCTGTTAACAGTATATCTGCGTGCTATAGCTTTGACTCAATAACATTTTTTCTTACAAAAGAAAAAAAAATCCATTTCAAAGTGCTCTAGAAGAGAACACTGACTGCTAAGAAATTAAAAATCACAATTAAATGGGTTTGTTGGTTTTACTGATGTATGTTGGTTTTTGATCAAAACATATCAACTTTCAATTTTGAAAAGAGAAAGATATACAAGGAAATTTATCATAATTGACCTGCTTTCTTATGGGTTTTAATTTTTATTACTTCAAAACAAAATTTTTCCTATTAATTCAGAGCTTACAAGCTCTGAATTGAACCAATCTGGCATTATGTATCATGCACGAAACTTTATCCACAAAGACACAGGTTTCCGCCCTAAAGATCTCCTTACACTGCTTAGAAGACATGATGGATTGTAGCATGTACAGAAAAATCCCCTCCACATTATTTCAATGAACGCTTAAAAGTGGCATATGTGAGAAGCAATTATTGTGGGAGTAAAGAGTGGCTGAATTTTCTTCTGGAGAAAAGTATTAAAATACCAATAGTTAGTTCAACATTCAATCAATAATTGCATTAATCTCTGGGGGACATCTATACGCCAAGCTTTGGCTTTGGAAGATATGAAAATTTGCCTCTTTAAAAATATGAAATAAGTGTAGTGACATAGTTTCATAGCCCATAATAAGGCCTTGTTAGCCTAGAAGTTGTTGAATTTCAGTCTGCAAGTCTAATTATCACTCATAACACTATATTGACTCAAATATGTCACCTTTTCCCAACACAGCTTCCCTTTTCGATTTAAAGTTAGGTATACTAGGAAGGAGAAGGCAATGGCAACCCACTCCAGTATTCTTGTCTGTAAAATCCCATGGACGGAGGAGCCTGGTGGGCTGCAGTCCATGGGGTCGCTAAGAGTGGAACACAACTGAGCGACTTCACTTTCTCTTTTCACTTTCACGCATTGGAGAAGGAAATGGCAACCCACTCCAGTGTTCTTGCCTGGAGAATCCTGGGGATGGGGGAGCCTGGTGGGCTGCCATCTATGGGGTCGCACAGAGTCGGACACAAATGAAGCGACTTAGCAGCAGCAGCAGCAGCATACTACTAGGAAAAAGAATTATAGAAGTATTAGAATTCTGAATTTTTTCAGACTTAGCAGTCTCCAAATATTGTTGACATTATCAATTCTAACAAAATATTTGTTGAAGTGACAATAAATTCTAAAGATGATTAAATGTTGGTCTAAAAGCAATCTTTTAGATCAGAACCCTCTTCTATTTCTCAAAGGAATGTTATATTTTCTGGTTGAATGTGTGTTTATGAAAAACTGATAATGAAGGGGGGATTTTAAAAATCACACTCTATTACCAGTATCTATTAAACACTGATGCTATGCCAAGCAGGAACTACATTGGAATGTAGGGGAAAAAATGAGTGAAATGCATCTCCTGATCTCTGAAAGCCACAATTAGGAATAGAGTCTAACAAGCACATACACAATTCACAAAAAATATTAGGTATTGCTACAAGAGATGAATAATGGGCTATTTTAACAGAGATTGGAACAATTAACTCTGTCTGGATAAACTGGAAGCAATTTCAAAAGAGAAGACATTTCAAGAAGGGGAGAAAGGGGGAAAAGGGAGACTGGGACATATTTGTGGCATATGAATGATTGAAAGATGGAGGAAAATGGCAATTCGGAATCCATTTTTACTGAAGTTTCAGGCTTTGTGTCATCACTTAGTACCTTAGTGGACATGTAATAGCTTTTCAATAAACATGTGATGATTGAATGATTCCAGCAGATGCAGGATAAGGAAATATTGATGCCTCATCCTATACTTGTATCTGTTCAGCACGTTTGACCTTCTTAAAACAACAACAACAAAACAAACAAACAAACAAAAACCTGCATCTCTCCATCCATAGCTCTGATAAACTAGGAAAGAGGTAAGAGCTACAACAGGTTAGAGAGAGAAAGTTCTGCTTCATGTCTTCCAGTCTAGGCCCCCAGAGTATCCCTTTAATAAATGCCGAGCAAGTATGTCCTTGAAAAGTACATACTGCTAGAAGAAAATTCTGGAGCAACACAACAGTTTCTGTTTAAAGAAAAATAAAAGAGGTAATGTTCAAAAAAGGAAGAAGGGCATGCATCTTGAGTTTAATTTTAAAAATATGCATGAAAGGAATAATCGGTAAGGAGGCAAATCCAAAAGATAGAAAAACCAATTATAGCTATGTGGCCTATAATTTATGAAAATTCTCTGCATATCATAAAGGGTTTGCAGAAGAGTGATTTCAGAAGTTAAAGGCACTGCTTCCCTCTTCAGAGAATTATTAATTAGAACTAGAAAATGGTGGAGGGGCACATACAACTTTCACAGTATGTCCGCAAAGTGAGTAAAAGCAGCAGAATGAATGTCTCTACTCGAGGTTGGCACATTATATTAAAATTTATAACTGTATATTTCCATATCATCAAGGGCTATTTTATCAGGTTTTGTCTTCTCATCACATGGAAAAATACCTAGCCCACAGGAAATGCTTAAGAATGGTTGAATAAAGAAACAAGTGTCTAAATGGTGAATTATACATTATGAAGCAGCAGCCTTCCAAACTAATGATATGTGACTATTCAGTCTTTGACTACAAGGTCAAAATATCAAATGAAATGTATGCTGTAGTGCAGTAGTTGGTAAACCCTGGCTGTAAAGGGATAGACAGGAAATATTTCAGGTTTTTAGGGCCAGAGAGTAGCTGTTGCAACCTTTCAGCCCCTTCATTGTAGTGTGCAAACAGCCAGTGTTAGTCACTCAGTCATCTAACTCTTTGAGATCCCATAGACTGTAGCCCACCAGGCTCCTCCGTCCCTGGGATTCTCCAGGCAAGAATGTTGGAGAGGGTTGCCATTCCCTTCTCCAGGGGATCTTCCTGACCCAGGGATCAAACCCTGGTCTCCTGTAGACAAATTCCTTACTGTCTGAGCCACCAGCGAGAGGGTGACAGCCAGGAGCAATAGATAAGGAAATAGACATGGCTTGTTCCAAAAAAACTTTATTTATAAGAACAGGCAATGAGAAGGATTCCCAAGCCCCACTTACTTTGTACGCTTTTGTTAAAGATATGGATAAGAAATAAAACTTTAAATACTTAATTTTTATACCATTAAAAGTTAGATATTAAAGAAAAACAATGTTAGATCTATAAAATTACAAAAAGAAATTTCAGAACTTGTTGGTTTCTTACAAGATATTAGGCATATAAAGTTTTTAATCTCCTTTGATCTAGAGGAGTCTATAAGAAAAGTATGTGATGTACTACTGAATTATATTGCTTAAAGATCTATTTTCACTGAAAGCAGCAAAGGCTTTGGACTATTATTGTTTTGTGGAAGAAAGATGAGAAGAGGGCAGAAATGAGGAAGGAAAATAAGGGGGAGGAGGAGGGGAAGGGAAGGAAGAAAAAATGAGAAGGAAGAGACCAGTTGTATGTTATGGCTTCAGGTTTTATATCCATACGAAAATGTATTTGTCTGGCAAGATTCACATTTTCAGAAATAACTCTGTTCCATGTTCTACTGCAATACTAAAGCTAAACAATTTTACAACCCTAATATTTATGCAATTTATACAGAAAGTTTCTATCTTGTTTCCAAAATTGGAAGAAAGTGATGAATGCTATGATACAAAACACAGCTTTAAAAAAAAAAAAATCTCCCTTCTCTCTAAGTAATCATGTATATGGCATATAATTTTAACTAATAACAGCAAAGTGTGCAAAAATTTATTGGTTTCTTCAGCTGCATAATGAGTTTGACTTGCAGGCACCAGAATTTAATGTTAGAAGTAAACAATTTGTCCTCCTTTCTTCTTCCCTCTTATTTTTTCCTAGATTTGACTAGAGATAAAAGGAAAAAAAAAAGTCACTCTAATGACAGTAATTGTTGCCTAATGGCAAACATGCTGTCAAATTAGCCTAAGTGTCCACTTAAAAGCAAACTTTAATGTGGCTTGCTAAACTATTAAGGGTATTAGTTAAGACATGGAATTGATTTACTTTACCCATTGCATTAACCTCATCTTACATACTCATCAGTTTCTTATACAGGGCAAAGCAAATGCACCTTGATGTTTTATAAAATTGAATTTAACATAGAATCCTCATTACCGGTAACTAAATGAATTTTCAGTAATAGAGTCCTCATGGAAAATGAATTTCATGTCACTGTATACCAAATGTAATTAGTAGCAAATAGGCTTTATTTTGATAGGGTTATAGGTTCTTTGATCCATAAAACCAAGAGATAGGCACTTTTTAACCTAACTGAAGGAAGTTAGAGAAAGATCAGCCCTTTAATGACAATCCAATTTCTACTTGACAATGAAAAAGGAAATAATCTGATAAAGGGTTAATATAAACATTGTATATATAAAACAATAAAATTCTAAAATGTATATTTAATAAGTACATATGTAAAAATAATAAATATATATCTAATAAAATTGTGGATATTCAGAAGTCAAACCTAATAATGCCATATGGATTGAGGATGTAAACAGGATATAGTCACCTATCTAAGGCAGCACAGTGCTTCTGGTCACCACTCTGAACTAGAAAACAGCTGAGCTTTTATCAATAATTTAATACTATGAATTAATTACTTCAGTAATTAAATGTTGCTGCTGCTGCTGCTAAGTCGCTTCAGTCATGTCCGACTCTGTGCGACCCCATAGACGGGAACCCTCTGTCTCTGGAATTCTCAAGGCAAGAACACTGGAGTGGGTTGCCATTTCCTTCTCCAATGCATGAAAGTGAAAAGCAAAAGTGAAGTCGCTCAGTCATGCCAGACTCTTAGCGACCCCATGGGCTGCAGCCCACCAGGCTCCTCCATCCATGGGACTTTCCAGGCAAGAGTGCTGGAGCGGGGGGCCATTGTGGAGCAACATTTCCTGTTTGAAGAATCTGCTTATATTTTTAAAGCAATTTATAAGTCTTTTCTCCCTACAAATTTATTCATTCATAACCTAGCTCATTTTAGGCACCTCATTCACAGTAGGCACCATGATCCAGACACTGTGTGATCCTTACACTCAGCAAATTGGTTGAAGCTAAATAATCTTGTAGATAAGGGAAGATATGAACCAACACCACATCAAACTGTATAAAACTGTGAAAGTGGAGAGAACTAGCCAGATAATAGGAGAGCACAATACTGAGAATATTAGAGAGCACTCACATTTATAGAAAAGAAAAAAATGATACAAATTAGCGGCAAGAGCAAAGAAGATTCACTTGGACAAGGAAATAAGGAGTCAGGGTTTTTTTGTTTTTGTTTTTGGTT
This sequence comes from Capra hircus, assembly GCF_001704415.2. Taxonomy (NCBI): domain Eukaryota; kingdom Metazoa; phylum Chordata; class Mammalia; order Artiodactyla; family Bovidae; genus Capra; species Capra hircus. The sequence goes on from NC_030811.1 coordinate 47,103,499, forward strand.
TTTTTTGCATCATTAAAGTTATAATTTGTGCACTGATTTTTGACCGTAGAGAACCTCAATGTTATTTTAACATAACATTGTTTAAAAAGCGTAATAATATTAGTAAGTTTCAACATAATGTAAGGTCCCGAGCAATTTAATTATTGTCTTACTAAATATCATTACATGTAAGTATCTAAGATCACTTTTGGATAATTACTACCAGTAAAAAGTTAAGGCTGACAATTTTTATTATTAAATTTCCAGTATATCTAGAAAAGACAAACTCAATTAACATGTTTTAGAAATGTCTGAATAGTAAATTCCTATTATTTTTTAATGCTTTTAATAACTCTAAGAAAGTTAGTTTTAGAAAAGGGCTACAATGTTGAATCACTGTCTTCTCCAGTTTCACAGACACTTTAGGGTAAGGGTGGTTGTAGAGTATTTTAAAATTTCTGTTGGTAATTTTTCTATATATAAACACCTTTATACTAGTTTTTAAATTTACCAATTCTTGTTGTCATTATGAACTCCACATTCCTAAAGAACATGCCCATTTATGTTGCTCATCAACTTTTCTCTTTCTTGCTTCTTCAAAATTGTTTATTATTCTTTTATTAGTAATATTATTGGTTACTTTTTCAATTTAAATTGTATTCATAAATCTCTGCCTCTTGTATCATCAACCTTAGATCTTTACATAAAGATGACTTTCCCTTATTCATCATCTCCTGAATCCCCTCCAAATCCATTAACTATATCTTTCCTTTTATACTACTGAAGCTGAAAAATGTACATGTTATTCTCTAGGTGCATGCTAAGTCGTTTCAGTCGCATCCAACTCTTTATGACCCCTATGGCTGTAGCCTGCCTGGCTCCTCTGTTCATGGGATTCTCCAGGCCAGAATACTGGAATGGGGTTCCATGCCCTCCTCCAGGGATCTTCCCAATCCAAAGATGGAATCTGCATCTCTTATGTCTCCCACGTTGGCAGGTGGGTTCTTTACCACTAGGGCTACCTGGAGAGCCCGTTATTCTGTAAATTATATGTAAATTAAATGAAAATTAGATGAAAGACATTTCAAGTGGACCATTTGGAAGCTTGGTAGGTGTGTTCTACCTAGACTTTGGAGGACACCATGGACTAAAGCTGACTTATACTTGAAAAATATAGAATGCTGCATTCCATGGGTGGCAGGCTTATCTGTTATGCATCAAAGTCCAGTTTAATCACTAAAGCTGTGCTGGAGTAGGGGGAGGTTTTAACTTTGATAGAAGCTCACAGAGATGTTTACAATATTACACCTGTCAAGAAATACTAATGACTGCAGTGAGAATACTCTGTGTTCATGTTTGTGTATAACCAGATGAATTTTATTTTTTGAAAATGACTCTAAAAGTCCAACTACCCCAAATTCACACACAGTTAAGAAAATATAGCTATTTGCCATGAGGACAGGAAGGGATATAAATAAATCCATCCTGTCTCATTTATTCTACCTATGGGTTACAATTATAACACATATTTTAGGGGGCAATTAGCTAACACAGATATGCTAAGGTTTCACTCCTATATATAAATATAAAGAGAAAACAAGTGAAAATTTCCAAAATCAGGTTTTTTTTTTTTTTTTTAATACAAATGAGTCTTAGTTTTGTCCCAAACCCACTGAAACAGTTTAAAAAGTGAGGTCTAGGTCACTTGGTCTTTCAGCTAGTTCCTCTTGTAGTTTTGATGCACAGTTCTGATAGTTTATTGCAGTTATAGATGAATGTTGGAATCAATTTAGTTTATCCCCTATGCCTGTTCTCATCCCCCACCAAAAAAAATATCTGGGAGTTTTATGTAACATATATAAAATTATGAAAATATATATCCAATAAAATTATACATAACACTATATTATACATAAGTATGCACATGTAAAATATATACAAACACATATAATACTAGCTACTGTTATATATGATATTAAAAAGAAAGGTCTAAAGAATTTGATGGAGAGATTTGGAATGTTGCCTGTTTGTCTTTAAGTTTCAATCTATACACAAGAATTTGTGAAAGACTTTCTTCCCTGAAGAGGTTTTATATATATATATATATATATATATATATATATATATATATATATATATTTATACATGAATTCCTCAATTCCCACTTAACAGAACATATATTAAAATAACAAGATAATTTAAACTCAGAATTTTTGCCTCCTAAGTTTGTGATCTTCTACCCATAAACTTCATAATTGTGCTTCATTTGGGATTACACATTTATAATAAACATTTGAAAAAGTCAAGTGATTCTAATTGATTGCCATACCTATCCTTGTTTGCTTTGTATTACTTAAAGGTAAATGACATGTCATTAGATACCAAAATTATCCTAATAAGCAGGAAATACTCTCAATTCAGTGGAACAAGGGAAAGATAATGCAGCAATCAACAAATGGCTTATAAGGAAAAACTTATGAAATGATAGAGTACTCAGATTTCAATTTATATGATTGACATTTCTTTCAAATGCTGTACAATTCATATAGACAGAAATAGATGGGCCATCTGTTTTCAAGTTTCTCATCTTTTTATAGCTCAGACATATTTGTGAGAGCCAAACATTAAGGGGGAAATGGCCTTCCTCATACGTGGTTTGCCATTTCTCATTTCTCCTTTTCAAGGTTAAACTTTTGTAGAAGAACATCCAACATCCTAAGAGCAGAAAATAGTTTCTACTCATACATCCACTTTATGTATGGACTTACACAGATTTATACAGAACTAATTCTGGTTAATGGTGTTAGGAAAATCCACTGATTTAGCTTCTAAAGCAGATACAAAAGAAGTAGAGAATCTCCTTGATCAATAATGTCTCCACGTCTTCTGAACACATCATTTCAACCCATGATATAAGAAAAAAAAAATTCCTATAAGAAAACAAGTCAAGGTGAAATTTCTGATTATACCATGATGAGATAAAGGTAGAATGACTAGGTAGCCTTGTCAAGAAAAATACCTCTCTCTCTTATAGTGTTTCTCCCCATTATCATTTAAGAGTTTAAGTGTTTACATTCCTTCCTGGACTGTAAAGCAAGATTCTATTCAACTATTGACACCCTGCATGTCACAAATCTTCATATCCTATGAAATCAGTATCTCAAACAGAAAGCTCTCACCCAAGAGTTCTCTCTGAACTGTAATGGATATTTAGGGAATCCATGGTCTAACTATGTGTGAATTATCCACATATCCAGGAGAAATATCAATAAACTCAGATATGCAGATAACACCACCCTTATGGCAGAAAGTGAAGAGGAACTTAGAAGCTTCTTGATGAAAGTGAGAGAGGAGAGTGAAAAAGTTGGCTTAAACTCAACATTCAGAAAACGAAGATTATGGCATATGGTCCCATCACTTCATGGGAAATAGATGGCGAAACAGTGGAAACAGTGTCAGCCTATTTTGGGGGGCTCCAAAATCACTGTAGATGGTGACTGCAGCCATGAAATTAAATTACACTTACTCCTTGGAAGGAAAGGAGTGACCAACCTAGATAGCATATTCAAAAGCAGAGACATTACTTTGCCAACAAAGGTCCATCTAGAAGGCAATAGCAACCCACTCCAGTACTTTTGCCTGGAAAATCCAATGGATGGAGGAGCCTGCTGGGCTGCAGTCAATGGGGTCTAAGAGTCGGACACGACTGGGTGACTTCACTTTAAGTTTTCACTTTCACTCGTTGGAGAAGGAAATGGCAACCCACTCCAGTGTTCTTGCCTGGAGAATCCCAGGGATGGGGGAGCCTGGTGGGCTGCCATCTATGGGGTCGCACAGAGTCGGACACGACTGAAGCAACTTAGCAGTAGCAGCAGCAGTCAAGGCTATGGTTTTTCCAGTGGTCATGTATGGATGTGAGAGTTGGACTGTGAAGAAAGCTGAGCGCCAAAGAATTGATGCTTTTGAACTGTGGTATTGGAGAAGACTCTTGAGAGTCCCTTGGACTGCAAGGAGATCCAACCAGTCCATTCTAAAGGAGATCAGTCCTGAGTATTCTTTGGAAGGACTGATGCTAAAGCTGAAACTCCAATACTTTGGCCACCTCATGTGAAGAGTTGACTCACTGGAAAAGACCCTGGTGCTGGGAGGGATTGGGGGCAGGAGGAGAAGGGGACAACAGAGGATGAGATGCCTGGATGGCATCACTGACTCCATGAACATGAGTTTGAGTGAACTCCAGGAGTGGTGATGGACAGGGAGGCCTGGTGTGCTGCAACTCATAGGGTCGCAGAGTCAGACACGACTGAGTGACTAAACTGAACTGAACTGTAGTATGTACTAATATATGTGTAAGTATATATGAAATTATACATATTATATATGTTATTATACATGTGTTGTATATATAATTCACAACACTCTTCTCTGAAAATAATGTCATAGAACCATTTTTATTAATTGCACATAAATGAAATAATTTTTGAAATATTATATATTTTTTTCATAGATAGCTCAATATGTAGACATAATTAGTAAAATAGAGCAGTCATGAACTATGCTTCCTCTTAAGTGTAGATGCCTGGCCATTCTCCTATACACTATTCCTTCTGAGTCTTTAGAAAAAGTGACCTACAAAGTAGCAATATTGAGTTCAGTGAGGAGAGAGTTCAAATCAGATCGCAGCATGCATTACTCTTCCTTTCCAGGTACCTGACTAGTGATTTTCTAGTTATTTTGATACAGCTCCATATCCTCTTCTAGCCATCTGCTTGCTACATAAATTGAAGTATTAGATAGTATACTGAGTGGACAGAAGAGCACTTACAGGTGCTATTAAAGAAAAGACCACAATTTGTCAGTACAAAAAACGTTCTATACAAATTCTACAAAAGCAACTTTCTGGTCCTTATGAAAGTGGGTACAGAGACAATGCATTTCAGGTCTATAAAAATCTCAGGACAATGAATTGTAACTACAAGTTTCTTCAGTGCAATTAAAGATATTGCAGTTGGATACCATTTTGACCATAAAACTAAACAGTTTTTACAAGGAAAAGCTTTTCCAGGCAGCAGAGTGTGTTTTAATCAAATTCCACACTAAAAGCTTATAGACTATAGAGAAAATTCAAAAGTAAAATGTAAAAGCTGCCTTCTTTTGAAAAATTTACTGTTTGATATTCCCTAAGTGCCTGTGAGGTCCCCTTTTCACAGGAGATACAGCTTAGAAAAGATTGATGAAATGTGCCAGGGCAGCATCAAGGGCTTTAGGACCATTAATTTAAGATGCCTTTCCCTTGCATCCTCTGGTGTAAATTGCTGAGCAATTATCATTTTTATTTACCTTTCTCTTTTGGTGACACAGTTTATATCATACCAAATCATAGTTCCCTGACATCAATTATGAACCACTGAGATCTTACATTGTTTTTTACTTCATGCTCATGAAGGCAAATTCTGTGAGAAGATATGGAATAAACTAAATACTAGAGCTCTTGAAGATTTTCATTTCAGGGTCTACTTTATAAGCCAGTGCTTGATTTTTTCTTCCATTTTATTTTTCATTTTAAAAGCTATAAAGAGGTCAATGCTGCACTCAGGGCTCCATGCTGTTGAAAACTTCAAAACAGAATAGTCATGTAGAAAAGGAGACTGCACCAAAGATGCAGTCAGAACAAAAGTCAGCTTTCATCTAGCATGTGAACCTTCACAAATCACTCTACTTGCGAGACATAATTGTAGAAGGTCAGCAACCAACCACCTTAAAAATCAGTAAAGGATGGTCCCACGCAACCAAAGAAGACATACATTGTCCATTTTAAATCATAAGACACTAACCATCCTAACAGCATTTTAATACATTTATAAATATTGAAACATAATTATTCTCCATTTAGGAAACTTTCCTTTGCACTCTAAAGGACATGTGAAATTTCAAGTCAAGGTTCTTTGGAGCAGAATTGAGCCTTTTCTCGCTATTTGTGCCTTAGCACACATGTGATAGGATGGGCATGGGGGTGGACTCGCACTCAGTTCTTAAATGTCTAAAGTATATTTCATAAACTAACACTCTCCACGGGTGTTATCTATTCAGAGTTACTATACTGAATATATCTTAATCATCTAAGTCTACTTTTAAGTGACAAAATCACTGGTGAATTCAGAAGGAAAAGAAGTATAAAATTTTTCTTTGCTTTATCCAAATAAAAAACTAACAGCCTATTAAATGCTGGAGGTTTTTTTTTTTCTTGTTTTAATAGCTTTTTATTGTTGAAAATCAACTACACTTTATCTAAAGATGATGACACTGACTCAGGCATACACAATACCTTGTGAGGGTAGCTTTTCAACTCAGTGTATTTTCACAAAGCTCCTACTTTTTATCATTAACAAAACATTGCTGCAAACAATCTAAACCCACATATTTGTTAAAGCAAGAGCTCACCTGATGCATAAAATGTATTGATAAGGTAATATAACAAAGTTGAGTTGTCTTCATCTCAAATCTACTTGAAAGGGTAAACTTGCCATAAACAGTGATGATACGTGAAACATTGTGTACTAGGTGACGAGAAAAACCTAAGAATCCTACTGGAATTGAAGACAAACACTTCACAGAGAACGATCCTGGTATGAAAACGAGAAATCAGGAAGCAGCCAACCTCGAGGAGAGTGATGGAATGTGTGAAACAGTGAACAAAGCTCAACACATCAAGCAGATGAGTAATTCTCAGTACAAAAGAGAATGACAATTTTTTGCTTTATTTTGTAGGCATAGATGAAGTAAGCCCTGAGAGGATACTGTGTCTCTAGGAATCACAAGTCTACTTTTGGGGATAAGGTTTAAAGTCATTATTCCTCTGTGGAAACATAATGTGAAAGAGAAAACATGTATGTGCCTTCATTTTTTAGATTAATACAGAAAGGAATGGGGGCAGAATTCTTCCCAACACCATCATTAATCTGCACTTGTCTTGAACAAGGAAAGATCATGAATAACACAACCACCCTACATCATGAGAACCTGCATCTGAAACACAAAACATGACTGTTGGACTTGGCATTAAATCTGAAAATCTTTAGAGGTGAGTTGAAAGCCATACAGTATGTCTATAACTTCAAAGTCAACAATATTATGGTGAGAGATATGGTAAGCCACATGGTGGCCAGTCATTTTAAGTTACATATACTTTACAATGACTAGAGTGGATGGAACAGAGCAAATGCTACGAAGCCAGTAATATTTCATGGTGACATCTGTGGGTGGCTCTGTGTATCTCATACTGAATTATTTTCTCTTGCATGCAACAAAAACAACAAAAGAAAAACAGTTACATAAATAAGATATGTGAAGGTTTTGGACTTTGAATAAAACATATGAGTATTGGAATTATCACTTAAATGTATGTTTTGTCATATGTATAAGGGAATATTCATTTTATGAATAATTTTAAGGGTGACAAAACTTTTGGTTATATTTTATGTGCTTAGGTCCATTAAATTTACAAAATAAAATAATCATACAAGAGAAATAACAATATATGAAAGCAAATTACCAACTGTCATCATCAATTGAATTTCCAAGTGAAATTCTGGATCCAGCGGGTTTCAAATGTTTAGCAAGTGTTGTCCATGATAAATATTCATAGTTCTTGCCTTTGAATTGATGTCTTCCTTTCGTGGCTAAGAAATCTAGGCTGCTATGATCTGATGTCATTGTTCACTGCTTTGGAACATAATCTGCCTTTAAGAAAATATTGTCAGCTGTTGTTCCACTCCAAATTAAATAAAGAAAGAAAAGAAAGTGAAGTCTCTCAGTCATGTCTGACTCTTTGCAACCCAGTGGGTTGTAGCCTACCACGCTTCTCCATCCATGGGATTTTCCAGGCAAGAGTACTGGAGTGGGTTGCCATTTCCTTCTCCAGGAGATCTTCCCAACCCAGGGATTGAACCTGGGTCTCCTGCATTGTAGGCAGATGCTTTTACCGTCTGAGCCACCAGGGAAGATGGAATAAATTAAACAAATCTATAACTAAAAATGTAAGCTCTCTCTCTCTGTCTCTCTCTCTCTCTATATATATATATATTTATATACACACACATATATGTGTACATATATGCACACACTCATATATATTTCTATGAATGAAGAGACTATCTCAATACTTTAAAAGTAAATTATCAATTATAATTTCATTTCAGGTATAGTTCTCTGCTTAGAGAAATTCCTTTAAAATAATCTCAAAAATTTAGAGATCTGGACAAGAAGAAAACAATTAAATAACTCAATGAAATTGTAGCTTAGAGTTGAATTTCTCTATCAATGTTGTTAGAAAAAAATTTCAGTTCAAAATAATAGGGGTTTTTTTTTCCTCAAAATCTATTGTTCTATTAGCAAATTATGATATCATGGTTGTTAGTCAAACATTTCTTAATTATTAAATTGGAAGAAACAAGGTTTAGGATAACTCAAAGCAAATGCTTTGAATGTGTACTCTTATTATATCACAAAAATAGGTCTTCTGGACAAATACAAATCTAACTGAAAGGAGAGAAAACATAAAACATCAAATGGACCAAAAGCTTGCTACTTCAAATGGACTTCCTTCCATAAATATACAACATTGGTGCTGAGTCAGAGCTGAGAAAAGACAAGGAGACAGGCTCAAAGTCCTACTATTGAGCTTTCATGCACTTGCAATTCAAGGCATTCTACAGGAATTTAGTTATCAACATGTAATCAAAGAACTATCATCTTTAGGCACTATTCATCCTCTAAGGAAGAAAAATACTGCTCTAATTAATGCAGCATGAATAAGACAGGGTACATAGTTTACTGTATCTAAACTGAACTTTCATGACAAGAGAAAAGTAGGTGCAACAGATACTACAAAAGAAACACTGAACGGCGTGGAGTCCTACAAATATGATTTCCATAGAATGGAATAACATGATAGAATGACATACTGGAATTATTATGATGATAATTATAGGGTAGCATCAATTTTTTATGAATGTGTTTGTAATGAATTACAGAGGAAAGTACAATTACTATATTTAATGGTTTTCCTTCTCTTTTGTGTCCATCACATTACAAACCTAAATCCAAGTAAAAGAGAGCCCATTTGAGAGCCAGTTATTCTGCTGTCAAATTAATTTAGTTTAGAAAATTAAATGTTTAGATGGCAAGCATTTCTCTAAAAATTAACATATTATCACTTCATTTGCTTTAAGATACGGACCTAATTTTTTCATAGTATGGAATTAGAGTGTCAAGAAAACTGTTATTGTTATATAACTTACTGAACTTCTCAGGCAGGATAACATCAAGATCAGTGACATTTTTTTTTTTCAGTGACATTTTTTAACTGGTTTGAAAGAGATCTAGGAGATTTACAGATATTGCTATTATTTTTTTCCCTTTAACATCAAATATATAATACTGACTACTTAGCAACCTAAAATGAAAAGTTTTACATACTCAACATTTTCTCTGCCATTTTTAAGATGAAACTATATCTAATACACCTGTGGCACAGAAATATAAGTCCAAACAAGCAAGAAAAAGATAATGATTCAGAAAATCAGTCTGAAGCTTTAACAGGGCTCCAGAAGACCAGGAGAGAGCCTAACAATGAGGAAAATGATTGGTTGATACAGTTCATTTCAGTTCAATGGCTCAGTCATGTCCAACTCTTTCTGACCCCATGAGCTGCAGCACGCCAGGCCTCCCTATCCATCACAATTCCCAGAGTGTATCTAAACCCATGTGCATTGAGTTGGTGATGCCATCCAACCATCTCATCCTCTGTCATCCCCTTCTCCTCCTGCCCTCAATCTTTCCCAGCATCAAGGTCTTCCCCAGTGAGTCAGCTCTTCACATCAGGTGGCCAAAGTACTGGAGTTTAAGCTTCAACATCAGTTCTTTCAATGAACACCCAGGACTGATCTGCTTTAGGATGGATTGGTTGGATCTCCTTGCTGTCCAAGGGACTCTCAAGAGTCTTCTCCAACACCACAATTCAAAAGCATCAATTCTTCAGCGCTCAGCTTTCTTTATGATCCAACTCTCACATCCATACATGACTGCTGGAAAAACCATAGCTTTGACTAGACAGATCTTTGTTGGCAAAGTAATGTATCTCCCTTTGAATATGCTGTCTAGGTTGGTCATAACTTTCCTTCCAAGCAGTGTCTTTTAATTTCATGGCTCCAATCACCATCTGCAGTGATTTTGGAACCCAAAAATAAAGGCAGCCACTGTTTCCACTGTTTCTCCATCTATTTGCCATGGAGTGATGGGACTGGATGCCATGATCTTAGTTTTCTGAATGTTGAGCTTTAAGCCAACTTTTTCATTCTCCTCTTTCACTGTCATCAAGAGGCTCTTTAGTTCTTCTTCACTTTCTGCCATAAGGGTGGTACCATCTGCATATCTGAAGTATTGATATTTCTCCTGGCAATCTTGATTCCAGCTTGTGCTTCCTCCAGCCCAGTGTTTCTCATGATGTACTCTGCATATTAGTTAAATAAGCAGGGTGACTATATACAGCCTTGACATACTCCTTTTCCTATTTAGAATCAGTCTGTTGTTCCATGCCCAGTTCTAACTGTTGCTTCCTGACCTGCATATAGGTTTCTCAAGAGGCAGGTCAGGTGGTCTGGTACAATCACCTAATTTAAAAAGCCTATGTCAGTGGGTTTGTAGTATCAAATAGATTAAATGGTTCTATCAAAAAAAAAAAAAAGATTCGGTATAACCAGTCACTAGACCATACTGGAGATAAACATAGGGGGAAAAAGCCACTTTTCATTCTTCCTTAAAATTTATGACATCATTTTTAGAACAGTTTAGATTTACAGAAAAATAGAGAAGGTAGCACTAAATGTTTCCATATATCACTATTTCCCAGCATACAGTTTCCCCTTTTATGAACACATTGCTTTAGTGGTACATTTGTGACAATTAACAAGTCAGTGTCAATCACTTATTATAACTGAAATTCACAGTTCATATTAAAGCTCGATCTTTATGTTGTACAGTTCTGTGCATTTTCCCAAATATATAATGTCATATATTATAGTATCTATAATATAGTTTCACTGAACTAAAAAGAACTAAAAATCTCTATTCATTCTTATCTCTCTCCCTCTATGTCCCTGGCAACCACTGTCTGTGGTTGTGGAACCCTGTGTTCCTACTGTCGCTGTAGGTTTGCCTCAGAATGTCATATAGTTTGTATTATACAGTATACAGCCTTTTCACATAGGCTTCTTTTACTAGAGTAATATGCACTTATAGTTCCTCCAGGCCTTTTGGTGGCTTGATAGAGCATTTCTTTATATCACTAAGTGGTATTTCATTGTATGCACAGAACACAATTCATTTATCCATTCCTCTATTTAAGGATGTCTTGTTTTGTTTCCATGTTTTGACAATTATAAATAAAGCTGCTATTAATATTTGTGTAGGTTTCTGTGTAGACAGGAGTTTTCAAGTCAATTGTGTAAATACCTGAGTGAGATTGCTTGACTGTATGTTAAGATAAAGTGAAAAAGTGAAAGTGAAGTCGCTCAGTCGTGTCTGACTCTTTGCGACCCCACAAACTGTAGCCTACCAGGATCCTCCGTCCATGGGATTTTTCCAGGGAAGAGTACTGGAGTGGGTTGCCATTTCCTTCTCTGGGGGATCTTCCCAACCCAGGGATCAAACCCGGGTCTCCCGCATTGTAGGCAGATGCTTTACCGTCTGAGCCACCAGGGAAGTTGTATGTTAAGAATATGACCACAAATGACAAATATTATGCCTTCCTTTCTTTTTAATTGAGACATTTTTGGAACATAATATAATTGGTGTTTTTCACAGGGCAGCAAGTGCATTGCATTCCTTTGCTCATGCCATGTTGAGGGAAAAAAACCCTCTTGCGTTGGAAAGCATTCTTACAGTCTTATATCTAGGAATTGCCATCCTTTCGAGAGAAAACATAAAGTTTAACTTTTGAGAAAAGAGTCACATCTCTGTAAGTAGGCTTAAAGGATTCTATTTATTAACACTGTGAGCAATATGGATACTATTTCTTTTTTGGTATATCTTGAGCCTAGTTTCTTCTGAACTTCATTTATTTAAAGAGTAATGTAGTAAATAAGAGCAAAAAAATAGTGACAAATTGAAGCCAGGCACATTCCTACTTTGGTTGCACTGGCTCTAGAGTGAGACAGACAAATTACTTTCTCTGGCTCTTCTTCTGGGAAAAAAAAATAAATCTTTGTTCACTTTAATAATGCAGTTAAATTGAAATTAAAACTAGAAAGTTCACAAGTGGATTCAAGAATTCTAAACTTTTCTGAAAAGATCTATTTTTTTATGTGTCTCAAATATTAGTATGTTAAGAGATAAATTATCATATAATAGTATGGGAAGTATTCAAAGAGGGGAATCCATTTTAATACAGCAATTTGATTTCAAGCAATGTAGCTGAAGGAAATTATAAAAAGTGTACAGAAGACATATGTACAAAGATATCCATGGAGATGACACTGACAATACAGAAAAGATAGAAGGAATAAGACCAGGTGACCAAAACTAAGGGATTGGTGATTTAAAATGTGTTATATCCATATGATAAAATATAATAAGTCATTAAAGCTATACTGTAGTATTCACATATTTATATTAGGAAGGAATGAAAATTATTTCTCATTTTCTCTGGGGAAAGTGGAGAGCCTTTTTGTTTTTGCAGGTGAGCCCTCCATTGTCCCAAAAGAGTGTAAAAAGACTCTCAAGATTCCATGATCTGGAACTTATTCAATAATCACACTCATCCTATGGGATAACCAAGCTCTAATAACCAGCATCCATTTAGCATTTCTGATACTTTCTGAAAGTATCATTCAGATATTTTCTCTGTGCTCAGTTCAGTTCAGTTCAGTCCCGCAGTCATGTCCAACTCTTTACGACCCCATGAATTGCAAGACTAATATAAACAAGGGAAACATAGAGGTGAATGAAACAAACTCCTATTTACATGGAACGTAAATTATAGTGTAAGAATAAGCAGAGGGCAGTGGGCAAGAATCAAGATAGACAATAAATTTATTAACACACAAGCAATTTTAGACAATGTATGCTATTAAAAAATGAGATCCATAAGTTTGTTTTCCATGTCTGTGAGTCAATTTCTCTTTTGTAAATAAGTTTATTTGTATCATTTTTTAGATTCCACATGTAAGTGATATCATATAATATTTGTATTTCTCTGTCTTCACTTAATATGATAATCTCTAAGGTCCATCCATGTTATTGCAAATGGAATTATTTCATTCTTTTCCATGACTAATATTCCACTGTATATGTGTACTATATATTCTTTATCCACTCATCTGTTGATGAACATTTAGGTTTCTTCTATTTCCTGGCTATTGAAAATAGTGCTCTATGAACACTGGTGGAGAAGGAAATGGCAACCCGCTCTAGTATTCTTGCCTAGAGAATCCCATGGACAGAGGAGCCTGGCAGGCTACAGTCCATGGAGTTGCAAAGAGTCAGACACAACTAAGCGGCTAACACATACACATACACACACACACACACACGGACATTGGGGTGCATATATCCTTTAGAATTAGGATTTCACATTTTCTGGATATATGCCTAGCAGTGGATATGCTGGTTCATATAGTAACTCTACTTTTAGAGGAGATGGGATAGGGAGGAATAAATTAGGAGTTTGAAATTAACAGATACACACTACTATACAGAAAATAAATGAACAATAAGGACCTACTGTATAGCACTGGTAACTATATTCAGTATCTTGTAATTACCTATAATAGAAAAGAATCTGAAAAAGAATATATATATATATATATATATATATATATATATATGAGATGCACTGAATACCTGAAACTAACACAACATTGTAAATCAACTATTCTTCAATTAAAAAAATAAAAATGGAATCAAGAAAAGAAAAGGTTTTCTTACTAAAGAGTTACTTGAACAAGGCAGTCAAGGAAGACCTGAGAGGTTACATCCAGGCTAGCAACCAGTAAAGATCAAGGGTATGAACACTCCAGATGTGTTAACATAGTACAGAGCCCTGAGTAGGAAATGATCTTGATGTGTTATAAGGGGAAACAAACAAAAACAGAATAACATGAAACTGGTTCTCATTGAAAAAAAGGGAAGATGATAGCAAATCAGTTTGGAGTGGAAGCCCAGAGCCAAACCAAGTAGTGCTTTATAAGTCATCTAAGGTCCAAGAGAAGAATGAGGGACAATCAGGGAAGAAGTTCTAAGCCTGGGAGATTGGACATGTGACTCAATCCTGACACCAATAGAGTTTACATGTGGTAGTGGGAAGGCTTGGAATAGGGGGCCAAGGGACCAGGAGACATCTGTTGCCAGGGGTATCAGAAGCATGCGCAAGCAAGAGGACAGCTCCAAGAACTGAGATCCAGGCACAATGTACCAATACAACTTATTTCATAGTTTAACAGGATACCTCTCATTGCCTGTGCTCAGAGATATCATCTCCAATCTTTTATTGAATCAGTGTGTGAGGACATGGTTCAACACCAACCTAGGAGAGAGTTCAAGGCCTCATACTTAGAGACCCAACTTTGTTTTCACAGAGTTCCCTAAGCTGGGAAAGACAAGCAGATACAGAATATAAAAAAAACATCTATGGGAATAAGGGTTGTACATCGTTTTGTTTGGGCTTTCTTACTCCACTGTTTTTCAAGTTGCCTAATATGACAATATTTTACTTTTAGTAAATAAGAATAAAAGATATTCAAAACTCAATCAATAGAGGAAGGCTTTTTCCTTCTTTAACCTGGTTTATTAATTGATTCATAAAAGCCTGGACATTCCATTATAATATAATCGGTGACATTAAAGTACTAAAACATTAGCAGAGGTAGTAACAAATGAGATAATATCACAAACCAAAAGTGCACATACAAAAACAAATGCATTTTGTTCTAAACCACATCATTTTAATGTCCAACTCACTCCCAAACCTGTTAATAATATATTGCTCTTGCTTTAAAAATTAAAACAAGCATGTTCATCAGTTTGAAGCCTTACCAACAATCAGCTCCTCTGAAAATTCCAAACAGATCCAGAGATCAAGGAGAATGTATGCATATTAATGATACTAATGACAGTAATCCCATCAGTACGGATATGGCATAAGCCCAGTCACATCAGGCACATCATAGTATACAGCATGGTCAACAAAGCCATCAGTACCTGACAAAACCCATTAATTTGAGAACTGAGCATTACAGAGTCTGCCAAAGCACAGCCGCATTTCTCTCTCTTGCGTCAGGGACTTCTCAAAATGACATTTCAGAGCTGGAGACACCACTGTTCATGGCTAAATGAATATTCCCCGAAGCATTTGCTTTTCAAGATAGAATTTCCAGGAATGAGATACCACCCACGGCCAGCTGGGTACAGATATAAATAAAGAGAAATTTACCCTTTGCTAACGAATCCACATTTTTTTTTTTAGTGTTTATATAGTTCAAACTTGAAGATTCGCTTGTTTTTATTTTTTTTCTTTTAACTTGTCCTTTTAGAAGATATTCAGAAATATGTTAAAATGTGAAGGACTTGCCTACATTTGCATTAATTGGTATTTTTTTAAAATGTTTGCGCTAGTTCATTTGGTGAGTGCTTGATGGTCATTTAGCCTATCTTCAAATGCCAATCTCTTGTGCCCAGGTATATATAGTTCTATATTTCTTAAGAAACCTTTTGTAATATAAAAGGTATCCTGAATTCTTTGAATACAAAAGTAATTTGTCACAGAAGTAAGTGTATTTTAAAATTTTCAATCATTCTCAAAGAGACTATCATAAAAGGCATTAAATATATCATGACAGAATTGATGACAAAAGATAATAGTAGACACTATATATAATATGTATTAATATTCACATGTAGATGGTGTATCTATGTGTGCGCTTACAAAATCTATTGCCCTTTGAATCAGTTTGTAACAGGTAGGATTCAAAGTAATTTTCCTGTTCAAATCAAAATTATCATGATCATTGACCAAAGGCTCTAACGTAATACTAAAGAAATATGATGAGTGTATAACTAAGTTGTCTCTGCAGATTTCTATTCAAAAATATTTGCAAGAAGACAGAGGAAGGAAGCAAAGACTGAACACTAACACAGGAAAGAAACATCATCCTTCCTATAGGTGGTGTTAGGTACTTCAGACCCACTGAAATCTTTTTGTCATATTGGAGTTCTTCACATATTTCTTATTGAGAATAACCTGCAAAAATTCCTGCAAAGTGCAAACATTCCTTAGGCACTATGTACATTGGTTGGATGACATTTAAAAGATTACACTGACTCTCACAAGAGCAACATTTTCCTAATTGCTTGCTATTTTTTTCCAAGGTATTTTATGTAATAATAAATATATTTTATGTAATAATAACTAGAATAAAATCAAAGCAGTAAAACATAGCTTGTTTTCCTTTTCTCTCAAGGCTTTTAAGGTTCTACAGAAATTTTCTGCATCCCTAAATGCACTGCCAATCCAAAAAGTATTTATGGAGCATATTGGATCTATAAATTACATTACTAACATTTATCTCTCGTCGTATAGCTCAAAATATGATTTCATACACATAATCTAATTTGACCATTATAACTAATATAAGGTTTCAAATATAACTAGCAATTTCTTGAAACCTGCAAAAACATAAAGAGAAAAAAATGTGTTTTTTTAATACACATGTAACATAATTCTCTTGCTACTTTGATTAAACTTCTGTTGGTGTACAACTTATCAATAGCACAGAGATTTACAAATGGAAGGAGAGGGCACTGAGTGCTAAATGCTCTATAGAGTAAAGCTTTAGTCTACGTGTCAGCCACAGGGAAGAGATAAAGAATTCTACCTGTGTTTCCATAGACTCAAAGTTAAGTGATTGCTATTTAGACTCCTGATACAAATTAAAATAATAAATTGTTGGATAGAAAACATTTTAAGTTTTGTAATTTAAAGGAAACTCTGATTATTTTATTGAATGGCTTATTTTTCAAAATGCCTCTTCAAAAATCATTTGATGGAAGAAACAGATTATAGATAAGGATTAAGCAGACAAAATCACTGTGGACAGTGACTACAGCCATGAAATTAAATGCTCTTAGGAAGAAAAGCTATGACAAACATAGACAGCATATTAAAAAACAGAGACATAATTTTTCTGACATAATCCATGTAGTCAAAGCTGTACTTTCTCCAGGAGACAAGTGAGAGTTGGACCACAAAGAGAGTCATATGAGAGTTGGACCATAAAGAAGGCTGAGAGTCTAAAAATTGGTGCTTTCAAACTGTGGTGCTGAAGAAGTCTCTTTAGAGTCCCTTGGACTGCAAGGAGATCAAACCAGTCAATCCTAAAGGAAATCAACCCTGATTATCCATTGGAAGGACTGATGCTAAAGCTGAAGCTCCAATATTTGGCCACTCGATGCAAAGAACCAACTCATGGAAAAGACCCTGATGCTGGGAAAGATTGAGAGCAGGAGGAGAAGGGGATGACAAAGGATGAGATGGTTGGATGGCATCACCAATTCAATGGATGTGAATTTGAGCAAACTCCAGGAGACGTGAAGGACAGGGAAGTCTGGCATGCTGCAATACATGCGGTCACAAAGTGTTGGACATGACTGAGTGACTGAAAAAGAACAGGTGATATTTAGCTGTACACTCTAAGGCAGGAGCCAGAAATGCTGCTAAACATCCTACGATGACCATGACATCCTGTACAACCAAGAATTATCTGGTGTAAAATGCCAATAATTCCACAGCTGAGACAACATGGACTAGAACAACCAAACGCTTTTGAAAAAGAATAACTTTGGATGGCTCACATTACCTAATACCAGTGTGATACTGGTATACATGTTGTAGAATAGAATATAAAATCTAATAGTAAAAGCATATATTTATGACAAATTAATTTTTAAAAAAATGAACTAGGCCTTCTTGATTTATGTTTCACATAATATACAAAATCAGTTTTTAAAGTAATACATCATATATCAAAATGTAAAATATAAATCTATGAAATTCTAGGGAAAACATTACAAAACATCTCTGATCTTCAGTTAAAGATTTGTTAAACAGGATTAAAAAATGCCACATAAAATAAAAATTGGTAAATAGGACTTCATCAAAATTAAAACCAAAACAAAACACAAACTTGGCCCTTTGAAGACACATAAAAAGCTAAAAGACAGCTACAGACAAGAACAAAGTATGTGTAAACATCTATGTGATAAAGACTTGTGTCCAGGATAAATAAATTAATCTGTGACTCAATGTTGCAAGATAAAAAATATAAAAATAGGCAGAATATTTGAACACTTCATGAAAATGATACAAATGCCAAAAAACATATAAAAAGATAGTCATCATCATTATATACTAGGAAAACTCAAACAAAAATTGCACTGTGACTTCTAAACACCTGCTAGAATGGCTAACATTATTTTCTTTCTTTTTTTTTTTCAGTGACAGTTCCAAGTTCTGGTGAGGCAAGAAAGTAGAGCAATCTTGAGCTCTCATATGTTGTTAGTGAGACTAGCATAATACAGTCTGTTTTTATAAGAGACCGTGATATAATACAGCCCACTTTGGAAACACTTGGGGTATTTTGTATAAAGGTAAATACTTACTTATCAAGATCCAGCAATATCTCTTCTAGATTTTTACTCAAGTAAAATGAAACATTTTCAACATATATTTATTGGTAAATATTGATAGTTACTTCATATGGAATGGCCCCAAACTGGAAACAATCAACATATCCAACAAATGGTGAATGGATAATATTTGATACATCACATATCAGACTACTGCTGCTGCTGCTAGGTCACTTCAGTCATGTCCGACTGTGTGACCCCAGAGACCGCAGCCCACCAGCCTCCCCCCTCCCTGGGATTCTCCAGGCAAGAACACTGGAGTGGGTTGCCATTTCCTTCCCCAGTGCATGAAAGTGAAAAGTGAAAGTGAAGTCGCTCAGTGGTATCCAACTCGTAGCGACCCCATGAACTGTAGCCTGCCAGGCTCCTCCATCCATGGGATTTTCCAGGCAAGAGTAATGGTGAGTCATAAAAAGACATAAGCCACTGCTACAAAGAGTTATTGTGATAAATCTCAAAAGCATTTAAGTGAAAGAAGTCAGATTCAGAGGTGTACATAATCATATGATTCAATCTCTATGAAATTCTAAAAAATGAAAATTCATAGCAGCAGAAATTAGATCTGTTTCTCAAGGGCTGGGTATAGGGAGGAGACTGACAACCCAAGAGCCCAAGGAAACTCTTTAGAGTCATGGGGATATTCTGTATCTTGATTGTAGCAGTGGTGACACTGTTTACATTTGCTAAAACCATAGACATACCCCAGAAAGGGTAAATTGTATCATGACAATAAACCAGACCAAGAAAGCCAATGAAAACCTAGGCTTTGGTTTTTCTGTAAAAGAGAAATTCAAGCTCAAAACTTTTCAGTTTATTCAGTTCACTGTTTTATGGCTTTGTGTAGGCAGAAATTACAAAGAAAAATATTTCAACATAAGAAAGTACTTGTTCACAGTCCAAATATAGTACATTACCTACAGAGGACATTGTGGTATGTTTCTTAAACTACATTTTAACAGCTGTAGAAAATAAAAAAAAAGTATAATGGTCAAAAATATTGGGAAATCTTGGTTTAAACAATATCAAATACACATATTTCCTCCTTCTATTAGAGCCTTTAGTGTGTGAGCCATGGAAAACTAAAAGGAATTGTAAGAACATCATGTAGCATAAAGAGCATGTTCTAGATAATAGCTAAATTTAACGTCCTTTAAGGTTCTCTTCTAATGCCAAGACTCTTTAAGCCTTTCTTTGTTTGTTTGTTTAAAATATTTTAGACAGTAGCCTATAAATAAAAAATCATCAGAAATATAAATTCTTTATAGCAAGGACTTGCAGCATTCCTAGTGGCTGGGACAATATTCCTGTTTCTTTTCTGTTCCTTATCATACAGTGAAACACATCAAACATTGACTGATTTGGGTATGAGTAAAAGTCCCATCTGGAGAAGGCAATGGCACCCCACTCCAGTACTCTTGCCTGGAAAATCCCATGGACTGAGGAGCCTGGCAGGCTGCGGTCCATGGGGTCGCGAAGAGTCGGACATGACTGAGCGACTTCCCTTTCACTTTTCACTTTCATGCATTGGAGAAGGAAATGGCAACCCACTCCAGTGTTCTTGTCTGGAGAGTCCCAGGGATGGGGGAGCCTGGTGGGCTGCCGTCTATGGGGTCATACAGAGTCAGACATGACTGAAGTGACTTAGCAGCAGCAAAAGTCCCATCAATATGGAAACAAACCAAACCATGAAAAATGAAGTTGTAGTGTAAGATTATGTGGTCTAAAATAGGGGTCCCCAACCTCCAGGCTGTGGATTAGTACCTCTTATTAGATTAACTATGGCCTTAAATTAGAAATAAAGTTCACGATAAATGTAAATGTGCTTGAATCATCCCCTTTCCAACCTCTGGTCAGTGGAAAAATAGTTTTCTAAGAAATCAATTCTTGGTGCCAACGTTGGGGACCACTGCTCTAGAACACAGTATTCTTAGTATCTTTCCTAAAATATGTTAAACACTTTGCATTTCCCTACCCTTTCTAACTTTGAAATCATGGACATGAATCCTCTTAACTCGGTATGAAGATGCATGGTCTTGGGGAGAAAATGTCATATTCTCTCTCTCTCTCAATACCTATGCTGGTATTTACACTCCTATAGTTTATACATCTTTACTTTCTGGACCCAGAGAAGAGTGGAGGGGATGGCTGCCAGGTAATGAGCTTTAGCAGAGACTGTCTCCAACTTCACTTACATAAAATAGAGAAATATCCCTTCTGAAACCACAAAAATCTATGAATCCTGATAAATTACCTTTGGTATTCAGTATTTAGTAAAACTAAGTGAAAACATAGAGAGAGAAGCTTTTTCCTCTTTATTATTTGCTCCATTAGAATTGCTGAGAATATTCTATGATGATTGTTTTCAGCTGGAAGATACAATGGTAAAATGCATCAGCATGTATGACAAGTCACATCCACACACTCATGCATACAATCATCATTCTGGTCTTTGGGAAAAAATACCATCCATGAATGAACCTTATTGCATCTAAATATTGTTATGTGACTCCAAATCAGTGTAACTCAATATTGCCCCTAAAAATGGGGTCTATTATGGTCAGTGCAATAAGATATACATATATACTATAAAAAGATAGTGAAAAAAAAAACACTTAAAAGAAAATGGAAATGTTTAAGAAAAATATCAAGAAGAAGCAATATACATTTACATATAAGAACTCAAGACTAGAAAAGACCTCTTCATGCTTTTACTGGATATTAGCACTTCATTTAGTCTCAATATCATTGGCCTTTTGTCTCCTGTAATTCTCTGTTTATTCATACACTCATTCAAAATTTTAACCGAGTACCTTGATTATGCTAGGCTTCTTTTCCAGGATGAAAAGATACCCCAGTGGCTAAGATAAAGTCCCAGCAAAATTCAGTAACAACAACAACACAAAATAAAATGCAAATATCTATCTCCAAATAATATCTCTCTTCACTCTACCCTACTCTCCTTCAGTCTATTATGATTACTACTCTCAGCTATCCACTTGCTGCAAAAGGTTTATCTGACAACAGAACTTGAGGCAAGAAAAGGTTGAAAGTAATGGTCTAGTAGAAAATGGGAAGTAGAAATCAAACATCAAGTAGAAAGTGAAATGTTGATGATGAAAGAAAAATAAGGATTTGTTGAAGCAGTAATTTGGTATAGGCAAAATTAGAAGGGATCTGATGCAGAGTTGGTGAGAATTTTTTAGAGAAAAGCACAGATAATTAGGATATGGAATAAGTGTGTGCAAGTGAAAATATTATAGATGAATAAATATTTTGTGGGAGTTTTTAGAGGTTCTCTTTGGATTATTTCAATTTTCTTTTTGAAGTGGAAATGAAGACTTCCACTTCTGAGAAAACAGAAGTGCATCCTCCAGTTAATTATAAGTAGACACCTAAGACACTCTATATTAAATAAACATAAGGAGACTCTGAAAGCAGAGATAAGAAACACACTGAGAAGTGACTTCAGGACTCAAGGAATGAAATAAGGAAGAGTAACCTGTGTTATTTGTTTGTTTATTTTGCCTTATATATTCTAGACTTGGAGCTGAGGAAGCTGGTGATTCAGAAATGACCGTGGGTACAAATATAAAGCCACAACACAAACTTTGTTTGTTCAAGCAAAAGAAGAAAAATGGGGCAGGGGCAGATTACCAAGACAGAAATTTTATACAATAACTGCTCTATTTCAGCCAAATCTAAGGAAAAACTTTTGGTCATACTAATATCGACTCTAGTAAAAGTAGAGTGAAAAGTCTAAACTTCCACACTCTTCAGCCTATAACAGAGCACCCCAACCTTTCCACTAAGGTAATGTCAGAAATGGTCATATAGAGAGTTGGGACTTTTATCCAGGCTCCACCCCACCCCATCCCCGACCTGTGTCAATGCAGAGGGAAGTCTGGACTTTCATCCCTCACAAAGCAATAAAGAGGAAAGAGGTGCCTTATTTCTCATGCTTCCTCTGGAATGATGTCAATGGGGGCCAAATGTGGAGCCAGAACTCTCATCCCTGCCCAGCAGTGATGAGGAACCCCAGTCCCAGGATTCAGTGGAGGCCAATTTAAGAACCTGGGCTTCTATTCCCACCAGGCAGTAATAAGGTAGTGACACTTTCATTCCTGCCAGAGTGGTGGTAGGGAAAACCAGCCAAAATATGAGGTTTAAATAAAATCCAGAGTCTCATAACATACTACTCCAAATGGCTAGGTTTCATTTGAAAATCAGTTGTTTTACTATAACCAGGATGATCTCAAACTGAATGAGAATGGGTAATCTATAAAGACATCATTAAAATGACAAAGTTATTAGAACTATTTTCAAAATTTTAAAGCAGCCATCAAAAAAAAGCCCAAAACATACTTCAAAAAGCAATTATGAGCATGTGTATAACAAAAAATTAAAAGTTTCAGCAATGGAACTGAAGATATAAAAAAAGAATTAAATAAATATTTTAGAACTAAAAAATACAATAACCAAAACTTTAGAAGACAGTATAGGGGTTCAACAGCAGAATGAAGAGAGAAGAAAGATCCACTCAACTGGAAAGTAGAACAGTAGAAATCACCAGGTTTGAACAACAGAGAGAAACCATCCTAAAAAAAAGAGAGAGAGAGAAGACAGGGGGAAAAATGAGAAACAAGAGAATGTAACAAAAGACCTAAATTTATGTCAGAATTCTAGAAGGAGATGAGAATGAGGGTGGGGATGAGAAAGTGCTGAACAAAATGGATTAAAACGTTTCAGTTTTGCCCAAGACATAATACAGTCAAAGACTCAATAAGCTGAATGAACTAAAAAGGCCAAATATCAAAATGCATCATATTCAAACTTTGAAAACTAAAAACCAGAAAAGTCCTAGGAGAAGCAAGAGAGAAATGGCCCATTACTTACAAAACAATTCAAATGACAATGGATTTCTCAGCTGAAACCATGGAAATGTCATGAGGGTTTTCACATACTAATGTCATTCAGAGTTCTTTACTCCACAAAAATGTTCTTCGAGGTGAAAGGGAAATAAATACATTTTCAGATGAAGGAAACCTGAATTTTGTTGCCAGCCTATCCATAGCTGATAAGAGAGAAAGCATGTTGAAAAAAGGAGGGAAAAAAACAGATCAGAAAGAGAGTTAGGTAAAACAAAACTGTGGTGGAGTTAAGTTACTGACAATGAAAACTCTGGATGGGACCTTAGAATTGAATGGATGAAACAGGAGAGAAGTTAAGATCACATTAGGAGAGCAGATTAAGGGTATCTGAATAGCCAGGATATTGGAAGCATCATCTCCATGTCCATGTATCTAAGAATTCAGAAAAAAGTATCTTTAGAGAGAATGATAGCAGACCAGGAATAAGTCTTTGAGAAATAAAGGGAAATCAATGACATTATTTAATAAGAGGAGAGTCAAACTTGAGAGTTTCAGGGAGGGAGGGAGCAGAATATCTGAAAGTGCCATCCTACAAGGGCATTTTTGGGAAGAAAAAGAAAACAAACTGCTTGGTCATAATGTTTTGTTGTTACATACAGATGTACTGATATTTACATAAATTGTTGATTATAGGTAGTTAATATTTACTTAGGATTTCTGCATGCGGTTGCAAAGAGTCGGACACAACTGAGCAACTGAACTGAACTGAACTGAACTACATTTATTATTGTAAATGGTATTTTACTTCTTTCTCAAAATGCTATTAATCTGCTTTTCCTTTTCGTAGTATTTTTGTGATAAAAAGTATTCTATATCTGTGTAGCAATTTATTCTGCTTATGGAACTAGAAAGTTCTTTATTTCTTCATGAGAAATTTCATCTAATTTTTGCTTTATCCAAATGAACTTTCTATAGTTTTAAAACTACTATTGAATCTATAATTATGTCACCTATTTTATACTTATATTTTAAGCCTTTTTTCATGTCTTATCCTCCAAATTTTCTATTTTATTGGCCTGTTGATATGCTCTATCTTTTAATAGATTTTTTAAGAGTTGTTTCAGGTTCACAGCAGAATTGAGCACTCACATATTCACAGTCTCCCTCATTATCAACATCCTGTACCAGAGGGGTACATTTATCACAACTGATGAATCTACATTAAAATATCATTATTATGCAAAGTTCATGTCTACATTAGGGCTCTTTCTTGGTGTAATATAGTCTATGGGTTTTGACAAATGTATAATGACATGTATTTACCATTATGGTATCACCCAGAATAATTCTACAGATTGAAATATTCTCCATGCTATAGCTATTCACCCTTCACCTCTCGCCCAATTCTTGGCAACTGTTGACTTTTTCACCTGTCTCCATAGTTTTGCCTTTCTAGAATATTATATAGTTAAAAATCATACAGCATGTATGGTCTTTTCATTTTGCTTTTCTTAGTGACACAGGTCGACGATTTCTCCATGTTTCTATGGTTTGATAGTTCATTTCCTTTTAAATAATATTTCATTGTCCAGATGTACCAGTTTATTTATCCATTCATCTACTTAAGGATATAAAAACATGCATGAAGGTTTTTATGAGGACCTAAGTTTTCAATTCATTTTGACAAATACCAAGGAGAATGGTTGCTGGTTAGTATGGTAAGAATACATTAAGCCATTTTGCATTCCCAAAGCAATAAATCAGAGTTCCTGCTGCTCCACTTCCTCACCAGTATTTGGTCTTGTCAGTGTGCTGCATTTTGGCCATTCTAATCAAAGTATGCAGCTGCTGCTGCTGCTGCTGCTGCGTTGCTTCCATAGTGTCCAACTCTGTGCAACCCCATAGACGGCAGCCCACCAGGCTCTGCTGTCCCTGGGATTCTCCAGCCAAGAACACTGGAATGGGTTGCCATTCCCTTCTCCAATGCATGAAATTGAAAAATGAAAGTGAAGTCGCTCAGTCATGGCCGACTCTGTGCGACCCCATGGACTGCAGCCTACCAGGCTCCTCCATCCATGGGATTTTCCAGGCAAGAGTACTGGAGTGGGTTGCCATTGCCTTCTCTGAATCAAGATATAGTGACAGGTATAGTGACATCTATTTGAATTTGCACCTTTCTACTGATATATGATGTTGAGCTCTTTTTCGTATGCTTACTTGCCCTCTCTATATTTTCTTTGTTGAAGTATCCAGGGTTTTTGCCCATTTTAAAATTGAGTTGCTTCTTAATGTGCTTGAGTATAAACTCTAAGTTGATTTTTTTTTTCTCTCAGTACTTTGTATTTTTTCACTGCTTTGCTGACGAGACTTCTACTCCAACCATTATTCTTTTTTAGATAACCAGGTGTGATTTGTTGTGTTTTTTTCTCTTTTTCTTTCCCTCAAAAATTTAGGATTGTTTCATTTTAGCATCCTGGAGTTAAATTTAGATGGGGTTTTAGATTATCCTGGTTCTTCAATACTGTGATTCTTCAATATGGAGATATATATTGACTTTTCATTTCTGAAAACATTATTGACCACTCTCTCTTTGACACTTGGTTCTTATTCATTTTATTTTCTTCTTTTAGACATCTTACTAACTAAGTAGTAATCTAAATCTAAATGTTAGATTATTCATGTATTGAAGTGTGCCCTAGACTATGAAAATCCCATTATGAGGAAGTCTGAGACTTCTCTTTGTCTAGTGCTCAAACAGTATCAATTATACTGGCCCTACTTTTGCATTTCTTATCCTGTAGATTCCTGCATTCTGTAGTTAATATAATTTCACCCTATATACATTCATAGGGAAACTGGGGTTTTGACTGATTACCAGTGATACTCCTCAATAGTGGTTCAAACCACTGGATTAAACAGTTTCCTTACTGTTTTAACAGGTAAGTGAGTCGAGTTTTCTTACTCAGTAAGAGCAGAGAACAATCTCAGACTCTTTTAAATGCACAGATCTAGGTTCTAGTCCATTGTTTGAGATGAAGCATTTATCTAAAAATAGGCATTAGACCTCTAGCCCATAGTCTCTGTGGTTTCTATCACAGAATTCTAGTGAATCATTATAGAATGGGCTTTTGCATATAATTATATTTAATTTCTCTGTTTATTTTTGGACTTTGGGGAATATTTGATTCTGTCAAATTCACCTCTGTGGATAAAAAAAAAAATTTGTTGTTCTTATAATATTTTCAAGTATTTACTTCTCTGAATTATCATGCATGAAATAACCACGCATTTGATTTTATGGGCTTAATGTCTAAATTTAGATCTCCTAGAGTAAAATTAGAATTTTTGAACAATTTAAAGTCTATGGCAAGAAGCATCTTTCCCAGGAAAGTTGGTCCTATTTATGCAACTTTTACAACAAGAGCATCAATAAAACTGACTCACTGAGGCAAAACTCATACATCAAATTCCCCTGAGCCAGTGACAAAGTAAGACAGGTATGTAGAAACCACTGAATTATAAACGCTATGGTTCAATTCCTAAGCTATTGACCAAGGAAAGAAAGCCAATGTAATGGCCAAGTGATGGCTGGACTGTATTCTCTACTGATGACAGGAATGACATTTTCTCATAGGAAAAAGGCTTTGATAACTCTCTACTTTATTTCAGCACTTGCAGTATCATCTCACAAGTATAGTGATAAAGGACCATCTTTCTGATTTTGGGTGGTGATAAGAAGAAGGTATTTTAACCTTAATTTATTTGATGAATTATTAATATCAGAAACATCAAAAGTTTTCCCTTTCCTAATAACTACTCTCTTCAACAATCCATAAAAGGTCAGCATGCCAAGCCATTAACACTCCCTCAGTTTCTAATCAAATAGCATAAAACATATTGTCTTAATCCACTCAGACATATATATCTCAAGTAATTCCCATCAATGGTAATAAAAGTTCAATACATGAATCATAAAGATAATTCAAGAGACATGAATTGAAGCACTTTTCAAATGCAATCTGAGACTTGTTTTGGAACATAAGTTTAGATTTATATTCAGATACTTGCTCAAGTAGAAAATATGACTTTTTAAAGATATAATTTTCTTGCCAGCTCTCTCTCTGTCTTAGGGTCAAACAGGTTGCCTTTTACACTGTCAAAAGGTTAGTTGGCTATTTGTGATGAAATCTGACACAGAAACTCTTTCCATCTCTTCTCAAAGATGTTATAGAAACTTACCAAATGTCAGTACTGCTGACAACTGTGTCCCAGCAGACAATCAAGTAAATTTCTCTTCTCACTGCATTTTAAAATGTGATTTAAAACTTCAGACACTGTGACAAAATAGAATCTTTAAAAAAATCAGTAATATTAAATGTGTACAATTTATCTTCTAGTGAATACTGAAGAAGTGAATTCACTTCTAGTATTCATTTCTAGTGAATACTGAAACCTAACCTTTTGGTTTTATTACAATTTTAAGTTCTGTAGAGAATTAACAGATATGACAAATTTAAAATTTCTATAAATTTTTACACAGGTACCCCACAACTACACTGATTATCCCAAACACATTTTTCTGAACCTTCTTTCTATAAAGAGAAATCTAAATTAAATACATTTCTTCAGTTGGGGAAAAAAAAAAAATCTTGGATCACCAGAAGGTTGAAATGGTTTTGGAGACATAAATATACAAAAGATAAATTTATGATAATTATGAATTGAAATTTGTAAATTTAAGTCACTGAGAAAAGACAAGTCAAAAAATTATTGTATCTTGAAAATACTTAAAAATAACCATTATAAGGGAATTGCAATAAAAGTCTTCTAATATATCATTTCCAAAACAGAGCTATATTTTGTCAAATAATACACTCTTCTGACAAATAGACTCAGGAAATATTTACAGCAACCCAAAGCTATCACAAAGAGAGAATGAAAGTTTCATGTAGATGGAAAAAGTGGCAGATTTTTAAAGAAAAGCCTGTTCATCAAATGTCCTTTTTACAAACTGTAGAAGATTTGACAGGAAGATGACAAGAAAGCAATGGTTTCATAATCCATAGCATAAAAGGAAAACAGAGGTAAAAACTAGATAAAGATCTGTTGATGACCAACACTCACCTTTAGCTAAAAATCTTTAATTAGCAGACTTTATGGGTAAGTGTGTAAATTTGAGACACTTAACCCACAAATTAATCATATTTTTTTCTTTTTTTCAGGACTCCAGTTCAGTTCAGTTCAGTCATTCAGTTGTATCCCACTCTTTGAGACCCCATGGACTGCAGCACACCAGGCCTCCCTGTCCATCACCAATTCCCAGAGTTCACTCAAACTCATGTCCATTGAGTCAGTGGTGCCATACAACTGTCTCATCCTCTGTTGTCCCCATCTTCCACCTTCAATCTTTCCCAGATCAGTGTCTTTTTTTTTTTTTTTTTACTTTACAATACTGTATTGGTCGTTTTTTCAAATGAGTCAGCTCTTCGTGTCAGGTGGCCAAAGTACTGGAGTTTCAGCTTCCACTTCAGTCCTTCCAATGAACACTCAGGACTGATCTCCTTTAGGATGGACTGGTTGGATCTCCTTGTAGTCCAAGGGACTCTCAAGAGTCTTCTCCAACACCACAGTTCAAAAGCATCAATTTTCAGCTTTTTTATAGTCCAACTCTCACATCCGTACTCTCTCATCAGGACCCTAATTATGTAGTAAAAAGCAGAATTCATCACGAACACTTGAATGGTTATCCCACCTCTATACAGGAACATACTCATACCCTCCTTCTTGCCCTCCCCCATTTCCATACCTATTAGGAGGTTTGGGTGTTGAATTTTTACCGATGGCCACAGAAAATTTTGAGCCTGATTTCTGAGCAGGATACAAGGACATTATCTAGGGACTCAATGCTATATTCCACTCCAGTACTCTTGCCTGGAAAATCCCATGGATGGAGGAGCCTGGTGGGCTGCAGTCCATGGGGTAGCTACGAGTCGGACACGACTGAGTGACTTCACTTTTACTTTTCACTTTCGTGCATTGGAGAAGGAAATGGCAACCCACTCCAGTGTTCTTGCCTGGAGAATCCCAGGGACGGGGGAGCCTGGTGGGCTGCCGTCTATGGGGTTGCACAGAGTTGGACACGACTGAAGCGACTTAGCAGCAGCAGCAGCAGCAGCAGCAATGCTATATTCAAGTTGAGAATAGAAGTCAGGATATATGCTGAGAACTGGTAATATTAGGGCTAGAACATAAAATAAATGTTATCACAAAATTTTATTTTTCCTTGGATTTCATTCACTTCCACTGAACTACTTATGATAAGAATTCAATTAAATATACTGAGCTAGATGTGAGCCCCCCAAAAAAAGAATTTGCTGAAAGGTTTGCAATAATTAGTCAATAAAAATAACTAGGCAAACAATCATGGCGATGATAACATTCATAGCTGTAACCAAAAAACAAAATATTTTAATGTTATAATATGTGTTTTATCACTCATAATATCATTTTTATCCAAAGTTTTCCTATTATTTATGATTTAAGACTAAGGTCAGGCATCATAACAATTTTAATTTGAAGGACATAAAGAAGGGAGAGAGAAAACTTCAGAGATTATCTTGTTCACTAAAGACAGTCTGTCATTTTGCTTCCTTTTTAGGGAAACACCCCTGGATCTCTGCAGAAATCAAAAAACAGACTAAAAATAGGACATCCTAAAAATGTATGCCAGATGTATCTTATCTAGGGCTTTTCTCACCCCAAGGTATTTGCCAACTCCCACTTGACACATCCCAAATATTTTTAGAACTTCAAAGCCTCTTACTTATTGCTTGCACAGCTGGTAGCTAAAAATAACACTGTATAATGCTACTTTATTATAAGCCAAAGATTGTTTTTCCAAGTATCATTTATTTGCAATATGCTTTCATGATTAGAGCTCAGGTGGAAGCAGGATGCCTCAGAATGGAAAGATTAGTTCAAGAAGCTCAAATTCTCTATACATAGGAGTAAAGTCAATGGTATGTGAGTGTGGGATAGACGATTATATGAATCTAAAGGAAGGTATCAAAATTTAAGAGCAGTCCATAAGATTAAGGAGGCAGATGGGACTAACAGCTAAATTTCCACTAGAATTCTAATGACTGGGCGATCTATCACAGCTAGAGTGAACCTAACAGCTTGGAGATGTAAAGATGGTCAATGGTCACACTAATGAGGCTTTGGAGGTGACATTAAGGATATAGTCATGGATAAACTGGGGTTCAGGAAGACAACATATAGGCTTGTGGAAGACAGATTTACAAAATAATTCAGTCATGAGAAGAATTAAGCATGTAGACAAAAAATTTAAATGCATGTTAATTCAAGGACAAGTTTCAGACAAGGTACACTTTCTATTACTGTAAATGAAGAAGTAATGAGGATACGGTTATAAAACTGACAAAGGGGCAAAAGTTGCCAGGACACACACATATTTGAAAGTAAAGTGGTGGTTACTTGGGAAAAGGCTAGAAACCAATTACTGGAAACTGTGTTGGTTACATCAGAGAGATATCCAGGAGAAGAGAGAGGAAACTGGAGAGAAGGAGTCAGAGAAATTCTGCCATCAACAAATTTGTGTCCTAAGACAAGACCTGTTTAAAGGAAAGGGATAAGGCCAATTTTCTGCTGCCTATAAGATGGAAAATAGAATCATAAATTCACTAATCTCTCTCTGAATGTTTAAATTATGACTCCAAGTGGGCATGATGTCTTTGGCCTTCCACAAAGTGATGCTCTTCCTCACATCTAAAAAACCCTTAGTTTAAATCACAATATTGTTTTCTAGTACAGACACTAACGATTTGTTTCTTTACCAAAATGACTCTGCTTTTCTCAGAAAATCACCTGGTTTTCTGAAGCTTTTTAAAAAGTCTTTACTTCTATATTTCTATTTCTAATATATCCAGTTTAATCAAAGTCGCTAATTGCCTTTGATGCTACAGAATGAATATTCAGTCACGGTTGCTCCAAATGATACTCTTCAGTGGGGCAGTTTTGAGAGTTGCCTCTGCCTTGCCATATCTGAATTGTAAGTTCTAAAAATTCTTTAAAAAAAAATCTGCCAATTTTTGCACTGTTTTTATGATCATGACACTCTTGGGAACATAGGAACTTTTCCAACAAGATCTTGAAGGACCCAGTTCCTCTTCCCTAAATCCCCAGAATATATGAGATGCCACTCACTGTTTAATTCTTTGAGAAGACCTACACTTGTGTAACAAACTGCAGAGCAGCTGCTGCTTTCCTGGAAAACATCTAGCTCTGAACTGCAATTTAGCAGAACCTAAGACATCAGAATAAAGCAGCATGCTAAAAAAATTAGATCAGAGACACAAAACATTCAGCAAATATACAAATTCTATATGAATGCAAGTTGGTGTTATTATAGATTAGTGTTACAGGTAATTCTGTAGTAGGAATTAAGAAAAATGCCCAGTAGCTGATGTTATCTATGTTTCAATGTAGATGAGGGGAAAGATGGATTAGGAAACATTACACAACAACAGTGGGAAGTGATATTACTCTGCTCTCTTGTACCTCCATTTGGGGCTTTGTAGAGAAATCATATGATGTGGACAATTCCTTTGATGTTAAATAAAAGAGAGCAGAATTAAATACATGTGTCACAGCTTCTCTACACCCTCCTCATTGAAACCACAGATGGTCGCCACTTTTTCCTCAAGCCATCTTTGCATTAGGTTTAGCGGGTCTGCGGCTTGCTGTCTGGAATGAAGTAATGACTTCTAAATTGTCACATATTGACATAGACTCAGCATTTCCTATTTGCTACCTGCTGTGGTAACCTGGTCTAATGGATGAGGTTTCCGTTTCAAGATTTTGGCCCAGAAAACCCATTTCTTTCTGGGACCCAACACCAGTCTACAGGTGGGTCCCTTAGCATCCAGCCCATATTTTCCATCTCTTGCCTCTAATTTGGCAGTGCCTCACAGAAAGCATGCCACAGTTGTAAAATTTACCTAGAGTCATAATCTGTCCCCTCACTCTGATTTCAGTCTTTTTTACTTCCAGAGCTCTCTTCTGTTATGCTTTGCCTTGTCTGCTGGACCAGAACTCTTGCCATTGACAACGGACTCCTCTTAACAAATGAATCCCATCCTTTCTATTCTGTGCATTTGATGGCCCAGCTCCACCTGCAGGGGCCAGCTGCCACAGCCAGATTGGTTTCCTCAGCTTCTTTGAGAAGGACATCCAGAGATGACTTTTTTCTCTTTTCTATTATCCTTGTTGTTTTCAATTCCTTGTATTCTTCATATAGAAGCCATCACCAATTGTAATCAAATAGAGGCAATCCAGTATTCAAATGTGTTATTTTCACAATGGTCATTTTTCCCTCAGAAATAACACTTTAGGTATTATATGATATCTTCAATTTATCATGTACTAACCAAAATATTAAATTAGATGGTAGGTGTAGATCCCTGACTATATCACTAGAGTCTAAATAAACCATTCACTTTTCTTTTTATTCATGACCCTGTGGAGGCTATGCTGTCCTCAGATGCTACTGTTACCCCCACAGCAGTACATAATTAGGAAGGACTAAACCTCTTTGGACATAGATACCATAAGAAACTCAGAGCCATTGAGAACGTGGCTTGTATATACCTCTAGGCGTATGGTTTGTGTCCAGTGCAAGAGCAGGATGTGGCAGTTTATTAGTCCGTTACAGTAGCCATAACAAAATGGCAGAGACTAGGTGATTTAAACAATAGAAATTCATGATCTTATTGTTCTGGAGGCTAGAAGTTCAAGCACTCTTGGTCCACCCTGAGATCTTTTTCTTTGCCTTTCACGTGGTCATCTTCTCACTATGTCCTCAAATGGCGTTTCTTCTGGAAACATACATTCCTGATGTCCCTTCATGTACACAAATTTTCCTCTTCTTATAAGGACACAAGTCAGGATGGATAAGAGCCTAACTTTAACTTAGTCACCTCTTCAAAAACCTTATCTTCAAATAGGGTCACATTCTCAGATGCTGGAAGTTAAAACTTCAACATATGAATTTAGGAAGGACATGACTCAGCCCATAACAGGTAGGAGGCACCAATTTCCTTTGTGGTGGCATAGGCCCTAGTATGGTACATATGCTTACCTACATAATGATTGCCAAAAACTTCACTCATGTGAGACTTTGGGACAGCAAATAAAGAATAATTCATTGGCAGATCATTAGGAAATAATACTAAGTGGTGCCTATATTGCTATACACAAGTTTTGGAAAAGGAAGTCGTTTAACCAAACTTACACCCACAACATAATCCTAGGTCAAAAATTTTTTATTACAATTTACTTGAAAGATTTCAATGACTTCTAAACATTTTTTACCATTATAGGCACCATTAACTGAGATTAAAATTAAAGTGAATAAATGTACTTATAAAATCTAAAGTATGCAGGTCAAGAAGCAATAGTTAAACTGGACACAGAACAATGAACTAGATCCAAATTGGGAAAGGAGTATGTCAAGGCTGTATATTGTCACCCTGCTTATTTTACTTGCATGCAGGCTGGATAAAGCATAAGCTGGAATAAAGATTACCAAGAGAAATATCAGTAACTTCAGATATGCAGGTTACAACACGCTTATGGCAGAAAGTGAAGAGGAACTAAAGAGCTTTTTGATTAAAGGGGAAAAGGAGACTGAAAAAGTTGGCTTAAAAGTCAACTTTAAGAAATGAAGATCATGCATCTGGTTCCATCACTTCAAGACAAATAGATGGGGAAACAGTGGAAACAGTGGCAGACTTTATTTTATTTGCCTCCAAGAAGGAAATGGCGACCCATTTCAGTGTTCTTGCCGGGAGAATCCCAGGGACAGCAGAGCCTGGTGGGCTGCCGTCTATGGGCCACGACTGAAGCAACTTAGCAGCCGCAAAATCGCCGCAGATGGTGACTGCAGTCATGAAACTAAAAGATGCCTGCTCCTTGGAATAAAAGCTCTGACCAACCTAGGCAGCATATTCAAAAGCAGAGACATTACTTTGCCAACAAAGGTCCGTCTAGTCAAAGCTATGGTTTTTCCAGTAGTCATGCATGGATGTGAGAGTTGGACCATAGAGAAGCCTGAGCACCAAAGAACTGATGTTTTTGAACTGTGGTGTTGGAGAAGACTCTTGAAAGTCCCTTGGACTGCAAGGAGATCCAACCAGCCAATCCTAAAGGAAATCAATCCTGACTATTCTTTGGAAGGACTGATGCTGAAGCTGAAGCTCCAATACTGTGGCCACCTGATGTGAAGAAATGACTCATTAGAAAAGACCCTGATGCTGGGAAAGACTGAAGGCAGGAGGAGAAGGGGACGACAGAGGATGAGAATGTTGTATGGCATCACTGCCTCAATGGGCATGAGCTTGAGCAAGCTCCAGGGGATGGTGAACAACTAGGAAGCCTGGCTTACTACAGTCCATGGGGTCGGAAACAGCTGGACATGACTGACTGACTTAACAACAAGGGCCATTTTAGATGCTGTGGGCAGAGGAGTAAACAAACCAATGTCATTCCTATCCTCACTGGGACTGCTGTATCACAGAGGAGATCATGAACAAAATGGAAGGTAGGTAATACATAGTAAGGAGAAATGTTACTTCTACAAATAAAAATAAAGCTCAGCATGGAATCAGAGTTACAGTAGTGTTATTTCACTTCTGTATAAAATGAGAGGACCATGTGGATGCCTTGTGGAAGAGCTTTTCAGGTGGAGGGTTTAGAGGGTATAAATGTTCAGTTGTTAGCCAAAAACTCAGGAAATCAGGCTGGCTGCAGGTGAGTTAGAGGTAGAGAGGTAAGACAAGATGTGGAAGAGTGTCTTATTTTGATATAACTTACAAGGGAAAAATATGTGCCGGACATGCAATGAATAAATGTTTATGTCTATGTACATTAAGAGTACCTATAATTGATGAGAAAGTTACAAATGAAGACATAAGAACATGAAAATCAGATATGGAAATCTAATAAGGTCAAAGAAAGCATGAAAGCATGTTCAAGATATTGTGTAGAGAGATAATTTCAAATTCAAAAAATAAATGAATCTTTCACTGATTAGATTTTTTTAAAGAGGATGAGAAAAAAGATTAGAAATGACAGTCTAGAATGCCAAGAATATACATAATGGACAACCTCAGAAACAACTGTTTAGGATGTAATTTGTATTGTTGGAGACAATCCAGCAATAACCTTTAAATGCACACACATCTTCTGGCTCAGTCATTCAGCTCTTAGAAATCTACCCTAAAATGAAAAGTGTACCATCTGGGAAGATATGTTGAAACATTATCTGTAGTAGCCATGAAAAAACACAACTAGAAGCAATATACATATGTGTAGCTAGGAGAATGGTTGCATGAATCAAAATATGTTATACTTAGGAAATATTATATACCTATTTTAAATGATTTTTAAACTGTTTCTATTAAAAATAGCTAACCATAGAAAGCAAACTTAACTGCTATAGCCCTATTTTTGTAAAATAAACATAAAATATCTCCATTTTATTTCTGTACATTTATATGAGGACAGAGTAAGTTGTGAAAAGATATATATGAATCTAATAATATTCATTGCTTCAGAAAGAAAATGAGGAAAATGTTAGAATTAATTCTTATTATTTTTACTATTATTTTTCAAGTGAGAGAAAGGCATGTATTCAAGTGACATTTTCACTAAATCATACTCTTTCAAGATAGTTGAGTATGTCAAGGCTGTCAAACATATTTGTCATACATACATATGTCAAGCTTTCAGCCATATTTTTGTCTCTGCAGCACCACCTAACTAGATTGAACATTTCAATGAATTGACCATGTGGAACAGGTTGAATCAGTTGCTTTGCCTTTGATAAATACAACCTTAGTCTTATAAATTTTAAAAAGAGGTAAGCATGCATTGCAGACATTTTTTGTTTATTCCAACAGCAAAAAGATAGGAGACAATTGCTCAGAAGTGACTAGTGTGAGCTTCATTTTTAAAATAAAACTCAACAACAAGCAGATTGTAATATGGATAGGAACTTGGTGGAATCTTTATTCACTGATGGGAAATTATTATGAGGCAGTACTATGGCATAGACTTACAAAATAGCATTATAGAATTCTATATGGCCTCTTATGTACAAATAAACTCAGTAATGAACACTCTGAGACATCTTTATTATCAAAGCCAACTCCTGTCATCCACGATACCAAAACAGAAAGCCTGCATCCATCTGATCTTTGTTTTCAGAAATCAGTAATGAGATTCTAATTTCCTGAGCCTTATAATTAAGAATAGAAAATGATGACAGACAGGAAAGATATGGGATATAAAATGCTCCCCTGTGAGTTATTTTGTCCTCAGTAAGTTCTTAATCTATTAGCAGAATTGAACATAGTTTAAAATCATATAGCTATATGGTCTTTTTTTGATATTCAATTTGTTTTCTTTCCAATTATAGAAATGTAAGATGAATAACTTGTATCTGTCTAACTTATTAGAAGGCCATGAATTGAATTGATTTGTTCTCCAAAGCAAATTATAATTGAAAACCAAAGATTAATGCAGCATTTAGTCTTTTAAACTAATCCATTACTATCATGGAAATCAAAATTACGTAATAGATGAAATGCTGTCACGACAATGGCTGTAAAGATCACATAGTATATCCTTTACCAACTATACAATATACTTATCCATGAGGCAGATAAAAAAATTAATGTGTCTGAAATTAGCATTTAGTTCTAAGTACTAATTTTTGTAAGATTTGGAATATTTGGTACATAAATGTTATTTTATAAATATATATTGTAAATATGAATTATACAGATATCATTTGATGATGAACCAGGTTAGAGAGCAAATGAATTAGATAATTCAATAAACTTACTTCTAAGTCTATATTTGAGATCTATATAATCTATTTATGGGGAAAATGATTGACTAATATTGGGGTTTATTCTACTAAGATGTGTTTATAAAATATTTTTTACTAATGAAGATCTTCAGGTAAATTGGTATAAGCCAAATTGATTTCAACTGAATTCTTGAATAAGTCTATCCTATATAAAATATGTTATAAATACCATCTTTATATAATTTTCTAAGATTTGCAGTAAGAAACAATATAAATCTTTATTATGTTTCATTGAGGTAAAGGATTACAATTTTTCCTAAAAAATGTGGAGTTACATTATTTTACTGTGTCCTCTTATATGTAAAATCAGGAATGACTTGATTTTTGCACACCTGAACACGCAAACCATATTTCCTAGAGAATGTTACTAAAACATTGTTAAAATTATAATTTCCCTTTTGTTAGACCCATAAGAGAAGTATCTCCTATATTTTATTATTTCTAGACAACTGTTCTTTCTTTATCTTGTAGGCAGAGGTAGACAACTGATCCTGTTTCTTATTCCCATTGTTCCCTAGAGACCCAAGAATCAAATTTAAGTCTCACCTCCAGCAAGACACCACTTTCACAACATGCATTTGGTTTGTTAACTACAACTTCTAGCCTCATTTTTACTGTTGTAATCACATTCCTATCTCCTCTAGATTTCTCCATGGATTTGCTTTTCTCATATAGAGGGCACAGTTTTGCAAACTGTATTAAATACTTAGAACAGTATAAGGATGAATAAGGGCTTCCCAGTTGGTGCTAGTGGTAAAGAACCCGCCTGCCAATGAGGAGACATAAGAGATGCTGGTTTGATCCCTGAGTTGGAAAGATCCCCTGGAGGAGGGCATGGTAACCCTCTCCAGTATTCTTGCCTAGAGAATCCAATAGAATCAGACATGACCGAAGCAACTTAGCACACAAGCGCACTAGGATAAATAAAATCCCAGATACATAAATGCGTTTATTGCTAGAGTCTATTGGATACTATATCTGAAAATAAACTTTTGGTTCGGTTCTCACAATGACTTGCAATCCTGTTCATTTGTCATCCAACCCCATGAAACACTACCCATCCTCACCAGACCAAAAGCTGCTGCTGCTAAGTCACTTCAGTCATGTCTGACTCTGTGTGATCCCATAGATGGCAGCCCACCAGGCTCCCCCATCCCTGGGATTCTCCAGGCAAGAACACTGGAGTGGGTTGCCATTTCTTTCTCCAATGTGTGAAAGTGAAATGTGAAAGTGAAGTTGCTCAGTCATATCTGACTCTTAGCAACCCCATGGACTGCAGCCTACCGGGCTCCTCCATCCATGGGATTTTCCAGGCAAGAGTACTGGAATGGGATGCCATTGCCTTCTCCAAGACCAAAAGCTGGTAATAGTGATTTGGTATATCTAGCTTAAAAGTTACCAAATGAATGTTAGTAACAATGGTATATTAGTAGAAAAAATCTCATCCATGATGCCAACTATCTACAATTAAAAATAAAAACACAAGGGTTAGTTTCCTTTTAAATGATTATACACTTTTATAGACAATATTTTATAAATTATAAGACAGTTACTAGGTAGGTGTCCTGACTTACACTGATTTTTAAAAGTAGTTCCAAATTTTAAAAAAATATATTTTAAAGCTTCTGTATTAACTTCAGTACTTAATCTGGTTATATTTTGGTGATAAGACATAATTCCTTCCTTAACTAGACTAGAATTGTATTCACCTAAAATTCTTCTTTCGACATCTGTCGATCCTTCTTCATAATATGTAGGCTCAGAGTTTGTAGCCATTTTCTTCTTTGAACTCCTTTGAAAGATAGATCTTCACCTCTGATGGGTTCTTCACTTAACACATAAATACAAATTAAACTATTTTTCTTCTCTACTAATCTGTGTAATGATTAGGATATAGGAAATCATGTCTGATATTCAGAATCAGGCTTATTTCAGAAATCAGGCTGTTAATCAGAATTATTACATGATGGATATCTATTATTTTTCCAGTTTTAGTAGAGCTATGATAAAGTATACCTGGATCATAGATTCTGAGTCATTCAAGGATCAGATCTATGTGACCACAGGAAATAGACTAAACTTTTATTCAATCTGAAAATTTTGGAATCACAGTTACTAAAATACAGCTACTCATGAGCCAATTATAACAAGGCTTAAAAAAAAAAGGAACTCATTTTCCTTAGCAAAATCTTAAATGTTTTATTAGAGAGTGGTTCTTTTGAAAGGGACCCAATGGATTTTATAATTTCTTGCTTTAAGAATA
This sequence comes from Capra hircus, assembly GCF_001704415.2. Lineage (NCBI taxonomy): Eukaryota > Metazoa > Chordata > Mammalia > Artiodactyla > Bovidae > Capra > Capra hircus. Next base: position 47,143,301 of record NC_030811.1, read on the forward strand.
TTATTCTTCTCATAAAGAGGATATGGGGTAGGTGTGTGTGTGTGTGTAAATGAATACTGCTCAGCCATCGAAAAGAAGGAAATAATCCCATTTGCAGCAACATGGATGCAACTAGAGATTATCTCACTAAGTGAAGTAAGTCAGAAAGAGAGAGACAAGTACCACATGATATCACTTACATGCGGAATTTAAAATATGAGACAAGTGAACCTATCTATGAAACACACAGAATCATATAGAAAACAAACTGGTAATTGCCAGGGGAAAGGTTTGAGGGCAGGGTGGAGTGGGAGATTAGGGTTAGCTAATGTAAGCTCTTATACATAGAATGAATAAACAATAAGGTCCTACTGTACAGCACAGAAAACTATATTCAATATCCTATGATATACTATAACAGAAAAGAATATTAAAAAATCATACATATGTAAAACAGAATCACTTTGCTGTATAGCAGAAATTAATACAACATTGTACATAAACTATACTTCAACTAAAAAACTGATAAAAAAAAAAAAAGAATACTATCCTTCTCAACATATAGGCTATCAGTACTGTTGGTCCAGAGTACAGCACCTTTTTCTGGTTAACAATTGAGCCTGATTTGCATTTTCTCTTGCATCATTAAAGTTCCTTTTCCTCTCTAGTCCAGTAAATGAATCCATTTCATATTACCCAATAACTCAGTTCAGTTCAGTCACTCAGTCGTGTCCGACTCTTTGCGACCCCATGAATCGCAGCATGCCAGGCCTCCCTGTCCATCACCAATTCCCGGAGTTCACTCAAATTCATGTCCTAATCGGTGATGCCATCCAGCCATCTCATCCTCTGTCGTCCCCTTCTCCTGCCCCCAATCCCTCCCAGCATCAGAGTCTTTTCCAATGAGTCAACTCTTCCCATGAAGTGGCCAAAGTACTGGAATTTCAGCTTCAGCATCAATGGTCTCCTTCAGAATGGACTGGTTGGATATCCTTGCAGTCCAAGGGATTCTCAAGAGTCTTCTCCAACACCACAGTTCAAAGGCATCAATTCTCTAGCACTCAGCTTTCTTCACAGTCCAACTCTCACATCCATACATGACCCAATAACTAAGTCCCAATTATTAAAAAAAAATTAGTTTCACTATACTTCCTGGTGAGCTCATTTGCCTTAAAACATCAACAATTTATAAGAATAAGCTTTATCCAAGACTCTCCAAGCACAAAAAGAAGGATCTAGATATGCAGTGTATGATGATACTTCCACACTTATATTTAAACATGAAGCTCTAAAGTAAAATAAAATGTACTCAGAAATAATAAATAATACCATTCAGGATTAAAAGCTAAGCAACTAAATTCCCTCCCAAAATAAAGCATTACTTTAACTAACATTTTCCTAGCCCAAGTCAACTAAACTTTTCATCTCTTCTGTTTGCTTTTTGTTGAATCTCGTATATTCTTTTGATGTGTTTCAAATGCTTTTCACTCTGTATGTAAGAAATATAGTCAGAGAATTCACTACAAAAATAGATGTGCATACATACAAGCTCCCTGGGAAACACTCATTTTACTACAGAGGGATCTATATTTTGTCACAAGGCCTTAGGCATTGAAGCCATAGAGCATCTTACTGAAATAAAAATTCATCTTGATTTATGAATGTATACAACCATTTCAGTCCCATTTGAGAAACTACTACATAATGTTTGAGTGGTACAATTAATTACATTCATTTTTTTCATATGAAGAGGCATGAATGATACTCTACAATTCATTTTCCATTGTAAAATTTTAAATCTTAATATATGATTTTATTATAATATATATATTTTCTATAAATGTTTACAGTTAAGGTAAGATTCTAATGAAATAAGACACATATCTCAAATCTGCTTAGCAGTAAAGCTAATAACTCATGCAAAGAAACATTATGAAATTTAATGCAACAGACATCCCTTGAATGAACCAGCCAATGAAGCTCCTGAATTTTAACTTATGCTAAGAAATCTAAAATCTCCTAATCATAACTGAATTGAACCCAAATCCAGCAAATTCAATAGCCTATGTAACCCAAATATTGCCAATAATTTGAATATTTTTCATAATTTCTTAAAAACACATGGTAATAAGTTTTCATGTTTCTTTAAAAGAATTTATTGATCTATGATTACTAAAACTAGCTGCTTATCTTTTTTTTTTTTTTGCATGACATTAGCACTGCTGCTGGTGGTTTATCTTGCTGAGTTTCAAAATGCTCTAAGTGAAAAGAAATTCTATTATCTTTCCATGAGAGATCATTCTCTTTTATTACTCTCATTACTATGGTGGTTTTTGTTGATAATAATGTACACATATTCCTTAATTTATTTTTATCATTTCTAGATAAATCTCAAAATAATAATTTCTTCCTTTAAATGGTACTTTGGTCTCTTTCAGTTATTGACTAATGTTGAATTCTTATTTCCTGATTTATCTATGTATTCTGAACAACTCAGTATTCAAAGCTTCTCTGCATTTCCTTCAATTTGTTTACAACTGTCTCCTAACTAAAAAATAAATTAAAATGAAAGAAATGGCATCAGGTTTTCAGAGCAATCTTCCAAAATCATGTGGCAAGAAAATACCCCCTCACACCTTTTTGTATTGCATCATCAAAATTTAGTACTTAGCCATCACATTTAGCCTGGAATCTCGGTGCCATTTTTAAGATTTGCAGAAAATACCCTACAATCATTGTTTTGCTAAATAAATGACTGAGTGTATATGACGGTTGTATAATGTTCAGCTCAGTTCAGTCACTCAGTCGTGTCTGACTCTTTGCAACCCCATGAACCGCAGCACACCAGGCCTCCCTGTCTATCACCAACTCTCAGAGTCCACCCAAACCCATGTCCATTGAGTCGGTGATGCCATCTAACCATCTCACCCTCTTTCATCCCCTTCTCCTCCTGCCCTCAATCTTTCCCAGCATCAGGGTCTTTTCAAATGAGTCTGCTCTTTGCATCACGTGGCCTAAGTATTGGAGTTTCAGCTTCAACATTAGTCCTTCCAATGAACACCCAGGACTGATCTGCTTTAGGATGGACTGGCTGGATCTCCTTGCAGTCCAAAGGACTCTCAAGAGTCTTCTCCAACACCACAGTTCAAAAGCATCAATTCTTCAGTGCTCAGCTTTCTTTATAGTCCAACTCTCACATCCATACATGACTACTGGAAAAACCATAGCCTTGACTAGACGGACCTTTGTGGACATGGGTGTCACCCTATTCTGAGAACAGAATCTTGGTCTCATGATTCCAAGATACACTTAAAAAGAGCAAGATGTTGAGTCTCTCTTCTTACCACTTGAATCAAATACTATACCAGACCAAAATGTTGTAGACAACTGTAGAAGGTCGATAACAGAAATGTTTAGGTGTATTTCCTGTAGAATCTTTATATTCTTTTTTAGTTTTAGCACATACAATCACAACCATTTACAAATATCAACATTTTAGCAGATTCTAATAACAGCAATGTCACTATTTCAGTCAATGTATTCAGATTATTTAAATATTTATTTTTAAAGCACTTTACATATCAGCTAGTTTTGTCAGTTGGAGGCCTAGCCCTGCCTATATGAACAAATAATCTTTCACTAAAATCACTAAAAACTATATTATTGAAATTCATAAATACACACATAGCCTTAGTATAAGTGATATTATGCTCCTTCTAAAACCACAGAACATAATTTTCTTAAATTTCAAGTGGATGTCGGTGATTTGTAATACTATATCTGTCTGAAAGTAGAGTATTCTGTTTTATAATGTAACAGTAATAAAAGCCACAGAAAGATATGACAATCTAACTTGTATATATTAAGTAGGTATTCCTTTAGATTTGTAAATAGTGGGGGAAAGTCAGCAGCACATGATGTTTATGTCTTATTCTATTGAGTCGAATATATAACTGCCACCAATCTTTAATCTTTCTTTGTCAAACTAAGGCCTCCAAGATGCATAGAATCTCCAAAGTAGTTCAGTAGCAACACAATACAGTGGATGGAGCAATTATGGTCAACTGCAACCACTGGCATTGCCTCATTAACAATATCATTATGACAGATTATCAAATACAAGACTCATAAAATACCTTATTATTTTACTTAAGAAACCCTCAAGTGTTTATGAGAATTGGTGATTGTCATTCATTCACACTTAATAGATGAGTTCAACTGTTCAAATCTGAGCTGTCTATATCTTAACCTCAGTTGTGACACAATTTTATGGCATAAAGAATGCGGGATCCAGTTATACAAATTATAAATAAATAAATGGAAATAAATAAATATATAAACTATTTAGCCACACATATTCTTCCAACCAAAGTCAAAAGGGTCTTGGAAGTCAGTGTAGCGCAAGAACTTCTCCCAAATAAGCTCTAATTTTAAATGACTAATATTTTTTTTTTAAATCCAAAGGGACATTTTGCTTTCTTTACGAAATAAGATGGCTATTTATCTTAATGTATACATTCCAAAAATTTTTCATTGGAGCTATTTGAAGTATTTCTGATACCACTAACTAAGTGAACCTCTTGTACTACAGGGCACAAATTCTTTCCTAACATTATTCATATATAGTTTTAAATATATTACAACATAGATGTTATTACATACTCTTACTTTTATGATGAACCTACAGTTTCAGCAAGTGTCTATTTAATTTGAAGAATGAACCTCAACTACCAAGATTAATAACTGTTTTCACATCCTGACAATTCTTTCCTGTTTCCAATATAACACTGTATTTAAATATCTTCTAGATTTTGAGGGATCATATTAAGTTCTAGCTATTGAAAATAATTCAGTGTCCATTAACCTCTTCTTTATGGTTCAATTTCTGTTAGACTAAAACATAAAAGGTAAATATGAAACAAAAAACCTCTTTCTGAAAATTAAATAATTCATAAATATAGTTTTATTCCACTAATCTTCCCTCTATTTATGAGGGATAGCCCATCTCACCACTAAATTCAGCTATGTATTTGTACATCATGTGTGCTCATTTTTAATTTTATGGATAAGGTAGAACAGAATCTCTATTGGGAATATTTGTCCAATAGCATTTCATGCATAACCAGAGAGTTTTAATATATCATTGATTCTGTTTGTGACAATGTACACTTTGGGAATTTAGGACTCATGAACTAACATTGCTAGTCAGAGCAGGTAAAATTATTGGCAGTGTCTAGTGTAAGAACGTGTATCTGGGAAAATGTTTGTATTGTTAGGAAATTGTACTATTAAAATAAAAATCAGTGGTAGTAGAAATTTCCATTAAAGATACACAACTTATTTTCCTGTAATTCTTGATTATAATTATCAAAATGGTGCTAACTACCTGAACGTATACATATAATATATGTACTCCAATTTGTCTTAGTAGATCAATAAATAATAACAGATTGCTAAAAGAAGGTAGAGAAATAATGTGCTATAGGCCAGTCCAGTTTTTAAAAACTGAATTGGGTTAAATTTAAATCTGTATGCAACTCAGAAAGAAGGTTCTCAATTGGAAACATTTAAAATTCTAATTTAGAGTAAAGCATTTTTATCACAAGAATGTAATATTGCGTATGTTAATATATCTCTTGATTTATATTTTCTTCTGCAGTTTAATTTGTTAATAAACAAATACATACCAAAATAAAAATCATATTTAAGTTAAAATATAATTCATTTGTCAACAATGTCTTTTGAAAAATTAAACCCATATATTCAATTTGCAAAGTGCACTGTTATAATTTTTATTTATCTATTAACAATTCTCAGATATTTCTGTATAATTTGTAATGAAACGCAACCATTAAAATATGTATTACTGAACTGTGCAAAGAAAACAAAATTGAACACTTTCTCTTGTGAAAAGGAATAAAAGAAACCTCACTTAAAATAGAATCATGAAGCACTTAAGAGAGAGTTTCAAGCCAGTATTACACAACTGCAGCTTGCAGACCCCAGCAGGAGAAAAGATTTCCTTCTGATCCATAAACAATCTGCCCACGACCTGCAGTCAATAAAGAGCCCCCACAATCGTTCGCAGCTTCCCCCTTTCCTCTATAAAAGCCGACATCTTTTCTCTACTTTTAGGACTTGCCAATGGTTCACCATAATTGACTTGCCTTGAGTTGCAATTCTCTGTTATTCCTGAATATATCACTTTACTAGTAAAATAATTGGCTTTTTTTTTTTTTTTAGGTCACTATGGAGATCAACCCTGGGATTTCTTTGGAAGGAATGATGCTAAAGCTGAAACTCCAGTACTTTGGCCACCTCATGAGAAGAGTTGACTCCTTGGAAAAGATTCTGATGCTGGGAGGGATTGGGGGCAGGAGGAGAAGGGGACGACTGAGGATGAGATGGCTGGATGGCATCATGGACTCAATGGACGTGAGTCTGAGTGAACTCCGGGAGATGGTAATGAGCAGGGAGGCCTGGCATGCTGCGATTCATGGGGTCGCAGAGAGTCGGACACGACTGAGCGACTGAACTGAACTGACTGATTGGTCATTATTTGCGTAAAAAATTCTAAAGTCTATATTGGTGATTCAGCAGGCAGTTCTTTAATATATCTCAGACACAGATCAGGTCCTAACTAGGGTCAAAAGATGGGTCCTCCATGTCTGACACTGGTTATCTGACACCAGGAAAGAAAATCTTTTGAGGGCACCCTTATTTCATATGTAACTAAAGGAAGAGTGTTAGCGGGGGTATTAGTTAAAAAGAGAAAGAGAAAACAAAATTAAGGAAAATTGTGAGGGCATGCCAGACATGACCCTTCTAGGACGAAAAGCCCTACGAAGTCCTCTATAAGATTTTAGATTTTTCCTTTAGTGGAATAAAAGTGAAGCCAAAGTTTGCACAAGAGAAGCTTTATTTTCAGTTTCAAATCTAGGTTTAATTTGTTGTTGATGTCCTAAATTTAAAGAGGCAAAAGTGAAGTTGTAGAGAAACAAGCAGAACATCTGTCCACAACCCCACCTGGCATCTAGCAACCCCTTAGGCATATTCAATGGGAATCAGTAAGACATTTTCCAAGAATTCACATCTCAACTACAATCAGTGCTTTAGGTTTAGTTTCCCTTTTTGAAAAGCCTGCAAATTTCCCTTGGCAACTTGGCTCAGTTTGCTCTGTTTACAGCCTGCCACATTAGCAGCCATAGCCTCTTAGCAATCCTCAGGCACTCACAAAGTCAAGTCAGGCTTCTTGGAAAGCAGGTTATCTTTTACTATTTTTGCTAGACATTGTTACCATTTTGACAGTTAACTAAATTATTTCATCAACAAGTCTGTGTGGATATAGACAAAAAGACAGTAGAGTGCTTAAAAATGTAGATGATACTTAAAAATGCATCAGATTCTAAGCTTCTTTAGAAATAATGCTGCTCGTGCCATTTATAGAAACTCACAGAAGTAATCAATTTAATACATTTTCCTAAATACATTATGAAAAGTCATGTCCGACTCTTTGAGGCTCCGTGGAGCCTGCTAAGCTCCTTTGTCCATGGAATTTCCTAGGCAAGAATAATGGAGTGGGTAGCCGTTCGTTTCTCCAACACATCTTCCTAACCCAAGATCAAACCTTGGTCTCCTGCATTGCAGGCAGATTCTTTACTATCTGAGCCACCAGTGAAACCTAAATATGTTATATCTGTAACTTTTTCATAAAGAGAGGTATACTGTTATTTCAATATTTCATTAACACTTTACATTCTAGACTCACTTCTCAAGGAATCATATAGCACAATGGTATTAAATAAGAAAGAATCCATTCAATCAAAGCACTGGGGCAACTCCATCAGATACTGCTGCATGCCTGCGAAGCCACATATTTTGTCTAAATAAAAGAGGATCGTTACCTTCATTGACCAAAAAACTGCCTATGCTGTTGATACGGCAAACAATCTTATCTAATGTTTTGAAAATAACAAGACCAATCTAACTCCAAAAGTTTATTCTAATAGCTTCTGAGAGAAATGTCTTGAAAATACCAATCTTTCTTTTTTCTTTTTAATAGTTTTCTTCTGTTCCATCTGCAAGTCCTACACAAGTTGTGATTCATTTTAATAAATGAATCTAGGTTAAAAAAACCTAAGCATTTTAAGACTAATAATTATAATAATAACAAGCACAACATTTAGAATCAATTCAAATACAATTTTTATTCTTAAAAAAAGCAAAACTCCTGAATCTATGCTATGAAGATAAAAAGAAGTATTGAAAAACTCTTGGTTCTCAATAGACTTACAACTAAATGAAGATCAGGCTTTCATGTGAAAAGAAATTGACTAATACAAAGAATGAAGAATTTATTGTTAAATTTGTTTTAAAACCCACAAGGCTTAATGGAGATAAATGAACTTTGGTTTTTAAGCTCATTCCATACACAAAAATTAACATGGGATGGTTATATTACAAAACATGAAATTTAAAACCATCAAGCCTCCAAAAGAATACACAAGAGAATATATGTGTGGCCTTTGTGTCAGCAAAGTTCCCTTAAGCAGTACACACAAGGTAGCAACCATAAAAAGATAAACACTGATACACTGTACTTGATCAAAATTTAAAATATCCACTCACCAAAAAACAGCATCAAGAAATTTGAGAACTTCAGAAACTTAAAGGCATGCCATAAGCTGGGGAAATAAATATTTGGTCATACATAAATATATGTATATGTATATATATATACACACATACATATATATGTCTGACATAAGATTATATCCAGAATGTATGAAGAGTTCTGAAAAACTAACAATGGAAAAACAAGCAACCCAATTAAAATAGACTAAAGACTTGAACACACACTTCCCCAATGAAGGTATACCAATCAATAGAAAGCACATGTAAAAGTGTTAAACATAATTAATCATTAGAGAGACACAAATTGCAGGTACAATTAAACAATGCTCTTTTATAAATATTAATATGGCTAAAATCAAGAAGACGTGCAGCAATAAATGTTGACAAGTATGTGGAGCAACTGGAAGTCTCACACATTTCTGGTGGGAGGGCAAATTAGTATAACACCCTGGAGAACCATTTTTGTGGTCTCTTACAAAGTTAACATAGACCAATAATTTTCTAACTGGAAATAACACAAATGTATAATAGAAAAATGGGTTAGTAATTTTTTGTATATTCATACAATAGAATATTACTTAGTAATACAGGAGAACAGTCTATGAAACAAAGGTTTTTGTTTTCTTTTGTACATAAATTATACTCAGTTAAAAACAATAGCAAAAACAAAAGTTGACCTCAAAGCACTAACAGATTGTTAAGTGAGTGGACCAGAAGAGAGACACTGTTGGGTGATGCAGTCTTATAAACATGTGTATTTAATAAGCATGTGTATATATATTATTAAGCATACACATACAAACACACACGCACAGATACATTTGTATTGTGCATTAAAGAAGAAATAGAATTTGAATGATAAAATAGACAGAAGGGCTTCTTCAAAAGGGTAAAGGAGGTAAGAAATAGATACTGAAAATTTACCATGTCAGAAAAGTCAAAGGCGTTTTAGAGGAGCAAAATCTCCCACCCCAAATATATGTTTCTCTGGCATGTAAATTATTTCAAGCTGAGATTAATCAAGACCCCAAAGACTCAGAAAGAACCTTTTACCTTCCTGAGCTCTTGAAAGAATTTAGATAGGGGACCTGTGCCAGAAAGGGCCGCTATTACCAGTTAACTCTGGTATAAAATGAACTGGATGCGGTAGACAGCAGAGAATGTAGCAAAATCTGTTTCTTAAAATTCCTTTCTGTGTTCCATCATTTCCCTACAAAAAATGTTTACTAAGCATTTGTTCTTTTTTATCTTCCTGTGAATTGCCTTCCTTTCTTTGGAAGTCTCAAAGTCCAACCTCCTTCTCCTTAATCCTGGATGACATATACACCTCATTTTACCTGGTTTTCTTTGAAAACTCTCCTGCTCTGATTCCCCATACATTCATATTTCTATGATACAGTATTTACTCTTCTTCTAGATTTGAAACTTCTTAACTCTTATGACACCTGGAAGACCCAAGAATGCAGGAAAAACTTCTGAGGGGATATTGTGTGTTTTCAGATTTGATAGGATTACCGAGGTAGAGAGAGCCTAATCTCAGTTTGCAGAACTTCTTTCCTTTTGATTCTTCAATCACACTTGCTTTAGACCTAGTCTTCACAAATATTGAGCTAATGTGAGGATTATAAAACAGTTTACTTAAGGTAGAGAGCAGGTGAGATATACACTCAGCTGAATAAAAAGAAGGAAAGTATAAGGGGCTTCCTTGGTGGGCTCAGATGATAAAGAATCTGCCTGTAATTCAGGAGACCTGGGTTTGATCCATGGGTTGGGAAGATTCCTTGGAGAAGGGAATGGCAGCCCCAGCCAGTCTTCTTGTCTGCAGAATTCGATGGACAGAGGAGACTGACTAGTGGGCTACAGTCCATAGGGTCACAAAGAGTCAGACATGACTGAATGACTAGTACACACACACACACACACACACACACACACACACACACACACATAAAGATTCACAACTTGATCTCTTAGATTATAAAGCAGATCCAAGAGCAGTTTCTCTGCCTTGAATGAGAATCTAGTATTTACCAGCCACTAAGTCCTTTGGATAATTAATTTTCAAGGTTTTTAAGAGATTATAGGGTTGAGTGTTTAAATCTTTATTAAAGTGAGTATGGCAGTTCATGGGGCCAAGCAAAGCATTGCTTTAATATACAGAAAACACAATCAAATTTCTCAGTGAACTATTAGAAATATGATATTCCAAAGAAGCTTCTACTTCACCTTGATGCAATTTAAATTGAGGGATCTTTGCTTCAAATTCTCCGAAACATGAAGAATTTATTCAGTTTATCAATGCTGTCTGAAATTACTTTCAGAAAGAGACCAGTTTTAGTGACCTAGTTTATTTTTTAAAAATTCACAATGGTGAGAAATAGACCTGATGTGCAGGGTATGCCTGCTGTGTTCTAAGATAGCCTAAGGCATTCTCCACAGTCTATCTGTATCCACCAACTCAGTCTTTCCCCTGGTTATGTTTTTTAATCTACTGGAGACTTTAAAAAAATAATCAGTATAATGTATCTCATGACAATGTAATATGTTATTTTACATTCCAAGTTAGAAATACACATTATAAATTCCAAAATTGTCCACATTGACAGTGGCAATTGTTTACCTGAAGTTATTTAATAATAGAAACATAAAATATGTGGAGAAAACCAAATTCACATGTGGGCATGCCAGCAATTAGGGCACTTAAGCAATCTTGCAATATCAACAGGTCAGGAAGTAAACAGCAATCAAGTCAAACTGATTGCTAGAAAGTAGGAAAAAAGCTCTGTAAATGAAATTCAAGTGAAGGGAACTTACTAGGCTGCATAACAAATATCAATCAAACTAAATTGATTGCTAGGGAATAAGAGCAAGGCAATCAAGCAAACTCCAAGCCTGCGCAATGAAAAATCTGTAACTCCTTAACAATAAATATTAACTCTTTTTTCTCATCTATTTTCACTGAAAGGTAATTTTTTTGCAGTAAGGATACTTGTCATATTAAATCTTTGAATTTCTCCTGCAGGGGTATATATATATACATATATATGTATATATATATATATATATATATATATATATCAATAAATACTTCAAAATGATAAAATTTTATGCTTTATCTGGTCCAATCTTATAATTTTTAAGATAAATAAATTAAATGTTCAGAGATAAGCAGAAACGCTGTTTATCAAACTGTAACAGTGGCAGATGGAGAATGGGACAGATTCCCCATTCCCAAACCAGTGTTGTGCTCATCACATCATGCTGCCTTGAATGACAGTGAACACATCTTTATAAATAATCACATGACAATCATAGTAAATAAAATGCTGCCCTTCTCAAAAATCTTCTATAAAGTAAACTGGGGGAGGGAAGGATTGGCAAATATAAGTGAGCATAAAAAAAATTTTGTTCAACGTGTATATTAGAAGTCTTAGCACAGGGAACGCTTTAGCACAGGAAACGCTACTCAATATTGTGTACTAAGCTACAAGAGAAGATAATCTGAGAAATTACATATATATATATATAAACTGAGTTACTTTGCTATACACCTGAAATTAACAAACTATAAATTTATTATAATCCAATTATTTTCTTTAAAAAATGCCTTAAAGATTCTCTTGAATTCTAACATGCATGCTAAGTTGCTTCAGTCGTGTCTGACTGCTGTGACCCTATGGACTGCAGCCTTCCAGGCTCCTCTGTCCATGGGATTCTCCAGGACATACTGGAGAACACTGGACTGAGTTACCATGCCCTCCTCAAGGGCTCTTCCCAACCCAGTCATTGAATCAGTGTCTGTTACCTCTAACCTGCATTTGCAGGTGGGTTCTTTACCACTAGCATCACCTGGGAAGCCCTGAGTTCGAACAGATATTCTTTGAAAATGATAAATGACTACATGAACATTGGTAGAAGTGTTTTTAATTCATTTCAAACACATTTTCAGCAATGTTTATTTAGATAATAAAAGATATGCTTGCCAAAGTTTAATATGATTGTTTTTAGCCATCTGTGACAGAAAAGCTGTGATTTCTTTTCAAATTATAACATTAAGGCATTAATTATTTTTCTTAAAATAAGTATAATTCATAAGAAAAGCCAGACCCCAAATATTATATCTTTGTTATCCTCTCAAAGCGTGCATTCAATAAGTATTACTAACCAAGGAATCTTACCAAGATTGTTTGTTCCTAAGCTTCTAATTCAGAGTCAGACAGTTTTTGCATATCAGTTCAGTTCAGTGGCTCAGGGGTATCCAACTCTTTGTGGCCTCATGGACTGCAGCACTCCAGGCTTCCCTGTCCATCACCAACTTCTGGAGCTTACTCAAACTCATGTCCATTGAGTCAGTGATGCCATCCAACCATCTCATCCTCTTATCCCTTCTCCTCCTACCTTCAGTCTTTCCCAGCATCAGGATCTTTTCCGAAGAGTCAGTTCTTTGCATCAGGTGGCCAAAGTATTAGAGCTTCAGCATCAGTCCTTCCAATGAATATTCAGGACCGATTTCCTTTAGGATAGACTGGTTTGAACTCTTTGCAGTCCAAGGGACTCAAGAGTCTTCTCAAACACCACAGTTCAAAAGCATCAATTCTTTGGCCCTCAGCTTTCTTTATGGTTCAACTCTCACATCCATACACGACTACTGGAAAAACCATGGCTTTGACTAGATGGACCTTTGTTGGCAAAGTAATGTCTCTGCTTTTTAATATACTGTCTAGGCTGGTCATAGCTTTTCTACCAAGGAGAAGGTTCTTCTAATTTCATGGCTGAAGTCATCATCTACAGTGATTTTGGAGCACAATAAAATAAAGTCTGTCACTTTAATTCAGAGTCAGACAGTTTTTGCATATTCTCCCAGCCAATTTAGCCATATAGGCAATGCAGTTTTTTTAAAAAAAATAAATTTAAACTAGCTATTTAATTGAACAGATTAATTTTTCTTGAATGAAGTCAGTTAACATGGATTTATTTGATAGGTGATTAAAATTTACCTTTTTAGTGAATACATGTCTTTGTCAGGGGAGAATTGAAAGCTAAAATTCAGGCACATGGAATCTGGCTTTGGGTTTTGTAAGAAAGTGGTACTGGTACAGATTTAAGGCATGGACTCTGGAGCCATAGTGCCTGGTTTTAAAGGCTGTCTCCACCGCTTATAAGGTTAATGGCCTTACAACTCTGGGCTAATTAATTAATCTGTTTGAGCCTCAACTTCATCACGTATTATATGGACATTAATAATAGTAACTCATTAAAGGATTAAATTATTTCTTGGTATATAGTAATGCTATACTAGTGCTGCTGCTGCTGCTAAGTCACTTCAGTCATGTCCGACTCTGTACGACCCCACAGACGGTAGCCTACCAGGCTCCTGTCCCTGGGATTCTCTAGAGAAGAACGCTGGAGTGGGTTGCCATTTCCTTCTCCTATACTAGTGCTAGCTTTTGTTGTTATTATTATTATTATTATAGTAGCATTAGTTTATTAATATGCAAAAATGATTCTTTTACAATCACAAACTAGTATTCCACATTGGGAACAGAAAATTCACATTGATTTGTTTTAAAAGACAGTAAACATCATTTTAGAATTTACTGCTTTTTTTTTTGTTGATTTGACTGAAACTCAAACATAAATACATACCTGTATTTAAAATGAATGTACCCACACTCTCATGCACTACAATATATTTTCGTTCGCAAGACAGAGTATTTAAATAAATTTACTTTCAGAACTGATGATGTTTAAAGTAGAAAATAGAAAGGAAATCATTTTTTCCTTTAGAATTTTTATGTAAGCTCTTGAAAAACATTCATCATCCTTCCCTTAATGGACTGACCACATTAACTTCTACCCAAAATCAAAATACCTCTATTTAATGCAATTTACTGAAGGAAGACAAATGGTATTTTTATTGATTAATGCCTACTCATTTCTACTCTAACCATGTAAATTATTTTCATCCATAATCAGTAGCCTTTCTCCAAATTACTTACTATTTCTTCTTTTATTGCATTTATAAAATTAAATTTAAAAATTAAAACAAATAGGAGACTGAGAAAAGGAGTTATAGCACTGTGGTATTCATTTGAATACTTTGGGAAGACTCTACAAAGGTTAAATTGCTGAGCAAAACTAGTCAAAATATATGTTGGGTTAGGCAATTATGATATCTTTGAAAATTATAAAAACTTACAGCTATATCTCAAGATTGCTTCTCAAAGACTTTATAGCCCACTCTAGTTTAAAGAAACCAAAATTGAATATTTTATACAGTGTATGAGCATATGGCTTAGTCATGAAAGTCTGTATGGACCTTGCAAACACAAGAGAAAGATCTTAGATCTAAATAAAAAGAATGATGAATGTAGAAACACTCATCCAGTTATGATTAGTGTTAAAATATATAAGCTATGCATATACCTTTGTTTAATAGCCCCTGCTTTGGGTGTGTTGGCTCATTAACTAAATGATTTTGTGTTCTGATCACATTTTATGAAGCTTCTCTAGAACTGCAGTGAGAACATAGGCTTAAAAACAATATTGTCATCATCAGTAAAATATTAAACTAAGATTATTCTAGATAGATAGGTAAGTTAAGCTTACCAGAATAAAAAATCTCTATTCATTATAATTACGTTATCAATACTAGAAAAACTTTATGAATTCAAAGTCTGAATTTTTGCAGCTTAACGCATTTCAATAAATGTGTGCTGAGTGGTCAATTTTATTTAAGGCATGTAGCTTCCAAATTTATCCCCTGAAATCTAATCCAGAATTGCTCTGTCTCTGTTCTAACACATTGCTATAACCATTTGAACACCAACAAATATCTAGATGAATGAAGTAGAGAAAAATAATTACCACAGTAATTGCAGACCTCCTAATCTGCTTGAGCCTCAACATCATCATGTAAAATATGGATGTTAATACAGGTAACTCATTGAAGGATTAAATTAATTATTGGTATACAATAATGCTATACTTCCAAGGAGTAAGCGTCTTTTAATTTCATGGCTGCAGTCACCGTCTGCAGTGATTTTGAAGCCCCTCCAAAATAAAGTCTGACATTGTTTCCACTGTTCCCCCATCTATTTCCCATGAAGAGATGGGACCAGATGCCATAATCTTCGTTTTCTGAATGTTGAACTTTAAGCCAACTTTTTCGCTCTCCTCTTTCACTTTCATCAAGAGGCTTTTTAGTTCCTCTTCACTTTCTGCCATAAGGGTGGTGTTATCTGCATATCTGAGGTTATTGATATTTCTCCTGGCAATCTTGGTTCCAGCTTGTGCTTCTTCCAGCCCAGCATTTCTCATGATGTACTCTGCATATAAGTTAAATAAGCAGGGTGACAATACACAGCCTTGACATACTCCTTTTCCTAGTTGGAACCATTCTGTTGTTCCATGTCCAGTTCTGTTGCTTCCTGACCTGCATATAGGTTTCTCAAGAGGCAGGTCAGGTGGTCTGGTATTCCCATCTCTTTCAGAATTTTCTAGTTTCTTGTGATCCACACAGTCAAAGGCTTTGGCATAGTCAATAAAGCAGAAATAGATGTTTTTCTGGAATCTCTTGCTTTTTCCATAATCCAGCAGATGTTGGCAATTTGATCTCTGGTTCCTTTGCCTTTTCTAAAACCAGCTTGAATATCTGGAATTTCACAGTTCACGTATTGCTGAAGCCTGGCATGGAGAATTTTGAGCATTACTTTACTAACATGTGAGATGAGTGCAATTGTGCAGTAGTTTGAGCATTCTTTGGCATTGCCTTTCTTTAGGATTGGAAATGAAAACTGACCTTTTCCAGTCCTGTGGCCACTACTGAGTTTTCCAAATTTGCTGGCATATTGAATACAGCACTTTCACAGCATCGTCTTTCAGAATTTGAAATAGCTCAACTGGAATTCCATCACCTCCACTAGCTTTGTTCGTAATGATGCTTTTAAGGCCCACTTGACTTCACATTCCAGGATGTCTGGCTCTAGGTGAGTGATCACACCATCGTGATTATCTCGGTCATGAAGACCTTTTTTGTACAGTTCTTCCATGTATTCTTGCCACCTCTTCTTAATATCTTCTGCTTCTCTTAGGTCCATACCACTTCTGTCCTTTATCGAGTCCATCTTTGCAAAAGACACTTACTCCTTGGAAGGAAAGTTATATCAACCTAGATGGCATATTCAAAAGCAGGGACACTACTTGGCCAACAAAGGTCCATCTAGTCAAGGCTATGGTTTTTCCAGTAGTCATGTCTGGATGGATGTAAGAGTTGGACTGTGAAGAAAGCTGAGCACCAAAAAATTGATGCCTTTGAACTGTGGTTTTGGAGAAGACCCTTGAGAGTCCCTTGGACAGCAAGGAGTTCCAACCAGGCCATTCTAAAGGAGATCAACCCTGGGTGTTCTTTGGAAGGAATGATTCTGAAGCTGAAACTCCAGTACTTTGGCCACCTCATGCGAAGAGTTGACTCATTGGAAAAGACTCTGATGCTGGGAGGGATTGGGAGCAGGAGGAGAAGGTGACGACAGAGGATGAGATGGCTGGATGGCATCACCAACTCGATGGACGTGAGTTTGGGTGAACTCCAGGAGGTGGTGATGGACAGGGAGGCTTGGCGTGCTGCAATTCCTGGGGTCGCAACTGACTGAGTTGCGGCCATGACTGAGTGATTGAACTGAACTGAATGCTATACTAGTGCTAGCTTAATCCTAGAGTCAATGAGAAGGGAATGTAAATATCAAAGTCGTTTTTCGTATTTCTAATTTCCAGGCTTGATTCATGCTGTTAATGTTATACATTTTATGGAATGAAGAACAAATACTAAGTTCACGATTTGGTGAATTCTATAGAAACTGATTATTAAAAACTTTCCATGATTATCTGAGATAAGAAATGAATTGTTAATATGCTGAATGGAAATAAACTTTTTAAGCCTTGGTTTGTACAACTTCACTTCAGGCAAGTAAATAGGATTAATGCACCTGGTCCTTAATGATTATCTCTTTGATTTTAGATTGAACTGTTAACATTGAAACATATTGAAAGTGAAAGGTGAAAGTGAAGAGCCCTTCAGTAGTGTTCAACTCTTTGTGACCCCATGGACTGCAGCCCACCAGGCTCCTCCATCCATGGGATTTTCCAGGCAAGAATACTGGAGTGGATTGCCATTTCCCTCTCCAGGAGATCTTCCCAACCCAGGTTTGAACCTGGGTGTGCCACATTGTAGGCCGATGCTTTACCGTCTGAGCCACCAGGGAAGTCTGTGAAACATATTGAAAAGGGATAAAAATGTTGAACTTGATTCTAATAAATTATGTTAAAAGATAGCTCATTCATAAACTTCCATTTTATTTCTGTTGAAGAAAAAACTCATTGATTCAGTATGACTATACTTTAGAGTACCAAGATAAAGGTGGAACAGGCCACTAACAACTTGAAAAAAGGAAAAGATAACATAGGATACATTTGACAAATTGACATAAGAGGTAACAAACCTCTATAAACATAATTAAAGTTGCTATTTTGAGCCACTTTATAGAATAGTCATTTTAAGCATATAGTTTGCCTTTGCTTGCCTTGAACATACACAAAAAGTAGAACAAATTTATATGACGTTATACCCACAGGTCAATCTGATAATACAGCTAATCACTTGTACTTAAAATTATTACCATTAACTTAAAAAGAAGAAAAGAAATATCTGATGGTCATCTAAAGCACAAAAGACATTGGATAAATACTTTTATATAGTATTGCAATGACTATTTCTTATGTCTGTCTCATCCTGGAAAGGAAGTATATTACTCAAGTCTCATTAAGAAGGGGATTATTCTTGTCTTCCTCTCCAACATTTAACATAATGCCTGGTGCACACCGGGTGCATAACAAATGCTCTTGAAATCACCAAATTTAAATGCAATTTATTATCAAAAAGTTCATAGATGAAAATAAAAACAATTCTCCATTTGTAATAGTCTTTTAATTTCAAACTATTAGTATTCTGGCTTATGTAAATTTTCAATTAGATTTTGTTCTATATTCTTTTCTAAAGGCAGTATAATCTAACAGAAATGCAATACCCATATCTTTATTCATTTCAATTTATATATATGCATATATAAAGTATATGAATGATTCATCATGTGCAATGATTTTTAACCCAAGAATCAAACAAAATGATCTAAATAAAAATGTACACAACTAAACTAAAGATGTCCTTTTCATTATAGGGGACTGGAATGCAAAAGTAGAAAGAAACACCTGGAATAACAGGCAAATTTTGTCTTGGAATACGGAATGAACCAGGGCAAAGACTAATAGAGTTTTGCCAAGATAATGCAATGGTCATAGAAAACACCCTCTTCCAACAACACCAGAGAAGACTCTACACATGGACATCACCAGGTGGTCAACACCAAAATCAGATTGATTATATTCTTTGCAGCCAAAGATGGAGAAACTCTATACAGTCAACAAAAACAAGACCAGGAGCTAACTGTGGCTCAGATCATGAACTCCTTATTGCCAAAATCAGACTGAAATTGAAGAAAGTAGGGAAAACCACTAGATCATTCAGGTATGACCTAAATCAAATCCTTTATGATTATACAGTGGAAGTGAGAAATAGATTTAAGGGACTAGATCTGATAGATAGAGTCCCTGATGAACTATGGACAGAGGTTCGTGACATTGTACAGGAGACAGGGATCAAGACCATCCCCATGGAAAAGAAATGCAAAATAGCTGTCTGGGGAGGCCTTAAAATAGCTGTGAAAAGAAGAGAAAAGGAGAAAAGGAAAGATATAAGCATCTGAATGCAGAGTTCCAGAGAATAGCAAGAAGAGATAAGAAAGCCTACTTCAGTGATCAGTGCAAAGAAATAGAGGAAAACAACAGAATGGGAAAGACTAGAGATCTCTTCAAGAAAATTAGAGATACCGAGGGAACGTTTCATGCGAAGATGGGCTCGACAAAGGACAGAAGTGGTATGGACCTAACAGAAGCAGAAGATATTAAGAAGAGGTGGCAAGAATACACAGGAGAACTGTACAAAAAAGATCATGACCAAGATAATCACGTTGGTGTGATCACCCACCTAGAGCCAGACATCCTGGAATGTGAAGTCAAATGGGCCTTAGAAAGCATCACTACAAACAAAGCTAGTGGAGGTGATGGAATTCCAGTTGAGCTATTTCAAATCCTGAAAGATGATGCTGTGAAAGTGCTGTACTCAATATCCCAACAAGTTTGGAAAACTCAGCAGTGGCCACAGGACTGGAAAAGTCAGTTTTCATCCCAGTCCCAAAGAAAGGCAATGCCAAAGAATGCTCAAACTACTGCACAATTGCACTCATCTCACATGCTAGTAAAGAAATGCTCAAAATTCTCCAAGCCAAGATTCAGCAATATGTGAACCGTGCACTCCCTGATGTTCAAGCTGGTTTTTGAAAAGGCAGAGGAACCAGAGATCAAATTGCCAACATCTGCTGGATCATGGAAAAAGCAAGAGAGTTCCAGAAAAACTTCTATTTCTGCTTTATTGACTATGCCAAAGCCTTTGACTGTGTGGACCAAAAGAAACTGTAGAAAATTCTGAAAGAGAGCACCTGACCTGCCTCTTGAGAAACCTATATGCAGGTCAGGAAGCAACAGTTAGAAGTCAACATGGAAAAAAAAAAAAAAAGAACTCGACATGGAACAACAGACTGGTTCCAAATAGGAAAAGGAGACATCAAGGCTGTATATTGTCACCCTGCTTATTTAACTTCTATGCAGAGTACATCATGAGAAATGCTGGGCTGGAAGAAGCAGAAGCTGGAATCAAGATTGCCAGGAGAAATATCAATAACCTCAGATATGCAGATGACACCACCCTTATGGCAGAAAGTGAAGAGGAACTAAAAAGCCTCTTGATGAAAGTGAAAGAGGAGAGTGAAAAAGTTGGCTTAAAGCTCAACATTCAGAAAACGAAGATCATGGCATCTGGTCCCATCACTTTATGGGAAATAGATAGGAAACAGTGGAAACAGTGTCAGACTTTATTTTAGGGGGCTCCAAAATCACTGCAGATGGTGACTGCAGCCTGAAATTAAAAGACGCTTACTCCTTGGTTGAAAAGTTATGACCAACCTAGATAGCATATTCAAAAGCAGAGACATTACTCTGCCAACAAAGGTCCATCTAGTCAACGCTATGGTTTTTCCATTGGTCATATATTGATGTGATAGTTGGACTGTGAAGAAAGCTGAGTGCCGAAGAATTGATGCTTTTGAACTGTGGTGTTGGAGAAGACTCTTGAGAGTCCCTTGGACTGCAAGGAGATCCAACCAGTCCATTCTGAAGGAGATCAACCCTGGGATTTCTTTGGAGGGAACGATGCTAAAGCTGAATGAAACTCCAGTACTTTGGCCGCCTCATGCGATGAGTTGACTCATTGGAAAAGACTTTGATGCTGGGAGGGATTGGGGGCAGGAGGAGAAGGGGACGACAGAGGATGAGATGGCTGGATGACATCACTGACTCGATGGACATGAGTCTGAGTGAACTCTGGGAGTTGGTGATGGACAGGGAGGCCTGGCGTGCTGCTATTCATGGGGTCGCAAAGAATCGGACATGACTGAGTGACTGAACTGAACTGAACTGACTGAAACTAAGGTAAACTAAAAGTCAGGAAAGTTGACTAGACACCTGAATATATATTATTGTGTAAGTTTCAAAAACATTATGGATCATCTTGCACATTCTATTCAGTTATTTCCAAACACATGGATTTTAATATCAGTAAAAGTACTTGACTTATAGTCAAGCTTTTAAAGTATCATTCTAAGTATTGGAAGTTGACACATTCATGGTGATTTGGTAGATATAAATGTTGTAACATACAGATCATCCCTGTATGTTCAGAGAAATCATGAAAATAAAGAAAAGTAGAATGCCATGCTCATTCTTTTACTTATCCCACTTATCCACTAATAATTTATGGAACTCCTACTGTGTGCCAGACCTGTTCTAGATGCTAGACATATAGCCTTGGACAAAACAGCAGACAGTAAGGTATATAACATGTCAGAAGGTGTTAAATGCTGTGGAAAACAAACTAAGCAAAGCAGTTTTCTATTTACATTACTTGTTCAGGGATGGACTCATGGAGCAAATACAGGAAGGAGATGAGAATATTAGCCATGAGGACATATAGGGGCATGAATTTCAAAAGACAAAAGACACAGCAAAGAGGCAGGAGTCTAGTGTATTTCAGAAACTCCAAGAAGGCCAGAGTGGCAGAAACAGAATGAAAGGAGAAAACAGAAAATTAGTTCAGAGGCAAAGGCCCGACTGAATCAGTCCTGGCAACATTATAAGAAGGTGCACATTAACACTCAATGAAATGGGAAACCACTGAGGAGGAGCAGTAGGATTTGACGTTTCCTTGTAGATAATAATCTGCTTCCCTATGAATAGACCGTATGGTAAAATAAACAGCAGAGAAAAGAGCTCACACATCAGAGTTATCACCTTTCAAGAATTTTCTGTGTTACCATTACCTGTAATTAGCTGTCACATGAAGTTTTTCTTGTATCAGATCTCCATACGATGCTATATAATATTAATATTTCCTATTTTAAAATTTAGATTATACATATTTCATATGCATAAAATACATATTTCATTATTGGAATAGAATATTTAATGGATTAATTGTACTTATTTAGATTTATCTCAATGATACAATCCCCCCTCACCAAGTCTCCCTGTTCTGCGTCATTTTCTTCTTCCTTTTACTTCCTCCCATGAGAGTTCTACCTTCTTCTGTTCTGCTACTTACTTCACCTTTGAGCTTGGCTTTCATGTAGGAATTCGATTTATTTCTTTACTCTGAGGAGTAAGTGATTGGTATGATCTAATGTTTCACCTTCCAGAATGATTTTTTTTTCCCATTTTGTTAAACCAGGGACAAAAATCTATTTGTGACATAAGAAAAGACAGATGCAGCAGACAGACTGGGATGAATGTTTTGGTTGAGAAGTAGGAATGAAGGAAACATGAGGTCATAACTCTATGAAGGAACTTTTTCTATATCCTTCTGCCAACCTGAGATATCTTTGCTTTCTCCATATACATCCTCAGAGTTACATAGTATTAAGCAGAACAGAAGTATCCTGGCTCTGCATGTCCCTACAGTCAGGAGGACAAATTCTGTGCAGGCAGCTAGTTTTGCATTTTTCAAAAATTTATAAAATTGTATTGTTGCCAGATTGTCACTTCATATATAGAAGCAATATATTTTTACAGCTCAGGAGGGGAAGAGTTAAAATAGTTGTTTTTATTCAGTCGCTATGTCCAACTCTTTGCAACCCCATGGACTGCAGCACACCAGGCTTCCCTGTCCTTCACTAACTCCCAGTTTTTAAAATGATAACCATTAGTAATTAAGAGAAAATGTACTGTCTGCTTTCATTTAGTTATAAACTTTAATGAAGTTTTAACCAACTTTCAGAAAGACACTCGATTGGGCTTAAAATAAGTAGTCAAGGTTGAGTACATTATTGAAACAACTTCTAGGCAGCCATGTTATCTAAGTAACATTTAACTAGAACACTCTATGCCCACATATATCTGAATGAGTTCCATTTTTAGATTATAAAAGCAGTAATTTAAGTCCATTTTAACATGCTAACAAAGATTAAACAAAATCTCCTCAAAAGAAAGGGGGGCTCACATTTATGAGGCCATGACATGCCAAGTGATTTATGTCTGTACAGAATCTCTGCATGAAAGGTACATGCTGAGTATTTTTAATCTCTGTTTATAAAAGACCACTGTAGTTCATAACTGGTTAACTTAAGGCTACACAACTAGACTAGTTCCAGGTCTATCACTAATATCTGGATACTTTCCCCTGCACCTCAATGGGAATCAATTTGCACAAGAGCTTCTAGAATTCTATGCACATTGTGAACAGGCTTTATATAGATACTACTTTTAAATTTTTTTCACTTTTAAATTTTAAGTCAAATGCCCTATGTTTTCTGTCCTTCTATGTCTCAACTTTCAGCCTCTTTTTTGTTTTCATCTATATCCTCCAAAATTCTACAACCTAGGTTTCAACAGTACACAAATCAAGAAATTCCAGATGTTCAACTGGATTTAGAAAAGGCAGAGGAAGCAGAGATTAAATTGCCAACATCCACTGGATCATAGAAAAAAGCAAGAGAATTCCAGAAAAGCATCTACTTCTCCTTCATTGACTATGCTAAAACATTTGACTGTGTGGATCACAAAAAAACGTGGAAAATTTGTAAAGATATAGGAATACCATATCACCATAACTGCCTCCTGAAAAATCTGTATGAAGGTCAAGAAGCAACAGTTAGAACCAGAAATGGAAAAACAGTCTGGTTCCAAATTGAGGAAAGGAATAGTACAAGGCTGTATATTGTCACCCTGCTTATTTAACTTATATGCAGAGTACATCAGGCAAAATGCTGGAGTGGATGAAGCACAAGCTGGAATACAAATTGCATGGAGAAATATCAATAACCTCTGATATGCAGATGACACCACCCTTACCACCGACTGAGGGACCTGAGATTGAGTAACTCCGGGAGTTGGTGATGGACAGGGAGGCCTGGCATGCTGCAGTTCATGGGGTCACAAAGAGTCAGACATGACTGAGCAACTGAACTGAACTAAACTATGGAAGAAAGAGAAGAGGAACTAAAGAACCTCTTGATGAAAGTAAAAGAGGAGAGTGAAAAAGCTGGCTTAAAACTCAACATTAAAAAAACTAAGATCATAGCATCCGGTCCCATCACTTCATAGAAAAATGGTTGGGGAAATGATGGAAAATGTGACAGACTACTTTCTTGGGCTAAAAATCACTGCAGATGGTGACTTCAGCCATGAAATTAAAAGATGTTTGCTCTGTGGAAGAAAAGCTATGACCCATTTAGAATACTAAAAACCAGGACATTACTTACCAACAAAGATTCGTCTAGTTAAAGCTATGGTTTTCCCGTAGTCATGTATGGATATGAGAATTGGACCATAAAGAAAGCTGAGTGCCAAAGAGCTGAAGCTTTTGAACTGTTGTGCTGGAAAAGACTCTTGAGTCCCTTGGACTGCAAGGAGATCAAACAAGTCAATCTTAAAGGAAATCAGTCCTGAATATTTACTGGAAGGACTGATGTTGAAGCTGAAGCTCTAATAATTTGGCCACCTGATGCAAAGAACTGACTCATTGGAAAAGACCCAGTTGCTGGGAAAATTGAAGGCAGGAGGAAAAGGGGATGACAAAGGATAAGATGGTTGAATGGCATTACCTACTCAACGGACATGAATTTGAGTAAGCTCCAGGAGTTGGTGATGGACAGGGAAGCCTAGCATACTGCAGTCCATGGGGTTGCAAAGAGTTGGACACGTTTGAGTGACTGAATTGAGCTGAATTCTGCTCCTAGCTTCCTATGATTCTCTCCTTTTTCTTCCTTATCCAAAATTTCTCTTTTCCCTTTATCATTCTTTCTACAGGTAAGGAAGAACTTGAATATGATAGTCTAGGTTTCAGCAAGCAGAGTACCCAAATGCTTTTTAATAGATGAACAGGTTCTACTAATGGAGGCAAGAATTTCTACGAGGTACATGAAACCCAGATGACCTCTTCTGATTTCTTTTCTTTCCACTCCTTTGATCTGTTATTTCCTCCAGTGGTGCTAGTGGTAAAGAACATGCTTGCTGATGCAGGAGACACAAGAGATGCAGGGTACAATCCCTGGGTTGGGATGATCCCTCGGAGGAGGAAATGGAAACCCTGTACAGTATTCTTGCCTGGAGAATCCCATGGACAGAGGAGCCTGGTGGGCAACAGTCCATACAGTCTCAAAGATTTGGACAAGACTGAAGAGACTTAGAACACATCCATGCATGTCTTGGCATTCTCACAGACAGTATATTGTCTTGCTTTGATTGCTGTTTTTAAAAACATTTTCAATTCTTTACTGATAAACAAAGATAATTCTTATTTTTCAGATAGATGTGCATAGCAGTTACAATATACTAATTCCTAAACAGGAGGAAAAAAAAAATCATTGCTAGCAAGCACCTACAAATAAAGAGAAAAGTTATCAGGTTTCTTGATCAGTCTATCAATCAGTTCATTCACTCAGTAGTATCTGACTCTTTGCAACCCAATGGACTACAGCACTCCTGGTTTCCTTGTCCATAACCAACTCCCAGAGTCTACTCAAACTCATGTCCATCATGTTGGTGATGCCATCCAACCATCTCCTCATCTGTCATCCCGTTCTCCTCCCGCCTTCAATCTTTCCCAGCATCAGGGTCTTTTCCAATGAGTAGGTTCTTCACATCAAGTGGCCGAAGTATTGGATTTTCAGCTTCAGCATCAGTCTTTTCAATGCATAGTCAGGACTGATTTCCTTTAGGATGGACTGGTTGGATCTCTCTGCTGTCCAAGGGACTCTCAAGAGTCTTCTCCAACACCATAGTTCAAAAGCATCAATTCCTCAGCACTCAGCTTTCTTTATAGTCCAACTCTCACATCTATACATTTCTACTGGAAAAACCATAGCTTTGACAAGATGGACCTTCATCAGCAAATTAATGTCTCTGCTTTTTAATATGCTGTCTAGATTGGTCATAGCTTTTCTTCCCAGGAGCAAGCATCTTTTAATTTCATGACTGCAGTCACCATCTGCAGTGATTTTAGAGCCCCCCAAAATAAAGTCTGTCACTGTATGCACTGTTTCCCCATCTATTTGCCATGAAATAATGGGACCAGATACCATGATCTTAGTTTTCTGAATGTTGAGCTTTAAGCCAAGTTTTCACTCTCTTCTTTCACTTTCATCAAGAGGCTCTTTAGTTCCTCTTTGCTTTCTGACTCAAAGGTGGTGTCATCTGCATATCTGAGGTTATTGATATTTCTCCCGGCAATCTTGTTTCCAGCTTGTACTTCATCCAGCCCAGCATTTCTCATGATATACTCTGCATATAAGTTAAATAAGCAGGGTGACAATATATAGCCTTGATGTACTCCTATTCCTATTTGGAACCAGTCTGTTGTTCCATTTCCAGTTCTAACTGTAGATTCTTGACCTGCACGGATTTCTCAGGAGGCAGGTCAGGTGGTCTGGTATTCCCATCTCCTTCAGATTTTTCCACAGTTTGTTGTGATCCACACAGTTAAAGGCTTTGGCATAGTCAATAAAGCAGAAATAGATGTTTTTCTGGAACTCTCTTGCTTTTCTGATGATCTAGCTGATGTTGGCAATTTGATCTCTGGTTCCTCTGCCATTTCTAAATATAGCTTGAACATCTGGAAATTCACAGTTCGTATACTGTTGAAGCCGAGCTTGGAGAATGTTGAGCATTACTTTGCTAGCATGTGATATGAGTGCAACTGTGCAGTAGTTTGAGCATTCTTTGGCATTGCCTTTCTTTGGGATTGGAATGAAAACTGACCTTTTCCGGTCCTGTGTCAACTGCTGAGTTTTCCAGATTTGCTGGCATATTCATTGCAGCACTTTCACACCATCATCTTTTAGGATTTGAAATAGCTCAATTGGAATTCCATCACCTCCACTAGCTTTTTTCGTAGTGATGTTTCCTAAGGCTTACTTGACTGTGCATTCCAAGATGTCTGGCTCTAGGTGAGTGATCACACCATCGTGGTTATCTGGATCATGAAGATCTTTTTTGTACAGTTTTTCTGTGTGTTCTTGCCACCTCTTTTTAATATCTTCTGCTTCTGTTAGGTCCATAATATTTCTGCCCTTTATTGTGCCAATCTTTGCATGAAATATTCCCTTGGTATCTGTAATTTTCTTGAGGAGATCTAGTCTTTCCCATTCTATTGTTTTCCTCTATTTCTTTGCATTGATCACTGGGGAAGGCTTTCTTATCTCTCCTTGCTATTCTTTTGAACTCTCCATTCAAATGGGTATATCTTTCTTTTCCCCTTGCCTTTAGTTTCTCTTCTTTTCTCAGATATTTGTAAGGCCTCATCAGACAACCATTTTGCCTTTTTGCATTTCTGTTTCTTGGGACTGGTCTTGACCCCTGCCTCCTGTACAATGTCATGAACCTCTGTCCATAGTTCTTCAGGCACTCTGTCTATCAGATCTAATCCCTTGAATCTATTTGTCACTTCTACTGTAAAATCGTAAGGGATTTGATTTAGGTCATACCTGAATGGTCTAGTGGTTTTCCCGACTTTCTTCAACCGAAACCAAATTTCTTGATGACAAAGAATTTCTTTCTGTCAATCTAATTGAAATCAGTTTGGGAATATAAAAGTTATAGCAACTATTAAAATGTGCAAAATCAATCAATTTGAACAGAAATGAATGGCTTCATAATGGAATTGAGAATGATTGACACATATACTTTTTTTTTTTTACTGAATATATAGGTATTCACTGAACGTGTTTGTAAATGAAAGACAAAAATCCAATTTACATAGTAAACAGGTAGAATATCACTTGATTGTTTCCAATTTAAATATCATTTGATTGTTTCCAATTTTCTTAAACACACACACAAACACATACACACACACACATATTCTAAAAGGGAAGCATCAACTGGTTTCTAATTGGTTTCTTTAAAAACTAAATGGCAATATACAGTATTTTTACTACAATGCATTATAATGTACTCTGTGTGTTTTTTAAAATTACAGTCTATCACATACTAGAAGTTTACAAAATCCATTTAGTGGCTCATAGGAAATATTTTTAATGATTTAAGCTGGTATATTTTACAAATTGTAGTTAAATTATTATAAATGGTTTTATATTAATTTGACTTTATTTTGTTGTACTTTCAGGTTAAACACTACCTGAAGTAATTTTAATCACATAATATACAATATGTATGCAGGTAGGTATATGTATAATTTTAAATATAAAATGTATTTTTAAAATTTTATTGAAGTGCAGTTGATTTGCAATATGTTAATTTTTGCTGTATATCAAAGTTGTTTATATATATATATTCTTTTTCTCAGACTTATTGTTACCAAGATGAGTGTGGGGAAGGGAAGGATTGATAGCTTAGGATTCGCAGATGCAAACTAGTACATATAGGATGGATAAAAATTAAAGTCCTACTGTGTAGCACAGGGAACCATATTCAATATCATGTGATAAACCATAACGAAAAAGAACAAAATATCTTATTACTAGAAGTCTCAGATTTAAAAAATTGGATAGTTTTATATTTTGTACACTAAATATGTAGCAAATTTTATATAATTGTTATGGAATTATACTTAATGATTCTTTCGTACTTTGTCCAAATATCACCACATTATTGCTCAGTCACTAAGTTGTGTTCGACTCTTTGTGACCCCATGGACTGCAGCACTCCAGGCTTCTCCGTCCTTCACTATCTTCTGGAGTTTGCTCAAATTCCACTGACTCGGTCCACTGATTAAGTGATGTTATCTAACCATCTCATCCTCTGCCTCCCCCTTCTCCTTTTGTCTTCAGTCATTCCCAGCATCAAGGTCTTTTCCAATGAGTCAGCTGCTCACGGGTGGCCAAAGTATTGAAGCTTCAGCTTCAGCATAGGTACTTCCAATGAATATTCAGGACTGATTTCCTTTAGGATTGACTGGTTTGATCTTTGTAGCCCAAAGAACCTCTTAAGAGTCTTCTCTAGCGCCACAATTTGAAAGCACCAATTCTTTGGCACTCAGACTTATTTATTGTCCAACTCTCACATCCATACATGACAACTGGAAAAACCATAGTATTGAATACACAGACCTTTGTCAGCAAGTGATGTCTCTGCTTTTTAATATGCTGCTAGATTTGTCATAGCTTTCCGTTCCAAGGAGCAAGCATCCTTTAATTTCAACCCTGCAGTCACTGTCTGTAATGATTTTGGAGCCCAAGAAAAGAAAATCTGTCACTGCTTCCACTTTTTCCCCTTCACCACATTATGGATACTCTTAAATTTTGTGGATTAAGCCAACATATGAGAGAGAGTGATAGGACTTAAAAAATTAAAAATAAAAAGGACTGAAATACGTTCTTAATCTAACATGTATAAGGATGTGTCTAGTAGAGGTTATCAGTGATCATCCATGTTAACTACTAGTATCTTTTATTTTTGTATTTTGTCAGCAGAAAGATACGGAACTGAGCCAATAAAATTAGACACGTTTCAGAGGTGTTTGCAAGAAAGAGGGAAGAACTTCTGAAAAGGACAGTAATTAGGATTCTGCATAGAAGGCCTGTATTGAGCCTTGAGTTTCTGCACGACTTGGCATGTCATTTTTCCTGCAAAGTGGTGGTGACTATAGCGAATAAACCAGGTGCTCATAGATCCACATCGACAGCACTGTCCTTGTCCAGACACCCGTGTCAAGAAATCCCTGCTAAAGACAGCAAGGCTTACTCTTGAGGTGTTTTCTGTCTGCTGGCTTGTGCCGCTAGTGACTGTGGCCACAATCTGTCACTCACCCTGCTTCCTGCCGCTCCTGGAGAGTAGCCAACCTGCCCAGAGGGTATCATACAATGAGTGAAAACAATTTTTCTATACCTGATAAGCTTCATCATGTCCATTTCAGAGTGCCACTAAGTGCTCAGATTTTTTCTACCTGTTCATCTCCAAAAATATTAATCCATGTCTGCATTCAATAAATACTAACACATTTATTGAAGGTCTAAAATGTCCAGTCTATGTAAAAAGGACATAAACATGAGCTCAGAATGCCAACATGATATGTTAAGACATGGTCTTAACACACTGCACTAGGGAAAATCAAATGAGGCTTCACTGGAGTGTGTGAGGTGGGAGGCAGGGCCACTATTTTAATAATATGTGAGCAACATTAAGCCAAAGTGATGAGACAAAGTGAGAGGCAGAGGCACAAAAGGTGTACAATGGTCCAATAAAGTAAAATTCCACAATGTCCGCACTATTTGTCCTATTTTCCAGGCATATTTATTGAACTGACCTAAAGCTCAACATTCAGAAAACAAAGATCATGGCATCTGGTCCCATCACTTCATGGGAAATAGATGGGGAAACAGCGGAAACAGTGTCAGACTTTATTTTGGGGGCTCCAAAATCACTGCAGATGGCTATTGCAGCCATGAAATTAAAAGACGCTTACTCCTTGGAAGGAAAGTTCTGACCAACCTAGATAGCATATTCAAAAGTAGAGACATTACTTCTGTCTAGTCAAGGCTATGGTTTTTCCAGTAGTCATGTATGGATGTGAGAGTTGGACTGTGAAGAAAGCTGAGGGCCAAAGAATTGATGCTTTTGAATTGTGGTGTTGGAGAAGACTCTTGAGAGTCCCTTGGGATGCAAGGAGATCCAACCAGTCCATCCTAAAGGAGATCAGTCCTGGGTGTTCTTTGGAAGGAATGATGCTAAAGCTGAAACTCCAGTACTTTGGCCACCTCATGCAAAGAGCTGACTCATTTGAAAAGACCCTGATGCTGGGAAAGATTGAGGGCAGGAGGAGAAGGGGACAACAGAGGATGAGATGGCTGGATAGCATCACTGACTCAATGGACGTGAGTTTGAGTGAACTCCGGGGGTTGGTGATGGACAGGAAGGCCTGGCGTGCTGCGATTCATGGGGTTTCAAAGAGTCGGACACGACTGAGCCACTGAACTGAACTGAATACCATTATGTTTTTCATTGCTGCCCTGGCTTTTCATATATATTCCTTAAATAAGACAAAAGTGTCAAAACTACATATTCTTCACATTTTTATTTGCATTTTTGTTAGGCATTCTAGTCTATCTATTATGATTTGAATCCAGGTTTGATATTTAGCATGTGACATCCAGCTAGCTCTCCAACTTCCAATTTTTGTTCTTACTGCAGCCAGCCATTCAGCCATTTTTCTGTTGATGAATACTATCATCTGAAGATGAGAAAGCCACTGAGATATATAAACTATAATTTGTAGCTATTTAATTTTCCTTTTATTTGTTCCTCACAAAAATTCTGGTGGAGAGGGAATTATAGGAAGCTTATATTTAAAATATAGATTTGGCTTATCAGAATTTTTCACTTTAACAGTAACAATTTCTGGTCTAATTCCTGTGGACAATGAAAATATGAATACCTATATTTAGCCATTTATTGCCCCAACTAAGACCTCAACATGGAATGACAATAACATACTGTTCTTGAAATTTTTAGTACACATTCATTAATCTTAGCATGAGTGACTATAAATCTTTATTATATAAGTAAGTAATATTTAAGTAACATATTTTATAGGAAAAGTTTTCTCTGAGATATTTAGAGTTTATAATGAGACATAAATGTTTCACAAGAGAACAAAGCTCAATTAATTAGAGCCCCGTTTACTCTGAGAATCTATCTAATTTTAACTTATTTTTAATGTATTAATTTGGAGTAATTTCCTTCTCACTGAAGACAATCATGAGACAGTATTTCTTTAAAATCCATATATTGTTACTTGGGTGAATAAATAATTCCACAGGGAAGGCATTTTGAGTTATTGCCTAGACTACTTTCTATTGTATAGTAAATCTATTCAATGTGTATCTGTGTTTACTCACTAACTATCTTGCTGCCCTATTGCATAAATCAAAAGAAACTCAAATGATTACACATAGAGTGTGTGTGGCAGCTAATATTGTTGCCCTAAAACCAATTTTTAAAATGTATTAATATTATATTGTTGAAATCTCAAAAGAAATTGAAACCCTCAACATACAATGTTAAACATAGTTTTAGAAAACAAGCTCATTATTTCATTGCACTATTTATTTATGAAGTTTAAATTTTGAAATAAACCACAGTGTTTCAAACTGAATTCATTTAAATCTATATATGAATGTTATATGTCAATTAAAACACATAAATATGTACACTAGCAATATAGAAAGGACTTAGTTTTTTTCTCCTTGTGAAAAATGGGTTTCTATAGAATGCACATATCTTGAAACAATGGTTTTTATGTATATAGAAGATTTGGGTAACTACGGATGGTAGTAGTGCTGGGATTTCAGCCTGGAAAGTTAAGCTGTAGCCCATTTCTACTTACCTTCATATCAAAATTTATTGAATTATGTTGAAACCGATCCTATATGCAATGAAATTTTTAAAAAAATGCAAAAGAGCAAATAATCCATTATGTTTGTTTGAAGGGAAAAGTGAAAGTAGTGGGCAGACTAGAAAGGGGAGAGTCTTGAGGTGAGAAGATTAGTTAGAAGCTGAGGAAGTCTCAGGTGAAAGGTGATATAGGTTTGAATGAAGATTAGAGCATTGAATATGAACAGGGGAGGTCAGCTTTGAGAGAGGTCAGAGCTATGCCATCCAGTAACAAAGAGAAATAGCATGACCAGTGAAACACAGTTGAAGAAATTATGTCATCTGAATGTTTAAATATGGAGACATATTTTAAGTTGGAGCCGATTTTTCTTATTATGAGAGGTTACATAAGGTGACTAGGTATTCATTGTCAAAAAGTGTTGATAGGATCATTTCCTTGACGTATTTTAGCTGTTCTTTTTCAGTATCTTAGTGTACTGAGAGTGTAGGAAAAAACCTAAATACCACACATGAAAAACACAGACTTTTTTGGATTAAAACTATTAATGCTTTAAGGACAAAATATTAACCTTTTCTTCTCATACTGCTCAGATAACAGAACCTATGCCACTATGAATCAAGAAGATGTCTAAAGGAAAGAAAGGACCCCACAATGGAACTTACTATAAGTTGCTGAGTTGTTGAGTGAGGACATGTGTCTGAGTTGTTGACTTGGTGTCAGAACTGGAACTAAAGAGTTGTGTTTGATTGGTTCTGGAAAGGACGATGGTTAAGAACGCATGCATTCTGGACTCACCAACCTGGCCTGGGTGTACATTTCTAGGAAACAGCACCTGAACATGATAACATAAACTAAGAGAGTCACAACCATATAGCAGAAACCCATGGGACCTGCTCCCTGTGCTGGGACCTGAACCAGGGGAGACATCACTGCAGAGTAAACAAAGCCCCCAGGCTTCTCTTTATCAGCAACTCTTTTATCAGTGTAAAGCTTCATCTAGCCCTTGGAAGCAGAGAAGGCAATGACACCCCATTCCAGTATCTTGCCTGGAATATCATATGGACAGAGGAGCCTGGTAGGCTGCAGTCCATGGGGTCGCTAAGAGTCGGATACAACTGAGACTTCACTTTCACTTTTCACTTTAATGCATTGGAAAAGGAAATGGCAACCCACTCCGGTGTTCTTGCCTGGAGAATCCCAGGGACGGGGGAGCCTGGTGGGCTGCCGTCTATGGGGTCACACAGAGTCAGACATGACTGAAGTGACTTAGCAGCAGCAGCAGCAGCTCTTGGAAGAAAAAGTGACTTTCTTTGAATGGAATCAGTTTCTGGAATTCTTTAACAATTTCTAAGGGAAGGTAAAGCCTAAAGAGGGAGAACTTAGAAAATATATTCACAGGAGAATAAGCTTTAGACTGTGTGGGAGGAAAGAGGGGAAGACAGCTGACCATATAAATGAGATGCAATACCCATAACTGGGTTCCAAGTGATACGTTTTTCATGTAAACAACTAGATTTTCAGAATGTGTGTACAACAGAAGGGAAAGTCACTGGTGACAAGTTTTCTAGCTGGAGGTTGGAAGAGAAAATCAGGTGTAAAAAATATAAGGTAGCTGATGAAGCTATAAGAATCCAGAGACTATATAGGAGGTGGGGCAGGTTTGAGAGTTTGGAGAATAAATTAAATTGTGGATGTATTTGGTTATAAAGCACTCCAGACTATATAGATAAATACGAAGATGTGTTACTAAATACTAGACTACTTCCTTTACTTCCTATGACAAAACTGTCGATTAAGTACTGTTATTCTACTGTTTTGTTGATGAAGAATCCTAGGCAAAATAGAGTTATGATTCTTTCTGGAGATGTTGAGTAACTTTGCCCTGGAAATACTAAAATGGAATCCAACTGAGGCAGCTTAGCTCCAGGGCCTCTGCACTACGCTGGTGATGGAAGGGCTGAAAGAGTATAAAGTTCAGAGGAAGAAGAACACACGTTCAAATCTCAACTTTGTGAAGAGAAGCTGAACACATTCCTTAATTTGCTAAAATTAAATCTTCATCTATAAATTGAAAATCTGAGTCCCAATTTAGAGAATTCTGGTAGGGTTTTATAAAACAATGTATTTGTTCCCTATTGTCAGTGCTATAAAACAGCAAAAATAAAGTTCCTTAAAAATAAATAAATAAATAAAAGAAAGTTCCTTAAATTTTTGGACAGCAGAAGCCCCACAGCAGTGTCATTAGGGCTGTGCTCTTTCTGGAAGCTTGAGAAGAGAATCTATTATGTTGTCTTTTCCAGTGTGTAGAAGCTGCTTATATATCTGCATTACGGACATTTCCTCAATCTCTGAACCACAATCACTGGAACCTCTGATTCCAT
Organism: Capra hircus; assembly: GCF_001704415.2. NCBI lineage: Eukaryota > Metazoa > Chordata > Mammalia > Artiodactyla > Bovidae > Capra > Capra hircus. Next base: position 47,178,365 of record NC_030811.1, read on the forward strand.
TGCCACATCTCTTTTTCTTGACTCATCCTTCACCCTTCTTATGAGGACTCAGGTGATTACAGTGGACCACCCGCAGACTCCAAGATGATATCCTTGTTTTAAGATTTTACATTTGATTTCATCTTCAAAATTCCTTATGCCATATAAGACCATTGATTCACAGATTCTGAGAATTAGCACCTAGATATCTTTCATTATACAGCCTACCACAATGTATGTATGGTGGCTGGCAGAACATGAGTAATCATAAAATTAATACTAAAATAGCAATAAAATAAGTTTATTGAACATCTCTCTTGATTATCAATTCTCTATGCAGAGCCTTCAACAGAAATTGGAAAGCATTCAACTTGTGATTGAGCTCATAATAGGCATAAATAAAGTGCAGCTATTATTATCACTTTGGACATTATTATTCACTTTTTTAAAGAGAATTAATATGCATAATTCTCAGAGCATAGCCTTTTAAATGCCCAGCCAAATAAATTTTTCACTTTGGAAAGATGACCTTTCTAACTTTCCTCTTATAAAAGTACTGGGCACATCACATAATTGCAGCTTCATACTCCAACTTCAAATCAGAATCAATTATAGCTATAGCATTCCAATTAAATTCATTGGCCAGTTGAGTACAAACTGCCTTCCAGAAAAACCTGAGTAGCCTAGCCCTTAGAATATCTTTCATCATCTCTGTACCACTAATCATCAGGTAATCACTACTTTTTAAAGTTGTAAAACATACATACAAAATAGTTTGTGAAGTATACATGAATATTAAGAACAATACAAATATAAATATCACCTACATAATAAAATATTAGTCCCCCATGTGTCTCATTCCTCTCACTTTTCCTACTTGAGACAAACACTATCTTGAATTTTGCTTTTAATCTTCTTGGATTTTCTGTAGTGTTTTAATAAGCTTTTTATTTCAGAAAAATGTAAGTGTACAGGAAAGGTGTATGAAAGTACAGAGTTCCCATATATCCCATACCAAAATTTCCATATTATTAGCATCTTAGATTAGCATCATCTATTTGACAAAACTAATGAATCAATCTTATAATTATTATAAACTAAAGCCCAGACTTCATTTGGATTCCCTCATGGTTAGACTAGGGTAGTGGGTTGGAGGAGAAAGACCACAGTGATAAGCATGATCTCAGCACATTGTGTTAAGGGGACATTCTGTCAACATGATGTGTCATTAATGATGTTAAGCTTCATCCCCTGAGGCAGTACTTGTCAAGTTTCCCCATTGTACTTAACTCTCTCTACCCTCTACCCTTTAAGCATTCTACTCTTTGGAATGAAACTGCAATGTGCAGCCCACATATAAGGAGTGGGGAATTATGATCTACTTTTTAATAGAATTATTTCTACATTCATTATTTGGCATTCTTCTACAATTTGTATATTCTCCCCATTTACTTATTCAGTCATTTTTTTTTCTATCACCACAGATTCTAGACAGTCATTCTATACTTCAGATTATACTCCAATATAGTTTATTTTGTTGCTCAAATTGTTTCAGTGTTGATCACTGGGAGCTTTTGTAGCTGGTTCCTTTATTCTTTTGATGTACTCCATCATTTTATTTATGAAGCACTTCCTTATTTTCTAGCACTACCAGATGCTCTAGGCTCATCTTGATTACTTCCCATCAGCCCTAGAATCAGTCATTTCTTCACGGAGCTCTGGTTTTATGAGAGAGTGATATTAGAAACCAAGATCTTGGTGCTGGATATGCTCTTTAGCTTTTAAGCCCTCTCAGAGGACAGAGCTAGGAACTTAGGTCTGTACACTAACCCATGCATATATTAACACATATCTATAAATATTTATCTGTGTATATATCTGTGTCTTTATTAAGCTAAACACCAAGTTATATGGATGCCTCCAACTCTAATCCATACCACAAAGTTCATTCTAGCCTTCCTTCTTTCTTATCTGTAACTTCCCACTTCAGTGAGAAACCTGGCTCCCACCACCTGCCATCCATTTACAAGTTCAATCTTTATATATAATGGCTTCAGAATTAAACTTCTTTGGAAACAAGTTTATCAACTAGAGTACAGTATCTATCTACAGTTCCTCTTATCATAAGGCTTAACTCTCCAATAGTTTCCTAAATTACACCAATTAAAAGTAAAACAAAGCTCAACAAACCTTAACCCCCATTTCAATGAGATTGTTTTCCACACGTTTTAATACAGTTATATACTTTCATAGAGAAGACTCTATACATGGAAATCGAAATCAGATTGATTATATTATTTGCACTCAAAGATGGAGAAGCTCTATACAGTCGGCAAAAACAAGACCAGGGGCTGACGGTGGCTCAGATCATGAACTCCTTATTGCCAAATTCGGACCTAAATTGAAGAAACTGGGGAAAACCACTAGATGATTCAAGAATGACTTAAATTCCTTATGATTATACAGTAAGTGAGAAGTGACTAGATCTGACAGATAGAGTGCCTGATGAACTATGGATGGAGGTTCATGACATTGTACAGGAGACAGGGATCAAGACCATCCCCATGGAAAAGAAATGCAAGAAAGCAAAATGGTTGTCTGGGGAGGCCTTAAAAACAGCTGTGAAAAGAAGAGAAGTGAAAAGCAAAGGAGAAAAGGAAAGATATAAGCATCTGAATGCAGAGTTACAAAGAATAGCAAGGAGAGATAAGAAAGACTTCCTCAGTGATCAGTGCAAAGAAATAGAGGAAAACAACAGAATGGGAAAGACTAGAAATCTCTTTGAGAAAATGAGAAATACCAAGGGAACATGTCATGCAAAGATGGGCTCGACAAAGGACAGAAATGGTATGGACCTAATAAAAGCAGAAGATATTAAGTAGAGATGACAAGAATACACAGAAGAACTGTACAAAAAAGATCTTCATGACCAAGATAATCACGATGGTGTGATCACTCACCTAGAGCCAGACATCCTGGAATGTGAAGTCAAGTGGGCCTTAGAAAGCATCACTAGGAACAAAGCTAGTGCAGGTGATGGAATTCCAGTGGGAGCTATTTCAAATCCTGAAAGATGATGCTGTGAAAGTGCTGCACTCAATATGCCAGCAAATTTGGAAAACTCAGCAGTGGCCACAGGACTGGACAAGGTCAGTTTTCATTACAATCCCAAAGACAGGCAATGCGAAAGAATGCTCAAACTACTGCACAATTGCACTCATCTCACACGCTAGTAAAGTAATGCTCAAAATTCTCCAAGCCAGGCTTCAGCAATATGTGAACCATGAAATTCCAGCTGGTCGAGCTGGTTTTAGAAAAGGCAGAGGGACCAGAGATCAAATTGTCAACATCCGCTGGACCATGGAAAAAGCAAGAGAGTTCCAGAAAAACATCTATTTCTGCTTTATTGACTATGCCAAAGCCTTTGACTGTGTGGATCACAATAAACTGTGGAAAATTCTTCAAGAGGTGGGAATACCAGATCACCTAACCTGCCTTTTGAGAAATCTATATGCAGGTCAGGAAGCAACAGAACTGGGTATGGAACAACAGACTTTTTCCAACTAGGAAAAGGAGTATGTCCAGGCTGTATATTGTCACCCTGCTTATTTAACTTCTATGCAGAGTACATCATGAGAAACGCTGGACTGGAAGAAGCACAAGCTGGAATCAAGATTTCCAGAAGAAATATCAATGACCTCAGATATGCAGATGACACCACCCTTATAGCAGAAAGTGAAGAGGAACTAAAAAGCCTCTTGATGAAAGTGAAAGAGGAGAGTGAAAAAGTTGGCTTAAAGCTCAACATTCAGAAAACTAAGGTCATGGCATCTGGTCCCATCACTCCATGGGAAATAGATGGGGAAACAGGGGAAACAGTGTCTGACTTTATTTTTTTGGGCTCCAAAATCACTGCAGATGGTGATTGCAGCCATGAAATTAAAAGATGCTTATTCCTTGGTAGGAAAGTTATGAGCAACCTAGATAGCATATTCAAAAGCAGAGACATTACTTTGCCAAGAAAGGTCCATCTTGTCAAGGCTATGGTTTTTCCAGTAGTCATGTATAGATGTGGAAGTTGGACTGTGAAGAAGGCTGAGCACCGAAGAATTGATACTTTTGAACTGTGGTGTTGGAGAAGACTCTTGAGAGTCCCTTGGACTGCAAGGAGATCCAACCCGTCCATTCTAAAGGAGATCAGTCCTGGGTGTTCTTTGGAAGGAGTGATTCTGAAGCTGAAACTCCAGTACTTTGGCTACCTCATGCAAAGAGTTGACTCACTGGAAAAGACTCTGATGCTGGGAGGGATTGGAGGCAGGAGGAGAAGAGGACGACAGAGGATGAGATGCCTGGATGGGATCACCGACCCAATGGACATGAGTTTGGATGAACTCCGGGAGTAGGTGATGGACAGGGAGGCGTGGCATGCTGCAATTCATGGGGTCGCAGAGTTGGACACAACTGAGTGACTGAACTGAACTGAATTGATTTTTCATGGTTTAGTTATACTCTTTAATTAATGCAATTATAGTATTTTATTAGCTGCTCAAAAGCTGGCCAGGCTCCTCTGTCCGTGAAATTGTCCAAGCAAGAATACTGGAGTAGGTAGCCATTCCATTCTCCAGGTGATCTTCCCAACTCAGGGATAAAACTTGAGTCTCCTGCATTGCAGGCAGATCCTTTACCATCTGAGCTACCAGGGAAGCCCTAAGTGTAAAGTTAATTTTATTTTTAACATCTTTCTTAAAAACAAAAGGGCCTTATATTGTGTTCTACCCACCACCCTACTAATAACTTCAATGCTTTGATTTCATTATTGCTTGATACAGTTAGTATATATTTCGATTAACATATTGTTTCTAGTTTCCTTGATTTCTAGCTTTGTTTTTTCCTTTGGTAGTGTCTTAAGCCTTCCTTCTCAGATAATTTTCATTATCCCTAAATTATAGACATTATGTGCTACTTTAGGAAGTGATAGTTTTCAGATATATTCATAAGCAGTTTTTGTCTATACAAAGATCTTAATATCACTTTCATTGATGAAAAACTTGCTTTGCAAACTACCGCAAATTGCGCTCATCTCACAGGCTAGTAAAGTGATGCTTAAAATTCTCCAAGCCAGGCTTCAGCAATATGTGAACCGTGAACTTCCTGATGTTCAAGCTGGTTTTAGAAAAGGCAGAGGAACCAGAGATCAAATTGCCAACATCCGCTGGATCATGGAAAAAGCAAGAGAGTTCCAGAAAAACATCTATTTCTGCTTTATTGACCATGCCAAAGCCTTTGACTGTGTGGATCACAAGAAACTGTGGAAAATTCTGAAAGAGATGGGAATACCAGACCACCTAACCTGCCTCTTGAGAAATCTGTATGCAGGCCAGGAAGCAACAGTTAGAATTGGACATGGAACAACAGACTGGTTCCAAATAAGAAAAGGAGTGTGTCAAGGCTGTATATTGTCACCCTGCTTAATTAACTTATATGCAGAGTACATCATGAGAAACGCTGGACTGGAAGAAACACAAGCTGGAATCAAGATTGCTGGGAGAAATATCAATAACCTCAGATATGCAGATGACACCACCCTTGTGGCAGAAAGTGAAGAGGAACTAAAAAGCCTCTTGATGAGAGTGAAAGAGAAGACTGAAAAAGTTGGCTTTAAGCTGAACATTCAGAAAACGAAGATCATGGCATCTGGTCCCATCACTTCATGGGAAATAGATGGGGAAACAGTGGAAACAATGTCAGATTTTATTTTGGGGGGGCTCCAAAATCACTGCAGATGGTGACTGCAGCCATGAAATTAAAAGACGCTTGCTCCTTGGTAGGAAAGCTATGACCAACCTAGATAGCATATTCAAAAGCAGAGACATTACTTTGCCAACTAATGTCCGTCTAGTCAAGGCTATGGTTTTTCCAGTAGTCATGTATAGATGTGGAATTTGGACTGTGAAGAAGGTGAGTGCCGAAGAATTGATGCTCTTGAACTGCGGTGTTGGAGAAGACTCTTGAGAGTCCCTTGGACTGCAAGGAGATCCAACCAGTCCATCCTAAAGGATATCAGTCCTGGGTGTTCATTGGAAGGACTGATGTTAAGGCTGAAACTCCAATACTTTGGTCACCTCATATGAAGAGCTGACTCATTGGAAAAGACTCTGATTCTGGGAGGGATTGAGAGCAGGAGGAGAAGGGAACGACAGAGGATGAGATGGCTGGATGGCATCACTGACTGGATGGACATGAGCTTGGTTAAACTCCAGGAGTTGGTGATGGACAGGGAGGCCTGGCATGCTGCGATTCATGGGGTTGCAAAGAGTCGGACACGACTGAGTGACTGAACTGAACTGAACTGAAGTTTCACTGCCACTTATTTTATTGTAGACTTAAAATAAATTATTCTCATTGGGATCCACTGGGCTTCTCATAAAGGCAAAATATCATCATTCATTAATTCTGGAAATTCTGAGTTATTAATTATTTCAGTATTCACTTTTTTCTTTAGTCTCCCTCTAAAATAGTATCTATTTCTCCTGTAAGTCTCTTAAACTTCATATCTTCTGTCTCTTTGTCCCTGGCAAGACACACTAGTAGGAGTACATCAAAGAGAATAGTTTTTTTTATTATTATTATATAGGTAATGTCACTTCTAGGCCTAAACTTGTTTAGATTTAGAATTTTCATCAGAAATTTTTAGAAAAACATTTTTATACTTCTCTGATTGTTTTCCTTTTCAGAGTAATTTTTAACTAGTTTATCTGCAGAGGAGGTTGCCCCTTGTGGAGTTTCTATGGGGTTTTAATGGTGGTTTCAGATTTGTCCTATTTGTTGCATTCCAATTTTTGCTTCATACGCCTCAAGAACTTCAGTCATTACATTCAGAATCTAGGTCAAAAGTTCTGAAATATACCTCCAGGATAAATGCCAATTCTAGTGATTGTTTACCATATGAATTACTTTTTATTATAGTTTTGGTCCTCTGTAGAATATAGTTTCTTTCTCACCATCTAAGCCAAGAATTTTAAAGGGTATTTAAAATATGTCATCTATCACTTGGGGGTATGCTTATCTGAAGTGGATTAATTTTGAAATGATTAACCCATTATTATATGAAACTCTTTATTATAATAAATATTAAGTAATAATATTTTAAATAATTTTAAAATGAGATGTATATATTTGCTAAATACAACTTGTGTCTATTTCTAGCTTTTAAAAAACAGTATATAATCTATGCAATCATTAAAATACATCCAAAATATCAAAAGCCATACAGTAGAATATAAATTAACATACTAGGAATTGACACAAAGAATACCTAACAAAATAGAGTGTTCAACTTGAAAGAACCCAACTTAAAAGTGTGGCCACCAAAGAATAATAGACATAAAGAAACATGACAAGAAAAAATACTCAGACACATCTGTTTCTTGGCCTTTAGCCTGAAAAGCCATGTGTCACATGGATCTTTATGTGATAAGATACTTTCTACAACCTGACAGATGATAGCTTCCAACAGCCTTATAAAATGGCAGGAAAAGTAATTACATGGCTATTTCTAATTTTTATTCTCTGTGTCCATCATAATTTTCAAAATCAGCATGCATTACAGGCTTTGTTATAGGGAGTTAAAGTGAGCAAGGGATAGAACAATCTCATACTTTGCTTTAAAATAGCAAAACAGCATAGAGAAGCGGATAAATGTACTATTAGCATGTCCCTGAAATAAGTAGCATCTATATCTATTTATCTATTTAACTACTATCTGTCTACCAACCCACCTGTTCTACAAACAGACCTTTTAGAGATATTAAAAAACAATTTCAGATTGAATATTATTTCTCAATTGTAGACCTAAATGACTTATATGTAAAACCCTTTAGCAATCTGATGTCATGAATGTCACAATTTTAACTGGAAAAGCATGGGGAAAACATCACATAACATTTTTTTGTAACTTTATGTGTAAAGGGTTTTTTTTTTTTCTTTTGGTCCCTTCTACTTTCACTTTCTAATTTAAGGCTTTAATAAATCAGACACTTGTTCTTATGAGACTCTTTAAAAACCTCCATAGGGTTTTTGTACTTTTAGTTCTCACAAAGAAAATTTCAGCTAAAGAACTATGGTAAATTGCCAATTTTTTGAGCTTTCTTGATAGCTCAGTTGGTAAAGAATCCATTTGTAATGCAGGAGTTCAGTTCAGTTCAGTCGCTCAGTCGTGTCTGACTCTTTGCGACCCCATGAACTGCAGCACGCCAGGCCTCCCTGTCCATCACCAACTCCTGGAATTCACTCAAACTCACGTCCATCGAGTCAGTGATGCCATCCAGCCATCTCATCCTCTGTTGTCCCCTTCTCCTCCTGCCCCCAATCCCTCCCAGCATCAGAGTCTTTTCCAATGAGTCAAGTCTTCACATGAGGTGGCCAAAGTACTGGGGTTTCAGCTTTAACATCATTCTTTCCAAAGAAATCCCAGGGCTGATCTCCTTCAGAATGGACTCGTTGGATCTCCTTGCAGTCCAAGGGACTCTCAAGAGTCTTCTCCAACACCATAGTTCAAAAGCATCAATTCTTCGGCGCTCAGCCTTCTTCACAGTCCAACTCTCACATCCATATATGACCACAGGAAAAACCATAGCCTTGACTAGACAGACCTTAGTCAGCAAAGTAATGTCTCTGCTTTTGAATATGCTATCTAGCTTGGTCATAATTTTTCTTCCAAGGAGTAAGCGTCTTTTAATTTCATGGCTGCAGTCACCATCTGCAGTGATTTTGGAGCCCCCCAAAATAAAGTCTGACACTGTTTCCACTGTTTCCCCATTATTTCCCATGAAGTGATGGGACCGGATGCCATGATCTTCGTTTTCTGAATGTTGAGAGAGAAGACCTGCTGGAGAAGGGATAGGCTACCCGCTCCAGTATTCTTGGGCTTCCCTTGTGGCTCAGCTGGTAAAGAATCTGCCCACAATGTGGGAAACCTCAGTTGGAACTCTGGGTTGGGAAGATCCTCTAGAAAAGGGACGGCTATTCACTTCAGTATTCTAGCCTGGAGAATTCCTTGGCCTGTATAGTCCATGGGATTGCAAAGAGTTGGACACGACTGAGCGATTTTCACTTCACTTCACCAATTTTGCACTAAGTAATTGAAATATATAACACATTCCCATATTATTATGTTAATGTCTATTACTTGATTAAGAATCCCTGCAAAATACAAAAGTTTATTTACTCAACTAATTAGACTTATTGTTAATACAATGTAAAAAATGAAAGGCAGTTATGTGGTTAACATTTTACCTTCAAATTTTATTAATTACAAAATACATAATTTGATCAATTATAAAGATAATGAAAACACTATTTACTATCATACAAACCAACAATTTTAACATTTTAATTTAAAATTAAGAAAATAATGCTGAAAAATTGAGATTAAAGTAATTATTTGTAAACAGTACTTCTGCACCCATGGGAGAGTGTTATTGTGAATTTTCTGAAATTACTCCTAATTAAAATAACCTATTGTCTCCATAATTTTTTTTTAAGTTTATAGTAATAATTTCCAATGAATAATTTTCATTGTATTTTAAGTAGCATTCTCCTCCTCTCTTCAATTAAAGACATGGTCAAAGATCAATAGCCAATCTCTCTATGATACTACAATTCAAAAGAGAAATAGTGCAGTGTGGCCAATACAATAAAATCGTTTTCATTACAAAACGTTCAAATATCATCAGCAACAGAAAAATATGTCAATTTTCCATATGGCGTATATGACTGGCAATCAATTTTTAAATAATGTTTCTATCTAAAATGAAATGTTTCAGCTGATAGTTGCTTCTAGTTTCTAGCACTGACCATCCTTCAGAGCTAAATTACAGATACAGTGTATATGAATATAGAAACCAAAGAATAAAATTATTATTAAAGTATGATTTACTGGGAAGACTATAGTGAGATGTAATGGGAAGAGGGTGTAAGTGAGGTGAATACGGATCCATGCTTTTCTTTTTGCAAAGGCACACACAGAGCTTACTTAAATACATTTTAAACATAAACTTGATGTGATAACATTATGATCAATATTCACAGCTAAGATTTGTGGAACACTCAAATTTCTTAAGGAGTGACATAATAATAGTGCTATCTACTAATGGTAAGAACATCAGGGGATTCCAAGGAATGAATAATATTGTAAGAAACCCAGAAGTGGGACCTGGAGCTGGTACAGACTATACTCTTCTATGGACAAGAAGATATTAGGATAAGACAGACTTAAAATCTGGTACATGTGATTTTTTGTTGTTGTTGTTGTTTCAGTGTCTAAGTAGGTAATGAAATGGCAATTGTAAGGTGAGTTCAAATATTTTGTCTGGTATCATATTTATATATTGTGAGAATAATCGTTTATAAAACAAACAAATGATTTTGAGATAAACACATAGGTTTAAAGGCTGATTAACCATAGGGTACTATTAATAGTTTGACCACTTAATTATATGATATGTGGCTCACATTATACTTGAGAATACTTCCCACTTTGTGACACATAATTAAAGTAGTTCATTCTCCAGTGAGCTCAGAAAAGCAGGAGCTCCCAATGCTACCTGACTTGGAGAAGCAGTAACAAAAGGAGGTAGAGACACTGCCGCTGCTGCTAAGTCACATCAGTCGTGTCCGAGTCTGTGCGACCCCATAGGCGGCAGCCCACCAGGCTTGCCCATCCCCGGTATTCTCCAGGCAAGAACACTGGAGTGAGTTGACATTTCCTTCTCCAATGCATGAAAGTGAAAAGTGAAAGTGAAGTCACTCAGTCATGTCCAACTCTTAGCAACCCTGTGGACTGCAGCCTACCAGGCTCCTTCGTCCATGGGATTTTTCAGGCAAGAATACTGGAGTGGGGTGCCATTGCCTTCTCCAGTAGAGACACTAGATATAGGTTTATAATTTACCTCAGTTCTGCAATACAGAGGGAATCACAGGTTCCTTGTGGGAACAGGCGCCAGGAATTTTATTAAATCATGGTTTACTGTTTGTCTCAAGTTATAATGTTAGTATAATAGTGATAGTGGAAGATGATTCTATGAAATTCAATGTCAAGCTAAAAGGAAGATTTCACTCAGCCGTGTCCAACTCTTTGCAACCCCGTGGACTGTAGCCTAGCAGGCTTCTCAGTCCATGGGATTTTCCAGGCAAGAATATTGGAGTGGGTTGCCATTTCCTTCTCCAAAAGGAAGATTAAAATATATATTTCAAGGCTTAATACAAATGGCAGAGGAAGGGTTGTGTAGAAAGAGACAACTAAGTAAATAAAACCCAATACAGTAAGTGCTATAAAGTAGCAGTTAATATGCTCTGGATCTTAAGGAAAGCTAAAGTTGGGAGGTGCTGTTTGTAGCTAATAAGTGACAGCAAGAACAGACAGAAATGGCAGAAGTAGCAGCCCAGAGATGTAACAGTGAATAAATAAGACATTCTAGAATCAACTGACACTTTTCTGTGGCTACAGATTAAGTTGTGTGCAGGGGAAAAGAAAAGGTAAATTAAGATGTAAACAAAGTGAAATCTATGCATATGAGATTTTCAAGTCCATATTAAGAAATTTGGACTCCATATTTACAGGTAAATGATGAATATTTATAAGCAAAGAAGTAAAACAGAGTCATATATTATAACATATTATAGTCATATATTACAGTCTGTGCCTGCATGGGTCAGAGATCATGTGGGGAGTGATTTAGCAGCAAAATGGGGAGTGGAAAGTTAGAAGACTGAGAAGCAGAAGGTGGAGAGGAATTACCTACATACGGGAGAGGGAAGAGAACTCTCACTTACTGAGCAATACTTCTGTGTAAGAGCTGTGCTAGGCTTCAAGTGAATATATGTTTTCTTGACTTGTGCTGCAAACCTATGTAAGCAGATATAATATCCATCTTACAGATCAGTTTAAATTTCATGGAAGTAGAACACAGAGCCGTACCCAAGCCATACCCATACTCAACTACTGACAGTTAACACAATTAATTTAAGTGACTTATTCTACTAAAATTGACTTTTGTTGGGCAAACTGTCTTTCACTGAGTTTAAAAGTTATGGTTTGCAGGACAGAATTTAGGAAACATAAAGAGAAAGCTAAACATTGATAGGTGAGGAAAGCATAGCACGGTAAGAGGAAGAATACAAATTAAAGTGGGGAAAGAAGAGCAATTGACACTAACAGCAATGTCAATGGAAAGACTATGGTGGCCTCAAACTGTAAAAACCAGACTATTTAATAAAGGCCCAAGCAAATGTGCATCTTGTGTGAGAAGTTTAGGGGCAGTTCATATAAAGGAGTCATGTTCCTTTTCTGAATTTACTTGAAGCAGAAACTAAGAGTCTTGGAGAGACAAGGAGTTAAGTTCTAGCCAGAGGAGATTGGGAGGAATTTATGATTCTTAAGAACTCTCTGAGATATTAGAAGCAGTGGGGGATCCCCATTGGGTATAATTCAAACCAAAATGCATTCAACTATCAATAGCAAAGTCGCTCAGTCATGTCCAACTCTTTGCGACCCCATGGACAGTAGCCAACCAGGCTCCTCCGTCCATGGGATTGTCCAGGCAAGAATACTGGGGTGGGTTGCCATTTCCTTCTCCAGGGGATCTCCCCAACCCAGGGATCGAACCCTGGTCTCCTGCATTGTAGACAGATGCTTTACCATCTGAGCCACCAGGGAGAGGGCAATTATCATTAATAACTGGCTTTTCATAGGGAAGATGATAGCAAATACCTGGGTTAATTTACCAAGTAGCCCAGAGAACCAAGTATCTGTAAGAAAGTAGGGCCTCTAATACCCACACCTACTTACATTTACAAATCTCCTTTCCCTCTTAACATAGAAACACCAAGAGAAATACCATCCCTGACCCCTTCTACCTTCACCAAAAAATCCCCCAGATTTTAGCTATCATTTTGGAATAAATGCATGTTATAATTTCTTTATTTATATTAACAGCTTATAATAGATTTTCTATTGTTCTGGATTAACTCATCCGCTAAATTTTTAAAATACTTTATGGTAAAATTTAAGATATGCCTGTATTTGTTGCTAATGGACAATTAACAAAGTACCTCAGTTTCCTAAAAAAAAATACAGCTACAAGACCATTGCATTTAGACTCCCATTGAACAACTTTTCTTTAGTAATAAATTTTCAGAGCAAAAGGTTAACTTGTAAATTCAATAAGAACATTTTACTTTCTTAGTGACCTGAGTGCTAATATAATGAATAAAGCATCATTTTATTGCACACAACATATGGGGATTAATTTCCAATTTCATTACAATGTTTCATCAGGTGTAAACAGGCCTTTATGTCTTACAGATTTAACTGTGAAAAAATAATTTAGATATTCTGGTAAGTAATCTAAAGGAAGGTTATGAAAATTTCAAATCTAATTTCTGAAAGAGGCACACAAGAGATATAATTCCTAATAGACATTCTTTTCAATGGATTGCCTATATCTAGTATGCTATAAAATTGTCCATAGTCGCTTCTCGCACTTCTGCATTTTTAATATTGTCTGACTTAGGAAAGATAGACTATTCAAAGGAGAAAATCAAAATCTCTAATAGGAAATGGTATAAAGTTGGACTAAATTATCTTATGTGCTCCTCTGTCTTTTTAACCAGACTTTAGCAATGTTGTATTGTTCAGCCAAAATCAGATCAATACCTAACTGAAACAGCAACAGCCACAGAGAAAAACCTGTATTGTTTTAAGAGAAAAGATGAATTAGCATAGTGAACACAAGCTAGTGATCTCATTTAGAGATTTGGATTCTAAACTATGAACAGTGCAATATCCTGCGGAAGAAAAAAAAAAAAGACAATTTTTATCCAAAACAGAATATTCTCACCCTGAGAAAGATGGCAGGTAATGTAGTGTGATCTCCAACTATTTGCACTTTGACAGTAGCATCCTGAATATATAAACTTTGGATTTCACTCAAGAATTAGAATAATCAAATATGGGTGACTAAAAATCAAACATTGCATTTGAAGAGATATAATTATATATGCATTAAAGTGCTTTCTTTTTTCCATTGGTTGATGAGAGGCTTTAGTTTGGTAATGTATTCAGGACCACTTGGAGCTCAAAGTGGAAAAGCATTAAGAGAAAATTATTATTAGTATCCTTCTCGGAAGGAAATGTGTGCACCGTGATTCAATGGATAAAACTAATATACATAATTGTAGATCGCTGGTTCAGCAACTTCCACTCAATAGCAGAAGCGTTATGATGAAAATTCATTTCACAAAATAAGAAGTATCTATAGAAAACTGTTAATTATAAAAGATTTTCTCACAAGCTTTAATATTTTGTAGACAAAAGAATAAGAAAGAATGTTAATTTGCAATGCAATTTACTAGGTGAATGATATTGGGCAAAGTAGGTTATCACATCTAAGCCCTATTTCTTCATCTTTCATATGGAATGAAACATAAATGGCTATTACAAATATTAAAATTCTATAACATGCCGAGCTCTTTGTTTTGAATGTATAATAATTCCTCAACACTCAGATAGGAAATCACTAGAGGGAAATCAAGGCCAAAGGCCATAAAGATGTATATAGTATTGTAGGTTTTTTTTTTAATTTAAAGAGGAAAAAAAACTTAAGGTTATTTTTTAAAGTGCAAGAATAACTCAGTCAGGTATGTTAATAAATAAGGTGCATGTACTTCACATTTGAAAGTTCTGTATATTTAGGAAACTGAATAATGTTTCATATTTAAAATATATGATATAAATAAAGCATATTTATATAAAACCCAACAATTATATTTCTGTAATATTCTGCATTGTTAATATTCATCAGGATGTTGTATTTTGCTTTATTTTTCAAAAGAGGTAAAGGATATGGAGAACATTCAGAAAAAAAAAAAAAGAAATGATTTTGGATATAAAATAGTACCTTAAGGGAATGGTTGAAATAGCTGGTATTATTTAGTTTGAGATAAAGTGGCTAACAAAGGGGAAGATTAGACATCTATCTTCATTAGGATATGAATTGAACTAGATGACTTACTGAAATCCATTTTCCTTTTTTGGTAATATATAATGCTACTTTCTTCTAAGGTAAATATATATTGATGTAGATACAGATATAGTTCAATAGGTGAAGCGACAATAAACATTAAGAACACTGAATATTCCTTACATACGCACATAGACACATTCAGTATTTCTCAAAGCTGAGACTCAGAATCATACATATCATATCACCCAGTAATTGTTTAAAATGCAGATTCCTGAGTACTTCCCAGGGCCTACTGAATCAAAATCTTTGGTGATGGGATTTGAGAATCTACAGATGTAATAAGCACACGAGATGATGTGTAAGTTCACTGGAATTGGAGAACCACTGATTTAGAAGAAAATGCTTAGTTCTGTACATTTTTCAGTTGACTGTCAAGGTCACCATGGCGGTCACCTCCTTGTAAGCTAGCCTGGAAAGGGAAAAGAGTTTTAACCATGTGTGTTGAAGATTTATGAGCTAAGACTGATAATTGCCTTGCATTCACATTCCATTGGCTACAATCCAGTTAAACAACCACACCTTACATAATGGTGTCCTGGAAATCTAATCCAGTTGTATGCACACGAAAAGGAAACAGGAATTCTCTGACTAAATCTAACTCCATGGAGGCAGTGGAAAAAGATTCCTTTTCGTTGTTTCTCAAAATGGGGTAGATGCAATCTCTGGAGTTTCCTAGACACCACCCTGACTGGATTAGAATCTTGGCATTGTGGCCTAGAAATAATCATTTTAAACAACTTTCTCATGATATTCTTAGACATAGTAAAATTTGAGAATGATTCCTAGATATTTTTTCTCCCTTTTTCTCTATCATGTTTTCCTTAAAGAGTAATTTAAAAAATTTTTTTCACCTGATTTTCTAGAAGAAGCAGCCATTTAAAAAATATTTGGAGGACATATTTTAATGAAGAATTGTATCTGTATTAATTTTTGAATCAAAGACCATCTGCCTATAGACAATCTTATGCCAAGTGAAAAAGAAATGTTCATGAGCTGATACTAATCACTGAAGCTTTTCTTGTTTCCTCCAACAGAGTCTTGCTCCATATTAAAGGAAGAAAGGATTAAGAGCTATGGTTTTTACTGAAACAAACAAAAATTTAACTTCTGCATCAGCTATTTTTTTTTTTTTTCTATTGAAGAATTTTTTTAAAAAGAAATGTTAATATTCTCCTTTCAGGGATTATTTTTTTTAATCATTTTAAGTTGAAGTACTCCATAGTTTTTTGTTTACTAGGCTATTTGAGATACATTTGGTAAGCAGCTACTAGTCACTCATGATCCCTGAAACCCAAGATGCCCACAGTAATGTGGTAATTTCAATTACCTCTTATCAAGACTAATATCTTCAAAAATGACCAGAATAAATATATAGTGGGAAATTGCAAGTCTGTGATGATAATTTTAGAAAAGGAAATGCACAAGTCTACTGATTTCTTAATTTTTTAAAAAAATTTTTCTCCTGCTGTGAAATGCCCTATAATTGCATTTTCCAAACAAAAAGATGAGTTAAAAAGGAAAGTATTTATAAACTAAACCATTTTAATATGTTCTGTCAATAACCAATAAATATTCTGAAACATGTTCAGAGGTTTTAGACTTTCTTTATGAAAGTTGGAAGATTGGCTAAACCTAAATTCTAACAAATACTGACAGAGAAGCTGCCTTATGCCAGGTATCTAACAGAGAAAATATATGAAACTGCAGTTCCCACAGGCCCAAACAGTCAATATATTCTCATGATGCATTTGTAATTACAGAATGAAATATTCAGTTAGATATAGGTTTTTCACTGTTCAAAAAATATTATTTGTATGACAAAAGGCTATTGTATGAAAAATAGCTTATTCTAATTTCTCTTTATATGTCATTTATTCCTTTCTACAAACAGCCTCTACTCCATTACGAATCATTCCATGACTGTTGTTATAATTTAAAATATCTCTATGATATGTTAGTGATTATAAAGATATTCTTTTCTGCTTAAAGCACCATTTGAAAAATGGAAAGATCCGTATACTCATTTTACGACAAGAAAATATTTATGAGATACCCTTAGTTCCATGGTGAAACAACGGTCATACAAGTCTTTAATGAAATATTGTTAGTCTGTTTCTACTAATCTCCTTAACTAAATGTTTTGATGTTAAAGGAAATTTCAATTAAAATAATCCTCACTGACCATTAAATTAATGGTGGAAATAGTAGAACGCAAGTATTAATACATGTAAGGATCACAAAAGAAGCAAAATTTCTATTCATCATAAAAAAATAAATAACTTTCCATCCAAGATTCCTTATCACATTTAACCAAAATATAATTATGACACTCTTTCTTCAGTTCAGTTCAGTCTCTCAGTCATGTCTGACTCTGTGACCCCACGAACCACAGCACATCAGGCCTCCCTGAACATCACCAACTCCCAGAGTCTACCCAAACTCATGTCCATTGAGTCGGTGATGCCATCCAGCCATCTCATCCTCTGTCACCTGCTTCTCCTCCTGCCCTCAATCTTTCCCAGCATCAGTGTCCTTTCCAATGAGTCAGCTCTTCACATCAGGTGGCCAGAGTATTGGAGTTTCAGCTTCAACATCAGTCTTTCCAATGAACATCCAGGACTGATCCCATTAGGATGGTTGGATCTCCTTGCAGTCCAAGGGACTCTCACGACTTTTCTCCAAAACCACAGTTCAAAAGCATCAATTCTTTGGCGATCAGCTTTCTTTATAGTCCAACTCTCACATCCATACATGACTACTGGGAAAACTATAGCCTTGACTAGATGGGCCTTTGTTGACAAAGTAATGCCCCTGCTTTTTAATATGCTGTCTAGGTTGGTCAAAACTTTCCTTACAAGAAATATGCGTCTTTTAATTTCATGGCTGCAATCACCATCTGCAGTGATTTTGGAGCCCAAAAATATAAATTATCTCACTGTTTCCACTGTTTCCCCATCTATTTCCCATGAAATGATGGGACTGGAGCCCATGATCTTAGTTTTCTGAATGTTGAGCTTTAAGCCAATTTTTTCACTCTCTTTATTTACTTTCATCAAGAGGCTCTTTAGTTCTTCTTCACTTTATGCCATAAGAGTGGTATCATCTGCATATCTGAGGTTATTGATATTTCTCCTGGCAATCTTGATTCCAGCTTGTGCTTCTTCCAGCCCAGCATTTCTCATGATGTTATCTGCATAGAAGTTAAATAAGCAGGGTGATATACAGCCTTGACATACTCCTTTTCCTATTTGGAACCTGTCTGTTGTTCCATGTCCAGTTGTAACTGTTGCTTCCTGACCTGCATACTAGTTTTTTAAGAGCCAGGTCTGGTAGTCTTGTATTCCCACCTCTTGAAGAATTTTCCACAGTTTGTTGTGATCCACACAGTCAAAGGCTTTGGCACAGTCAATAAAGCAAAAACAGATGTTTTTCTGGAACTCTTGCTTTTTCAATGATCCAACACATGTTGGCAATTTGATCTCTGGTTCCTCTGCCTTTTATAAAATCAGCTTGAACATCTGGAAGTTCATGGTTCATGTACTGCTGAAGCCTGGCTTGGAGACGCAATTTTGAGCATTACTTTACTAAAATGTGAGATGAGTGCAATAGTGTAGTAGTTTGAACATTCTTTGGCATTCCGTTTCTTTGGGGTTGGAGTGAACACTGACCTTTTCCAGTCCTGTGGCCACTGCTGAATTTTCAAAATTTGCTGGCATGTTCAGTGCAATACTTTCACAGCATCATCTTTTAGGATTTGAAGTAGCTCAACTGGAATTCCATCACCTCCCCTATCTTTGCTTATAGTGATGCTTTCTGAGACCCACTTGACTTTGCATTCCAGGATGTCTGGCTCTAAGTGAGTGTCATGCCATCATGATTATCTGGGTCATGAAGATCTTTTTTGTACAGTTCTTCTATGTATTCTTGCCATCTCTTCTTGATATCTTCTGCTTCTGTTAGGTCCATAACATTTCTGTCCTTTATTGGATAAAATGTTCTGCATAAATGTTCCCTTGCTATCTCTCATTTTTTTGAAGAGATCTCTAGTCTTTTCCATTCTGTTGTTTTCCTCTATTGCTTTGCATTGATCAGTGAGAAAGGCTTTCTTATCTCTCCTTGCTATCTTTGGAACTCTGCATTCAGATGCTTATATCTTTCCTTTTCTCCTTTGTTTTCACTTCTCTTCTTCTCACAGCTATTTGTAAGGCCTCCTCATACAGCCATTTTGCTTTTTTGTATTTCTTTTCCATGGGGATGGTCTTGATCCCTGTCTCCTGTACAATGTCACGAACCTCCATCCAGAGTTCATCAGGCACTCTATCACATCTAGTCCCTTAAATCAATTTGTCACTTCTACTGTGTAATCATATGGGATGGTCTAGTGGTTTTCCCTATTTTCTTCAATTTAAGTCTGAACTTGGCAATAAGGAGTTCATGATCTGAGCCACAGACACTCTTTAATTTGCCCCATATATATATCCCTCATAGCTCAGCTGGTAAAGAATCCACCTGCAATGCAGGAGACCCTGGTTTGATTCCTGGGGTGGGAAGATCCTCTGGAGAATGGATAAGCAACCCACTACAGTCTTCTTGGCCTTCCCTGTGGTTCAGCTGGTAAAGAATCCCCCTGCAATGTGGGAAACCTGGGCTCCATCCCTGGGTTGGGAATATCCCCTGGAGAAAGGAAAGGCTACCCACTGCAATATTCTGGCCTGGAGAATTCCAAGGACATGGGGTTGCAAAGAGTCAGACACATGGTTGCTTAGTCGCATCCGACTCTTTGAGACCCTATGGACTGTAGCCCACTAAGCTCCTGTATCCATGGGATTTTCCAGGCAAGAATATTGGAGTGAGTTGCCATTTCCTTCTTAGGGGATCTTCCCAACCCAGGGATCGAACTCAGGTCTCACACATTGCGGGCAGACTCTTTACTGTGTGAGCCACTAGGGAATCCCATTATATGCATATAAAAGCTGCTTCTACCTAGTGTCTGCTCTCAGGTTGTTCTACCACACTTGGTCTAATAGGGTGCATAATATTTTAACTTTGAAAAGGCAAAAACAAAACATTAAATTCATAAGAAATACAATTAAAAACAAAGCAAACTTTTTAAAATTCTGAAATACTGTTACCAAATGATGTTTTCCTTATTTACAAGTGTTTTTCTATATCAACAAAAAAAATGACAACCCAAAGGATTATAATTTAATATGGCCTTTTAGGAAAAATATGCAAACTAGACAACCAATATAGAAATAAATGCTTAACCTCACTCAAAATTACTTTCAAACAAAACAAACTAGTTATCTAATGTATTTTCAAAGACTAAAATATCTCTAATATTTAGGTCTGTCTAGCATATGCAAATGTGATGTAATCTTAAACTGTCAGATGGAGTAAAACTTTGTACAATAATCTTGAGAGACAATTAACATCTATCAAAATTTTAAATCTATCTTCAAATATACAATTTCACTCTACAACATACTTTTGCATTTAAGGAAAAGAATCTCACTAATTTCTAGTCTTCCTTTTCCTTTTTTTTTTTTTTTGCTTGTTTTTCTTTTTCTTTCCTTATTGTTCTGGATATGTTTTCAAGTAGCTTTCTCAAAATGGGTATGTGCAAAAGGTTTTTAGTTATCTAAAGGCATCTTTATTCATTCTTCCAAGGGAACAATAAACTGTGTCACTCAGTACACTTAAGGTTGAGGTTATGTTCTTAAGTAGAACCAGAAACTGCAAAAGAGGAAAGACAGAGCCTTCCTAACAGTATTGCCTCAAACTAAGCAAATATTAAATCTTCTATTAGAAAATTCCTGTATTTTATTGCGCTACAAATAGTGTCTCCATTCACGAGAGTTGCCTGTATTCATTGTCTCCAGTTTCTAACAATTTCCTCAACTCACTGTAATTTGTCTTCAACTCTGCTTTGCTTCCTCAAAACAACTTTAAGAAAACCAATGAACTCCCTTGTATTAAATCCAATGACCATTATTATGAAATGCTTTAAATTCTCAGCATAATCAGTAGACGTAAAATTCAGTCTCTCATTGGAATTTTTTTGTGCCTTTTCTAGAGAAACATCATATTTGTTGGTATTCTGAATTGGCCTCTTTGGGAGCTAACTCCACAAGACTTAGTCACAGAATTCTTATTCATTATATACACCTATTCATTAGTCAGTAGAGTTTAACCCTGGCTGTGTTTTAGGCTTAACTCAGAAGACATGAATAGTGATATTTCCACAGTATTATGCCCAGAAAATTTTGTATATATAGTTGTTCAGTTGTTAAATCATGTCTGACTCTGCAACGCCATGGACTGCAGCATGCTAGGCTTCCCAGTCCTTTCCTATCTTCTGGAGTTTGCTGAAACGCATGTCCATTGAGTCAGTAATGTCATCCAACCATCTCATCCTCTGTTGCCCCCTTCTCCTTCTGCTCTATATGTGTGTGTGTGTGTGTGTGTGTGTGTGTGTGTGTGTGTGTGTGTGTATGTGTGTGTGTAGGATTCCCTGGATGTTTAATGGTAAAGAACCTGCTTGCCAATGCAGGAGACACAGGAGACTCAGGTTCAATCACTAGGTCAGGAAGATTCCCCTGGAGATTCCCCACTCCATTATTATTACCTAGGACATCTCATGGACAGAGGAGCCTGGCAGGCTTACAGTCCATAGGGTGCAAAGAGGTGGACCTGACTTAGTGACTAAATAACAGTGACAATACATATGAGAGGGTAACAGGCAGGAAGGCTAGGGGTCTCCAAATGGACGAAACAGGCTGCAACTGTCAGACATTCTCTCTCTCTCTTAAGCAGCAGGAGAAAACAAACTACAAGTGTCAGAATTGTTTTCCCCTTCTCTATACAAATTTAAAAGGAGGTTTCTTTTCAAATTCTGTGTTGCCGTGATGACACCTGGTTCCACCTGAACTTAAAACTTCTCTCAAATCTTGAGCTAACCAATGCTTTTTCTTATGGAAATATTTTTCAATATTTCCAAAGTATTTTTTAAGCTATGTTAATGAACTATGTATTTACCCTAGACTCTGTCTTCACTTCAGTTCCCCTAAGACTCAGAACCAACTTGACAAGCCAGTATGTTTTACTCATGCAAATGTTCTCTTAAGCTATGTTAATGAGACTATGTCTTTGCTTGGAAATCAGCCTTTCTTCAAGATTCATGTCAATTGTTTTCTGTTCTGGGACAACTCACCTTGTGCCAATATTATCTCAAAATGCATGTTGTGAGTGAGGGGCCTGGTGCCAGTCTCTGAGTTTTGAGACATTTCCTTTCACTAACTAGCAGTGTGCTGGCATGCTGCAGTCCATGGGATCACAGAGTAGGACACAACTTAGCAACTGAACTGAACTGAGTAGCTATATAACATCCAGCTAAAGACTAGCAGTGCAGCACTCTTTCTGCCCCCTTCTGATGTCTATGTCAGAAGCTTTCTCTGTCTCTTTTATACTTTAATAAAACTTTATCACACAAAAGCTCTGAGTGATAAAGCCTCATCACTGGTCCTGGATTGAATTCCTCTCCTCTAGAGACCAAGAATCTCAGCATCTTTGACAGCTCAGCAACAACCTTTCATCTATATGTGTGTATATGTCCTTTCCCAAAGAGTCTTAGACACTATTTAACTACTTATCACCTATGAAATTTTAATATCATTGTATACTTTATATACCATGATACCATTATTGCCATTACCATTAATACTATTATATACTGTATATTTGTACTATGTGCCTCTCAGTGCTTGTGCATAAACATGTGAGATATTTGTCACCATTCAAGAAATAAGTTTCACCCCTTTGGAGATGATATCACCTTCATTGAGACTACATGGATAATACAGTCCATGGGCACTTTAAATGGTACATGTCCAGAACAAATGTGATTGTTTCACCTCAAACACAATTCCACCAAGGATTTTTATATAAGTAAATGGAACTAACATGTAATCAGCTATAACAGCCAGACGCTTAGAAGGCATCTTTGCAATCCCCTGCTCCTAGCTAAACCCCCGTGCCAAATCTCTCAGTATTTTCTAATTCATTTCATGAATATCTCAGTCACCTGCCAACGTTTTTACGTCTCCCTTTCCACCATCCTAATAGATTCTTGCCTTTATAGAGCCAACAGGGTAACCTTTGGCCTCGATGACTTGAAGCATGAATATGATTGGTAGCTTTCCTAGTGGCTCAGATGATAAAGACTCTGCCTGCAATGTAGAAGACACAGATTCGATCCCTGGGTCAAGAAGATTCCCTGGAAAAGGGAATGACAACCCACTCCAGTGCGCTTGCCTGGAGAATTTCGTTGACAGAGGAGTCTGGCAGACTACAGACCACGGAGTCACAAAGAGTCGGACATGAAGAAAGTGACCAACACACACACACACACACACACACACACACACACACACACACAGGATAGGTATTTTGGCATAGTTGCATATATTAAGATATGGAGAAAGGAAATTAAGTGGTATATTTAGGAGATGTACAAACAAAAGATTAATTTGGAGAATTATTTACATCACTAATCTTAGAGACTTTTAAGTACTTTCTAGCTCTTATCAGTCAATATCCACACAGAATTTCATCAGTGATTTGATTTTGTTTCAATATTATATTTTCCCAAATGTCCTCCATTGTCTCCCGCCCCCCAACACACAGACATGCCTATGATGGCTTAGGGGATCATAATTGTTAACAAAGGCACAGACAGTGGAATAATAATCTCTGATTCATTTGAATTCAAGAAGCCTAGACTCATTTGGGGTCAGGAATACATTGAGAATGAGTAGTGAAATAAGATTCAGCTAAATTAGACGCAACCATATTATAGAGGGTTTGGAAAGAGAAGTTTAGATCTAATGTGACAGCAAAGAGTCAGTCAAGAGACCTGTTCAGAGAAAACTGGGATCTGGAAGTTCTGCAAACACTGGATAGAGTGAGAAAGCCTTGAGTTAAAGATGTTGTTAGCAAAGCTAAGCCTGTCTGTCCTGGAAACCTGCAAAAGAAGAGAAAAAGATGGACTTGTGGAAAATAGGGAAATCATTTGCATCAGCCAACATGCAAATCAGTTCTTTCTAGTAGGAATTATCACATAGCATGGTAGAGAGATCATAGATTTTAAAACATCAGTTCAATTTCTCCTAGATCCACTATTTGTCACCTAGATAACCCAGTATTTGACTCTGCCTATTTAAACTCTATGAATCTTAATTCAATGTGTTTAGCTATTTTCTGGTTATTCGCTGGTAGCTCAGAGGTTAAAGTATCTGCCTCCAATGCAGGAGACACAGGTTCGATCCCTGGGTCGGCAAGACCGCCTGGAGAAGGAAATGGCAACCCACTCCAGTATTCTTGCCTGGAGAATCCCATGGATGGAGGAGCCTGGTAGGCTACAGTCCATGGGGTCTATTTTCTAGTGTTTCAATAAAAAAAGATGGCATGTAAAATTCCTAGTTGAGTCTTCATAAAACACTTAAGAAATGCTGCTTTGGTTTAAAAAAAATTATATTTTACTATGGAGATTGTTCACCATGGAAACCTATTATACACATTTTATAAACAAAAAAAAATATCCTACATATTATTATTTATTTTACTTAGCTTTCATTTTTAGTTCTTAGTTAGGCAGGTATTCTCAGATGGTAATTTTGAAATTTGTAACTGAAAAAAAAAATCCTACAAGTAGTATCATATTGTCTAAATAAGTTTAAATATATATTTTATATGTTATTTTATATATTTGTATTTTCTTCAGGTTCAATATGGTATAATTTTTCTCTTATATATCATTCATGAATTTTATATTACATTTTAACTGCTATTGATGAATTAAAAAATTTAAAAAGCATACAGTTGTCCCATGGGATCTGTGGGGGATCAGCTACAATCCCATGGACTGTAGCTCCACCAGGCTCCTCTGTCCATGGGATTCTCCAGGCAAGAATACTTGATGGGTTGCCATTCTCTTCTCCAGGGGATCTTCCCAACTGAGGGTTTGAACCCAGGTCCCTGCTATTGCAGGCAGATTCTTTATCATCTAAGCCACCAAGGAAGCCCCCAGGAATCTCTAGGGATACCCAAATTCACAGATGCTCAAGTCCTTTATAAATAATGGTGTAATACAGTCAGACCTCCCTCTGTATCTGTGAACATGAAAGCCATGGATAGACTGTGTTTCCTTTACTGTCTTTAAGATTTTTATGTTGCCTTCTTTTACTAAGATAAATTGTGCTTTTACTTCTCTAGTACTATTCTTGCCTGAGAAATCCCATGGGCAGAGGAGCCTGGTGGACTACAGTTCATGAGGTTGCAAAGAGTTGGACATGACTGAGTGACTAACACTTTCATTTTCATAATAACAATAAGTTATTCCCTTTTCCCACTAGTTGCACTGGACCAAGGCACCTTCTCATCCACCTGCTATAGGCTTCAGTTAAGATTTCTTTGTATTTGCATAGCTAATTAGAGTTCACAGAGATGGTTCATATTACCATACTTGATCTTTTTCAATCACCTCAGTAAGAATGAAAAAATAGTATGTTTTATTTTCTAGGTACCTTTACCTCACTGCAGGAACCAATTCCATATTAAGTTGTTTATCCCTCAATGATTTCCAGGTTTATTTTAAAAATTCATTTATATCATTCCCCTGACCTTGTAGAACTGATCGAGAATTACCAGTCCTTTCGTAAGATATATTTTCAAATTAATATGGAATTAGACAGAGGGAGAAGCAAATACTATTAAATTATTATCTTATTACTGAAACTTATTAAAAGTTAATATCCTTCCTTACAGAAAACATGTTAGATATTAATATCTAATTAACATCAGTAATAAACACACAGAAAAAAGACCTAAAAATAAACAAAGTAAAAACCCTCCTCACAGTATCCTACTTTACAGCAAATGAGTCAGGAATGTGTCACCTATATATGTAATGCTGTCTTTTGTTAGGTGTAACTGTTTAAATTGGAAAGATAACAATGGTTCTTAAGTACTTGAGTTTTGAACAAATTTTTAACATACTGAACAACAACAAAAAATGACTCCTTTTGACCTCTTTTCCAATATCTTTCAGTGCTACAGCATATAGAAAACTAAACAATACATTTTCAAGACTACCTTGCAGCTAGATCTCTGAAAGTTCTCATAATCACTCATAATTGAATTTCAATTAAGATTGGGGGTGGAGGAAATGACTCTGATGCATCCATTTTCAGCTGATATAGTTCTAAAAAGATGACAAGGCAGTTTCCTTATCTCTGAATCTCAGTCTCAGTAAAAGAAGGTAATATAAAAATCTTAAGACCAATATGAAGTGTCCATTTTCCAGCTGCCTAACTTTCTATTAGCGGGATTATTGGAGAGACTGTTTTATACTGAGATTATGGTACCCAACCTAGTGTCTGGTCATTCAGCTCTTACAAATACTTTATAATTGTGCGTTTTCCTACTTTTAAATGATTTTCTCTTAGGATTGGTTTCAATTATCTATATGTGAGTAAACTCTATTTGATGCATTCTTAAATATTGGAGACAAATAATTAGCAAGAAAAGACTTGTTACCATGTGAATTATCTCTTCTCCTAAGAAAGTCATAGGGGGTTTGCCTTCCCTATGACACCCCTCCAGTCTCCATATCAATAATACCTTCAGACCTATCCTTGGATAAAACATGTACTTCAGAAGCCCTTTATCCTTAAACATCTCACCTCTCATTCTTTAATACCAAAAAATATGTTTCAGTTCAGTTCAGTCACTCAGTCAAGTCTGACTCTTTGCAACCCCATGAACTGCAGCACGCCATGCCTCCCTGTCCATCACCAACTCCCGGAGTTCACTCAAACTCACATCCATCGAGTAGGTAATGCCATCCAACCATCTCATCCTCTGTCGTCCCCTTCTCCTCCTGCCCTCAATCCCTCCCAGCATCAGAGTCTTTTCCAATGAGTCAACTCTTTGCGTGAGGTGGCCAAAGTACTGGAGTTTCAGCTTCAGCATCATTCCCTCCAAAGAACACCCAGGACTGATCTCCTTTGTAATGGACTGGTTGGATCTCCTTGCAGTCCAAGGGACTCTCAAGAGTCTTCTCCAACACCACAGTTCAAAAGCATCAATTCTTTGGCACTCAGCTTTCTTCACAGTCCAACTCTCACATCAATACATGACTACTGGAAAAACAATAGCCTTGTCTAGATGGACCTTTGTTGCCAAAGAGAGGCTAAAACCTTACATTGCAAAATAAGAACTTAAAAAACATATTTTGGTAAAGTACATATTTGGTTTAAATACTACTTTTGTGTTTGGCTTATGATTAGACAATGAAAAATGATTGTCAACATCAGTTTTTCTTGCTTTATGGGTTGTTGAAGGAAAGAGGAGGTTTTCTAACACCTGAAGGAAGAGGAGGTGATGAGAGATGGGGAATCTTGAAAGCTGTCAGAAAGACCAAAAAAGGGATGATTAATTAATTTTTAGTTTTGCCTACAGTAAAAACTGTTGACTTTAACAGTAGTGGGTTATAGCTGTGAGGGCAAAGACTGAAAGGTGGGTCCCAGGATAGTTTTACCTAATGGGGAAAAAAAGAAACTGGGAGAGAGGTGGAAGTGGCTTAAAATAAAATCATATTTTACAGCTGAGGCTGATGCCAGACCTATTCTCCAAGAAATTATGATGAAAAGTTTTTACAAATACTTAAAAGCTAGTGTGAGTATCTTAATCTGCTTTTGCCTCATAATTCTGATTAAGAATTATTTTATTACTAGATATCTTCTAAGAGGAAAATATGTGATTTTTACAAATGCATTGCTTCTCTAATATGTGTGAGGGTTGTATTTAAAGAAGGAAAACAGGCTAAATGTATATGTATATAGCAAAACATCTTCAGTAGGTAATTCTTCTCACCCTACTAAAAAATGATTATGTTGTACTTGTGATATAACCAGACTTAAATCATTAAAATGAGATTTCCTTCTTTTTTTCTCCCACAAGGAACTGACATCTAAGAAAGCTTTTGAGTTGTTTCAAACTAACATTTCAAAGCTACTCTGCTGGTTGAAATCTAGATATGGCTTAGCAGATTCAACCACTAAGTTAAAAAATAGTTCTAAATTTGGCCCAATATGTTTTCCTATCTTTAGATATGCTGTAAAGCATCTGAGATTAATGGGAAATATGAATAAAAGGTCCTGACAACATCAATAAAGGCTGTCAGCCAACTGCAGCTGGCAATGATTGGCCATGATGTGAGCAAATAAACTTGGTGGCAAAGAGCTAACGGGTGAAATAGCATTCAGAATGTGTATGTGGGTGTATGTGCCTGAATGGTTAAAATCGACTTCTCCAACCCTCCTATTCTGGTCACTGCATATTTTATAAGAGTGATCACAGAGGAGGTAAAAAGAATTTTTCTGACTTGTAAAACTAAGGAATAATAATTAATTGGGGAAATAGTAATGAGCAAGGCCTTCCCTTGTAACTCAGCTGGTAAACAATCTGACTGCAATGCAGGAGACCCCAGTTGGATTCCTAGGTTGGGAAGATCCCCTGCAGAAGGGATAGGCTACCCACTCTAGTATTCTTGGGCTTCCTTGGTTGCTTAGACAGTAAAGAATCCACCTGCAATGTGGAAGATCTGAATTTGATCCTTGGGTTGGGAAAATTCCCCAGAGGAGGGCATGGCAACCCACTCCAGTACTATTGCCTGAAGAATCTCCATAGACTGAGGGGCCTACCGTCTGTGGGGTTGCAAAGAATCAGACATAACCGAGTGACTACACACAGCACAGCACACTAATGAGTACATAACAGATTTTGATATGTTCAAAATGTATTTATTCTCTTCCACCATCAGATTCTCACTCTTTAGTAATGGATATGCATGGCAAGTTGGTTCATGCACTGACCAATGAGCAGTGAAGGGGACTGGAGAATTTTACAACAATGTCCAGATAAGGAAAGGAAGGAGGAGGAGGCAAGTGTGGTCAGACTGTCAATAAACCACTAATCAAGGCAAATCACTACCTCAATGTTCCAACACATCTTGGAACAGCAGCATGCATTATTAAGATAAATAAATAACATATACTTATATAAACATACATAGATAGTAGGTTTATGAATATTATGTTACATTGTATGTGTTATATGTGTATACATCTATAATACAGGTTATTATACAAACAAAAATTGCATATTAGTACAACTAGTAGTTAACCCTGAAGGCTGCCATGTCAGAGAACTTTTCAGACTCTAACTCCTGCTGTGTGGCTTGGCATAAGTTATTTAACTTTTCTATATTTCAATTTCATTGACTGTAAAGTGAATTTCCTAATAGTAACTGTCTTATGTGATTGTTCTGAGTATTAAATGAGATGCTATTCTCTGGACACATAGAAAACCTCCATAAAAGTTTTCGTATGGCTATTGTCATTATTACATTATATTGGACAAATTACTAGGGAATTGCATGATTTCAGGTCAGTAAGTTTATTCTTAATTATGTCAATGCTTTTCCTTTCCTTAGTTTCTCCTTACCAATTGCACTCGTTATTCAACTAATGATGGTTTGCTGTGTGTTTATCATCACTGGGCAAGGTGCACACTTCTGGTTGTGCTCATTCCATAGTGCACTCCATAAGGGTCCACCCACAGAAACACTCAATGGATTCTTATAAACCGAGTGACCATGCTTGACTTTCTTCATAGCTAGGGCCATAATTAGAAATCAACCTTTTTAGTACAAAGTTATAATGTCAAGACAGATTTTTAAAGGGAATGCAAAGTTAAACCTGGTAATTCAGTAATCCTTGGATGTACAACAAGCCACCCAACTTTTATGAATTAAAGCAATGATTTGTTATTTTTGTTGGTTTGTTTAATTCAGTTGAGTGGTTATTCTGTTCCAGCTGGAAGTGCCTGGCACTACACACTTGGGTGCGTTTAACTCGGCTGCAGGACTGGGTTAAAATGTACAGAAGAACTTTACTCATATATCTGGGGCCTCAGTTTTCCTTCACATGGCCTGTTTTCCTTCATGTGGCCTCTCTTCCTACACATGACTATTTGATTGTCCTGACAATGGTGGTATCACAGTATATATATCACATATATTACAGTCAAATGCCCACAAAGTGAAAATGAAAGCTTTTAATCTTCTTAAAGTCACTTCTTCCACATTTTGTTGACCAAAACAAGTCAACAACTCAGCTTATATTTAAGGGAATGTGAAATCAACACTACCTTCTTGAAAAGCAATTAACGCAGGAAGGGAAATAACTGATCAGGCCCATTTTAAAGACTATGGTAGATAATCATTACTCTAAGATTTCTAGAATATTATTTTTAATCATTTCAACTAAAGACTGAATTAAATACTTTATTAGTGGTCAGGTGAAAATATATTTACTGTTCTTTGTCCCCGCAGATTAAAAGTAGATAGGACAAAAGATCTACATTGTTCACTAAGATTTTTGGACCATTAAGCCCAACTAGTACAACTATTTTTAACCATTTATTAACTGCTCATTATGGACCAGACATTGAACCTAACAACTGATATATAAATATGAATGAAAAAAGTGAGATAATTCAATCTTAGGAGTCTGCATAAAACATACCGTATTAGACCAAAGCAATAAATATGATTTAAGTAAGGGCAGGATGCCAGAATTGCTAAGAGAGGCACAACACTCAGACTGAGCTGGCAAATATGCCATCTGGACTGAGTCACAAAGAGAGAATGAAGCAGAAAAGTTCATTCAAGGTAGAGGGGACCACAGGATCAAAAGCGTGAAGCCATGCAAGACGACAGGGGACACAGGGATTTGAAGAGCGCTGGGACCCAGCCCTTCAGTGTGTCAAGTATAAGACACAGAGAAGCTAGACAAAAGTTTGGGCAAAAAAGAGAGAAAAAGAGGGTAGAAAATTGAAGAAGAATTTAGGGTCCCAGCAGTTTGTTTCATTTTTGTTGTTGCTTTTTAGACTGACTTACGTGTTCTTATGGGCTGAGAAGAAGGAGCCTAGGAGAAAGCAAGGTTTGACGATTTCATTATCAGTGATTTTGCACCTTCTCAGAGTCTCTCATCTTCACTTGTATCTCAGACCTTTGGCCATTTGCTCCATCACAGCTGTCACAGCAACAATAGACCCACGATGCACCCACTGTCTGAGACAAATGCCAGAGGTCTGGTTCTTCCCATTGCATCTCAGATGAAACACAAGCATGGGATCTAGCTTCCCCAGAGACCACCGGAGGCCAGGTCGTTCAGGGGTGTTAATAGCAGGACATTGCCCAATGGGGAACAAGAAGAAGGGCAATGCCAACAGATAAATTTCCCCCCCATACTCCCTCCATTGTATATTCCCTCAGGGGTGGATTTTCTGTACAGCCCATTTGATACCTCACATAGCCAAACATCTACTTGGTATCCTTGGGATCCAACTGTAACATCATATCTCTCATTCTGCCTGCCCCACTGCCCACTTCCAAGCTCTGAGATTGCTCATCTCAATAAGTACATTACCACTGAAGTCTCACCTCAGATTCTGTTTTCCAGGAAACTTTAACCAATGTAAAAATAGAGTGGATGGCAGACATAAGGCATACATTCATTGTCTCATTCATTGCAAAACACAATGTATTGAATGCTAATTAACTTATTATGCTAAGCACTGAAGCCATTGAAAATATTTAAATGAATCAGAAAGAATCCTTACCTTCAAGACACTGAGAGAAAAAAGAAAAGTATAAAAAAATGAGTACAAGAAAGTACCCTTCCATTTAAGGGCAAAATATGAATGGAGTAGATGGAATTTATGAAGAGGGAGCAGGTCTCTTTAGGGTGATTGTAGTTGTGTCACTATCTGGTGGGGATGGCCAGGAGGTAAGAGGTAGGCACACAAAATTTCCACAAAGGAGGTAACTGCTGAGCCAAGTTTTAAAATGTGATTCAGTACAGGAAGCCTCAGAGATAAATGAAATGGAACCCACCTTTCAGACAGCTGCAGTCTAGAGAAAGAGAGAGTTCAATTTGAATTAAATCTACTCTGCCTCTTTTTCCAACTGCCAAACCTGATTCTGCCTCCAAACATTTGCACTGGTCTTTGCCTTTGGAAATTCTGTAGCCTAATCCCAATATCTCTACTCATATCAAAAACTACTGCACAACTGCACTCATCTCACACGCTAGTAAAGTGATGCTTAAAATTCTCCAAGCCAGGCTTCAGCAATACGTGAACTGTGAACTTCCAGATGTTCAAGTGTATGGCAAAACCAATACAGTATTGTAAAGTAAAATAAAATAAAAATAAAAATTAAAAAAAAAAAATAAAACTACAGTAATGATTTTTAAGGCAAGTCAAAAACAAAAAAAAAAAAAAAAAAAAAAAAAGGAAAGAAAAGGCAGAGGAACCAGAGTTCAAACTGCCAACATCCACTGGATCAAGGATAAAGGAAGAGAGTTCCAGAAAAATATCTATTTCTGCTTTATTGACTATGCCAAAGCCTTTGACTGTGTGGATCAAAAGAAACTGTGGAAAATTCTGAAAGAGATGGGAATACCAGACCACCTGACCTGCCTCCTGAGAAACTGTATGCAGGCCAGGAAGCAACAGTTAGAACTGGACATGGAACAACAGACTGATTCCAAATAGGAAAAGGAGACATCAAGGCTGTATATTGTCACCCTGCTTATTTAACTTCTATGCAGAGTACATCATGAGAAATGCTGGGCTGGAAAAAGCACAAGCTGGAATCAAGATTGCCGGGAGAAATATCAATCACCTCAGATATGCAGATGACACCACCCTTATGGCAGAAAGTGAAGAAGAACTAAAGAGCCTCTTAAAGTGAAAGAGGAGAGTGAAAAAGTTGGTTTAAAGCTCAACATTCAGAAAACGAAGATCATGGCATCTGATCCCATCCCTTCATGGGAAATAGATGGGGAAACAGTGGAAACAGTGGCTGACTTTATTTTTGGGGTCTCCAAAATCACTGCAGATGGTGATTGCAGCCTTGAAATTAAAAGACACTTGCTCCTTGGAAGAAAAGTTATGACCAACCTAGACTGCATATTAAAAAGCAGAAACATTACTCTGCCAACAAAAGTCCATCTAGTCAAAGCTATGGTTTTTCCAGTAGTCATGTATGGATATGAGTTCTTTATAGTAAAGAAAGCTAAGCTAAGTGCTAAAGAATTGATGCTTTTGAACTATGGTGTTGGAGAAGACTCTTGAGAGTCCCTTAGTCTGCAAGGAGATCGAACCAGTCCATCCTAAAGGAGATCAGTCCTGGGTGTTCACTGGAAGGACTGATGTTGAAGCTGAAACACACAATACGGCCACCTGATGTGAAGAGCTGACTCACTGGAAAAGACCCTGATGCTGGGAAAGATTGAGGGCAGGAGGAGAAGGGGGATGACAGAGGATGAGATGGTTGGATGGCATCACCAATTCAATGGATATGGGTTTGGGTGGACTCCAGGAGTTGGTGATAGATAGGGAGGCCTGGTGTGCTGCGGTTCATGGGGTTGCAAAGAGTCGGTCACGACTGAGCAACTGAACTGAACTGTACTGAACTCATATCACTTTCTACCAAATCACCCGGTGTTATTTTATCTACAGCAACTGGGACTATGTAAACCTGTTTTAAAATAAGTCCAATGTAAAAGACAGCATGTCCATTTTTCTCTTCAATATAATTCCATATATAATTCCATATAATTCCATAATTCCAATATAATTCTCTTCAATATAACATCTTTCTCTTCATATAATTCCACAGTGTTTAGTGTAAATACTTGCTAATGAATGAATCAAATTATTTTTAAAATACAAAAAATTTACAAATTGAGATCAAAGCTATGTATGGGCACAGCAAAGTCTAGAAAGAAATCCAGCCTTTTCTGAAAGACAAGGAAAGTAACAGAGTTCCAGAAAAACATCTATTTCTGCTTTATTGACTAGGCCAAAGCCTTTGATTGTGTGGATCACAATAAACTGTGGAAAATTCTTCAAGAGGTGGGAATACCAGACCACCTGACCTGCCTCATGAGAAATCTGTATGCAGGCCAGGAAGCAACAGTTAGAACTAGACATGGAACAACAAACTGGTTCCAAATAGGAAAAGGAGTCCGTCAAGGCTGTATATTGTCACCCTGCTTATTTAACTTACATGCAGAGTACATCATGAGAAATGCTGGACTGGAAGAAACACAAACTGGAATCAAGATTGCTGGGAGAAATATAAATCACCTCAGATATGCAGATGACACCACCATTATGGCAGAAAGCGAAGAGGAACTAAAAAGCCTCTTGATGAAATTGAAAGAGGAGAGTGAAAAAGTTGGCTTAAAGCTCAACATTCAGAAAACAAAGATCATGGCATCCGGTCCCATCACTTCATGGGAAATAGATGGGGAAACAGTGGAAACAGTGTCAGACTTTATTTTCTGGGCTCCAAAATCACTGCAGATGGTGACTGCAGCCATGAAATCAAAAGACGCTTACTCCTTGGAAGAAAAGTTATGACCAACCTAGATAGCATATTCAAAAGCAAGGACATTACTTTGCCGACTAATGTCCGTCTGGTCAAGTCTATGGTTTTTCCAGTGGTCATGTATGGATGTGAGAGTTGGACTGTGAAGAAGGCTGAGCGCCGAAGAATTGATGCTTTTGAACTATGGTGTTGGAGAAGACTCTTGAGAGTCCCTTGGACTGCAAGGAGATCCAACCAGTCCATACTGAAGATCAACCCTGGATTTCTTTGGAAGGAATGATGCTAAAGCTGAAACTCCAATACTTTGGCCACCTCATGTGAAGAGTTGACTCATTGGAAAAGACTTTGATGCTGGGAGGGATTGGGGGCAGGGGAAGAAGGGGACGACAGAGGATGAGATGCCTGGATGGCATCACTGACTCGATGGATGCAAGTCTGAATAAACTCCGGGAGTTGGTGATGGACAGGGAGGACTGGCGTGCTGCGATTCATGGGGTCGCAAAGAATCAGACACGACTGAGTGATTGAACTGAACTGAACTGAAGTCAGGGTTTTTTGAGCTGATAACAGAATATGTAAGCATTATGGGAGTGAGGGATGGGATGGGGAGGGTGGTGGTAGGGGCGGTTCAGGATGGGGAACACATATATATATATATACCCATGGCTGATTCAGGTGAATGTATGGCAAAAAACACCACAATATTATAAAGTAATTAGCCTCCAATTAGAGAAAAAGAAAAAGGTGGGAAGCAGAAGGGCAGAGTAACAGAGCATTGCAGGGAGAGGGAATAACATGTGAACAGCCCTGAGACAGGAAGCAGTAAAATGTATTCCTATACCTGAAAGTTGGTCAGTTTCACTGAGACATTGTGAACAGGGAAAGGTTGTAGTGTTGCAGAAACCAGTACTTGGGAAACCAAGCACCACACTCAGAGAGTTGGAGAACTCAGATTTATTTCACCAGTGGGCCCATAGGAGTTAACACTCTGAGCTCTGAGCCCCAAACGAAGGGATTACAGAGTTTTTATGGACAGACTGTGGTGGGCAACAATAGCTGTTAATAGGCTGGTTTAAACTAAGGGGTTTTGTGATCAGGAACAGCAGTCAAGATGGGGAGAGGGATGCCTGGCCTGGACAGGCATGATTAAGCAGATTTGCAGGGGCTGGGTGATTGCAAAGAGCAGCACAAGGGTCAGTGAGATAAACTCCAGTTCCTACTATTGCAAGTCCCCACTTTCTGAGACTACATGACCTACTTGATCTAGACTTTGCAAGGGGCAAGCTGAGTTACAGAGGCAGAAGGAGAAGGAGATTATACAAAATTTTAATTTTTCCTCTTCAGTATGAGAAGAGGCTGGAAGGAGAGGCAAGGATCAAACCACTGAAGGGCCTTGTAGCGTATTAGAGGCTTTGATCCCATAAGGCCAATGATGGGTGTTATGAAGGGGAGTGATAATCTGATTTGTCCTTCAAAAAGATTCTTGTGACTACAATGAAATGTAGGGTGAAAGGAAAGACCACTGCATTCATTCAGGTGTGAGATGGTGGATTCTCAGTGTGAGACAAAGGTGAGGGCACAGGGAAAAGCGGTGCAGAGGAGTGAATGATCTCAGTAAGAGTCAAGGATGACAGGATGAAAAAAAATCACAATATAAATACCCAAGAATCAACAGCAACACAATCCAGTTTTATAGTTTGCACTTACTGAGTACAAGAGGGAGGTCAGTTTATAGAAATGAACTCAGGATAAGAGGATAAACATCATAAAATGATAAACATAATAAAATTTTTTTGATTGAGAAATAATTCTTTTATCCTAGTCAAAGCCAAACAAACATAACATGGTGATTATGCATTTCATGAAAGTAACACAAGCTTTGCAACATTTCATAGACTGAATTTTTCCATTTCAAATTTGAATAATAAGAAATAATACAACAAATAATCTATGAAGGGATGGTTTTAAGACTCATGGTACAAATTATCACCCAGAATATTCTATGACTTTCATTTCTGCATATTTATAGTGATAGCTACAATTCATAACATTGTTTTCTGTGTATTTGGGCTTAATTTTCCCATCTATCCTCTTATGTTCTCCACCACTATTCTTACGTCTGTTGTTCACCTTGTCATGAATAATTAGATGCTCTCTAATCAGTGGAAAGACTGCATTATTGACTCAGTGGTGAGCTCCCTAAGGCCCTTTCATCTTTGTAGTCTTTGCATTCTCAATACCAGACATGGTGCTTTAAATCTTTGAATAACTTTTTTAAAAAATTTATCAAGATCTAAAAGGATTTGGTAACCCTAAAGTAAATTCTGAATGATCAAAGAATGCTTAAAATATTGGCTGCATAATTTTATATATTATATGTCTTTTTATCCACTTATTTGAAAGCACATAATTCAGTCTAAATGTTACATTAAATAGAATATTTGATTTTTTAAAACATTCCACACCCAAACAATGCCAGATAGTAGTTTGATATAGAAGCAATGTTGTCAGTGTCTGAGTGAAGTTGGCTTATGTGAGATGAGGAAGTGAATGCTAGTTGCCCTTACTCTCATCTCTCCTTCCCTACTCACCAATGACTCTCCCCTAAAACACACTGCTGAGTCTCTTTCTTATTCACACAATTCTAGATATTTTCTATTGATAAATACCCAAAAGGATATTATGGTGGTCACTGGGGCACTTTGCTGTTGTTCTTCCTTTTCCAAACTGGATATAAAGTATACACTAGATTTTGATGAGAATAAAATTAGATCTTTTATTTGAAAGTATACTGAAAATGTAAAGAATGAATACAGATATAAAATATAAAAAGGATTCTTAATGCAGTGAACATTTGGCTAGAGACTGTGGGTATCAAAGATTTTAGGGACCAGGGTAGAAAACTTGACAGGCAAACCTAGGAGATCAGTAATACCCAAGCCAAGAAAAATATTAATAGCTTCCTACATCTGCTAAGCATAAAGTCCAAAATCCTCAGTATCATATACTAAATGCCATGCAATTAGATTTGCGCCATTCAGTTTCCAGCCTCATGCATTTCCATCCGTTCATCATCAGCAGTATCTTCTGCTTTTGTTAGG
Organism: Capra hircus; assembly: GCF_001704415.2. Taxonomy (NCBI): domain Eukaryota; kingdom Metazoa; phylum Chordata; class Mammalia; order Artiodactyla; family Bovidae; genus Capra; species Capra hircus. The sequence goes on from NC_030811.1 coordinate 47,216,053, forward strand.
TCCAAACCATTTCTGTCCTTTATTGAGCCCATCTTTGCATGAAATATTTCCTTGGTATCTCTAATTTTCATGAAGAGATCTCTAGTCTTTCCCATTCTATTTTTTTTCCTCTATTTCTTTGCACTGATCACTGAGGAAGGCTTTCTTATCTCTCCTCGCTATTCTTTGGAACTCTACATTCAGATGCTTATATCTCTCATTTTCTCCTTTGCTTTTCACTTCTCTTCTTTTCACAGCTATTTGTAAGGCCTCCTCAGACAGTCATTTTGCTTTTTTGCATTTCTTTTTCTTGGGACTGGTTTTGATCCCTGTCTCCTGTACAATGTCACGAACCTCTGTCCGTAGTTCATCAGGCATTCTGTCTATCAGATCTAATCCCTTAAATCTATTTCTCACTTCCACTGTATAATCATAAGGGATTTGATTTAGGTCATACCTGAATGGTCTAGTGGTTTTCCCTACTTTCTTCAATTTCAGTCTGAGTTTGGCAATAAGGAGTTCATGATCTGAGCCACAGTATGCTCCCGTTCTTGTTTTTGCTGACTGCATATAGCTTCTCCACCTTTGGCGGCAAAGAATATAATCAATCTGATTTCACTGTTGGCCATCTGGTAATCTCCACGTGTAGAGTCTTCTCTTATGTTGTTAGAAGAGGGTGTTTGTGATGACCAGTGAGTTCTCTTGGCAAAACTTTATTAGCCTTTGCCCTGCTTCATTCTGTACTCCAAGGCCAAATTTGCCTGTTACTCCAGGTGTTTCTTGACTTCCTACTTTTGCATTCCAGTCCCCTATAATGAAAAGGGCATCTCTTTTGGGTGTCAGTTCTGGGTCTTGTAGGTCTTCAAAGAACCGTTCCACTTCAGCTTTTTCAGCATTACTGGTTGGGGCATAGACTTGGATTACTATGATTTTGAATGGTTTGTCTTGGAAATAAACAGAGATGATTCTGTCGTTTTTGAGATTGCATCCAAGTACTGCATTTTGGACTCCTTTGTTGACTAGGATGGCTACTCCATCTCTTCGAAGGGATTCTTGCCCGCAGTAGTAGATATAATGGTCATCTGAGTTAAATTCACCCATTCCAGTCCATTTTAGTTTGCTGATTCCTAAATTGTCAATGTTCACTCGTCATCTCCTGTTTGACCACTTCCAATTTGCCTTGATTCATGGACCTAACACTTCAGGTTCCTATGCAATATTGCTTTTTACAGTATCAGACCTTGCTTCTATCACCAGTCACATCCACAACTGGGTGGTGGTGTTTTTTGCTTTGGCTCCGTCTCTTCATTCTTTCTGGAGTTATTTCTCCACTGATCTCCAATAGCATATTGGGCATCTACCGACCTGGGAAGTTCATCTTTCAGTGTCCTATCTTTTTGCTTTTTCATACTGGTTATGGGGTCCTCAAGGCAAGAATACTGAAGTGGTTTGCCATTCCCTTCTCCTATGCTATTCCATAAGTGAAAGTGAAAGTGAAGTCACTCAGTCGTGTCCGACTCTTAGCGATCTCATGGACTGCAGCCTACAATGCTCCTCCGTCCATGGGATTTTCCAGGCCAGAGTACTGGAGTGGGTTGCCATTGCCTTCTCCAACATCAGCTATGAAAACTAAATTGAATGTCATTTACAGACATTTTCTATAATACCTAGAACTATGTACAGACTACAGCAACTCCTTCCAGCCTGACATTTCAAGGTTACACTTACTAACATGTGCTTCACAATACCCCTAGTTCTGGCATTAAAACAAAGAAATCAGAAGTAAGAACACTATTTTTCAGATTTTGCTTTCAGAAACTTTAACACTGCTTCTGCTCCTGCCTTCTGGATTTCGACTAATATGCAGCGTCTGACTTAAATATCTTTCCTTAGCAGAAAAATTCTCTCTCTAATGTGTTACTCTCTCCTTTCTGAAGCCTCCTGGTCCCAGATTTTTTATTTGATTCTATGGCATTCTTAATCCACTCACACTATAGAAATGTTAAGAGAACTAATACAGATCTTTTAGTAGCAGTCTGGTATTTAACTAGTGCTTTAAATAACTGTTCATGTTAAAGGTTTCCCTGGTGGCTCAGTGGTAAGGAATCCACCTGCAGTGTAGGAGATGCAGGAGACATGGGTTTGACCCCTGGGTCAGAAGATCCCTTGGAGGCGGGCATGACAACAGACCCCAATATCTTGCCCAGGGAATCCCATGGACAAAGGAGCCTGGCAGGCTATCATCTATAGGATCCCAAAGAGTGGGACACGACTGAACGACTGAGCATGCATGTAAACTCATGTTAAAAGTCTATATTTCTAAGGGACAGGGTTTCTCCTGTGGCAGACTGAGATCCCCATGGGGACAGATTATGTCTAACTCAACTTTATGTTCCCTGGCACTTAAAACAATGTTTGCAACTCTGTGGTAGATTAATATATAATTGTTGAAAAAAGAATAAAACTGAAAATAAAGAAATAAGTTAGACTCACATTGTAAAACAAGGCAATCAGTAACCTGGACAGGAATTTCTTGTGATAAACTAGTCTGATTCTGTGATAGACTTTGCTCAATTAATTTTTTGCCAGGAATAAATAGCTTACTTTGAATATGGAATAAAAAACATAAAGTATTACCCAAAGGAATACAACATCATCTAAGTTCTGCTGCTAAATTGGTATTTGAAAATGCCATTTAAAGACAAGAAAAAAATCTTGCAGGTCCATTGTTTTAAACAAATTAAATATTCTGATTTCTTTATAGTTCATATTAGTTAATGAATTGATTTTATATGAATCAAGCTTCTTTTTTTTTCTCATTCCCTTTTCATTTTTCTTTTGTTAACATAATTCTTTGCAAAAGCAATCCAGTTATTTCAGGCATAGGCCTATAAATATGAACCTTAAATTCTTTTTTCTTTTCTAATTTTTATTTTTACTTGAACCTTAAATTCTTATAACTCAATGTCCTACTAAGTTCAGATGAATTTGGGGTAACTTGCTTTGTTCCAATTAAAAAGATTATTTCTTTCTTTTTTTAAAAAAAATTTTTATTTTTACTTTATTTTACTTTACAATACTGTATTGGTTTTGCCATACATTGACATGAATCCACCACAGGTGTTCTGAACTTGCAAAATTAAAAATTTATGGAAGCCAAAGTTATCTAAAAAAAGTTTAACTACCCAACAAGGTATGCACAAAAATATTCAATAAAGTATACTTTAATTTGCTTTTAATATAAACAACAAATATATCACCTGAAGTACTTTAGAGGAAGTACAAAGTAAATATATTCCAACATTAAGCAAACAAAATTTTAAATATCATGTTTAATTGCAATGTATAACTATAATAAGCTTAATGCTATACAAATAGGAAAAGGAGTATGTCAAGGCTGTATATTGTCACCCTGCTTATTTAACTGCTATGCAGAGTACATCATGAGAAACGCTGGGCTGAATGAAGCACAGCTGGAATCAAGATTGTCGGGAGAAATAGCAATAACCTCAGATATGCAGATAACACCACCCTTTCGGCAGAAAGTGAAGAACTGAAGAGCCTCTTGATGAAAGTGAAAGAGATGAGTGAAAATGTTGGCTTAAAGCTCAACATTCAGAAAACTAAGATCATGGCATCCGGTCCCATCACTTCATGGGAAATAGATAGGAAAACAGTGGAAACAGTGGCTGACTTTATTTTTCTGGGCTCCAAAATCACTGCAGATGGTGATTGCAGCATGAAATTAAAAGACGCTTACTCCTTGGAAGGAAAGTTATGACCAATCTAGATAGTATATTCAAAAGCAGAGACATTACTTTGCCAGCAAATGTCTGTCTAGTCAAGGCTACGGTTTTTCCATTGGTCATGTATGGATGTGAGAGTTGGACTATAAAGAAAGCTGAGTGCCAAAGAATTGATGCTTTTGAACTGTGGTGTTGGAGAAGACGCTTGCAAGTCCCTTGGACTGCAAGGAGATCCAGCCAGTCCATGCTAAAGGACTGATGTTGAAGCTGAAACACCAATACTTTGGCCACCTGATGCGAAATGCTGACTCATTTGAAAAGACCCTGATGCTGGGAAAGATTGAGGGCAGGAGGAGAAGGGGACGACAGAGGATGAGATGGTTGGATGGCATCACCGACTTGATGGACATGGGTTTGGGTGGACTTCGGGAGTTGGTGATGGACAGGGAGGCCTAGTGTCCTGCGGTTCACGGGGTCACAAAGAGTCGCACACTACTGAGCGACCAAACTGAACTGAACTGAACTGAAAACTTTATTTACATATATGTGTATGGATGCTTATGCAAATATTCCCTTGGGATCTTAGTTACACATAGTTGCTTATGGAAAATATTTTTACTTTAGGGGTCTGATGATTAACTATTTTTCAAATCATCAGATCTAAATTATAATATCTAAATCAAAATACATTATTTATGCCTCTGTAAATTGTGATCCCTAGAGAGTTTTCAAATTAGTAGGAAAGAGCATCAAAGAGTGTATTTATTCTTATTACCTAAATAAAATTTTGCTAGGTCAAATCCACTCATAAAAACCAACTTAATTAACTATAATTCTGCAATGCTTGATAGTATCACCAGTTAGAATAAAGTTACACTCTTTTATTAACATATGGCTTATATTAACTGTTGCAAAACACATGAAAAAAATGGCCTGATCCAATTTTTGTGTTTAATTCATAGATTTTAAGTCATTCCATTGAGTTGGTTTGTAAATACTTACTAGTAAAACATCCCCCTGTACAACCTATACAGAAACATAATCTCCAAAAAAACACAAAGCTCTTGATATAACAGTCTTACATTTTCCTTCATCTTATTGATGAAGAGTGTTGCCTGAAAAATCAACCCAACAACGTCTACCTGCTCACTGGACAAAGAGGCCCAGTGTTAAGCAAAATGTATATTTCATTTAATGCACTATATTTTTAATGCTTTCATTAGACTGTTTATATCTATCCCTTTACATTCAGGAAATGTTTATAAGAATCTCCATTAATAATCTGTCTCTAACTTCTTTATTTCCTGAAAATACTATTGAAAATATTTCTATCTTAAAGCTGTAGGACCAGAAAAACAGAAGATAAAGCTAGGAAACATTGGCATCATCAAGTCTACAGTTGCTGCTGATTGTGTTTTCCTAAATTCATAATGTAATAGTTCTTTTTTAAAGTCATTATTCTTTGGAATATCACTGCATTTTTCTATTCTATAACATTAATAAAACTCTTTATGAAACATTAACATTAATAGTAACATTATTAATCTGATTTTAATATAAATATAATTTATTATGATATTACTGTCCATGATTTTCTTACCAGGTCTGTACTTGCCTCAAAGTCCTTCATTATATTCAGTGTGTCCTAGCTCTTTAGGGACCGTGAAATTTGGCAGCATTTATTGAATATTTTCTGTATTTTTCATCTACTATAAAATATTCATCAAATTCAGTTACATATCATATTCTCTCCAGCTCATCTTAACTATCAACTTATATAACTTATCAACTGTATATAAAATGGTCAGCCTTATTACATGGAAGAAATTATAACCCCATCTCTATTCCTCGACTTCAAGTTGTGTGAGTTCTTAGTTTTGATTTTTATTCCTTTTTTTGTTTTGTTTTTACTAAAGTTACTTTCCATCTTTTGCGAGAAAGGATCAAAAATTTATCAATTTTAACTCTTACTGCCACAAGAGGTTTTATACTCGACAGAAAACTCTGAAGAAAGGAACTTTTGTGGGTAATATTCATCTAGGAAAGGCCAGAAATTGTTCTAATGTGAGGAGTGGGGTATTTAAATCTCCTTTGCTATTTATGAATAAGAAAAAATGTGGGTCAGGAAGAACAGATAATTATAGGTAAAGGCATACACTACTTGGGAGTACAGCTCCTGGAATCAGAATTCCTGATTTTAAGGGTGGGTTCTAATATTTCCTAAATGTGTGGAACTTGGATAAATAAAAACTTCACTTAAGCATTTGTTTGGCATATATAAAATGGAGGTAAAACAGTTAATTCATCAGAGCTACCTGAGGTTTAAACAAGGTAACCCCTGTTAAAAGTCTAGCACATTGCCTGGCTTAGAATAAAAGTTAAAAAAAAAAAGTTATTACTCTGAGGCTGGAATACCCATGAATTGTCAAAACCATAAATTTGTTGCACAATTTTAAAATTTCCTCTTACAACTTCAGCTGCCTGTGTAGAAGAGCAAATAATAGTAGGTGGTGTAGAGTTCTGGGGTTGAGGATTTGCAAAGCTTATCAAGATATTCAAAAGTTAAATCTTACTTTTTGTTTAAAAACAAAGGCAGTTGAATAACCCCCCAACTGATTATTACCAACTATATATCCTAAATATTTTTTTCATGGGATTCCATATTTTTTAAAAATGTACAATTTCAACAAAACTTTCAAAACATTCAAATATCTTCATTATTATTATCATTAAGTATACATTTACAAAGTCCTCATATGTGTTTAAAGCTCTGAAAGTTAGAATTAAATGAGAACAGTCTATATCCAAACAGGCCACATCATCTTAATAGCTATCATTCTTTGCCTAGTCATTTTTCTGAGGGTTACTATACATTGGTTAAATTCTTGGCCAAAAATTAAACTTATAATTTGAAGAAACATAACATATTGCTAGTTCAGTGAATATATATACACACACATTTATGAAATAACTGAGAGGAATCAATTTCTCTATACTGGGGGTTATTTCATTTTAATATAATATCATATATCCTATATTTTGAATTATTCATTTTAGTGACAGATAGGGACTCTGTTTAGCTCAGTAAATGTTTGGAAAGAATGTGAAAAATTAATGATAGCATACCCAGATATCTCTTAGTCATGAGTTCTTTAACATTGGAATCTCTGAATTCCCCACAGTAAATCCACTTTACCATGAACTCTTAGACAGCAATGCAGATTTTCACTTATGACTTGACAAAGACTTGACATCACACAACCCTCCTCATATAACTAAATAAATCTTTCACACATTTCATGTGCCAACTCTGCTGGCTCTGCTTTCAACTGTGTTTCTCCCTTTTCACCATTTGCTTGTCTCGGGAAGTGTAAAACAGACTTGCTGCTAAGTCACTTCAGTCGTGTCCAACTCTGTGCAACCCCATAGACAGCCTCCTACCAGGCTCCCCCGTCCCTGGGATTCTCCAGGCAAGAACACTGGAGTGGGTTGCATTTCCTTCTCCAATGCCTGAAAGTGAAAAGTGAAAGTGAAGTCGCTATTTTAGTTTGTTTCAGCATATGTTTGTCTCTCTGATGAAATAGTAATTTTCTAATTCTGCTGCTGCTGCTGCTGCTGCTAAGTCGCTTCAGTCGTGTCCGGCTCGGTGCAACCCCATAAACGGCAGCACACCAGGCTCCCCAGTCCCTGGGATTCTCCAGGCAAGAACACTGGAGTGGGTTGCCATTTCCTTCTCCAATGCATGAGAGTCAAAAGTGAAAGTGAAGTCGCTCAGTTGTGTCCGACTTCGCGACCCCATGGACTGCAGCCTACCAGGTTCCTCCATCCATGGGATTTTCCAGGCAAGAGTACTGGAGTGGGTTGCTGTTTCTAATTCTAGCAGATACTAGAGCAGGTTATCTTTTCTCCAAATAGTTGATACCAATTCATACAATATGTCTAAAAACACATGTGTGCATGCATGTACACACATACAAACACAGCTGTTTTGCAGTGTATTCTTTCATTCCTCCTGAGATTTGGTTAAAGGGGAGTGCAGGGTTTGGTCACTCCTATGACACAGAAAGGGGTTGGAGGAGAAGAAAACCATTGCTTAATAGCAGTCATGTGTTCTAAAAAGCTACAATGCTTCTATTCTAGCAAGAAAAGAGAACAGCTTTATCAGTGTAGGTAAGAGGCAGTATAGTGTGGACAGCACAGAAATAAAGAGTATAACCTTGGATATTGCCTGGTTTGAATCTGAGCTCCATCATTTGCTAGCTGTGTGACTGTACAGTGACTTAAATGTTTCAGTCACCTCATCTGTACAATAATGATAGCACTGGCTTCATAGGGATTGTTTAGTGTGTGTGTGAGAGTCAGTGACGTAGTATGTGTAAACGGCTCAGTATCGTGATGGAACAGAGTAAACACTGAATGTCAGCCGTTGTTATCAGAAGCTAGCTCTGGATCTCAATAAAAAGTATCACATGGTTAGATATATATCTTGAAGAACTGGCCAGTGGGCCCGTTTTTTCTCATAGGGTCAGCCAGATTTAATCTGAGTCTTACTGGGAGGCAACTGGAGTTGAGCAGCAAAATTTCAGTGTGAGTATTGAGTACCTAGAGGTCAGGCTGCCTGAGCCAAAGAAAGGGAGTCAACTCTTCAGGGACTTCATCAATCAAGGCAAAAAAAAAATCTTCAAGTTGTTTTGACACTCATAGCTACTGAGTAGAATATATCTGAAAAGAAACACGTAAAACATTACTTATTGGCTGCTTCTAGAAAGGGAAAGTGAAAGTCTAGTAGAAAAAGGTCAGAGTGGATATTTTTATTGTACACACATGGAAACTCGAAATTTTAGAGCTTGAGAATTTGATGCTTATCCAGAAAATAAAGTAACTAAAATTTTTGAAATATAGCCCGAAGTGAATTGCATACGTATTTTCAAACATAGCTTAGTTACCTAAATTCAAATTGCTATACTGCAATGAACTTCCACCAGCTGATCTTTTTAGCTAAGTTCAAAGACTTTAACTCCTCTCAGAACATTCACTTGCAAACTTGTTTTGGCCCTGATTCACAATAAATTTTGTATTGCACTGAAGCTATATGTGTTAATTGGAAAGTTAGAGATCAAACAATACTTAGTTGTTTTTGTTGTTGTTGTTGTTCAGTTATCCAGCTATGTCCGACTCTTTGTGACCCCATGGACTGCAGCACGCCAGGCCTCCCTGTCCCTCACCATCTCCGGAGTTTGCTCAAGTTCATGTTCATTGCATTGGCAATGCCATCCAGCCATCTCATCCTCTGGTACCCTCTTCTCCTTCTGCCCCCAATCTTTCTGAGCATCAGGGACTTTTCCAATTAATCATTTGGGAAATACTAGAGATCTCCTCAGGAAAATTGGAAACATCAAGGGAGCTTTCCACCTAAAGAGGAGCACAGTAAAGTATAAAAGTTGTAGAGACCTAGTAGATTATGCAGAGAAGGCAATGGCACCCCACTCCAGTACTCTTGCCTGGAAAAATCCCATGAACAGAGGACGCTGGTGGGCTGCACTCCATGTGGTCGCACAGAGTCGGAGACGACTGAAGTGACTTAGCAGCAGCAGCAGTAGATGCTGAGAAGATCAAGAAGAGATGGAAAGAATTCATGGAAGAACTGTATAAAAAAGATCTTAATGAACTAGATTACTACGACGGTGTGGTTAGTCTTCCAGAGCAATTCTGGAGTGTCATGTCAAGTTGGCCTTAAGAAGCACTGCTGCTAATTAAGGTAGTGAGTGCAATGAAATTTCAGCAGAACTGTTCAAATCCCTAAAGGAGGATGCCATCAAGGTTTTGCATTCATTATGTCAAACAATACTTTCAGTTCAGTTCAGTTCAGTCGCTCAGTCGTGTCCAACTCTTTGCGACCCCATGAATCTCAGCACGGCAAGCCTCCCTGTCCATCACCATTTCCTGGAGTTCACTCAGACTCACGTCCATCAAGTCAGTGATGCCATCCAGCATTCTCATCCTCGGTCATCACTTTCTCCTCCTGCCCCCAATCCCTCCCAGCATCAGAGTCTTTTCCAATGAGTCAACTCATCGCATGAGGTGGCCAAAGTACTGGAGCTTCAGCCCCAGCATCATTCCTTCCATAGAAATCCCAGGGTTGATCTCCTTCAGAATGGACTAGTTGGATCTCCTTGCAGTCGAAGGGACTCTCAAGAGTCTTCTCCAACACCACAGTTCAAAAGCATCAATTATTCCGTGCTTAGCCTTGTTCCAAGTCCAATTCTCACATCCATACATGACCACTGGAAAAATCATAGCCTTGACTAGATGGACCTTAGTCGCCAAAGTAATGTCTCTGCTTTTGAATATACTATCTAGGTTGCTCATAACTTTCCTTCCAAGGAGTAAGCGTCTTTTAATTTCATGGCTGCAATCACCATCTGCAGTGATTTTGGAGCCCCCCAAAAATAAAGTCTGACACTGTTTCTACTGTTTCCCCATCTATTTGCCATGAAGTGATGGGACCAGATGCCATGATCTTCGTTTTCTGAATGTTGAGCTTTAAGCCAGCTTTTTCGTTCTCCTCTTTCACTTTCATCAAGAGGCTCTTTAGCTCCTCTTCACTTTCTGCCATAAGGGTGGGGTCATCTGCATTTCTGAGGTGATTGATATTTCTCCCAGCAATCTTGATTCCAGCTTGTGTTTCTTCCAGCCCAAGCATTTCTCATGATGTACTCTGCATAGAAGTTAAATAAGCAGGGTGACAATATACAGCCTTGATGTACTCCTTTTCCTATTTGGAACCAGTCTGTTGTTCCATGTCCAATTCTAACTGTTGCTTCCTGACCTGCATATAGATTTCTCAAGAGGCAGGTTAGGTGGTCTGGTATTCCCATCTCTTTCAGAATTTTCCACAGTTTCTTTTGATCCACACAGTCAAAGGCTTTGGCATAGTCAATAAAGCAGAAATAGATGTTTTTCTGGAACTCTCTTGCTTTTTCCATGATCCAGCGAATCTTGGCAATTTGGTCTTTGGTTCCTCTGTCTTTTCTAAAACCAGCTTGAACATCAGGGAGTTCATGGTTCATGTATTGCTGAAGCCTGGCTTGGAGAATTTTGAGCATTACTTTACTAGCCTGTGAGATGAGTGCAATCATGCGGTAGTTTGAGCATTCTTTGGCATTGCCTTTCTTTGGAATTGGAATGAAAACTGATCTTTTCCAGTCCTGTGGCCACTGCTGAGTTTTCCAAACTTGCTGGCATATTGAGTAGAGCACTTTCACAGCATCATCTTTCAGGCTTTGAAACAGCTCAACTGGAATTCCATCACCGCCATTTGCTTTTTTCATAGTGATGCTTTCTAAGGCCCACTTGACTTCACATTCCAGGATGTCTGGCTCTAGATTAGTGATCACATCATCATGACTATCTGGGTCATGAAGATTTTTTTGTACTGTTCTTCCATGTATTCTTGCCACCTCTTCTTAATATCTTCTGCTTCTCTTAGGTCCATATCGTTTCTGTCCTTTATTGAGTCCATCTTTGCATGAAATGTTCCCTTGGTATCTCTAATTTTCGTGAAGAGATCTCTAGTCTTTCCAATTCTGTTATTTTCCTCTATTTCTTTGCATTGATCGCTGAAGAAGGCTTTCTTTTTTTTTTTTTTTTTAGTTTTTTATTTTTTTAATTTTAAAATCTTTAATTCTTACATGCGTTCCCAAACATGAACCCCCCTCCCACCTCCCTCCCCACAACATCTCTCTGGGTCATCCCCATGCACCAGCCCCAAGCATGCTGTATCTTGCGTCAGACATAGACTGGCGATTTAATTCTTACATGATAGTATACATGTTAGAATGCCATTCTCCCAAAACATCCCACCCTCTCCCTCTCCCTCTGAGTCCAAAAGTCCATTATACACATCTGTGTCTTTTTTCCTGTCTTGCATACAGGGTCGTCATTGCCATCTTCCTAAATTCCATATATATGTGTTAGTATACTGTATTAGTGTTTTTCTTTCTGGCTTATTTCGCTCTGTATAATCGGCCCCATTTTCATCCATCTCATCAGAACTGATTCAAATGAATTCTTTTTAACGGCTGAGTAATACTCCATCGTGTATATGTACCACAGCTTTCTTATCCATTCATCTGCTGATGGACATCTAGGTTGTTTCCGTGTCCTGGCTATTATAAACAGTGCTGCGATGAACATTGGGGTACATGTGTCTCTTTCAATTCTGGTTTCCTCGGTGTGTATGCCCAGCAGTGGGATTGCTGGGTCATAAGGTAGTTCTATTTGCAATTTTTTAAGGAATCTCCACACTGTTCTCCATAGTGGCTGTACTAGTTTGCATTCCCACCAACAGTGTAGGAGGGTTCCCTTTTCTCCACACCCTCTCCAGCATTTATTGCTTGCAGATTTTTGGATCGCAGACATTCTGACTGGTGTGAAGTGGTACCTCATTGTGGTTTTGATGTGCATTTCTCTAATAATGAGTGATGTTGAGCATCTTTTCATGTGTTTGTTAGTCATCCGTATGTCTTCTTTGGAGAAATGTCTATTTAGTTCTTTGGCCCATTTTTTGATTGGGTAGTTTATTTTTTTTTGGAATTGAGCTGCATAAGTTGCTTGTATATTTTTGAGATTAGTTGTTTGTCAGTTGCTTCATTTGCTATTATTTTCTCCCATTCAGAAGGCTGTCTTTTCACCTTGCTTATATTTTCCTTTGTTGTGCAGAAGCTTTTAATTTTAATTAGATCCCATTTGTTTATTTTTGCTTTTATTTCCAGAATTCTTGGAGGTGGATCATAGAGGATCCTGCTGTGATTTATATCTGAGAGTGTTTTGCCTATGTTCTCCTCTAGGAGTTTTATAGTTTCTGATCTTACATTTAGATCTTTAATCCATTTGGTGTTTCTTTTTGTGTGCAGTGTTAGAAAGTGATCTAGTTTCATTCTTTTACAAGTGGTTGACCAGTTTTCCCAGCACCACTTGTTAAAGAGATTGTCTTTACTCCATTGTATATTCTTGCCTCCTTTGTCAAAGATAAGGTGTCCATATGTGTGTGGATTTATCTCTGGGCTTTCTATTTTGTTCCATTGATCTATATGTCTGTCTTTGTGCCAGTACCATACTGTCTTGATGACTGTGGCTTTGTAGTAGAGCCTGAAGTCAGACAAGTTGATTCCTCCAGTTCCATTCTTCTTTCTCAAGATTGCTTTGGCTATTCGAGGTTTTTTGTATTTCCATACAAATCTTGAAATTATTTGTTCTAGTTCTGTGAAAAATGTGGCTGGTAGCTTGATAGGGATTGCATTGAATTTGTAAATTGCTTTGGGTAGTATACTCATTTTCACTATCTTGATTCTTCCGATCCATGAACATGGTATATTTCTCCATCTATTAGTGTCCTCTTTGATTTCTTTCATCAGTGTTTTATAGTTTTCTATATATAGGTCTTTAGTTTCTTTAGGTAGATATATTCCTAAGTATTTTATTCTTTTCGTTGCAATGGTGAATGGAATTGTTTCCTTAATTTCTTTTTCTACTTTCTCATTATTCGTGTATAGGAATGCAAGGGATTTCTGTGTGTTGATTTTATATCCTGCAACTTTACTATATTCATTGATTAGCTCTAGAAATTTTCTGGTGGAGTCTTTAGGGTTTTCCATGTAGAGGATCATGTCATGTGCAAACAATGAGAGTTTTACTTCTTCTTTTCCAATTTGGATTCCTTTTATTTCTTTTTCTGCTCTGATTGCTGTGGCCAAAACTTCCAGAACTATGTTGAATAGTAGCGGTGCCTCTTCTTGCTATTCTTTGGAACTCTGCATTCAGAGGCTTATATCTTTCCTTTTCTTCTTTGCTTTTCGCTTCTCTTCTTTTCACAGCTATTTGTAAGGCCCCCTCAGACAGCCATTTTGCTTTTTTGCATTTCTTTTCCATGGGGATGGTCTTGATCCCTGTCTCCTGTACAATGTCATGAACCTCTGTCCATAATTCATCAGGCACTCTATCTATCAGATCTAGACCCTTAAATCTATTTCTCACCTCCACTGTATAATCATAAGGGATTTGATTTAGGTCATACCAGTATGGTCTAGTGGTTTTCCCTACTTTCTTCAATTTGAGTCTGAATTTGGTAATAAGGAGTTCATGATCTGAGCCACAGTCAGCTCCTGGTCTTGTTTTTGTTGTCTGTCTAAGCTTCCCCATCTTTGGCTGCAAAGAATATAATCAATCTGATTTCGGTGTTGACCATCTGGTGATGTCCATGTGTAGTCTTCTCTTGTGTTGTTGGAAGAGGGTGTTTGCTAGGACCAGTGCATTTTCTTGGCAAAACTCTATTAGTCTTTGCCCTGCTTCATTCCGCATTCCAAGGCCAAATTTGCCTGTTACTTCAGGTGTTTCTTGACTTCCTACTTTTGCATTCCAGTCCCCTATAATGAAAAGGACATCTTTTTTGGGTGTTAGTTCTAAAAGGTCTTGCAGGTCTTCATAAAACCATTCAACTTCAGTTTGTTCAGCGTTACTGGTTGAGGCATAGACTTGGATAACTGTGATAGTGAATGGTTTGCCTTGGAGACAAACAGAGATGATTCTGTCACTTTTGAGATTGCATCCAAGTACTGCATTTTGGACTCTTTTGTTGACCATGATGGCTACTCCATTTCTTCTGAGGGATTCCTGCCCGCAGTAGTAGATATGATGGCCATCTGAGTTAAATTCACCCATTCCAGTCCATTTTAGTTCGCTGATTCCTAGAATGTTGATGTTCTCCCTTGCCATCTCTTGTTTGACCACTTCCAATTTGCCTTGATTCATGGACCTGACATTCCAGGTTCTTATACAATAATGCTCTTTACAGCATCGGACCTTGCTTCTATCACCAGTCACATCCACAGCTGGGTATTGTTTTTGCTTTGGCTCCATCCCTTCATTCTTTCTGGAGTTATTTCTCCACTGATCTCCAGTAGTATATTGGACACCTAATGATCTGGGGAGTTCCTCTTTTGGTATCCTATCATTTTGCCTTTTCATAGTGTTCGTGGGGTTCTCAAGGCAAGAATACTGAAGTGGCTTGCCATTCCCTTCTCCAGTGGACCACATTCTGTCAGACCTCTCCACCATGACCCGCCTGTTTTGGGTTGCCCCACAGGCATGGCTTGGTTTCACTGTGTTAGACAAGACTGTGGTCCTAGTGTGATTAGATTGACTAGTTTTCTGTGAGTATGGTTTCAGTGTGTCTGCCCTCTGATGCCCTCTTGCAACACCTACCATCTTACTTGGGTTTCTCTTACCTTGGGCATGGGGTATCTCTTCACGGCTGCTCCAGCAAAGCACAGCCACTGCTCCTTACCTTGGACGAGAACTGATCTCCAAATTTTACATTGATGATGCATGTTCTTGGGGTACCAAGCCTCAGTTTTGCCCTGTCTGAAAGAAGAATCTGACGTGGAATCATTTTTTTTCCTTTTTGATCCCTTCTTTAAGAAAGAGTTTTTCAAACTTCTTTCACTGTGGGATTCATTTCAAACATGACATCTAGCACAATGAATTTCCTGCCTTCCTGTAATCACCATAGGTTAATTAGACTTTGGAGATGCTATGAGTGGAAAACTAGAGATATTCCTTTATGTAGAGTAGCCATCTGCATCCCTGAGGTCTTTTATATTAGATGGTGCTCATTCTAAGGAACTGCATGATCACTTAGGGACC
The DNA here is from genome assembly GCF_001704415.2 of Capra hircus. NCBI lineage: Eukaryota > Metazoa > Chordata > Mammalia > Artiodactyla > Bovidae > Capra > Capra hircus. The sequence goes on from NC_030811.1 coordinate 47,231,481, forward strand.
CTGCTTCCTGCTTGTACTCTCCAATCTTCCATATTTTCCTATAATCCATTTCCTAGCATATCTCTGAGAGAACTGTATACTGTCAAAAGGACAAAAAGTTTCTCCTTCCTTACCCCAATACTTGAAGGTGAAAAGGAAAATACCTCAATTTTTTATATATTAATTGGTCTCTGCTTCCTTCCTTTGCATTTCATAGAGTCTGATATGTTCTGAAAATTATGAAAAATTAGCTATTTTTCAAGACTTTTAATCCCTGCTCTTTTTTTCAGTGCAAACCAGTTTATAAGTCTTCCCTGGTGGCTCAATGGTAAAGAATCCACCTGCAATACAGGGGGTGTAAAAGACATGGGTTTGATTCTTGGGCTGAAAGACCCCCTGGAGAAGGAAATGGCAATCCACTCCAGTATTCTTGCCTGGGAAATCCCATGGACAGTGGTGCCTGGTGGCCTACAGTGCATGAGGTTGCAAGAGTTGGACACAACTTAACAGCTAAACAGCAACCGGTTTGTATGCAGAGACATAGCTGTATGGAGAAATTACCTACTGGCCTTTGTATCATAATCTAGCAGATTCTCTACTCTACGGTACTAAGCAAAGTGTCAAAAAATGCACTGTTTAGAAATCCAAGCCAGTTATGAGATGCAGACAACGCCAAACTGTAGGAGCTCAGTGCCCGCCCACAACATATATCAAATGGAGTCTTACACTGATTAGTGTGAGGAAGGTCCATTTATTACCATCCTTTTACTTTATTATCCATCCTTTAAACGCTAACCTATGTGTGTCCTTACTTTTAAAGTAGACTTTTTATAGGCAGCATAAAGTTGAGTCATTTTTATCCAACCTAACAATATCTTCCTTATATTTTTTAACTTTGTATTTAATGTATCATTGATATGATTGGATTTTAAAACACCACCTTGCCTTTTTTTTTTTTTTTCTATTTGTCCCAACTCTTTTTTGTTCCTTTTTTTCCTCATTTTCTACCTTTTGGATTGAAAATTATTTGTAATTCTATTTTATCTCCTTAACAACAATTATTTGTTGTGATATTTTACTGGTTTTTGAAGTTTATAGTATACATTTTTAATTTAACACAATCTACTAACAAGATACCTTATACTAATGCTCAGTAGGTAAAGAATCCATTTGCAGTGCAGGAGACACAAGAGACATGGGTTTGATCAATCCCTGGTTCAGGAAGAACCCCTGGAGGAGGAAATGGCAACCCGTTCCAGTATACTTATCTGGAGAAACCCATGGACAGAGGAACCTGGTGGGCTACATACAGTCTGTGGGGTCTCTAAGAGTTGCACACAACTGAGTGACTGAGCACACACACACACACACACACAGACACACACACACAGCATCAAGACACCTTTTATTAATACTACTACGCATACCATATAAGAACCACAAAACGCTATTTGTCCATTTATCCCCTTCAAAATGCACTCTTGTTTTTAAACACTGAACTTCTGAATGCATTATAAACTCCATGATGCATTAGTGTCAGTGTTGCTTTAAAAGGAAAAACTTGTTTCAGATAGCTAAATTCAGTCTATTGTCTGCTGCGGAAATTTCTTTTTCATCATTTAATCTGTCGAGCTTGGAAAGAATTTCTAGATTGATTTACATTCAACTATTTCGCTGGTTAATTTTTATTTTATTTATAATGGAAGACAAGAGGATGTCAGATTCTTTTCAGTAATCAAGAATAAAAGAACATAAGAGAAAAAAAAGAACATAAGGAGAACTTGACTCTATATGTTTAAAATAAACTTGCCTTAACTGCAATTATTTAAAAAATTATGTTGCTTTAACGCAATGGCTTTGAATAAAGACTGAAGACAAGTTTATATTTGCAAGAAATAACATTTAACATATTACTTTTCCTTATTCTCACATTTGTTAATCAGTTATTTACATCTTGTTACCTAGTCAGTATTTATAAAAAATATAAAACATTAGATTCAATCTATCCTTCCCTTTTTATATCTTTAATTCCTTAAATATATATATATAGGCAGATCTATCCATCTATCTATATATGATCTCTTTTGTTTTTTTTTCTTCCTTTTTTTTTAAATTTTATTTTTTATTTTTTAAATTTTAAAATCTTTAATTCTTACATGCGTTCCCAAACATGAACCCCCCTCCCACCTCCCTCCCCACAACATCTCTCTGGGTCATCCCCATGCACCAGCCCCAAGCATGCTGCACCCTGCATCAGACATGGACTGGCAATTCAATTCTTACATGATAGTATACATGTTAGAATTCCCATTCTCCCAAAACATCCCACCCTCTCCCTCTCCCTCTGAGTCCAAAAGTCCATTATACACATCTGTGTCTTTTTCCTGTCTTGCATACAGGGTCGTCATTGCCATCTTCCTAAATTCCATATATATGTGTTAGTATACTGTATTGGTGTTTTTCTTTCTGGCTTACTTCACTCTGTATAATTGGCTCCAGTTTCATCCATCTCATCAGAACTGATTCAAATGAATTCTTTTTAATGGCTGAGTAATACTCCATTGTGTATATGTTCCACAGCTTTCTTATCCATTCATCTGCTGATGGACATCTAGGTTGTTTCCGTGTCCTGGCTATTATAAACAGTGCTGCGATGAACATTGGGGTACATGTGTCTCTTTCAATTCTGGTTTCCTCGGTGTGTATGCCCAGCAGTGGGATTGCTGGGTCATAAGGTAGTTCTATTTGCAATTTTTTAAGGAATCTCCACACTGTTCTCCATAGTGGCTGTACTAGTTTGCATTCCCACCAACAGTGTAGGAGGGTTCCCTTTTCTCCACACCCTCTCCAGCATTTATTGCTTGCAGATTTTTGGATCGCAGCCATTCTGACTGGTGTGAAGTGGTACCTCATTGTGGTTTTGATGTGCATTTCTCTAATAATGAGTGATGTTGAGCATCTTTTCATGTGTTTGTTAGTCATCCGTATGTCTTCTTTGGAGAAATGTCTATTTAGTTCTTTGGCCCATTTTTTGATTGGGTCGTTTATTTTTCTGGAATTGAGCTGCATAAGATCTCTTTTGAATATACTTTCCTTCTCATGAGTTTTGATCTGAACCGTATTAGCATATACTATTCAATCTGAATCATCATTGTAAATGAAGTCAGATATATTATAGAAAAAACACAGTTGAAAAAAGGAAAATAAATCACTGAAATATTGGGAAATGTACTTGAAGAGGGAAGGCTAAAAGATTAAGTAAGTGTACATACCCAAGAAAACTGAAAAGAAACTTACCAGCACAGATCAGGTATATGAAAGGATGTTTCATGGGTGCCAGCTATTTTGTTTGTAAATTGAGGGCAGAACTTCAACAGTCTCCCTCTCATATGCCTCATTTTCTTCATAGTATGATCTGTCTAACACAGGATTGGAAAAACAATATCACTCAATGGCCATTTTCATTCATCTCTTTCCTATTCAGTAACTTAGCAAGGACTCTAACTCTCTGCATCAAATCTAAACTTCCAACAAACAGCCCTCCATAAAATATTGTTATATGTTTTTATCTCATGGCTTAGTATTTCCCATACTAGCCCCTCCATCTATTTATTTTTTAGGAACTAACTTTATTTTATTTATTTATATGCACCATAGCCTAGATAATGTACTTCTTATATGAGTTTCATGCATACCTGAACAGTTTTATGTTTAGACAGCATCTCTCCTTATCTTTTTATTGTGTCATCACTGATGAAAATACTCATGCTATTCTTTTACTCCTAAGGTTGATATTCAAAGTCATCCCCACCATTCCCATAACATAAATACTATCTGCCTTATCTCCTTCTATTTCTTCTTCTTATCACTTCAGTTTTCCTGTTTTAGTCAAGGGCTTCTCAAGCTTAGCATCATCAACACTTAAGACTAGGAAATTTTGTTGTGGGGCATGTTCTATTCACACTATAAGATGTTTAGTAGAATGGCAGTCCTCTTTGGGCTAGATGCTACATTACCCCTGACCCCATCAGAGCCAAAAATATCTCCAGTCATTGCCAAACATTCTTGCGGAGGCAAAAATGATCCCTGATGAAGAACCACCACTCCAGCCATACCAGCTTAGTAATAATTCCCCAAACAGTATACACTGATTCATGTCTATGCCTCTATCAGCATGATTTTTTCTCCCCTTTATACTATTCCTGTAAGTGAAAACTTAAAGAATTGTGTTCACAGTTAGAAGACAAACCAACAAAGAAATAAAGCAACTACCATAAAACTACCACAATGACCACAATAATTTAGGTATCTCTGTGTTGATGAAGCATAACCAGGTCCATAGGCAGAATTTATCTTTTTTTTCTTACTGCTGCTATCATGTGCATTTTCCCATTGCTGCTTTCATCATACTTCCTCAGTGTTTATTTTCTTAAAATTTATCTCAACTAAAGGAATGTGAAAATAATGTGAATCCAAACAATCCCTGTAGCCCCTGGCCAGGCATGAATGTACCAGACAGTTATTGAAGAAAGCATTCAATATAATTTTTTCTGATGATTATCTTGATTAAACAACCTCTACACATATCCAATTGTATTAAAAGCCCTTAATATTTATTTTATGGTTGTAATAAGTGTGGTAGATTAAAAATTGTTTTACTTGCTGTACGAGGGAATATTGCATTAATACAACACAGAGAATAGAGCCAATGTTTTATAATAATTATACATGGCGTAGAACATTTAAACATTTTGAATCACTATTTTGTAAAGGGATCTCGGTTGGCACAGCATTAAAGAATCTGCCTGCAATGCAGCAGACCATCTGCAATGCAGGAGATGTGGGAAGATTCCCCAGAGAAGGAAATGGCAACCCATGCCAGTATTCTTGCCTGAGAAATGCCATGGACAGAGGAACCTGGGGGGCTATATAGTCCATGGAGTGGCAAGAGTCAGACAAGACTTAGTGATCACACCACCACATTTTGCATACCTGTAATTTAAATAATATTGTGCAGCAATGATATGTCCAACATAAATAAATAAAAATTAAGCTTAAAAAGTCAGTGTCTAAAAAAAGAAAGCTTAAAAATTAAACTTCAAAACTTATATAACATTTTAATGAAAATAAATATTTTATTGAAGAAAAGAAACTTTTTTTTTTCTTGATGCAGCATTAGAAACACAGTTTTTATGTGAACAAATGTTTTGATTGGATAGTAACATAATTGAGGAAAATATTAACTCACAAGAATTAGCCTGAATAATATTACAATGCATAGGATTTTGTTGACGAGTTTTCTGTGCTTTACTTTTTTACTTCATATACATATGTGTATACCATTTATTATGTTTTCTAAAATATAGGTCACTTTGCTAAATTTAATAAACTCTACTTTAGACTAAATGCATCTTCAAGCATTCCAGATCCATCTTCAAACTGAAAACATTACTTTTGATATAATCTTTACCAAAATTTGAAAGCTTGTTTCTATTTCTTCCATCAATTTCTATTTTCTTCTAAGCTTCTTGGCCAATATTTGGTGGTGGCATATCTTTAAATAATCATGTGTGTGTGTGGTCTACATATGTTTATATGTCATACATATATTACATATATTATATTATATATATATATACACACACATACAAACTATTTGCTTTTTTTCATCATTCCATTGAACCAAACATGAAACTAAAGAGGAAATGAACCTCCATCCTTCCTGTTGCTCCTTGTGCCTATGGAAAGAAGTGTTGTGAACAGCTGAGCTCCAATCCCTGGGAGATTTTATGAATAAAAAATGCACTAGGCTCAGCTCCAGTATATCATACTCTAAAGGATGCTTGTTTGAGAATTTAAAACAATAAGGGGGTTGTTGGACATCAAGAGTTATAGACATTAAGCTAACATTATAGTTAAATGTTTGGCTTAATGCACAATGTTGTGCCAGAGTCAGCAATCTTTGACCATTGGTGCCTTTCTGCTTTAGAAGTTGGTGACATTCCAAGCCAGAGACTTAAATCAGACCTCAGACCACTATACTGATTACTACTCTCCTTCCCCACAACCCCTCCCCACAGCTTTCTCTTCTTTATCTCTTTTCCAGTTGTTACATAGGCTTACAATTTTTTCCATACATTTATTAAACACATATTCATTTTTTACATAATTCAAGGCACTAGCAGAGATGAAAAGGACGTTGTATCTAACTCTGAGGCCTCTCAGTTTAGAAAGAAAACATTTCCACCAAAAGATCAATTGAAAATGGGTAAGTTCTATACTAAGAAACTAGAACAGAGGCTCAGGGAAGGCTTTAGTGATGAGACAATTTGTACACTGCTTTGAAAGGATAATTAAGAGTTGTCATGGCAGAAAAAAAGGAGGAAGAAAAGTCCCATGAGAGGAAAAAAATTTAAAAAGCAGCCTGAGCAAAAGCTGACTTGAAATAGACAGTGTCATTTGAAAACTGATAAAAATATTTTATGGATCACACCTCTGGGTTCCACTAGCAAACTTTACATGGCTGTCTAATGCCCCTCAGCTTGAGAGGGTAGCAGTAATCAGGATTGCCAGCTTCTTCCTCAGGGATGATGCCATCTGAGTGATTCTCAGGCCTCGACACTACGTACTAAGATCCACATGGATAAGAATTGGAACTTTCCTGTGTAATGCTTGTTATGTGCATATGTGAGTGCTTTTATTTTTCCTTTTATACCATAAAGCTTAAATAAAATTTTACATAGACTCAGAAGCTCAACAGAAAACAGATGATGAGGGAGGTGACGTGATCTAGGTGTAGAAAGAACCATTTGCTAGGATGATTTTCCACTGAACAGCCACTCACCTCACTACAGCATCAACAACTTGCCTTGTAAATTTTCCAGAAGCAAACAGTGCTTTTGCTTGCCTTGTGGAATTACAGAAAAGGAAGAAACTAGGCCCCTTCAAAAACAAACCTATAGAAGAAGATTTCTATGATGGTTCTGCTTTACTGGGAGAATTTCCAGCTTGCAAACCACAAACAAGAAAAGTTCCATATTTTTTGAAGTTTAATCCAATTAGAATAAGGCCAAAAACTTTCAAGGATGAACTCCCCTTGTCTCCTGCTCTAAAACCCAGAATTATATGTCAAAGTAAACGAAAATGTAAAATAGAATGAATATGGTTAGAACTGGGAGAAATTAGCGTGAAACTCAAAATTTAAAACATATAGCCTCCAGTTGTATTTTACACAGCAAGATTCAGATGAGGAAGGTAAAGTAGAATCTACCAAGGAGGATCCAAAATATTACCACCTGAACCCGTAGATCATTCTTAGAAAAAATGAACCCTGGGACAAGTAGACTTTGTGTGCCTTCAGATAGAACGGAATGAGTTTACAGCACCACTTACAGGGAATTCTTCCTAAGATTCAATAACATGATTATAACCAGCCTGCTAAATCTACTTTCTTGTCCATGGAATTCTCTAGGCAAGAACACTGGATTGGGTTGCCATTTCCTCCTCCAATAAGAGGAATGCAAAAAACAAGTTAGATGACACTATGAGGGGGAAGAAGCAACTGGATAAATAAGGGGGACCCATTCATCAATAAGTCAATGTCAAAAAAGATGGGGAGAGGGTAGGAGAGGAAAGGTGCACAGTCTAACAAGATTAAGGGAACATAGCAACTCAAAACAGTGCTTTACCTTAACTGGATCTTAAACAAATGAGCTTTATAAAACATTTTTGACAAATTGGTGAAGTTTTAAAATGTAATAGATGAACTTTTGTTAATGATAATATTAATATTAATGATTTCATGATATTTTCTGATATTTTAATGGTAGAAAATGTCCCATTTTAGGATTGGTACAAAAATATTTAGGTTTGAGATGTTCTTAATATATATGTAATTTACTTTAAAATTATGCAGCCAGAAAGTGAATGAGCAAATGTGGCAAAATGTTGATATTTGTTAAATCAATGTTATATGGGAGTCATGGGAGTATATGGGAGTCATTTTATATTTTACATTTATCCATATAATTGAAAATTTTTATTGAGAATTGGATTTTAAGAATTGATATAAGTTTGGTGCTAACTTTTAACATTTTTTTTATTTTTTTATGTCTAAATGGATCAATGACATCATAGGAATCTTTTATACATAATGTTCCTAAAACAGCCAAAAAAATTTTCATAATTGCTATTATGATTCAGATGTAAGATACAATGAATTTGACACTAACTTCATTTGTTCACTCATTCTTCATTTACTCTTCTCATTCAGTAAATGATTTATAGTCTCATCATTCTCCAGAAATTACTGAATTTTTAATTTTTATGTATCATTGATCTACTTGCTCAAGTTACTAAAACCATCTGAGTTTAAATTTTATCAGCTATAAAATGAGTATATTAATAAATACATCATATTATATAAGGCTTCCTTGATGGATCAGTTTTAAAGAATCTGCCTGAAGTGCAGATCATGTATGAGGAATAATCTACTTGCAAATATAGTAGATAAAAAAGATGTGGGCTCAACCCTTGGTTCAGGAAGATCCCCTGCAAGCTGCTCCAGTATTGTTGCCTAGAAAATACCATGGAAAGAGGAGACTGGCAGGCTACAGCCCATGGGGTCCCAAAGAGTCAGACATGACTGAGTACACACACACACACACACACACACATTTTTTGAGGAATAAGTAAGTTAGTATAAGGTGTTAGAATTCAATGGTAACAAAGTGAATGGTGGCATTTTTACAAATAGTGATGTCACTGACATTAAAAGTATAATTATAAAGGTAGACTATTTTCCAAAAGTTTTTTTTTTTCCTGCTTCAGAGCATTCCTCATCTCCTTTTAAGCAGTTTTCCTATTTAAGAATTACAGCAAACTTTATTGCATATGCCAGATTAGCTATTTCTTAAAAAATAGAACCAAAATCCTAAATTCTCCTTATGATTTAAGGATTATAAAAATCATAAGCATGGACATGTTTCAAAGAAAGATTTTTCTCCTGTATTGTGGAATCATTCAGATTATCTGTCAGTGAGCATTTTAAATAAAAATTATAAAATACTCAAAAGTTTTCAGGAATAATTTGCAAACACTTTGTTACATTTTGAAAGATACCAGATGAATTTACCCAGTAAGTTTGCATTAGAGATTGGATAACTGGTGCGGAGCACTGCAATTATTTCTTATATATGTTCCTTTGAAACAGTGCCCATGAAATCTCTGGATTATGCTTTCTAAACAAAACAGCACACTGTTAAGCTTTCAGAGTCTAGAAATATTTGATATCAGAAACAGACTCCATAATTAAATAGTTCATGAACAGGAAAATCAGGTGACCACATTCCTTAACTGGATTTTAATAATTCGATAACTATAGTGCTACCATTCATGTAGTTGTCCTCAAAGGCTCTGTGTTTCAATTTCCATTTCTCATTTTCTTACCTGTTTATACATGTCTGCTGTAGGCTGAAGCCCACAGTGAAAGGTTTTGTTAATAATAGATTTAAGGCTTCCCTGGTGGCTCAGAGGTTAAAGCATCTGCCCACAATGCAGGAGACCTGTGTTCGATCCCTGGGTAGGGAAGATCCTCTGGAGAAGGGCATGGCAACCCACTCCAGTGTTCTTGCCTGGAGAATCCCATGGACAGAGGAGCCTGGTGGGCTACAGTCCACAGGGTCACAGAGTTGGACACGACTAAGAGACTTCACTTTCACTTTAAGATAAAACTGTGATAGAATGTATGTTCCCCCAATAGAGAAGGCAGTGTTGTACTTCATAGGAGAGGTGGTCTCTCTAAGCTCACTTCCCAAGAATTGATCACAGCTGAAACAGAATGAGTGGGAACTAATCAAATGAAACCAACTTTCTTGGCTGGTTCAATTCATTTGTACAATTGGCGAGGACACAACAAAATAATTAGTCACTATTCTTAAGTCACTAAGACAGCCTTAGGGAAAATTAGACAGGGGAAAAAGTGCCAATCAAAAAGTGCTTGATGTAACCCATGGTAAAAACACAAAAATTGAGATGGATGTGGACTAGAATGTAACTATTGTACCCAAATATGTATGCTGTATCACTAAATGGAAAATGTACCATTTATATTGAATAGTCTATTCAGAAGGCAGAGCATGGCTAAAACTATGACATATCCCTAACAATAAAATACCTGGAGTAATAAGATAATTATACACATCAGCCATAAATATATAGTAAGTAGCCAAATATATTCTATTTCTTGAGTGTTTATCTCTTCTTAAGAAATAGAACATTTCCAAAATAACAATAAAACTGTACTAAATATAATTTAGGCTGAGAAAATTCAGAAGGCAATTCAGGATTTAACAATGCTTATAATGTTTATTAAGAATGCCTAGAAATAGTCAAATTGTGAAGCATGAAAGTATAGTTTCCAACACTGTTCCAATTTCTAACAAGTTCAGGGGCATTCTAAAACCACTTTCAAGTTCAAGAATTTTCATAGAACTCCCTGAAAACATATGTATAGCTATTGTTTATTAAAGTGAAAAATACAAATTTTGCAAGCACTCAAAGGAAGAAACACATAAAGCAGAGTCTAGTAGGATTCCAAACATGAAACTTGCATTCTCCTTTCCTGGAAATGACATGTAACAATGGCAATTTTGCCAAACAAGGAAACACAACCAAGATTCCATCTCTATAGTTTCCGCTGTAGCTTTAATATACAGATATCGTTGGTTGATTGCTCACATGGCTGAACCAGTCTCTAGGTCAATTGATACCACAAGAGCCAAAGCTGCCACTCTAGGTCACACTGCTGGTGTTTATGGTGGGGACAACTCCCATCTTCAAGCCATTGGGTATAGATGACCTGACCCCAACATCCAATGTAGCCAGCCCCCACCTCAAACAAAGATGTTCCTGCTAAGTCACTTCAGTGGTGTCCGACTCTGTGTGACCCCATAGACGGTAGCCCACCAGGCTCCCCCATCCCTGGGATTTTCCAGGCAAGAACACTGGAGTGGGTTGCCATTTCCTTCTCCAATGCATAAAAGTGAAAAGTGAAAGTGAAGTAGCTCAGTTGTGTCCAACCCTCAGCGACCCCATGGACTGCAGCCTTCCAGGCTCCTCCGTCCATGGGATATTCCAGGCAAGAGTACTGGAGTGGGGTGCCATTGCTTTCTCCAAAGATGCTCATATCAGGTATTAAATAGATATCTCAGAAACCAAGGGCAAAAGCAAGATATTTCTTTGAGCAAGGCCAAATTCTTTACTACACAATGAATATTAAATGATTATTTCACACCTAGGTGTGAAGTTAAAGAAAATAAGTAATATCAATAGATAAGTATATTCTGAATGTCTGGTTTCACTATGAATTTTCTTAACTAGGACAATATAATCATCTACTCTTAAATATTCTATTCCCTAGAAGTCAATGAGTATTCAGTTTATATAGTTGGATGCATAGCCAACCTCTCCACTATTGAGACTGCCAAGAGCATTTTAATCTCAAATCATTTTATTTTAATCATCAAATATTTTTATAGATACACGTCTACTCTTAGTTATTTTTTGGAAGAAAGCTTTTCATCATACCACATGCCACCTTCTCCTACCTTCTTAAACATAATTATAACAATATTAACTCTTGGTTCACCCTTTGTCCAGCTCAGGGACTTCTCAGCTAATTTATTCAGCTCAATCTCATTTCAGTTTAAAACTATCCCTTGGAAGATAATTTAATTTGATGGAAATGAGCTAATGACCATCAAATAGACCTGAATTAAATATAAGGCATATTGATTTTATAAATACCTGTTGTATAAATAAAATTATATAATTTTTTCATGAAAATTTCCATTTAGAATATTATTTATCCAGATAGAGAATATCTATAAGCAGAGAACCCAGCAATAGGAAAGAAAACGCTGCCAATCAATTACCCTAATGCCATGATCATGAAGAAGGAAACACTTTAGATGAACAACTGATTGCAGAGTTGGAGTCAGAACACACCTTTGCCATGAATGGGTCTGAAAAACACCCTTGTGTCCATGGAAGGCTTCAGGGATCCTGCTTCTGTGCCAGAACTTAGTATTAGTCTGTAGGAATATTTTTCTCTAAAGGATGTCTCCTATGTGGATATTAATTCATATTACACTTCTCTAAGGATCATCTACAATGATCTGGCATTCACCATGAAGGGGCCAACATATGACCAGCACTTACAGAAATCTTGAGGATAAATGTCTTTTTTAAAGAGCTCTTTTCTAGTGGAAAATGACTACTTTTAATCAAAGTAAAACTAGTCCCCAGTCTAAAGAACAAGATGACATATATTGAATGCTTATTATATGTCATGTGCTGTGTATATATTATTAATTATTAATAAAGAGTGAAGATAAGGCATGCCTAGGTAACTGATCTGTTCATCTTTTTTTTTAAGGCTAACAAAGTTGAGAGTTGCAATTACAAGAGCTAAAACTGCCCAATGATCATACATGAAGATGGAAGATATAGTTAATTGAACATCTGAACTGAAATCATACAAGTTCTAGTCACATTTAACTGAATTGTTGAACTCAAGGAGTTCAAGGTCTGATTCTATGTATAAGACTTTTAGCTCTTTTTAAGTAAGTGATATTAGTGACTGATCAGTGACTGCCTAACACTCTGCTTATTACAACAGAAGCAGTTAATATGTTTTGAAGGGTTACCATGCTGCTAGAAAGGTTCTAAGATGTTCACATATGTTAATTCAAGGAATTCTCACAAGTTTCTTATGAGGTAGCTTCTATTATTATCTCAGTTCTACAGACTAGTGAACAGGCACATAGAGTTGAAATGGCTTGCCCAAGGACTCACAAGATCAGAACCAAAGAATTGAGCCCCATTTCTTACTACTACAATGTGTTGACTCTCCAAGTCAAAAGTGGCTGATATCTATGAAATAAGAGACATTAAGTGTATTAACACCTACTTGATAGTATAGGTAAAAGATTTCTATCTAAGGATTCAAAAACAAGCATACACTTTGTTTATAGAAAATTACTTTCAATGCCCTTCCAAGTAAATATAAAAAAGTGAAGTTGTTCAGTCGTGTCCAACTCTTTGTGACCCCATGGACACCAGGCTCCTCCGTCCATGGGATTTTCTAGGCAAGAGTACTGGAGTGGGTTGCCGTTTCCTTCTCCAGGGGACTTCCCGGCCCAGGGATCAAACCCAGGTCTCCCACATTGTAGACAGACGCTTTCCGTCTGAGCCACCACTTGATCTTAGCCAAAACGCCAAGAAGCGATATATAAAAGGAACATTAAAAACTCTAACAAGGAGCTCCCATGTGACTCCCTGTGGCCTTGAACACAATACAAGGAAGCATACTTCAAAAACTACATTTGATTCTGTTTTCAATCCTAGTTTTCACATGGAGTTCTTTCTCTCAGTCCTAAACTTTGCTGTAAAAACTTTCATTTACACAGAAAAATATATTGAAATGATAGTACAATCAATAAGCATCTACACATTCTATCTAGATCCATCAGTGGTACCATTTGGCTATACATACTTTGTCTTTCCTTTACAAACACATGTGTGTGTGCTAAGTCACATCAGTTATGTGTCACTCTTTGCAAACCTATGGATTGTAGCCTGAGAGGCTCCTCTGTCCATGGGATTCTCCTGGCAAGAACATTTGAGTACACTGTCATTCTCCCCTCCAGGGGATCTTCCTGACCCAGGGGTCAAACCTGAATTTCTTGTGTTTCCTGAATTGGCAGGTAAGTTCTTTACCACTAGTGCCATCTGGGAAGCTCCTCTACACGCGCGCACACACACACACACACACACACACACACACACACACACACACATACACACACACACAGTGGGTTGGTATTTTGAAACTAAGTTGTATACCTGGTATTTCACTTCTTAATACTTCCTCATGAATCCCTCAAGAACAAAGTATTCATTTGGTCCTTTATTGGGAATATTCTTAATTTGATTTTCTGTATCTCAGCTTTATGCAGCTTTATAAGTGAGACTAAATCAAAAGATACCCAAGTCTTATAAATCTTAACTGATTCAGAAAGTCTGAATATGAATAGAATGACTTTTGTCTGGAATTGCTAGTGAAAGTATCTGTAAGTCTTTAGTAAATGCTCCTGTCACAGTCAAGTACTATCATCATCCTCAAATGAAAAAGATGTATAAATCACAGGGTTGCTACATGCTGAATTCATGTACAGCTCAAGGCGCTCATGTGATTTGTCATCATTTTTAAAATTATGTCTGGGATCCAGATGGTGCTCATCCCCAAAACTTCAGCTTTTGTATATGGAGAGAAGCCCTCACTATTTGCTCTACCTGTTTTAACACTCAACATACAAGTCTTAAAACTCTAATAAACAGTGAATGTTCTTTAGACATTAAACAATGAATATTCCTCAATGCTAACTCAATGCTGTCACACATAAAAATGTTGTGAATTTGGTAAATTATCTCCCATATTTAAAACTGATTGTAAACTTAATAAAACACTATAAATATTGGAATTTGAGAAAAACATCTACTTCTGCTTCATTGACTATGCTAAAGCCATTATGTGAATCAAAGAAACTGTGGAAAATTCTTAGAGAGTTGGGAATACCAGACCACCTTACCAGTCTCCTGAGAAACCTGTATGCAGGTCAAGAAGCAACAGTTAGAACTGGACATGGAACAACAGACTGCTTCAAAATTTGGAAGGAATATGACAAGGCTGTATATTCTCACCTTGCTTATTTAACATCTATGCAGAGTGCAGCATGCAAAATGCCGGGTGGGGTAAATTACAAGCTGGAATCAAGATTGCCAGGAGAAACAACAACTTCAGATATGCACATGATCTCACTCTGATGGCAGAGAGTAAAGAGGAACTAAAGAGCTTCTTGATGAAGGTGAAAGAAGAGAGTGAAAAAGCTGCTTTGGAACTCAGCATTAAAAATCTAAGATCATGGCATCTGCTCCCATTCAGTTCAGTTCAGTCACTCAGTCGTGTCCGACTCTTCCCAACCCCGTGAATTGCAGCATGCCAGGCCTCCCTGTCCATCACCAACTCCCAGAGTTCACTCAAACTCATGTCCATCGAGTCCATGATGCCATCCAGCCATCTCATCCTCTGCTGTCCTCTTCTCCTTCTGCCACCAATCCCTCCCAGCAACAGTCTTTTCCAATGAGTCAACTCTTCGCATGAGGTGGCCAAAGTGCTGGAGTTTCAGTTTTAGCATCGTTTCTTCCAAAGAACACCCAGGATTGATCTCCTTTAGAATGGACTGGTTGGATCTCCTTGCAGTCCATGGGACTCTCAAGAGTCTTCTCCAGCACCACAGTTCAAAAGCATCAATTCTTCGGTGCTCAGCTATCTTCACAGTCCAACTCTTACATCCATACATGACTACTGGAACAACCATAGCCTTGACTAGTCGGACCTTTGTTGGCAAAGTAATGTCTCTGCTTTTGAATATGCTATCTAGGTTGGTCATAACTTTCCTTCCAAGGAGTGCTTCCATTACTTCATGGCAAATAGATAGGGTAAAGGTGGAAATGGTGACAGATTTTATTTTTCTGACCTCTAAAATCTCTGTGAATGGTGACTGCAGCCATGAAATTAAGACATTTGCTCCTTGGAAGGAAAGCTGTGACAAACCTAGAGAGTGTATTTAAAAAAACAAAAAACAAAAACAGAGAAATCACTTTGTCAACAAAGGTCCATATAGTCAAAGTTATGATTTTTCCAGTAATCATGCATGGATGTGAAACTTGGACCATAAAGAAGGCTGGATGCTGAAGAATGGATGCTTTTGAATTGTGGTGTGCTGGAGAAGGCTCTTAAGAATTCCTTGGACAGCAAGGAGATAAAACCAGTCAATACTAAAGGAAAATAACCCTGACTATTCATTGGAAAGACTGATGTCGAAGCCGAATCTCCAATACTTTGGCCACCTGACGCAAAGAGCTCACTCACTGGAAAAGACCCTGGTGCTCAGGAAGATTGAGAGCAAGAGGAGAAGGAGGTGGCAGAGGATAACATGGTTAGATAGCATCATCAACTCAATGGACATGAGTCTGAGCAAACTCTGGGAGATAGTGAAGGACAGGAAAGCCTGGCATGATATACTTCATGGAATCACAGAGTCAGACAATACTTTATGACTGAACAATAACAAGAAAATATTTCTAATATAAACTCTTTATAATACTGAAAGCACTGTGAGATTTAGACAGAACATAGCATAGGAATATAAAATGATGTGTCGGAGTATGGGCTATGGAGCCATACCACCACATGGCTCCAAATTCACCATATCCAAATTCTGACTTCTTCCACTTAATATCTGTATGAGTTTGAGTAAATTGTGCCTCATTTCTCACATCTATAAAAAGGAGATTACAATATTTATCTCATTATCCAATTGTGAGAATTTTTGAGAGTTGTGAGTATATCAGCAAAACTTTGATAACATTGCATACAGTCAGTAAAGTGTCAATTATAGCTGAAAATATCACAATGATTAGAGAAGCAGTTCTCAAAAATTTCTGGTCTCTGAATTCCTATATTGAGAATCTCAAGATGTTTTGTTTAAGTTGTTATGTATAATCATGTAAGAAATTAAAATTGAAAATAATTCATTTAAAAAATAAAATATGTTCAAATAAACAATATATTTTAGTAGAAAATAACTACATCTTCTCTCAAGAAATAATGAGAAGAGTGGTGGTGGCATTTTACATCTTGGCACAAGTCTTTACCTGACGTCTATGATGTCAGAGATTAGACTTCATATTTGCTTCTGAATGCGATATGTAATACTATGTCCTTTTGGTTAAAGTAGCTGAAGAAAATCCAGACTCACACAGGCATGTAGTTGGAAATAAGAGGACTATTTTAATATATTTTTCAGAAAACTTCAGATATTGCATTCTTCTTGATACTGACCCCAAAATTTGATGAGTGATTGTCTACTAAAACTTCATTGCAGTGTGCATTCTGAAACTGAATCTATGCACATCGCTACATTTTCTTACATTCTACTCTGTTACACTGAATGGTCTATTTTGCACTTTGGTCTTTTCTTATAGAAAATGGATCAGTTTTCTACAATGATCACTTGAAAATTACTGGCTCACTAAGTTATGCCATTCTTTCAAATATTAACATATTTTATAAAAATATTTTTGTTAATATCGCCAACACCTTTATCTGAAAACTCTGTAAGGATTGGGAATCTCTCAAACTCATGGTGGCTATCTCAATTTTTCTTGAATTCTAATTTTCTCTTAAAAGCATGAATTTTTCATTGCCAACAAATACTATCACTTGTCACTTCTTTGAAGTGACAAGATGACTTATTTTATTTTAAAGTAAATGTGTGCCAAATACTCAAAGCCATATTTTGTCTGTCAGTTAATTTTTCAAGTAAAAATTGTATTCCATGAAAAGGAGATTGTTACAACTCTCAACTCAAATGGACAAGTGCTCTTTCCAAAGAAAGCCATGATAGTCAAAAATGCTTTTTTGTGTACTTCTCAATTTGTCAAAGAAAATATTAAGCAGACATGTGCTCTCTTGCTTGTGGACAAGATGGACTAAAAGGGACAGACTAGATCTTCCTCCCATCTCTGCAAAAACACAGACAAAATATATGAATTAAATGTTTTCAAAAATACTGGGTAACAACCGAAAAAGTGCTGATTCTTGACAGAGGGAAAACCAAAGCAGTCATCCCTACAAGTGCCCTATTTCATTCCTTCAAGAGAGTTTCTAGGTCATGGCACAAAGAGAGAGAATGCAGAAGGGCTCATGGACTCTCCGAGTTGAGGAGACTGAGAATCCAAGTGGCTAAGTGTTCACAGGAAAGAAAAGTGAACAACACCAAGAGAGAGCCCTGGAAATCTTTTCAGGGTCTCCCTCAAGTGTTCATTAGGGTGCTGTTAGCAATACATTTATTTTTAACGTGTGTGTTTATAATATTTATTCATTCCTGTTATTATTATTATTATTCCTACTTTTATATCCTCCTGAGGCTTAGCATTTTAACTAGATATTTATTTTGGAAGCCTCCTAGATTAACAAAAAATTTCTCACTTCAAAATAGCAAGAATTCTACCACAGGTTAAATGTCATTGCTGGTTCTGGATTAAGGACTAAGTGATTCTTCGCAAAACTCAAATGACTTGATTTGTTGCACTGAGCAAATCCTATCCTTTCCCTTCATTTCCAGGAAATATTGTTAACTTTTTTGTTATTTACTTTCTAAATGGTCAATGTTACCTAGATTATCATACTAGTATAATTACCTATACAAATTTTTTATTATGCTTAAAAGCGTCTGTTGGCTTTATCTGTAATTTAAGATCACTTGAATGCTCATCCAGTCATTTTATCCACTAGAAAATGAAGGTTTGGATCTGATACAGTAATTCTTCCATTTAGACCATCTGGCTAAATTAGCATTCTGAAGTAGTATGTTATAATAATTAACACATATGACCACCAGAGTGGATCAACTGCTGGATAACCTTCTCACCAAACTAACCATCATGAGCTGAAATTATTTGGTAAATAGGCATCTGCTACAATGTCCTATTTTGTAGACTTCTCAGCAGAATCCTTACCATTAGAGAATATGTGGCTACTAAAAATTAATCCTCTTCATTCTTTCTTTTAGATTCTGATTATACACAAACACACACATATATACATATTTAATTTGTACATACAGGAAAAAGTAAACTCAAAATATTTATATTGACTCCCTCTTTTAGGCATATGTTTCTATCTTGCTTATCAGTAATAATTATATATAAAGTGAAGTGGTCGCTCAGTCGTGTCCGACTCTTTGCAACCCCGTGGACTGTAGCCCACCAGGCTCCTCTGTCCATAGGATTCTCCAGGCAAGAATCCTGGAGTGGGTTGCCATTTCCTTCTCCAATAATTTATATATATATATATATATATGTGTGTGTGTGTGTGTGTGTGTGTTTGCAATATATGTATACATATATATGTATAATTATCCTTAAACATTGCAAAGATATATGTGTATGTAGAATATACTTACACATGTACTAAAATTATTAAAATCAGAAATGGGATGGACCTAACAGAAGTAGAAGATATTAAGAGATGGCAAGAATACACGGAAGAACAGTACCAAAAAGATCTTCACGACCCAGATAATCATGATGATGTGATCACTAATCTAGAGCCAGACATCTTAGAATGTGAAGTCAAGTGGGCCTTAGAAAGCATCACTATGAACAAAGCTAGTGGAGATGATGGAATTCCAGTTGAGCTGTTTCAAATCCTGAAAGATGATGCTGTGAAAGTGCTGCACTCAATATGCCAGCAAATTTGGAAAACTCAGCAGTGGCCACAGGACTGGAAAAGGTCCGTTTTCATTCCAATTCCAAAGAAAGGCAATGCCAAAGAATGCTCAAACTACTGCACAATTGCACTCATCTCACAGGCTAGTAAAGTAATGCTCAAAATTCTCCAAGCCAGGCTTCAGCAATACATGAACCATGAACTCCCTGATGTTCAAGCTGGATTTAGAAAAGGCAGAGGAACCAGAGATCAAATTGCCAACATCCTCTGGATCATCAAAAAAGCAAGAGAATTCCAGAAAAACATCTATTTCTGCTTTACTGACTATGCCAAAGCCTTTGACTATGTGGATCACAATAAACTGCAGAAAATTCTAAAAGAGATGGGAATACCAGACCACCTGACCTGCCTCTTGAGAAATCTGTATGCAGGTCAGAAAGCAACAGTTAGAACCGGACATGGAACAATAGACTGGTTCCAAATAGGAAAAGGAGTACATCAAGGCTGTATATTGTCACCTGCTTATTTAACTTCTATGCAGAGTACATCATGAGAAACGCTGGGCTGGAAGAAGCACAAGCTGGAATCAAGATTGCCAGGAGAAATATCAATAACCTCAGATATGCAGATGATACCACCCTTATGGCAGAAAGTGAAGAGGAGCTAAAAAGCCTCTTGATGAAAGTGAAAGAGGAGAGCAAAAAAGTTGGCTTAAAGCTCAACATTCAGAAAACGAAGATCATAGCATCCGGTCCCATCACTTCATGGGAAATAGATGGGGAAACAGTGGAAACAGTGGCTGACTTTATTTTGGGGGGCTCCAAAATCACTGCAGATGGTGATTGCAGCCATGAAATTAAAAGACGCTTACTCCTTGGAAGAAAAGTTATGACCAACCTAGATAGCATATTCAAAAGCAGAGACATTACTTTGCCGACTAAGGTCCGTCTAGTCAAGGCTATGGTTTTTCCAGTAGTCATGTATGGATGTGAGAGTTGGACTGTGAAGAAGGCTGAGCGCCGAAGAATTGATGCATTTGAACTGTGGTGTTGGAGAAGACTCTTGAGAGTCCCATGGACTGCAAGGAGATCCAACAAGTCCATTCTGAAGGAGATCAACCCTGGGATTTCTT
The DNA here is from genome assembly GCF_001704415.2 of Capra hircus. NCBI lineage: Eukaryota > Metazoa > Chordata > Mammalia > Artiodactyla > Bovidae > Capra > Capra hircus. The sequence goes on from NC_030811.1 coordinate 47,251,949, forward strand.
TGGAAGGAATGATGTTGGGGCTGAAGCTCCAGTACCTTGGCCACCTCATGAGAAGAGTTGACAAATTGGAAAAGACTCTGATGCTGTGAGGGATTGGGGGCAGGAGGAGAAGGGGACAAAAGAGGATGAGATGGCTGGATGGCATCACAGACTCGATGGACATGAGTCTGAGTGAACTCCAGGAGATGGTGATGGACAGGGAGGCCTGGCGTGGTACGATTCATGGGGTCACAAAGAGTCGGACACGACTGAGCGACTGAACTGAACTGAAAATCAAAAACCCAACCATCTACCATCTATCAAGGTTTTCCATTTTCGGCATTACAACTACTCCCGTGTGTATTGTATTTTCACTTTTTGAGTTTCATTTTTAACTTATGGCCTTTAATAGGCTTGAAATGTTTCCATTACTTAAGATTTCAAGCTTACATTTTTTTTTCTCTTAGCTGATGATCAACTCCTTCAGCTAGATTATGCATCTATTTAGTAATTGTCTTGATATATTTTTTAAACTTCCCTTATTTTTGGTAATGATAGAAGGTTGTATGCCCATGAATTATCTCTGTCCAAGAATAGAATAAAATCTTCTCTAAGAGACACCCGTTTACTTTTTTGTGATTGAGATTAAAAATCATAATCTTGGCATAAAGAGGTGCACATGAGAAGATGTAACAGCTTCTGTTAACATATCTGATTTTAAAGTAATAAACATCAGTTAACTAAGACAATGATCACTGTAGTTTTGTTCAGGAGTGACAGAACAATGAAAGTTCAGGGGTGTTTTTTTCTATATGTGCATGAATTCCTTTTTTTTTTTTTAAAGAAACACTTTCTCTCAAACTTATTTCTATTTTATTTTATATTTTAAAGTCTGAATGAATCACTTCAGGCTACTCAGGCTTGTACCTATCAATTCAGTGACCTGAGCGGTAATGCGATGCAGACCAGTCTTCAGTGATGGGCTGAGCACCCCCGCCTGCCAGAGGCACTGCTGAACTGGCCCCAGAACATCTGAACCTCTAGATAACTCTGTGATCTCAATTGAATAGCAGTTAACTCAGGTGCTGGACCAGCCTATTAACCCCAAACTGTTCCTACTTGGTCACTCTGCCTTTTTCAGCAGTGGCTCATTCTTGTTTTTCAATCTCTTCAGGCTCTCTGTAGAACTAGAGATGAGGTGTGACCTCCTATGATGTTACTACCATGGAAATGGTACCACACATGTGCAGAACCTCCTGGGCTAGCATCCACCACTCAGATCCACTGACTGAGCTCCCTTGTTGCTGCCTAGGATGGCAATGTCCACAAAGTGCAGAAGAGAGTCTCTGTTACACAGAGCAAGGTGGGCAGGTTAGCATAAGACATCCCTCTGAGAGGCTGGTGGTCTAAAGGGATTAGTAGCCTCCTGAAGGCTATTCTCAGAAGGCTAGCAGTTCCCAGAAGGCTGTGTGGATCTGGTGAGTGAAGGTTCCAGAAGTGAAACAGCCAGCAATATGAGTAGCTCTAGTGGCAGCAGCAAACATCAGCCCCACTCTCTGGTCAGTATTCCTGGAGGAAATGACACTGACATCAGCCAGGTTTTTCATGGGAACAATGGCATAAGCTTTCAGCGGAAGCTTCCCTCAGATTTCCTTTAGATTTATGATGTAAGACATTATCACCTTTCCTTTGGTAGATGTAGTGTTCCATATGGAAGTCAAGATCCATGCCAGCTCAGAGGAGTCCCACTATAAGGAATTTGAGGACATCCCCTGCCTTCATTCGTTGGACACCAAGGGCACTGGACGTTGTGAAAGCTCTCCTTAAATCATGACAGGAGCCCGGAACAATGCTACATGAACCCCGATCTAGGTAGCTCTGTGCACAAAATATTGCTGTGGAACTTCATGGAAAGTAGGTGCCTTCCATAGATATCAACATTTCATTATATATTGTTCTAGAACATTCTACATGTTAGCATTCCGTCATATATTTTGTCAAGACTTTTAAAATTTTATTCCCCAAAGCTACATTTCTGGTACCCTAAAGTACAAGGATCTAAGAAACCAAATAAAGAAAAGCAAACTGATAAACAGAACATCTGAGGTCAAATTTCAACATAATGTTCTGTTAAATCTACTTTATTGTGGTACAATTTAATAATTTTTAATTAAACTTATTCAAACTAAGAAAAAAATGAAGACAGCTCACCTATTTCTCTCACCTTTCACACCATGCCTCTGGCAACCACTAATCCATTCTCTGTATCTAAAAGCTTGTTTATTCTTTATTATTTAGATTCCATATAAAAGGGAGATAATAGAGTACTTGTCTTTCTCTGAGTTATTTCCCTTAGTATAAAGCTCTCAAGGTCCATTCATGTTGTCACAAATGGCAAGATTTTATTATTTTTATGGCTGAATAATATTACAATATATATAATGATATATGTATGTATATTATAGTTTCCTTACCTACTCATCCATTGATGATAGACACTTTGTTTTCATATCTTGGCTATGGTAAATAATGATGTAATGAACACCATGGGGGTGCAAATAGCTTTTCAAATTAGTGGTTTTGTTTTCTTCAGGCAAATACCCAAAAGAGGAACTGCTGTATCACATGGTAGTTCTGTAATATTTTTTGAGAAAGATCTAGACTTTTTTCCATGGTGGCTGCACAAATTTAGAATACCACCAACAGTACTTGAGGGTCCCCTTTCTCCATATTCTCTTGAGTATTTTTTATTTTTAGTTTTTAAAACAGCCACTCTAACAGGTATGAGATGGTACCTCATTGTGGTTCCAATTTGTGTTTCCTTGATGAGTAAAGATGGAGAGCAACATTTTACTTGCCTGTTGGCCATGTTAAAGTCTTCTTCAAAAAATATATATATAGTTAGATCTTTTATCCATTTTTAAATTGAATTGTCTGGTTTCTTCTTTGAGTCCTATGAGTTCTTCATATATTCCAGATATTAGCCTTTTCTCAGATACATGATTCACAAATATTTTTTCTCATTCATAGTTTGCCTTTTCATTTTGTTGATGGTTTCCTTTGTTATACAGAATCATTTTGGTTTGTTGTAGTCTCATTCATTTTATTTTTGCTTTTGTTGCCATTACTTTTGGTGTCAAATTCAAAAAAGAAAAAACTCATGTCCAGGACTAATGTTAACGTGCTTACAGCCTATGCATTTTTAAAATATATTTTATGGTTTCAGGCTTTACAGACTATGTTTCCTTCTATGTTTTATAGTTTCAGGCTTTGCATTCTAGCATTTAATTCTATTTTAAATTTTTGTGTATGGTATAATTTTTGTGCATGTTATAAGAAGGTGATCTACTTTCATTATCTTTCATGTGTCTGTCTAGTTTTCCCAATACCATTTATTGAAGAGACTATAATTTCCCCATTGTATATTCTTTGCTCCTTTGTTGTGAATTAATTAACATACATGCATAGATTTACTTCTGGATTCTCTACTGTGGTCTGTTGATCCATGTGTCTGTTTTTATGCCAATAACATATTGTTTTAATTATATAGCTCTGTAGTATAGTTTGAAATCAGAGAGCATGATGCACCCAGCATTGTTCTTCTTTCCAAACATTGCTTTGTTATCCAGGATCTTTCATGGTTTTATATAAAACTTAGGAATGTTCATTCTTGAATTTGTATATTGCTTTGGTAATATGAATCTTTAGACTAGATCACAGTATAGGCTATATTCCTCTGTAATTTTTATGTTATTAGAATTGTATTTTGTTAAAGGATAGTTATAAAGAGAATTTTGTGCATAATTTTTCTTATTTAAAGACTTTTTGCACAGAACTGACACTTTCAATAAGTATCTATAATATGCGGAGCTCAAATTATTTCTGATTATAGCCTCCCATTTAAAGGTAAACTTCAAATGACTACAGCTCACTGGTATATGTTAAAAAGTAAGTAGATGCTGAAAATTAGCCCCATTCATAGAGAAGACCTTTTTCAAAAATTAGAAGACCTGATTTTTTAAAATTGTTTTACTTACCTGAAAATGTCTGACCTCACTATCTTAATAGTGTTTCCGGTAGAAAAAAAAATTCAGCAATTTTGATGTATCTGTGGAAATGTTTTAAATGTAAAACAACTAGGAACCTGGACCTAGCCCTACTCTAATCACTAAACTGTGAGGTTCCCTGGTATCAGATGGTAAAGAATCTGCCTGCAGTGTGGGAGGCCTGGGTTTGCTCCCTGGGTTGGGAAGATCCCTGGAGAAAGAAATGGCTACCCACTCTAGCATTCTTGCCTGCAGAATTCCATGGACAGAGGAGCTTACAATGGGGTCACAAAGAGTTAAGACAGAGTGACCAACACTCTCACTTTCCTGAGTATCTCTGGTTCTGTTTCCTTACCCAACCGAGATAAACTCACAAATGTAGAATCAGCTATTCTCAAACTTCTTTTTTTTTTTTAATATTTTTGGCTCTTATTTTACAAATAGCAAAGACTATTTGAGAAACTTGACCTTCTTACATTAGATGAATAGAATTAAAGCTCTCCATTAAACTAATGATAAAACAGACATTTAAATAGAATGGCAAGATACTTTTTTCATATTATTAGCAGAAATAATGAAATTGAAACTACATTGGCCTCCTAGACCAGTCTTTTTGAAACCCTTAAACTCTTTCCATATTCTTTGTCTAAAATCGCCTAGGGCCTGAATGCTTACATTCCTAATTTTAATACTCTAGCAACATACCCTGCACATGTAATTACCTAATTTTTTTAAAAATTTAACTGAAGTACCTCAGTTAATCCTCACTGCCACCTTAAAAGATAAGCTGTTTTCAATCCATTTTATTGATTAAGAAAATAGGATCAGAAAGGTTAAGTAATTGCCTTGAAATCCCAAGGACTGTACATGACAAAAGTAAGATTACACTGTCAGATCATCTAAAATTTAAAGAAAAAAAATTAAAAGGTGGATAACTCTAATTACAGAGGTGATCCTTTTTTCCTTGAAATCCTTGAAAAGTTTTAATTTTACATTATCAGCAAAATGTTTTCTTAAGAAGAGGAAGACAGCTGATCCAAAGAAAGCGGAAAGGAAAGACTGAAAGGAGGATAGGAAATTTAGATTTGAAAATTTGCATAACTTAAGTCTAAATTCACAGGAGGTTAAATAAAAGCATCAAATACAAATTGAGTTTAGCACTAAAAAGATACAGTGAGATACTTTCAAATTGACAGTCCAGCTGAAACCCTTCAGAGTTCATATCTATACATTGAGTATAGATCTCATGTTAAGTGCTCTTACTACAATAAAATTAAAAAAAAAAATAAAGGAGAAGATAAATGGCTAGACCAGATGTAGAACAGCTCTGCCTCTTCAATCTGACTATGAGATCTGTTCCTAGGGACAAGATGGTAGGAGAAAGTTAATATTTTTGTCCATATTGTTTTGTTCTGCTTTCCCCACAGGTAAAAAGCAGATGGAAGGTTAGGCTGAGTTCAGCCTAGAAGAAATTTCAACAACAATGACTGAAGTCAATATGCTTAAAATGACAGGATAAATTGAGAAAGTAGCACTACCTTGTGCTAAGTCACTTCAGCCATGAAGTGAAGTCATAAAGTCATGAAGGGTTGCAACTCTTTGCAACCCCATGGACTGTAGCCCACAGACTCCTCTATCTATGAGATTATCCAGGCAAGATACTAGAGTGGTTGCATTTCCTACTCCAGGGGCTCTTCCAGACCCGGGGTCAAACCCTAGTCTCTTATGTCTCCTGCATTGGCAAGCGGGTTCTTCACCACTAGTGCCACCTGGGAGGCCCCACACTACCATGTATAAGACAGATAACTAGTATGAAGCTGCTTTTTAACACAGGGAGTCCAGGCTGGTACTCTGTGAAAGCCTACAGGGGTGGGATGGGAAGGGGAAGGAAAGCTCAAGAGGGAGGGGTATCAGTTCAGTTCAGTTCAGTCGCTCAGTCATGTCCGACTCTTTGCAACCCCATAAATCGCAGCATGCCAGGCCTCCCTGTCCAGCACCAACTCCCAGAGTTCACTCAGACTCTCGTCCATCGAGTAGCCATCTCATCCTCTATCGTCCCCTTCTCCTCCTGCCCCCAATCCCTCCCAGCATCAGAGTCTTTTCCAATGAGTCAACTCTTCGCATGAGGAGGCCAAAGTACTGGAGTTTCAGCTTTCGCATCATTCCTTCCAAAGAAATCCCAGGGCTGATCTCCTTCAGAATGGACTGGTTGGATCTCCTTGCAGTCCAAGGGACTCTCAAGAATTTTCTCTAACATCACAGTTCAAAGGCATCAATTCTTCCACGCTCACTTAGCTTTCATCACAGTCCAACTCTCACATCCATACATGACCACTGGAAAAACCATAGCCTTGACTAGACAGACCTTTGTTCGCAAAGTAATGTCTCGGCTTTTAATATGCTATCTAGGTTGGTCATATATATACATATATATATATATATATATATATATACACACACACATATATGACAGACTTCCACTATTACACAGCAGAAATCAACACAATATTGTAAAGCAATTATCCTCCAATTAAAACAAAATGACTGATAAAGCAAATGACAACACTATAACACTATTTTTAGTACGAACACTTCTCTTGAATTTTTGTGAGACCAAGATGGTCTGTGTTCTAATGACAGATTGAGAGTGAAGGGAAAAAGAAAAACATATGAAATTCTAAATTAGTGAATTTTTAGTGATTTAATAATTTAAATAACTTTATAGCAAATGTGTAAGATAAATTTCAGTATTTATGGGAAGGGAAAATACAAAACAATTTTTACTGATGGGTTTTCTGGGTAGAAATAGTGTAAATTTGGGCTAAAATGCAAAACCATTGCCTTCTAGAGAACCCATGGCAAACTTTATAAATTAATCGGAGAAACAGAGTTCTACCTAATATTCATGGCAAGCCAATAAGCTCTACATATAATGATGGGTAAAAGAAATAAATTAATTAGAAAGAGTATTTCTTTGGGCGTATAAAGACTGATAACAATAATTATAAATATTTCAAGATTTATACAACATAAAGAGCAAAAACAAAATTAAAAGACACAACTAGAGCAGAGAAAATTGGCAACATGTATGATAGAAAATTTGTCATTTTACATATGAACAGCTTGTAGAAGTCAATAAGGAATAATCATTTCAATTTTAAAGGGGCAAAGAACATTAATAGAAAAAGAAGAAAAAGAAAAACATAAGAAAAACGTAAATAATTAATTATCTGAGGAAGAAAAGCTTAGAATCCCTGTTAATCAAAGAATTAGATGCACCTTTCAAGTAAGTTTTTATTGTTTTGTTAATCTCTGATTCTAGTTTTTGGTAAAGGTGCATGCTGTTGAAAACAGTTTAAACTGGAAGTATCTCTCAAAATTAAGGGACACAACATGACAAAAACATTTTAAAATGTGCCTACACTTTAACCAAACTACCCGATTCTTTAATATTTATATTTAGGACATGACAAGGAATCCATTAGGATGTTAACTGTATCATTTTTAATATAAAATTTTGATATGACCTAAATATTTAATAATCATTGATGGCTTAAATAAATACTGAAGCATGGCTACCAAATAAAGAGTTTACTCTCTAAGATTTAAATAACCCTTGAAATTTGTGGTAAGTCATATAAAAACTTTTGTGCAGAGTACATCATGCAAAATAACAGGCTGAATGAATCACAAGCTGAAATCAAAATTGCCAGGAGAAATAAACAACCTCATATATGCAGATAATACCATTCTAACGGCAAACAGAAAAGAGGCACTAAAGAGCTTTTGGATGAGTGTGAAGGAGGAATGTGAAAAAGGTGGCTTAAAACTCAACTTTCAAAAAACTAAGATCATGGCACCCAGTCCTATCACTTCATGGCAAACAGATGGGGGGGAAAGTGGAAACAGTGCAGATTGTATTTTCTTGGGCTCCAAAATCGCTGCAGATGGTGACTACAGCTACAAAATTAACAGATGCTTGCTCCTTGGAAGAAAAGCTATGATAGACCTAGACAGTGTATTAAAAAGCAGAGGCATCAGTGTGCCAACAAAGGTCTGTATAGTCAAATTTATGGTTTCTCCAGTAGTCATGCACAGACATGAGAGTGGGACCATAAATACAGCTGAGTTCCTTGGACTGCAAGGAGATCAAACCCATAAATCTTAAAGGAAATCAAGTCTGAATACTCATTGGAAGGACTGATGCTGAAGCTGTAGCTCCAATACTTTGGCCACCTCATGCAAAGAGCCAAGTCATTGGAAAAGACCCTGATGCTGGGAAAGACTGAGGGCAAGAGGAGAATGGGGCAGCAGAAAAGGAGATGGTTAGATGGCATCACTAACTCAGTGGACATGACTCTGAGCAAACTCTGGGAAAGAGTGAAGAACAGGGAATCCTGGCATGGTGCAGTTCATGAGGTCACAAAGAGTCAGACAAAACTTAACAACTTAATAATGAACAACATCTGAAAATCAGAAAAATGAGTAAAATACATGAACAGACAAAAAAGTGAAAATGATGTTTAACCTTATGAAAAGATATTTATTTCATTCCCCAAAGAAGAAATACAAATATAAGCACACTGAAGATAAAATTTTACAAAACATATATACATACACACAGTTAGTTTGTGTAAAAATAAAAGCTAGCAAAATCTGAATGAGATCTTTAGTCAAAATTATTGTGCCAATGTCAATTCCTGCTTTTGATCACTGTACTCTGTGATTATATAAAATGTTATATAAACATATAAATGTGGTTTTTTAAAATGTTATCAAAGGAAGCTGGGCACAGACCACAGAGAAAAATTACTATTTTTTTTTAACTTAATGTAAATCTAAAACCATTACAAAATAAAACATTTTTGTAAAGATGTAAAGAAATATTAACATATCAAATTTAAAAGGAAAGATAAAAAGGAATGTGTCAGTTCAGTTCAGTTGCTCAGTCGTGTTCAACTTTCTGCAACCCCATTGATTTCAGCACACCAGGATTCCCTGTCCATCACCAACTCCCGGGGCTTACTCAAACTCATGTCCATTGACTTGGTGATGCCATCCAACCATCTCATTCTCTGTCATCTCCTTCTCTTCCCACCTTCAATCTTTCCCAGTGTCAGGGTTTTTTCAAATGAGTCAGTTCTTCACAGCAAGTGGTGAAAGTATTGGAGTTTCAGGTTCAGCATCAGTCCTTCAAATGAATAGCCAGGACTGATTTCCTTTAGGATGGACTGGCTGGATCTCCTTGTTGTCCAGGAGACTCTCAAGAGTCTTCTCCAACATCACACTTTAAAAGCATCAATTTTTCAGTGCTCAGCTTCCATTATGGTCCAACTCTCACATCTCTACATGACTACAGGTAAAACCATAGGTTTGACTAGATGGATTTTTGTTGGCTAAGTAATGTCTCTGCTTTTTAATATGCTGTCTAGGTTGGTTATAGCTTTTCTTCCAAGGAACAAGCATCTTTTAATTTCATGGCTGCAGTCACCATCTGCGGTGATTTAGGAACCCAGGAAAATAAAGTCTGTCACTGTTTCCACTGTTTCCCATCTATTTTCCATGAAGTGATGGGCTGCATGGCGCTGGAGCAGTGGCTGCACGGCACTGGAGAGGCTGTGAGGAGATACCCCATGTCCAAGGGCAAAGGAGAAGCCCCAGCAAGACAGTAGGAGGGGTGAAGTCACATTTAGAATCAAACCCCATACCCACCAGAGATACTCAAAGGGCTCAAACAAACTTTGTGCACATCAGGACCCAGAGACCCCACAGAGACTGAGACAGAACTGTGTTTGAGCATCTCCTGGGGAGGTCCGGGTCAGCAGTGGACTGCCGCAGAGGCAGGGGCTCTGGGTGCAGCAGACTTGGGTATGGCATAAGCCCTATTGGAGGAGGTCACCATTAACCCCACCATAGAGCTGCCAGAACTTACACAGGGCTGGGAAAATAGACTCTTGGAGGGCACAAAATGAACCTTGTGCACATCAGGACCCAGGAGAAAGGAGCAGTGGCTGCAGAAGAGACTGACCCAGACTTGCCCGTGAATGACCAGGAGTCTCCAGCGGAGGTGTGGGTCTGCGGTAGCCTGCTGTAGAGTTGGGGCACTGAGTGTAGCAGTGTATGTGTGGGACCTTTTGAAGGAGGTCGCCATTTACCTCCAACATAGTTTGATCGCAAAAGGCAAGGAGAAATAATGCTCAAACTACTGCACAGTTACACTCATCTCACACGTTAGTAAAGTGATGCTCAAAATTCTTCAAGCCAGGCTTCAACAATATGTGAACCGTGAACTTCCAGATGTTTCAAGCTCAATTTGGAAAAGGTAGAGGAACCAGTGATCAAATTTCCAGCATCTCTTGGATCACTGAGAAAGCAACAGAGTTCCAAAAAAAACATCTACTTATGCTCTATTGACTAAGGCAAAGCCTTTGTATGGATCACAACAAATTGTGGAAAATTCTTAAAGAGATGTGAATACCAGACCATCTGACCTGCCTCCTGAGAAATCTATATGCAAGTCAGAAAGCAATAGTTAGACCTGGACATGGAATAACAGACAGGTCCCAAATAGGAAAAGGAGTAGATCAAGGCTGTATATTCTCACTCTGTTTGTTTAACTTATATGCAGAGTACATCATGAGAAACACTGGGCTAGATGAAGCACAAGCTGGAATCAAGAATGCTGGGGAAAATATCAACAACCTAAGATATGCAGATGACAACCACACTTATGGCAGAAAGCAAAGAACTAAAGAGTCTCTTTATGAAAGTGAAAGAGAAGAGTGAAAATTTGGCCTAAAACTCAACATTCAGCAAACTAAGATCACGGCATCTGGTCCTATCACTTCATGGCAAATAGATGGGGAAACAGTGGAAATAGTGACAGACTTTATTTTGGGGGGCTTCAAAATCACTGCAAATGGTGACTGCAGCCATGAAATTAAAAGATGCTTGCTGCTTGGGAAAAAAGTTATGACCAACCTAGACAGCATATTAAAAAATGGAGGCATTACTTTGCCAACAAAGGTCCAATTAGTCAAAGCTATGGTTTTTCCAGTAGTCATGTATGGATGTGAGAGTTGGACTACAAAGAAAGCTGAGTGCCAAAGAATTGATGCTTTTGAACTGTGGTGTTGGAGAAGACTCTTGAGAGTCCCTACTGCAAGGAGACCCAGCCAATCCATCCTAAAGGAAATCAGTCCTGAATATTCATTGGAAGGACTGATGCTGAACCTGAAACTCCAATACTTCGGCCACCTGCTGTGAAGAACTGACTTATTTGAAAAGACCCTGTTGCTGGGAAAGACTGAAGCAGGAGGAGAAGGGGATGATGGAGGATGAGATGGTTGGATGGCATCACCAACTCAATGGATGTGAGTCTGAGTAACTCTGAGTTGGTGATGGACAGGGAGTCATGGCGTGCTGCAGTCCTGCTGCTGCTGCTGCTGCTAAGTCACTTCAGTCATGTCCGACTCTGTGCGACCCCATAGACAGCAGCCCACCAGGCTCCCCCTTCCCTGGGATTCTCCAGGCAAGAATACTGGAGTGGGTTGCCATGTCCTTTTCCAATGCATGAAAGTGAAAAGTGAAAGTGAAGTCACTCAGTCGTGTCTGACTCTTAGCGACCCCATGGACTGCAGCCTACCAGGTTCCTCCATCCATGGGATTTTCCAGGCAAGAGTACTGGAGTGGGGTGCCATTGCCTTCTCCATGCTGCAGTCCATAGGGTTTCAAAGAGTCAGACATGACTGAGCCACTGAACTGAAATAGCAGGGAGGGAACACAGCTCCACCCTTCAAAGAAAACTGCATCAAAGATTTCCTGAGCATGGCCCTGCCCATCAGAACAAGACCCAGGTTCCTCTTCAGTCAGTCTCTCCCATTTAGAAGCTTCCATAAACCTCTTATCCTTCTCCATCAGAGGGTAGACAGGCTGAAAACCACAATCACAGAAAACTAACCAATCTAATCACATGGACCACAGCCTTGTGTAACTCAATGAAATTATGAGTCATGCCTTGCAGGGCCACACAAGATGGATGGGTCATAGGGGAGAGTTCTGATAAAACATTTTCCACTGGAGAAGGGAATGACAAACCACTTCAGTATTCTTGCCTTTGAGAACCTCATGAACAGTATGAAAAGTCAAAAAGATTGGACACTGAAAGATGAACTCCCCAGGTTGGTAGGTGCCCTATGCTACTGGAGATCAGTGGAGAAATAACTCCAGAAAGAATGAAAAGACGGAGCCAAAGCAAAAACAACACATAGTTGTAGATGTGACTGGTGATAGAAGCAAGGTCCGATGCTGTAAAGAGCAATATTGCAAAGGAATCTGGAATGTTAGGTCTATGAATCAAGGCAAATCAGAAATGGTCAAACAGGAGATGGCAAGAGTGAGTGCCGACATTTTAGGAATCAGCAAACTAAAATGGACTGGAATGGGTGAATTTAACTTAGATGACCATTGTATCTACTACTGCGGGCAGGAATTCCTTAGAAGAAATGGAGTAGCCATCACAGTCAATGAAAGAGCCTGAAATGCAGTACTTGGATACAGTCTCAAAAACGACAGAATGATCTCTGTTCATTTCCAAGGCAAACCATTCAATATCATAATAATCCAAGTCTATGCCCTGACCAGTAATGTTGAAGAAGCTGAAGTTGAATGGTTCAGTGAAGACCTACAAGACCTTCTAGAACTAACACCCAAAAGAGATACCCTTTTCATTATCGGGGAAAGAAAGTGAAAGTGAAGTTGCTTCAGTCATGTCCAACTCTTTGTGACCCCGTGGACTGTAGCCCACCAAGCTCTTCCGTCCATGGGATTCTCCAGGCAAGAATACTGGAGGGGGTTGCCATTTCCTTCTCCAGGGGATCTTCCCAACCCAGGGATTGAACCCAGGTCTTCCGCATTGCAGGCAGATGCTTTAACCTCTGAGTCACCAGGGAAGATCTCATCATAGGGGACTGGAATGTAAAAGTAGGAAGTCAAGAGATACATGGAGTAACAGGTAAGTTTGCACTTTGAGTACAGAATGAAGCAGGGCAAAAGCTAATAGAGTTTTGCCAAGAGAAAAAACTGGTCATAGCAAACACCCTCTTCCAACAACTCAAGAGATAAATCTACACATGGACATCACCAGGTAGTCAATACTGAAATCAGATTTATTATATTCTTTACAGCCAAAGATGGAGAAGCTCTATACAGTCAGCAAAAACAAGACTGGGAGCTGACTGTGGCTCAGATCATGAACTCCTTATGGCCAAATTCAGACTTAAATTGAAGAAAGTAGGGAAAACCACTAGACCATTTAGGTATGACTTAAATCAAATACCTTACAATTATACAGTGCAGGTGAGAAATAGATTCAAGGGACTAGATCTGATAGACAGAGTGCCTGATGAATTATGGACAGAAGTTCATGACATTGTACTGGAGACAGGGATCAAGACCATCCCCAAGAAAAAGAAATGTAAAGGCAAAATGCTTGTCTGAGGAGGCCTTACAAATAGCTGTGAAAAGAAGAGAAGCAAAAGGCAAAGGAGAAAAGGAAAGATATACCCATTTGAATCCTGAGTTCCAAAGAATAGCAAGGAGAGATAAGAAAGCCTTCCTTAGTGATCAATGCAAAGAAATAGAAGAAAACATTAGAATGGGTAAGACTAGAGATATCTTCACAAAAATTAGAGATATCAAGAGAACATTTCATGCAAAGATGGGCACAAGAAAGGTTAGAAATGGTACAGACCTAACAGAAACAGAAGATATTAAGAAGATGTGGCAAGAATACACAGAAGACTATACAAAAAAGATCTTCCTGACACAGATAATCGCAATGGTATGACCACTCAACTAGAGCCAGACATCCTGGAATTAGAAGCCAAATGGGCCTTAGGAAGCATCACTTTGAAAAAAGCTAGTGGAGGTGATAGAACTCCAGTTGAGCTATTTCAAATCCTGAAAGTTGATGCCATTAAAGTGCTGTACTCAATATGCAAGCAAATTTGGAAAACTCAGCAGTGGCCACAGGCCTGGAAAAGGTCAGTTTTCATTCCAATTCTAAAGAAAGACAATGCTGAAGAATGTTCCAACTAGCACACAATTGCACTCATCTCACACGCTAGTAAAGTAATGCTCAAAATTCTCCAAGTCAGGCTTCAACAATACATGAACCGAGAACTTCCAGGTTTTCAAGCTGGTTTTAGAAAAGGCAGAGGAATCAGAGATCAAATTGCCAACATCTGCTGGATCATCAAAAAAGCAAGAGAGTTCCAGAAAAATATCTACCTCTGCTTAATTGACTATGCCAAAGCCTTTGACTATGTGGATCATAAAAAAAATGGAAAATTCTTAAAGAGATAGGAATACCAGACCACTTGACCTGCCTTTTGAGAAATCTGTATGCAGATCAAGAAGCAACAGTTAGAACTGAACACGGAACAGACTGGTTCCAAATCGGGAAAGGAGTATGTATGTCAACTCTATATATTATCACCCTGCTTATTTAACTTCTATGCAGAGTACATCATAAGAAATGCTGGGCTGGAAGAAGCACAAGCTGGAATCAAGAATGCTGGAAAAAATATCCATAACCTCAGATATGCAGATGACACCACACTTATGGCAGAAAGCAAAGTAGAACTAACGAGCCTATTGATGAAAGTGAAAGAGGAGAGTAAAAATGTTGGCTTAAAACTCATCATTCAGAAAACTAAGATCATGGCATCTGATCCCATCACTCCATGTCAAATAGATGGGGAAACAGTGGAAACAGTGACAGACTTTATATTTTGGGGCTCCAAAATCACTGAAGATTTTGACTGCAGCCATGAAATTAAAAGATGCTGCTTGGAAGAAAAGTTATGACCAACCTAGACAGCATATTAAAAAGCAAAGACATTACTTTGCCAACAAAGGTCCATCTAGTCAAACCTATATTTTTCCCAGTAGTCATATACAGATGTGAGAATTGGACTATAAAGAAAGCTGAGTGCCAAAGAATTGATGCTTTTGAACTGTGGTGTTGGAGAAGACTTGAGAGTTTCTTGGACTGCAAGGAGATGCAGCCAGTCCATCCTAAAGGAAATCAGTCCCGAATATTCATTGGAAAGAGTGATGTTGAAGCTGAAACTCCCATACTTTTGGCCACCTGCTGTGAAGAACTGACTCATTTGAAGAGATCCTGATGCTGGGAATGATTGAGGGTGGTAGAATGGGATGACAGAGGATGAGATGGTTAGGTGGCATCACCAACTCAATGGACATGAGTTTGAATAACTCCGGGAGCTGGTGATGGACAGGAAGGCCTGGCATGCTGGGGTCACAAAGAGTCAGACACGACTGAGTGACTGAACTGGACTGATGGGACTGGATGCCATGATGTTAGTGTTCTCAATGTTGAGTTTTAAGCCAGCTTTTTCACTCTCCTGGCTCACTTTCATCAAGAGGCTCTTCAGTTCTTCTTAGGTTTCTGCCACTAGGGTATGCATGATATCTGCATATCTGAGGTTACTGATATTTCTCCCGCCAATGTTGATTCCAGCTTGTGCTTCATCCAGCCTGGTATTTCATATGATGTACTCTGCATATAAGTTAAATAAGAAGGGTAACAATATACAGCCTTGATGTATTCCTTTTCCGATTTAGAACCAGTCTGTTGTTTCATGTACAACACAGACTTCAAACAAAGCAAAAAGATAGAATAAAAAATTATTTTAAGAGTTGGAGTTTTAAGTGATTTATATTTTTCTGTGTGTGTGTACATGGATGGGTACTTATATATTTTCTAAAATTTCTAATTTGAGCATGTTTGTAGTGTGGAGAAATTGTAATTAATAATAGGAAAAAAATCCAGTAAATGCTGTGGCTATATCTTTACCTGCCTGATAGAAGTGAGCAAGCTGGGAATGGCCTTTGCAAAATTTTTTCCTTATTTTTCTACAAATACACAATCTATATTTTAGACTATATTCTACAATCTATAATATACCTCTGACACATATTATTTCCAGATAAATCAGAGCATAGAGTTTCTTTTAGAATTTTCAGAAGGAAATTACATTTACATATAAAATAACATATAACTGACTTTGATGTTGTATGTCCAAAGCATTTCTTCAGAGAAAACCTGCCATACATCATTCAACTTAACAAGATTTTTAAAAATATAACTCTTCATCCTTATTACAGATTACTCTGTGCTCTGGTTAATTCGATCAACATAAACACTTTAATTACATAATTTTTGTTCCCTAATGCCCTTTGGCAATACAAGCTTCAGTCTAATTCCTTTTTAATAATCAAGCATGAGCTGGTTTGTAAGAAATTCTCCAGAAGTACCTGCAGTATTTTTTTATTTTCCTCTTAGACCCATTAGAGCACACTTATTAAGCAAATCATGCCAGGGAAGCACTGTGCCAAAATGTCAGTGGGCCCAATGAGAGATTACAGAATCACAAATCAGTGATGAACAGTAGCTTAACTTTCTCCAAACCGCTAAAATATATGGTTCAGAAATGCCTTTAATATGTGAACAAAAATCAAAAGATTCAAGGATATTCAAGATGATTATAAGCAACAACATAATTGATGACACTATTAAAATTAGTGAAACAGCATATACTCAGAGTAAAATACATAGCACAACTTATGATTAAATAAGTAACATGACCTTATTTTCATCTCAAAGAGAATTTTATATAAAACAATCAATGCTTTAACTCAACATTTTAACAAACAAATCATGATTTCCTTCCAGGCTACAAGAGGTTCAGGAAACTCATGAATAAAAGTCACATAAGCTATTAAAATAACATATTACCAACTTTCTCTTTTTTGTTAGTTAAAACATACTATGGGACATTACATCATTTTGTTATATGAAATTTTCTTGGCTCTCTTAGTAGAGGAAATCATTTAAATTATCAATTATGATGTTTAACCTTAAATCCTGGCTAAAATGAGTTAGCCACTTTCCCTTTAAGAGGACCATGAAGGGTCACTGGTTACTCCTTTAATTGTCTTCTTTGAACTTTAAGATTCATTACCGCCAGAAGACACGTCTCACCAAGGAGACATTCCTGAAACAATGATTGATATTTAATTAGAGAACAGACCTTGTGTCCATGTTGCTTTGGTAGAATGGATTCAGCACTATGATCTGGTCAGAGCTCTCACAGTGACCTCAAAGATCATTTAAAAAAAAAAAAAGACAGCTAATCTCCACAATAGATATGTGATAACAGATAAAGGATAATGAAAAAGCCCAGCAAAACAATCTACTTCCTCCTCTGTCTATGCTCATAACAAGCAGTTCAGTAATGGAGTAAAGACAAAATTATTTGGTGGAGCAGTAAAGAGAACACCAGGCACTCCTACAACCACAGGGTACTTAATGTTAGATAATCTGATCTGGGGCAGGGGGGTGGGGGTCGGCGCTTCCCTGAGAGCTCAGATGGTAAAGAATCTGCCTGCAATGCAGGAGATGCAGGTTCAATCCCTGGGTTAGGAAGATTCCCTGGAGAAGGGAATGGCAATCCACTTCATTATTCCTGCCTGGAGAATTCCATGGATAGAGGAGCCTATTGGGCCACAGTCACAGGCCTGCAGAGAGTCAGATGCAACTGAGCAACTAACACTTTCACTGTCTTTGATGATCTCAGGAAACTCATTGACTACATCACCAACTCAATGGACATGAGTTTGAGTAAACTCTGGGAGATAGTGATGGACAGGTAAGCCTGGCGTGCTGCAGTCCATGAGGTCTCAAAGAGTCTTAGCAACTGAACAATAACAACAAAGCTAGAGAAAAAATAAGTTCTGATTTCAGGAAATTGCCAAAATGAATACTGGATCCTCTTCAAAACAATCTCACTTTGGGTATGTATATGTTTTTGAAAAGCTGGCAGAACTGTTATCCATTTTTTTCAATGATTTTATTACAGAAAAATCCTATTCTTCAAACTAACTTATTATTGTGTGAAGGAGATGTATTATGGTATTTGAGTTTCAAGTGTTTATCAATACAACAATAAAAAAAAGAACTGGGAAAAGTATACTGGGGAGATGATTAGGAGGCTATTATACCTGTGCATATGAAAGAGATCAGTAATCCATAACAGAGATGAAAAGTTACATTTTTTAAAAGCTTGTCAAGTTGAGTGAAGTATAATGGGTTTTCTCTGAAGCAGTTTTTTGGACACAGAACATCAAAGTAAGTTATATATTGCTGTTCAGTCACACAGTCACGTCCAAGTCTGCGATCCCATGCATCAACAAATTTAGTTTAAATTTGTTGGCAGCAGAGATAGAAAGAATGGGGTGTGTTCAAGAGATTCTTAGAAGGTCAAATTAACAGGACTTAGTAATTATGTAATTATTTGTTAGTAATTTATTGGAAGAACGGTCCCCAGATTTTTGACATACAAGACAAGGTGCATCATGTTTACGGAGATGAGGCATCTTCCTCTTCAAGAAGGAACATGAAGAGGAAGATGGGCAAAGTGAGATAGTAAAGTTCAGATACTAATTAAGAAGTTAAAAAGTAGACCTAGTGCTGAGATGAGAGGAAAACCTGAAAATGCAACTCTGGGGGACAGATCAGAACAAAGGCACGTCCTTTTAAATATTTGCTCAAATGATTGTTAGTTTAAAAATAAATACACACATATACTTGCACAAGCAACATAAACCACAAATATTTTTAAGCTGAATGTTTCATAACACATAGTAGAATTTTAAATTTTATACCAACATCCTTTCTTTATAATTATTAAACTATATTTTAATATATATAAAAATTCTTAAAGTTTCCCTGATTCAAAAGGTTATTTAAAAGAACTGTGTATTATCTAAAGGAAATCTTCCAATCAATGAATGAGGTCCGTATATTTACTGTCTTATTTTTAGCATTGTTCCTATACAAGTTGAAAGTGAAAGTGTTAGTCCAACTCTTTGTGACCTCATGGACTGTAGCCCTCTGTCCATGGGATTCTCCAGACAGGAACATTGGAGTGGGTTGCCAATCTGTTCTCCAGGGGATCTACTCGACCCAGGGACCAAACCCAGGTCTCCTGTGTTTCAGGCAGATTCTTTACCATCTGAGCCACCAGGGAATCCTACACAAGTTAAGTCTACATAAATTTTCCAGTATCCCTTCTGTCTTGGAAATTACATAATCCTATGCAAAACATACTCAGAATCCTCCTTAAAAAAAAAAATTCCTCATTATCAGAATCTTTTTACACCATAACCTTTTAACAGTAATGACACCACCCTTAAGGCAGAAAATGAAGAGAAATTAAAGATCCTCTTGATGAAGGTGAAAGAGGAGAGTGAAAAAGCTGGGTTAAAACTCAACATTCAAAAAACAAAGATCATGGCATCTGGTCCCATCACTTCATGGCAAATAGATGGGGAAACAATGGAAACAGTGACAGACTTTATTTTCTTGGGCTCCAAAATCACTGCAGATGGTGACTGCAGCCATGAAATTAAAAGACACTTGCTCCTTGGAAGAAGAGCTATGATCAAACCTAGACAGCATTTTAAAAAGCAGAGATGTCACTTTTGCCAACAAAGGTCATATAATCCAAGCCATGGTTTTTCCAGTAGTCATGTATGGATGTGAGGGTTGGACTATAAAGAAAGCTGAGCACTGAAGAACTGATGCTTTTGAAGTGCGGTGTTGGAGAAGACTCTTGAGAGTCCTTTGGACTGCAAAGAGATCCAACCAGTCCATCCTAAAGGAAATAAATCCTGAATATTCATTGGAAGGAATGATGCTGAAGCTGACGCTCCAATACTTTGGCCACCTGATGCGAAGAACTGACTCATTGGAAAAGACCCTGAAGCTGGGAGAGATTGAAGGCAGGAGGACAAGGAGATGACAGAGGATGAGATGGTTGGCTGGCATCACTGACTCAACGGACATGAGTCTGAGCAAGCTCCAGAAGATGGTGAAGGACAGGGAAGCCTGGCAGGCTGCAGTCAATGGAGGCATAATGAGTAGGACACTACTAAGTGACTGAACAACAACAACAGTATGACTTTATTGTAAGGCAAAAATATTGGAGCCATGAAATAAAGATACTTTGGAATTCACCCAAGCCTAGTAATATCCCTTAAAACCACCATTCAAGCAAGTCTCATGAGAAAGACCTTAGCATAAGTTGAATTTATATCTAAATGCCTAATTAGACCACTGTTGAAGTCATAATCATTAGTTTTCCTATTGTGCCTGGCTGCTAAAATAGTTTTTCTCACTGTGTACAATAAATGAGAAGCAACATCAAATTATAACATTTGCAAACTGGAAGGCACTTTTGAGATTAGCTATTTCAACCTCTCCAATTTACAGATGAGAAAGAGGTTCAGTGAGGTCAAGTGAATTGCTTAGAAACAATGTGCAAAATCAAAATTTGCTAACTGTATTGAAGGGTATTATATGAATTAAAAGGTTTTGAAATGTTGCAAAATAGCTCCTCTAGTCAAAAACATAAAATCAGTTGTAGAAAATAAAAGAAATAGGAGTATTAAACTCATTGGATTTAAGTGTGAACACCTAGATTACAGTGTTTTCTGACGCTATCGTATCATTCATTTTTAAGTATTTTTTCACATAGTTCACTTACGATAACAAAGTGAATAGTCATTAAACTGTGAGTTCAATCCCTGGGTCAGGAAGATACCCCAGAGTAGGAAATGGCAACCTGCTCCAGTATTCTTGCCTGGAGAATCCCATAGAAAGAAGAGACTGGTCCCCAAGAGTCAGACATGACTAAAGTGACTTAACACACAGGCTTGCAGGAATGTTCAGTCATGTTATGAGAACATTTTCTGATTTATTAAAAATAATAATAATTAGCTGATCATTCTCAACAAAATATTTGCTGACTTTGTAGTTCAAAATTAAATTCTCAAAAAGGACATACACATATAAAGAAAGTGTTCCTTATTTTATATTGCCCTGTCTTAAATGAGGCAGGAATGGACCAGACCATTGTTGATTCAAAGAGAAAGATGAGTCAAACAGAACTTAATGGACCTTGGTTGAGACACAGGAAGGGCTTAAGACAAAAGAATCATCAGTTCAGTTCAGTCCCTCAGTCATGTCTGACTCTTTGTAACCCCATGGACTGCAGCACGCCAGGCCTCCCTGTCCATCACCAACTCCCAGAGGTTACATAAACTCATGTCCATGGAGTCAGTGATGCCATGCAACCATCTCATCATCTGTTGTTCCCTTCTCCTCCTGCCAACAATCTTTCCCAGCATCAGGGTCTTTTCAAATGACTCAGTTCTTCGCATCAGGTGGCCAAAGTATTGGAGTTTCAGCTTCAGCATCAGTCCTTCCAGTGAATATTCAGGACTGATTTCCTTTAGGATGGACTGCTTGGATCTCCTTTCAGTCCAAGAAACTCTCAAGAGTTTTCTCCAACACCACAGTTCAAAAGCATCAATTCTCCAGCACTCAGTTTTGTTTATAGTCCAACTCTCACATCCATACATGACTATTGGAAAAACTTTGACTAAATGGAACTTTGTTGGCAAAGTAATGTCTCTATATTTTAATATGCTGTCTAGGTTGGTCATAACTTTTCTTCCAAGGAGCCAGCATCTTTTAACTTCATGCAGTCACCATCTGCAGTGATTTTGGAGCCCAAAAATATAGTCTCTCACTGTTTCCACATCTATTTGACATGGAGTGTTAGGACCAGATGCCATACTCTTAGTTTTCTGAATGATGAGTTTTAAGCCAGTTTTTTCACTCTCCTCTTTCACCTTCATCAAGAAGCTCTTTAGTTCTTCTTTGCTTTCTGCCATAAGTGTGGTGTCATCTGCATATCTGAGGTTACGGATATTTCTCCCGGCAATCTTTATTCCAGCTTGTGTTCATCCAGTCCAGCATTTCACTGATATACTCTGCAGAGAAGTTAAATAAGCAGGGTGACAATATACAGCCTTGACCTACTCCTTTCCTGATTTAGAACCAGTCTGTTGTTCCATGTCCAGTTCTAATTATTGCTTCCTGACCTGCATACAGATTTCTCAGGAGGCAGGTCAGGTGGTCTGGTATTCACATCTCTTTAAGAATTTCCCACAACTCGTTGTGATCTGCATAGTCAAAGGCTTTGGTGTAGTCAATAAAGCAGAAGTAGATGTTTTCCTGGAACTCTCTTGGTTTTTGGAGATCCAACAGATATTGGCAATTTGCTATCTGGTCCCTCTGCCTTTTCCAAATCAAGCATGAACATCTGGAAGTTCATGGTTTGCATTCTGTTGAAGCCTGGCTTGGAGAATTTTGAGCATTACTTTGCTAGTGTGTGAGATGAGTGCAAAGAATCATCAGATCAGTGCAGAATGGTACTGAGCAAGATTTTATCAAAAGATAAAGTGAAAGATCCAATACTAGAAGAAATACGAGAAATAAGAAAGATGCATATTCTTTTTTAAAAGATGAGGAAACTGAGCGCCAGGGGTAAAGAGTCACTTATTTGGGTTTTGTACTAGTCAAGGGAATAAGTCAGGGTGAGAGGCCAGGTCTCCTGGGATACAATAGAATATATCACTTGACTTTGCCACTCTGTGGAGACCAGTTTTCTGCAGACCATCACATGTGTGGAGAATTCAGGGATACAAGCTGGGCTATAATCTGAGAGTGCCCCTGGGTTCTCAAGAGTACATTATTGGTACCTCCGGTCTTCCACACACCAGATGCTCAGAGGCTAGCACCTTGTAGTCTTTGGATTCCATAAATAAGTCATTTCTTCCTCATGCAATCTTCTCTTCCTTTGTTGATGATTGAGAGAGATTCCATAGCACATAAACAGTGGTATTAAAACTATCACCAATGACAATGCTTGTAACTCTGCTCACAAAGTACCTGACATTCTGAGAAATGTGACTCTGAATAATGAAATCAATATCTTTGCTTCTGCCCAGGATCATTCCTCACAGGCTTCTACTCAGTTCATCCTACTCTCCCAAAGCCATCCTTCTGTCTTTTTATAACAGTGACCCTTTGAACACAGAACTAGATGATGACAAAACGGTACCAGGAAAACTCAAATTTTTCATTCATTGCCTTTTAGGCCTGGGATTTATCAAGGCCATTGTCAAAATATTGATTATTGAATTTTCCTTCAGTTATAGAGCTTTAGTTGATGAATCTTGCCTTCTTCACTAAGAAGCATTATCATCTACTAGCCATTTGCCCTAAGCGTCCTTCATAGACCTAGTTAATCATTACTGCTGATTGTAAAACTCTGGCTCATATTATTTTGGCAAACCCACCCACTGAAATGACAGGACAAATTTAACTTGAATTCTGGGATAGTGTTGCAGGCTCTGGGATGTGTCAGATGTAATTTAAAAATTAAGAACAGAGCCAGAAAGCCAATGATAATGCAAAAGGAGCTAAACTCAGCATCAGGTTTATAGGAGATTGCAAAGAATTCGGCAAAAGACTCAGCAAGGGACCAGGAACATATCAAGGAGTGGTGTTTAAACAACACTAATTTGAAAGTGCTCGACAAATTTAGGTCCCTACCCATAGTCTTCTACTGAATTGTAAGTCTTCATTTACCAGATACTAAAGCTTCTTTCTTTGTTCAAATTCTCTCAGAATCATGGGGACTGGGGAGAAGGTGATCACATGTAAACCAAATCCCAGAGTCAGAATCAGGGCAGAGGTCTCTTGGCTGCAGCTGCTTCACTCCCCTTTCCCTTCTGGGTATTCAGGCTGCTGGCCATTCTTTCTGGTGTCACCACTATGGGAACATTTGGCTTCTGCTGCCCCTGGGAACTTAATGCCTTTATCAGTAGTTTTCTGGTTACAAGAAAACTTATCTTTTCATCTCATGTTTATCTCCTCCTCTTCTAGTGTCCAGCCATTAGCAAATGTATCTGCCCAAATAGCAGAAGCTATCCTTCCGTCTAGCACTTTACAGTTTTCCAGAAGTTGCCCTTGAATATTCACTCGAGGGACTGATACTGAAGCTCCAGTACTTTGGCTACCTGATGCAAAGAGCCGACTCAATGGAAAAAAACCCTGATGTTGGGAAAGACTGAAGGCAGGAGGATAAGTGGGCAAACAGAGAATGATATGGTTGGATGGCATCACCGACTCAATGGACGTGAGTTTGAGCAAACTTTAGGAGATAGAAGGACAGGGTAGCCTGGCGTGCTGCAGTCCATGGGGTCACAAAGAGCCAGACACAGCTTAGCCACTGAACAACAACATGTTGTCTGGGGACTAAGAAGGGCTGTGGCCAAGTGTATTCATCTCACTGCGCTAGGAATTGATCCTAGTACATTGATCACATTCCTGATCACTCTCCTCCCTACTTGCACACTCACCACTTCGGCCTTCCATGATCCTAAGTCTGATGCCCCTTGCCAACTCCTAACATGCTCATGGTGACCTTTTACTCTTAGAAACTTCTTTGTCCCATAACTGTGGCATTAGTCAGGAGATACTGAATTTGCCAAACATGCCAGCATATCTATGAACCTCTAATATGGATAGACTTTGAATGCTTACATTGCTAGGAGTACCACTGGCCCAGGTGGGCTGTAACTGTGTAACAGCCATCATGGAGACAGCCTTTGAGGTTTTCATTCTGAGTGCTTTGTACTCTGATGCCAGCCCTATGTGTACATATACGATGTTTTTACTGAACTTTTATAAGTTTTTCTTTCTAAGTGAATGCTTGATTAGAGGGTCCTAGATTACTTAAGATAATAGAAACAAGAATGAGGCTAAATCAAAATGGAAAATCATTTATATTGTGTTTGCTTATTTTATTTGTACTTAAAAGTGTCATGAACAGAGTTATTCTTGTAAGTTATATTACTTCAAAATTGTGGTACTACTGACAAGCCTCATTGGATTTTTATCATTTTCCACCCTACTTCTCTGTGGGATTATCTCTTTTTCTCTCTACAATACTGATTAAGAGGATCAATTTTACAATTGAGGAAAAGCATCAGACTAAATAGAATTTTGTTCAACTGTTCTTACACTAAAGCTCACTGTCTTTTTGCCCATACTTTCCCAGGCTGAAAGAGATAATTAAACATTCTACGAGAAAACAGCTTCCCCTCATTACCAGCTGGCCTGTGGGCTGCATTTAGTGAAAACTATAAACAGGGGTGTCAATGATGTTAATGAACTTGAAGCAGAAAAAATGACCAAACAAATCAGGATAATTTGTGGATAGACAATCACAAGGCTGTCTGACCAGTGTTGTGTCCTTTTGTTGTTGTTATTCCCATAAAAATAAAGCTTGGTTTTGGTATTTCACTTTTGTATAAAAATTTCATAAAACTGGAGATATTTCAAAAGTCTCAACTCAAATGTGGTTTTAAAACTGACATGTATACACTGCTCTATTTAAAATAGATAACCAACAAGGACCTACAATTTAACACAGGGAACTCTGCTCAAGACTCTATTACAACCTAAATGGGAAAATAATTTGAAAAAGGATAGATACATATGTATAATTAAATCACTTTGTTGTATATCTGAAACTAACACATCATTAATCAAATATACTTCAATATAAAAATGAATAATCCATAAAATCTGCATCAGAAAAATAAAAACAACAAAACCAAAAGTCTCAACTCATAATAATAAAATAATAATAAAACAATTTTTCTGCATAGTTCCATTGTCTTGAGAACTCTGAATAGAACATCATTATGGTAAAACAAAATGAATAAATATAATATTACTAGTTGGTGTTATACTCATGTAATTTTTCCAAATAACACTGCAGCTGGTTTTGGATATCTATCAATATCCAAATATTGGACAGTTCATATTATCATCACACCACAGAGAAAATTTTCCATCTATAGCAAACTATTGCATTATCATAAAAGAATGTTTTCAAAATGAAATTATGCTCCAGTATTCCTCCTCATGAGCCTCAAATAAAGCACAAATAGTATAAATTGTGGCAGAATAAAAATAGGAATAGACCTGTGATCTAAAAGCTGTGTATATATAATAGGGTGGATTATGTTACATGTGTTATAACAACTTCATCTTCCCCCACTGGTTATGAGGCTGTAATTTTTAATTTCTGCAAGTATCTGATAACCTTTCATGCAACTAAAGGATATTGTATAAAGATATGAGTCACTACTGAGTAATTGTCATTGTATTTGAGAATGCTACTCCTTTGTAATCCTTGCTATTACTGCTTTGTCACTATTATCTTTTCCTCATTCCCAGGTTCATATACAAGACACATATTTCAAAATTTAAACTAAATCTGTGTTGAAAACTTTGAGGGGTTATGAATACCATTCATGGTTGTTGAAAACACAGAAAACAACTGAGAATATTGGGTAAAATCACAAACTCTTTTTATGTGGTCATCTTTTAAAAAATAATTCTTTCATTTAAAGCAAGATTTCAACAAATACAAATTGCAGTCTTGGGATCACTATGAGCATGTAGCCCTGCCCCCTGGACCTGGACATTTTGACTTGGCTAGGCATTTATCATGACCAGGGGATTATGGTTTTATTGTAGTTTCTTTGTAAACTCACATCACAAAGGTGGTTCTTGACATTTACACAATAGATACTTTTGTGTATTATAAATCCATGTGTTAAACCACCTTTCATAGGCCACATTCAGAATTTCCCACTAGAAGTGATTGTGAGTGATTTAGAGAAACCCATGGAGATTTGGAAAGGGAAGGTAGGTCAGCCTTCATGATGTGACTGTGGCATTTGTAGACTATTATTTGTAGGAGCACCAGCCAAGCCAAGCAATCCAAATGCTTTCTGACCATGTTCACCACAGGACAGTACAGGCTTCTCTATCCCACCCCTATTCCATACTGAGGGGTCTTATGCAGATTCCTAGCACTAGAGGACATCTTAAGTTATCAGTTAATTCATTTTATCATGCACAACTAAAATTACCTCTTACCCCACTGAATCTCCCCTTTCCTTCTAAACCCTTTCTGCTTCCTCAGTCCTAATTCTACTCTAGGCTATGAGAGTGGCAATAAGAAGAAGAAGCACCTGTGGAAGGCAGCTGGATAGTCTCCTCACCCCGGGGTCTGTGAACAAGTGTGGGCTATCTCCCTGCTTTCTTCTGTCTTAGCCATGCTCCAGAACACTGTGAACATTCACTCTAGATTTAAAGGCTGAAAGCCACTCAACATTCAGATCAAGTCTCTATGGAAGAGATCAGACAGAGGCAGGAGAACTGTGAGGGAGACTCACAGATTGATGTCTCTGACTTCTAGGAGGGAGCTGGCAGGATTCCATTCTGCTGCCACTTCCCCTTGTCCTGCAAAGGTTCACGCCCACCCACTGGAATGCCTGCAGGGATGGTATTTAACAAAATAGTGCTAATTTTTAGTTTTCCAAAAATGGGACACTACACACATGCATCACTAAAAAAATCACGTGTTTTTTTGTTTTTCTTTCTTTCTTTTTTCATATTCCACAGTGTTCTTGTGTTTTAGGGTATGGAAAATTGATTTTGCATTTCTTTCTTTTTTAAACTTTATTTTACTTTACAATACTGTATTAGTTTTGCCATACATCACCATGAATCCACCACAGGTGTACATGTAGTCCCGATCCTGAACCCCCCTCCCACCTCCCTCCCCATACCATCCCTCTGGGTCATCCCAGTGCACCAGCCCCAAGCATCCTGTATCCTGCATCGAACCTAGACTGGCAATCCTTTTCTTACATGATATTATACATGTTTCAATGCCATTCGCCCAAATCATCCCACCCTCTCCCACTCCCACAGAGTCTAAAAGACTGTTTGATACATCTGTGTCTCTTTTGCTGTCTCGCATACAGGGTTATTGTTACCATCTTTCTAAATTCCATATATATGTGTTAGTATAGTGTATTGGTGTTTTTCTTTCTGGCTTACTTCACTCTGTATAATCGGCTCCAGTTTTATCCACCTCATTAGAACTGATTCAAATGTATTCTTTTTCATGGCTGAGTAATACTCCATTGTGTATATGTACCACAGCTTTCTTATCCATTCATCTGCTGATGGACATCTAGGTTGCTTCCATGTCCTGGCTATTATAAACAGTGCTGCAGTGAACATTGGGATACACGTGTCTCTTTCAATTCTGGTTTCCTCGGTGTGTATCCCCAGCAGTGGGATTGCTGGGTCATAAGGCAGTTCTACTTGCAGTTTTTAAAGGAATCTCCACACTGTTCTCCATAGTGGCTGTACCAGTTTACTTTCCCATCAACAGTGTAAGACGGTTCCCTTTTCTCCACACCCCCTCCAGCATTTATTGCTTGCAGACTCTTGGATCACAGCCATTCTGACTGGTGTGAAATAGTACCTCATTGTGGTTTTGATTTGCATTTCTCTGATGACTGATGTTGAGCATCTTTTCATGTGTTTGTTAGCCATCCATATGTCTTCTTTGGAGAAATGTCTATTTAGTTCTTTGGCCAATTTTTTGATTGGGTCATTTATTTTTCTGGAATTGAGCTGCAGAAGTTGCATGTATATTTTTGAGATTGGTTGTTTGTCAGTTGCTTCATTTGCTATTATTTTCTCCCATTCCAAAGGCTGTCTCTTCACCTTGCTTATAGTTTCCTTTGTAGTGCAAAAGCTTTTAAGTTTAATTAGATGCCATTTGTTTATTTTCGCTTTTATTTCCAGTATTCTGGGAGGTGGGTCATAGAGGATCCTTCTGTGATTTATGTTGGAGAGTGTTTTGCCTCTGTTCTCCTCTAGGAGTTTTATAGTTTCTGGTCTTACATTTAAATTTTTAATCCATTTTGAGTTTATTTTTGTGTGTGGTGTTAGAAAGTATTCTAGTTTCATTCTTTTACAAGTGGTTGACCAATTTTCCCAGCACCGCTTCTTAAAGAGATTGTCTTTAATCCATTGTATATTCATGCCTCCTTTGTTGAAGATAAGCTGTCCACTGGTGTATAGATTTATCTCTGGGCTTTCTATTTTGTTCCATTGATCTATATTTCTGTCTTTGTGCCAGTACCATACTGTCTTGATGACTGTGGCTTTGTAGTAGAGCCTGAAGTCAGGCAGGTTGATTCCTCCAGTTCCATTCTTTCTCAAGATTGCTTTGGCTATTCGAGGTTTTTTGTATTTCCATACAAATTATGAAATTATTTGTTCTAGTTCTGTGAAAAATATTTCTGGTAGCTTGATAGAGATTGCATTGAATCTGTAGATTGCTTTGGGTGGTATACTCATTTTCACTATCTTGATTCTTCCAATCCATGAATGTGGTATATTTCTCCATCTATTAGCATCCTCTTTGATTTCTTTCACTAGTGTTTTATAGTTTTCTATATATAGGTCTTTAGTTTCTTTAGGTAGATATATTCCTAAGTATTTTATTATTTTCGTTGCAGTGGTGAATGGAATTGTTTCCTTAATTTCTTTTTCTACTTTCTCATTATTAGTGTATAGGAATGCAAGGGATTTCTGTGTGTTGATTTTATATCCTGTAACTTTACTATATTCATTGATTAGCTCTAGAAATCTTCTGGTGGAGTCTTTAGGATTTTCTATGTAGAGGATCATGTCATCTGCAAACAGTGAGAGTTTTACTTCTTCTTTTCCAATTTGGATTCCTTTTATTTCTTTTTCTGCTCTGATTTCAATTTCTCAAGTACATTTGTCATGCATGTATTATATACTAAACTATGTTGTTGTTCAGTCACTAAGTCATGACCAACTCTTTGCAACCCCATGGACTGCAGCATGCCAGGCTACACTGTCCTTCACTATTTCCCATATTTTGCTCAAACTCCTGTCCATGGAGTTGGTGATGCTGTCCAACCATCTCATCCTCTGCCACCCCCTTCCTCTCCTGCCCTCAATCTTTCCTAGCATTACGATCTTTTCCAATGAGTCAGCTCTTTGCATCGGGTGGTCAAAGTATTGGGAGTTTCAGCTTCAGCATCAGTTCTTCCAATGAATACTCAGGATTGAGTTCCTCTAGGATTGACTGGTTTGATCTCCATGCAGTCCAAGGGACTCTCAAAAGTCTTCTTCAGCACCACAGTTCAAAAGCATCAATTCTATGGCACTCAGACTTCTTTATGGTCCAATTCTTACATCCATACAAGACTACTGGAAAAACCATAACTTGAACTATATGGACCTTTGTGGGCTCAGTGAAGTCTCTCCTTTTTAACACACTGTGTAGGTTTGTCATAGCTTTCCTTCCAAGGAGCATCTTTTAATTTCATGGCTACAGTAACCATCTTTAGTGATTTTGGAGCCCAAGAAAATAAAGTCTGTCACTATTTCCCCAAATGTCTGCCAAGAAGTGATGGGACCAGATGCCGTGATGTTAGTTTTTTGAATGTTGAGTTTTAAACTAGCTTTTTCACTCTCCTCTTTCACTTTTGTCAAGAGGCTCTTTAGCTCTTAAGTCCTTCCAATGAATATTCACGGTTTTAGGATGGACTGGTTTGATCTCCTTGCAGTCCAAGGGACTCTCAAGAGTCTTCTCCAGTGCCACAGTTCAAAAGCCTCAAATCTTTAGAGCATTCAGCATTCTTTATGGTCCAACTCTCACATCCATACATGACTACTGGGAAAAGCCATAGCTTTGACTATACAGACCTTTGTCAGTAGAGTGATGTCTCTGCTTTTAAAAACACAGCTTAGGGTTTTCATAGCTTTTCTTTCAAGGAGCAAGTTTGTCATAGATTTTCTTGGGAGAAAGCTTGATAAGCCTAGACAGCAAGTCCATAATAAAGTATCTATCCTACAAAAGATATCACCAATTAAGAATCAATATGCCCACCATAGAGTTCTTAAATTAGCTTGGAACTAAAAGAAAAGGTCATGATTGTACCAGATAAGGAAATAGGAAAAAGGAGTTATTGCTTGTCCTTCCATACAACATTTGGGATACAGCTTTCATTACGACTTAAAATGATACTAAGCTCAGAAAAGTGATGAAAAATTATTAGAGGATCTTCAAAAGTTACCTTTAAAAAACTTAAAATGAGAAACTATACTTTCTGAGCAAAACTTGGATCAGTTTCTTGAGCTTGCCAAGACATAAGGATCAACCATTTTGAGGAATGAAATATTCAATAAATGCCAGTCAATTAAACAAGAGAACTATATCTTTGTCTTTTAGAACTATTTTGCTAAACTTATTGGTGAATAGGCCTTTTTCAGTTTATAGGTTTTTGTAATGACTCATTACCTAAAAATTCAGGTTCTTCATATAATTGTTCATAGAGGAAAATTTAATAGATATTTTCCCATCTTTATAGATTTCTAAAACCTATGAGAAAGGCTAAAGCCATAGCACTATTCTTGTCTCTTGGACAAATTAGTATGGAGAAAGCATTCTCAGTTCAGTCAGTTCAGTCACTCAGTTGTGTCCGACTCTTTGCGACCCCATGAATCGCACCACGCCAGGCCTCCCTGTCCATCACCAACTCCCGGAGTTCACTCAGACTCACATCCATCGAGACAGTGATGCCATCCAGGCATTTCATCCTCTGTCGTCCCATTCTCCTAGTGCCTCCAATCCCTCCCAGCATCAAAGTCTTTTCCAATGAGTTAACTTTTGCATGAGGTGGCCAAAGTACTGGAGTTTCAGCTTTAACATCATTCCTTCCAAAGAAATCCCAGGGTTGATCCCCTTCAGAATGGACTGGTTGGAACTCCTTGCAGTCCAAGGGACTCTCAAGAGTCTTCTCCAACACCACAGTTCAAAAGCATCAATTCTTTGGCACTCAGCCTTCTTCACAGTCCAACTCTCACATCCATACGTGACTACTGGAAAAACCATAGCCTTGACTAGATGGACCTTTGTTGGCAAATTAATGTCTCTGCTTTTCAATATGCTATCTAGGTTGGTCATAACTTTTCTTTCAAGGAGTAAGCATCTTTTAATTTCATGGCTGCAGTCACCATCTGCAGTGATTTTGGAGCCCCCAAAAATAAAGTCTGACACTGTTTCCAATGTTTCCCCATCTATTTTCCATGTAATGATGGGACCAGAGGCCATGATCTTTGTTTCCTGAATGTTGAGCTTTAAGCCAACTTTTTTCACTCTCCTCTTTTACTTTCATCAAGAGGCTTTTTAGTTCCTCTTCACTTTCTGCCATAAGGTGGTATCATCTGCATATCTGAGGTTATTTTATATTTCTCCCGGCAATCTTGATTCCAGCTTGTGTTTCTTCCAGCCCAGCGTTTCTCATGATGTACTCTGCATATAAGTTAAATAAGCAGGGTGACAAGATACAGCCTTGATGTACTACTTTTCCTATTTGGAACCAGTCTGTTCCATGTCCAATTCTAACTGTTGCTTCCTGACCTGCATACAGATTTCTCAAGAGGCAGGTCAGGTGGTCTGCTATTCCCATCTCTTGAAGAATTTTCCACAGTTTATTGTGATCCACACAGTCAAAGGCTTTGGCATAGTCAATAAAGCAGAAATAGATGTTTTTCTGGAACTCTCTTGCTTTTTCCATGATCCAGTGAATGTTGGCAATTTGATTTCTGGTTCCTCTGCCTTTTCTAAAACCAGCTTGAACATCAGGGAGTTCATGGTTCACATATTGCTGAAGCCTGGCTTGGAGAATTTTGAGCATTACTTCACTAGCATGTGAGATGAGTGCAATTTTGCGGTAGTTTGAGCATTCTTTGGCATTGCCTTTCTTTGGGATTGGAATGAAAATGGACCTTTTCCAGTCCTGTGGCCACTGCTGAGTTTTCCAAACTTGCTAGGATATTGAGTGCAGCACTTTCACAGCATCATCTTTCAGGATTTGAAATAGCTCAACTGGAATTCCATCACCTCCACTAGCTTTGTTCATAGTGATGCTTTCTAAGGCCCACTTGACTTCACATTCCAGGATGTCTGGCTCAAGATGTGTGATCACACCAATCTGCTTATCTGGGTCGTGAGGATCTTTTTGGTACAGTTCTTCTGTGTATTCTTGCCATCTCTTCTTAATATCTTCTGCTTCTGTTAGGTCCATTTCTGTCCTTTATCAAGCTCATCTTTTCATGAAATGTTGCCTTGGTATCTCTCATTTTCTTGAAGAGATTTCTAGTCTTTCCAATTCTGTTATTTTCCTCTATTTCTTTGCACTGATCGCTGAGGAAGGCTTTCTTCTCTCTCCTTGCTATTGTTTGGAACTCTGCATTCAGATGCTTATATCTTTCCTTTTCTCCTTTGCTTTTCGCTTCTCTTCTTTTCACAGCTATTTGTAAGGCCTCCTCAGACAGCCGTTTTGCTTTCTTGCGTTTTTTTTTTCCCATGGGGATGCTCTTGATCCCTGTCTCCTGTACAATGTCACGAACTTCATTCCATAGTTCATCAGGCACTCTATCTATCAGATCTAGGCCCTTAAATCTATTTCTCACTTCCACTGTATAATCATAAGGGATTTGCAACCGGCACACTAATCACAGGCGGCTGCGACCGGCGCACTAAGCGCGGCTGAGAGGAGCTACCCCACGTCTGAGGTCAGGGGCAGAAGCCGGGAGGACCCCATGCCGGAAGGGCGGCGGCCAAAAGGAGTTATCCCACATCCGAGGTCAGGGGCAGCAGCCGAGCCTGGTCAGTGCCAGGCTGCGATGGCGCATGAACAGCCTAGAGGAGACACCCCTCGTCCAAGGTTAGGGCGGCGGCCGGGAGGAGCCACCCTGCGTCTGAGGTCAGGGGCGATGGGCGAGAAAGCATTCTAGATGAGTGCTTATCATCTAATACAGTTGATGAAACTTATCACTGGGTGATGGTCCTAAAATGCCTCAGGCATCACACTCTTCACTGGAGCCAAGGATAAATCAAGAAGACAGAGAAGGTAGGAATTAACTTTCATAGGGAATTACAATGGTGAGTGGAGAGAATATAGCCAAGCACTCTAATATTTTCTGTTTCTGTTTACTTACAAGCTCTGTACTTTGTAAAAACTGTCATTTAAAACTATGGGAAGAGCCTAAAATACTCTGATTATGGCAACTTTATCATCTCTAACATATATCTAAATCAACAGCCCCACCATAGTGGAGCCAACAATAAGAATTATGATCAGTAATTTCATTTAACATTTTGATCATCAGGTAAGTCAGGTAAATTGCTTACCTGACTGTTCACAGTAAGCGATTTCACAAGCATTACTTCCATGTAGATACACAGGTATAATTAATATCCTCATTTTCAGATGATGCAATGGAAACCAGATTGATAGTTAAGAGCAAATAAGTGACAGAGCAAGTAAGTCAGCAAAAGCTTCAGCCTACAAGTCTGGGTTTCTTCTCACTGTATCCTATTTTTACTATATTCTTCAAAATGAATTAAAATCACTAAATCTGTTGAAATTTGCCAGTGAATGTATTTTATACATTATCAAGTCATTATTTCCTATGGTATAAATTATTCATTCAAAGAGAAAAATCAGGAAAGAAAAATAACATTCGCTGGTGACTCACTATTTACTAGGTGGGACATTTTTATGGTTGTCACAGATATTCTAACAAGCTAACAAGCATAATAAAATTCATTCCTGTCCCACATTAAAATAATTTTAGCTGGGAAAAAAATGATATAATTACTATTATCATTTTGCTTTTGAAATTATTGGCTACAAGTCTCTCATTTAATTAGGATAAGCTCTGATTTCTCAGCAATCATCTTATAGAAAATCTAGTCTATAGATTATTTTCAAATATGACATTTTTATGAATACTAAATTTAACAACTCATGAAGTTGACAATAATGTTATGCTTCATAGACATTTAATAAAACATGTATTCATTTAGATTTTGCCTTTTTATCATAATCTCCAGAGAATTTTCTTTCTTGGTTTCAAGCCTATTTTTTGCAGACCACTGAAAAACCTGTAGCCCCCTAATGCTATGTGTCTGGTACCTGATAAATAAAGTGACCTGGGGCACTATGCCAGGCACTTTGCAGACCTTACCTCATAAGATTATCTATCCAGTAAAAAAAAAAAGCACGCTGAGCTACAGATAATAGGTTGCTGCAGCAAAACCCCAGAAAATCTATAAATAAGGAGGATGATCTCCTAGGAATTCCTACCACACCAGCAATTTTAGTGTTCACTATTTAAATAACAGTCAAGTTCAGGGGAGGAATTGCAGTGAAAATAGAATTTATTGGAGATACAAGGATATAATCATTTTTTTCCTTTATAAATGTTACTAGAAATGTTAATCATGTATGGACTTTATTTCATTAATATATATCAATGTCAGTTCATTAGTTGTGACACATATACTAATGTATGATCTTAACAACAGGTAAGAAGGATGTGGGGTAAACCAGAACTCTCTGTATTATCTTTGCAATTTTTCACTAAGCCTAAAACGATTCTAAATATTTATTTTTATAAATAGAATCAGGAATAAAAGTTTTTAAACAGAAAAAATATGGCCCTAAAATATTCTTTGTACCCTTTCCCTTTCATTCCTTCCCCTTCATGGATATTTCAGTCATAAAGCCACTGGATGGGGAAGTGCTAACTGCCTACATAGAGGGCAGCTTGTTAAGGAGGGATGAAGTTCAAGTGTGGTGATTAAGTAATCACACAGAGAGAAGGCACCAGATGCCCTGCTGTTAAAGAGTTACAAATGTGGAAAGAAAGAAAATTAGAACACCATGCTGTGGCAATGAATTAGAATTGGAGGTTTCAGCATGAGCAATGGTTTTCAATATTTGCGTAGAAATATCAATGTAAGTGTGTGTATGTGCCCTGTTCACTGAGAATGACCTGGGTTCAGTTTCACTTCAATAGCAACTAGTAGACCTAATGCCCTGATATTAATTTCAAAACATCCTTCTTAACTAAAAGAAACTAGAGCCCTTTAGACTAATAACTGGGTAGTAACTGGTTCTTATTTTTGGAGGGGAACTTGATAATATGATTCTAAATCCTTAAAGAATATATAATCATTTCTCCAGATATTTCACATATGTAAGTATCTTAATGAAATTATGAAATGAATTAACAAAAATGAAATCTGTCCATTGGCATGAGTCCAAGATGTATACTTAGTTTTGCTTATTTTAACAGAGGTAGACAAAATGCTCAAGAGTCGAGGTTTGGTTAGTAAGGGCCTATATAGCCATTAAAAAAATGTTATTGATTTATATTTTATTAACACATTGTATGCTTTTATATACTTTTACACAGGTTTTTAAAATATTTTTTTATGTACTTTTATACTTATTTATGCTTTATTAACTCTAAAAGTCCTTCATAATATATTGCTGAGTGGTGAAAACAAAGTAGAAAGCCATATAATAATAACATGGTATGAAAAGTGTGTGTGGTGTCAGATCAGGGATCTTTATTGTGTAAACTCATAATATGTGAAACTAAACATACCTACACACAACTGCAATTAGAAAGAGAGAATCACAGCATATACACAATTGCTAATTTCTTAAATGATGATGTTCAGGTAAATATCATTTTCCTTTTCTTTGTTTTCCACATTTTCTATAAGAAATGTATACAACCTGGTTATATAAAATAATAAAGAAGTGGAGGCCTTGCCAGAATACATGTGAGCCATTTCTCAAGTTGGTTCATCCTACTTAGCCTTGGTCTCTGAGACTCTGGGCTAATCACCATTATTGAAAATGGCAACCTTCTGCTGGCAGAGAAAGCAATGAAGCTGACAGGCTGAAAACACCTGGGCAGGAGGCATTCACTCTAACTGAAAGTGTTGACTGCTCTCTCTTCACAATCTGATAAGGGAGAAGACAAATCAATGTTGTCAATAAAGAGAGTTTCTGTGTCCTTGAGAGAAGACTTTATGCATAGAAAAGATCATTCCTAGGTTTCCTTTTGTTTTAAAGCTTAAAGTTAAATCTATTCAAGGTGCAAATCTAAAAGCCTAACTCACCTTTAAGTTTTTAGATCAATTTACAAATTATTAATGTAAAATATTTTAATAGTAACTTAAAAGATTTTGATTGATCACTTGTCCAATTTTTAAAAATAATTATTTTGAAAGTAATCTCTTTAAAAATTGTCTATCTGATAAACTGAATAGGTTAGATAGGTAGATAAACAGATGGATAGATATAGATACATATGAAATCTTAAAAGGATTCCCAGGTAGCACAGTGGTAAAGAATCTGCTTACTAATACAGGAGACGCAAGAGACGTGAGTTCCATCCCTGGGTTGGGAAGATACCCCTGGAGTATGAAATGGCAATCCACTCCAGTATTCTTGCCAAAAAATCCCATGGACAGAGGAACCTGGCAGGATACAGCCCATGGGGTCACAAAGAGTTGGACGTGACTGAGTATGAGCACGCACACAAGATAAAATCCTGAATGATCCAATACTACATGTAACTTGGTAAGAGTTCAACTTAAAATGAGTCAATCTAAAAATCTAAATCATTTACTCTATTACACATTTTAAGACAGAACCATTTTAAGATGTTACTTGATAGGGCAAATTCTCTTACACACTAGAAATTCTTAAAATAACACATACACACAGATCTCTTCTTTACACAAAAATATTGCTGCTAAAACATTTAACTATTTAGATATTTCTACTGTAAATTATAAATCTTCCAAGGTTAAAAACTGTTTATCCATGAAGGAATGGATATTGCTAAAAATAGTTTTGAGGTTACCTTCTCAATCAATTGAAGCTGCATGTTGGTTGGAGATTTCAATCAAGCTGCTGACTGGATTTTCGTCAGTGCCATTAAGGGTCACCTTGAGCCCCATTCATGGTCTATTGAAGTGAAGTGAAGTGAAAGTCGCTCAGTCATGTCTGACTCTTTGCGAACCCAGGGACTATACAGCCCAGGAATTCTCCAGGCCAGAATACTGGATTGGGTAGCCTTTCCCTTCTCCAGGGGATCTTCCCAACCCAGGGATTGAACCCAGGTCTCCCGCATTGCAGGGGGATTCTTTACCAAATGAGGCACAATCAAGGGAAGCATGGTCTATTACAAGGATTTAATGAGGGTTGTCCCTGGTGGCTCAGAGGTTAAAGCGTCTGCCTCCAATGCGGGAGACCGGGGTTTGATCCCTGGTTCGGGAAGATCCCCTGGAGAAGGAAATGGCAATCCAGAGAAGCCTAGTAGGTTACAGTCCACAGGATCACAAAGAGTCAGACAGGACTGAGCGACTTCACCTCACCTCACCTCAATGAGGGTTGAGTTCAAAAGCCTTGAAAGCACATATTATAGGTTTACTTATACCCTTCCCAAATGTTTAAGTTAAATTAACTTTCATCCTGTTAACTATGATATTTAATTGAATCCAACAATGTGAGTCACTGCTTCATTCAGTTCTGAATTATTTTTAGATTCTTTCCATTAGGACTACAATTCCTACACTTGCATATATTCCATAACATTTGATTAAAAGTTAGATCCCTCACACCAAGCAGTCATAATGCATGAAGTCTTTCTCCTGATGAACATGTATGTATGCACATGTATTTTGTAGAGAAAGCAGGAGTGAGAAGATGGTCAAATTGCTGGTAAACTGGTCAGTTTAGGGGCAAAGAAACTTTGCTGTCTTTTTGCTATCTTATTTTCTAACCCAGGCAAGTTGATAATATATGTTTAACTGACAAAGCTTAGGAAGTAAGTTCTATTTCTTAAAAATTTATTGTTTATTTCTAAAGAATCAGAACACTTCTCCAGTCTACTTTTTTGGAAAAAAGAATTTAAAGTGCAAGCTCAGTTGCTTGGCCCACAATGTGGTGTCACATGGGCATAAGAGGTCAGCTGCATCAGAGCCACCACGCTACCACTCACCCTATAGCTGCTGCTGACAGCGGAGTCCCAACACCTGCAGAATCTAGCACCTTAGTGAGTTATTTTCATCTCAGCTATAGGTACACCATCGACTATAGAATTTAAAAGTGAAGGAGAAAAAAATGCTGCCTCCTCATATTTAGAATACCTTGTTTATACTCTCCTAAAGGCAAAAAGGTACAGTAGACTTAGTTGTGCTCAAGAAGTTATTCTAGAAACAATTATTTACTGATTCTCGATGGCAAGAGAATGTCAGAAGGTAAAATAAAAGCAGTCCATGATCTTGCAGAAGAGTTACAGCTGGAAATCCTTATATAGTTCTCACCAGTCTAAAAAGAGCTCCCATTTTATCTGTGTCATGAATAAAAAGACATTGGCACCCAGCACCAGGATTATCATCTGCCTACTCGGAAAAATGATTAATTTAAGATAAATAGATGCTGGCTTCAGACACTCTGATTGTATTTCCCAGATACTGCTGTAGCAACACTCTCCACTCAGATGTTATCTAGTATTCAGAGGATGGCTCTTTCCTGCTCACAAAACACAAAGCATTCCAGATTTAATCTAGCTCCCTGTACGATGTGGTTGATTGTTTTTTTTCCATTTTACCATCACCCCTACCAATACAAATCTCTTTTTTAACTTTTCATAGCATAAACTTCTTTTTTTTCCCCTTTCTACTTCATTATAGAAAAATGGCTTAACTATAAAGGATGATAGTGAAAGTATGCCACTCAAAACAAATAAGTCAAGTAGAAAATACCAATCACAATCTGATGATTTAATTTTAAAATTTTGCAGAGCATGAGTATGCTCTAGTTATCCCTGAAAAGATTTTTATTCTAAAGATCCTCTTTTTAAAAGTTTACCTTATAAGTATAAAGTTGTCTTCCTTCCAAAAGGCTATTACATTTTTAAATTTCTTTAATTCAATTTGTTAAAGGCAAAGGGGATACGTACTAGCCAGTATTTTTTTTTTTTTGGATACAATAAAAACATGACCTAGAACAATTTTCCTCCTTGTATGAGACATAGATCTTAGAGAATGACCTTATAAAAAATCTAAGGCTATTCTGATCCTTAAATATATCACTGAAAACAAAGTCTAACAACTAAGGATGATCACACTACTTGTCTTCACATCTGGAAACTCATTAAATATCACTCCCCACAATCCTGTGAGCCTTCAGTCAAGAGATGAAGCTTAAAAGTATGTTTTCCTTTTAACTATAGTGCTGTCTTACTGAAAAGTCACACATACACACACACAAATGAGATATGGGTCCATGGTAATTGAATATGGTTCCATGGTAATTAGGTATAATATTTTGTGGAATAGAGATTTAACTTGTCAAGCAATGACTAGGCCAGGCTATTTCCCTACCTTGTGAAAGACTCCATAAAACTGCCAGATATGAAACTAATCTTATACCTTCAGCTCTGTTTATGATGAAAACAAAGTTACCCTTCTCATCAAGTCAAAACCAAAAAGTGCAGACTTTAAAATAAAATTTAATAAAAATTATCATTGTAAACAGGTATAATCACAGCAATTATAACACAAACAAAAAGTTGTTTGGCCAAAAGAGTTGATAATTCTAAGGAGTAGGTAACCCAAAGGACCTTTATATTTGATCCTAAAATTTGCAATATGATTCAGATAATTTTGTATTTATAGTTATGTCTTAAGGCATAACAATAGCTGGATTTTTCTGAGTATATCACAACTGAACAAGAGTGGCATAGTCAATTGAAAAGTTTTGTCAGAATACAAAATAATCACACAAAAATCATAATTATTTCTACTAACTAGATCCTATTGGGTTAGGAGTTAAGACGTTCTAGTTAGTTCAGCCAATATCTTACAAAATGTAAGCCTCAGAGCCTCTCAAGGCTGAAAGAGGCACAATATAATTATTTATCAATATTTCCGCATACAACAACACACTAAGTCCAGGATAGATTTGTCTAGGATCCCTCCAAGAATAAGTACCCATATTGAAATGGTTTTTCTATGAGGTCAACAGTGACATATATAGAGCTGAGAGGTCTCTGTAGTAGAAACAAGGAAGTATAATGACAAGTGAGGCATGGACCAAAATGGCTTTTATGCATCTCCAGCAGATGCCAACACAGGAAAATGGTGATGGAGGACCAGATGCCTACACTGCCCCCACTGTCATGTTACTGAAGACTCTGGGAACTTGTCCTCCAAAGTAGCCACCTTAGTAAACTTTCATTTTCTGTAACTCACTTCACACATAAAGTGACATTTATAATCACATATATTAAAACAAATGATATTTAGTATCCCACAAGGCTCTGAAATGTCCAAAACTGCTATTGTTCATATGTTTCTAAAGAAATATTAAATTTTCCTAAATTAGAATGAGCAAAAGAGCTTCGAATTCAGCATGGGCTGAAAAGATTGCACAATAACAAAGATCTGCTGCTAAATTAACAAAAACCCAGTTACATGTCTAGGACAGCCAATTTTTAAAAATATTTCACTATTCTTTCTTTTACTATTTACACTGTTTCTCTGGTTACTTAAAATATATATGATTACTTAGACTTGGAATAATAATACTCTCCCTTTAAAAAGAAATGCTTTTTTTTTTTAATTTTTATTTTTACTTTATTTTACTTTACAATACTGTATTGGTTTTGCCATACATTGACATGAATCCACCACGGGTGTACATGCGTTCCCAAGGAAGAAATGCTTTAAAAAGTATCATTGTAGCCTAACTCTTCATTACATTTATGGAATACAACAATATTTTAGCAGGCATTTCTGACTCTAAAATTGTGCCTTTCCAAATGTCTTGAATACAGTTATCAATACCATTAAATGTGGCACCCACATATTATTTCCCTGTGTAAAAATATGTGATGGTTCTCTATTGAGCATCACTAAATTCAAATTCCTATAACTTTCTTGAATAGCTCTAGCACCACTTTACTCATTGAAACATCTATCATATTTCCTCAAAAGTACTCTAGGAAGAAATATCATTTCCCTCTTTCAGTATTTCATGTACACGTGTTCTTGTCATCCTTCCTATAAGATAAGCAACTGGACTGTCATATTATTAATTCTCCTCTTTGTCCTATGTCTTCCTTAACAGCAAGGGGAATTTGTTATGCCAGCAATTCTAAGTTCCCTCTCAACTCTG
This sequence comes from Capra hircus, assembly GCF_001704415.2. NCBI lineage: Eukaryota > Metazoa > Chordata > Mammalia > Artiodactyla > Bovidae > Capra > Capra hircus. Next base: position 47,293,954 of record NC_030811.1, read on the forward strand.
AACTTTGTTTAGAGTTCATTTTGTTCATTCCCCACAGCACATTGATCAGAGGTAAACCAAAAGCAAGAACCAGAGTAGATATTAGCTTATTGATGCTGTGTTCTAGTAAATATAATATATAGACCAGAGTAAATATTTGTACTGAAATTATAAAGATTACTCCAATCATAATTATATCCAATACTTTGGCTACCTGATGCAAAGAACCAACTCATTGGAAGACCCTGATTCTGGGTAAGATTGAAGGCAAGAGGAGAAGGGGACAACAGAGGAGATGGTTGGATGTCATCACCGACGTGATGGACATGAGTTTGAGTAGGCTCTAGGAGCTGGTGATGGACAGGGAAGCCTGGCGTGCTGAAGTCAATGGGGTTGCAAAGAGTCGGACACGACTGAGAAACTAAACTGAAGTGAATCATAATTATCTTTGTGTACAGAAAGATACTCAGATATTTTTGATACTCAAAGATCCATTACTCAGAGATTTTTGAAAAACTAAATTGTGATTTGTTGTGCTAATGTCACCTGACATAGAGCACACAGCAAGTTTAAGCAAGCCATGTATCTTTGGAGTTCTTCCAAACATCAAATAACCAGAAAATAAATCTTGTAAGGGAGGAAAAGTAACAAAGCTCAGAGTTTAGTTCTATTAGCAGTCTCCAACATCTCTGTTACAAGGGATGATCCTAAAATATTTTCAAAGCATATGACACATGGATTCTATTCTCAGACTCCACTTTACCGGCTGGACACAACAGCAATTTAGTAAAAGACAGCATTTTAGTTTTTATTAGAAAAAAACTTAGGATCACTGAAGCATAATTACCCTATAATCTTCCTCCTCTATAATTTACTATCAGATACTTTCATTCTTTACCACCAAATGTTTTGAAGAGTGGTCTACTCTTTGACCACATTGACTAACTGATCAATTGCAAACTGGTTTCTCTCAGCCACTTTATTATTTTTTTAAGGCTCCAGGAAACCTGTAATTGCCGATATTAGTAGGTCACCTCAGTCCTCAAGCTTTTTTACCTCTTTAGAATTTTACTCTACCATCTACTTCTATACATCTCTCTTATAGTGACCTTCATGGCCCTGCGTTTCCTTTGTTCTGCACCTGTAATGCTCTGCCACCTCTTTCATTGAGTCCCATTTGCCCACTTCTTAAAGTTAGGTTTACATGGTACTCTTGTCCACCTACACTGTCTCGTTTCCTTTCATTATCTCACAATCATTTTGGTTCTCATGGTTTCAACTCTTCCCTCAATGTAGGAGACTATCAAATTTGCATCACAATCCAGACCTCAGTTCTCCAGATTCTAATTGCATTTATACCTACATCTTTCTATGGCAACTCCATTTCAACATAATACATACTAACTATTTTTCTTCCAAAATCTAGGTTTCCTCCTTTATCCTCCATCTCTATTTAAAAAAAAAAAAGCATAGACTTTGTAGTTACTAACATTCAAACCCACAGAGCATCTTTATATCCTTGCATCTCTCATGTCTCTCGTCCAATTAAGTCATGAAAACCTTGGTGAGGACATGCATATTTCCTCCATCTCAGCAACTCCTTTAGTTGAAATTCTAACTGTCCATATGAGCTAAAATTTTTAAAGACCTATCTTTCTCTCAGTAGTATGCTCTAGGCTAGTTATGCAAACATTTCACTTCATGTAAGATTTTTCTGGACTCCTACACTGTGTCTTGATAACTGCTCCATTTTTCATCTCTGTATCTTCCTATCTTGACTCAGTCATTAGGCCCAAACACCCCTTGTTTAGCCTGATTCAGGATCCAACATTTTATGAATTCTACCCATCAGTGGGCTGATAAGTGAGCCCAGAGTCACAAGCAGAACAAAACGTGCATTACCTTTCATCGAACCATCACCACAGCCCTTTTTTTTTTAGTGTTAATTTCTTTTTCTAAACAGAACAATAATGTAGACAAGCTTAGAATATTATGAATATACAACGCAAATATCACCACCAAATTCCACTAATTTTAACATTTGGCTAGATTTCTCTCTACTCTGGTTTCTATATTTTTAAAATAAAATTAGGGTCACAGAGTACATATAATTTTGTATATTATATTCTTTATTTTAGAGAATGCCATTTTTCCCTCCACTTAAAATATTCTTCAGATGGTTTCAGGGCACCATAGTAATCCATAATTAATACATCTATTCAATTTTCAAAGTTTTCTTTTAATTCTATAATAACCATCTTTACATTAAAATCTTTGTCAATTTTATTTCTTTATTTCTTTATGACATGTATCTGGAAGACATATTACTTAATCAAAGATTATGAGTTTTTAAGCTTGTGAGCTATACCATCAAATTGCTTTCCAGGAAAGCTAAACCAAAGTTGTCGACTGGCAGACAGTAGGGCACTAATTTGCCAACTGCAGAATTCTGAAAAGTGCTCTGGCTGCCTCCAGTATCCTACACCTCTAATTCCTCTTCTCTTCACAGGCAACTTTCTAAAACACAGTTAGGATTACATGTGCTCAATCATTCTCTCCTACCTCTGAGCATGTGTCTGGGTTCTCCAAATGCTGGATGCAACTTCGTTTCTTGTTTTCCACTCCCTTCTTCTGCTTACCCTCAAGTCTATGCCAGCAAACCTCCTCCAGGAGAGGCTTTTGCAAATATAGAGAGTTCCATTCTACACTAATTAAATAAGAACAGGAGTCAGCTTTAAAAAAAAAAAAAAATCTCCACAAGATGTCTCTAATAGCCAAGGTTTAAATCACCACAAGCCAGACCATTCTGCCTTAAAGTGAAATAGACAGAGCTACTGGGAGAACCTGTCAGAAAGTCACTTTACTTTAAGCAGACCTCACTTTAAGTGGACCTCACTTTAAGCAGACTAACTCACACCTTTTAGGGCTAGGGACCAGGAATCAACAATTTAACAAACCTGCAGGTTCTGTGGTCTGAGAACTACTCTAGTCAAGCCAGACTATTCTTATTTTCTTAATGAAGTGAATGTATGTCTTCTGTTCTCTATGCTTCAAGCTTAGTCTTTTCCAAACCCTCCCTGACCCCCATCTCTACTCCACCACCACCCACCAGACATACAAATCACACTTTTTGCATGCCTGGCTTTGCTTATTCTTCCAGCAACATTTAATTGTTCTGGCATTTGTGTTTTCAGTGTTCATTGTTTGTCTTTACTGTAGTATTTCTTCTCGCCAGCCCTGTATTAAATGTAATTGTGTAGACTTTAAGCTCCAGTAAGAGGATTGAGTTTTTCATGTGCGGGTACAATATCTGACTCACAAGAATACCTCCACACTGTCTGGCATATTTTTCTACAAAGACTAGACATCTGTTAAATGCTTATACTAAATGACAAAGTATTTCTAGCCTGAATCTCCTTGATAAATAATTACCAAACACTGTTCCATAATGTTTTTGCCAAGAGAAAAAACACTCAAGAATTAAACTAGTTTCCCTTTTATTTTTTATAAATCTTAAAACACCTAAGTATTCTCTTGGTAACTAAGCTTACTTTGGTTTGCTCTGCTAAATCAAATATGTTTTGTCTACTTAATAATTTATGTATACCTGAACTACTGTAAAAATAAATCAACTATGTACCACATGTGTGTTTGCTCAGTCTTGTTCAGCTCTTTGCAACCCCAGTGGACTGTAGCCTGCCAGGCTACTCTGTCCATAGAATTTTCCAGGCAAGAATACTGTAGTGGGTTGCCATTTCTTACTCTAGGGGATCTTCCCAAGCCAGGGACTGAACCCATGCCTCCCACATTGGCAGGAAGATTCTTTACCACAGTGCCACCTGGAAAGCCCAAATTAACTATACTTCAATTAAACAACAACAACAACAACAAAATGCTTAGTGAAAAGTTCTATCCAAGTTGTTAGCCATTTTTTTTTTTTAGACCATTGATTCTCTTACACTAAATGTATAGATGGGTCAACACATTGAGAGAAACAGTAGAAGGTATTTAGAGTGTTCTGTTTCCCAAGTACATGAGCACAAATGAAAGGTTAGAGTGGGATCTGATATTCCAGGTAGAAATCAAGTTCAGCTAATCCTGACATTGTAAAGTAATGAATTCAAAACACTTACACACAGCCACTCCCCAGTTGTTTCCGTGAAGGCCATGCCCAAATACGAACTCTCTCATTAAACTTTCTAAGAAATCCCAGCCATCCTTTCTACCTTAGTGTTCTAACACCAATACAGTATACTAACACATATATATGGAATTTAGGAAGATGGCAATGACGACCCTGTATGCAAGACAGGAAAAAAGACACAGATGTGAATAACGGACTTTTGGACTCAGAGGGAGAGGGAGAGGGTGGGATGATTTGGGAGAATGGGAATTCTAACATGTATACTATCATGTAAGAATTGAATCGCCAGTCCATGTCTGACGTAGGGTGCAGCTTGCTTGGGGCAGGTGCATGGGGATGACCCAGAGAGATGTTGTGGGGAGGGAGGTGGGAGGGGGGTTCATGTTTGGGAACGCATGTAAGAATTAAAGATTTTAAAATTTAAAAAAAAAAATAAAAAAATTTCAAAAAAAAAATAAACATAAAAAAAAAATAAAGCACAAACATTTGTCTGGTTTTATTATGTTTTTCATAGACATCTCCCACCCCAATGGACTCTAAACCCCTAAAATTAGCAACCAGGTATTTTCCACTTTTGTGATTCTTACAGTGAAACTTATATTATCTGGTGCATCAAAGGTGTAGATAAATCCAAAATGAATGAGAAATTAAAGACAGTACATCAATTTTTTGGATCACAGGTATAATGTAGGAGTTTTCCTTTCAATTTACTTTATTAAAACCATATGCTAACTTCCATTTGTAGTGGAACTTTCATGTCATAGAAGAGCAAAGAATGACCCTGTGATGATGAAAAGACAGAATAATTCATCTTCTCTTTACCTCAGATAGACAGAGCACGGAGGCTATTGAGAGCATATTTAAATTGTGTGCAAGGTACTTGCATACCCCATACCTTAGTTTCCTCTCCTATAAATTCCTGGCAAAATTAGATGTTCTTGGGGCCTTCCCTGGTGGCTCAGATGGTAAAGAATCCACCTGCAATGTAGGAGACCTGGGTTGGATCCCTGGGTTGAGAAGATCCCCTCAGGAGGACATGGCAACTCCAGTATTCCTGCCTGGAGAGTCTCTTAGGCAGAGGAGCCTGGCGGGCTACCGTCCCTGGGTCACGAAGAATTGGATACTGAACGACTGAGCACATCACACAGCTGTAGGAAAGAGGGCAGGGGAATAGCAATGGTATGTGGGTTCTGAGAGAATATATGGGGAAAGCTCTAAATTTTCAGCTAGAGATGAAAATTATTAATATGTGTGATTGATGAACAGAGAAGGAACAAGCATGCTTGGGTTGGGGAGCAGACAGAATGGGGTGGCTCTTACAATTTGCAGAGACCTCTGCCTCTGAAATAAGAAGTATATGCCAACATTTAGTAATGAACCAAAAGAGATGTTGAAGAAATGATAACCATGCTAATGAAAGAAATAAAAGATCAATGGCAAAAAGAATAACAAGGAGGTAAAAGATTTCTTAGGGAAAAAAAAAAAAGCTAATTGGCAGTACTCATTTCAAAATAAACTATATTCTGCTTCTTACACCCATACAAAAGTGAAATCAAACTTGCCAAAAGGAATTTGCCAATTGTCAAAGCAAAAAATTGGCAGCTCTAATTATACTTGCTACAAATGAACAAAATGAATACTCTCCATGAATCACATTCAAAGCTGTCTAAAGTCCTGAGTAGCATCCCAATAGTCGGATAGTCTATATTTGATTATTTTTTTATAGCCTGACTTGCTTTCACAACAGACTTGAGTCATCTAAAAGAAATTTTGTAAATTAAAATAATAAATTTAAAATAGTGAGGGTTAAATAAAATAAAAAGAAAACTAGACCAGGAATAGCAGATAAGTAGGGGTGGGAACATCATCCTGATTTGAAGGTCAGCATCAATCCTTATCACTCTGGGAAGCCAGAGATTGGTCTCTAGGTTTCCTAACAGTCGGAGAAGAAAAGGAATATAGTTCATGATACAGCTCTCTTTATATCTCAAGGAAATTACATTATCAGTTTTTCAGAAGGTAACATTTAAATTTTAGGTATCAAATTTAAATGAAATAAGTGTTCACTTTTAATTCAATGTATGCTATTAGGGGGGATTCCCTAGTAGCTCAGACAGTAAAGAATCTACCTGCAATGAGGTAGACTTGAGTTCGATCCCTGGGTTGGGAAGATCCGTGGGGGAGGGGGGATGGTGGTGGTATGGCAACCCACTCCAGTATTCTTGCCTGGAGAATCCCCATAGACAGAGGAGCCTGGGGGCCATACTCCATGGGGTTGCAGAGAGTCAGACACGACTGAAACAACAAAGCACAGCACAGATATTCTTGACTAGATGCTTACACGACACAGGGTAATAACCAATTAATGGTATTTAATCTGTTCTCCTTGTCTTACAAAGACAAAAGGACATTGGGAGATTGTTTCTTCAGAAACATTTGGCTCCAGAGCACAAAGGTGTGCACTGAGAAAAATAGCAGAAGTAATTTAGAGTGTTCTAAAGTAAGGAGATCAGCCCTGGGTGTTCTTTGGAAGGAATGATGCTAAAGCTGAAGCTCCAGTACTTTGGCCAGCTCATGCGAAGAGTTGACTCACTGGAAAAGACTCTGATGCTGGGAGGGATTGGGGGCAGGAGGAGAAGGGGACGACAGAGGATGAAATGCCTGGATGGCATCACCGACTCGATGGACATGAGTCTGAGTGAACCCCGGGAGTTGGTGATGGACAGGGAGGCCTGGCGTGCTGCGATTTATGGGGTCGCAAAGAGCTGGATATGACTGAGCGACTGAACTGAACTGAACTGAACTGAAAGTGAAAGGTTAGAAAGAAATTTTAAAGCAATATTCTATAATCTAATATTCCATGTAGAAATCAAGTTCAGCTAATTGCATGCAAGGTACAGCACTCATCTGTGCTTTGGTTTCCTCTTCTATAAACTGTGGACAAAAAGAAGAGAAAATGTCTGGGATTTCCAGGTCCACCATCTAGCAGAGTTGCCAGTGTACTTTGGCCCTTTAATACCATTGACATTCGGATTTCCCAGGGCACCATGGAAACCAGAATGGAACACAGGGCACCTGAGAACACCCGAGACACCGGCAGTTGCAACAGTGATGGAGCCAGTGGGACCTCGAGGACAGGAAAAAGGGGGAGGTACTTGAAGAAAGAAAGAAATGGACTTGCAGAGAAGAGAGATAGTTTGGTAAGAACACTAAGTCAAAAGTAACAGAATTGTTTATCTCACCCCTACAACAACAACAAAAGAAAAAAAGCCATTTCTGAGGTCTATTGATAGGAGTTTAAAAAAAGAACCCAAACTACTTACTTCAAAAGTTCGCTCTAATTATCCAAGCAATACTATTAACTTTCACTGTACTGAGTAAAGGTTAAAGAAGCCAATTAGTAGTTAAGAGATTCCCAGATTTTTAAAAATTTATTGGTCAGTTAAATGTATAAATTGAGGAATTATCATAAAAGCTATCCTTTAAAACGTTTGACCAAAAAGAATCTGTATTTACCATTATATAAATGAAAAGACATTTTAATGTAATGCCAAGGCTACAGTATCGGGATTCCCTGGTGGCTCAGATGGTAAAGCATCTGCCTGCAAGGCGGGAGACCCGGGTTCAATTCCTGGGTCCGGAAGATCCCCTGGAGAAGGAAATGGCAATCCACTCCAGCACTCTTGCCTGGAAAATCCCATGGACGGAGCAACGTGATAGGCTACAGTCCATGGGGTCGCAAAGAGTCGGACACGACTGAGAGACTTCACTTTCACTTTTGTTAATATCAGTGAATACATTCATCTTTGTGTGTGTGTATATATATGGTTCAAGATGGGGAGAAAAAAATTCTATAAATTAAAAAATAATAATAATAGTGTAAACAATGATACAGTGAACTTATTCTAGACTAAGCTCTATCTTCTTCCTACCACCCAGTTTGTTGGAGAGTTTCTTCCTGTGATATGAGTGCTAGTTATCTCATTGTAAATTTTAAAACAAAATTCTATAATTTGATTCTTGTTTCAACAGTCTCTTTTATTTCAAAGATACTATTTATTGATAACACTTGGAAGCATTTGAACAACTAAGTTGTTTGTTTTTTTTTTTTTATGGTCACAAGAAACAAAAATGAGTTTATCACCAAAGAAGTAGCCTGGTAATGTCACTACTGTAATAAGCTAAAAAACGAAATCATCTGGCGGAATAAATAAGACTCACCATGTCCTTTGGAAGCCATCCCCGAAAGACCAACAAAAAGAATTTGCCACTGGAGTCTCTAATGCCACAAGTTCCACGTAGCAATTACTTGCAATTTCAGGAAGAAAAGCAAAGACTACAACTAAAGAAATTCCTTCTTCATAGGATGTTCCTCGTGGCCAGGATAACAGCAAACATAGAAAAAAAAGATATTGCTGACTACTATGAACAACTGTTTCAGTCAATTTTGAAACGACACCTAGGAGAAGCAGTGACAGGATTGTTGCTCATATATCCTACTTCCATTCTGCATATCCTGGAGTCCTCCAGTGGTACTTTGTACCAAATTCTTTTAGATTACCTGAGCCATAAAAAGGATGACATGGAATTTTTTATTCAAGGAATGAAGATTATAGTCATGTCCCACAATATCCCAACAAGGCTCTTTATGCAGTGGCATGTTTCAGTAATAAAAGCACCGGTCATGTACCTAGATGACGTGACACAGACACAGTCCCTGCAAGAGGTCATGACAGAATTCCTCATCCAGACACACAAACTAGCTCTTCACCTGTTCAAGACTGTGAAAGTGAGCCCGAAAGGCCCAGGAGACAGTTTGCACCAAGCTGCACCCGAATTACTCCTCCCAGAACAAATAATAAAGTACTTGTGCAACTCTGCAGAATTAATGGACCCAGAAGGTTTTATAAACATGTACAATAAACCCATACATGTCATCCTAGATTCTGAGGTGGTATGGCCCGCTCCTTCCCGTTTCTAGGATGAAGAGAGATGATGTGGTCAATGTGGTCAAATCTCTTACGGAATGTATGCTGCTTAAATAAAAGGAAAATATGCCTAAAGTTCTCTCCTTAAAAAAGAAACAACATGGAGATCTACACAAAGGTAATAGATTAATCTTTAAAAAATATGTTGAATTAAACTTGAACATTTATCTGGTCTAATATTAAATTCAACACATCATTTTCAATGGTGAAGGGTTTTATTAAGGTTATAAGTTTCTCAAAGGCTTATATCATATTGATGGAAAATCTTAATTTTTTAATGAAAAATAGAGATGAAAGAGGGCAAACACTAGATTCAGATTCTCATTCATTCTCTCAATCATCAGTGAGAAGCTGTCACCACATAGTAATGTGTTCTAAGAGTATACTATTTCAGGGAAAAATACAACCCTTCAGTTGGTTGCAACCTAAAGTTGGAGGCGAATATGTGTAAAATGAAATATGGCATATGATATATGTGATTGTTATTACAGTAGCAGTATGTAGGAAAAACTAACAGCTCAAGTGAGGGAGTAATTTCTATATGTATGATCCCTGAACTCAGAAAACAAAACCTAAACTTTCAAAATAGTTTCAAACTCTCATATTCTGGATGACATAATCAAGAACATTGAGGCAATTATAAAGCTAAAGAACACAATAGTTTTTTGAAATGACTAAAAAATACACTGTCAGAAAGCACTGAATTCTTTCATGCAAATCATTTACTGAGCACCATTCACAGGACAGACATTTATGACAGGGATATGTTAGGATGATTCCTCCCTTGGAAAGTCTTTGTAAGATAAACAAATTGGTTATTTTTCCATTTCATTCCTAGATAGCAATTACTTTTTAAATTAATTATTTCCTTCTGGCTGTGTTGGGTCTTCACTGCTGCTAGGGCTCTTCTCTAGTTGTGCTGAGTGGGGGCTGCTCTAGTTGTAATATGCAGGCTTCTCATTGTGGTGGCCTCTCTTTGTGCAGAGCGCAGGCTCTAGGGCATGGGAGTTTCAGCAGCTGTGTCTCCTGGGCTGTGGAGTGTGCGCTCAATAGTCGTGGTGCACAGGCTTAGTTGCCCTGTGCCATGTGGGATCTTCCAGGACCAGGGATCAAACCCTTTTCCCCTAGGTTGGCAGGCAGATTCTTTACCACTGAGCCACCGGGGAAGTCCCCATTAACTAAGTTCAAAACAATTGTTTTAAAGCATTGATTGTAACTTCATTGTAGCTGGAGAAGGGTCAACATCCTTGTTTAATATAGGTCGAATGAACAGCACAGAAATTTTGCGTAACTATGGGACAGTCAGAAAGTTAATAAATATGTATTGGCAATTGGAACCAAAACCACAAGTCAAACTACAAATTAGACAACAAAGGGTTAAGGGGTTTTGTCAGGTTCAAGTTTGTTTTCTTTGTTTGTTTCTAGTTGCTAAGTTGTTTCCAACTCTTTTGCAACCCCATGTACTATAGCCCACCAAGCTCCTTTGTCAATGGGATTTTCCAGGCAAGAATATTGGAGTCGATTGCCATTTCCTTCTCCATGGATAGCAACTAACTATATGCAATTCCTATATAACTTATTTCAAGTTGGTCTCCCCCTTCCTTTACTAAGGTTAATGCTTTTTTGCACTATTTAAAATTTTCTGCTTTAAGCAATTAAACAACATAAATGTCTTACTACTTCAGTGATATTTATCCCCAGATTGCTTCAATATCCTATGAAACAGACTTTGGACTGAATAGAAGAAATACTGTTATATCATTTTAGTTTCATTTTTTACTGTTTATTTCAGTTACTTTTTGGGAAAAAAGCCATTTCAGTACTCACCTCAGATTTGTCATATGCAGAAAATATGATAATTTGTTCCATATCAGAATCAAATTTCAGGAAAGACCATTCCTATTTTTTAATTTAGTAAAATAGATTTAGAAAAAGGATGGCATTTTTCACTTTAAGCTGAACTTGAAGTTCCTTTCATTTAAATTTAAGAACAAAAACTATATTTTAGAGAAAAAAACTCTTCAAATTAAGAAAGAATACATAATTTACAAACATTTTATCAATTTGGTAAATATTAAACACCTAATATTCAACAACATGCTTTTTACTCTTTGAACTATGAGAAGTCACCTATTAGATACTGTTTACTTGACAAAATTAGTTTAGAGTAAAAGCTTTCCAGGCCACATACACCCACACACACACACACACACAAACAAACAGAAGAAGAAAGAAATAGAAGTAAAGAAAGGAAGAGAGGTAGGGAGGAAAAAAAGAAAGAGAGTAAGCTTCAGTCTTAGTCTTTGAATATATGTGAGGAAGAGGTTTTGAAGGGCAGATGAGCATATTTAAGAGAAGAGATACAAGCAAAAGCAGGAAAGAGAAAATGAACCATAAATGTTCATTGGAGCAGATGAATCTATTTAACAGGGTAAATTTTGTTTGGGAACAATATTTTCTAAAGTGAACAGAAGTAGTTTACAAGTAAAACTACATATCTGAGTATATAAAAGTACAGCACATTATATCCTTAAAAAAAAAAAAAAGACCACTGCAATATATCTCACCCCATATGCTCTTACAACATGACCTTAAACACTTTTCATCTCATAGTGGGTTCTGAGTCCCTTCTCCTTGAAATCAGGTAGACCTTTGTGACTGCCTAGACAAACACTACAACAGAAGTGATCCAATGTGACCTCCAAGGTCTTAAAAATTCCTTGTACTTTGCCTTGATCACTTGAATGGAACCTAAAATATGCTGTGAGCAATCCAAGCAGGTTTCTAGATAACATCCCCAGCTGAGGTTCCAGCTAACAGCCAGTATCACCCTAGACATGTGACTGAGTGAACCTTCAAGTAATTCCAGACTCTAGGCTCCCAGCCAACCCTGGATTTCAAGCCAGAGCAGCTGACACCGTGTGGGGGAGTGGAGTAGAGATGGACTGTTCCCACTGGGTCCTGTCTAAACTGTAGATCTGTGAACAGCAGAAATTCTTGTGTTGACTCAAGCTACCAAGTTTTGAGTGGATGTTTATAATAGCAGTCTGGAACACAAATATATAACAGGAATAATTTTATATGTATATTATATATATATGTATATATATATGTGTATTTATATATATTTGTTTATTTATATATGTACATATTTATTTATTCATTCATGTATGCAACTAATATTTTGTAAATATTTACTAGGGGACCAAGCACTGTGCTAGTCACTGGGTATAGAAGCAGAAGTAAAATGTGTGAAATTGTAAGGAAATCATAACCCTCATTGGGGTGAAAATTACTTCATGAGACTTCCTCGCATAGACCTTTTATTGATCTATAGTACTTTCTGGTGTGAAACATACTGACAGAAACTTAATTCATTTAGTCAAAGAAAAACATAAAAAACCTGAGTCATTTTTGAAAGAAGTTATAGAAAATGTCTAAATGAAAACACTGATTTACAGTAGACTTATTTTACATTTAAAGGATTTTTGAAGTATCATTTGTGAAAACTGGAAAATAAACACAAAGTGAGTATAAATAAAACTACTTATTTGCTAAGTGAACATTTTACAATGAGTTTATTCATATGAAAATAGTTACCTTTAAGAGAGTTTAAACTCATTTCAGTGACAGCATCATTACTAAAAACAGTATGTGACTCTTTTATGACAGATAAGGAGGTTTATAAATCAAAGGGAGTTAAAATATCTTAGTGATATCTAGTTTTTTGGATCCCAAATAATATATCTTCCAATTTGACTGGTGACCTGCTTCCTTAATAGTTAAGTTGAAAAAGAATCTGCCTACAATGCAGGAGAACCCGGTTTGATTCCTGGGTCGGGAAGATCTGCTGGAGAAGGGATAGGTTACCCACTCAAATATTCGTGGGCTTCCTTTGTGGCTCAGCTGGTGAAGAATCTGCCTGCAACATGGGAGACCTGGGTTCAATCTCTGCATTGGGAAGATCCCCTGGAGAAGGGAATGGCTACCTACTCCAGTATTCTGGCCTGGAGAATACCACGGAGGCTATAGTCCATGGGGTCACAAAGAGTCAGACACGACTGAGCTACTTTCACTTAATATTCAACCTTCATTCATAGAATGACTTGTTTTTAAATATTGAACTCCCTCTCAAAGGAAAATCTGCTGACACCGAACATATTAAAAGGGTGTGACACTGCCTCCAAGGGGAAGCACAAATAAGTTTCCAATAACAGCTGCATTATTGAGAGCCCTATAGAGCTCAGCAATATTATATCTTTAAAGGGGACAACACTCATTTAGCTGTGTCTGTTTTGGTATATTGATAAAATGCAGAAATACTGTACTCATATCTTACAAATGTAATTTAATTTGATCAAGTCCAAAAATGTAGCTCATTAAACATTAGAAAGTCTCATAAGGTAATTTTCACCCCAATGAGAATTATAGTTTCCTTACAATTACACTTTACATAAAACCAAGGCACAGAAGTTAAACTGAAAACAAAGTGAGCATTTAAATACTGAACATACAATGTTCACTGTCCATATAACAATGACCATGTAACATGTACTCATATATAGTCAAGGAACATACGGCATTTATATGGCCAGAACCATTCTAATCCATTTGCTTTGATACCTATAATTTTGCAACAGAGTGACAGGTTGGCTTTCTTCTTGTTTCAGTGCAACCAAAGACTTTCAGAAAGATTATAGCTTTCTTGAAGGACAACTGAAATAATGTTATTTGGAAGGAAAAACCCTCCCAGAGTGAATTTTAAAATTCATACTGTCTTCATTTTAATTAAAGAAGCATCTGGATTCCTTCCCGGAGAATTATTGCTTAATACAAAGAGATTCTTGCATTCAGTGACTTTATCATAACTTTAACACCACAACACATTTCAATTCAGTGAAACCTATCTCTAGCAGAGAACTCCCCAAACTTCCATAAGGAAATGGAAATGGGACAGCTTAACACCAACTGAAAATACCAAGTACTTTAAGGCTATTTTACAGTTGTAATGACTTAATGTAGAATTAGAGTTCTCCCCCTTGTGGTCAGTTATGTAAATTTCCAGATTACCTGCCGATAGGATTTATACAATAAACACAGTGCATAGTTTTCAAGAAAATATAAAGATAAAACCCCAAAGGTATCTGTCAAATGTCTGTTCTACCCATCCCCTCCAACCCTAAACTGTTTTGCAGAAAAAGACATTAAGCGTTTGGTTCACAGTAAGAGCAATAGTTGGTAACACTAGTCCCCTATCTCTACTGCATCACTTTATTTATTTTTTTTAAAGTGGGAAAAATAATAAACTGTCCTTTATTCCACAAATATATATTGAGATTTAATACAATGTCATTATTCTAGACACCTGGGACCAAACAAAGAACCAGAAAGTAATACTTTCCCTTGTAGAGTCTACATTCTTACATTTGGTCTGAGAGGAAAGTAGACATTCTAAAAGCTAATTTCTATAATACATAGGGGTTAAATGCCATAGGAACAGAAAGCAAAGCAGTATAGGAATGAGATGTGTGTGAGACGGGGTAGGCTTTGCAGTCTTTGTGATAGTTTTGTTTTTTTTTTTTTTTTACTTTATTTTACTTTACAATACTGTATTGGTTTTGCCATACATTGACATGCATCACTTTAAATAATTAACTGTAATCAGACACTTAGTCATGGTTAGTGGTCTAGATTTGACTCTAAGTGCTAGTGGCGCTAGTGGTAGAGAATCTGGTGCCAATGCAAGGGGCTTAAGAGATGCGCGTTCTATCCCTGGATCAGGAAGATCCCCTGGAGGAGAGCACAGCAACCCACTCCAGCATTCTTGCCTGGAGAACTCCAAGGATAGAAGAGTCTGGCAGGCTACAGGCCAGAGGATCACGAAGAGTCAAACACCACTGAAGTGATTTAACACAAACACAGCTCTCGTCACTACTATGCCACACCCCTTCTGTGCTCCAGCCCTCACATAATGCCCTTTCTAAACATCCGACTGACATCTCCATCTCCACGTGTTCTGGGTAGAATTCATCATTCCTGGTCTCTATTGTTCCTTCAGTCCGCTCCCTGCATTCCCCATTACTGTAAAATGGACACTCTCCACACAGTTGCTAAATCAGAACTTGAACATGAAAGCCACTCAGTTGTGTCTGACTCTTTACGACCCCAAAGACTCCAGTCCATTGAAATCTCCAGGCCGGAATACTAGAGTGGGTGGGTAGCCTTTCCCTTCTTCATGGGATCTTCCCAACCTAGGGATCGAACCCAGGTCTCCCGCATTGCTAGCAGATTCTTTACCAACTGAGCCACACGGAAATCCAAGAATACTGGCTTGTGTAGCCTCTCCTTTCACCAATGGATCTTCTGGACCAAGGAAACAAAATGGGGTCTCATTGGATTATTTACCAACTGAGCTATCAGAGAAGCCAAAAAAAAAAAATAATAATCAGAACTTGAGTGTTGTCCTAATTTCCTCCCTTCCCTTTTATCTCACTGACAGGCAATCAATCCAAGCCCCACCCATTTTTTCCCACAGTGTTTCGTGTCTGGCCTTGCTTTTGTGACATCCTTAGGGATCATCCTCACACCAGTCTTTTCCTCCTCTCTGTCTTTCTCCTCTGTGTAGTATGTTTATCAAAGTTAAAGGCAGTATGGCAGAAGAGGTAGAGGACCCACCTATGGCATTGCACTGCTGTATTGAAAGCTGGGTCTGAAAGTTTGTGGAGCCGTAATTTGCTTCTTTACCTTTTTGCACCTCAGTTTTCTCACATACAAAGTGAGTGTGGTAAACAGTACCTACATTATAAGATTGGTTATGGATACTGCATAAAATAATGGTGTAAACATCCTAGCATACAGTAAGCAATAATAAACTTTATTCCTCTGATTAAAATTCTTCAATGGCTTCCATTTCATGAACATAAAAAGCAAAATTCCAAAATGATCTCCAAAGCCTTGATTCTCTGATCTTTGCTTACCAAGTGACCCACCCTCATCTGTAACCACCATTCTCTTTCTCACACTTTGCTCTCTAATGATTTCCTAATATTTTCATGCTTTTTGTCTTTAACTTCCTTCCTCACTTCTCTTAGCAAAATTCTGCTATTGATTAAATCTTATTTCTTCTGTGAAGCCTGGCAAATTCAAGATACTCTTTTCTGTCTTCATCATACATGATCCTCAACCACATTTTGGCAAGTCTTCTGTCTTATTGCTGCTGTTTAATTTTATATTCATTTCCCAACAACTTGTAAATAATAATCATGAGATTTTTTAGATATTTGTATCTTTAGCTCCTCATTTTTAAAAGGAGTCATTAAAATATCTGTAAGAATTTCTCTATAAGATTAATTCTACTTTTATCAAAATGGTTATGAAATTTCAGTAAATTAAAATATTCCTATCTGACCCACCAGGGTTTGGCCATTGTTCATGAAGATCTCTAAAATACCAAGTCTCAACATGGTGACACCTTCTCTGAAATCTTCAGTTTTAAGCACATAATAATTTCTTCCACCCAAATTTGGAAGGATACTAGGAATATATTCTGGGAGTGATTCAGTCGAATTTTTGTTTTTACATAATACTACCCATTGAAAAAAAGAGCTTATTCCCAATTCACTTGATTAAAAATGCTTTCTGAATAAGCTACTAGTAAGGTATATGACCTTTATTCCATATTTAAGAGTGACTTATTTATGTTCTTTAAGTCCTTTTTTCAGTATCTATACTTATCTGTTCTTTGAGACATATGCTTGAAAAGACTAAAATTTATATCCATATTTGCTTAGGTTATTATAAAAGTATAAATTTGATTCCATTTTAACTATGTAATTTGCATTTCTGATCTGTTTTTATAATACTCAGCTATTTTTAAGGACTTTTTTTTAAAACAAGACATTAAATGTAAAGTGTTGATTTATGAAGGGAAAAATAAATGTCTGAGTACTGAATATATTTACATTTTTACCAAAATCCACACTAATGTAATGATCTCCTCTCAGGGATCTCTCTGACTCAAGTCTCACCTTCCTTCTCCCTCTCTTCCCAGTTTATATTCTACTTTGCATTTTGAAATCAAAAATAATAGACTACTCAACAAGATGGTGCATTTTACCATAGACAAAAACTGCACACCTTGTAACATTTTAATTCTTTGATTCTTCACTTTCAGTCCTAAAAAGTGACAGTTCTTAAGCATATACCCTATTCTCATCAAAATCCAAATTAAAAAAAAAAAGAACATTAAAGCAAGATGACTGATCTCTTCTATGTACTCTCATTATGTGCTCTTGAACAAGTGATTTATTCCCTCAGGGATCTCTGCTCATCTACACTGTAGAATCTACAAGCATCATAAAGAAAGCACATGAGCCCTTGAACTTATCCAAAAATGTGGGCAAAAGGAAAGACTATGTTAACTTACAATCAGTCAGAGGGTAGGATTGAGTATTATTGTTCAAAATTTGAAATCTAATGTCTGAATGAATGACTAATTCACCCTATCAGAGAGTATTTGTGGTAAAATTCCAACATCTTCATTTTAAAAAATATCTATCTTATTGCATAAGTGAAAAGATGGATGGGAATTTGAAAAGTCTGGAATTGACATATGAGCGTATGGCATCTAACTATTAAGTGTGGTAGCACTGTGGAGTCAGAAGATACATGAAGAGTGGGACATTCTTATTCAAGGTTGATGAGAAGTCACTGAAGATTTTAAGCAGAGCATAATCAGATTGGTTTGGCTGCTGAGTGGAGAGTAAGCTGTCAGGGGACATGGTGGTGTAGATAGACTCCTTAGCAGGTTGTAACAAATTTTCTGGCAGGAGAAGATAATAGCCTGGACTAGATTAACAACAGTGAAAATGGATCTAGGAGACCAATTTGAGAGCTAATCAAGAGGTAAATGAACATAGGTCATGAGGGAGAGACAAGTGTCAAATACATTAGTTTTTATAGTTTTTTCAACAGGATAGTACTATTCCTGAGTTAGGGAATATACAAGGAGTATAGAGTTTGTAGGAAAATATTGTCCTTTTAATTAATGACATATAACCACATCAGACTGGAACAATCTTTGTTTGATATTTCCATTATTAATATCTTTGGATGAACTTTAGAACATATGCATTATATTAAATCTGATACGTATGCATTATATTAAATTTGGTACATATGCATTATATTAAATCTGATACTTTGTTGAAATAGATAAATAGTAAGGTATGTTTTCTGATATAAGTAAGTAACTTCTAGAAAATAAAAGTGAATGAAAGCAGTGTGGTAAATTAAAAAAAAAAAAGCTGAAGAAGAAATTATCCCCCAAATTACCCTGCATTCTAATATTTACCACCACAGCTCCCCTTAATCATATATATATATATATATATATATATATATATATATTTAGTGGATCCAAAAATAAACAGCACATATTGAGCTTAATTCCTTCCCTTATTCAAATAAAAGTCATTGCAAACATTTAATTCAATAATTATTGATTGCCTTCTATAGATGCAGTCATGTGTCAGGAGCCATGTAAGCCACCAACATAAAACGTTCC
Organism: Capra hircus; assembly: GCF_001704415.2. NCBI lineage: Eukaryota > Metazoa > Chordata > Mammalia > Artiodactyla > Bovidae > Capra > Capra hircus. The sequence continues at coordinate 47,312,630 of NC_030811.1, forward strand.
ATAGAGTCCCCTCCAGATTCATTGGTACACCATTTACTCCATTTGCAATAAACATATAAGTGAAAATGTACCCTTTGCCATTATATTGAAATGACTTGCCTCTTGCTTTTCGCATACAATGAATTTTATTCTCTCTGCATTTGTCATTCAGCAAGTATGAACTGAAAAACTGTGTCAGACAGTTTGTCAGTCACGGGGGCTCAGGGGTGCAATGTAATCACAAGCAAATACATATCATTTCTACCTTAGAGAGTACACAGTCTGTTTCCCACTACCCCTAACACATAAAAGAAAATGAAACAACTATGATAATTGTTATCATAGTGGGTATACAAATTGCAATGGTTTCCTTTCCTAACTTCACCTAGTTTAAAGGATCAGGCGATGCTTCTGAGGGGGAAAAAAATAGAAGGATTTCTGAAAGTTAAATAGAAGTGAGCCAAATAAAAGGCAAGGAGTAGGAGGGGAGTGTTCCTGGAAGAGGATATACATTCAAATTTATGGGCAAGAAGAGTCATAGTGTGCTAGAAGAATGGAAAGAATTTCAATAAGTGAAGACCTGAAATATGAAGGGAAATCACAAGAGATGAGACTAGATAGTAGTTAGTCACGCATGCGTGTGTGCGTGTTAAGTCACTTCAGTAGTGTCTGACCCTGCGACCATATGGACCATGGTGCACCAGGCTTCTCTATCCATGGGATTCTTCAGGCAAGAGCACTGGAGTGGCTTGCCATGCCTTTCTCCAGGGGATCTTTCCAACCCAGGAGTCAAACCCATGCCTCCTATGTCTCCTGCATTGACAGGTGGGTTTTTTAGCTCCACCTAGGAAGCCCTTAGTATTTAGGCAATGGACCAAATTATACAGACTCTTAAAGTTACATACAGATAAGGCAATGTCACCCAACTCCAGTACTCTTGCCTGGAAAATCCCATGGACAGAGGAGCCTGGTAGGCTGCAATCCATGAGGTCACAAGAGTCAGACACAACTGAATTATTTCACTTTCACTTTTCACTTTCAGGCATTAGAGAAGGAAATGGCAACCCACTCCATTGTTCTTGCCTGGAGAACCCCAGGGACAGAAGAGCCTGGTAGGAGGCCGTTTATGGGGTTGCACAGAGTCAGACACGACTGAAGCAACTTAGCAGCAGCAAAGTTACATAATTACCATGATTTCTTCTTAAGTGAAACAGGATACAGACACGGTTTAATCATGGAAGTACCCTGATTAGAAATGCATTAGAGAAGGACCACTTGGAATTGAGAGAAGAGCCTGGAAGTGAACTAGAGAACTAGCCAGGATAGCTATGCTAATTAGGAGACCGTTACAGTATTTAAGGAAAGAAATGATAGGAAATCTAAGATAATGATGGGAAATGCAAAGATAATGGCAACAAGAATAGAAAGAGGAAGCAAAAATCAAGAGATCATATCTTGATATTTGATTGAAAGAAGAAAGTGTGAAAAGCATCAAGGACAAAAAGCAATTGACAGGTGGTGGTGCCACGCTCTGAGACAATAATACTGGAAGACAAGCAAGCTGTAGTCTCAGAGGGAGTAAGATGAAGTTTTCCATTTGGAATATGTTGAATTTGAGGTGTATGAGAAACATCAATATAAACTCTCAATATGAGAGGTAGATACATTGTCCTGAAGCTCAGGATATGGGTCATACTTGGAGATAGAGATTTGAAAATCACAAAGACAATGACTGATGCTTCAAGAGTAATACTGTCCTCTGATACAAGTATACAGAGTGCAAGGGAAGGGAGCCTACTTCAAAATCCCAAGGGAGGCAAAGGACAGAAGAACATGGGCTCACAAAGGAGCCTAAGAGGTCATCATTTAAATTGCCCAGAAGCAGAAAAAAGAAGAGCAGAAGAGGGCAGTAGTGTCATGGATGCCAAAGGAAAATAATATTTCCTAAAGAAGAGAGTACTTATCAGCATCAACTACTGTCCCAAAGTCAAGTGAGAAATGGACTAAAAAAAGTAGATTTTATGACAAGGAGGTCATTGGTGACTTGGAAAGAGTGACTTACATAGTTTAGGAGGCAAAAGAAAGATGCACCAAGCTCAGGAGTGAATATTAGGTGGAAAAATAGACTAAGTATATACAACATTTCTAAAGGCTTGGGTGTTGAGTTGTTAGTGAATTTGTAGCATCAAATGAGGAATATAATAGCCCTTTTTAAAAATCCTTTTTGTTAAAAGGAAGACCACCGATTTATTCAGGTTTCAAGGAAAGAATCTGTGATTTTATGTGACATTAAATATCCTATCATGGCCCAAGGGGTAAAAAGCTTTATTCAGTTTCAAAATGCAAAAATACAGTCTTGTACCATAAAGGTCCTCAAGTGACTCTTTATACAGTTCTGGACAAGAAATTTTGCTCAATAAACATTTGGGTTAGATAAAGAATTGCACTAATCTCTAGAAAAAACCTAGCTGCACAGAAAGTGACTTTAGAATATGTATGAGCCCTGATGTTAGAACTCAAAGTTTGGGTTATTTTATTGGTATTTCTGAAACTAGGTCCACCTTAAATCAAGTTCCCTTGCCAAGTTTATGATTAATCTCTATTCCCTTTCTTGTCCGACTCCTATTCCTGTCAAGATTGATGAGCTTCCAAGAAAAAAGGGGGGACTGAAACCAAGCAGAACCTTGAGAGACAGTCCCAAGTAAATATGCCTTTCTGTTTATAGAAAAAAGGCTTTACAGTCCTAGAACTTCACTCAGTTCCAAAGAACAGATCCAAACTGTGAAGTGAGGGAACTCAAAATTAAAGAGAAAGCAAATACAACATAATCTTTTCTGTGATAATTAGCTTAAGCCTATGCCTTGATTTATGGACCCAAACTGATGAGGTAACACCCTGTGGCTTCAACCAGCTGGCCCCAAGCAGACTTAAAAATAGGGTCACTTGAGAACTGAAACTCCTGAACCATCACCTAGGCCCTAAACAGATAACAAAATGCCTCAACTACTGTCTCTACTCTCTTCTAGAGGAAAGTTGAAGATCACTAGACCAAACTAGGAACAAGTAGAATAACCACCATCACTGGGGGCAAAGGAAGTCACAAAGTGGTGCCAGAAAGTCTGCCGCACCTTATCTGAACTCAGGATTATAGAGACCTTCTCCTCCCCATTTGCCTTTAACAATCTTACACCCTAGTGAGTCAGCAAGATGGATTTGAGATCAATATGGGTCTCCCATCTTCCAGGCTGGTGCCTCTGTGATTAATAAACCTTTTTCTGCTCGAAACTCTGATGTTCCCATTGGTTTGGCCTCACTGAGCTTTGGGCACATGGGCTTGGGTTCACCAACCATGTCCATGGTCAAACTTTATAGTTGATTGCAGATTATGTACTTTATCTACTTTATGGATCAAGCACTTTGCATCTGTAAATTTTGCTCTGAAATCTGGCCCTTATCCAGAGTACTTCCTTTTTTGCCCAGTCAGAGCATGCTAAGAAATTGCAAATTACAATCAAATCTCAATTTTCCAAACTAATGATTTTAAAGAGCAATAATGCATAATCCAAAATGATGGTGAATTCATGAACCATTTATCTCTGTAATGTATATTCATTAAACTTGACTCTAAGTACATCTCATATGGCATTCACAACAAAATGATAAAGCATTTCAAATGAAATGATTCAAGGAGACTTGCAAGCTTTTCCAGTTTCTCTATTTCTGCTTCCTAGTACATCCTATCACTTCTATTACCTTTCATGCTTAGGTGCCCCATAAAAATGAACATACCACGATTTTTAGGATGAAGATGTTTCATCTTCTCCTTGCAGCATTTCCTTATCATTGCCGCTATTTTTCAGCTATGTCCCTCTTTCTCTCTCTAAAAAGTATCATTCAAAAAAGTAAATAGTAAAATGAACCCATATATCAATTACCCACCTTGTTGCCATTTCCTTCTCCAGGGGATCTTCCCGACCCAAGGATTGAACCCAGGTCTCCTGCATTCCAGGCAGACGCTTTAACCTCTGAGCCACCAGGGAAGCCCGAACAAAGACCAACACCTCTTAAAAATCTATAGTTTGTTGGGAGTTTCCTGGTGGTCAAGTGGTTAGGATTCTGGGCTTTCACTCCTGTGATCTGGATTCAATCTCTGGTCTGAGAGTTTAGATCCCACAAGTCAGGTAAGTGTAGCAAAAAAGAAAAAAAAAAAAAAAAAAACTACTGCTTATCAAGAACATGACTATTCTCTCTCTAAGATAATATAGGTTAAGAAAACACATGACTACTATATATAAAATAGATAACCAATAAGAACCTACTGTATAGCACAGGGAATTGTACTTAGTACCTTGTAATAACATATGAAGGAAAATAATCTGAAATATATATATATATAATTGAGTTATTTTGATACACACATGAAATTAACACAACATTGTAAATCAACTATACTTCAATTTTTTAAAAAATCAAGAAAGCAACCCCTCTCAAAAGAAAGCACATCAATACTAGAGTTATAAGGAGCTAATTTCTACAGTCATACAAAGCACAAATAATATGCAAAAATGTAAAGTATTTAAAGTTTGATACATTAGTCATATGATTATTGAGTTGAATTTTGAGGGGTGGACAGCTCAGTGATCAGTTGTAAGAAATAAGGTTCTTACTTTGGATGTTTTTTAACCAGGATGTCACCCAAGAATGTACTTAATATCTATGTTTATTAGAAAGATGGGCTTTCCTAATAGCTCAGTTGGTAAAGAATCGGCCTGCAATGCAGGAGACTCCGGTTCGATTCCTGGGTCAGGAAGATCCACTGGAGAGGGATAGGCTACTCACTCCAGTATTCTTGGGCTTCCCTTGTGGCTCAGTGGGTAAAGCAAGAAGAGAGACCTGGGTTTGATCCCTGGGTTGGGAAGATCCCTGGAGAAGGGAAAGGCTACCCGCTCCAGTATTCTGGCCTGAAGAATTCCACGGACTGAAGTCCATGGGGTTGCAGAGAGTAGGACATGACTGAGCAACTTTCACTTATACTTTCTTTCACTTTCATTAGAAAGATAAGATGATTTTTATAAAGGGATGACTTCAGCAGTTCCTGTATTATTTTTACCACATACAAAAGAAGGTAATTATGGGATTGACATTTTTACTTTTGACCTTCAAATACAAATACAAGTTTTTAGAAACTGAAAATTTAAGGCTTTCATACAGCATTAACTTGAAAAGAGTTGTGATGGTTGCCTCAAGGGTCCTCTTGTCTATAAAAACCTCTTTGGAGGAAAATTCTTCGGAGGACCACTCACCCATGTCTGTTGCTAAAGATGTCTACTCAGAGTATTTTATTATATCAGGGGAGCTGAAAACACAGTTTCAGGTTGACATGTTCTACTAACAGAAGTGTCATTTCTCATCTTTGGCATTACTTTGTTCTTGCTAATATTAACCAAATGATAGTTGTATAAGCACAAGTAATTAGTCTACAGATGATAATAAGACAATGTTTTCCCCATTGTATTTTTAAGAGACATCAAACTATTTCTTTAATGAAGATGACTCTCAGTTGACTAGTAGGAATAAAATGCTTGCATAAATAGGATTATGTGCATTTTCAGAATATAATCACAGACATAGAGACATGACTGTATATATTCATGAATGCATATTAAGCCCCTTCAGTCTTGTCCAATTCTTTGTAACCCTATGGACTGTAGCTCGCAAGCTCCTCTGTCCACGGGATTCTCAGACTCAACTGAAATGACTTAACACATACACAAACCCAAACAACAGAAACCAATTAATATTCATAAAATTGCTCCAAATCAAGTTGGAGAATCAGATTTAACTATCAAAGTTTAATACCATAGTACAAGAAAGGCTTTGTATAAATGCAGATCATTTCTCTACCAATTATGTCCTCCTCACCTCTACTGACTCCCATATCAGATATTCTGAGTATGGGTCACAACTGTGGGACTGTGTTATCCTCCTGTCTTCTAATCTCTCTCCTTCTGTATACACACACAGCAGACAGGCTGGACTAGTACTGTCTACCAGGAGCAGAGAAATCCCATGTTTATGGCAGCAAATGATGAAGCTGAAGTCAGAAGCAGAGATGGGATGCCTAAGAACAGCAGAGAAACAAAAGCACTTCAGCTCCTGATTCCATTCTCCAGCCCTAGCTGAGACCTGGTGGCATTTCCTATGCCTGAATCCTTCCAATAATCTTTTCTTTTGCTCAAGTCAGTTGAAGTGGTGTTGGTGGGTTGGGGGTTAGGGGTGGAGAATGGATATCTGTTTCCCTCTTGAAGCAAACAATTCCTTAGAAGCCTGAGAAATATTTGTCAAAGCAACCTACTCACACACAGGGCAAGGAGTTCTCAGTTTCACATTAGAAGATTCATGTTCAAATCTCCTAATTTCTGCTGGCTGACTGCAACCTTGAGAAAATTAGTTAACCTCTCTGGGCCTCTGTATTGTCACCTATAAATTGAATGAACACCCAAATATTCAATGAGATAAAATGCATATGAAAATAACCAACAGCTCAATAAATGTTATTTTAGAGAGTGCTCTGCAAATTTGCCATTTGCATACAGCAAATTTGCCAGTTATGACAATAAGCTTTGTGACAAGGGCATGAGATGGTTTGAATTCTGACCCACAGCCTTGGGATACTTCAGGAATGCTGGGCCTATTAGCCAAGTTGTTGTTACATAATGCTTTCATACCAAGAGTCAGGTGGTCTACACATACTTTAGAAAACCTTCCAGCAGAGTAAACCACAGGGTAAGTGCTCTAGCAAGTTTTTGCTGCTGCTTTTAATATCCATGGGAAGAATCTTAGCTACCCTTTGATAAATGTTCAAACACTAATTCAGAAAAGTGTACTCCGATCAGTTAATTAACTTTTATTAATATGTGTTCTGAATACCCAATTTATATTCTTTGTTAATAATGAGAACATTAAAAATATCACAAACCATTGTAATTAAATGGTTTAATATATGTACAAAGAATTTTTTTTATTACTTCAAGAAGCTCAAATTCTAGTAAGATGAAAATGAACTTATGTTGGTTTTATGGGGGTTTGTTTCCATTTTGTTTCTAAGAAATTGGTTATTTAATCATATGTACCTGATAGAAATAAGGTAATAACCCCACTGTGCCTTGTTACTTGACATATAAAATTGATGGTTAATATTCACATTTATGAGCAGAATTGAAGGCAGAAGGAGAAGAGAGCAACAGAGGATGAGATAGTAGGATGGCAGCACTGATTCAAGGGACATAAACTTGGGCAGAGCAAACTCCGAGAGCTGATGAGGGACAGGGAGGCCTGGCGTGCTGCAGTCCATTTATTAGCAAGGGGTCAGACAGGACTTGGCAACTGAACAACAACAACTACATGAGCAGAATTAGTGTAGGACAAAATCAGAAAACTACATAATAGGAGTGGAAGCAATACATACATTTTAATTTCCTTCTAGGGACAGATAATTTGGGGGTTTCACCTTGAAAAATTATGTTATTTTCAATTATCTATGTGAGATAAAATTTTTGAAAAGTCCTTCACTTTTGAATTATTATGCATTCTAGTGTCTTTGGGTTCCTGGAAAGTGCTTTATAGTTTTGTGTAATTGACAATAACAGAGTTTAAGTCAGAACATTTATTAATTACACTTACACATTGGCCTGCCTCCAAAGAAATTTGTATGGAGGTCAAGAAGCAACAGTTAGAACTGGACATGGAACATCAGACTGGTTCCCAATAGGAAAAGGAGTACATCAAGGCTGTATATTGTCACCCTGCTATTTAACTTATATGCAGAGTACATCATGAGAAATGCTGGGCTGGATGAAGCACAAGCTGGAATCAAGATTGCCAAGAGAAATATCAATCACCTCGGATATGCAGATGACACACTTATGGCAGAAAGCGAAGAACTAGAGAGCCTCTTGATGAAAGTGAAAGAGGAGAATGAAAAAGTTGGCTTAAAGCTCAACATTCAGAAAACTAAGACCATGACATCCAGTTCAACCACTTCATGGCAAATAGATAGGGGAAAAAATGGAACCAGTGAGATACATTATTTTGGGGGGCTCCAAAATCACCACAGATGGTGACTGCAGCCATGAAATTAAAAGATGTTTGCTCCATGGAAGAAAAGTTGTGACCAATCTAGACAGCAGATTAAAAAGCAGAGACATTACTTTGCCAACAAAGATTCGTCTAGTCAAAGCTATGGTTTTTCCAGTAGTCATGTATGGATGTGAGAGTTGGACTATAAAGAAAGCTGAGCACTGAAAAATTGATACTTTTGAACTGTGGTGTTGGAGAAGACTCTTGAGAGTCCCTTGGACTGCAAGGAGATCCAACCAGTCTATCCTAAAAAAAATCAGTCCTGAATATTCATTGGAAGGACTGATGCTGAAGCTGAAACTCCAATATTTTGGCCACCTGATGTGAAGAACTGACTCATTTGAAAAGAGCCTGATGCTGCAAAAGATTGATGACAGGAGAAGGGGATGACAGAAGATGAAATGGTTGGATGGCATCACCAACTCCATGGACATGAGTAAGCTCCAGGAGTTGGTGATAGACAGGAACATCTGGCGTGCTGCAGTCCATGGGGTCACAAAGTGTTGGATACGACTGAGCGACTGAACTGAACCGAACTGAATACTGCTGCTACTGCTGCTGCTAAGTCGCTTCAGTCGTGTCTGACTCTGTGCGACTCCATAGGCAGCAGCCCACCAGGCTCCCCTGTCCCTGGGATTCTCCAGGCAAGAATACCGGAGTGGGTTGCCATTTCTTCTCCAATGCATGAAAGTGAAAAGTGAAAGTGAAGTCGCTCAGTTGTGTCCAACCCTCAGCAACCCCATGGACTATAGCCTTCCAGGCTCCTCCATCCATGGCATTTTCCAGGCAAGAGTACTGGAGTGGGGTGCCATTGCCTTCTCCAGAACTGAATACATTGCTGTTCAAATGAATGTTTTGTCAAAATTTAATTTTTCCGTATGTGTAGATACTCAAAATCTTACATTTACTTCAAGTTAATATTTTCATTTTTACCCAATCTAATCAACTAAGATTGAATGTATGCATAAAAAAATGACCAAGGGGTTACAGGTTTATTAAGTGCCTACTAAGCCCAAAATCCTGCAGCATCCAAGTGCTGTCATTTACCTGGATGAAGAAGACACATATCCTACTGCCAGGAGACTCAAGGAAAGAAACAAGCATGTGAGCCAACAATTAAAACACGATTCTGTTTTAATAAAGGGATGTGAAAACTGTCATGGTCGCATGATAGTCAAGTGGTTTCACACTTGAGATTAGATTCTAAGATACAGGGTCCTAATGCAACTCTCTCCCCCTCAGTAGCTGTAAAACGTGGAGCCACGTCTCATTTGCAAATAGAATAGTGACACCATCTTAAGACTGTTTTAAAAATTAAATAAGACAATGTGTGAAAGGTGTATTTGGGAAAAGTATGTCTGATGTAGAGTGAGTGCTCCTGATCTGTTACTATCACTATGTCCTGGGCATTAGAGAGGTGTTTTGAATTCCAGGCAAGCACTACAGAGGATCCCTAAGAGTTACCAGTGGAGGACAGGAGAATGAGCAAGTCATAAAACCGTCCTCAGTACTGGCCTCTGAAGTTCTAAACCACAGGAGTATTTGCAAGTTCACATTGGTTCAATAATTTTACAAAATGTTAATATATACAACAAACTCATGGGCTGCTTGTTTAAACTATACATCCAGGCCTGACTCAAGGTACACTGATACTTTAAATCTGCAGGTTAATCCCCTTTAGACAATAACCAATGAAGATGAGCTCTTAAGGCCATTCTAGCTTGATTTTGCTAGGCCATTCTGTCGCTGAAGCTGAAGCTCCAACATTTTGGCCACCTGATGCAAAGAGCTGACTCACTGGAAAAGGCACTGGTGCTGGGAAAGATTAAAGGCAAAAGGAGGAGTGGGTGGCAGAGAATGAGATGGTTAGATAGCACCACTGACTCAATGGACATGAATCTGAGCAAATGCTAGGAAATAGTGGAGGACAGAGGAGCCTGGCATGCTGCAGTTCATGGGGTTGCAAAGAGTCAGACATGACTTAGTGACTGAACAAAAACAACAAGCTTGATTTTTACTACAATTAATTCAGTTGCCATATTTGACATGCAATTTATTTTCCCTCTTAATCTTCCAGAATCAGGACAAAGTAACATACATACACCAAAGATTCTCATTACTGACTGCATTTAAATCAGACAAATTGATGGTTTTTCTCTAGAATACTCACAATATTTTAACGCCAATTATTGAAAAATGAATCAAAGATGAGAAAAGTTCACTTCCAAAACATATATCCTACAAATTTATTTCTCTAATGTGTGCTTTCCATTCTAGACTGTAAATTCCATAACAGATAACATGGGGACTCATTCATATCAATAACTTCACTATTACGATGCCAGACACAGTTAATCCAGAATTATTTTCAGGAAAATGTAAAATACTTCCATGCCAGGAAATGGGAGTGGTAGGAAAGATGGAAGGAATAGAGTGGAGAAATAGTTAGGAGTGAAATGAGCAGATGTACTAATTTGTTGAGGGATTAAAGAAAAATATTCTCAAAATTCAAGCCTAGACTGTTCAATGATGTCCCCAGCCAAGAAAGCATGCACTTGGTAGAAGATTAACTTAGTTTTGGCTATTATGTGTTTAAGATATCTATGGGAGATAATAACTAGTGAATAACCACAGATGTCTATGAATCTAAAATTACGTGTTGTCGTAAAAAGAATAATGGTCCCTTAAATACCCATAATTTAATTTAATAATAATAATTAATAATTTAATTTAACCTGTGAATACTATCTTCACGTCAAAAGGGACTTTAAAGATGTGGTTAAAACTTTAAAACTAAGACCCTTCAGATGAGGAGAGGAGATTGGGTTGTCCAGGTGGGCCCAATATAATCCCCAAAAAACCTTTAAAGCACAGAGATTTTTCTAGCTACAGAGAATCAGAGAGATGGCAGCTGGAGAAGAACTTGCTGGCTTTGAAAATAGAGACGGGAAGCCATGATCCAGGGAACATAGGCAAATTCTAGAAGCTGAAAGAGACAAATAAATTGGTTCTTCTTTAAAGACTCCCCAAAGAAAAGCAGCCCTAGCTGCACCTCGATTTTATCCTAGTGAGACCTATGTGGGAATTCCGACCTATGGAACTGAAGAATAATAAATTCGTGTTGTTTGAAGCCACTAAGTTTGTGGTAATTTATTACAGCAGCAATAGGAAACTAATACACATAAAGTCTGGGGTGAACATATACATCCTTCAGATTTCTGTATAAAAATTTAGCATAATTTCCTCTATTATTTAATGCCCCTCCCTCTTACTTTCTGCAGTCTTGAAGTAAGTGATGTAAATGTAATGCTGGGTATTTCTCTGTTGCCAGTCAGTTCTATCCTAACCATTCCTCTCTCCCTAGGAACTGGGACACATAAATTGTGTACCCCATAACTCCTTGCCAGTTGGTTTCTGGTTACGTCCGCCAATGGAAAGAGCCAGCCTAATCAGAGAAGTACGAGAGTGGAAGTTAGCAAAAGAAAGGAAGCCATGATTTTCTTCCTTGGCTCTGTCTCCTGACACCTTAGCACTTAGCACTCAGCACTCAAAGGTTCCAGTAGTGGTGGCAGCAGCCTCAGACAACTGCCAGCCTCTGTGGCAGGAGCACAGTGGTGCCAGCACCCAGCAGTTGTAGATACCAGTCACTCAGGCAGCAAATCCACCAGCACCAGCGGGGCTGTCAGCTCTGCAGAGCAGTGGTGACATGGTGTCAGAAGCAGAATCACAACCAGAGAAAGGCTTGTAGGGTTTAGGCACCACTTTCCCCTTTGTTTCTCCAGCCCTAGGAGCTTCGGTGATTTCCTGCAGTTACAAACCTCTTGGTAATAGCATCTTTCCTTTTCTCTCCCTCAGCCTTTTCAACACATTCATAAACAATTCCTTGCATTGTATTCCCTCTGTTTGAAAAGCTGAGAATGTTTTTTTTCCCCCTAAGAGGAGAGTATATGTGCATAAAAGCTTATACCTACACAAGGACTTTAATATTTGCCAATAAAGCAACATAGAACATAGATATAACATGTACAACCTTTATTTACCTAATATGTCATCACCTCAAATAGTTTACTATTAAAGCAGGTTGTTCCTGGGGAGAGAAAATAATGGAAGGGAAAATCACATGATTGGTCCATCAGAATTTTCAAAGGAAGTGAAGATATTTAAACAGTAAGAGTATGAATGCTTATCATCACAGAGTTAGTAGTTTTAGATTAAATATCTATCTCTGTAGAAAAGAAGAGGAAAATTACACATGGCAGCAAGATCATAAAAACAATTCATGTTTAACGCAATTCACTTTGATGAAAACGAGAAAAATGGAAAACCACTTCAAATGTATCATTGTCTTGAATTAAAGCTGTATCAGGAAAGCAGGGCATACTGGGCATTATCATGATAAAGTTGCAAAAACACAGGGCTTCTACTTGCAACAGTTCTTTTAAACAGAAAGCTAACTAGCCTGCACTTGTCTTCCAAGAAAACACAGCTACAGTAAAGAGCCATCTTAAAGGACCATTCAAAACAGCAACAGTTTCCACAAGTTGTTTGAGTTCTGTGCTTAAAACAGTTTAAGGGGTCAAGGAAACCTGTTTATAACAGAACAAGCCAAGTGCTATAGGAGTATCCATCAACTGCCTTTCATTGCACACTTACTATACACCCAACACTTTGCTAAGACTTTAGCATTCGTTAGCTCATTCACATCTTGCAGGGGCCCCACAAGGTGACTATCATCACCAAAGAACAAGCTGAAGCTCCTGGTGCTGAAGCAGTCATACAGCAAGTTAGAACTGGAGTTGGCGGTCAAACTAGTTCACTCCAACTCATCTATACGTTTAACTACTTCTCTATACTAAATACAGGAAGGGAAAATGTCCATGCTCTCACCTTAAAAGTCTGGGGGTGGAGAGTACAGACATGGGGAAAACAGGCAAAACAGGTATACAGACAACACCACAAAACCCTACACACATCAGGGCTTTTATTTTAAATTTTTAAATGTATATAGAACATGCAACCTTTGTCACCAAGCAACACTGGAAGGAACTCCTCTTTTAGTGACCACACATGTATTTCAGAGATGCATAGGCACCTCATCTAAGGAAGCCAGTGATTATTACTTTGGGTCTTTAATGTTATTGTCTTAATTGTTTCTAATACTGTCTGATTGAATTTTCCTTAAAAAGACAAAATGAGTTTCTATAATTAATTAAAAGCATTCTAAAAATCCTCTATTTTCCTTTGTTTTCTGGATAGAAAAATGCTATATATCCATCAAACAGGAAAATATTCATTTGGCCAGAACACCCCAGGTTACCCTGAAACAGCAAAAAGGAATATTTTGGGTGAAGCTGAAATCACAGTATCATTTTTCTGTATAGATCTATGAAGTCAATCCTCAGTTCTTCTTCCCTTATAATGCCTATTTTTAATGGACTTACACAAATGATTAATGATGATCCAACTCCCATACTCTTATTTTCTTATTTGTAAATCATTTCTGATTCTTGTTTGTAACAACGTAAAAAGCCATGGTTCCTAACTCATTTGGTACAACCCACAAGAAGTAATTAGGAGTACCTATGTCAGGACCACAGAGTGTTTAGTTTCGCACTAAGATTAAAAACCATATTTCCAACTTAGTATCTTTATTTCCTTGTCAGATGGCCTACAGGAGCCTATATGGTTGGCCCTTACCTGCCAGTCCTCCCTTATTTTGCACCTCTTAAGCCCCTTAGATGAGGCTTTCCTCATAGCTCAGTCAGTAAAGAATCCGCCTGCAATACAGGAGACCCGGGTTCAGTTTCTGGGTTGGGAAGATCCTCTGGAGAAAGAAATGAAAACCCACTCCAGTATTCTTGCCTGGAGAATCCCATGAACAGACAAGCATGGCAGGCTACAGTCTATGGGTTCACAAGAATTGGACATGACAGCAACTGAACCACCACCAAGCCCCTTAGATACCATGTCTATTGTGTTTAACCTCACTCTCATCAGCATCTTGGACAGTGTCCACACAGCATGTGGCAAGGGTCCCAAATGATTTGTGAAAACAGGATCTGAACTTTTATGAGTTTTGAGGTTGTTGTTGTTGCTCAGTTGCTCAGTCTTGTCTGATTCTTTGTGACTTGACGGACTGCAACCTGCTAGGCTTCCTTGATGTTCACTAGCTCAGAGAGTTTGCTCAAATTCATGTCCATTGAGTCAGTGATGCCACTTAACCATCTCATCCTCTGCCACCCCTTTCTCCTTTTGCCTTCAATCTTTCCCTGCATCAGGGTCTTTTCCTATGAGTCAGCTCTTTGCATCAGGTGGCCAACGCATTGGAGTTTCAGCTTCAGCATCAGTCCTTCCGATGAATATCCAGGGCTGATTTCCTTTTAGGTTGACTGGTTTGATCTCCTTGCAGTCCAAGGGCCTCTCAAGAGTCTTCTCTAGCACCACAGTTTGAAAGCATCAGTTCTTTGGTGCTCAGCCTTCTGTTTGGAACTGTACAAAAACAACAACTCTCACATCCATGCATGACTGCTGGAAAAACCATAGATTTGACTAAACAGACCTTTGTGATGGTACCAGGTGCCATGATCTTTTTTTTATTATTCTATTTTTAAAATTTTATTTATTATTTATTTTTTAAAATCTTTTTTACTGTTGAATTTTAAGCCAGCTTTTTCACTCTCCTCTCTCACCCTCATCAAGAGACTTATTAGTTCCTCTTTAGTTTCTGCCATTTGAGCGTTATCATCCGTCATATCTGAGGCTGCTGAATATTTCTCCTGACAGTCTTGATTCCACCTTGTGATTCATCCAACCTGGCATTTTGCGTGATGTACTCTGCATATAAGTGAAATAAGCAGGGTGACAATATATAGCCTTCTTCTACACCTTTTCCAATTTTGAACCAGTCCATTGTACCATGTCTGGTTCTAACTGTTGCTTCTTGACCTGCATACAGGTTTCTCAGGAGACAGGAAAAGTGGTTTGGTACTCCCATTTCTTTAAGAATTTCCCACTGTTTGTTGTGATCCACACAATTAAAAGCCAATTTAGCATAATCAATGAAGCACAAGTATGTGTGTTTCTGGAATTCCCTTGTTTTCTCCTTAATCCAATGTATGCTGGCAATTTGATTTCTGGTTCCTCTGTCTTTTCTAAACTCAGCTTGTTTCTACGTCTGGAAGTTTTCAGGTCACATATTGCTGAAGCATAGCTTAAAGGATTTGGAGCATAACCTTACTAGCATGTGAAATAAGCACAATCATATGGTAGTTGAACATTCACTGGCATTGCATTTCTTTGGGACTGAAATGAAAACTGACCTTTTCCAGCCCTATGGCTACAGCTCTGAAGACAGTTATAACTGCCCTAAGAATCTTTCACTGGGAACCTGGGTGACAGGTGAGTTTATCTTCTAAGCAGGATAGCAAAGAGCTCCTCCAGGACCTGTTAAGTCTTCTTATTTCTCTTGGGGCCTTCCTCTTAGTGGTCTCCACTCTCAAGGGGCACCTAAAGACCTTTCAAAGCAGAACTTTGAATTAAGACTCATCTTTACTGCTCCCTTCTTATACTTTCATGTCCTCATTTTGTTCTATATTTTATTTTGGGCACCTAACACCTGAGCTATTAGGTTAAGAGAAGAATTTTTTCCAGCTCCTTCATTTACATCAAAGAGTACATCATTAGCAGGATAAAGCATATTTCTTATATATATTTTCATCTGGTGGTTCCTGCAATGCAGGAGACCTGGGTTCAATCCCTGGGTTGGGAAGATCCCTGAAGAAAGAAATGGCAATCCATTCCAGTATTCTTGCCTGGAGAATCCCATGGACAGACGAGCCTGGCAGGATATAATCCATGGGGTCACAAAGAGTTGGACATGAAGGGAATGACAGAGGATGAGATGGCTGGATGGCATCACTGACTCGATGGACATGAGTCTGAGTGAATTCCGGGAGTTGGTGATGGACAGGGAGGCCTGGCGTGCTGCAATTCATGGGGTCGCAAAGAGTCGGACATGACTGAGAGACTGAACTGAACTGAACACACACACACACACAAATGGGAATGTCTGGCATTAGCCACTAAGAACAGAAGATTCTCCATAGAATAGAAACAGCATCTTCTCTTGGGTGGGGGGGGGGGTGGCCAACCATGCCTTCTCCCAAGGGAAAGGGAAGCACTCAGATCTTCACACCTCCACAAACTCCTGACTAGTGCTCTGATGCAGCCTCTCCTCTAGGAACTCTCTCTACCACATCCCTTCATCCCTCAGCCAACTATAATTTCAAGGCTGGCCTAGTAGGCTTCACCCTACAGTGACATCAGCAGGATCACAGAAACTCTGCCTTCAACTGCTGTCATTCCCTTGGTCTCATATAAGCAGTCAAAGTCTAAAAAAAAAACAAAAACAATTTACTAACATCCAAAATAAAGCAAAAAGAACAAAATGGCAAAATCTACAGATAAAAGTTTAGAACTGTCTAGGTAAAAATTACTTTCAAGCTCTGACCTAAGTGTTCAGTGCCATGGGCCAACCAACCATCATCTCTCTTCATACAATTCAGATGCCCCCCTCACTTCTTTCTTATGCTTTATTCAAATGAACTTGGTCACTTACCAAAATGTGCAGATAGAATTACTTTCAAGTGTATTTGCTGCATGGAAAATATACCTTCGTTTCTGATATTATGACTTATCTTTCAGTTTTGCTACATAGCCAATAAGGGTTGGACACATAGCAGACCCTTACAATACTTGTTAAACATGACTGGATAAATAAATGAATTAATGACATTGACTTCCCAATTGAAATGTTCTTCTGTTTTCACTTCTAGAAACCTTAGGCTTCTCCCAGACCAGGTTCCTATATCCAGATTTCTGTCGCACACAATGGCTATTTCCCACTGACTCTGAAGTCTGCTCAGGGACTCCATTTAGGAAAATACTTGAGCTTCCTTGAGCTTATTTATGAAGGTGTTCCTGAAATCCCAAAGTCACCTTAATGTTTTTTTTTTTTTAATAAAAACTTCAAACTTAGACTGAATGTAATAGATAATCAATGTCTAGCGATGGAATTAACTGGCAATGTGTCAAATAGTTAATTAAGTTACTCTGGATAAGATATATGCATTTTAATTATGCTTTGGAAACAGCAGATCCTTGCCCCTCATAGTCCATCTACTGCTGCTACTGCTACTGCTAAGTCACTTCAGTCGTGTCCAACTCTGTGCGACCCCATAGACGGCAGCCCACCAGGCTCCCCTGCCCCTGGGATTCTCCAGGCAAGAACATCAGAGTGGGTTGCCATTTCCTTCTCCCATAGTCCATCTAAGTGGTATTCAAATCATAAAGTCCCAGGGCTCATGCCTAGATGTATCTTCCCTGCCCAGCATCCCTGCCCAGAGAAAAAAGAGAAGGTTTTCACCACTCAAAGCTTTCCCCCATCTTTAGCCAAAGGTTCCATCTATTTGGGGCTTCCCAGGTGATTCAGCAGTAAAGAATCTGCCTGCAATGAGGAGACACAGGGGATGCGGGTTCAATCTCTGGGTGGGAAAGATCCCCTGGAGGAGAGCATGATAACCCACTCCAGTTTTCTTGCCTAGAGAATTCCCTGGACAAAGGAGTCTGGCAGGCTACAGTCCATAGGGTTGCAGAGTTGGACACAACTGAAGTGACTGAGTGTACATGCATGCATCCATCTATTTTGCCGGCTCCAAAGATTTCCTTTGAACTAAGAATATGTGAAAAAATAAAAACAACTACAACATGAAAACCACTGATCAAACATTAGTGAGTTGTTTCCAAACAGGCTGGTAAGAAATTGTGAGGTTGTAGGTTCCTCCCATATTTCATCAAACACAGTGCTCATCATAACCAGAAACTGAACCTTAGAGCTATCCTTATATTCACAACTTAATGAAGAATTTAAAACTTTATGTACCCAAATTGGTGTCACACAAGTAGATCCCAAGTTGTATTCCAGTTACTGTCTATTGGATCTAATTCTAGGATCTTCAGATTCAGTGATGCTTATATAAGTTCATATAATACTCCCTATGAATATGTTTATGCCAATTATAATTTTGTTCCAGATATGCTTTCTCAGGGATTCCCAGGAGGCTCAGTGGTAAAAGAATCCCCCTGCTAATGCAGTAGACATGGATTCGATCCCTGGGTCAGGAACAGCCCCTGAAGGAGGAAATGACAACCCATTCCAGTATTCTTGCTTGGAAAAGCCCATGGACAGACGAGCCTGGTGGGCTACAGTCCATGAGGTTGCAGAGTCGAACGCGACTTAGCTATTGAGCACATATGCATGCATGCTTTCTCACCTGTTCTATTTCTTGTAGAAAACTGATTCTCTATCATTTTCAGGGGTGGAGTCTATCCTGATGATCACAGAGGATGTAACTGAGTATGATTATTAAAAAGTTTACAGCAAAGTGACTTATTATTGGTAGGAACACAGAAAGAAAATTTATTGCAGTTTATTACTTTTCCTTTATAACACAGTTTCACAAATCTTCCTTCTATAATGATAAGAAAACAAATCATCAGTGATCGCCACTAAAGGTTGCTCCAGCAATATCATGCAGAGCTCTTGAACTCACAGCATGTAGCATATGGATACTGGAAGTTGAGCATTTTATTGAAAATACATGATCAGTTCTTTAAACATATTTAAATTCATTTAATTTAGGGTTGATTAATATGAGCATTGTTTGGGTTTTATCTATAATATTCTTGGCAATAATCCTGTTTCCATAGCAACACAGGCTTGTATTTTATCCTTATGCATGTGTGTGAGATTATAACAACTTTGTAATAAAGTTTACATATCATTTGCACATAAATTTCATTTTTTTATGAGAAGTCCAAGATAGAGGTTTCTTTCCTTTAATCATTTACTAGCTCACCACTAAATACATAATTCACATATCCTCAAATAATGAGAATTCAACAGAGCCGTTCCTAACCAAAGATATCAAAATCTGCATGATGGTCAGATCTTTGAATTTCAACATGTACTATTAAAGGAAAGATAATGAAATATCACAAATGTCACCCTGGATACGATCTGTGTTGTAGCATGAATCCATTCATTCTTACCAGATCAGTATTCTCTTGTTCATTTCAAATAGTTAACAAGTTAGCTGTGTCTGTCAAAGTGAAGTAGGATAGTAAGCAGCGGAAACATTGTCTAGTTACCTATACTTACCCAAAAAGAGGACTTTGTTGTCAGCTGAACTGCAAGGATATGAATTTCTTACTACAACTCTTTCTAATATCATTTTTTTTTAAATAAGGTGGTTTATGATCTGCAATTAGGACAATAGTCGCCTTTGGTTTGGGTGATGCTTGATAAGAGGCACACCTCGTGCTTCCAGGAAATTGTAATAGATCCACATCTGGGGTATTAAAAAGCTATACATTTACAATTTGTGACAATTTATATATTATGTCATTATTTAATACAAAATGTAAAAAGTAACTTTCTATTTAGATACTGCTATGTCTAGAATAGGAATGTTGAAGATTTTATGAAATTATAATTGTTATTTTGACTCATCCCATTACTTTTTATTTAAAGCCAGTGTGTTTCATCACCTAGGAAATTTGCAGATATCTAAATCAAAGACTCAACAAACCAAGAAAAATGGCCCTAAAACATGCCCTTAAGTTTATCTTCTGTATAAGGATGTATACAGTATGAAAGGGAACTATTAAAAACTATTTAAAAAATAGACATGATTTAAAAGAGCAAAACATCTATTACATTAAACAGTGTAATAAAGTATTTTGAGTTGCACAAAATTCAATTAATAAATAAGAAAATAATGCAAGTAATATACATGAAGAAGGTTAGGTCTCACAAATTTTTCAGTCCTGTACTGAAAAATCACCAACTGTCTCTGAATAGTTGAAAGGATATAATACTGAAGACAGAGTAGATCTGTCCTCTTGTTTCCAAGGGGCACACTGAGGAGGAATACTGAGTAAATAGGAGGCAGAGACATTGGGGGAAGGCAGAAGGAGACAGTCTCACTAGAGGATCAGTCACTTTGGTGAGCAGAGGCACCCTACCACTGGAAACGTGTGCCCATGTTAAGAGTAGTTGTATTCATTTCCTATGGCTATTCTGACAAATAACCACAAACTTACTGGCTTTAAAGATCACACATTTATTATCTTATAGTCTATTAAGTCAGAAGTCTTACTAGGCTAAAATCAAGGTGTTAGTAGGGCTGTGATTTTTTTCTGGAGACTTTACAGGAGAATCTATCTCCTTGTCTTTCTTGCTTCAAGAAGTCATATGCATCCCTTGACTTGTGGCTTTTTCCTCTATCTTCAAAGCCAGCAGCATAACAACTCAAAGCTCTCCCTCTGACTCTGACACTTCTGCCGCCCTCTTATAAAGGTCCTTGTGATTCTACTGAGCTCACCTGCATAATCCAGGAAAATTTTCTCAACATCCTTAATTTAGTCACATCTGTACAGTCTTTTTTGCTATGTTAAGTTAAAGCCAAAGGTTTTAAGGATTATAATGTGGGCATCTGCTATCATAATGCTATCTTAAAATGTATATAGTGGGAAGCTAAACCAGATTGTTAAAATTCCTTCCAATTTTTATATCCTCTAAATAAGACAAATAAGTCAAATATTTGTTAACAACTGTAAAAAAAAAAAAAAAAAAAAAAAAAAAACCTGGCCATACAAAATGCCTGATTCTCTCCATTCCAGAGAGTATTACTATCTTTCTGTATGTCTAGTTGAAATGGCTGGATATTTTAATTAAAACTCATTATTTAGAAAAAAGTCCAAGATTCTTTTAGGATAGTGACCACATCCTGACTTACCCAAGACAAAAAAAAAAAACTATCAGTACTAGCAAAACCTTATTGGAAACTGTGTGATTGCTAAGTTTAAGCCATTGGAGAGGGCAGGCAATTATGCAACAACCGTTTTGCAGCTGCTCCAGGATGGTGCTTTCTCAAGGGCTACAGTGGCCAGTGACAAGGAAATGATTGTCTCTTTTTCAAAAGAAAGAAAATGAGAACAAGATAGAGAGAAATGGTGTGAAAACAACTATCTTTCCTTCTTACTACACACTTCTAAATGGGAAGGGAACGGTCAATTTCCTAACGGTCAATTTCCTAATTCATTTCACAGAAGCTATTAAACATGTGCCAATGAAAAATATGGCTCAACTAATTCAGGTATGAATTTCATCCATTTATATATAGCCATTCTTCAGCCTCTTGTGGCCTTTACAAAAGATGTTCTGAAGCAGTTACATGGAATAAAGCACTTTGCAATTTGGAATAATAGGAAGTACTATATTATACTTGAGGCAATTGACCAAAGCATCTTGGTAGAATTTGAAGTGAAAAGCATCACTTTGGAAAGAGTGACCACAAAATCCAGTAGAACAGTTTGCATTCTAACAGATTCTAACTAACTTGGGGAAAAACAATTCTCTAAGAAAATATTTTCTTCTTGGAGCTACCAGAAGGACCAAAGGGAATATATATATCAATTACATTTTAATTGGAATTCTTTTGTTTTCTATTGAAACCAATCATAAACCAGAAGCTATGTACAGCTCTCAGAATATAAAGAAAATGACAAACATGACTTCAAGGATCTCACAATTCATGGAGAAATGGAGACAAATAAACAGTGATTACAAGCAATTATGGGACTGTGGCCTGAAAGGGAAGCACCTGATTCATGAGATAAGGGACTTCGTGCAGATTCACATGAGAACACAACTCTTTCAGTTTGAAAGAATAATTTAAACATATC
Source organism: Capra hircus (assembly GCF_001704415.2). Taxonomy (NCBI): domain Eukaryota; kingdom Metazoa; phylum Chordata; class Mammalia; order Artiodactyla; family Bovidae; genus Capra; species Capra hircus. The sequence goes on from NC_030811.1 coordinate 47,334,554, forward strand.
CCAAGAAATGGTAGCAAAAAAAAAAAAAAAAACAGGATTTGTAGCAAACAGAATAGCATGTGCAATGACAAAAAGGTCCATAAACACGTGTCATAGTAAAGAATTTTGAGTAGTTCAGTATGACTGGACCATAGGATTAGGCGGAAGAAGAGAGTTAAAGCTGAAGATGTCCAAAGGGGCTAGATCATGAAGACTCTTAGATACCACCCAAGGACTATGCACATGTTCAGATAATGTGAATGTAACTAATATGGACACCTCTTGACTCTTGACTTCATATTCAGGTGAACCAAATCAACAAGAAGGGTCAGATTTCAGTGGAGCCGCCTCCATTCTCTCCATCATTCAATAAGGGACTCAATAGTTACTTTCTCTTTACAAAATGGTATTCATATTATTCACAAAGAGAAAAAGCCTATCACCTTTGCTTACCAAAGAACATGTTACAGAATAAAATTATTCATAGCAAAATGGGGATCTGAAAAGTATGTCATATGTAGGGAGAAACTGACAGTATATTTCTGCTATTGAGGAGGTAACATGAGACAAATGAACTGCTCTGTAACAGTGGGAAAGGCTTCCCAAATAGCTCAGTGGTAAAGAATCTGCCTGCCAATGCAGGAGATGCAGAAGACTTGGGTTCGATCCCTGGCTTGGGAAGATCCTCTGGAGAAGGGAATGGCAACTCACTCCAATGCTCTTGCCTGGAAAATCCCATGGACAGAGGAGCCTGGTAGGCTGCAGTCCATGGGGGGAATAAGAGTCGGACACGACTGAGCGACTTCACTTTCACTTTTCACTTTCATGCACTGGAGAAGGAAATGGAAATTCCCTCCAATGTTCTTGCCTGGAGAATCCCGGGGAGAGGGGAGCCTGGTGCACTGCCATCTATGGGGTCTCACAGAGTCGGACACGACCGAAGCGACTTAGCAGCAGCAGCAGCAGCCAGTATTCCTGCCTGGAGAATCTCCTGGACTGAGGAGCCTGGCAGGCTACAGTCCATGGGGTCATGAAGAGTTGGACACAACTGAGTAACTGAGCACAGCATAGCACATAACTGTGGGGGAAAGGGCAGGGGAATAGCAATGATATGTGGGTTCTGAAAGAACATATGGGGGAGGCTCTAAATTTTCAGCTAGAGATGAAAATTATTAATATGTGTGATTAATGAATAGAGAAGGAACATGCATGCTCGAGTTGGGGAGCAGACAGAATGGGGTGGTTCTTACAATTTGCAGAGACCTCTGCCTCTAAAGTTAGAAGTATATGCCAACATTTAGTCATGAACCAAAAAAGATGTTGAAGAAACTGGTAACCATGCTAATGAAAGGAATAAGGATCAATGGCAAGAAGAATAACAGGGAGGTAAAAGACTGTTTAGAAAAAAAAGCTAATTGGCAGTACTCTTTTCAAAATAAACTGTATTCTGCTTCTTACACCCACAGAAAAGTGAAATCAAACTTGCCAAAAGGAATTTGCCAATTGTCAAAGCAAAAAATTGGCAGCTCTACTTATACTTGCTACCAATGAATAAAATGAATACTATCCATGAATCACATTCAAAGCTGTCTAGTCTAAAATCCTGAGTAGCATCCTGATAGTTGGATAGTCTATATTTTATTATTTATTTATAGCCTGACTTGCTTTCACAACAGACTTAAGTCATCTAAAAGAAACTTTATACATTAAAACAATAAATGTAAGAGAATGAGAGTTACAGAAAATAAACGAAAAATAAAAGCTAGACCAGGAATAGGAGGCAAGTAGGAGTGAGAACCTCATGCTGCCTTGAAGGTCAGCATCACTCTGGGAACCCAGAGATTGGTCTTTAGGTTTCCTAACAGTCCAAGAAGAAAGGGAATATAGATCATGATAAACGGCTCTCTTAATCTCTCAAGGAAAATTACATTATCCGTTTTTTGGAAGGTAATGTTTAAATTTTTGGTATCAAATTTAAATGAAAGCGGTGTTCACTTTAAATTCAGTGTATGCTATTAGGGATCCATCTCAGGAAAAGCAAGATCAGTAGTGAATACTTTTAAAAGTCCTTTCCATTTTAAATAGTATATAATACTCCTTTGCATTCTTGGGTTCAATAAGCTAATAATGTCTTAGTTACAAATGAGAATGCTGTCTACTTATGATGTAATTCACCTTTCCACAGTTCCTTTTCATATCCAATAAGCATTTCCAATGCAAGAAAGACTCTGGAACTTGGTGACTGATATATTCCTATTATCATCATAACTCTGCATTTTATGAGAGCATATCAAATATTTACTATCTCTCTCTAGACCTTATTCACTAAGTAAGCCTGATCTATCTACAAGACTGCTGCTTGTCATTTTATAAGAATTACCTGGAAAACTCTGTTAAAACCAAAATATATTTTCAAGCAAAGTAGCATTTTTATCTCAATTTTGATTCAAATTATTTTCTACAGAATATGTATGTGTATCCTAAAGAATTATTGTAGCATTGTGTAGTTTAACAAACCAAATTCATACTGAAACACACTTCATAAAGTTATTCAAAATACATATTACTCTTCTCAATCTTTGCTCTCAGTACAGCTTTAATCTTATTGACATCTCAAGCCCTATTAATATTTAACACCTGAAAACTACATCTCTAAGTGAAATCTTACACAACAAAGATTTCATAGTTACGATTAAGTCTTTTTTTTAACAAAAGTACAAATGATTAAGTTCTATGTTAAATAACATCCCCATTTAGCCACCTATTGAAAATATGTTTTATTCTGTTTCCAAAATATGGGAAATAAACCTAAAATATAGTTTATATTCATTGTTCATCTAAAAGAAACAAATCAAGAAACTGATCTATTAAATTATAATTGTGAAATAAATGCAATATGAGCTAATAAAGCCACAAGTTATAGCACTCAAATACTCATTGGCTTCTTATCATAGAAACTTTCTGAAGTTACAGAAACATAAATTAAGTCCTAGAAAGTTGAGAGTTATTCTGGAAAGCACAAATGCCAACTACAAGTTTCTCTAATCATTTAGTTGGGGGAGAGAAGAAATGGGTTGAAAAGGCTATGAGAGAAAAGGAGATTGCTTAGTACAATATTTGACATAGCAAAGAAAACATGCTCTGTAAGAAATGTAACTGTGTCTTCCTTAAAAAAAATCTGAAAGTTTCAATATGAAAGGTACTATATGTATTCATGAATTCAAGAAGAAGAGGCAGGTGACTTCTCAATTGGAGAATATATCTTCATAATTATTCTTGGCACATGAAAAGTGCAACAATTTGAGAACATTTTTGGATATGTTTAACCATGTACTTATTAAACATAATGGAAATACATACAATTATTATAGTCATTAAAAAAAGCAAGGTCGTAATTGCACTCATTTCCTCATAAGGGCTTTTCTGAATAAATGCATTCTCAAGGTAATTAATCTGTACTAGAACTTCATTCATTTACACATATGCATTGATAATTTTTTAAAGAGAACTTTATAGAAATTTTTAGTCCATTTAAAATGCTCATTTGTTTATATATCACCTCTTTCAATTAGGTAATGCAGTCAGTCATATAACTTAGAATAAAATCACTAAACAAAACAAGATAAGAATTAAACAATATCATCGTCCAAGGATCCTGATATGTTGCTGAGATGAAAATCCCAAGAATTTTCTTCACATCAAATGTTTCAGGGGAAGACAACAGATAATCCTGGGTGTCTATACAGTTCCCAGGAATAAGTACCTTTGAAGAAGTATCATTTTATCTAAGCTTTCAGAGAATGATAATAAGCTGATCATGTACCACAGATCAAACTATGATTATTGTTGACATTTAATCACTAGATAAACTGAATGACAGTCATACTATTGTTCACACACAGATTAAATAAACTATAATAAACTATCACAACTCTTAAATTCGATATATTTTACATTACTTAAGATAGCTAAGAATATATTCAAATATTTTTGACACTACATAGAGGATATTACTTATTTGAACTCAAACATAGCGGTAGAAGAACTTTCAAGTTCCGGAGTTGTAAGAAAGTTTACCTTTTAACAGTTCTGACAGTAGAGGTTATAATATATAGGTAGCTTCCTGTACTTGAGCACTGGCAACGAGTGTGTATCTGTATGCACCTGTGCTAAGTTGCTTCATTCATGTCCGACTCTGTGACCCTATGGACTGTAGCCCTCCAGGCTCCTCTGTCCATGGGGATGGGGATTCTCCAGGCAAGAATACTGGAGTGGGTTGCCACACCCTCCTCCAAGGGATCGTACTGACACAGGTGTAAAACTGTGTCTCTTGTCTCCTACATTAGCAGGCAGGTTCTTTAGAGCTAGTGCCAACTGTGAAGCCCATATATCAGTATATTTATGCATAAATATATGCAGGCATGCACGGACACGTGTGTGTGTGTGTGTGCATCTGTGATTTTTAAAGTCATCATTCAATCTTATTATATATTTGGAATATGGTGGGAGATAAATATACTAAAATGTGGGAGTTATAATATTTTCTAAAATTGGAGGCTTTTACCAATAAGCACTATGTGATGCTCTGTTATTTTTTTCTCTAATCTCCTGTATTTAAAGTAACATAAACTATCTCAAATCAATTATTCACATCTTAATTAGGATAAAAAGCAATAAGCTATTTCTTCATGCCGAGTCACCAAAAAGAAGAGAGATGCAACAGATAAGACATTTTAATGTTTTCACTTTGATGATAGGAACTGAATTTCACTCTAGGATTTTTAGTTTACTGATCTGTGAAAACTGTTTAGGGGTAAAATGCTTTATTTATTTCTCAAGTATCCCATTAAGTATTTATTACAAGAGTTCCATGTAATGATTCAATGTTTTCTAAATGAAATCCTTTCAAATAAAAATGTATATAAATATAAGCATCCCCTTTTTACTGTCAGTTTAATACATCCTGTGTTCAGATTCTACAGACATGTCATTTTAACATGACAAATTATACAACTACTTTAAATACATAACTGAATAATTATATCTATAAGACATTGAAATGTTAAATTCATACTACCCAGGTATATTTATATCAGAACTATCAAAGAAAGAAACTCATTACATCAAAAAGGAATTGTGGGTATTCTCCACTCTAAACAAAGTTATAAAATAATCTTATTCAATGATTCTGTTATGTGCTACTTTCAAACAGCTCTACTAAAACAGAAAAACATGGATTACAATTAGAAAGACAGTCAGATTAAGAAATAAGAACCAATATTTAAATTACTGTAGAACTAAGTGAAAATGAGTTAAATACCCCAATCCATAGTCCCAGATGAGCTGAGTTTCAGTGAGTAGAAATAACTAAATTATTGACACAGAGGTCAATTTGAGACCATTCTGGGCATTAAATTTGAAAAACATACCTTCAGAGTAGCTATGTTTTCATGAAAAATAAATAATTATATACCATAGATCTGTGAGTCTGCTGATGATAAATACTTATAAATACTCAATACTTATGCTGATGAAAAAAATCAATATACTTCTACTAACCTGAAAGTAACTGGAAAAAAAAGTGATGATATATAACCAGTTTTCACCTTTATGCTTCACAGCTCATTCATGAAGAAGGCATATATAAACTCATCTGGACCAGGAAACTGTTACTTAAGTTCTCAAGGGTCTAGGGTCCAGAAGATAGTGACCTATTTTAATTTAAGGATAAAGACTAAATGTTATGCAAGGTGAAGGAAAATCTGACTTGTCTCAACAACCTGCCAGTGACAGAGAACGAATAAATATCACTTTTCACGTACTGCTCATCTCATGTGAGAAACTTTTCAAACCTTGAAATAATCATTCAAATTCCATAGTAAAATGCAAAAGAAGACAAAATATATCAGGTTTAGGAAATACACAGACTAATTCAGATATTTTTAAATGACGCAAATGTAATTTAACTATAGTCAAACATTTAAACTGTAAACATTGGAGAGAACAGTCCAGTGAGTCAAAATGTGACACCTAGGTAAAAGTAAACAAATCAGTATTTTAGTGAAAACCAGCCCAGTAATAAATAATAATAGCGTCCTGTAGACGTGCGCTCTGGTCAGCCAGGAGGCCCATGTGGATTATGGGCTATTTTCTTACATCCACATTCATATGCCCAGTCCCTAATGGGGTCATTCAGGCTCCTAGGAAATGAATGAGCATAGTGGGATGGGGAGTACGGGGAGAGGAAGGACTCTCTTTGACCATATAACAGAAATTTTCTTTGCAAACCTTTCACATTTTGGAAGATTAACACTTCCATATTCTAACCAAATTAAATAGAACTAAACAATGTAAGAACTATGAAGTAATTCTCCCTTTATTCATTGAGTGATTAAGGGACATACACCTAAGGCACTATGGATTTCTACAATCAGAGAGTTTGGGAAGACAGCCACAGAGCTTATCAAAGGGTGGAAAAAAATAATACCTGTGAGGAAGATGGAACATTCTTGGTTTTCTAGATGAAATGAGCTTAAAGAAAAGTTTGAAGGATTTAAGTCTGCTCTAAGGAAGATTCTGACACCATGGGTTGTTAAATAATAAGGTGGTTTGCTGAGACTGCAGAAACTCTAGTCCTGAGAATCCTTCAAAACAGGAAGGATTCAGACCAACTGCTCAGAAACACTGAATATGGGCTTTATTCAACTAAAACTCTCCAAGACCTTTCTAACTCTATGACTTAATTGTAAATGCCAATATGAACAGTATATTCCATCTTACACTTTTGACTCAGTGCTAAACAGTTGCAGGGGGATTGCAATGACCTACTTTTTACAGTGCATGAAAGCATGTGAGGAAATAGTTTGTCACAATCAGGAGTCCTAGTGATATCTCTGGTACCTGCACTTTCTGATTTCAGATTTCTCATGCAAATCACACATAGTATTTAATCACAGGTTTTTATAATATATTGCAGTTTTTGAATAATTCATGCTAATGAAGAATTAAAAACCAATGGAAAGTACCAAAAAATAAAAATAAAAATGAGACAAATTCAGTTCCCTCTTTATACTATACATTAAGGTACTGGTTTTTCACATTAAACTGGAAAAAAATGTTCTTCAAGTTTAGACCCTTAATCTCTTACTAATAATTCAAAACTTTAAAAAGTAAATCATGACCTTTTTGGAAAAACATTTGAATCCTTAAGAAATTCATCTATAGTATGTACTAAGAATGAACTAAAATATATACTGAAGCCATAGATTCTGATTAAAAACAAAAAATACTAAAACAAATAGTAAACTAAATTGAATAGTTTACTAAGTTAAGTAGCAGTCACTCAGATTTGCATATCAATTCATCTATACATAGTACAAAAAAACTATATTTTCACAAAGAACTCTTTGGCTTTTCTTAAAGTACCTGCCATAGTGAAACATTACATTTCACCATATGGGCATCCAACACTTTTCCTTTGGCTAGAACTCTGATGCAAAAATCTTTAAAGAGTTTATTGTCTTATAAAGTAAGTGCAGCATGATTAAACTAATCCCAACTGACGACTTCACAAAGCATGGCTATAAAGTGCCAATCAAACTTTCTATACTGCCCAAATCAGCAGAGTCATAACTTGACACAGCACTCAAAAGCTACTTTCACAAGCCCGCACTTTACTGAATTCGGTAAATAGTTGCATCCTAAACACTATAGATACTAATGACTGTGTTGAAAATACACATGTAAACCCACACGCCTCATGTGCAAGTCTCTCAACAAACTGCATAAAGACACAATACACTTATGAGCAAGGTAGATACCCATCTCCCCCTCATTGTGCCAGGACAGCATTTCTTTCTATTTGTATTAATTCTGATGGTGGTACGTGTGTGTCTGCGCGCGCGTGTGTGCAGGTTACCGGAGAGGGAGATCCATTCTTGCAGAGGGGCCCTCTGAAGACTCCTTTAATGCCCCGGTAGTGCCCATTGCTGAGATGTCTCGAACTGATGACCAGGTAACAAGCCATGTGGGTTCCGGGCGGGAGGTGTAGAGTCTCAACTCCTCACCAGGCGACCAGCCTCGGAAATGCGGGCTGGTTTCTCAGCAGCAACAGTGATTGCCACCTCCCGAGATGAAGCGGCCAGCAGTAAGCAGGGGACGCTGCGGCCGCGCGTCCCGGCTCCTTGCCCCGCGCGGGGCTCCTGCTGTCAGCAGCAGCTGCTCTGACGGCGGTGGTGGCGGCAGCGGCAGCCACAGAGCACTTAGGGGACCCGGCGAGCCAGTCCACATGCTGCTCTGGCCAGGTGGCTGCTCAACCGCCGATCGACGATGTATATTTTTTAAGGACAACTTCCTGGATCCGCTAGGTGACCAGCAACTCCTCCTCTTCCCTCCCGCCCCCACCTTCGCACTCAGTGCGCGCTCAGGGGATGCTCAGGCGCGGGTCCCCACGGGCTGGCCCGGGCGTCCGCGGCCGGGCTGTGTCTGCGGTGCCGCGAATCAGCAGCAGCGGCAGCCTTCGCGGAGAGTGGCGGGGAGTCCTCGGAGCGCCAGATCGCTGCCCCCGCTGCAGTGGCGAGAAGGGGGCGGGGAGGGACGGGCGGGCCGGGTTGAGAACTGGGAGTTGGGGACGCGGAGACTTGTGAGTGGGGGCTGTCAGCGCGACGGCTAGGAGCCGCCTGGGAGGCGAGGGGCTCGCCAGTGGTTCGGCGTGGCGGTGACAGCTGCGGCGGCGTCAGGAGGCTCTCCCGGGGGCGGGAGGCGCCGCTCCATCATCCCGCCATCAGCAGCCCTGAACCCCTGTCCCTCTCAGCCCTGTGTCTCTGGGCCAACTTTGTGTTATATTGGGGGCGGGGTCCTGCCGGGCGGGGGGTGGTTGTGCACGGTGGAGGAGTTGAGCGGCAGGAGAGCATTTTCTTTACTCTTCCCCTGCCTGCTCGCCTTCAGCATTTCTTCCGCGCTCCGGCTGACAGCTGCGCTGGCCAAAGCAACAGCTCCCCACTCGGCTGTAGGGATGTGCTGTGCAGCCCCCAATAGGGCAAACAGATTAGAGGCGCTATAGTAGGTAATGGATGGCAGAGGAAGTAAGTTTGAGATAGAAAACTTGTATAAGGAATAGAAACGAAACACACATACATGTGTCTCCATTTATTTGTCTTCAGAGTTATAAACATGCACCTACAAGTCTTTCTTGTTTCCTTAAAGAGGCAGATATTTTTGCTCTTTATAGAACGTTTGTTTCTTCACAAGCTTGAACAATCACCCTTAAGTTGTTGGTTTTTTTGTTTGTTTGTTTTTGTTTTTGTTTTTTAATGGATGTTGTATCGTTTAGGGCAAATAAAGTCACCAGAGAGGAAGCCGCACTGAGAATTAAAGACTCGTGCCGAAATGAGCTCTGGAAGAAGGAGGCTCTTGCAGAGTCAGGTATCAGTACGCCCTCTCCCCCACCGGCTAGCGGATCTTCCTAGATGATCTCTCTCATCCTCTTCAGATCTGTGTTGGGCGAAAAGGAAAGGTCATCCCTTTCCCCTCTTTTGCCTTAGCACTGGAATTAATCGCAAGATTAAGGCTAATGTACCCAGGCCTCTCCCCAGTTTTTCCTCTTCTAACATAATCCCCATCTGCATCCTGGATAACATTGAAGACCTCTAACAAATGACAAAAACCGGTAAAAAAGAAAAAAAGAAAGCAGGAAATTAAAATTCTATTCTGGTAACTCATAAAACTCTTAAAAATAATCCCATGAATATAACCTCTGTAACTGTCCAATAAAGGCTTGATTTTTGTTTACATTATTGCAATATCCTTAATGTTTTTTTTTTTTTTAATTTTAAAATCTTTATTTCTTACATGCGTTCCCAAACATGAACCCCCCTCCCACCTTCCTCCCCATAACATCTCTCTGGGTCATCCCCATGCACCAGCCCCAAGCATTTATTAAGAAACACACAAATGTATTTCTCGTTTTAAAGGTTTCAAATAAATTCTTTCAAGCGTTTTAAAAGTGTTTACATACTAGAAAGTGACTTAGTATATAAAGTGAAAATACCAATTTCTTTCAAACTTCAAGTTAAAAATTACTGATAATGAGGTATTGTGAAGTAAATCTTGCAGGGATTAATTATTTTGTAACTATCTTCTTGGGAAGAACTTTTGAAATTTTTTAAAAAATTGCAGAAACAACAGATACAATATAAACACTTTTCCATTTCTACTAAGATGTGTTTACTTAATAATGATGTATTTATTTGATGTAGAGTTGCAAAATGTTTCCATAAAGCTGAAAGTGAGTAATGTTGCTCATACATATACTTTCAGATATATTCTATTCAAAGAAAATGTGTTCATAAACAGTGAAATTTCAAAATCAGGTGAAATCTTTGCCAGAAAAAAAGTGGGGATTTTAAAAAGAGATCGTGTGTCTCAGTCTATAATTACAGTCTCACTCTTCGTAAATGTAAGTAGCAAACAGCAGTCAGGACCTAAGTGTAAACATTCTTGAATGGAATAGAAAAATGAATGACGTCACATGCTGTGAATAAAAATTCCAAGGATGCTTTGTCTTCTTCATTAAGTAAATATGATTCCTAATAATGCTTGATTATTTTGAAGAATTAGGTATGCTTTTCTAAAATGAAAGGATTGACTTAAGTAATGAAAAAGTATATAATTCAAATATACCATCCTATTATTATTTTTTTATTCAAAATATCCATTAGCTATCCTGACAATCTTGTTCATTTAATTATTATGTGCATTTGAGTTTTCCCATAGGAAACAAAGTAATCTAATCCCTTTTTATAGTAATGTTTCAAAGACTGGAGTCATTTTTCTAAATTCTTTAAAAAATCCTAATTTCTTAAAAATTATTTACTTTTTGAGGTCCTTCTTTGTTAGAAATGAATGATACCAATTCTGTTAATTTGCCATGTTTTTTAAATCAATTAGGGTGGACTTCCCTGGTGTCTCAGTGGTAAAGCATCCACCTGCAATGCAGGTCTAAAGGTTCGATCCCCGGGTCAGGAAGATCCCCTGGAGGAGGAAATGGCAACACACTCCAGCATATTTGCCTAGGAAATCTCATGGACAGAGAAACCTGGAGGGCTGCAGGCCATAGACTCATAGACTCGTAGACTCAACCACCACCATGGTTGTTCTTGGCTTTCTAATTTTTTTTTGCCACCCATCTTAAAATATTTAGGCAAAAAAATAAAAAAACTGACATAATTGTTATTCTCAGCCAATTTTAATAATAGTCTTTAAAACAAACAAAAGAACAGTTCCCTTTTCCTTGCCAGATTGTGACTGATTATCTATTAGTGTGATGTCATCATATGCAACAATTCTGTATCACTCCTGGCCTCTATTTTAAGTGTGTTTTGCCCATTCTAAACAACAGAAATGTGTGCTTTTATTTGCAGAGTTGCTATAAGTACAAAGTTGACAAGTTGTGTTGACTTATCAAAGGAGATTCCTTCCAACTTCAGTAATTAAAATTTTTCAGAAAAGATGAAAGAAAAGGAAAACACTTTAAGGCTATATTAAATGAATTTCAGATACAAGTCAAATCCTCTCACAACAAGTGTGAAAAGCAAACATCATGCACAGTTTTACAAGGCCCTTTTATTAAAAAGCAATATCTGATCTGATGACTTCTCATTCTAAGGAAGGGGATATGAATGGCAAAATAGATTTCAGCCTATAACCAAATGATATTTCACATGATTCCAGGTTCATGGCTGTGTCATAGATGATTGATATCATAAGAAACCCACTCTTTATCAACACATCCCAAATTGATCCCCTTATCTCCATATCCGCAGCCCCCACCTTAGCCCAAACCATCATTACTTTTTGCTTGAATCATTGCATTATCTTCTTAGCTAATCTCCTGCTTTCAATGTTGCCTCCATATAAAATTTATTCTTTGTATCTCACAGCCAGAGTGATATTTTTAAAACATAGAGAATATCTTAACCTATCCCTATTAAATCATCTGGTTGTTTCATATCATCAGGTTTATAGAAAAACTGAGCAGAAAGTATCAGTTCAGTTCAGTGCAGTCACTCAATCATGTCTGACTGTTTGTGACCCCATAAATAACAGCACGTCAGGCCTCGCTGTCCATCACCAACTCCCGGAGTTCACTCAGAGTTGCGTCCATTGACTCAGTGATGCCATCCAGCCATCTCGTCCTCTGAGGCCCCATATTTTTTCTCCTCCTTCCCCACACAGTTTTCCCTTTATCAATGTCTTGCTTTTGTGTGGTACATTTGTTCAATTGATGAGTCAGTATTAGTACATATTATTAACTAAAGGCCATAGTTTACATTAGGGTTCTTTCTTGGTGTTGTATATTCTACGAGTTTTGAAAAAATGTATAATGACATGTATCTATCATTATAGTTGCACACAGAATAGTTTTAGTGCTCTAAAAATCATCTATGTTCCACCCATTCATCTCTCCTCCAATTCCTCTGAATCCCTATCAAACAATAATCTTTTTACTGTGTCCTTTTTTATGTCATTTCAAGAATGTCATATATTTGGAATTATATAGCATAATATTTTTTCAGATTGGCTTCTGTCATTTAGCAACACACATTTTAAACTTCCATCATGGGTCTCAGTGGCTTGATACCACATTCATTTTTATTGCTGTAAGAGTTTTATGGTATTTCATTACATGGAATTGTGCCCCCCATAACCCACCCCCCAATGTTGAAGTCCTAACTCCTTTTTAAACATGACCTTATTTGGAAATAAATGTGTTGAAGATGACAAAGTTAAGATGAGGTCATTAGGATGAGCCTTAATCCAATATGGTTTGTCGTCCTTTAGTTTCTAAGTTGTGTCTGACTCTGTGATTCCATGGACTTCAGCAAGTCAGGCTCCCCTGTCCTTCACTATCTCTCGGAGTTTGCTCAAATTCATGTCCATTAAGTCTATGATGCTATCTAACCATCTCATCCTCTACTATCCCCTTTTCCTTTGCCTTCAATCTTTTCCAGCATCAGAATCTTTTCCAGTGAGTCAGCTTTTCACATCAGGTGGCCCAAGTATTGGAGCTTCAGTTTCAGCCTCAGTCCTTCAAATGAATATTCAGGGTTGATTTCCTTTAGGATTAACTTATTTGATCTCCTTGCAGTCCAAAGGACTTTCAAGAGTCTTCACCAGCACCACAGTTTGAAAGCATCACGTCTTCTGCACTCAGCCTTCTTTATGGTCCAACCCTTACATCCATACATGACTAGAAAAACCATAGCTTTGATTAGATGGACCTTTGTCAGCAAAGTGATGTCTTTGGTTTTTAATGTACTGTCTAGGTTTTTACAGCTTTTCTTCCAAGGAGCACTTGTCTTTTAATTTCATGGCTGTAGTCAGCATCAGTAGTGATTTTGGAGTCCAAGAAAGTAAAATATGTCATTGTTTCTACTTTTTCCATTTCTATTTGCCGTGAAGTGATGGGACAGGATGCCATGATTTTAGTTTTTTGAATGTTGTTTCAGGCCAGCTTTTTCACTCTCTTCTTTCACCTTCATCAAGAGGCTCTTTAGTTCTTCTTCAGTTTCTGCCATTAAAGTGGTGTCATTTGCACATCTGAGGTAGTTGATATTTTTCCCAGCAATCTTGATTCCAAATTGTGATTTATCCAACCTGGCCTTTTGCATGCTGTCTCCGCATATAAGTTAAATAAACAAGGTGACGATAAAAGCCTTGACATACTCCTTTCCCAATTTTGAATCAGTCAGTTGTTCCATCTCCAGTTCTAACTGTTGCTTCTTGACCCACATAAAGGTTTCTGAGGAGACAGCAAAGATGGTCTGGTACTTCTATCTCTTTAAGAATTTTCCACAATTTGTTGTGATCCACACAGTCAAAAGCTTTAGTGAAGTCAGTGAAGCAGAAGTAGATGTTTTTCTGGAATTCTCTTGCTTTCTTTATGATTCAATGGATGTTGGCAAGTTGATCTCTGGTTCTCCAGTCTCTAAGAATTTTCCACAATTTGTTGTGATCCACATAGACAAAGGCTTTAGTGTAGTCAGTGAAGCAGAAGTAGATGTTTTTCTGGAATGCTCTTGCTTTCTTTATGATCCAATGGATGTTGGCAATTTGATCTCTGGTTTCTCTGCCTTTTCTAAACCCAACTTGATTGTACATCTGGAATTTTTCAATTCACATACTGCTGAAGCCTCACTTAAAGAATTTTGAGCATAACCATGCTAGCATGTGACATTAGTGCAATTATATGCTACTTTAAACACTCTTTGGCATTGCCCATCTTTGGGAGTGGAATTGAAAACTGACCTTTTCCAGTCCTGTGGCCACTGCTGAGTTTTCCAAATTTGTTGACATGCAGAAAATTTAAAGTTAAAGTGGAGCACTTTAACAGGATCACTTTTAAGATTTTAAACTGCTCAGCTGGAATTCTATCACCTCCAGGAGCTTTGCTCATAATAATGGTTCCTAAGGCCCACTTTACTTCACACTCCAGGATGCCCAAATCTAGGTGAGTGGCCACACCATCCTGGTTATCTGGATCATCTTAATGATGCCCTTTCTGTATATTAGTTCTGTGTATTCTTGTCACCTCTTCTTAACCTCTTCTGCTTTTGTTAGGTTCTTACCATTTAATTCCCTTTACCATGCCCATCCTTACATTAAATGTTCCTTTGATATCTCCAATTTTCTTGAAGAGCTCTCTAGCCTTTCCCATTCTCTTTTTCTCCTCTATTTCTTTGCATTCTTCATTGAAGAAGGCCTTCTTACCTCTCCTTGCTATTTTCTGGAACTCTGCATTCTGTTGGATATATCTTTCCCTTTCTCCTCTGCCTTTCACTTCTCTTCTTTCCTCAGCTGTTTGTAAAGCCTCCTTAGACAACCACTTTGCCTTCTTGCATTTCTTTTTCTTTGGGATGATTTTGGTCACCGTCTCCTATACAATGTTACAAATCTCCATCCGTAGTTCTTTTGGCAATCTGTCTACCAGATCTAATCTCTTGAATCTATTTGTCACCTCCACTATATAATGATAAGGGATTTGATTTAGGTCATATCTGAATAGCCTAGTGGTTTTCCCTACTTTCTTCAATTTAAGCCTGAATTTTGAAATAAGGAGTTCATGATCTGAGCCACAGTCAGCTCTAGGTCTTGTTTTTGCTAAGGAACAGAGCTTCTCCATCTTCAGCTGTAAAGAACATAATCAATCTAATTTCAGTATTGATCATCTGGTGATGTCCAGGTATGGAGTCATCTCTTATGTTGTTGGTAAGGGGTGTTTGCTATGACCAGCATGTTCTCTTGAGAAACACTTTGTTAGCCTTTGCTCTGCTTCATTTTGTACTCCAAGATCCAACTCACCTGTTAATCAGGTTATCTCTTGACTTCCTACCTTTGCATTACAATCCCCTATGATGAAAAAGACATCTATTTTTGGTGTTATTTCTAGAAGGTCTTGTAGGTTTTCACAGAACTGGTCAACTTCAGTTTCTTTGGCATCAGTGGTAGGAGCATAGACTTGGATTCCTGTAATGTTGAACGGTTTGCCTTGGAAATGAACGGAGATTATTCTGTCATTTTTGAGACTGTACCCAAGAACTGTATTTCCAACTCTATTGTTGACTATGACTGCTATTCCATTTCTTCTAAGGGATTCTTGTCCACAGTAGTAGATATAATGGCAGTCTGAATTAAATTCACCCATTCCCATCCATTTTAGTTCACTAATTCCTAAGATGTTTAGCTCTGTGGGCTCCACTGTGGGCTTCACTCAACAGAAATGAATTAGGCTGCCCCCTTCCATGGGGGGAAAAGAATTAGCAGCACAGAAGTTTAGCACCCTGCCACCCCATCAATGCTAACCTGAATCACCACAGAGCCAGGGGGAAAAAAGAAAGAATTTCTTAATTTTGTCAGATGTATATGTATGTGAGACCACAGATACATTTGATTCTTTCATTAAAATTAATCATTCTGATTGTATGACTAAATACAAATTTTCAGATATAAAGTCCCATTTATGCTTAAGCCATTCCAAGAAAGAGAGACTGCCAGAAAGAAAAAAAAAGGGGGGGGGGAAGGTGGGGAGGAGGGAGCAAAGAAGAAAGGAAGAAAGGTGAGGAGAGAAGATGAGAAAGCATTCTTTATCTGCAGCAACTTTAAAACCCTTAAGATAGTGAGATAGTGATATTTCCTCTCTGAAATGAACCTACAGGAATTTAAAACTGGGTTAAGAGAGGCTAAGGGGCCCTTTCTCTGTTAACACACAAGGTATAGCATTTTGACTACCGTCTCCTAACAAATCAAATAACAAAGACTGTATGAACTAATCAAAGTCAAGAAAACAGGATAAGATTCCTTCAGACTTCCGCATTTAATTTGGCAAGAAGACAACAGTAAGTCATACAGCTAAATCTATACTGTGAACTATAAGAATACAGCGCAAAGGATATGAAAGCAAACTGATTTCATGGAATTTGTTAAAATTATTTTCTGAGACAAGCGTTCCAGTAAAGAATCAGTTCAGTCATTTGGATTAATTAAAACTACATCATAGAGAAATGATTGATACTGACTGATGTTGCCCCGAGTCATCAAGAGAAGGACACAACGGCTCCACAATAATTCAGAGATACACAACCAATCAAATATGACCTATCCAAAACTCTCCAAATTCATTCTACACTCTTTCCTCTCTTCAAGGAAGAGTCTTTGAAGGATACAGGAGGTGGAAAAAAACTTTAGATGAGAGAATCATACACACACACACACACACACACACACACACATAAGCAGGCAAATGAAACAGGAGTCCTTGCTGCTTACCTAGCATTTTGTTCATTTCACAGTTTCCCAAAACTATGCCACTAATCTGACAACACTGTGGAGAGAGAAGAGAGCCCGGCTGCCTACAAATGCCAAGAAAAACAGCTACTGTCCTGCCTGCTGGTGATCAGAATCCCGGTAGGGTCTAGAAAGATGGACGGTAGTGCAATTCATTATAACTCTGACCCCCTTCTGCTTTTCCTAGAACATGGCTCTTTCATATTTAAAGACAAGAACAATTCATTTGAACATAAAGAGCCTTTTCCAGACTTGACCGTTCTTGATTTCCCAGGGCGACATTTCTAAAATACAACCTCATTGTATGTACTCTTCAAACTTAAAATGAATTTTAGTACCAGTTCAGTTCAGTTCAGTCACTCAGTCATGTCCAACTCTTTGTGACCCCATGGACTGCAGCACACCAGGCCTCCCTGTCCATCTCCAACTCCTGGAGTTTACTCAAACTCTTGTCCATTGAGTCGGTGATGCCAACCAACCATCTCATCCTCTGTTGCCTCCTTCTCTTCCTGCCTTCACTCTTTCCCAGCATCAGGGTTTTTTCCAATGAGTCAGTTCTTTTCATCAAGTGGCCAAAGTACTGGAGTTTCAGCTTTAGCATCAGTCCTTCCAATAAATATTCAGGACTGATTTCCTTAGCATGGACTGGTTGGATCTCCTCACTGTCCAAGGGACTCTCAAGAGTCTTCTCCAACACCACAGTTCTGTTATAAAATTGCTTCTCATCACTTTAGAGATGATACAACACATATAAATCCTTAAGAATATAGAACATTTCCCTTTTTTCTTCTTCTCAATCCAACTGTGCATATTGAAAAAAAGAAACAATACCAGAATCTCAGTATCAACATAAATTAAGGAAAGGGAATTGAGGAAATATTTATGGAGTGCCATCATTTGCCAGTTACTTTATATTCATCATGCCATTCCATCTCTGCACCAATTGCTTTAATGCAGGTAACATAACTGAAGCTCAGAGAATTTAAAGATTTTATCTAAGGTCACAGAGCTAAGTGATAGAGCTAGAATTCATGTGGGTCTGACTCAAAGCCTAGGCTCTTTACACCTATGCTGTCTTTCTATCTGCATCATTCAGCCTTTGGATGATCAGAGAAGGATAAACCATGGGCTTCTACTTTCATCAAGCTGAAAATCCTCTGGAGGAAAAGTAGCAAATGTGGATGTTTTTACTAAATTAGAAGCATGAGAACCAATCATAATTCTGCATTGGGGGCTAGGTTTTATAAAAATCTATATAGGACTTTGGGGAAGCCAGGTGGTACTAGTGGTAAAGAACCCGCCTGCCAATGCAGGAGACATAAATAAGGGTTCAATCCCTGATCAAGAAGATTCCATGGAGGGGGGCATGGCAAGCCACTCCAGTATTCTTGTCTGGAAAATCCCATGAACAGAAGAGCCTGGTAGTCTATAGTCCATGGGGTTGCAAAAGGTTGGCCACAACTGAAGCAACTTAGCGTACACATACACACGCACATATTATATTTAAAATATAATTTTATATATTCATCATTCATATCATGTGACTCAGAGCTCTTATATCTTATATTTTATGAAAGGTATATAAAAGCAGTTATGCCATTAGCTATGTAAAAAGTCCCATATGAGTTATAAAATGGATCTGGTCTTCTTAAAGGTATTCCTGCTTTCAAACGAAAGGAAACGGAGAATGTAATCTAGCAACAGAATAATAATATACCAGAAGACTTCAGTTTTTACTATGTTTACTTTCATATTTTAAATTATTTACAGATGAATTGTTTTCTAATGTTTCCATTTGTGCTGTCAAATTGTGCTGAACTGGTTATTTGCCTTATGACTTTGTGCAGTTTCTAAAAAAGAGTGAGACTGTGAGCCTTTCTCCTAGAAAACGCATTCCTGGGGTAAACAAATCAAACTCATACTGACTAATAAGTTTATCTCATTAACATTTCACATGGTTTTTTTTGTCATAAAATTTTAATAAATCGAGGGGTTTTTTGTTGTTGAAATGGTTATCCTATAAAATTTTCTTTTACTAGGGTAATTTTTCATCTCCCTCTACCTGTAAGACTGTTTCTTTACTTATCATTAATCACACCTCATGCAAATCAACTACACAGGCAAAATGCCAACACCAAAAGTCTTAATGAAAATTTAAACATTTTTTAAATGAAATACTTTCATTATGAATTAAACTACATTAGTTATAAGATATAATTAATAATAATAATAAGCTATTAATCTAATTAGCTTCTAGATATAAATATAGTTCCATTCTCCCCTCAAAGAGCTTTATTTCTTAATTTCCTTCAATATCGAACATTTCATTTTAACCCTTGAACTGTGAAAGTGTTAGTTGCCCAGTGGTGTCACTCTTTCGACCTCGCCAGGATCCTCTGTCCATGGGAAACTCCAGGCAATAATACTGGAGTCAGTTGCCATTCACTTCTCCAGGAAATCTTCCCAACCCAGGGATTGAACCCAGGTATCCTGCATTGTAGCAGATTGTTTACTGTTCGAGTCATCGCAGCTAATCTTCTCATAGATTGCCAGAGTTCCATATTAAAGGAAATGCAGAATGTGAGAACAATTCAGTTATCATGGATGATGGGCACGCATGCGTGCGTACTCAGTAGCTCATTTGTGTCCAGATCTTTGAGACCACATGGACTATAGGCCGCCAGGCTCCTCTGCCCCTGGAATTTCCCTGGCAAGAATACCGGAATGGGTTGCCATGCCCTCTTCCAGGGGAATCTTCCCGAACCAAGGATTGAACTGAACGCATGTCTCCTGCCGCTCATGCAGGCTGATTCTTTACCACTGAGACACCAGGGAAGCCCTGATGGGGCTTTAGCTTTTTTTCTGTTATAGTGATATTTTAAGACAAAATCCCTGCAATGTACATATATATTTGAATTTAAAATAAAGGAGAACCCTTCATATACTGCTATTTATTTTAATTTCATTTTAAGCAATAAATAACATATTTTTAGTTCTCAAAAATACCTGTTTTTCAAACAGTAAAACAAAAACAAGCTCACGGATATAGAATACTGATCAGTGGTTGCCTGAGGTAGGGTGGTGGGAAGAGGTTCAAAATGTACAAATTTCCAGTTATAAAGTGAATAACTCATAAGGATATAATGCACACCATGGTGACTCTAGTTAATAATACTGTGATGCATATTTGAAAGTAACTAGGAGACTGGATCTTGAAAGTTTTCATCACAAGAAAAAAAATTTTGTAAGTATATGTGGTGATGAATGCTAACTGGACTTATTGTGATTATTTTTATCATCACTTGTACCTGAAACTACAACCCACATAAAAAATTGCAGATTTATTCCTACCATTTTTCTGTATTTCCACATTTCTGGAAAATTCATACAAGCATTTAATTTACCATTGGAAATTTCTATGTAGAAAATATTCTATGATAGCAACATGGCAAAGAATAATTAGAAGAATATATAAGGGTTAACCTTGAAAAGAGTTGACTCATTGGAAAAGACTCTGATGCTGGGAGGGACTGGGGGCAGGAGGAGAAGGGGACAACAGAGGATGAGATGGCTGGATGGCATCACTGACTCGATGTATGTGAGTCTGGGTGAACTCTGGGAGTTGATGATGGACAGGGAGGCCTGGCGTGCTGTGATTCATGGGGTCACAAAGAGTCGGACACGACTGAGCGACTGAACTGAACTGAACCTTGAAAAAAAAATCCTAGAATTAATAATCTTACATCAGCTGCAGCCTTAACAATCTCTCTTAAGACTCTTTAGGAAAATTGCCAACATGATTATATGGTCATGTCCAAGAATAAATGTAACAGAATCTCTAGCAAGTGTTGGCAGGCTTTTCTTTAAATATTAAAATTGATTATAAACATGTGAGTATAACTTTGTTGAAAAACAGCAAGGATAGACGCACTGCTTAGATTTTGGGAAATGCAACTTAACATCAAGGATCAAAACTTCTAAAACCAAGTGTATTACTTAGCCTGGAACAATAATTTTTAAAAGAGGCAAAATATGTAATGGCTCAACCACAATAGAAGTTAATTTTTGAGTAATCTCTGAGGTAGACATTCCTGGTCCAGTAAACAGGTTGTTCCCTCCACATGGCGACTAAGGGACACAGCTTTCTTTTGTCCTTCAGACCTCTTTCTCTGATGTTTATAGGCAGTGTAGGGGAAAGAGAGCCCACAGGAAGTACATCTGCTTGTAAGGAAGCTAGCCCACAGATGGTGTGAAATAACACTCTTCTATCTATGGTTAGAACTCAGTCACATAGTCACATGCAACTGTACGTGAAACTGGGAAATAAAGTTCCTGAAACAAACAGAGAACAGCAGAGAACAGAAATTTGGATGGATGACTGACTACCAGTCTCTGCCACAACATACATACTCTATGATTCAGCAAATTCACCTATGAGAATCCTAAAGAAATAATTATATATATTCATAAAGACTATACACAATTTTAAGAGAATAATTACACATATTTATAAAGACTGTAATAAAGTATGTTTATTAAGTGTTCATTTTAATAATGAAAATAATCTGAAATGAAAATAATTTATAAAGCATCAAAATGATATACCATATATATATAGTATATAGAATAATAATTCTATTAAAAAGCAATTTAAAATAAAAAGTATATCCTAACATTAACTGGAAAAATGAAAAAAAATCAAGTCTAGAAATGAATGATATGATTTTTGTTCTAATTAAAACTATAAATAAATGTAGATTTAATTATAGGCATAGATTCATATACCTGTTACAGGTATAGGTTTATGGAGACATAATTGCATGAGAAAAATAAGGATGTATGTGTCCCCAAATTGATTATTTTGGGGGGTATAATTTTAAATGATTAATTTTTCTATTTGTATTTTCTACAATTATTAAATATTTCCTCATTAACTAAAATGAAAAATAAAAAATAGTAAATTAAATATGGTAAAATACTGAAGAGATTTATTATATGTTAAGATTAAGAACAGTATAGATCTGTAAACACGTCATGATTACAGTATATATTTTTACAAATACATGTATATACAAACACATATACAAATAGAAATTATAAAGGCATTTATATAAATATATATATATACAGAGTTTTATTTAAGCTTCTGGTATTATAAATAATTTTCCCCTCTTTTTAAATGTTATGTTCTTTTAACCATTTTTTGAAGGTTGGGGTATTTTTATGAGAAGACAAACATCACTTAAAATCTAACAGTAATTCACTCTAAAAGCCCTAGAAGGACTGTAGAGTTATTCTGAGAAACAGTATTATTTTTTCTTCTTTAAATTAAATTGGGAAATTTTATCTGTCTTTTGCGGTGAAGGTTGAGAAAATTAGTCTGCTTAGACAGACTGTGTAATGGGCTGAGTGATGGCTTGCCAAAAGATATGCCCTAAGGATCCTGAGATGAAACCATTTGGATTACTCAAGTGAACCCTAAATTCAGTGACAAGAATCCTGTAAGAGACAGAGAAGGTCATATGAAGAAAGAGGCAGAAATCAGTGATGCAGCCAGAAACCAAGGAACACCAAGGAATGCTTGGCCTCACCAGAGACTGGGAAGAGGCGAGGCAAGGACTCTCCCCTAGAACGTGGGAGAGAGCATGGCCTTGCTGACACCTTGTTTTCAGACTTCTGACCTCAAAAACTATGAGACAGTTTCTGTTGTTTTAAGCCACAGTCTGGGGTAAATTGATACAGCATCCATGGGAAATACATGCAGAGTGGTTATACAAAATGAAATAAATCACTCTGCATAAAAGAATATAGAATATTTTCCTGACCACAGGAAAACATGTTTGGGGATCCCTGAATGGGAGGAAGGGAAGGATGTGGGAAACCAAGCTCTTGGGAGAGAATAAGTGAAGTGAAGTCGCTCAGTCGTGTCTGACTCTTTGCTACCCCATGGACTGTAGCCTATCAGGCTCCTCTGTCCATGGGATTTTCCAGGCAAGAGCGCTGGAGTGGATTGCCATTTCCTTCTCCAGGGTATCTTCCCAACCCAGGAATAGAACCCAGGTCTCCCACATAGCAGGCAGACGCTTTACCATCTGAGCCAGAAAATAATGTGGTACAAAAGGCAAGCCAGACCAAGGCAGGGATGAACAAGCAGCTGTCAAACCAAACAACCTTGTTTTACTTTGACATTATTATCTGCTGCTATGATGTTCTGAGCTTCATCACTATTTTTTACCCCTTATTCTTCAGTAAATGGTTTTTTGTTTTTCTTAAAAGAATGGTGTTTCAGGGATTGCGTGACCATGGTGTACACTTCATGTATATGGGGAGACAGGACAGGGAAGAGAAAGCAGTGCAAGGAAGGGGAGAAACAGAGCAGGAATCCAGCCTTCAGCAGCAGCATGAGAATAGTCCAGGAACAGTGAGCAGCAGAAACAAAAACCTGGAAATCTTCAGGGATTTGGAGGAGGCAGGGGACCTTTCATACAGTACATAGGATTGGGCTCCAGTGAGTACATTTGGAGAAAAAAGGAAAAAACTGGCCACAGAATGGCCACACACAGACAAATGGAGGTTTGGCTTATACAAGAAGAAGTCAATTGCAGCCAGAATTAAGTTTCAAGTTTCTTTTAAAATTAGTGAACTAAGGCCACACTCAGACCTTTTTCTTTTTCTTCCTCCTCCTTCTTTTCCATGTTACAATATAGACTATTTTTTACTATGATGTATGGTAGGAACAGTCAAGTTAAATTAAATAGAGCCAATACCAATGACTTATTACCCAACTTGAGGGTTGTTACCAACAACAAACTATCAAATAATAGAGATGATGAGGACTCAACCTGGGGATGGGGGGGAATTAAAGTGGAAGTCTTTAAAACATCAAAGAGAGGTTTTTGCCATACATTGACATGAATCGGCCATGGGTGTACATGTTGTAAAGTAATTAGCCTCCAATTAAAATAAGTAATTAAAAAAAATCAAAGAGCGGGGAAAAGGTAGGAAAGGAAAAAAATGCAAGCAGAAGGGAATAGTAAAGTGAGAGAAGCTTGTGGAAATGGGTTGAGGGATGAAAAAGTAGGATGATATAGGAGTGAAATAATAATAAAAGTAGGGTAAAAATCAAATAAACAGTGAAAAGTCATGAAAAGTTGTAAGAGATGAAAAGAGAGTTCAGCAGGGGAGAAAAAAGAGGTAGAAAATGGAAATGAAAGAAGGTTTAGAATACAGAACACTGTATCAGCAGAATATGGCAGTTTATATTAAACTTGAATATTTTTAGAGCCTATATAGAATCATTTCAACTTTCTGGCTTTTAATGAGAAGTGTAGTCAATTTAAATTTTAGTTTAAGTACCACTTTCCAAAGACCATAGAATTTTGGACTTACTGTACTCTAAGAGAATTTAGGTACTTTGGAAATACATTAATTCCCTTTTGATGTTTAGCTTTTGCCACAGAACCAGTGTTTGCTAAATGACTTCATGGGCTCAAAGAGCTCATTTCTTCCTCAAAGTGAATATTCGTTCTTGGGGAGCAGCTTTTATATGAGGAGGCTCCAGTGCAGGGTTGGAGCAATTCAGGAGAAAACAGGATGAAATAGCGCTTGACTCCTGTTTTGAGTAAATTTATTGGTCTTTTCTAGTTCCAACATTCATTTTGTTATTTATGTGAATTAATATAAACTCTGAAAACAAACTATTCCATGTTATAAAATTTGAAAAATGTGACTTTGGAAAACTTACAGTCATTCCTTTTAGTTTTGTAGGAAAGAAGTTCTTACAAAAAGATGAAATGTGAAGGTGATGAATATGTAATAATGTTTTCATACACTTGCCAATTTAATGTGTTTGCATAAATATTTAATACATCAATCTTTTCAAGAACATGTTCTGCATATCAATGTGTCTTTTCATTTTCATCAGATTGGCCTATTAATAATGTCCCCAGAGAAGGTTTTATTATTTTGTTGACATTTCCAAAACAGTGATCAAATCTCTTTAATTTGTGAGTATATAAGAAAAGGTAACTTTTTAGACTGTATGCAAAATCATCATTACATATATATGTGTGTGTGTGTGTATACACACATATATATTTATGTATATGTGTATATGTGTGAATTATATGAGTAAAATCTGCTTTAGTTGATTTGTATTTTAAAAAGCATAGTTTGTATCAGATATGTAGAATGAAAAAATTTGTTGAAATTATTTTAAATTTCAGTCTAAAGTAGAAAAGACTTTGGTAGATGCCAACACCACAATTTCATTCAAATAATATGTACAAAACACATGAACATTTTTCATGAAATTTAGTCTAGCTTCACTCCAATTATCTTTTTAGTTTCTATTCATCTAAACACAATCCCTCATTAAACTGATATCTCCAAATCTCATTCAAATTCAATTATTTTTCCAGTATGTCTTCTCAAGTCATTGCCTGATTATTCCACATATAGCTTTTCCCAATAACACTCTGAAGTTGTGAGTTTACTTCTTTACACATAGTTGTTTGAAGTTATATTTTTTTATATATGTGCTTGCTGCTTAATAAAACCATCTACTTTATCACTCAATGTTCCTATTCTTGTCTCATTTTTTCCATACATCATCTACTGGGGTATATGATTTTAAAATGCAAAAATGAATGAACAGGTCTCAGTTAACTAGAGTTAGGAGACCAGAAGAGGGTGCTCTCACACCCTGCTACAGTAACAGAGCCCAACAGGGAGAGGAAAGTTCCTCTTCCTTTCTGGCAAGGACTCAACCAGTGAAAAGCCGCAGAGCTTTTGTTCTTTTCCCAACTTTATTTTTCTCTCTATAAAAGCTTTTTCCTTCCCTTGCCATGTGGGGATTTGCACATAGCTTGCCATATTTGCAGATCCCCAAGTGCAATTCTCTGCTGGTCCTCAATAAACCCATCTTTGTTGGACAAATATCTGGCAGTCTATTTGTCAACAGAAACAACAGACAAAATGATGGCAAAACGAAACTACAGACCAGATATCAACTACTGAGAATCTTTCTAGTGTCTTACATTTAAGAGGCAGCCCTCTCTCAGCTTTTAACTTTCCTGCAGGTCCTGAGGGTCAGTAGGACAGAGGCTACACTCCCAGGACTCTTCATGTGCAGGTGGGCACTACATTCCCCAGGGATATCACAGATTATCAAGTATTGAACCTCTTTGGGACTGGTAGAGTATTTTTGCTGCCTCCTTCAACAAAGAAACAATTGAGAGGTGGAGCGTTGGTAAGCATTCAAGCTACCATTCACCCTAGAACCCTTTCGCAAAAGGTTTAGTTTAGTAAAAATAAATTTTGAAGACACAAGAAAGGGAAGGGGTGGAAAAGAGAGAATATATATGAGAATACCAACATTTGAATGTAGAACAGACACTCCTTTGAGGACAGAGATTTAATTTTCAAAAGCTTTGCACAGCAAAGGAAACCATAAACAAAATGAAAAGGCAAATTACAGAATAGCAGAAAATATTTGCAAATAGTACAACCTACAAGGGACTAATCTCCAAAACAACTCATGGGACTCAATATCAAAAAATGGTCATAAGACTGACATAGATATTTCTCCAAAGAGGAACATACAGATGGCTGAGAGGCACATGAAAAGATGCTCAACATTGCTAATGATTAGAGAAATGCAAATGAAAACTACAATGATGTATCACCTCACACCAATCAGAATGGCCATCATCAAAAATTCTACAAACAATAAATGCTGGAGAGGGTATGGGTAAATGGGAACCCTCCTACACTGTTATGGGAGTGTAAATTGGTACAGCTACTATGGAGAAGAGTATGGAAGTTCCTTAAAAATATAGCAATATACTACTAGGCATATATCTGGAGAAAATGTCATTCAAGATGATAATGCACCCCAATGTTCATTGCAGCACTGTTTACAATAGCCAAGATATGGAAGCAACCTAAATGTCCATTGACAGATGAATGGATAACAAAGATATGGTACATATACACAATGAAATATTATTCAGCCATAAAGAGGATGAAATAATGCCATTTGCAGCAATATGGATGGACCTGGAGATCATCATACTAAATGAAGTAAGACAGAGAAAGATGAATATTATTGCATGGTATTGTTTATAGGTGAAATCTTTAAAAAATGATACAAATGAACTTATTTACAAAACAGAAATGGACTCATAGGCTTAGAGAACAAATTTATGGTTACTGAGGGGAAGGTTAGTGGGAGGGGAAGATTAGGAGCTTGGGATCGACATGTACACACTGCTATATTTAAAACAGATAACCAACAAGGACCTAATTATATCAGAGAGAATTCTGTTTAATATTCTGTGATAACCTATATAGGAAAAGAATTTGAAAAGAATAGATACTAATATTCCTGCATGGTTAGAAAACAGCCTCATGCATGCTAAGGGCTCACTAGTTAGTGGTAAAGTAAATAAATTAGAGAAAGGCAATAATTTTAAAATAAAATATATAAGTAGCTTTGTGCTGTGTCATTTATAAGTGCAAATAATGAAATAAATCACTAATAAATAAAGTTGATCAAAATTGGACAGGCCTAACTTCAAGGCAGATTTGGCAAAAAAGAAAAAAATATATATCACCACCACCAAGTCCCTAACTTGGTCTTCTCTGATAACATGCTATCAAATAACAACTCTCTTTTTGCCTTGCATTCTGGGAGTTTTGGTTTCCTGTCACTCCATTCAATAAATATTTCAGTGTGGGATCAGAGAAAAAGACGCAATTCAATTGACCGAGGTTTAGAGAATAGCTATATCAGCAAACATTCTGTTAAGAAAGATATGAAAGATACTTTTAAATTGTTGAGGGAAGAGGTTCATAGAAACATACACTTTCAAATGAGAATATACGTTAACAATGTAGGCCTGTGTAAATCACTTGGAGCTTTTTCAGAGGATGATTTTCTAATTTAAATCATGGCATGTGGTTTTGAATAAACACAGTAGTTCTGTTCCTGGAACTTAATGAGCACAGCGAAGGTATATTCACCAAAACTATGTAGCAGCCTGCTCACATGCATTCTACATATATTTATGGAAAGGGGCAGGGAAGATATAATTTTTATTTTATCTTTATATTACTTCTAAAGATTCAGGAGACATAAAACCCCAAGTATTTAAACAAGGCTCTGTAAACAAGGACTACTTAATGAACAGAAAGGTCTCAATTATTTAGTTAAAAGGCTGACAGTTCTTCCATAAATTGCTCAAGTCACACAAAAATGCTAAAATATATAAACTAGGAATTGACATGAAGCATTTATTAAAAGTGAAAGAAATTGCTGGTAGCCAAAACAGCCATTAACATCTAAGCCAATAGTTGAGTAAAGTAATTCAAACCTAAAAAGCAATAATTGTTCTTAAATATAATTTAAATATTTCATTACTTATAACAAGGGTCCATAAAATTTTTTCTGTAAAGGATCCAATGGTTAATATTTTAGGCTTCTCATTTCTTAAACAGTTTCTGTTGCAATTGCTAAATCTTGTCATTGTAGGAGGAGAGCAACCTAGACAAGCATAAAAGAATGTATTTGTGTTGTAATAAAACTTCTTTACAAAGAATATGTTTGCTAAATCCCCTGTCATGTCATATAAAGCTCTTCACAATACAGCAAATACATTACGATTCCACATTTGAATCCATGACCCAATTAACTACTTGCTAACTTTCTTTTCCCCTTCCCCATCTCTTACTCACACTTCTCATCTTCTGCACTAGCCAACCAAGGGCAGGGTTCCAAAAGTGCAATTGGAATGATGACCCCAAGGGAGATACAGAGGAGACTGGCATGCTGAAGTCCATGGGGTCACAAAGAGTCAGACACAACTTAGCGACTGAACTACAAACAGAAAACTCAGAGGAAAGAGTATTTTTTAACTTATATTGTGTAAATTTCCAGCTCATGGTAACAATTAAAGGCAGACCACTTTTAGTTGGTTTTATTACTGAACTGAAATTCTCTGTCATTTTTATTGCCCATATTGCCTGTGCTCAAGCAGACCATTATCACGGTGCTTGCCTTCCAGTTTAACATTGTCTTCTGCATCTTTTTTTTTTTTCTTTTTTTTTTAATGTGGACCATTTTTACAGTCTTTACTGAATTTGTTATAGTATTGCTTCTGTTTTAAGCTTTGTTTTTTTGGCCAGGAGGCAGGTACAATCTTAGCTCCACAACGAAGGATTGAACCTGCATTACCTGATTAGATGGTGAAGTCTTCATCACGGGACCATTAGGGAAGTCTCCTCTTCTGTATCTTAAGTGGAAAATATAACTGCATATGTTGGACTTCTCTTTCTAATTAATATTCTTTAACTGTTGTCTAGAGGTTATAAGATACATTGTAACTTATTTAATAAATCCTACATGATAAATATTTAAGCTATTTCCAATGTTCCCTGATACAAACAATGCTCTATTGAATTTACTTGAACATTCATCTTTGCACACTTGTGGTAGTGTTCTGGGTGGATAAATTCCAAGAAACTAAATTGATGACACTACAATTTTAACATACCATGCACCACATTATGCTTCAAAAATGCTGAGACAATTTAAACTCCGGCCAAGAGTAAATGATAGTATCTTCTCTCCATGCTCTCTCCATGAGAGATAAGATCAATATTTTTAACTTTTGCCAATTTGTGAATTCAAATATTCTATCTCATTTTATTTCAAATTATATTTCATAAATTAGCAACTATTTTTATTTTTTCCTCTGAAAATTCTCTTTGACATATGATGATGTGTAATTTAAGGTCAGGTGGAGGGAATGTCCAGAAAGGAAGTCTTAAAAACACACAAGTAAAGTTTAATATATTCCAATAGAGTGTCAAAATTGTACTGCTTGGTCAGTTAAATTCAGCTGGTTAAGATTGATTATTTAGCTACTGTAGGGGAATGTGTTTGGATATTTCTGTCTTGTTACACTTTAAAACTCCCACAGCTCATCAATAAATTATTCGGTTTTTTTGTCAGTAAGAAACAGTTATAAATATTTGTTTGTATTTAGTGTCAGTAATTTCACTCTAATTTGAGTATGATATTTGTCAAACACATACTTCCTCTCCAACAAACTCTATTTCTCTTCTTTTATTTTGGAATGAGGGTGGGGTGGACCTATCCATAATCATCTACAATATTTACTAATAAAATTAAACACTTCTAATCTAATTTCATAAGTGTATCATTTGGCCCCTGGTATGAGATGACAACTTCAGACATGTACGTGATGATCTTGAAACCACATTGGACATTTGGCTTTCATGGGGGAAGCCTTGAGGTATTCTTCTTTTGAGTGTTAAAGTCCTATTAAACAAGATATGTGTGCTCAGCCTTCCTACTATTTGACAGTAGTAAGGCTCTTACTCTAGGGCCTGCCCAAGGGCTTTGTCCTTGTACTTTTCTAATCTTGATTTCTGTACACTTTCTAAATGATCTTATACATATTCTTGTCTTTAAATACAGTCTACTGAAAATTCCTTATTTGCATCTCAAAGCCAAACCTCACTCCTGAACTCTAAATTAATGTATTCAAATAGCTTACTTAAACTCTCCAGCTCTATAAAGAAGAGGCATCTTCACATATTTAAAAGTGTACTCTTGACCTCCTTCATAGCATTTCCTCCCATGGTTCCACTTCTCAGAAAATGCTGATTCCACTTTTTCAGGTTGTTCAGATCAAAACATTAGAGGCAGAACTGAGTTCTCTCCTTTCCTCATAACTATATAGAACCGACAACAAATACTCTCAATGTTTCTTCAAAATTGGTCTATAATTTAACAATTCTGAGGAAACTAACTAATTACCTCTATAGCTATCACCCTGGTCCAAGTCACTATCTTTATCTTATCTCCTTGCAGTCTCTTCTTCACACAGTATCTTTAGCCATCTTTTTTTTTTTTTTTTTTTTTTTTAGCAATCCTTTTAAAACAAAAGTCAGTTCATATTCCTCCTCCCATGGCTTTCCAACATGCTTAGAAAAAAGCCTAAGTCCTTGCCATGATTTGCAAGCATCTCACCATCTAGCTCAACAAGATCTCTCTCTGACTCCATCTCATACCATTCCGTCCTGTTAACCTCTAGTCACAGTGGCATATTTTCTATTTTCTAGAATACATCTGGCCCTCACTCATTCCAGGATTCTCTTTGCCTATGAATCTCCTTTCTAGGTAAATCAGCACTGCAGTCTTCTTCATTGTCTTCAATTTTCTGGTAGTTTATCATAGAGACCTGACATCATATAGAATATTAATAAAAACTAGAACATACATAATAGCAAATGTGTGCTCAACTTATCATTAGATATTACATACAAATAGATATTATATGTAATTAGAGAAATACAGTTTCAATGTATAATAGAAATCTAGTAGGTTTTAAAACAGGATAAGTATCTTTAATGTAACTGTGAAGGAGAAATACAAATAGCTAACATTTACTGAATGCTGTTCTCCTGGACCCTGTAAGAAAGAAAAAAGCAGAAGTGTCAACATTAACAGAGTAGGTATTTTAAAACTGCAGAGGCAACTAGGATTATTTACATTGACCAAAGAGCTATAATCTACTCTATAGCTGTAACAGCCACATACTTGTGTCTGCTACATGAAATATATAAAGTCAAACATGAGATGTACAAGAAGAATTGATAGAAAGATTTCTGAGAGTTGGTAGTACAGCTTTGTCAAGCTCAGATGGGACTCACAGAGTTTCTATGTTTAAGGGAGCTTGGGGGCCCATGGCAACCAGAACAGATAAGAAACAATATGGACAGATTGAGAAATAGCATTTCAATTCTGCCCTTAGTTCTAGGGCAGCCTTGAGGTGAGACAGCCTAAAGGAATAACAATTTCTTGCTCTTTTCCCCTTATTTGATAAGCTAAACAAAAAGTTGAGTGTTTTAACCAAATAAGGAAAAAATCTGCTACATAACTTTGACTTAATTTTATACTGTATCTTGGCTTATGCATAGTTATATCAGTGTTTGGAAGACCATTATTGACAAAATATGGGATAAAAAAAATTACATGGAGTGTGATTTCAACTAATCAGAAACAAATCTTGTGACATGTGCTTATTGTGTACTTCAACTACTTTTATTAAAATTTGTATTGTTTTATTGGAGCTTCCCCAGTGGCTCAGTGGTAAAGAATCTGCCTGCAATGCACGAGCTACAGAAGATGTGGGTTCAGTCCTTGGGTTGGGAAGATCCCTGGGAGGAGGGCATGGAACCCACTCCAGTATTTTTGCCTGGAGAATCCCCATAGACAGAGGAGCCTGGTGGGCTACAGTCCTGGTTGCAAACAATCACACATGACTGAAGGGACTTAGCATAAATAGTTTTATTGAAATTAAATACCTGTTCATTCTTTTCAATTAGACTGCAATTTCCATAGTGTGAGGTAGAGCACTGGTTTTCATACTGGTTGGATATATGTATATATATACATATACATACATATATATCAGAGGACATGCAAAGCTTTTCCAAAGGTTTAAATTTTTCAAAGAATATTGATCCTTTTCATATCCTTAGCTTCTATGTGAATTCTTCCAATAATGATCTTAGGAAGATATAGGTTTCGCTGATTCTTTATTCCCAACTCCCCTTTCATAATCCTTTCTCCCACTTTACCCAAGAAATGACTCTCTCTTACCATCAAGAATCTTACTATGAAGTGTCACCCTGCCAAATAAAATTTAGTGCCCAGGCATTAAATGAAAGACTGTTACCAAGTCCAAGCTCACTCTGCTTGTCGCGTGACAGGCCAATGAATCTGAGAGAGAAGTTGAGGCAAGGAATATAACTATTCAGAAAGCTGATTGACCAAGATGACAAAAAAATGTCTCAAAACAAACATCTTGTGGGGTCTGGATGCCAGGTTCTTTCATGGATCAGAGATGGGGAAGAGGGGAGTAAGGAAACAAAGTAAAAAGGCCATCAATCTTGAAAATACTTCCTAGTGTGGCACTGACAGGTGGACAGGGTTCTGGACTTTAGCTTAATTGTCAGGTTGAGGAGTAGGATTCTCTGAGGCTGGTCATTATGTATGATTAAATTAATAATAGTAAAAACAGTGGAAAACAAGTCAAAGAAATAGTTCCAACATGGAGTCAGAATAGACTTCTCTCTGCAACAAGGCCAGTTTGACTAATATATTGGTGTTGATGTTGACCAAGTGAATGACTCTAATGACTGTTTTTAACAACTTGTTTTGCAAGTCACTTGAACTTAAATTGTTTGCTGTCAACAAAATTGACAGCATGTCCTGTCAAATCAATAACCTACACTATTAAAAACAATTTTTGTGCCTTTTGGCATATCTATAAAAATTTCAAAAAAATTGAATAGCATTGATACTTCTACTCCCATCCACTTAATTATGTGAAATGGATTCTCAGCAATCACATTAATAAGAGCAGAAATTAAGACCAAAAAACTTGATTGAACTACAGCTTATTCTAATGATTCTTAATATTCATCCATAGCTGGAGGAATTGAAAAGTTTTATCTTTCTCATTTAGAAATATATGACCAATAAATTTACTTTTCATATGTAATAATTATCAATCTTTTAAAATATATATATATATTGTTCTGATCACATTAAAACTAATAAAAATTGTATTGACAGATCATTTGTGAAGGTATTTGTAGTACCTACAGTCGTTCAGTCGTGTCCGACTCTTTGCGACCTCATGAATCGCAGCACGCCAGGCCTCCTTGTCCATCACCATCTCCCGGAGTTCACTCAGATTCACGTCCCTCGAGTCAGTGATGCCATCCAGCCATCTCATCTTCTGTCGTCCCCTTCTCCTCCTGCCTCCAATCCCTCCCAGCATCAAAGTCTTTTCCAATGAGTCAGCTCTTTGCATGAGGTGGCCGAAGTACTGGAGTTTCAGCTTTAGCATCATTCCTTCCAAAGAAATCCCAGGGCTGATCTCCTTCAGAATGGACTGGTTGGATCTCCTTGCAGTCCAAGGGACTCTCAAGAGTCTTCTCCAACACCACAGTTCAAAAGCATCAATTCTTCGGCACTCAGTCTTCTTCACAGTCCAACTCTCACATCTATACATGACCACAGGAAAAACCATTGCCTTGACTAGACAGACCTTAGTTGGCAAAGTAATGTCTCTGCTTTTGACTATGCTATCTAGCTTGGTCATAACTTTTCTTCCAAGGAGTAAGCGTCTTTTAATTTCATGGCTGCAGTCACCATCTGCAGTGATTTGGGGGCCCAAAAATATAAAAGTCTGACACTGTTAGAGCCTTATGATTATAGGAAATTAAAAATTAATTTTTAATTATACCTATTTTTATTATAAAGAAGTATAATAGGATGATCAATAAAAGATATCAAGCATAAAAGTATTACTTAAAGATAAAATTTTTTGAAGATTGTAAACTCAAACTCAAAGATTGGTGAGAAAAAGGTATTATGTGAAGTACTCAGATGCTCTGTCATGTCCGACTCTTTGCAACCACATGGACTGTGGCCCACCCAGGTCTTCTGTCCACGGAATTCTTCAGGCAAGAGTACTGGAGTGGGTTGTCATTTCCTCCACTAGAGGCTCTTCCTGACTCAGGGATTGGACCTGCATCTCTTATGTCCCCTGGAGTGGCAGGTGGTTCTTTAACACTAGCACCACCAAACATAATGTCTGTGTGCTTTTAAAAAACAGACTGAAAGCATCAAATCATGGTGGTACTTAGGTTTAATTAGACACACTTTTAAGAGAGTCATCTGGAGATCAATTTTTAGGTGAAAATATAATATGTAAAATTGTACTTTTATGACCATTAAAAATTTCAACTAAGATTTTTAGCTATCAGCTTAAACCTACATGAGGAGCATATTTTCTACAATTCATTCAAAGGCTATGTGAGCAAAGAAGTTTGAAGGCATTACCATAGAGCAAGGAACTTTGTATTTTTGTATTTCTGGAATCTAATAATTTCCATCCTACTTAGTAACCAAGAACCTATTTCATCAGCCATAAAATGAAACAAATATAATTTTCTATCTTTCTGGGAATAAATAAAATAATGTTTGTAATTAGCTAACTCAGTACTTGGTACCAGAACCTTTCTCATATTTTCTACTAAAGATAGCATGGTTCCTAACCAATGTACTATTCAATGAATATGTTGATTTGATTTCAAATAATCAGCTTTAATCATAACAAATTTCGTAGAAAAATCTTCTTAATGGTGACAAGTAGAGCTGTGGGCTGCAACATTTGAAGACATGGATATAATTAAAATGAACACAGATGTATAGACTTTTGGACTCTGTGGGAGAGGGAGAGGGTGGGATGATTTGGGAGAATGGCATTGAAACATGTATAATATCATGTAAGAAATGAATTGCTAGTCTAGGTTCGATGCAGGATACAGGATACTTGGGGCTGGTGCACTGGGATGACTCAGAGAGATGATATGGGTAAGGAGGTGGGGGGGGGGGGGTGTTCAGGATTGGAAACTCATGTACACCCGTGGTGGATTCTTATTGATGTATGGCAAAACCAATACAGTATTGTAAAGTAAAGTAAAATTTTTAAAAAAAGAAGAAAAAAATGAAATGAAAGTGGCTTAGTAGTGTCCGACTCTTTGCAACCCCGTGGACTATACAGTCCATGGAATTCTCTAGGCCAGAATACTAGAGTGGGTAGCCTTTCCCTTCTCTAGGGGATCTTCCCAACCCAGGGATTGAATCCAGGTCTCCTGCACCGCAGGGGGATTCTTTACCAGCTGAGCCACAAGGGAAGCCCCATAATTAAAACAGATCATTTATGTTTTTTAACTGGTTTATGGCCCACCTAGCTGGTTTCAATTATTATAGAGACTATCTCAACACTACATATATAATTCATGTATTATAAAACATACTTGTTATTAAAATAATAAAAAGTCAGATTTTCCAAGAAAATGCCAAGCTTAGTCTATAAAACAGTCCATCAAAACATTTATTTCCTGAAATTAGCATATTCTAATATGGCTAGGACAGACTTCAGTCTAGATTTTCTTTTGTTGTTGCTGTTGGCGGGGGGTGGGGGCGGGTAGGGGTGGGGTGGGGGTTGGGGGGTGCACCTAATGGGAAAGTCAAAATTACTATGTCTTTGTTTTCGGCAAACTTTATGATCGACATTTGCCTGACAAATACACTGTGTCAGTGATCATTATATAGATATGAGTAAAGCAAGAGACTGTGTGTTTATAAGAAACATGGATAAAATTTTTTAATTAAAATTCTTAATAGGTCACTCAAAATCATGCATGGCAGTGAGAGGAAGACCCCGCTTCTCTGAAACTTATCCCTCAAGTTAGGAGCAAGAATAAAGAAATTGGTGATTCTCAGAAATGATTTAATAAGAATCAAGTCTACACAGGACTAAAATTACATAGTAAACGATGGCATACTTACTCGAGTGGTTTTAGTCCCAACTATCAAGTGCAATTTATTAACTTCTGTAAATCAGAGCCATTTGTTAATGAATCAATCTAAAACGTAAACTGTGGAAAATGATTCATATATTAGATTTCTGATTCATCATGACAGCTGAATGCCCTGGGTCTATTTTTGATTCTCATAGAGAAACTCCTTAAATCTTTCTGGTTGAATGGACTCCTGGCAAATAGGTAGGACAGACTTCCTAAGTATAACTGTGGTTTGAACAGACAAAAGATAAGACTACTTTTACATATATACTTTTATTACTTCTTATCCAAATGTAAATTAAAAATTTTTTCACCATCCCTTTAAATAATTTCTGATGTAGACAAATTGAATTGGGCTGAATTGTTAACTATTTAGAAATAGATATACATCTATTTAATAAATGTATC
Organism: Capra hircus; assembly: GCF_001704415.2. Taxonomy (NCBI): domain Eukaryota; kingdom Metazoa; phylum Chordata; class Mammalia; order Artiodactyla; family Bovidae; genus Capra; species Capra hircus. The sequence goes on from NC_030811.1 coordinate 47,371,259, forward strand.
TATTTATGATTCAGTCTTAGTAAGGATATTTGAAAGATGTTTATGCCTAATTTTATTTAGTCATCTCTATTCCCATCTTTTTATTACCATTGTCTTTGGGATTTTATAGGAAATAACTGCTTATGCAAAAGTGTAAATTTTTTTATAGCAGTCATTTGAAACTGAGTGCAAGCAAAGGTGAGAATCACATGAATTTGTTATTCAGTATTAACAAAACGCTTATGTCCAAAGATTTTACAACATTCACTTCCTTGAAAAGAAATAAAATACATATGTTATAATATGTGTTCAGCCTTGATTTTATGCACATTGCGTATTCTAATTATTACAATATAATTTATAAACAATGCATGCTGTGGTTCTGACAGTGAAATTGTGATGAAACACAGAGTACCAATTTTAATTACATACAGTTCTAATACAGCGAGCACTGCAGCATTTCTGTCATCTTTGAAATGGTAACAGAATGAAAAAAAGTTTTTGAAATATGAGCACGAAGGTAATGAGATCAATAAATGTCAGCTAGAAAAAGTAATCACAACTCCTGAGACTCACTGACCTTTCTACAAATTCCAGAAATAATAGAGTAGCTTGGGATGAGGAATTCTTTAACAATGAGAAACTGATACTATTATAAGAAGAAAAGGAAGCAGAGATTGCCCTCTGACATCAAAAACATTGCCTATAAAGGTAATTTTGACACAATAATTTATTCCCTTGATTTTTTTCCTAAGGTCACTACCAACATAGATCACAAACCTTTGGACTTTACAGAGACAAAATTCCCACTGAAGCCTTCTGAATACTGAAATACTTGCTTCATAGACTTTTAGTTTGCTTCACAATATTCAGCATCCCAATAGAGTTTAATCATACTGTTGGTTAATTTAAATGCTCAGAGTGAAAAGCATTCTATTTTCATAGTTGTAAAATCACTCTATCAGTATCTGAATATAATTTGGGAGAATTTAGTTTTGGAAAGTGTTTGAAGGAGTGTTCAGAAAAATTTAATCACCATGAAATATTCAGCATTTGAATATAAAATGAGGTGATAACATAAAACTCTAAATTATTATATTAAAATAATTTTAATGTCCACAAAATTTTAGAAGATACTCCAAAACCAGTCTTCTATAATAACTAAGTTTCTACAGCACTAGAAGGGGCTAGGTTGGAGTAAGTTTTTGGTTATTACAGCTTTTATCCTGATGGCAGATTGAAATTAGCACCATGAAAGTGGCTGAGATTTCAATACAAAACCCACAGCCTTTCTATACTAGAAAATGAGAGAAAAGTTCAGGAAACTCACAGATATTCAAAAGTAAAGGTGAAATCAAAAATATAACAAAGTCATAGTTGTGAATCCAAATTTATGCTTTTATACTCTGTTGATATATTTAGCTGACCCCTGAACTACACATGTACAGGGAAAACTCAAGCATATACAGTTAAAGATAAAATAACTGAACTGATATCTAAGTTGCCAGCCAAGAGACAAAGTTTATAATTTGACTCCAACCAAAGGAATGACCAACTAAAACAAATCACCAACACACTTCTGAGAAATATAACAAAGTCCAGAGACTCCATAAGATAAAATCCATGATGCACAGGAAACAATTAAAAACTGCTTTACTCATGAAGTGTTAGGAATGTGTAACCCAGATTCTGGGGAAAAAAATCAACTAAAATCCATCCCAAGACGAATCAGTTACTGAAATTATAAGAAGATGATATAAAATAACTGTTATAACTATGTTCCATAAAAATGTGATCACAATGAAAAAAGAAAATCAAATATTGAAGAAGAAAAAAAAAGCTGCAAAAGAGAACCAAATAAGAGAGGATTATGGAAAGATGGTAAAGTAGGAAGCATTAGAAATCTATTTCTCCAACTAGACATTACACTTGAAGAATCTGATATAACAGTTTTGGAACTCTAGTGCCTAGAAGGTTTGCAACTTCAAGAAAAGGCCTGAATAGGAAGTTGCAGGTAGTTTCAGCCCTTAGCACAGTTGCATCTACTCAAATCCATTCTACACCTGCTGTCAGGTAGCTGCGCACATATTCCTAAATAAGCCAGCACATTTTTTTGCCAGAGACAGGATGAGCAAGCTTTAGGTATCCCCAATAAGACTGTTAACAGATTTCTCATCAGAAACTTTGGAGGCTAGAAAGCAAAGTCTGATATATTCAAAGTGCTAAAAGGAAAAACAAACACTTTCAACTACGACTACAATATATTGAAAAACTATTTAAGGATGAGAGTAAGATGAAGATATTTCCAGATAAACAAAATCTGAAGGAATCCATTATCACTAGAACTGCCCTTCAGGAAATGGCTTGAGAGAGTCCTGCAAGGGGAAGTAAAAGGATGCTAGACAATAACAGAAGGAATAATATTCTGTCTAGGTTTGTCACTGCTTTTCTTCCAAGGAGCAACGGTCTTTTAATTTCATGGCTGCAGTCACCATCTGCAGTGATTTTGGAGCCCAAAAGAGTAAAGTCTCTCACTGTTTCCACTGTTTCCCTATCTATTTACCATGAAGTAATAGGACCGGATGCCATGATCTTCATTTTTTGAAGGTTGAGTTTTAAGCAAGCTTTTTGACTCTCCTCTTTCACTTTCATCAAGAGGCTCTTTAGTTTCTCTTTGCTTTCTGCCATAAGGATGGTGTCATCTGCATACCTGAGGTTATTGATATTTCTCCTGGCAATCTTGATTCCAGCTTGTACTTCATCCAGCCTGGCATTTCACATGATGTATTCTGCATATGAGTTAAATAAGCAAGATGACAATATATAGCCTTGACTTTCTCCTTTCCTGGGCTTTCCTGGTAGCTTAGATGGTAAAGCGTCTGCCTACAATGCGGGAGACACGGATTCAATCCCTGGGTCAGAAACATTCCCTGGAGAAGGAAATGGCAACCCACTTCAGTATTCTTGGAAAATCCCATGGACCGAGGAGCCTGATAGGCTACAGTCCATGGGGTTGCAAAGAGTCAGACACGGCTTAGCGATTTCACTTTCCTTTCCCAATTTGGAACCAGTCTAATGTTCCATGTCCAGTTCTAACTGTTGCTTCTTGACCTGCATACAGATTTCTCAGGAGGAAGGTAAGATGGTCTGGGATTCCCATCTCTTCAAGAATTTTCCACAGTTTGTTGTGATCCACACAGTCAAATATTTTAGCATAGGTAGTGAAGATGAAATAGATTTTTTTTTAAACAATCTCTTGTTTTTCCTATGATCCAATGGATGTTAGCAATTTGATCTCTGGTTCCTCTGCCTTTTCTAAATCCAGATTGAACATCTGGACATTCTTGGTTTATGTACTGCTGAAACCTAGCTTGAAGGAATTTGAGCATAATCTTGCTAGCACGTGAAAAGAGTGCAATTGCACAGTAGTCTGTACATTCTTTGGCATTGTCTTTCCTTGGGATTGGAATGAAAACTGACCTTTCCCCACCTTGTGGCCACTGATGAGTTTTCCAAATTTGCTGGCATATTGAGTGCAGCACTGCAACAGCATCATTGTTTAGAATGAAGGGTATACTTTAAAATACTTAAATGGCCACCATCACCCTAATACCGAAACCTGACAAAGATGCAAAAAAAAAAAAAAGAAAACTACAGGCCAATATCACTGATGAACATAGATGCAAAAATCCTCAACAAAATTCTAACAATCAGAATCCAACAACACATTAAAAAGATCATACACCATGACCAAGTGGGCTTCATCCCAGGGATGCAAGGATTCTTCAATATCTGTAAATCAATCAATGTAATTCACCACATTAACAAATTGAAAAATAAAAGCCATATGATTATCTCAATAGATGCAGAGAAGGCCTTTGACAAAATTCAGCATCCATTTATGATTAAAAACTCTCCAGAAAGCAGGAATAGAAGGAACATACCTCAACATAATAAAAGCTATATATGACAAACCCACAGCAAACATTATCCTCAATGGTGAAAAATTGAAAACATTTCCCCTAAAGTCAGGATAAAACAAGGGTGCCCACTTTCCTTGCTACTATTCAACATAGTTCTAGAAGTTTTGGCCACAGCAATCAGAGCAGAAAAAGAAATAAAAGGAATCCAAATTGGAAAAGAAGAAGTAAAACTCTCACTGTTTGCAGATGACATGATCCTCTACATAGAAAACCCTAAAGACTCCACCAGAAAATTTCTAGAGCTAATCAATGAATATAGTAAAGTTGCAGGATATAAAATCAACACGCAGAAATCCCTTGCATTCCTATACACTAATAATGAGAAAGTAGAAAAAGAAATTAAGGAAACAATTCCATTCACCATTGCAATGAAAAGAATAAAACACTTAGGAATATACCTACCTAAAGAAACTAAAGACCTATATATAGAAAACTATAAAACACTGGTGAAAGAAATCAAAGAGGACGCTAATAGATGGAGAAATATACCATGTTCATGGCTTGGAAGAATCAATATAGTGAAAATGAGTATACTACCCAAAGCAATCTACAGATTCAGTCCAATCCCTATCAAGCTACCAGCAGTATTTTTCACAGAACTAGAACAAATAATTTCAAGATTTGTATGGAAATACAAAAAAACCTCGAATAGCCAAAGCAATCTTGAGAAAGAAGAATGGAACTGGAGGAATCAACTTGCCTGACTTCAGGCTCTACTACAAAGCCACAGTCATCAAGACAGTATGGTACTGGCACAAAGATAGAAATATAGATCAATGGAACAAAATAGAAAGCACAGAGATAAATCCACACACCAATGGACACCTTATCTTCGACAAAGGAGGCAAGAATATACAGTGGAGTAAAGACAATCTCTTTAACTAGTGGTGCTGGGAAAACTGGTCAACCACTTGTAAAAGAATGAAACTAGATCACTTTCTAACACCACACACAAAAATAAACTCAAAATGGATTAAAGATCTAAATGTAAGACCAGAAATTATAAAACTCCTAGAGGAGAACATAGGCAAACCACTCTCCGACATAAATCACAGCAGGATCCTCTATGATCCACCTCTCAGAACACTGGAAATAAAAGCAAAAATAAACAAATGGGATCTAATTAAAATTAAAAGCTTCTGCACAACAAAGGAAACTATAAGCAAGGTGAAAAGACAGCCTTTGGAATGGGAGAAAATAATAGCAAATGAAGCAACTGACAAACAACTAATCTCAAAAATATGCAAGCAACTTATGCAGCTCAATTCCAGAAAAATAAACAACCCAATCAAAAAATGGGCCAAAGAACTAAATAGATATTTCTCCAAAGAAGACATACAGATGGCTAACAAACACATGAAAAGATGCTCATCACTCATCATCAGAGAAATGCAAATCAAGACCACAATGAGGTACCACTTCACACCAGTCAGAATGGCTGCGATCCAAAAGTCTACAAGCAATAAATGCTGGAGTGGGTGTGGAGAAAAAGGAACCCTCTTACACTGTTGGTAGGAATGCAAACTAGTACAGCCACTATGGAGAACAGTGTGGAAATTCCTTTAAAAATTGCAAATAGAACTGCCTTATGACCCAGCAATCCCACTGCTGGGCATACACACTGAGGAAACCAGAATTGAAAGAGACACATGTACCCCAATGTTCATTGCAGCACTGTTTATAATAGCCAGGACATGGAAACAACCTAGATGTCCATCAGCAGATGAATGGATAAGAAAGCTGTGGTACATATACACAATGAAGTATTACTCAGCCATGAAGAAGAATACATTTGAATCAGTTCTAATGAGATGGATGAAACTGGAGCCGATTATACAGAGTGAAGTAAGCCAGAAAGAAAAACACCAATACAGTATACTAACACATATATATGGAATTTAGAAAGATGGTAATGATAACCCTGTATGCAAGACAGCAAAAGAGACACAGATGTATAGAATGGACTTTTGGACTCTGAGGGAGAGGGAGAGGGTGGGATGATGTGGGAGAATAGCACTGAAACATGTATACTATCATATAAGAAACGAATCACCAGTCTATGTTCTATACAGGATACAGGATGCTCGGGGCTGGTGCATGGGGATGATCCAGAGAGATGATATGGGGTAGGAGGTGGGAGGGGGGTTCAGGATTGGGAACTCATGTACACACATGGCAGACTCATGTCAATGTATGGCAAAACCAATACAGTATTGTAAAGCAAAATAAAATAAAAATAAAAATTAATAAAATAAAATACTTAAATGGTAAAATTTCTATTATGTGCATTTCACCACCATAATTTTTTTCTTTGATGAAAGAAATGAGATTCTAGAACTGAAGAGAATAATATTTGAGATTTTTTTAAACTAGATTTACTGTAAAGCAGGATAGAAGAGACAGAAAAGTCATTGAATATAGAAATTGATCAATATGATCTAGTTACCTAATGTAAATAAATCAAAATAGATTGAAAACAAAATGAGCCATGCCTTGGAGAACTCTTGAATGAAAGCAAAAGATCTAATATATGTGCAATTGCAGTCCCATAAGAAGAGATGATAAAAGAAAAAGAAGCACAAAAAATTTAAAGAGATAATAGCTCAAATTTTTCAGAATTTAGTAAAAGAAAAATTTACAGATTCAAACAGATGTGTGAATCCCAAACAACACAGATATTCATGTAGAAACAGGCCGAAGCACATTACAGCCAAAGTTCTGAAAGAGAAATCTTGAAAGCAGCCAGTGAAAAATGATAAACAACAGTTTGAATTACTAATAACTCTTCATCAGAAATCACTATGGCCAAAAGGTAGAGGAATGGCATCATTAAAGTAGTAAAAGAAAAGCTACCAACCTTAAATTTTATGTTAATAAAAATATTTAATGAAACAAATTATTTTGTTGAAAACAAAATAATTCACTGCTAGCTGAAATTCATTACTCTACGAAATGTCAAATGGAGTCCTCAGCCTGAAGGGAAATCGTACCATGTGAAAACTCAGTTCTTTGGGAAGGAATGACAAACCTAGAAAATATTTTCTTTTTCTTCCTTTTTTTTTTTTTTTAAATGTGGAGGAGGCAAATAGAAAAGGCTGTATTTCCCTTTCACTACATTAAAACCCGTAGGATTGTTTAAAATAGATATTATATATATTTGATATAAATGTAAAACATAACAGCCATAGTGTAGATGGTAAAGGGAAAGAGGAGACCTTTATAGTAACTACATTTTATATTAAATGATACATTATTATTTATACATAAATGCATGTGAGAATCTCTAGAGAAACTACAGAATATAATGTACAAGTTATAGCTTAAAAAAATCAAGAGTTAATCAAGTATATAAAAATTACTCAAATAATCCAAGAGAAGTCAAGGAAAGAACAGAGGGTCAAAAAAATAAGGGCAAAGAGAAACAAATGAGCTAAACATGCCAATTAAAAGGCAGATATCAGAATAGATTTTAAGAGTGAGAATAATGAAAGGCTTCCCTGGTGGCTCAGATAGTAAAGAATCTGCTTGTAATACAGGAGACCTGAGTTCAGTCCCTGTGTTGGCAAGACCCCCTGGAGAAGGGAATGGCACTCCAGTATTTTTCCTTGGAGAATTACATGGATAGAGGAACCTGGTGGACTACAATTAATGGGATTGCAAAGTGTCAGACACAACTGGGCAACTAACACATTCACTTTCAGTAATCAAAGTAAAAGACCTAGGATGGCTTTTAGTTACCTCAGTGGAACCTAAGTTTCTCAAGTCAGAATTCTTCCCTATTCTAATAAGAGCCTAAATCAAGGTGAGAATTTCAGGCTATTAATATAGTAAACAACATGTTAGGGAATTCTCTGGTGGTCCAGTGGTTAGGACTTCGTGCTTTCATGGCAAGGAGCTTGGATTTGATTCCGGTTAGGGAACTAAGATCTCAGAAGTAAGATACTGTGCCAGGCCAAAAAAAAAAGGATGTTAAACAGTAGCACTGGTGAAATAATTACTAGGGCAGAGGGATCCACATAGTCTTTCACAGTATTATTGAGAAGCTACATGGCCCTTTGCATCTATTCCTCAACTGAGATTTTAAGATAAAAGGAAATTTCCCAAGAAAAGGATACTCTTGGTCACATTTGTCTATCAGAAGTCAGCAAAAGAACACACATTTAAGAAAAAGTGAAAGCTATATAACCTGACAGATAGAAGCCTTTCCTGCAAAATGCAGCCAACATTCTGTAGAACATAAAGGCAGGGAGCAAAATCACTGTAGAATTTACCTAAGCTATGATGTCTGAAGTCAACTTTGAATACTTATTAACGCAAAAATGAGAATTTTTAGGAATTAACCAAAAATAATGACTATCACAGTATCAAACTGTGGTACAATAATGACATGGGGCGTACACATGTGGGATGAGGACAGATTAACTCAAGGAGAAATGCCGTCTATAAAAAATAGAGTCTATAGCTCTGGCAGTACTACATTTGAAAGCTAAGAAGATTCAGTACTGATGTTAGAAAGTGCTTTACAATATTTATATAAACATTGCATGTGTTTTCAAATGTATCAATATATACTAAAAAATGCATGGTTCAATTCCTATGTACATGTTTGTTCTCAAGTACTATTTTTGTTCATTTAAGAAATTTCCAATAAAGAGAATTGAGCCTATTATTGATATATCTGTATATCTGACTTGGGTGACTCCCCACCTGAAAACAGTAGTTAGAGTCTAATGTTCATAGCAGTCAAGAATAGCATAGCACATCTTCATAATGTTTCTTTCTTTTCAAGGATGGTGCATATGACAACTACATTTTCTAAAAAGCTTCCCTGGTGGCTCAGAGGGTAAAGCGTCTGCCTCCAATGAAGGAGACTCGGGTTCGATCCTTGGGTTAGGAAGCTTACCTGGAGAAGGAAATGGCAACCCACTCCAGTACTCTCCCCTGGAGAATCCCAGACAGAGGAGTCTGGTAGGCTACAGTCCATGGGGTCACAGAGTCGGATACAACTGAGTGACTTCACTTTCACTTTCAACAAAAGGTAGTACATGTATTCCCATTCCACAGTCATTTCTGATATTCTCTTTGAGTAAAATAATAAAAATTCAACATTAATGAAAAGAACTAAGGCTTACATGTTAACCAAATATTCCTGATGTTTCTAGAAACTTAAGTTTCATAAGGCAATCTTTAATTTTCTATTGAAAAGATAATTACCTGACATATATGCAACTTCTGAAAGACCTCCGAAAAGAAACACATACATCAATCTGTCATATTCTGATTTTCTGATAAATCAAATTTCATTCCAATGTTTGGGAAAATGCTGAGCATACTATCATCTGCTATAAAATTGTAAAATAATACTAGCTTCAGTAATAACTCAGCCTCTAGTTATGACCAAGCAAAAATCCAGCCTAGGCCAAGTTCTTCATGAATCTGGATTATTTATTAAATGTAAAAACTATAATTCTACCATATATAATTTTAGTATATTATTATTAATGGTTTATTGACATGCAGTGAAAAAATACATGCTTTAGTGAGTAATTATAAGCAAAAATAATGTAGTTCTGTCATCAGAACTTTTATTATTTCTCCTATATGTTGGTAACTTAAAACTATTTTTGAAAATAATTAATAGATTTCCATCTAACATATACAGTGGTGCAGTGATAAAAAATCCAGGTATTGTGATCGTCTGCCTCAGATTTAGTTCCAAAACTATAGGAAAAAAAATCACTTAGTGATATTAATGTCAGGCAATAATATGATGATACTCCCCTGCTCAGTGATGAATGAAATAGGATTATCCTAAATATGGTCAATTAAAAAAATTTATACTTTTGCCTGGGCTTAAAAGTCTACAAAAGAATTGCTTGATGTTATTAATAAGTTTTTTTTTGAAATTTCTTAAAAGTGGCATGAATAGACCACAATGACAAGCAGTAACCATAAATTGAATGGCTCTGTTTGATTATAAACATCAGGCAACCTAAGGGGCAGAATCAGTACCATGTTAGTAAGGACTCCATAGGTATGACTGATATTCACTGAGCAAAGGGCTAGATTATAGGTAATTCACTGAGCACTTCACAGACAACTGCAGGTAATACCAACAATAGGGACATTACCATATGCAATATCATGGCTTCAGTTCAGTTCGGTTCAGTTGCTCAGTCATGTCCGACTCTCTGCGACCCCATGGACTACAGCACGCCAGGTCTCCCTGTCCATCACCAACACCCAGAGTTTACTCAAACTCATTTTCACTGAGTTGGTGATGCCATCCAACCATCTCATCCTCTATTGTCCCCTTCTCCTCCTGCCTTCAATTTTTCCCAGCATCAGGGTCTTTTACAATGAGTCAGTTCTTCACATCAGGTGGCCAAAGTATTGGGATTTCAGCTTCAGCATCTGTCCTTTCAAGGAATATTTGGGACTGATTTCCTTTAGCATGGACAGGTTGGATCTCCTTGCAGTCCAAGGGACTCTCAAGAGTCTTTTCCAACACCACAGTTCAAAACCATCAGTTCTTTGGTGTTCAGCTTTCTTTTATAGTCCAACTCTCACATCCATACATGACTACTGGAAAAACCATAGCTTTTACTACACAGACCTTTGTTGGTAAAGTAATGTCTCTGCTTTTTAATATGCTGTCTAAGTTTGTCATAACTTTCCTTCCAAGGAGTAAGTGTCTTTTAATTTCACAGCTTCAGTTACCATCTGCAATGATTTCAAAGTCAAAAAAAAAAAAAAAAACACAAAGTTTCTCACTGTTTACACTGTTTCCCCATCTATTTGCCGTTAAACGATGGGACTGCATGCCATGATCTCAGTTTTCTGAATGTTGAGCTTTAAGCCAACTTGTTCACTCTCCTCTTTCACTTTCATCAAGAAGCTCTTTAGTTCTTCTTCACTTTCTGCCATGAGTGTGTCATCTACATATCTGAGATTATTGATATTTCTCCCAGCAATCTTGATTTCAGCCTGTGCTTCATCTAGTCCAACATTTCTCATGATGTACTTTGCATTTACATTAAATCAGCAGGGTGACAATACACAGCCTTGATGTACTCCTTTTCTGATTTGGAACCAGTCTGTTGTTCCACGTCTGGTTCTCACTGTTGCTTCTTGACCTGCACACAGATTTCTCAGGAGGCAGGTAAAGTGGTCTGGGATTCCAATCTCTTTAAAAGAATTTTCCATGGCTTGTTATGATCCACACAGTCAAAGGCTTTGGCATAATCAATAAAGCAGAAGTAAATATTTTTCTGGAACTCTCTTGCTTCTTCGATGATCCAACAGATGTTGGCAATTCGATCTCTGGTTCCTCTGCCTTTTCTAAAATCCATATTGAATGTCTGGAAGTTCATGGTTCACATACTGTTGAAGCCTGGCTTGGAGAATTCTGAGCATTACTTTGCTAGCATGCGAGATGAGTGCTATTGTGCCTTAGTTTGAACATTCTTAGGCATTGCCTTTCTTAGGAATTGGAATGAAAATTGATCTTTTCCAGTCCTGTGGCGGGACTGCTGAGTTTTCCAAATTTGCTGGCATATTGAATGCAGCACTTTCACAGCATCGTCTTTTAGGATTTGAAATAACTCAACTGACATTCCATCACTTCCACTAGCTTTGTTCATAGTGATGCTTCCTAAGGCCCAATTGACTTCACATCCCAGGATGTCTGGCTCTAAGTGAGTGATCACACCATCATGATTATCTGTGTCATGAAGATCATTTTATTATAGTTCTTCTGTGTATTCTTGCCACCTCTTCTTAATATTTTCTGCTTCTGTTAGGTCCATACCATTTCTGTCCTTTATTGTGCCCATCTTTGCATGAAATGTTTCCTTGGTATCTCTAACTTTCTTGAAGAGATCTCTAGTCTTTCCCATTCTATTGTTTTCCTCTATTTGCATTGATTACTGAGGAAGGCTTTATTATCTCTCCTTGCTATTCTTTGGAACTCTGCATTCAAATGGGTGCATCTTTTCTTTTCTTCTTTGTCTTTCACTTTTCTTCTTTTCTCAGCTATTTGTAAGGCCTCATCAGACAACCATTTTGCCTTTTTGCATTTCTTGTTTGGGGGGATGGTCTTGATCACTGCCTCCTGTACAATGTCATAAACCTCCATCTATAATTCTTCTGGCACTCTGTCTATCAGATCTAGTCCCTTGAATCTATTCATTATTTCCGCTGTATAATTGTAAGGGATTTGATTTAGGTCATACCTGAATGGTCTGGTGGTTTTCCCTACTTTCTTCAATTTCAGTCTGAATTTGGCAAAAGGAGTTCATGATCTGAGGCACAGTCATCTCCTGGTCTTGTTTTTGCTAAGTATATGGGGCTTCTGCATCTTTGGCTGCAAAGAATATACTCAATCTGATTTTGGTGTTGACCATCTGGTGATGTCCATGTGTAGAGTCTTCTCTTGTGTTGTTGGAAGAGGGTGTTTTCTATGACCAGTGCATTCTCTTGGCAAAATTCTATTAGCTTTTGCCCTGCTTCATTCTGTACTCCAAGGCATAATTTTCCTGTTACTCCAGGTATCTCTTGACTTCTTACCTTTGCATTCCAGTCCCCTATAATGAAAAGGACATCTTTTTTGAGTGTTAGTTCTAGAAGGTCTTGTAGGTCTTTATAGAACCATTCAACTTCAGCTTCTTCAGCATTACTGGCTGGGGCATAGATTTGGATTATGGTGATATTGAACAGTTTGCTTTGGAAATAAACAGAGATCATTCTATCATTTTTGAGATTGCATCCAAGTACTGCATTTCAGACTATTGTTGACTGTGATGGCTACTCCATTTCTTCTAAGGGATTCTTCCCACGGTAGTAGATATAATGGTCATCTGAGTTAAATTCACCCATTCCTGTCCATTTTAGTTCGCTGATTCCTAAAATGTTGATGTTTACTCTTGCGATCTCCTGTTTGACCACTTCCAATTTGCCTTGATTCATGGACTTAACATTCCAGATTCCTATGCAGTATTGCTCTTTATAGTGTCTGACTTTACTTCCACTACCTTATTATGGCTTACTCATGATACCATGTCTTGCTCATAGAGAAAATACTATAGAGTTTTCATAATTGCCATCTACAGCACAAAGGAATAAGGTGAAGAAGGGTTAAATGACTTGTCTAATTTCACTCAGAAAGTAAATTATGAAGCAGAAATCATAGCCCAGAAGATAGAAAACATAGCTTTCAAATAGCTGAAATAAATCTGCAGTGCTGTATACTAGTTACTTCATGCTGAGTTGCCTCTTTTTTTTTTTTTAATTGTGAAACAGAATGCCACTAAAAGCATTAGAGTCATTGGATTTTCTTAAGAAAATGTGTATTTCAGCATAAACATTGCACTTTTCTCCATGTTCCTACTGCTTTTGTTTTGAAAAAGCCATACATCTTACCATAGATGAATCCTTAAATGAAAGAAAATACACATATTTTCCTTCAATAATATTTCAAGAGGTATTAGTTATATAATCACTCAAAATACTTTGTTATTGCACATTCTCAAGTAAATGTTCTCAATATTTTCCTAAAAATCTATACAGCATTTTTGGTATTTAATATTTGGGAGTTCTTTTCAAAGATTCAGTTCAGTTCAGTTGCTCAGTCGTGTCCGACTCTTTGTGACCCCATGAATCGCAGCACGCCAGGCCTCCCTATCCATCACCAACTCCCGGAGTTCTCTCAGACTCACGTCCATTGAGTCAGTGATGCTATCCAGCCATCTCATCCTCGGTCGTCCCCTTCTCCTCCTGCCCCCAATCTCTCCCAGCATCAGTCTTTTCCAATGAGTCAACTCTTCGCATGAGGTGGCCAAAGTAGGAAGATATCTTTAAAAAGACAAATAAAGTTGATAAATATTTAGCCAGACACATCCAGAACAAAAGTGATAAGGCCCATATAAATGAAATCATAAATGAAAAAGGAGAAGTTACAACCAATATCACCAAAATATAAAGGACCCTAAGAGATCACTATGAACAATTATACACCAATAAAATGAACAATCTAGAAGAAATGGACATATTCATAGAGAAGTACAAGCTCCTTAAACTGAATCAGAAAAAAATAAAAAATATTACAGATCAATTACCAGTGATATAAATCAGTAATAATAATAACCAAAAAGAAAAACTTCCAACATACAAAAGTCTAGAACCAAACAATTTCACAGGTATAAAGTCTACCAAACATTTATAGAAAAGTTAACACCTATCTTTCTCAAATGATTCCCAAAAATGCTGCAGAAGGGATGCTTCTGAATTCATTGTATGAGGTCAACATCATCTTGATACAAAAATCAAAGATATCACACCAAAAAAGAAATATACCATAGCCAGTAGCATATTCAATAATGAAAAAATTTCCTGATTTCCTCTAATATCAGGAACAGTACAAGGAGATGCACTCTCATCACTTTTATTCAACATAGTATTGGAAGTCCTAGCCACAATAATCAGACAAGAAAAATAAATAAAAGTAATCCAAGTTTGGAAGGAAGAAGTAAAACCATCAATGTTTGCTGATGACATGAACTATACATAGAAAATCCTAACATCACCACTGAAAAACAACTCATCAATAAATTTGGTAAAGTTTCAAGATACCATATTAAAAGAAACCTGTGGCAGTTCTATACACTTATAGTGAACTATCAGAAAGAGAAATTAAGAAAACAGTTCCATTTACCAAAGTGTCAGAAAGAATAAAAAACCTGTGAATCAATCTAAGTAATGAGGTAAAAGACTTGTACTCTGAAAAGTATAAGACACTGATGAGAGTAACTGAAGACAACACAAGCAGATAGAAAGATGATACTGTGTTCATGGGTTAGAATAAGGAATATTGTTAAAATGACCGTAATATGCAAGGCAATCTACAGAATCAATGAAATACCTATCAAAAATTTAATGACTTTTTCACAAAACTAGAAAAAGTAACTCTAAAATTTGTATGGGAAGCATAAAGAACCTGAGTAGCCAAAGCAATCTTGATAAAGAAAAACAAAGCTAGAGGTATCAGTTTCCCTGATCTCAAACTATACTACAAAACTGCAGTAATGAAAACAGTATAGTACAGATACAAAAGCAGATACATGGAACAATGTAACAAATAGAGAACCCAGAAATTAATCTACACTTATGTGAGCAATTAATCTATGACAAAAAGGGTAAGAATATCCATTGGGAAAAAAAGACTTCAATAATTGGTGTTGGGGAAACTGGACAGTGACATACAAAAGAATCAAACTGGCCTGCTTTCTCACACCATATACAAAAATACAATCAGAATGAGTGAAAAACTTATTAGGTAAAAATAATACTTAAAACCATAAAAATTTTCATGAAAATATAGGCAGTATACTTGCTGAAACTTGTCTTAGCATTTTTTTTTGATATGTCTCCTCAGGCAAAAGAAACAAAAGCAAAAATGAAAAATCAGAGGTCATCAGCTAAAATGCATTTGCACACTGAAAGAAGCTATCAACAAAATAAAAAGGCTCCCTACTGAATTGGTAAAGATATTTATAAATGATGTATCTGATAAGGAATTAATATCCAAGATTCATAGTACTCATGCAGCTCTCTCTCTCTCTCTCTCTCTCTCTCTCTCTATATATATATATATATATATATATATATGAAATGGGCAGAATATCTGAATAGACAATTTTCTTCAAAAAAGACATATAGATGGCTAAGTGGCACAAGAAAAGTTGTTCAATGTTGCTCACTGATCATTAGGGAAATACAAATCAAAACCACAGTGAGATATTATCTCACACCTGTTAAAATGGCTATTATCAAAAGGACTACAAAAAACAAGTGTTGACAAGTGTAGAAGAGGGAATTGTCATACTCTTGGTGGGAGTGAAAATTGGTGCAGCCTCTATGGAAAACAGTATCAGTTCCCTTAAAAAATTAAAAATAGAACTACCATAAAATCCAGCAATTCTTCTGGGTGTTTATCCAAAGACAATGAAAATACTATTTCAAAAGATACGGGCAATCCTACATTCATTGCAGCATTATTTGCAATAGCCAAAAGATGGAAATAACCTAGATGACTATCAGCGAATTAACAGAAATGCAGATGTGGTATATATGAACAAAAGAGTATTACTCAGCCATAAAAAGAAGGGAATTTTGCTATTTGCAATTAATCTGAATGGACCTAGAGGGCACTATGCTAAGTGAAATAAGTCAGACAGAGAAATACAAATAGTGAATAGAAACGGAATCATATATATACACAGAGAACAATCAGGATGCTGCCAGAGGGGAGAGGGTGAGATGACAAGAGAAATGAGAGAGAGAAAGAGGTACAAACTTTCAGTTATGAAATAAATAAGTGATAGGTATGAAATGCACAGTGTGGAGAATATAGTCAATAATTATGTAATATGTTTGTATGGGGACAGATAGTAACTAGACTTATGCTGATCATTGTGAAATGTATAGAAATATTAAATCACTATGCTGTATACCAAGATCTAATATCGTGTTGTAAGTCAATTACACTTCAAAGACAAATTCGTAGAAAAAGATATTTGATTTGTGACTACCTAGGCAGGGGGAGGGGAAGATTGGATGAAGGTAGTAAAAAGGTACGAACTTCCAGTTATAAGATAAATAAGTACTTGGATGTAAGGTACAATATGATAAATATAATTAACATGCTATATATTATATATGAAAACTGTTATGAGCATATATCCTAAGAGTTTTCAACATATGGAAAAAATTTTCTACTTCTATAATTTTCTATCTAAGGAAATAATGGATGTTCATTAAACTTACTGTAATAATCATTTCATGATATACATAAGCAAATAATTATGCTACACATGTTAAATATATACAGCATTGTATGTCAGTTTTCGCTCAATAAAACTAGAAGAAAAAATTAAAAATAAAAATGGAAGTGTCTTTTTTTAGGAAGTCAACCAATGCAGTCTTGCTTAAAATGAAAATGGTCAAACTAGTTAGATTTACCAGTTAATTATGATACTTTGACATTCTAAATCCACTTTTTTATATTGCTTTAATTTACTGCATTTTAAAAAAAAGGTAGTCAAAGGAGATAAAGTTAAATGTTGTTGGTTAGTTGCTAAGTCACATCTGACTCTTTGCAACCTTTTGGACTGTAGTCTTCCAGACTCCTCTGTCCATGGGATTTGCCAGACAAGAATATTGGAGTGGGTTGCCATTTCCTTCTCTAGGGGATCTTCCTGACCCGGGACATAAACCTACGTCTCCTGCATTGCAGGTGGATTCTTTACCACTGAGCCACCTGGGAAGCCTAGTTAAACATAGCAGTAAAAAATAACTTCTTTATGTTAGCAGTATTGTGCTTAATGATTAGATAATTTTAGGCATACAGATGAGATTTTTATCCCCTTTACTTAATACCATGCATCAGCATGGTATATCCTTGCTCTTCTCTAATTCACTAGTCAGTAGAACATCACATTATAGTACTTTCTCCTTAAACTAGTTCCTTAATGAAAACTATTTACAATTTTTTATTCTACCTGATGTAGCAAACGACAATGTTCATCTATGTGTAAAACTGAAGCCCACTGACTATTTTCAAAAAGAGATCAATTTTATGAAGGTGCATAATACAAGCATGCATTATTTTTGTGACTATCCACTTAAAACATGGCTTTCCAGGTGACACTAGGGGTAAAGAATCCACCTGTCTATGCAGCAGACGCAAGAGACTCTGACCCCTGGGTAGGGAAGAGACCCAGGAGTAGGAAATGGTACCCCACTCAAGTATTCTTGCCTGGAAAATACTATGGGTATGGAAGCCTGGCAGGCTACAGTCCATGTGGCTGTGAAGAGTTGGACAAGACTGAACAAACACACATTTAAAACATATTTTTAATAACTAGCAATTACTTATTATATTTTATAATTTGCAGTGAAACTTTCCAGGTTCACTTTGTAACCCAGATTCTTGAAAAATTTGTCATTGATTTGATATCTCTAAAAATCATGTTTATATCTTGAGAAATAATGAGCAATTACTGATGCAAATATTATTTAACATATAGAGACAATGGAAATATGTTCAGCATTTTGAAAACCATTAGTAGTGAAGTTTGACCTATTAAGAAACCAGATTATGACAAACTGATGCTGGTTATCATTTCTTGAGTCATTTAGTTAGTAAATGTACAACAATTAGGTAAATCCTATTTGTGACAGATCTATGTAGTAAAGTATGCATCTACTTTTCCTTCTTGGACAAAATTTTGTTCTTATTGTCCTGTTGTTGTTCAGTAGCCAAGTCATATTCAACTCTTCACAACCCCATGGATTGCAGCATAATAGGCTTCCCTGTCCTCCACCACCTCCCAGAGTTTGCCCAAGTTTTTGTCCATTGCATCATTGATGCCATCGAAGCATCTCATCCTCTGTCGCCTTCTTCTCCTTTTGCCTTCAATCTTTCCCAGCATCAGGGTCTTCTCCATTGAGTTGGCTGTTCACAAAAGGTGGCCAAATATTGGAGTTCAGCTTCAGCATTAGTCCTTCCAATGAATATTCAGGGTTGATTTCCTTTAAGATTGACTGATTTGATCTTAGTCAATCTGAGATCAAGAGTCCAAGGGACTCTCATGAATCTTCTCCAGGACCACAATTTGAATGCATCAATTCTTCAGTGCTCTGCCTTCTTTATGGTCCAGCTCCCATGACCATACACGAATACTGGAAAAACCATAGCCTTGACCATATGGACCTTTGTCAGCAAAGTAATGTCTTGGCTTTTTAACATACTCTCATAGGTTTGTCATAGCTTTCCTGCCAAGAAGCAATTATCTTCTAATTTTAAGGCTGTAGTCACCATCTGCAGTGATTTTAGAGCTCAAGAAGAGGAAATCTTTCACTGCTTTCACATTTCCTCCTTCTATTTGCCATGAAGTGATGGGACCAGATGCCATGATCTTCATTTTTTTAATATTTAGCTTTAAGCTGACTTTTTTACTCTCCTCCTTCACCCTCATCAAGAGGTTCTTTAGTTCTTCTTCACTTTCTACTGTTAGAGTGGCATCATCCACATATCTGAGGCTGTTGATATATCTCCTGGCAATCTTTATTGGCCTAATACTCTAGATATTCATCATTTTTCATCCCCCAACAATGCCTCAACTATGTAAATCTTCACTCAATGTATCTATGTCTGCTCAGTCATGTCCAACTGTTTGTGACCCCATGGACTGTAGCCCACCATTCTCCTTGGTCCATGGAATTTTCCAGACAAGAATACTGGAGGGAGATGCCATTCCCTACACCAGGGGATCTTCCCAACCCAGGGATCAAACTTGCATCTCTTGAGTATCATTCATTGGCAGGTGGATTCTTTACCACTAGTACTACCTTGGAAGCTCCAATGTATCTAAATACATCAGAAATCCTAACAATCTATCTTCACAGATAAATTTTTCCTAGACATCTCTGACTTGCTCAGTCTAGTCACATCACTCTGTAGATATTTTCTTTATAAACTCTTTTGTCATCATCCTGGGATTCCCTTCACTTCTCACTTGTATTAGACTCCCATTTCCTAGGTTCCATATATTCTCTTTTTTTTTATTTACTCCCCGGTTTAGGGAAAGTATACCCTTCAATAATTTTTTTTGCCCTGCCATCCAATATGTGGGATCTTAGTTCCCCAACCAGGGACTGCACCCATTCCCCCTAAAGTGGGGGTGTGGAATCTTGACCACTGGATTGCCAGAGAAGTATCAAAACATATATATTATCTTGTGTGTCTGAAATATTCTATTTTCATTCCTATATTTGATTAATAGTATAAAAATTCTAGATTAGATGTAATCTTCACTGGAAATTTTTAAAACAGTCTTTGAGCTTCCAGCACTGCTAAGAAGTCCAGTATTATTCTGATTCTTAATCTCTTGAGGGAAATGTAAGTTTCTCTAGAAATTTGTACAACTTCCTCATGGCTCAGGTTTTCTCACTTGGACAGATGAAACAAAAACAAAATGGGACATCAAGTGTCTCTCTAGCTGAAGACTTTGCATCTTTCAGCCTTCTCAAAATGTTTGTGTACTAAAAGAGAGAAACCAAAGGAGTTAATTCATGTCTTAAACATCTCATAACAACAACAACAACAAAACCCAACTCATAAACCACAGAAAAGCAGTGTTCTCAAAAGCAACACATCCTGGCTAGGGTTTTATTTAGAATGTGCCCCAGTTCTCCTCCCATCAAAACCATGGCTTGTTCTTCAGGGGCTGACCTCCCACAGGGCTGTAATTGTGGGAGTAGGGACTTCATTTCATTGGCTTATTTAATCTTAAAATCCAATCAAGGAAAAGACTGGAGATATAAAGCTTTGTAACACTGGAAGCTAATATTTTATTTAAGTGACCAGGTCATGTTCAACAATAAAAAAACTATATCAAAATCATTATAATCACAATATGCTGATGATGAGTTTTAGTGTCTTTTGTCCCAATGAGAAATTTCAAAAAGAGTTAAAAAGAAAACACAGAAAGGAATGAAAAAGATGATTACCTAGATAAAGGCCCAGGATATTTGTTCATATCATCCTTTTCTCAATTCTGTCTGCAAAATTATGGACTTTATTCATGGTTTCAAAAGCTGCTTGAATTGATCAAGTTAATAAGCTAAATATCAATAACCTCAGATATGCAGATGACACCACCCTTATGGCAGAAAGTAAAGAGAAACTAAAAAGCCTCTTGAGGAAAGTGAAAGAGGAGAGTGAAAAAGCTGGCTTAAAGCTCAACATGCAGAAAATTAAGATTATGGCATCTGGTCCCATCACTGCATGGGAAATAGATGGGGAAACAGTGGAAACAGTGTCAGACTTATTTTTGGGGGCTCCAAAATCACTGCAGATGGTGATTACAGCCATGAAATTAAAATACACTTACTCCTTGGAAGGAAAGTTATGACCAACCTAGATAGCATATTCAAAAGCAGAGACATTATTTTGCCAACAAAGGTCCGTCTAGTCAAGGCTATGGTTTTTCCAGTGGTCATACATGGATGTGAGAATTGGACTGTGAAGAAAGCTGAGCACCGAAGAATTGATGCTTTTGAACTGTGGTGTTGGAGAAAACTCTTGAGGGTCCCCTGAACTGCAAGGAGATGCAACCACTCCATTCTAAAGGAGATCGGTCCTGGGTGTTCTTTGGAAGGAATGATGCTAAAGCTGAAACTCCAGTTTGGAGCTGAAACTCCAACTTTGGCCACCTCATGCAAAGAGTTGACTCATTGGAAAAGACTCTGATGCTGGGAGGGGTTGAGGGCAGGAGGAGAAGGGGACGACAGAGGATGAGATGGCTGGATGACATCACCAAATCGATGGATGTAAGCTTGAGTGAACTCTGGGAGTTGGTGATGGACAGAGAGGCCTGGCATGCTGCAATTCATGGGTTCGCAGAGTCAGACACAACTGAGCTACTAAACTGAATTGAATGAGTTAAAAGAAAAACAAGACATATCTTAGATTCAGTGTATTATATTCCTTTATTAACAGTATTCTTTTGGAAGATTCAGACTAGAGGTTTAAAATATTCTTCAGAAGTCATAACCAGTGTTCTTTTTATTATCTAGCATAATTTAAAGACATTAACCGTATTATCTTCTGTCTGTATTACTATTGTCATTATAACTTTGGGGGCAAAACAATGAACCCTGTTCTCTTTGCAGGTTTGTGCAGAATTTTCTATATACATTTCCTATAACATTTTCCTGATGCTTCACTGATATCTTTATGTTCATGAGTTAACATTAAGGAATTCACATTGGGGAATTTTTCCAGTTATCCAGAGAAGTTTTCTTTTTTTGTTAAGTTGAACAAATACCATACAATAGGCACTATATATGTCATCTTCATTGGTTCACCTCATACTATTTAATTACCGCTTGAATACTGCACAGTAAATCTCCTTACCAACATTTTGACAAATTTTAAAAACTGAAGCTCAGAGAGATTAAGTAACTTGATCTACTTTTCAAAGTTATAAATGGCAACATCAGAGTTTACATACAAGTTTTAACTCAGATTCTTATGCTTTCTCACTTTTGATGAGTAGATTTAAATAGAATATGATGATGTCTACTTGGCTGCCACTAATACAGCATTCAAATGTTTTAGATATTTTCCTTCTAATGGGAAAGAGATCATACATTTAATAAAGATTGGTTTACAAAACTTTACAACTGTTATGAAAGTGTAGAAAAGTCACTAGCAATATAAAATGGCCAGATAGATCACTTATATGATAGAAAGTATTTCTGTTTCAATTTCTGCTTCTGAAACTGGTGAAGCAGGTACTTCAGATGAAAACCTAACTAAAGATCCACTCTGAGAACAAGTTTGTTTGTTCTCATTTATCTCATACATCTCTAATTTATTTATCTCATAAATCTCTCATTTATCTCAGCGGTTCTAATGAAATATTGTATTGAAGTAAAAAGTATTGAAGTAATCATTAGGAATATAGGTGTGGGGTGTCTGCAGTAGGTCAAGAAATCAAAATCATTTCTGGAAGAGAGAAAACATATTGGAACATCGCTGTTGGTAAAAACAAGAGGTTAAGAGTATATTACACAGGAATAACAGCTCCAGAGTTGCTCAGTCTATCCACTGAAATCCCAAAGGCAGCAGATGTAATGGAGGATGGTGTGAGGTAGGGTCTGAAAAAGGTGAAATTACCTGAAGATCTAAGCATCTAGCCACATAACAATAGGAGCAGATATCCTCTTGCTCTTCTCCCCACGTCAACTCAGGGCACAAATATATGGCATTTACCCTAGCCTTATTTCAATCCTAAAAGGTCCTTCTCTTAAAAAAAAAAAAAATTATCAAGAAAGCTAGTATAAACTTCCTAGAATAATCTCCTTTCTGTTGACATTTCAAGGCCTATGGCCTGATCCCTAGCTCCCCCTTTATTTATTCTGTCTGTCTGGAGTCAGTAAAGGAATAAAAGCACTCTGATCTTCTTTGTTTTTGTTTGTTTGAAGCAAGACAGGATCAAATAATGGGAATTAGGTGATTCTAAAATCAGTGGAAGTTATGGAGCAGTAGTATACACAGTCAAGTTTTAAACCTAACTCTCAGAACAGTATAGAACTGATCCTGATCACTAAAATAGTTGTTACTTCTGCAAAAAGCAGAACTCTGGAAACAACTGAAGTTGTGAACATACAGATTAGAAAACAGAGATTAGAAAAGAGCTGCTGCCTACAACCTGACAAGCTCCAGAAAACTGGAGATGAGAAACTGAAACCTTCCCGCAGAGGTACATTTCCGATGCCTTTATTACCAGCAGAAAACAGCCAAAAGACAGCAGGAAGAAGCTCTTTTTTCTAATGTATAGAACTATTTCTCTCCCAGAATCCTGGTTGCTGGGGAGTCTCGGGAAAAAAAGTCTCTAGCTTTCCAGACAGTGGAAAGAAAAAGGCGGAGGGGGGCGGGGAATGCTCAATTAGAAGGAAGTGGATCCTGATGCTGAAAGTGATTATTCCACATCCACCACTCACCTTCAAAGACGAGCCTTGCACATACATTGGTGCTCTATGCCTTACGCTCTGGAGAGTTCACAGTCAGAATACCACCTGCAGCAAAGATCTAAAAGGAAAACACACCTATTTACACAATAGTAAGAAACACCATACCACCTACTCAACCCTTCATCTGATGACTATTAATGACAACCAATAATTCTTAGTTATAAGAGGAGAACCAACATTGTGAAAGAAAATAACAAAACATTTAAAATCTCTCAGGAATCAGAAGAGAAACCTCTGACATCATCAGAGAAATTAGACAAACTAGGATTCCGAGTAAAGTGTCACCTAGATAATTTTTTAAAGCACTCAGAGATTTATATTAAAATTGCTCAAATTAAACAGCATAAAATATCTTAAAGTGCAGAGAATAAAATATGGATATAAAATATGAATGAAAAGAGGAAAATAAAAGACCAATCTAAGAGATACAGCCTCTGAATAAGAGTCGTGCTTAAATGCAGCCGACCCAGAGAACACTTGTACAGAATGCAATATAAATGCTGTTCACTGATTCTTCACTTTTAGAGTCAATCTAAAATCATCCACTTTTCAAATACTGGCCTAAATATATAAAATACTCCACAGACCAAATAAAACACACACACTGCCTAAGTCCAGGCCAAAGGCACCAGCTGACAACCATTATATGGAAAACATCAGCTGACAGAACCTCCAAAATGGTAGTCTTCAGCCAAAGGTTTTCAAAAGTTTTATTTATTTGAGCAGTTGGTAGCTATTATTACACTTGATTCTGGCAGTCAGGCCAGGGAGAAAAAGCATTAGATAACATGACTGTGGTTCAGAAAAAGAATATAAAATGTCAACACACTGAACAATATACAAGTAAACTATAGTTGATTGACAATAGGAAGCAAAAAGTGGGAGAGGTGAAGGAAAGGGTATGGACACTGGAGTCCTTTTCTCATTAGTGGGAGCTAAGAGGTATTGATAGTTGAGAGTACATTAAAAAAATAAAAAGAAGAAGAAGAAGACTAAACATTGCATTAGAATTGCAGTGGAGATAAACAGAAAAACTTAAAATAATTAAACTTTAAACATTTGAGAGGAGGGGGAGGAAAAAGTGAGCCAACCCCCACCTTTCAGCAAAGGAGTCAACAATGTTTTCTAAAGACCTAATCATTGCCATTCCAGTCCATTTTAGTTTGCTGATTCCTAGAATGTTGACGTTCACTCTTGCCATCTCCTGTTTGACCAAAAGATGATGCTGTGAAAGTGCTGCACTCAATATGCCAGCAAATTTGGAAAACTCAGCAGTGGCCACAGGACTGGAAAAGGTCAGTTTTCATTCCAATCCCAAAGAAAGGCAATGCAAAAGAATGCTCAAACTACCACACAATTGCACTCATCTCACATGCTAGTAAAGTAATGCTCAAAATTCTCCAAGCCAGGCTTCAGCAATACATGAACCGTGAACTTCCAGATGTTCAAGCTGATTTTATAAAAGGCAGAGGAACCAGAGATCAAATTGCCAACATCTGATGGATCATGGAAAAAGCAAGAGAATTCCAGAAAAACATCAATTTTTGCTTTATTGACTATGCCAAAGCCTTTGACTGTGTGGATCACAATAATGTGGAAAATTCTGAAAGAGATGGGAATACCAGACCACCTGAACTGTGTCTTGAGAAGCCTATATACAGGTCAGGAAGCAACAGTTGAAACTGGACATGGAACAACCGACTGGTTCCAAATAGGAAAAGGAGTACATCAAGGCTGTATATTGTCACCCTGCTTATTCAACTTATACCCAGAAATGCATAATGAGAAATGCTGGGCTGGAAGAAGCAAGGAATCAAGCTGGGAATCAAGATTGCTGGGAGAAATATCAATAACCTCAGATATGCAGATGACACCACCCTTATGGCCGAAAGTGAAGAGGAACTAAAAAGCCTCTTAATGAAAGTGAATAAGAAAGTGAAAAAGTTGGCTTAAAGCTCAACATTCAGAAAACGAAGATCATGGCATCTGGTTCCATCACTGCATGGGAAATAGATGAGGTAACAGTGTAAACAGTGTCAGTCTTAATTTTTGGAGGCTCCAAAATCACTGCAGATGGTGACTACAGCCATGAAATTAAAAGAAGCTTACTCCTTGGAAGGAAAGTTATGACCAACCTAGATAGCATATTGAAAAACAGATATTATTTTGCCAACAAGGTCCATCTAGTCAAGGCTATGGTTTTTCCAGTGGTCATGTATGGATGTGAGAGTTGGACTGTGAAGAAAGCTGAGCGCCAAGGAATTGATGCTTTTGAACTGTGGTGTTGGAGAAGACTCTTCAGAGTCCTTTGGACTGCAAAGAGGTCAATCAGTCCATCCTAAAGCAGATCAGTCCTGGGTGTTCATTGAAAGGACTGACTCTGAAGCTGAAACTCCAGCACTTTGGCCACCTGATGCAAAGAATTGACTCATCAGAAAAGACCCTGATGCTGGGAGGGATTGGGGGCAGGAGAATAAGGGGATGACAGAGGAAGAGATGGCTGTATGGCATCACCAACTCGATGGATATGAGTTTGAGTGAACTCCAGGAGTTGGTGATGGACAGGGAGGCCTGGCGGGCTGCGATTCATGGAGTTGCAGTGTCGGACATGACTGAGCGACTGAACTGAACTGAACTGAACTGAATCATTGCCAAGCACTGTGTCAGGTGCTGAGGACATAGTATTGCACATGGGAGGGGGAGGAAGAGACTGATGCTTTAGAGGCATCTCACTGCAGTTCTCCCTTTCTTCTCTATGTAGAATATTTTATTACTTTCTCTTCTGGCAAATGTCTCTCCCTCCAAAACAAATCCATGCTTAAAGGCATAGCACCTCACCATGACTGAAGAAACAGAGTATATATAAAAGTATATAATCTAGAACTCAAGAGTAATCACTAGAAAATACCCAAACAGGAATCACAGAAAAAAATATTGGCTGAGGGGAGTCGTACTGGTTATAGGATGGGGGTGGGGGAGGAGACTGTCCTTTTCCTGAAATACTTTCTGAACCATCTATAAAGAGATAGTACCAGCTGCCAACAGGGCTGCTGACAGTCTGCCTTCAACTATCAGCCTTTTCTGAGATGGTCTGAGCTGACAAAAACCATTTCTTCCAAAGTAAAGTAGCTTCCCCAGAGAAGCCAATGGCAACCCACTCCAGTACTCTTGCCTGGAAAATCCCATGGACGGAGGGACCTGGTGGGCTGCAGTCCATGGGGTCGCTAGGAGTCGGACACGACTAAGCGACCTCACTTTGACTTTTCACTTTCATGCATTGGAGAAGGAAATGGCAACCCACTCCAGTGTTCTTGCCTGGAGAATCCTAGGGACTGGGGAGCCTGGTGGGCTGCCGTCTATGGGGTCACACAGAGTCGGACATGACTGAAGTGACTTGGCAGCAGCAGCAGCAAAGTAGCTTCCCAGTCAGCCTGTATTTAATGATGGACTGAAGTTGGGCAGGGCCATCTCAACCCAACTTGGGACAGATAACTCTTAAAGGACATTATAGCTCCATTCTAGCTGGACATTCAGCTGATACTGTCCTTGGGTCTCCACCACATCTTGACTACTCCTTCGGCTTTCTTTTTATTCCTTTCCACAAGGCTTAATCTCAAGAAAGCTCAGTATTAAACAAGTTGTATGCTAAGTTGTGTGTTTCCCAGGAAACCCATCCTATGGCAACTAGTATGGACAGGTGTTACATTGACAAATACAAGGATTAAAGGCTAGAAAAGTACCATTGATGTTTTATTCAATGCTATACACAACAAATGAACAATTAGCCAGTAAAACGGAGAATATATGTGTCTATAAAATTCACTTTCACTAACGTAGTTTTCTCTTCATTTCATTCCAATTTTTTCTTTTATTTTTGCATTTTTGTCAAGGATGAACTGCTTTCTACCTATTATTTACCCTCAAATTTGAAATTTCATGTTTGGGATATGCAGAAAATATTATTAGTTTTTATTGCTGTGTGTTTCCTTTATATTACATGCTTAAATCTCATCAGTAAGTTTATCATGACAAGTTGTTATTACTGATTGGGCAAAAATCACATTTCAGTTATGAAATCTATTAACCATATGTATGTCTTTTACTTTATTACCAAATGATATTAAATTCTTTTACCTATCTTATTTTAAAAGAATGATTCCTGGCCTGTAAATATTATAACCAATACTGGAGATTTGACTGGTATAAAAAAGTTTTTTAGAATGCTAATTATACATAATAGAGATAATTGCTTGATTGTATCATCTAGGTATCAGTTTACTAGCTTTTATTTCTAGAAATGCTGCCAATAAAAGTGATAATTTCTGTGTCTGTCTTCTTCAAAGCTCTTGTTTGAAATATTTAAAGTGTATCTCTGCAAGTCAGGGATTCTAGCTTCATTATTTATATATCTTATTTCTAAATATTTTATATAATAGTGGTTAATAAATTTTTAAAGAAGGAACAAATGAATGAATGAATGATAAGATTTGCTTCAAACAATACTTTATCCAGAAATCTTTATTCACTTATTTGCATATATTGACTTTTTGCTATTTTCCCCATCATATTCTAATTTCCAAGTATGTCAATCTCCTTGCAGTTCTTGGAAACTCCAAGTCTCAGGCATTAAATTCATTAATATTTATTAAATACCCACTCTTTACCAGACAGCATGCCAGGTACTGAGGATGGAATATGTATATGAGTAGAAGGATGAGTCCTTGAAATGCATCTCCTTGTTGTCCACCTCCTCTCTTCTGCCTGGAATGCTTTATCATTTTGGTTTTCTGTTTACCTGCTACTCCTCAAAACCAAAGCTGTGGCTAAGAACATAGAGACAGACCACCAACATTCAAATCTTGACTCCACAATTACTATGTGACTTTGGGCAAGTCTTCCTTAACTAGTCTTCATTTTTCTCATATTTGGAGTAAGAAAGATAATGATATCTAACACATACAGTTGTTGGTATTATATGAAAATATCTCAGGTAAGTTCCTGTTTCAAAATTGTTGAATAAGTGTCATCTATGATTGCCAATATTATTATGCCCTGCTGTTAGAAAAATAGTTAAATCTTGACAAGAAATGCTAAGGTATATCACCTGCCATCAAAGTACAGTGACTTTAGAATACTAGCAAAACCCTTTTACTCACTATTTTTTACATGAAAAAATTTTAATTCAGCAAAACAAAAAAAGATCTGCAAAAATAAAACATCATCTGTATGTACAATATAATAGAGCATTAATAAGCAAGTTAGTTCACATTACCCTGCAATAACTGTGAAGAATGTGAAAAGAGTAGGAAGGATAGAAAATTTGGATGAACGTGAAAGAAGATAACCCACATTGTTCTGAAAGATAACCCATGTTCCAGGAAGCAAGTGTTTCAAAGCATATTCATATTGCTTTATTTGGTCCTTCCATCACTCCTATGAGGCAAGTAAAGCTTCCATAATTGTCCTCATTAGAATGCTGAAGACTCAGATTGGAAAGATTAAATTCTCATGGTTTTCTTTCATTATGGAACAGAACTGGTACTAGAAACAAAACCCTACAGCCTCTTGTCAAATGTTCTTTCTACTATTAAAAGTTCTCATATATTTACAAGGGTTTACATCAAAGCTGTAAAAAGTCCATTCCTGAGTCAAGGTTAAATTATCTATGGGGTCAATGTAGTATCATTGATGTGAGGGCAATGGGCAGTCTCCCCATCAAAATGGCACAGAGTAACACAAGAGGGATGATGTGGAAGATGTGTTTCTAGAAAGAGAGTGAATTACTACCTCCTCCAGCCTTTTCTTTTTTTGGGGGGGTGGGGGGGAATTTTATTTTATTTTAATTTATTTTAATTGGAGGCTAATTACTTTACAATATTGTGGTGGTTTTTGCCATACATTCACATGAATCAGCCATGGGTGTACATGTGTTCCCCACCCTCACTCTCCCTCCCACCTCCCTCCCCATCCCAACCCTCAGGGTCATCCCAGTGCATCAGGCCTGAGCACCCTGTCTCATGCATCAAACCTGGACTGGTGATCTATTTCACATATGATATAATATATACGTTTCAATGCTATTCTCTTAAATCATCCCACCCTCACCTTCTCCCACAGAGTCCAAAAGTCTGTTCTTTACATCTGTGTCTCTTTTGCTGTCTCGCATATAGGGTCATTGTTACCATCTTTCTTTTTTTTTTTTTTTAATCTTTAATTCTTACATGTGTTCCCAAACATGAACCCCCCTCCCACCTCCCTCCCCATAACATCTCTGTGGGTAATCCCCATGCACCAGCCCCAGGCATGCTGTATCCTGTGTCAGACATAGACTGGCGATTCAATTCTTACATGATAGTATACATGTTAGAATGCCATTCTCCCAAATCATCCCACCCTCTCCCTCTCCCTCTGAGTCCAAAAGTCCGTTATACACAGCTGTGTCTTTTTTCCTGTCTTGCATACAGGGTCGTCATTGCCATCTTTCTAAATTCCATATATATGTGTTAGTATACTGTATTGGTGTTTTTCTTTCTGGCTTACTTCATTCTGTATAATCGGCTCCAGTTTCATCCATCTCATCAGAACTGATTCAAATGAATTCTTTTTAACGGCTGAGAAATACTCCATTGTGTATATGTACCACAGCTTTCTTATCCATTCATCTGCTGATGGACATCTAGGTTGTTTCCATGTCCTGGTTATTATAAACAGTGCTGCGATGAACATTGGGGTACATGTGTCTCTTTCAATTCTGGTTTCCTCAGTGTGTATGCCCAGCAGTGGGATTGCTGGGTCATAAGGTAGTTCTATTTGTAATTTTTTAAGGAATCTCCACACTGTTCTCCATAGTGGCTGTACTAGTTTGCATTCCCACCAACAGTGTAAGAGGGTTCCCTTTTCTCCACACCCTCTCCAGCATTTATTGCTTGCAGATTTTTGGATCGCAGCCATTCTGACTGGTGTAAAGTGGTACCTCATTGTGGTTTTGATTTGCATTTCTCTGATAATGAGTGATGTTGAGCATCTTTTCATGTGTTTGTTAGCCATCTGTATGTCTTCGTTGGAGAAATGTCTATTTAGTTCTTTGGCCCATTTTTTGATTGGGTCATTTATTTTTCTGGAATTGAGCTGCATAAGTTGCTTGTATATTTTAAATTCCATATATGTGTGTTAATATAACGTGTTGGTGTTTTTCTTTCTGACGTACTTTGTTCTGTATAATAGGCTCCAGTTTCATCCACTTCATTAGAACTGATTCAAATGCATTCTTTTTAATGGCTGAGTAATATTCCATTATGTATATGTACCACAACTTTCTTATCCATTTGTCTGCTGATGGACATCTAGGTTGCTTCCATGTCCTGGCTATCGTAAACAGTGCTTCGATGAACATTGGGGTGCATGTGTCTCTTTCAATTCTGGTTTCCTCAGTGCATGCCCAGCAGTGGGATTGCTGGGTCATATGACAGTTCTGTTTCCAGTTTTTTAAGGAATTGCCACACTGTTCTCCATAGTGGCTATATGAGTTTGCATTCCCACCAACAGTGTAAGAGGGTTCCCTTTTCTCTGCACCCTCTCCAGCATTTATTGTTTGTAGATTTTTTGATAGCAACCATTTGACTGGCATGAGATGGTACCTCATTGTGGTTTTGATTTGCATTTCTCTGATAAGAGTGATGTTGAGCATCTTTTCATGTGTTTGTTAGCCATCTGTATGTCTTCTTTGGATAAATGTCTATTTAGTTCTTTGGCCCATTTTTTCATTGGGTCACTAATTTTTTCTGGAATTGAGCTGCAGGACTTGCTTTTTGAGATTAATTCTTTGTCAGTTGCTTATTTTGCTGTTATTTTCTCCCATTCTGAAAGCTGTATTTTCACCTTGCTTATAGTTTCCTTTGTTGTGCAAAAGCTTTTAAGTTTAATTAGGTCCCATTTGTTTGTTTTTGCTTTTATTTCCATTACTCTGGGAGGTGGATCATAGAAGATCCTGCTATGATTTACATCAGAGAGTGTTTTGCCTTGGTTTTCCTCTAGGAGTTTTATATTTTCTGGGCATACGTTTAGATCTTTAATCCATTTTAAGGTTATTTTTGTGTATGGTGCTAGAAAGTGTTCTAGTTTCATTCTTTTACAAGTGGTTGACCAGTTTTCCCAGCACCACTTGTTAAAGAGATTGTCTTTTCTCCATTGTATATTCTTGCCTCCTTTGTCAAAGATAAGGTGTCCATAGGTGTATGGATTTATCTCTCAGCTTTCTATTTTGTTCCATTAATCTATGTTTCTGTCTTTGTGCTAGTACCATACTGTCTTGATGACTGTTGCTTTGTAGTATAGCCTGAAGTCAGGCAGGTTGATTCCTCCAGTTCCATTCTTCTTTCTCAAGACTGCTTTGTCTATTTGAGGTTTTTTGTATTTCCATACAAATTGTGAAATTACTTGTTCTAGTTCTCTGAAAAATACTGTTGGTAGCTTGATAGGGGTTGCATTGAATCTCTAGATGGCTTTTGGTAGTATACTCATTTTCACTATATTGATTCTTCTGATCCATGAACATGGCATATTTCCCCACCTATTTGCATCATCTTCGATTTCTTTTATCAGTGTTTTATAGTTTTCTATATATAGGTCTTTTGTTTCTTTAGGTAGATTTATTCCTAAGTATTTTATTCTTTTAGTTGCAATGGTGAATGAAATTGTTTCCTTAATTTCTCTTTCTGTTTTCTCATTGTTATTGTATAGGAATGCAAGGGATTCCTGTGTGTTAATTTTATATTCTGCAAATTTACAGTATTCATTGATTAGCTCTAGTCATTTTCTGGTGGAGTCTTTAGGGTTTTCTATATAGAGGGTCATGTCATCTGCAAACAGTGATAGTTTTACTTCTTCTTTTACAATCTGGATTCCTTTTGTTTCTTTTTCTTCTCTGACTGCTGTGGCTAAAACTTCCAAAACTATGTTGAATAGTAGTGGTAAGAGTGGGCATCCTTGTCTTGTCCCTGACTTTTGCGAAAATGGTTTCAATTTTCACCATTTAGGATAATGTTAGGAGAAGGCAATGGCAACCCACTCCGGCACTCTTGCCTGGAAAATCCCATGGATGGAGGAGCCTGGTAGGCTGTAGTCCATGGGGTTGCAAAGAGTCGTACACGACTGAGTGACTTCACTTTCACTTTTCACTTTCATGCATTGCTGAAGGAAATGGCAACCCACTCCAGTGTTCTTGCCTGGAGAATCCCAGGAACGGGGGAGCCTGGTGGGCTGCCATCTATGGGGTCGCACAGAGTCTGACACGACTGATGCGACTTAGCAGGAGCAGCAGTAACAGCAGGATAATTTTGGCTGTGGGTTTATCATATATGGCTTTTATTATGTTGAGGTATGTTCTTTCTAAGCCTGCTTTCTGGAGGGTTTTTATCATAAATGGGTGCTGAATTTTGTCAAAGGCTTTCTCTGCATCTATTGAGATAATCATATGGTTTTTATCTTTAAATTTGTTAATGTGGTATATCACATTGATTGATTTGTAAATATTGAAGAATCCTTGCATCCCTGGGATAAAGCCCACTTGGTCATGATATATGATCTTTTACTATGTTGTTGGATTCTGTTTGCTAGAATTTTGTTACGGATTTTTGCATCTATGTTCATCATATTGACCTGTAGTTTTCTTTTCTTGTAGTATCTTTGTCTGGTTTTGGTATTAAGGTGATGGTGGCCTTATAGAATGAGTTTGAAAGTTTACCTTCCTCTGCAATTTTCTGGAAGAGTTTGAGTAGGATAGGCATTAGCTCTTCTCTAAATTTTTGGTAGAATTTAGCTGTGTAGCCATGTTGTCCTGGGCTTTTGTTTGTTAGAAGATTTCTGGTTACAGTTTTGACTTCTGTGCCTGTGACGGGTCTGTTAAGATTTTGTATTTCTTCCTGGTTCAGTTATGGAAAGTTATACTTTTCTAAGAATTTTTCCATTTCTTCCAAGTTGTCCATTTTATCGGCATATAGTTACTGATAGTAGTCTTTTATGATCCTTTGTATTTTTGTGTTGTCTGTTGTGATTTCTCCATTGTCATTTCTAATTTTGTTGATTTGATTCTCTCCCTTTTTTCTTGATGAGTCTGGCTAATGGTTTGTCTATTTTATTTATCTTCTCAAAGTACCAGTTTTTAACTTTGTTGATTTTGGCTATGGTCTCCTTTGTTTCTTTTGCATTTATTTCTGCCCTAATTTTTATTATTTCTTTCCTTATACTAACCCTGGGGTGCTTCATTTCTTCTTTTTCTAGTTACTTTAGGTGTAAATTTAGGTTATTTATTTGATTTCTCTCCTGTTTCTTGAGGTAGGCTTGTATTGCTATGAACCTTCCCTTTAGCACTGGTTGTGCTAAATCCCACAGGTTTGGGTTATTGTGTTTTCATTTTCATTTGTTGCTATGCATATTTTGATTTCTTTTTTAATTTCTTCTGTGATTTCATGGTTATTCAGAAGTGTGTTGTTTAGCCTCCATATGTTTGTATTTTTAATAGTTTTTTTTTTGTAGTTGACATCTAATTTTACTACATTGTGATTAGAAAAAATGCTTGAGATGATTTCAATTTTTTTGAATTTACCAAGGCTAGATTTATGGCCCAGGGTGTGATCTATCCTGGAGAAGTTTCCGTGTGCACTTGAGAAAAAGGTGAAATTCATTGTTTTAGGGTGAAATGTCCTATAGATATCAATTAGGTCTAACTGGTCCATTGTATCATTTAAAGTTTGTGCTTCCTTGCTAATTTTCTGTTTAGTTGATCTATCCATAGGTGTGAGTGAGGTATTAAAGTCTCCCACTATTTTTGTGTTACTGTTGATTTCCCCTTTCATGCTTGTTAGCAATGCCTTACACATTGCAGTGCTCCTATGTTGGGTGTATTTACATTTATAATTGTTATATCTTCTTCTTGGATTGATCCTTTGATCATTATGTAGTGTCCTTCTTTTTCTCTTTTCATGGCCTTTATTTCAAAGTCTACTTTATCTGATATGAGTATTGCTGTTCCTGCTTTCTTTTTGTCTCCATTTGCATGAAATATCTTTTTCCAGCCATTCACTTTCAGTCTGTATGTGCCCCTAGGTTTGAGCTGGGTGTATTGAAGACAGCATATATAAGGGGCTTGTTGTTATATCCATTCAACCAGTCTTTGTCTTTTGGTTATGGCATTCAACCCATTTACATTTAAGGTAATTAGTGCTAAGAAGGCTTCAGCATTACATGAACCATGAACTTCCAGATGTTCAAGCTGGTTTTAGAAAAGGCAGAGGAACCAGAGATCAAATTGCCAACATCTTCTGGATCATGGAAAAAGCAAAAGAGTTCCAGAAATACATCTATTTCTGCTTTATTGACTATGCCAAAGCCTTTGACTGTGTGGATCACAAGAAACTGTGGAAAATTCTGAAAGAGATGGGAATACCAGACCACCTGACCTGCCTCTTGAGAAACCTATATGCAGGTCAGGAAGCAACAGTTAGAACTGGACATGGAACAACAGACTGGTTCCAAATAGAAAAAGGAGTACATCAAGGCTGTATATTGTCACCCTGCTTATCTAACTTATATGCAGAGTACATAATGAGAAACACTAGGCTGGAAGAAGGACAAGCTGCAATCAAGATTGCTGGGAGAAATATCAATAACCTCAGATATGCAGATGACACCACTCTTGTGGCAGAAAGTGAAGAGGAACTAAAAAGCCTCTTGATGAAAGTGAAAGAGGAGAGTGAAAAAGTTGGCTTCAAGCTCAACATTCGGAAAACAAAGATCATGGCATCTGGTCCCATCACTTCATGGGAAATAGATGGGGAAACAGTGGAGACCGTGTCAGACTTTATTTTGGGGGCTCCAAAATCACTGAAGATGGTGATTGCAGCCATGAAATTAAAAGACTCTTACTCCTTGGAAGGAAAGTTATGACCAACCTGGATAGCATATTCAAAAGCAGAGACATTACTTTGCCAACAAGGGTCCATCTAGTCAAGGCTATGGTTTTTCCAGTAGTCATGTATGGATGTGAGAGTTGGACTGTGAAGAAAGCTGAGCACTGAAGAATTGATGCTTTGAACTGTGGTGTTGGAGAAGACTCTTGAGAGTCCCTTGGACTGCAAGGAGATCCAACCAGTCCAGTCTGAAGGAAATCAGCCCTGGGATTTCTTTGGAGGGAATGATGCTAAAGCTAAAACTCCAGTACTTTGGCCACTTCGTGCCAAGAGTTGACTCATTGGAAAAGACTCTGCTGCTGGGAGGGATTGGAGGCAGGAGGAGAAGGGGACGACCGAGGATGAGATGGCTGGATGGCATCACCAACTCGATGGACATGAGTCTGAGTGAACTCCAGGAGTTGGTGATGGACAGGGAGGCCTGGCGTGCTGCAATTCATGGGGTCGCAAAGCGTCAGACACGACTGAGAGACTGAACTGAACAGACTGAACTGAACTGAATGATCCCAATACCATTTACTCTGTTGTTTTGGGTTCAATTTTATAAACCTTTTCTGTGTTTCCTGTCTAGAGAAGATCCTTTAGAATTCGTTGAAGAGCTGGTTTGGTGGTGCTGAATTCTCTCAGCTTTTGTTTGTCAGTAAAGCTTTTGTTTTCTCCTTCATATTTGAATGAGATCCTTGCTGGGTACAGTAATCTGGGGTTGTAGGTTACTGGGTACAGTAATCTGGGGTTGTAGATCTTCTTCTGGGACTCCTATGATTAGGATGGTGGGGCATTTGACATTGTCCCAGAGGTCTCTGAGGTTTTCCTCATTTCTTTTAATTCTTTTTTTCGTTTTTCCTCTTTGCCCATTTATTTCCTCCATTATATCTTCTGCCTCACTTATCCTGTCTTCTGCTTCAGTTATTCTACTGTTGATTCCCTCCAAAGTATTTTTGATCTCATTTATTGCATTATTCATTATTGATTGACTGTAATTTCTTCTATGTCCTTGTTAAACATTTCTTGCATCTTCTCAATTCTTGTCTCCAGACTATTTATCTGTAACTCCATTTTGTTTAAGATTTTGGATTATGTTTACTATCATTATTCTGATTTTTTTTTTTTCAGGTAGACTCCCTATCTCCTCCTCTTTTGTTTGGTTTGGTGGGCCTTTGTCATGTTCCTTTACCTGCTGAATATTTCTCTGCCTTTTCATATTGTTTAGGTTTCTGTGTTTGGGGTGGTCTTTCTGTATGCTGGAAGTTTGTGGTTCCTCTTTATTATGGAGGTTCCTCCCTGTGGATGGGGTTGTCAAGATTTCCTGGTTAGGGAAGCTTGTGTCAGTGTTGTGGAGGGTAGAGCTGCATCTCTTCTCTCTGGAGTGCAATGAAGTGTCCAGTAGTGAGTTTTGAGGTGTCTGTGGGTTTGGTGTGACTTTTGGCCAGCTGTATTTTTGTCCTCAGAATTATGTTCCTGCGTTGTTGGAGAATTAGCTTGATATGTCTTGCTCTGAAACTTGTTGGCTCTTGGGTGGAGCTTGGTTTCAGTGTAGGTATGGAGGATTTGGGATGATCTCTTGTCTATTAATGTTCCCTGGAGTCAGGAATTTTCTGGTGTTCTCAAGTTTTGGATTTAAGCCTCCTGCCTCTGGCTTTCAGTCTTATTCTTACAGTAGCCTCAAGACTTCTACATCCATACAGAACCAATGATAAAACATCTAGGTTAATGGTGAAAAGGTTCTCCACAGTGGGGGACACCCAGGGAGGTTCACAGAGTTATATGGAGAAGAGAAGAGAGAGGAGGGGGATAGAGGTGACCAGGAGGAGAAGAGGGGGAATCAAACAGGGAGAGAGCAATTTAGCCAGTAATTAATTTCCTATTTGCTCTCCACTATCTGGAACACTCAGAGAGGTTCATAGAGTTCCATAGAAAAGAGAAGAGGGAGGAAGGAGATAGAGGTAACCAGGAGGAGAGGAGGGGGAGTCAAAAGGAGAGAGATAAATCTAGCCTGTGATCAGTTCCCTAAGTGTTCTCCACAGCCCAGAACACACAAAGAGATTCACAGAGTTAAGCAGAGAAGAAAAGGGGGAGGGAGGAAACAGAGGTGACCTGGGGGAGAAAAAGGAGAGTCAAAAGGGGAGAAAGCAATCAAGCCAGTAATCACACTCCTAAGTAAAAATGGGTACCGCAGATTGGATTCTTAAAAACTACAGAGTTGATAACAAATACCAAAAAGCAAAGATTAAAAATCTAGAGTAGAGGTCAGACTTTCAAGACTACAAAATTAAAAAAACAAAATCACAAATGTTATAAATATATATATATGAAATTTTCTTTAAAGATAGGGTCTTTTTTTTGCAAGAAATAGTAGATTTTAAAAATGAAAATTAAAGGAGTAATAAAGAACTTAAAAATTTTAAAAATTTAAAAATGTTAATAGTAATATATATCTATGAATTTCTCTGGAGCTTTTGAGGGCAGTGTGGGGTCAGTTCAGTTTCAGATAGTTCCTTGTTCCAGCTTATACTTCTTCTCAAGGTCTATATAGGTCCCTTCCAATGTAGCCAGTGCTAACTACAGGGTTTTAATCTGTTGCACCTGTCACTTCTAAAGGGGTTCCCTCTTCTTTATTTTGGCTTCCTCTGTTTGAAAGTCTCTTCAGGATCTAACTTTTGCCCTGACACAAGGGGGTGAAGGTGATCATTTGTTTAGGCTTACTTGTTCAATTGTGATGCAGGGAGGGAGGAACACTGCAAACAAATATCACTGGCATCTGGGGGGAGTGCTCAGTGTCTGGGCCACACTGGGTTTGCCCCCGCTCATAGCATGTATGCTTTCCCAGTCTACACTGCTCAGGCTCCAGGTTGCTCTGCAGGGGAACTGTCTAAGGTGGACCCTGGTTTGCGTTCACTTCCCAGGTCTAAGCCACTCAGGTTCAGGTTCTCGGATACTCCACAAAGGCACAGATTCAGTTGGGCCTGCTTTTTGTACCCTTCCCGGATCCAAGAAGCTTAGGCGACCAGGTGCTTGGTGAGAGCACACTCCCCAAGTGGGGCGGTGTGTCTTATCACCCCCCCTGCCGAGGTGCGCGCAGCAGGATGCAGTCTCAGGAGCCCCGTGCATCGCCTCTGGGGAGCTGATCTCTGGCTGCAACCCTCCTGGCAGATGTCAACCATCCAGGATCCCAGGAAGACTTGGTTAGCAACTGGGAGCCTGCTTGCAGTTTGATAGAGGATGTCATCTCTGGGGCC
Source organism: Capra hircus (assembly GCF_001704415.2). Classification (NCBI taxonomy): domain Eukaryota; kingdom Metazoa; phylum Chordata; class Mammalia; order Artiodactyla; family Bovidae; genus Capra; species Capra hircus. Next base: position 47,410,022 of record NC_030811.1, read on the forward strand.
GCGTCTGCCCCTTGCCTTCCAGCTCTGGCTGTCACCTGCCTGCCTCCAGCGGGGGATGGGCCTGTTCTCAGCCAGTTAGCTCTCCTCTGGTTTTCTCTCAGTCCTTTGTTCTGTGAGCGGGCCTGGCAGTGCCTTAGGTTATAGTTTTTAGCGGGAAATTTCTCTTTCCTCTTTTATTTTTCTTTCTCTGGCTATCCGACAGTTTGGGTTGCTATCTCACGTTAGCTCCCTCAGATTGCCCTCAGGGCATTCAGGCCTGGTCCTTACCCTAAGCATGCAGCCTGTGCCTCCTTGTTCAGCCCCCACTTGCTGGTGGCTGGTGTAAGCATCTGGGCTACTTCTTTGCAGGGAGTTGCAGTTAGGATCATAATCTGTGGGTTTTATTTATTTATTTATTTCCTCCCAGTTATGCTGCCCTCTGAGATTCCAAAACTCCCCACAGACCTGCCAGTGAGAGGGTTTCCTGGTGTTTGGAAACTTCTCCTGTTTTACGACTCCCTCCCTGGGATGGGTCTCCATCCCTTATTCTTTTGTCTCTCTTTTTATCTTTTATATTTTGTCCTATCTCCTTTTGAAAACAGTGGGCTGCCTTTCTGGGTGCCTGGTGTCCTGAATGCTGGGTGCCAGCATTCAGAAGTTGTTTTGTGGTATTCGCTTAGCATTCAAATGATCTTTCAATGAATTTGTGGGGAGAAAGTCGTCTCCCCATCCTATTCCTCCACCATCTTAGGGGGAGAGTCTCAATATGTATTTAAGCACCAATCATGTACTGGGTCTCTGGGTAATCCAAGATATTGAACCTGATCTTAATTAGCTTGCAATTTAATTGAATGCCAACATTCTGCCCAAGAAACAATGAACATTGTTTAAATGAATAATGGCCCTTGGACTCAAGTCCTTTATCTGTAGGAATATATAGTAACCTCCAGAGCAGTGAGGATTAGTTGAGGTATCTTATGAAAATCACTAATGCATTGCCTAGCACATTTTGTTGTGTTAGTCACTTAGTCATGTCCAACTTTTTGTGACCCCATGGACTGTAGCCCCACCAGGCTCTTCTGTCCATGGGATTCTCCAGGCAAGAATACTGGAGTGGATTTCCATTTCCTTCTTTAGGGGATCTTCCTGACCCAGGGATAGAACCCAAGTCTCCTGCATGCAGGCAGATTCTTTATCATCTGAACTATAGGGAAGTCCCATATACTAGCACACAGACAAGCTCAATAAATAATAGCTAGTAATGTGGCTAATGACAGCAGCATCTGTAGTATGGACAGCTAAATTTTTAGTAGTTTAAACCTTATGGGGTCAAATGAGAGTGAACGTTCATGGAAGTGTTAATCAATATTAGTTTGATGCCTATTTTCAGAAGTACAGCTAGAATCAAGTTCTTTTTTCTCCTAAATGAAGCAGCCTTTTGTATTTATTTTCTAGGGCTGTCATAACAAAGTACTACAGTGGTATCAAATACAGAAATGTATGTTATCACAGTTCTGGAGGGTAGTGCTCAAAGATAAAGTTGTAAGCATATTTAATTCCTTCTGAGGCCTCTCTCCTTGGCTTGCAGATAATTGCCTCCTTATGTGTTTAATTGGTTGTTTCTGTGTATGCATGTGTCCAGTATCTGTACATCCAAATTTCCTCTTCACATAATGGTTCCAGTCACATTGGATTGTGGCCAACCCTAGAGACCTTGCCTTAATTTAATCAGCTCTTTAAAGACCTTCATATATGGTTACATTCTGAAGTATGAGGGGTTAGGACTTCAACATATGAATTTGGGGATGTCACAATTCTGCCCATATTGCCTTTGCATAAATACACAGAATCACAGAGACAGATTATGTACCACAAGTTTTATTATTGCCTAGTCCAAGAACCCAGTGCAAAAGAAACAGAAAGATTCTTAGCTAAAATGATGCAGATAGGGAACAGTCTCTGACCATCACTGAAGAGGAATGGAATTTTTATCATTAGGTTTTAGAATGTGTAACTACATGACTCAGAAAGAGTGCATGTCCTAATACCTCAGCATCTGGAGAAACGATCATTGGAACAAGCCAATCTCCTTCTTTTAGGCTCCTTATAGCATCACTTTCTTTTCAGAGTCACCAGGTAACAGAGAAGAGGGTGCCTACTGATATTTGTTGTATCCATGCCCTCAGAATCTAGAAATGCCCAGAAAAATAAATAGACTGACATTTGAAAAATACACTTAACACTTCTAAGAATGAATGATCATAAAGGTGTCATAGCGGGTGTCACTATCAAGTATATTTCCTGGAACAACTTTAGGCACCAATAAAAGGCTGTTGTTCCACAGAAGCTGTAATATGTAGTGATTAAGACTCCGTTGTATATATAAGATAGAGTATAGAATGGATAAACAAAGTCCTCATAGGTATAGCACAGGGAACCATATTCAATATCCTGTGATACACCATAATGAAAAAGAATACACACACACACACACACAATTTCAAGCTCTTGCTCCAGAGTTGCTGGCTTAGAGTCAAAAATTATATTTATTAGCTGAGTTGGGTGACTTTGGGCAAGTTTATTGACTATTGCTTCTCAACACCTTCTTATCTAAATGGCGGATAATCTAGTTCTTACATCATTGGGTAGTTCTGAGGATTACCTGACTTAAGATGTGTAAAACACTAAGAATATTATATTATCATCAAGAAATCCAGAGTGAAGCACTCAGTCTCCACAAAGGGAAGGAAATTTCTAAAGTTCCCCTTGCCAGATATAGCAAATAAAAACATAGATTGCTCAGTCAAATTTTATGATACAAACAATGAATACTTTTAGAATAAGTATGTCCCAAATATTGCATTAATACTCTTATACCAAAAAAGTATTGTTTATCTGAAATTAAGACTAATGGGGTATCCTGTATTTTTTTATCTGGCTTTCCAAAGGGAAACATATTAAGTCATATTAGGAAAGAATATCAGAGAGCACAATTCTTTGAGTGCCACATTTGTTTAATAAATACATGTATTACAATTGAATGATTTGGTAAACTTAAGGGGGCTGTAATGCAGATAACTTGGGAAAAATGAAAGCATTTTGATTGATCTTGTGCATTAGGAAAACTAAGAAGCATGCACATAGAAAAATGAATTACTAAGCCCCATGAAAGTAGCCACTGAATTATAATCTCAGTTCTCTTACAGAATTTGTGTCATGAATAAGGTATTGAGTAGTACTTTTATCTTTGAAAAATTCGTTTATGATGAAACAACAAATAAAGAATAAATGGAAAAATATTTCAGGTGGTAAGTTAGAAAATATGGAACAAACGAAAGGGTTCATGAACTCAGAGATAAATCAATAATGACTTGTAGTCCAGCTGAAAGGAATAAGGAGCAATCTAGAAATAGATGGCGTTGAAATAGAGATCCTGCTGCTGCTAAGTCGCTTCAGTTGCGTCCGACGCTGTGCTACCCTATAGATGGCAGCTAACCAGGCTCCTCTGTCCCTGGGATTCTCCAGTCAAGAATACTGGAGTGGGTTGTCATTTCCTTCTCCAATGCATGAAAGTGAGAAGTGAAAGTGAAGTTGCTCAGTCGTGTCCGACTTTTAGCAACCCCATGGACTGTAGCCTACCAGGCTCCTCCATCCATGGGATTTTCCAGGCAAGAGTACTGGAGTGGTTTGCCATTGAGATGAGACAAATTCTAAAAGTATTTTAAGACAAAAGTCATGGGACAGGGGAACTATGCCTAACTTTATTACCACCATCCAGCTGTGATATTCTCCTCAGATATGGTATGGTTCAGATGCCTCAGAGTTTTTATAAAATACTTCCAAGGGGAAAAACACTTTATTGTGAATTCATCAAGGCATTCCATCTCAAGGGCAGAGTCTAATAGGAACAATAACAACAACCAAAAATGTTGCTGTTTACATTTTTAAAGTAGAAAAAAAGAAAGTTTAATTGTAACCTACAGTAAATATTCTTCATACAAAAAAAGTCATATTGTCTCTAAGGAAATTCTAAAAGTAAGACAGGATATATACATGCAAGCATTTGAGAGTCTCAATGTAAATAAGTTTTATCTAAGATTGTTTTTCAAGTATTCTGATTGCTACACATACCAGAACACTTCTAAACACTCACTCCTCTTAAATGTAGTACAAGAGAACAATACAATTCAACCCACTCAAACTGGCAAATCACAAAAGAGTTCTCTTTGAACAGGTACATATTTAGTTCTTATTGTTGCTCTATCATCACAACTGATAATGCACAAGCCAACAAAGAAAAAGAATGAAAGAAAATGAAGTTAAAAGCTTTATTTATATAAATGAAATTTGTCTCTCACAAGCACAGAAAAAATTTTCAAATTGATCAGAGATTATGTGTAACATTTTTTAAAAATTTTACAGCAATCAAAAATACAGAGTAGGAATAATTTTTATTAATTTTATTAAAAATAAGTATTATGGATATGTTTGAGTATTTTGGAATTCATGGAGACAATACAGTGATTTATGGTTTTGGAATATTTGATGTGTTTGACAATGCAAATCAATTTCTTAAAAAACATTTTATAATTTTCAAACACATTTTTCAAAAGAGAAGGACTCATGTTTTTCTGATGCAATTAACCCTAGCTCAAATTTGTAAACTTTAATTGATTTCACTAGCATAATTTTTTCCCTTCAACTGAGAGGAAGACAAACACTTTACCCAAAAGTCTCTCCGTTTAGGGTTGAATCTTGAAATTTTCTCTATGGAGGACCTAACAGGATAGTAGGTTGTCTAATACAGCACATGTAGGTGAACAATATAAAAATAATCCTGTTACAATCCCCCAGATAATCAGTTTCTTCACTCAAAAAATCCCACTTTCATCCCTCTGACAGTTTTGCCAAAGAATGATGATCTTGGATATAAACTTTGAAAATTCAGTTTCATAGTTTTTGAGTGTTCTACAATCCAGCACTTAAGGGTTATAGTGGCAATAAAAGTAGATTACAATTAAAGCAGACAACAAAATGTAGATATCAGCAAGATCGTGTACACTTCTAACTCTCCCACAAAATTTAGGCCAGATCATAACTCACTAACAGTGATGTGGAAGTGGAAAGTTCAAATTCAGCCTGTAGTCTATGTTTAAATATTTGCAACTAGTATTAGTCAACTACTCTTAGCAATATTTAAAATAAACAGCTAAAAATTAAAATAATTCAAAGAAAGTTTTCTTTTTTCCAAACCCTTATTCTTGTTTTTCTCTTAGTTTGATCCTGTAAACACAAGAGAAGACTCTACACATGGACCTCACCAGATGGTTGACACCGAAATCAGATTGATTATATTCTTTGCAGCCAAAGATGGAGAAGCTTTATACACTCAGCAAAAACAAGACCGGGAGCTGACTGTGGCTCAGATCATGAACTCCTTTTGCCAAATTCAGACTGAAATTGAAGAAAGTGGAGAAAACCACTAGACCATTCAGGTAAGACCTAAATCAAAGCACTTATGACTATACAGTGGAAGTGAGAAATAGGTTTGAGGGACTAGATCTGATAGACAGAGTGCCTGATGAACTATGGATGGAAGTTCATGCCATTGTACAGGAGACAGGAATCAAGACCATCCCCATGGAAAAGAAATGCAAACAAGAAAAATGGCTGTCTGAGGACACATTACAAATAGCTGTGAAAAGATGGTAAGTGAAAGGCAAAGGAGAAAAGGAAAGATATACCCATCTGAATGCAGAGTTCCAAAGAATAGCAAGGAGAAATAAGAAAGCCTTACTCAGCAATCAATGCAAAGAAATAGAGGAAAACAATAGAATGGGAAAGACTAGAGATCTCCTCAAGAAAATTAGAGATACCAAAGGAACATTTCATGGAAAGATGGGCTCAATAAAGGACAGAAATGGTAAGGACCTAACCAAAAGATATAAAGAAGAGGTGGCAAGTATACACAGAAGAACTGTACAAAAAAGATCTTCACAACCCAGATAATCACGATGGTGTAATCACTCACCTAGAGCCAGATATCCTGGAAGGTGAAGTCAAGTGGGGCTTAGGAAGCATCACTATGAACAAAGCTAGTGGAGGTGATGGAACTCCACTTGAGCTATTTCAAATCCTGAAAGATGATGCTGTGAAGGTGCTACACTGAATATGACAGCAATTTTGGAAAACTCAGCAGTGGCCACAGGACTGGAAAAGGTCAGTTTTCATTCTAATCCCAAAGAAAGGCAATGCCAAAGAATGCTCAAACTACCACACAATTGCACTCATCTCACAAGCTAGTAAAGAAATGCTTAAAATTCACCAAGCCAGGCTTCAGCAATATGTGAACTGTGAACTTCCAGATGTTCAAGCTGGTCTTAGAAAAGGCAGAGGAACCAGATATCAAATTGCCAATGTCCGGTGGATCATCAAAAAAGCAAGAGAGTTCCAGAAAAACATCTCTTTCTGCTTTATTGACTATGCCAAAGCCTATGACTGCGTGGATCACAATAAACTGTGGAAAATTCTTCAGGAGATGGGCATACCAGAGCACCTGACTTGCCTCTTGAAAAAACGGTATGCAGGTCAGGAAGCAACAGTTAGAACTGGACATGGAACAACAGAATGGTTCTAAATAGAAAAAGGAGTGCATCAAGGCTGTATATTGTCACCCTTCTTATTTAACTTCTATGCAGAGAACATCATGAGAAACACTGGGCTGGAAGAAGCACAAGCTGGAATCTAGATTGCCAAGAGAAATAGCAGTAACCTCAGATATGCAGATGACACCACTCTTATGGCAGAAAGTGAAGAGGAACTGAAAAGCCTCTTGATGAAAGTGAAAGAGGAGAGTGAAAAAGTTGGCTTCAAGCTCAACATTCAGAAAACGAAGATCATGGCATCTGGTCCCATCACTTCATGGCAAATAGATGGGGAAACAGTGGAAAGAAACAGTGGCTGACTTTATATTTCTGGGCTCCTTAATCACTGCAGATGGTGATTGCAGCCATGAAATTAAAAGACGCTTACTCCCAGGAAGGAAATTTATGTCCAGCCTAGAGAGCACATTAAAAAGCAGAGACATTACTTTGCCAACAAAGGTCCGTCTAGTCAAGCCTATAGTTTTTCCAGCAGTCATGTATGGGTGTGAGAGTTGGACTATAAAGAAAGCTGAGCGCCGAAAAATTGATGCTTTTGTACTGCGGTGTTGGAGAAGACTCTTGAGAGTCCCTTGGACTGCAAGGAGATCCAACCAGTCCATCCTAAGGGAGATCAGTCCTGGGTGTTCATTGGAAGGACTGATGCTGAAGCTGAAACTTCAATACTTTGGCCACCTAATGTGAAAAGCTGGCTCAATGGAAAAGACTCTGATGCTGAGAAAGATTGAGGGCAGGAGGACAAGGGGACTAAAGAGGATGAGATCATTGGATGGCATCATCGACTCAATGGACATGGGTTTGGGTGGACTCCAGGAATTGGTGATGGACAGGGAGGCCTGGCGTGCTGCAGTTCATGGGGTCACAAAGGGTCGGACATGACTGAGCTACTGAACCGAACTGAACTGATCCTGTAAAATGATTCCTTCAAAAATGATTGAGAGTAATTCAAAAGTTGTAATGTTAGCAATAAATTAAAATGTACTTAGTTTAATATTTATTAAATCATAATTCAAATCCAGGAATTAGATTAATATGTTAATACAAGGGCTTTCCAGGTGGTGCTAGTGGTAGATAACCTGCATGCTAATCGTGGAGACAAAAAAGAGGCCTTATCACTATGCCAGGAATACCCCTTGGAGGAGGGCATGACAACCCATTCCAGTATTTTTGCGTCAAGAATTCCATGCACAGAGGAGCCTGGTGGCCTAGAGTCTATGTGGTCAGGTCACAAAGAGTCACACACGACTGAAGTGACTTAGCACACACACATATTAATAAGTACCAACTAATACCAATCAATATAAATATATTAAGCATAATATAATAAGCATTATTAGGTTGGTGCAAAAGTAAGTGGAAAAGACCCTGATGCTGGGAAAGACTGAAGACAGGAGAAAGGGACGACAAAGGATGAGGTGGTTGGATGGCATCATTGACTTGATGGACATGAATTTGAGCAAGCTCTGGGAGTTAGTGATGGACAATAAAGCCTGGCCTGCAGCAGTCCATGAGGTCACAAAGAATCTGACATGACTGAGCCTGATCTGAACTGAAAGAGTAACTGTGGTTTTTGCATTATTGAAATTAGCCATTTGATATGGAATATATTTTAAATAAATGTGGTTATGTTATACATTATTTTAATATGCATTTCTCTCTTTATGTTTTTTGCTAATGACTTATTACTTGCTGTTTCTTTTATACATATTTTAGGCTATGGAAATAATGTTAGACAAAAAGCAAATTTTCTTATTTGAGTTCAAAATGGGTCATAAAGCAGCAGACACAACTCACAGCATCAACAATGCACTTGGCCCAGGAACTGTTAACAAACATAGAGCACAATGGTGGTTCAAGAAGTTTTGCAAATGAGATGAGAGCCCTGAAGATGAGAAACATAGTGACCAGCCATCAGAATTTGATGACAACTAAGAGTCATCATCGAGCTGATCCTCTTATAACTACATGAGAAGTTGCTGAAGAACTCAATGTTGATCATTCTACAGTTGTTTTGCATTTGAAGCAAATTGGAAGAGTGAAGAAGCTTGATAAGTGGGTGCCTCATGAGCTAACCAAAAATCAAAAAATCATTTTGAAGCGCTGTCTTCTCTTACTACTTGCAACAGTAATGAACTATTTCTTCATCAAACTGTCACGTGCGACAAAAAGTGTGAAAAAAAGATATACAACAACTGGTGATGGCCAGCACGGTGGTTGGACCGAGAAGCTCCAAAGCACTTCCCAAAGCCACTCTGACACCAGAAAAAGGCCATGGTCACTCTTCAGTTGTCTGCTGCCCATCTGATCTACTACAGCTTTCTGAGTCCAGCGAAATTACTACATCTGAGAAGTATGCTCAGCAAATCAATGAGATGCACCAAAAACTGCAATGCCTGCAGCTGGCATTGGTCGATAGAAAGGGCCCAATTCTTTTCTATGACAATGCCCAACCCCACGATGCATAACCAATGCTTCAAAAATTGTACGAATTGGGTTACAAAGTTTTGCCTCATCTACCATATTCACCTGACCTTTCGCCAACTGACTACCATTTCTTCAAGCATCTCAACAGCTTTTTGCAGGGAAAGTGCTTCCACAACCAGGAGGACACAGAGAACGCTTTCCAAGAACTCATCAAATCCCCAAACACGGATTTTTATACTACATGAATAAACTTATTTCTCATTGGCAAAAATATGTTGATTGTAGTGGTTCCTATTTTGATTAATAAAGAATTGTTTGAGCCTAGCTTTAATCATTTAAAACTCACAGTCTGAAACCATAATTATGTTTGCAACAACCTACTATAAATAAATAATATAATAAAGTCATAATTAAGTATAATATAATAGGGCTTCCCAGGCAGCAATAGAGGTAAAGAACCTGCCTGCCGATGCAGGAGACGTAAGGATGCAGGTTCAATTCCTGGGTCAGGAATATTCCCTGGAGGAGGGAGTGGCAATCTACCCCAGTCTTCTTACCTAGAGAATCCTATGGACAGAGGAGGCTAGCAAGTCCATAGGGTCACAAAGAGTCAGACACAACTGAAGTGATTTAGCACAAGCACAAGTACATTAATATAATAAATAATTATAGTATTATATAATAAGCTCTAATGTGGTTTCCAAATGCTTATTTCTATGAAGTTTAGTTCTTAGACTGCCTGTGATAGAGTAGGAATTAGTAACCTAAATTATCTTTCAAAAGTAAATAAAAATTTCAATAAAAAATTAGGTTCCTATGATATTATTGAAGACAAACATAAGAGGTCATCAGAGAAAAATGAATAAATAAATGAGATATCTTCAGCTTGGGAAAAAAAAGTTAACATTCAGTATTACCTTAAATCAGAAACATAAGCTTTACTCCAACAAGTCACAGTCTAGAAAAAAATCGCTGATATCTACTGCTGCTGCTGCTAAGTCGCTTGTCATGTGCAGCCCCATAGATGGCAGCCCACCAGGCTCCACTGTCCCTGGGATTCTCTAGGCAGGAACACTGGAGTGGGTTGCCATTTCCTTCTCCAGTGCATGAAAGTGAAAAGTGAAAGTGAAGTTGCTCAGTCGTGCCCAACTCTTCGCGACCACATGGACTGAAGCCTACCAGGCTCCGCCGTCCATGGGATTTTCCAGGCAAGAGTACTGCAGTGGAATTTATAATAAAACAGAACATGATTAAATGCCATGAAAGAGGACTAGAATATAAGAAGAAAGAGAAGCTATCCAGTTAGGAAATTTGCCATATTCCATGTGGGGGAAAAAAAAAATGAGTTGCACATAGGAGGACATTCTCCATCAAGGGAATATCACAAGCAAAGCTGCAGAAGTGAAAATTTTCTGAGACATATACCAGGTCCAGAGAATAGTTCCATTGGCAAAACATGCTATATTTGAAGGAGAAACTTGAGTGATAATAGTAGGGGGATAGTGAAAGCACATAGTAAATTAAAATTCCCTTAGACTTCTCAGTGCTGCTGTAAAAAGTCCTGCCCTCCTGGGCATGGAAATATAAAAATGCTTGTTTTCGCTTTCCCTAATAACATTTTTAATTTCCACATCCCGTAAGGATTAGATCTGTACTTATCTGTACAGTTAATTGCTCTAATCCAAAAGTATGATAAAAATTCTCTTATCTTTCCTAGAGAGCAAACAGTTACAGTCTGAATTAGGGCCCTAGGTTAAGTCATCAAGGTACTACCAAAAAGAGCTTCTCCCTAGGACTTTACAATTCAAAAAGGATGAAACCCAGACTTTGGTTTTATCTTCTGGTCATAAATGCTGTAGACCCCAGGGTAACTTGTTCCTGAAAAGATGTATTTACATTCCAAAGGTTAGAGTGAGTGAGAATCTAGGATCATTTCCATCCCATTTCAAAAGATCAAAAAAACACATTTTTTTCTCTCTCTCTTCAGAAGGGGAGAGGGGCAGCTGTCTTTCTGGTGAATATATCCTTTGTTCCCCATTTCTTCTCTACACAGTGAAACTCAACATTAGCCTTGAAGGTTTTCATAGGAGCTCATTTAGAAGCGGGTAGACTAGCTCTGGCTAACCAATGCCACAATGTTAAGGTGAATCTGGTTGTAAGCATCAATACAGAACTCTTTTTTCCTGACCCAGACACTTCCTATTCCTATTTCTATGTGTGTGTCTGTGTGTATAGGAGCTTCCTTGGTGGTTCAGACATTAAAGAATCTGCCTGCAATGTGGGACACGTGGGTCCAAATCCTGGATTGGCAAGGTTCCCTGGATAAGGGAATGGCAACCCACTCCAGTTTTCTTGCCTGGAAAATCCCAAGGACAGAACCTGACAGGCTACAGTCCATGGGGTGGCAAAGAGTCAGATACCACTGAGTAACACTTTCACCTCACTTTCGCGTCATATATATGTATTTCATGTATACATACACAGAGTCCATAAATACACTATTACACACACACACACACATACACACACTTTCCCTGGCAAGTCAAACAGTTTAATTTTAAAATGCTTCATTTGGAATTGTGTATGTCTATTCCAAAAGTTGCAGGAGAGTGGTGCCTTATCCTGCAAACACTACAATTGCTTCTAAAATAACATCAACACAGAAAGGAACAGCACTATAAAATGTTGCTGCAGTCTACAACACAGAATGTGGAACCAGTAAAAATCAGAAAAGACAGAGGTTGAGACTTGGGCCAATTTAGATTTAAAAGCTTAATTGCATTCAGTTATTCTTCTTTCTTGGGAACTTGGGAATACTAAAGAAAAACATTATCAAGAAGACTGCCTTTAAATAACTGACTTTTTCCCCCAGTGGGACAAGACAAAAATATACATCCAAACTAGACTAGTGCTAAGATTTTTAGATCAGGTAATAGTTGCTAAAGATGGTCAGGAAGGGGGAACTCAGTGTGGCTAGACCATATTTCTGAAGAAGGGGCATTCACAAAGACTCTCTTCCCTCACTACTTAGTCATTAGTAACTTTATTATTTTATAACTCCTCAAGTAGATTTGATCAATCCAAAAAAACAGTGCCTGCCACACTCAACCCTCCCCCAAAGCAAGAGAGGACAACGACCCTAGGATAGGAAAGGCTGGGTTGACCAAGCTTAGAAATAATTTAGAAGAGTGCCTAGAATTTTCTTGCATTTTCTCATCGAAATCCTTATACCTCTGAGCTATGGAGTGAGATAAGCTTGAGTTTGCTCTTGGATGGCTTACTTAATCTCTCTGACACAAAGTGATGCCTTCTGTGAAATAATGAGGCCATGAGGATGAAGCGAGATACTGGATTTAAGATGCTCATCACAGCCTCAGACTCACAGAAACTCAACAAATATTGTTCCTTACCCTTCTGGAGTCACTTCTCCCATACTTCCCTGGTTCTGCAAAGTCTTTGAAGTGAAATGTGGGACAACAGGGATGTCATTGTTTTGAACAAAGGTGGATAGTCAGCAGTATGGAAGAACATAAAATTGCTTGTGATTTTCAGCTTCAGTCATAAATACGGAAGATGACAGACATAGGAAAAATATTAAGAGAGAGTTCCCTGTGGTATTGCAAGCTGCCAAATCAGGGAAAAGATGAAAAACAAGTGTTCAATCAAATTGCTTCTCCTCATTGAAGAAGTAATAGCAATGACAGACATGCTACTGGAGAAAGAAAGGAATCAAATCGAGTTTATAAAAAAATATAAACAAACAGGAAAGTGTTCAGTTATAGGAAAAGTATCACCATCTCATAGGGTGATCAAACAAGTTTCTAGGTTAAAGGGCAAAAAATAATAATAAACCTATGTCTTTCAGATCTATTTTTGAAAGCTTTAATAAGCTAATTGACTGATTTTTAATAAATTGTAAAACCTTTCCATAATATAACAGAAATTAATTAGATATCAAAAAGTGAAAATAACATTTTAGTTGAGCAGTGCTGAATCTGAAAATATACTGGAAACTCAGGGAAGTCTGATTCACTCACAGATTTCTTGAATGACTGAACCTGGGTACATGAACTTTTCTGTTAATACTGATAATATTCCTTGTATCTTTTACTTCTCAAGTTTGCAATCACTATCATCATTTCATGGAGAGAAAGTTTCTAATTATAATAAATCAGTAGGTTTTCATAGTGCTGCGTGGTTGCAAATCTGCCTGGTTGCAAATCGGGCTTTCTTTATAAGACTTAAAGTTTGGAGGAGGTACAAATCTAATTTGGTCTGAATATTTTATTTTTGTTTTTTCAAGAGGGACTATTTTTTTAAAAGACTTTCTGTTTGGAAATTCTCTAGGCCAGAACACTGGAGTGGGTAGCCTTTCCTTTCTCCATGGTATCTTCCCAACCCAGGGATCTAACCCATGTCTCCCATGTTGTAGGCGGCTTCTTTACCAGCTAAGCCACAAGGGAAGCTCTGTTTTATATTAGTCTCTTATAAAACTCTATTGACCTTAGTTATTTAATATCAAGATTTTGCTGTCTAAATAGAATATTTTAAGCTTCCTCTTTATTATCTAATTACAGATATCTTGATTACTGATATTCTGTTGAGGATAGGAATTTTGTGCCACACTGTTTTTCCCCCCTCTATATCTTATCTCCTGTGCAACACAATTCTTAGTCAATCTCCTTTCTTGGTTTTAAGTCCCCTTTATACCCAGAAATTCATTCACTTTTTTCTGTAAGTTGGAAGATGGAAATAACCAATTCACTGTGTTTTTTATTCTCTCAAGTATATGTACCATTTTGACAGGATACATTTCTCAGAAAAAAAAATCAAATTTAAGCTATTTCAATAAGTTCACAAAATTACAATTAGAAGCAATTTGTCAAAAACAGTGCTTGGTTGCTTTTAAATAGTGTTATTAAAGAGCAGAGTGGGACTGCTTAATCTGTTTCATGTGAAGTAATGGAATTATGATTGTGCTTGTGCTTAGCTGCTCAGTCATGTCTGACTTTTTGCAACCCCTTGGATTGTAGCCTGCCAGGCTCCTCTGTCCATAGAGATTCTCTAGGCAAGAATACTGGAGTGTGTTGTCATGCCCTCCTCTCCAGGATCTTCCCAACCCGAGGATCAAACCCAGGTCTCCCGTATTGTGGGCAGATTTTGCTGTCTGAGCCACCAGGGAAGCCCAAGAATATTGGAGTGGGTAGCCTATCCCTTCTCCAGGAGATCTTCCCGACCCAGGAATCAAACCAGGGTCTCCTGCATTGCAGGCAGATTCTTTACCAGCTGAGCTACCAGGGAACCCCAGAATTATGATTAGATAATATCAATACCAAGGGAGGCTATGAGAAAATTTAGAACACCTGTTCTCACCTCTGCCCATCTTCTTTTTATTGAAGCGTAACATGTATACAGAGACATATACAAATCACTAGAATATAACTCAATGCATTGCCACAAATTTAACCTGCCTGTACAATAGCAAAACAGGCAAAATCACCAGTGCCTCAGCAGCCCCTTGTGAACTAACGATCTGGTCACTGCTCCCAAAAGAACAATCACTCTGTTTCCTGGGTGGCTCAGTGGTAAAGAATTCACCTGCCAGTGCAGGAAATGAGGGTCCAATCCCTGGTGGGGAAGATCCCCTGGAAAAGGAAATGGCAACCCACTCCAGAATTCTTGTCTGAGAAATCCCATGGACTGAGGAGCCTGGCGGACCACAGACTACAGGGTCACAGTAGTGTCAGACATGACTTAGTGGCTAAACAGAATGGAACAAACTTTTAAACCACAGCTTCACTTTGCCTGTTTTGAAATATAAATGGAGTCACAGTAAAATTTATTTGGAGTCACAGTACAATTTATTTTGCTCAATATTAGGCTTATGAGATTTATCTATGTTATTGAGTACGGTCAGCTCACCTTTTAGAATGTGAGACTAGTTATGGACAAATCTGTATTTTCTGCTTCCCAAATGTGTGGACATCCTAATTCTGCCTCATCTTTGTAGCTTGCTTAAACTTGTGAAGTCTTAAATTCCACACAATTGTCAACTTATTATGGAAATCAGTAAGCATACATTATACAAAAGTATAATGTATGAGAGACTGATGTATTGAACCTACATGTACCCCTCACCTACTGTCAATAATTTCATCAGCTCAGGAATTCCTGTTTCATCTGCAATTTCGCTTGCCTCTCCCTCTTCACTCCACAATGTGGGATTATCACTTCATCTCTTATAAATATTTCAGTGTTGAACTCAGAAAACAATGACTCATCTTGAAATATAATTTTAAATGCTATCATCATACCTAAAAATAATTTCTTATTTATTTAGTGTTTGCACAAATGTCCCGCTTTTCTCATTTTTTTCCGGTTTTGTTTGTTGTTTGGTTGGTTGGTTGGTTGGCTGCTTGCTTAAGGTAGATATCAAATGAAGTTCTTTGGTTTAAATGGTTAAAAGGTTCTTCTTAACCATCTAACTACCCCTTGTTTGTTTTTTCTACTTGCAATTCTTTGTGTGTTTGTAGAAATAATTATTTTTTCCTGAAGATTTTACCACAACATGAATTTTAATGCTTACCTTACTTTGGTTGCAATTTTTCTTTTGATAAATTAGCTAGGGGTTTATCTGTTTTGTATACCTTTTCTGAAAGAAACCAGCTTTTACATTTATTCATTGATTCTATTGTTTTTATGTTTTCCAATTCATTAACTTTTATTTTTATTAATTCTTTCTACTTTCTTTAGGTTTACTTTTTCATTAGCTTATTGAACTGTGTTTAAACCACAGCTTCACTTTGCCTGAATTCTCTTAAGGGAGATTCTTTTACTTATATATTTTTATAAGTATATAAAGTATTTTTTTTTGGTGGTTGTTCTACTGCTACCCCACAGACTTTTTATATATCATACTGTATTATTAGTTTGAAAGAATTTTAAAATTTTACTCTTCAATTTTCACCCAAACATTTCTTAACATTTTGTTGTTTTCTGGTAAAATATTCTATTTGAGTTTTATTTTCAGGGGGAGGGGTGTCATTATTCTTTTGTTTGTAAGTTGTATTCCTGTGTATTTTCCTTTGAATTTTTTGATTTTATGCTTTATGAGAACTATTGCTGTGTTAGTTTACACATAAGTTTTCCTCTCTTAAGCAGTTTGTGATATATAGCCTTTAAGATTGTTAAATATGCTTATTTATCTCTTTGATTTTTAATCTGATTTCTACCTTGAGAGGTATGATTATGAGCTCTGCTTTCTTTCAATCTGCTATCACCTAGTAGTATACCTTTGCCCATGTTTTATTATTTCCAAATAGGTTCAAGATAAAATTCACATATAGTAAAATTCACCTTGTTAGCTGGACAGTTATATGAATTTGGACAGCTGTAGTCATGTTGCCACAAACACAATCAAGATAATGGAATAACCTTGTGGATCACAACAAACTGGAAAATTCTTAAGGAGATGGGAATACCGGATCACTTTACCTTCCTCCTGAGAAACCTGTATGCAGGTCAAGAAGCAACAGTTAGACTTGGACATGGAACAACTGACTGGCTTCAAATTGGGAAAGGTATAGAACAAGGCTGTATATCATCATCTTGCTTATCATAACTTATATGCAGAGTATATCATGCAAAATGCCAGGCTGAATGAATCACAATTTGAAATCAAGATTACCAGGAGAAATATCAACAGCCTCAGATATGCAGATGATAACCACTCTGATGGCAGAAAGTCAAGAGGAAGTAAAGAGCTTCTTGGTGAGGGTGAAAGAAGAGAGTGAAAAAGCTGGCTTGAAACTCAACATTCAAAAAACTAAAATCATGGCATTCTGTCCCATCACTTCATGGCAAATAGATGGGGAAAAATTAGAAACAGTGACAGATTTTATTTTCTTGAGCTCCAAAATCACTGAGGATTGTGACTGTAGCCATGAAATTAAAAGAGGCTTGCTCCTTGGAAGGAAAGTTATGACAAACCTAGACAGCATATTAAAAAGTAGAGACATCAATTTGCCAACAAAGGTCTAGTCAGTTCAGTTCAATTCAGTTCACTCGCTCAGTCATGTCCAACTCTTTGTGACCCCATGAATTACAGCACGCCAGGCCTCCCTGTCTGTCACCAACTGCCGGAGTTCACTGAAACTCATGTCCATCGAGTCAATGAGGCCATCCAGCATCTCATCCTCTGTCGTCCCCTTCTCCTCCTGCCCCCAATCCCTCCCAGCATCAGAGTCTTTTCCAATGAGTCAACTCTTCGCATGAGGTGGCCAAAGTATTGGAGTTTCAGCTTCAGCATCAGTCCTTCCAAGGAACCCCCAGGACTGATCTCCTTTAGAATGGACTGGTTGGATCTCTGTGCAGTCCAAGGGACTCTCAAGTGTTTTCTCCAACACTACAGTTCAAAAGCATCAATTTTCCAGCGCTCAGCTTTCTTAACAGTCAAGGCTATGGTTTTTCCAGTGGTCCTGTACAGATGTGAGAGTTGGACCATTAAGAAGGCCGAGCACTAAAAAATTGATGCTCTCAAATTGTGGTGCTGGTGGAGACTCTTAAGAGTCCCCTGGAATGCAAGGATATCAAATCAGTCAATCCTAGAGAAAATCAACACTGAGTAGCCTTTGGAAAGACTGATGCTGAAGCTGAAGTTCCAATACCTGGGCCATCTGATGTGAAAATCTGACTCACTGGAAAATACCCTGATGCTGGGAAAGGTTGAGGGCAGGAGGAGAAGGAGGTAGCAGGGGATAAGGTGGTCATTTAGCATCACGGACTCAATGGACATGTGTTTGAGCAAACACCAAGAGACAGTGAAGGACAGGGAAGTCTGGTGTG
The DNA here is from genome assembly GCF_001704415.2 of Capra hircus. NCBI lineage: Eukaryota > Metazoa > Chordata > Mammalia > Artiodactyla > Bovidae > Capra > Capra hircus. The sequence continues at coordinate 47,427,931 of NC_030811.1, forward strand.
CTACAGTCCATGGGGTCATAAAGAGTCAGACACAACTTAGTGACTGAACAGTAACAATAAAATCATGTTGCCACCAATACAGTCAAGACATAACTATCACCACAAAAGCTCCTGTTTTTAGTTAATTATTAACACGCTTCAATTCATTGTTGATTACTGATATGATTTTACCCTAAAGGAAAACTTCTGCTTTTTCATGGATGTTGAGCCTCAATTTTTATCTTCACCTCAGATCAGTTCAGGACTGTGACCACTGAACCTGGGACTAGAGAAGTGTTTGAATCTCCCCAGATCCTTGAGTTTTCCCTCCCCCCCTAAAGGCTTATTTCATCTGACCCTCTAAGTACAACTAATTTATAAACAAGTCCATCTACCACCTCCCCTCTCCCCAGAGTGATATTAAGTTGCAAATTGCCTATTTATTTCATGGAAATACCATTACTCTTCCTTGGTGGTTTCTTCAGGTTGGCAAAATTGAGCAAAAGATACAGATAACCTTTTCAAAAGTAGGGTGAGAGGAGAAAAAGCAGTGGTATGTGTTCAACAACCATCTCTGGGGAAATAAAGGCCTGATTTGTTTTTTCCCAATGACTATAATATAAACATTCCCACAAGGATGGATTTCAAGCTACCAAGAGGTTGCAAACAAAAATTCTGTTTTGGAAAACACTTCATTATGTTTACAAATACTTATCATCCATCATTACCAAAATCACACCATTAAATTCACCTTTTTCCTTCTTTTTCTCGCATCCTACAGAGTATTCTTGGAGAAACAAAAAACTAATCTGACTGCTAGCTTTTCTAACTTCAAATGGACACAACCCCTGTTACTTAGCATAATCATTCCATCAACTGTTCAAAATCCTTTCTGATCAAGTCAAGCCTTCAATCCCATATTCAATATCAGTGGTTTCGGATAGAACATAATTTCCAAAATAAAATGAAATTAAATGAATTAATAAAATAAATATAAGGAAACTTCATATGTGTTTTCTTTCTTGCCATCAATTCCATTTCAAGCTATGTCTGACTCGCTCATTCTTCCCTTAAATATCAGAAACATGAGTGATGCTTTTACTTAATGTCTCGCCGACTATTTTTGCTATTAATTCCTATTACCTATTGTTTATATCTTCAGTTTTACCATTTTCTTTTATTATTTTAGTCTCCTCCACTGCAACTTTTCTCTCTTAACCAAATGTACTTATTGTCCATATTCTTTTAAAACAATCATTTTATATCCAATGCTCAGATTTTGGTTTCTAGTACCATTCTCCATTTCAAGAAACCAGGGCTTCTTGCCTGAGGGTAGACCTGAACAGTAAAAATATAACAAGGGCCTAGTATGTCTAGAAATATCACAAAATAAGAAAGTGCTTAAAAAGTAACTCCATTTGGCCATGTTAAAAAGACACTGAGCAAATCTTGAAAGAGCTCTTAATGGCCAAAGTTAGGGGGATTGTAGTATTGGATTATAACCTAAATTGTAAAATAAACATACATGATGAGTCTGTATTTATTCAATAAATTTATTTATTGAATAAATAAATGAAAAGAAAAGAGACAAAGTTGTCATAAATAGAGGTGGAGTTTAATTTTCATAGCTGTACTTTCACTGAGTATGGGCTGGACTTACTGACTCATTTCTAAATAATAGAAACTGGAAAGGGAAGACTAGTAACTGTATAGCACAAAAACCTAGCAAAGTCTATCTACCTAAGAAACAGGACCAATGATGCCATGTGGGTATCATGTACCCCTAATACAAAGGGATGAAAAATGCATATCATCTCTATAGCATTCTTTCTGACAGTACATAACTCCAGTCTAATCATGGGAAATGATATATCAGACAAAACCAAACTGATGGAAACTCTACGAAATACTTGACTGGCACTCTTTAAAACTGTCAAGGCCACCAAATACAGCAAAGACTGAGAAACCATTAAACACCAGAGGAAACTAAGGAGACAAGATTACTAAATGGCATATGTTAGACTGGATTGCTTTCTGGGAGGGAAAAAATCATATAATGGAAAAAAATGGTAAAATCCTAATAAAATGAAGTATTTCATTAATAGTAAAATATTAGTGGGCTTCCCTGGTAGCTCAGCTGGTAAATAATCCACCTGTAATGAAGGAGACCCTTGTTAGATTCCTGGGTCAGGAAGATCCCCTGGAGAAGGGATAGGCTACCCACTCCAGTATTCTTGGGCTTCCCTGGCGGTTCAGATAGTAAAGAATCCACCTGCAATGTAGGAAACATGGGTTTGATCCCTGGGTTCGGAAGATCCCCTGGAGGAGCATGGCAACCCCCTCCAGTATTCTTCCCTGAAGAATCCCCGTGGACAGAGGAGCCTGGCTGGCTACAGCCCATGGGGTTGCAAGAGTCAGACATGACTGAGCGACTAAGCACAGGACAAAGTATCAGCACAATTTTCTTAGTTTTGAAAAAGGTACATGGCAATGGAAGCCACCAACAATAGGGGAAACTGAAACAGGATGCAGGGTTTATAGCAACTGTAAAACAAAGAATGTGGTTCCCTAAGAATGAAGTCATTAGGCACAGCAGTCACTGACCTACAATACACCCTGAAAGGAATCCAGGGAAAGATTAGGATGAGGCTTTCTGTGCTTTGGGAAAACAAATCCTTAGATAATAAATATTTCAGGAGAAAATTTTTTAAGAACCTGGATTCTTGTATCTTCCCATATAAGAAAAGCACTAACATCATTAACTGAGTTGCTGGTAATTAACAGTATTCTTTTACTGAGATATATGCTTGGTTGCATGTGCTCCTTCACCAAAATCATATCTATATATATATATATATATATATATATATATATATATATCTCAATCCTTTCCCTTTACCTTTTTGGAGCATTTCCTCAGAGCTATCTGAGAGGCTGTCACTCATGGAGTAGTCCTCAGCATAACACTAAAACTCATAGTTCTTATGTTGTATATTTTTATTTCAGCCAACACAAGTCTCTACTCTCTGTGTAATTTTTTTCTGTAAATCTAAAATTACCCCAAAAGAAAAAAAAAATTTTTAACAATTGCTTTATTCTATTATCCCCTCTAGCTATTATCTCTACTCTCCACCTGACAAATAAATCATGGTAATGATGATACAACATTTTAAAATAAATTTTTCTCTGAATACTTTTAATCACAACTACTACATGGAAATATAAATTTAAAAAGCAATATTAAATTTTACAGAGAAAATGGGATGTCACTGAAGGAAACGTCCCCAAAATTTAGTCTTCAAGACTCCCCCAAATAAAGTCAAATATCTATCAAATATCTTAGTTGTAGAAAGAAATAGCACTTATGCAAGGAGCAATAAGTTCTGTATATATAATAACTTCAGATTGGCAGCAAATTTTGGAAATTCACATTACTCATTACTTCGCAATCTCCATCTTTGAAGCAGCAGATTTCATGTTAATATCAAAATGTATTAACAGTTCCTTAGACAATTTTCATCTATTTTTCAACAAAAGCTGTTGAGATAGCTGTAATTCACAAAGAAGTACTATTCAAGGTTAAGAAGAAAAAATGTGGGGCAAGAATAAAATCTTTGTGTCACCAAGTTATATAGCTGATAGCAGCTAGAAAAATACTGCGCAGACCTTCTCAAACTGGCATCTCAGAAATCCTTTGTGTATAACTAGCTGCCTTGATAAACTACAATTACATCTGCAGCAAAAGGTCCTGGAGAGGAAGGGTTTGACCCAGTGAAAATGAAAAAATCCCAAGGCTCTCTTCGAAGGCTATTTGTGTCCATACTTAAATAATTGCAGTATGAGCTCAGCTCCTTTAACCATTAAGGTCTTGAATTCATGTGTTGAACCACAAGTGTGTAAAGTAGGTTAATTCATTCTTGGTAAGATATAAAAAACAATTCAGTAAAAGTAAAACCAAACTTCTATGTAAACATTGTACAAGTGCTGATTTTAAGGTCACTGTCAAATAATTACCCTTTTTTTGTGATAATGAGGTTTATAGGTGATCATTTAAAATTTTAACTCAAAGTTCACTATTAAAATTACACACACAGTTTTGAGTCAAAGAGATATAAAGGCTTGTAATAAGAAAAAGAGCCTTGATATCACTGATATCAATTCTGTTAACCAATTTTGAAATAACCAAATTCAATTAGTTTAGATGATTCTTATAAGATTTTTCCCTTATACAAATTAATTTTATCCTAACAGTAAACATTAGGTTTTAGTACCAGAGGCAGACCTATTATTTCCTTACAGAATGCCTTGCTCAGTTGTCCACATTCTATTTTCATCCACAGGACAAGATGATGGAAGATATCACTTTGCTGCGTGTGTGTGTGTGTGTGTGTGTGTGTGTGTGTGTATGCATGTGTGTGTTAGGGGCAGGAGGTATCTGTATATCTGATTCCAGAAATTATGAAATTGGGAGATTATATAGGAGATATCACATATATTCCCCCTCCCCTCCAGCAAGAGACAGAGGGAAAGACAGTAACAAAGACAAAGAACCTTTCTTAAGGAAAGAGAGGAAGGTATCTACCTCAAATATAGGTTCTTTTCTTTGTGGGAGATAAAATTTTATTGCCCTAATTGCCTTTTAGTGGGAGCAGAGAGTTCCAAGATGAAGGACAAGTGGTTTCTACCCTTAAGGGTATGAAGAGCAGTTTGGGAAAAAAAAAATATTTTCTATCTTCTGTTACACTGTTCAGACCATGCAGACAAATGAAAATATTCACATTACTTCCTGATGTATTCCATATTTCTAAATGATATACAGTTGACCCTTAAACAATGGGGGTTTACAGGATCCACAGTTGATTAAATCTGGAATGGATGTGGAGAAATCCAGGATGCAGGGGACTGACTATGAGTTATAATTCATTTTTAACTGTGGGGAGGATAAGTACCTCTAACACCTCTCCTCAGTGCCCCCCCCACTGCCCCACTGAAATATTCAAGGGTCCAATGTCCAATGCGTTAGTCATTAAATCATGTCTGACTCTTTGCAACCTCTGTCCATGGGACTCTCCAGGCAAGAATACTGGAATGAGTGGCCATTTCCTTCTCCAGGGGATCTTCCTGACCCAGGGATCGAACCTGGGTCTCCTGCATTGCAGGCAGATCCTTTACTGTCTGAGCCACCAGGGAAGCTATATTTATATTGCTATTTCTAACTTCTAACATTTTAGTTACTACTATTGGCACCTCATTCTTTCTTGACCCCCCTAAATGAATATTCCAATTACCTATAACTCTCAGTGTAGTTATATCATTATTTTAGTTCAGTATTCAGTATTTATACTGTTATTACTATGTATATAATACTCACTATTGAGGCACGCATGTGCATGCATGCTTATGACTGTTATCCATTGGGTTCCCAGATGGTACTAGTGGTAAAGAATCTTCCTGCCAATGCAAGAGATTCAAGAGATGTGTTCTATCCCTAAGTTGGAAAGATCCCCTGAAGAAGGAAATGGCAACCCACTCCAGTATTCTAGCTTGGAAAATTCCAATTTAATGCCCAATAATAGTATTCTTTGGAATTAATATTTTTTCCTTAGTTTTCTATTTTTTTTTTACAGATTTAATCTATAAGTACATTTTCTAAGCCTACCCTCTCCCATCAGTTGTGTCTTCAGTTATGTTAAAAAGTCAAGATAATCTATCAAGTTTGCCTTTCTGAAGAACTCTTCTGAAGAATTATGACTTGCTACAGTCTCAAGTAAGAGCCCTCTAGCCCTGAACCATACGGATCCGTGGCGGCCACCACTGCTGTCTTAATTCAAAGTCTCTCTACTTCTCTGTTTACAGCTAAAGGGGGATAAAATGTGGCCTCTGATCTCAGACTCACCTTGCACTGATACAATTCCATCTCATGTTCTCTCTGCATGTCTTTTTGTCCTTTCACTTGGTACCTTAGCCTACACTCAAATGTGGGCCAGAATTGAGGAGTTAACTTCCCAGGGCTAACATTGAACAAATGGAAAAGAGACATAAATATGGAGAATGGACACAGAGGGGGAAAGGGAGGATGAGATAAATTGGGAGAGTAGGACTGATGTATATGCACCACTGTGTTTGGTGCAGTTCAATTGCTCAGTAGTGTCCAAATCTTTGCGATGCCATGAACTGAGCACACCAGGCCTCCCTCTCCATCACCAGCTCCCGGAATTCACCTAAACCCAAGTCCATTGACTCGGTGATGCTATCTCATCCTCCCTTCACCTTCTGCTTTCAATCTATGCCAGCATCAGGGTCTTTTCAAATGAGTCAGTTCTTCGCATGAGGTGGCCAAAGAATTGGAGTTTTAGCTAAACATCATTCCTTCCAATGAACACCCAGGACTGATCTCCCTTAGGATGGACTGGTTGGATTTCCTTGCAGTCTAAGTAACTCTCAAGAGTCTTCTCCAGCACCACAGTACAAAAGCATCAATACTTCAGCACCCAGCTTTCTTCACAGTCCAACTCTCACATCCATACATGACCACTGGAAGAACCATAGCCTTGACTAGATGGAACTTTGTTGGCAAAGTAATGTCTCTGCTTTTGAATATGCTATCTAGGTTGGTCATAACTTTCCTTCCAAGGAGAAAGCGTCTTTTAATTTCATGGCTGCAGTCAACATCTGCAGTGATTTTGGAGCCCAAAAAAATAAAGTCAGCCACTGTTTCCTCTGTTTCCCCATATATTTGCCATGAAGTAATGGGACTAGATGTCATGATCTTCGTATTCTGAATGTTGAGCTTGAAGCCATCTTTTTCACTCTCCTCTTTCACTTTCATCAAGAGGCTTTTTAGTTCCTCTTCAATTTCTGCCATAAGGGTGGTGTCATCTGCATATCTGAGGTTATTGATATTTCTCCCAGCAATCTTGATTCCAGCTTGTGCTTCTTCCAGCCCAGTGTTTCTCATGATGTACTCTGCATAGAAGTTAAATAAGCAGGGTGACAATATACAGCCTTAATGTACTCCTTTTCCTATTTGTAAACAGTCTGTTGTTCCATGTCCAGTTCTAACTGTTCTTTCCTGACCTGTCTACAGATTTCTCAACAGGCAGGTCAGGTGGTCTGATATTCCCATCTCGTTCAGAATTTTCCACAGTTTGTTGTGACCCACACAGTCAAAGGCTTTGGTATATTCAATAAAGCAGAAATGGATGCTTTCTGGAACTCTCTTGCTTTTTCCATGATCCAGCAGATGTTGGCAATTTGATCTCTGGTTCTTCTGCCTTTTCTAAAACCAGCTTGAACATCTGGAAGTTCATGGTTCACATATTGCTGAAGCCTGGCTTGGTGAATTTTAAGCATTACTTTACTAGCGTGTAAGATGAGTGCAAATGTGGAGTAGTTTGAGCATTCTTTGGCATTGCCTTTCTTTGGGATTGGAATGAAAACTGACCTTTTCCAGTCCTGTGGCTACTGTTGAGTTTTCCAAATTTGCTAGTATATTGAGTGCAGCACTTTCACAGCATCATCTTATTGGATTTGAAATAGCTCAACTGGAATTCCATCACTTCCACTAGATTTGTTCGTAGTGATGCTTCCTAAGTCCAACTTGACTTCACATTCTATTCTAGGGGACTGATCACACCATCATGATTATCTGGTCATGAAGATCTTTTTTGTACTATTGTGTGTAAAATATTAATAGATAATGGGAAGCTGCTGAATAGCACAGGGAGCTCATCTCGGTGCTCTGTGATGACCTAGAGGGTTAGGATAGAGGAAAGTGGTGAAGGGAGGTTCGAGAGGGAAAGAACCTATGTATACATATAGCTAATTCACTTCGTTGTACAGCAGAAACTAACAGAACATTGTACAGCAATTATACTCCAATAAAAATAAATAAATAATGGGTTTCCTCTACAACTAGAGATAACAAGTTGATATCAAGAAATAACTAAAACCTGACACTTCAGAGAAATTTTATTTGCAAATCAGCTGTCTTTACCACAACTGATAATAGAAGTCAGCTTTCTTAGGTCTGCTAGGTCATTTCCACTTGTCTGTGTACTTTCCAGTTAATAAAATTCTGTTACTTTTTCTCTCTCCTCATCCACCTTTTTTCAACTTGTTTTATACCCATTTTAAAAATCCCATTACTATTATTTTAGTGGCATTTCAGGAGGAGGTGATATAAATTTGTGTGCCCAATGTCAGTTTTAGCTGGATATGCTAAATGCTTTCCAAGTCAATAAAATGTTCTTACTCTATTTGGCAGAAATATCTATTATATTTTCTTTATCTTCTTAAACAGGGTTTATCATAAATAATTTTACCTTTTCTGAGAATTCATGCTAATTTAATACATCAATTATAGTGCTTTGATATAAGAAATGATATCCTCAAGATTTTATTTCATAATGTGCAATGTTACTTATACTAAATGATCTTCAATTTTTCTAATTTTTCTTGCTTTTTACTTCTCTTCTCTAATTCTTTATTTTTAATCAATTTTTGTAATATATCATTACCAACAGGATGAACTTGTGGTTTCTAGTCTACCTTATTTTACATACAACTTTAAAAATTAGGTTGGCTCCAAAATCACTGCAGATGGTGACTGCAGCCATGAAATTAAAAGATGCTTACTCCTTGGGAGGAAAGTTATGACCAACTAGACAGCATATTCAAATGCAGAAACATTACTTTGCCAACAAAGTCCATCTAGTCAAGGCTATGGTTTTTCCAGTGGTCACGTATGGATGTGACAGTGTGACTGTGAAGAAAGCTGAGTGCCAAAGAACTGATGCTTTTGAACTGTGGTGTTGGAGAAGACTCTTGAGAGTCCTTTGGACTACAAGGAGATCCAACCAGTCCATTCTGAAGGAGATTAGCCCTGGGTGTTCTTTGAAGGAATGATGCTAAAGCTGAAACTCCAATACTTTGGCCACCTCATGGGAAGAGTTGACTCATTGGAAAAGACTCTGATGCTGGGAAGGAATGGGGGCAGGAGGAGAAGGACGACAGAGGATGAGATGGCTGGATGGCATCACCAACTCCATGGACATGAGCTTGAGTGAACTCCAGGAGTTGGTGATGGACAGGGAGGCCTGGTGCTGCAATTCATGGGGTTACAAAGAGTCAGACACAACTGAGCGACTAAACTGAACTGAACTACAAAGGAATAGGACAAATTAAAGCTTTTTCATGATTACATTTTTGGAGGTCCACCATCCTCAACTCTTATTCTCTTGGCTTAGGAGTTGACAATTATTTTTAATGTGATTTGCATCATTATAATATAGTCTGACTAAATTAGGCCTTGTTGTACCTTAATAACAAAAATAAAGATGATAACAGTGGCATATATAATAATTCCTAAAATTTATTGATGACTCCCAAGTGTCAAGCATTGTTTCACATGCCTTACATGCATGTCTCATTACAATCCTATAAAGTAGCAAGTATTATCATCTGTACTATGGTACAGAGAAGACAACAATGGACTAGAGAAACAATATCACCTGTTCTTAGAGTAAATAAACATGTATCTTCGATTTTACTTTCAGTCTGAGTATAAAATCTCTGTTCTGCCGTTACCAGTCTATACTGACTCTGCAAATCATCATACTAAAAGTTATAAATGGACAATGGGTATCATTATTAGATTTTCATATAATTTATAAAGCTTGGCTCATGACATGTGAGATCACAGACTAAGATTGACTCTTTGACAAGAAGCTCAATAAAAATAAATCTTGTTGGGTAATGGCTGCTAATCACCAACCCTATAATATACAAACTTGCTGAGTGTCACACAGAATTTTATATAAAAGCTGTTTAACATCTACTATTATACTTCTTAAATCAAGGAAATATACATTTATTAACAGTTCATAGTATGTTAAACCATGTGCTGCTGCTGAGGTCCCAACAAAAACTTGTGAATAGAAAATAAAGAAGATATGTATCCTCTGCCTTCAAGGCACTTACAATCTAATTGGAAATAAAAAACTCATATGAAAAATGTAGGAACTTTACAATATCATAAAAGTTTTAAAGCTTTGAAATGCCTGCAGTACATCATGTGTTTAGGAGAGCTGAGGCAGGAATAAGCTGAAATAGCTGGTAGAGCACAGTCTGAAAGGTTATGCAGCTTTCAGATTGATGAAAAGGAGTTCAAAGGTTTGCTCATCAGGAAAAGATGTCTAATAAAAGACAGAAATGATATAATACAGTTGTAGTGCAGAGAAGGTAAACAACAAAGAGGACTCTACCTATAACAGGAGAATTTGAGGAATACAGTTGGAGAAGAAAGGGAAGGTAATATGGAGAAATGTCTTGCATAGGGAACCATTCTATAAATACTGGCCAGAATTGAAGATGCCTAGAAATCAGGCTGAGGAACATGGGCAGTATCCCTTGACAGAAGATCTTAAGTTCTTTCTAAGAGGAATGATGTAATGAATCCTGAGGTTTATGGGGGAAAAATAATCATAAAGTAATATGAAGGGAAAATTAGGAAGAAGGACTGATATCACAGCTAACATCAGTTAGGAATAAAACATAGAAATGTGAGTTTAGGTTATAACTGCCTAGATACACGAAAATGAAGAAATAGAAAATTTTCTATAAAGGAAGAATTGAAAAGTTTTATAGGGACTTCCCTGGTGGCTCAGACGGTAAAGCGTCTGCCTACAATGTGGAGACCGGGTTCAATACCTGGGTGGGGAAGATCTCCTGGAGAAGGAAATTGCAACCCACTCCAGTATTCTTGCCTAGAAAATCTCATGGACGGTGTAACCTGGTAGGCTACAGTCCTTGGGGTGGCAGAGTCGGACATGACTGAGCAACTTCACTTTCCCCTACAGTGGAGGCACAGAGTTTTAACCGCTGGATCACCAGGGAGGTCCCAGGATATATAACATCTTAGTCATCCCCACAGAACAGGCTCCATGCCCCTCTAAAGTGAATTAGTATTTTGATCTGGACTCAGCTGGTGATGCTGGGATCTTTGCCAGAGGATCTGGAGACCAGTTTAATAATTACATGTATTACATGTTGCTTGTGTTGTCATGTGTCGTCACTCAGTTGTGTCTGACTATTTGTGACCCCATGGACTGTAGCCTACAAGGGCTACATGGGATTTTCCAGGCAAGCGTACTGGTGTGGGTTGCCATTTCCTTCTCCAGGGGATCTTCCCGACCCAGGGATCGAACCCAGGTCTCCTGCATTGCAGGCAGACACTTTACTCTCTAAGCCACCAGGGAAGGGGCTTGTAATTTAGGTAAACAAACTTAAAAAATAAACTCAAGACTGCCTAGAATGAAAGAAATCTTATCAAACACATAAATACAATTATTAATTTGAGCCTACCCTGGAAAACAGAATAAAATGTCATAGTGAATTACATGGAAAATCCAAGTATTATTTATTCATCTAATTAACCACTCATTTAAGCACTTATCAGGTGGCTCAGATGGTAAACTATCTACCTGCAGTGCTGGAGACCTGGGTTCGATCCCTGGGTTGGGAAGATCCCTTGGAGAAGGAAATGGCAACCCATTCCAGTACGCTTGCCTGGAAAATCTCATGGACAAGGGAGCCTGGTAAGCTACCATCCACAGGGTCACAAAGAGTCAGACACGACTGAGTGACTTTACTTACTTACTTCAGCAAATAGCATATTCATTCAACAAATCTTACATGTACTATACTGCATGCCAGATATTGTACTAGGTACTGAAGATAGAAAAACAGTAAAACAATATCCTTCGCCAAGAGGCTCATGGATTGGTCAAAAAGGTAACTTGGGGTGCTAGGAAATCACAAAGGGGAGGCACTTTCCCATGTCACCTCAGAACTGGACAAGACAAAAAGTGTGTAGGACTCTGATGTGGAAAAATAAAAAATGGTGTTATAATTTAAGTGACATTAACTTCGTTCTTTCTCTCTCACCCTAGACTCATTTTTTTAAACTTCTTTCTTTATACCTAATTTCCAATCCATTAGAGAATCTTAATGGGTCTACCTTCTCAACCTATACCAAATTGGATTTTTTCTCACATTCTCCATGGCTATATAGGAACCTAGCTTGAGTTTCAATAATCTCACATGTGGATTATGGTAAGTCTTCTCACTGGTCTCTTGCCTCCATCTTTGGTGTCCTAGCGTCTATTTTCCACCCAACATTCAGAACGAGCCTTCTGAAGTTAAGTCAGAACTTTTAACTCAACTGGTCAAAACCTACACTCATTGGAAGTATAATGCAAAGTTCTAACAATGCCCTATAAAGCCCTACATAGAGTACATTTGTCTCCAACTTCCTCTCCATTCCCCATTCCAACTTTACGTGGACCGTATCACCTCCTTACCATTCCCCAGCAAACTAAGCACACTCCCGCCCTAGGGTTTCATGTTTGCTGTTCTTTCTGCATGGAATGTTCTTCCTTAAATAACTTCTTCTCGTATATCTTTTTCTCTTTGCATAAATGTCACTAAATGTGGATGTCTTTTTCTAACTATCGTCTGCAAATAGCATCCCCCATAAATCTCTAGTCTTATTATTTCTTTCTTCTTTGTTTATCATGTATATAGTTGTTTACTCTTTGTCTCACCTTGCCAGAACAAAAATTCCACAAGTGCAGAAATTTGTGATATTTTGTTTGCTGCAATATCCCTAGAAGAATGCCTGGCATATAGTATGCCCACAGTCAGCATGTGTTGAATTAGTGAGTCAAATGCAAATGATACGGGCTTAGGTTTTATTTTTTTTTTAGCCTACTTAAGTGGGCAAGTAAACAAAGGATAAATATTTATGAGATAACCCTTTTTTTTTTTTTTGTAGTCAGTGAGTGTAACTTGTAACCCCTCTAAGGTTTAAGGAGCCTATGTGTTACTATTTTTTATTTTAACATTTGAATAGGGTTTTACTGATATTTAGAACTAAAAGGTCATACAAATCATTTTAGGAAAATTTTAAAACAAATAAGAATGCTTTTTTAAAAAAATCAGCTATATTTATCCATGGCTAAAAACATCTCCATGTGAGTGTCATACTATACAGAAAATTGTATGCCCTGATTTCACAGCCTATTATTAGGTTTTCCTTTGTGTTATGTACTTAAGGTTCTTGGAAACTAATACGTGCGTGGATGTATGTGTGCTTCCATACTAACTGGTTTCTAGAAGTGATCCATCAATATACACTTTGACAGGCACAATCTCACCTTGACCTTAACTGGGAATTGAGAGGCAAAGTAGTTGGAGCGGCTGACAGCTCAAAGTCAAAGCCAGAACATCCACAGTCTAGTCTCAGGTCACCACTTAGCTTTGTGACTTTGGGAGACTTACATAATATCTTAATGCTTTGATTTTTTTAGTTATAAAAAGAAGAGAATAATGGTACCAAACTCATAAGTGTATCATGAAAATTACATTGAGTGAATATATGCAAAGTGCTTAGGAAAGTGCCTAGCAAATATTTAGTATGTATAAATATTAGCTAAGAATGGGAAGAAAGCAAAATTCAATATTATTTGTATACATTTCAAATGTTTACAAATATGGAGGAAGAGTGATAATATCCCACAACATATTTCTTTGATTATAAATGATATTGAATAACTTGATTTCCTGACCATTTTCATTCCTTTTAAATTCATATATTTAAGTCCTTCATCATTACTTATTCATTTGTAAGATATATATATATATTGAGATTAGCTCTTCACATATTTATTAAAATATTTCTCTAGTTACATTATTTGTTCATAACTATCATGTATTATATTTGTAATGTACCAAATTTTTTAAAGATGCATGTTGTCAAACTCATTTTATGCTTCTATATTTTCTGCAGTATTCTATGATTTAAAATTTTTCTTTAGTTCTCCATTTGGAAATTAAAGTACGGTATGATGTGAAATTTTATTTTGAATTTCTCTTGAACAAAATTTCTCAATATCATTTACTTAAAAATATGCAGCCGCAGACACTCTTACAATCCTTCCTTCATATTATTTGTATGTATATATATGTACACATATAAAGTTAAATTTATATTTATACATATAAATTTAAACATATCAAGTTTATGTGAACTATATATATATATATATACACAGACGATTTTAAGTTTTATATCAATATTTGTGGAGTAAATAAATAAATATGAGTTGAATCAAGCATAAGGATAAAAATGGCATTAGACTGGTTTTCTTTTGTCTGTCCAATTGAAGCTAAATATTTCCTTCGTAGAGGAACTTTCAATACAAAATTCCAATTAAAAGTAGACAGCAGTGTATGAGAACCTCCTGCTGCATTTGCTGCATGTAAATTATCTGGCAGCGCTAATAGCTTCATACACTCAATGTGATCGTGCATGAGTCTGTTACTAATAAGCCCGCTCAAATAAACTGGCTAACATATAGCACAATAAATAGAACAGTTAGAAATGTCATGGGGTCAATCCAAGCATTTGTGAGATTCTAATCTTTGTTTCTAACCATTTGGGCTTGTTTTCCTGCTGCTGTTTCTAAAGCCCACACTCTTATTAGCACTGAAAGGATGAGAGGTTTTCAAAGAGTCGTGTAGAAGGCCTGCTGCTGATCACTTGCCCTTATACCTTTAATGAACCTGAATATTTAAAATTAAGTGAATTTTAAATTCAGTGTCTTGAACTCATTTCAAAATGAAATTACAGATTTTATTTCTAGTGCTTCAGTTGTTAGAAATGGATAAATGAATGAATAAGTGAATGTATGAATGAATCAATCAATAGGTTGTCCACTGCTTGCATATATTTTTAGACAAGATGACTGCAAGTAAGCTGCTCAAGGCCCCTCCAGGAGGATGGCACAGCATGCCTCTAGGCAGCCAGGAGAAGATATGGCAGGGCTAAGACTAGGTCTAGGAGACATAAGCAATAAAGTAATTAGCCTCCAATTAAAATAAATAAATAAATTTTAAAAAATTAAAAAAAAATGAAGTTAACGGCTCTTGCATCCACATCATATAATCTTCTTAGTTCATTCTGGCCAATTGTTCCCGGTCAAATATGCTATGGTAAGAAGAGCTTGTCTCCTACACAATTTTTGATGCAACCTAACAAGCAACTCTAATGTTCATTTTCTTTTTGTGGCAAGATGTCTTTGGTGTTTCTGGTAAATTTATGTATGTCAGTGGGCAATTTTTCCGAGTTTCACTTTTTTTTTTTTTTTTGGTGGGGGGTGGCATTTAGATTTGTGATAGATTTGTCCAAACAAATGTTGAAGCAATAAAGGACTAATTTGTTATATCTTCTTGAGGTATATACTACATCATTTCATAACACAAATAGACTCCAATTAGGGCAACACAGAGAATGTGCGGTTTTAAAAGAAAGGTATGCATTTTATAAAATGATGCTAATACCCAGTTTGCTAATTAGGAATACAGTCTCAAAGAGCAATTTAGAGAGACATATGTCATTCAAAACTCCTTACCAAATAAAGAAACTGTCATGGCATTTTACCACGTTTAATCATCAGATAATGACATATTTTCACAGTAGAGTGATATCCAGGTATCACATTATTTTCAAAGGGTCCAGAGCAAACTATAACAGAAAATTGGGGAATTTGCTGATATGGCCATCAATGGCTAGGAGAAAAATATCAAAGTCATTCAAAGTTGTGCTTGTAGAGACTCCTAATCCTGCGCTCTTTCCAAGTACAGTCACATCATAGCTCTCTCCAAGTACAGTCACATCATAGCTAAAAGATAAGAATATAGTAAAGGCTCTGAGTGAACTTCAAATAGGGCTCTTACATATGAACCATGTCCACAGGCCATATGCAATCAAGAATTCTATGTTCCCAGGAGAAATGTATTTTAATTATTGATTATGACCAACTTATAAAGAACTCACGATCAAGGCTGCTTCTGCAGATGCCAAATTATCTCTCACCAAGGAACATTTCAAACTTAAATACTTCACATTGTAATATCTGTTATCTTTTGTATTCTCATTAAGGCTTTCTAGGATTCTGAAATGATTGCTCTTTTGCTGATGTGTTAACCATCAGTTTAGTTCAGTTCAGTAGCTCAGGCAGGTTCAACTCTTTGCGACCCCATGAACCACAGCACGCCAGGCCTCCCTGTCCATCACCATCTCCCGGAGTTCACTCAGACTCATGTCCATCAAGTCAGTGATGCCATCCAGCCATCTCATCCTCTGTCGTCCCCTTCTCCTCCTGCCCCCAATCTCTCCCAGCATCAGGGTCTTTTCAAATGAGTCAGCTCTTCACATCAGGTGGCCAACGTATTGGAGTTTCAGCTTCAAGATCAGTCCTTCCAATGAACACCCAGGACTGATCTCCCTTAGGATGGACTGGTTGGATCTCCTTGCAGTCCAAGGGACTCTCAAGAGTCTTCTCCAACACCACAGTTCAAAAGCATCAATTCTTCAGCGCTCAGCCTTCGATCCAACTCTCACATCCATACATGACCATTGGAAGAAATATAGCCTTGACTAGATGGACATTTGTTGGCAAAGCAATGTCTCTGCTTTTGAATATGCTATCTAGGTTGGTCACAACTTTCCTTCCAAGGAGTAAGCATCTTTTAATTTCATGGCTGCAATCACCATCTGCAGTGATTTTGGAGCCCCCCCAAATAAAGTCTGACACTGTTTCCACTGTTTCTCCATCTATTTGCCGTGAAGTGATGGGACCGGATGCCATGATCTTTGTTTTCTGAATGTTGAGCTTTAAGCCAACTTTTTCACTCTCCTCTTTCACTTTCATCAAGAGGCTCTTTAGTTCTTCTTCACTTTCTGCCATAAGGGTGATGTCATCTGCATATCTGAGGTTATTGATATTTCTCTGGGCAATCTTGATTCCAGCTCGTGCTTCTTCCAGCCCAGTGTTTCTCATGATGTACTCTGCATAGAAGTTAAATAAGCAGGGTGACAATATACAGCCTTGATGTACTCCTTTTTCTATTTGGGACCAGTCTGTTGTTCCATGTCCAGTTCTAACCATCAAGGTAACCATCAGGTAACAAAAATAAAGGATGTAGCAGATAATAAATTACAGCATTATTTTTTCACTTTACTACACCAGGAACACAAGTGAAAAGAGAGAAATAGGAAATCAGACCATTCAATGGAATCTTAACCTCACCTATGGTTCAGAAAATGTAGAGGTTGCCCAGTAATACACACCACTAACAACACACATGACTGTCTGGTAAGAGTCACCAACAACAACTCAAGACCATAACATAAGGATTGCCTGATCCTGCACTGCTACTCCACAGAGAGAGGTATGCTTGGGCTGCAGAGCTGGACCTGCTGAAAGGGAACAGAGCTCCATACTACTTTCCATGTTTATGGGACAGCCAAAGAAGGGCATCCCTTGGACTGTAAAAAGATCAGACCAGTCAATCTTAAAGGAAATGAGTCCTGAATATTTATTGGAAGGATGATACTGAAGCTGAAACTCTGATACTTTGACCACCTGATGTGAAGAACTGACTCATTTGAACAGACCCTGATGCTGGGAAAGACTGAAGGCAGGAGGAGAAGGGTATAACAGAGGATGAGATGGTTGGATGGCATCATAACTAGATGGACATGAGTTCGAGCAAGCTCTTGGAGTTGGTGAAGGACAGGGAGGCCTGGCGTGCTGCAGTCCATGGGGTCACAAAGAGTCAGACACGACTGAGTGACTGAACTGAACTGAAGGAAGGGGGATGGGACATCCAATTTTCTGTGTAACGAAGAGATCTCAAAATTTCTAACCCAGGAAATAGTCTCAAGGTTACTCAAGATCTTATAATGGCCCCACTATTGACATTAGACAGAAGCTTTGTTTCTCTTCATAAACACCTCCATCAAGCCACCAAAATAAAACTGATGAAAAGGAAGACGATGGTGTCAGGAACACAAAAATCCATAACTTTCTTACCCCAATTAAAAAAAGACACCATTCTCAGGTTCAGATTCAGTACTGATGAACTGACCTGTTTTATTGACCCCAGAAAAATTATTTCTTGATGCTAGTTTGTCTCACAGAAAGACATTTTTCAGAATGACAAGAAGTTATGAACTTCTGATTCTATGCATACGACAATAAATAATGGCCATTGGTTTCTGCTCCTGATTCTTCATTTTACAGCCTTCATCTTACAGCCTTCACAATTTTACTCCATGGCACACAGAGAAAATGATAATACCTATGCTACACACTGGACCAAATTCTACCGGATAGTAGAATAGGTAAGAGGAACTTAGTACAAAAATTCATTAGGCGTTCTTTATATTAAATAATTAGAATAAAAATAATGAGAAATAATTAATAGACAAGTTAAACTTTGAATTTATATAAAACTGTCAAAGAAAATCTGAAATTCAAATTTAAGGGAGAAACTTAGGATTGTTTTCATGTTCATAATTTTTTTACGCTTGGAATGTCTACACACAATTTCTGATTGACGTATTTTAATAATGATGTCTTCAAATTTATTGCAGTCAACACTGATGAGAAATTTTTGCACACATGATAGCAAATTGCAGAAGTGTATTATTGCTTTACTGCTTTGTTGATGAATATTTTTTTTCCAGTAACATGATTTCTGATAAGTTTATTTCCTATCATTGTATTTCAGAGTGTGATCATTCTTCAGTTTTAATAGTTCTTGTTTTCTCAGTGAAACATGAAATTTAGAAAATCTTGAGATAATTCAAAATGGATTTAAATTGCAGTAGAAGTTTTTCATATTAAATATTTAAAATAATGATAAAGAGACTCCCAAGATCAGTTCTGACATGCAAAGTGATTGGAAATTGTCACTCCCATTGTTAACAACAAGAAAGCTAGGCACACTGAAAATCAATGACTTGTTTTGAATCATTAGAGAAATGATGTCATATCACAAGACAAACTAAAACCCTAATATCTGACGAGATATGCATACCAAGAAACACAGACTTGATCTGCTTACTGAGAGCAGATGCCTGCAGAGCCAAATATCAGTAATTTTGATAAAGGCTGAATAATCCTAGCTTGTCCATTAAAACAAAAAGAAGTACAAGTTACACAGTTTAGGAAGTTAAAAAATTAGATCAGTTTTATTTATAGACAGCATGATTATTTATGTATACAATCCCTAAGAATTTACCAAAAATTCCTGGGACTAATAAGCAAGAATGCAAAACCTAATGATACAAAGTGAACAAACAAAATTCAATTCCTTTACTGTATTTCAGTAACAACTGGAATTTGAAGTTTAATAAGCAATACCATTTACCATGGGTTGCAAAGAGTCAGACGTGACTGAGCATCTAACACTTCCACTTTTCCACCATTACCATAACATTCAAAAACTGAAGTACTTGTTATTAGTCTAATAGAATAGCACATCATCTGTAACGAAAACTAAAAGAAAAATGTTGAAGAAAGAAGTTGAGGGAAATTTATAATGATGGAGAAATATTCTATATTCATGGATTGGCAGATTCAGTATCAATTAAAGGAGCACATCATAGCTATAACTTACACAGCTGAGTTTTTCCCAACTTGATTTAATTGAATCCCAACCAGAATTCCAGTTGGTTACTTTGTAGATACTCATAAACTAATTCTAAAACTTCTATGGAAAAGCAAACGAGCTAGAATTGTTAACACAATACTGAAGAAAAATGCAGTTGAGGAACTTATGCTACTTCATTTAAATACTTAATATAAAGTTCTAGGAATTGAGACAGCATGTCATTGGAGAAAGAACAAATAGGAAAATCAATGGAACAGAACAGAAAGCCCAGAAATAAAACTGTAATTCAATGGAGAAAGGATAGTCTTTTTTTTCAATAAATGATGCTAGAATAATTGGACATCCATAAATAAACAAAATCTTTAAACTTTTGCATGTCCTTGACACAGCCCTTACATCTTACACAAAAATTAACTCACAATGAAATTTTAGAGCAAAATGTAAAACAAACAAACAAACAAAACTATAAAACCTCTAGAAGAAACTTTGGAAAGAATCTGTTACCTTGGGTTTGATAATAAGTTTTTAGGTAAAATATCAAAAGCACAATCCAATTAAGAAAAATAGTAGTAATTTGGACTTCGTTAAGACTAAAGTTTCTGTTGTGTAATAGATACTGATTAGAAAATAAAAAGGTAAGCCACAGACTGAGAGAAAATATTTGTAGAATACCAATTTGATTTCAAAAACTTATAGACAAATTATAAAAAGAACACTTAAAACTCAACAATAAGAAAGCAAACAACCAAATTAAAAAACAAGCAAAATGATCTAAAAATACATCTCGATAAAAAAGATATTTAAAAATATAATTTGTCATCATAAAAGTTAAAACTAAAATATCAAGATACCACTAAACAACTGTTAACACCTGCTAAAATACATTTGACAATGCTAAATTGTCAAAGGTGTAGAGCAACAAGAACTCTCATTCCTTGCTGCTGAAATGCAAAAGTGCGTAGCTACTTTGAAAGATCATTTATCTGCTTCTTACAAAACCAAACATAATCTTACCACGTGATCAAGTAATTGTGCTCCTAGTTACTTGCCCTACTGTTCTCAATTCTTAATTCTACACAAAATCCTGCACTAGAATGTTTATAGTAGCTTTATTCATAGTTGTCAAAAATTAGTAGCAGGCAAGATATTCTTCAATGGGTGAATGAATAAGCAAATTATGGTACATACATATAATGAAATATATAAAATATTAGTCAGCAATTAAAATAAATGAGCTATCAAGCCATGTAAATAACAAGGATGAGTCTTAGCTGCATATTTCTAGTAAAAGCAGCCAGTCTGAAAAGGTTATGTACCGTATGCCTCATTTATATGATGTTTGGGGAAACATCCCTGGGATGGTAAATAATCAGTGACTGCAAGGGTTCAATGGAAGAGAGGAGGGATGAATAGGTGGAACACAGGATATTTTTAAAGTGGTAAAACTCTTCTGAGTGGTACTGTAATGGTAGCTTCGCACATGGATTTGTGAAAATCCCATAGTACTTCACAGCATACAGAACAGAGTGAAACCTAATGGATACATACTTTAAAAAATCATTTAGGAGGTTGGGAAAATCCCAAGAGAGAATACAGACAGTGAAAAATAATATAAGTGTGTCACAAGTGAGAGGTTTCCCAAGTGGTGCTGGTAGTAAAGAACCTGCCTGCTAATACAGGAGACATAAGGGACATGGGTAGAATTCCTGGATTGGGAAGATTCCCTGGAGGAGGGCATGGCAACCCACTCCAGTATTCTTGCCTGGAGAACTCCATGAAGAGAGACCTGGTGGCCTATAGTCCATGGGGTTGCAAAGAGTCAGACACAACTGAAGTAACTCAACACACACGCACAACATCACAAAAGTACAAAACAATCTCACTGAAGTGGATTGGGAAAAAGTATGCTCACCTAAGTATTGAATAATTTTCCAAATGAGCAGAGGCAGTAAGACTAACATCAAAATGGACAGTACACAAGCACTATTCCAGAGTTGATAATGTTACTTTTTTTCCCTCCACAGGAGCAACAATCTAAATTGTTTTTAGATTAACAATTTAAAAATTCCAATCCAAATTAAATATTATTAGGAAGCACTTTAAACTTCATTATTCCAAAGCTGAATTTTGACTGTGAATCCCCAAGACTTTTCAGTATACATATATAATCTTTGTATTGGTCTGTAATTTTATTTGAATGTTACAAAATTTTCAGTAGGTAAGTCATTTCTGAAAGCCAATAACTCTCTTTCAATCATATCTCATGATAATCACACCAGTGTATTCACCACCCACAAATATACATACACCAGTTCTTTTAATTTACAAACTCTTGACAAATTTCTTTCCTTTTATAATCAGCATATTTCATATGAAGCAGTAGAGTATGGTGTTCTGATCCTATTTCTTTAAATAAAGCTGAAGATAGAATTGGAATATTGAAGCTTATATTTTAACAGATTCATCATTTTGACAACATTATTTAATGTGGATTTCAGAACTCCAGGCAAATCTTTATATATAAGAGATTCTCTGAGAAGAAAAATGTAATACTTCAGTTTCAGAGTTTGCAAATTGAACATAATGTGTAAACTTTCCACATCGCTGCTGCAACATTAACTGCAAACTTTTGCAGTGTTTCAACATGCTGCTATTTTGTTTTACAAAGGATTCATCTACATGTGAATAC
Source organism: Capra hircus (assembly GCF_001704415.2). Classification (NCBI taxonomy): domain Eukaryota; kingdom Metazoa; phylum Chordata; class Mammalia; order Artiodactyla; family Bovidae; genus Capra; species Capra hircus. Next base: position 47,450,123 of record NC_030811.1, read on the forward strand.
GTCATCTCTAAAGTTTACTCTATTGTTTCTTTCAAATCATATTTATTTTTTCTCGGCATTTTCCTTCAGAGATTCTAAATGAGATGTAAGAAGAATTAACTTTTCCAAGGCTGATTCCATGCAGCCTAGTCTTCCTGAGCATGTTGGGTAAATGCAGAGTAGGATTAATAGAAAACTCAAATGCACTATAGAAGAGAGGTACAGACAAGCAGTAAGGAATTTAATTCTGTGAGAAAGCTGAGGTGGTGTGGATTAGGGTTGGAAGCTAGGGATTTGTTACAGCATATATTTACAACTGCAAAGCACGGGCCCCAGTCTCTAATCTTGGGGTCTCTGATTATTGTGCTCTCCTAATGGAAAATATTACTGTGGCAGAGCAGGGATGATGAGAAAAACTCTATCACTTAATAGAGCTGTGACTACAATCCTCAGCCCAAGGTCCAGGTCATGCAATGGTTCTTCAGCCAGGGGACCATCTCTGATCAGGGTATCGGCTGCTGCTGCTGCAGCTAAGTCACTTCAGTTGTGTCCAACTCTGTGTGACCCTATAGACGGCAGCCCACCAGCCTCCCCCATCCCTGGGATTCTCCAGGCAAGAACACTGGAGTGGGTTGCCATTTCCTTCTTCAATGCATGAAAGTAAAAAGTGAAAGTGAAGTCGCTCAGTCGTGTCCAACTCTTCGCAACCCCATGGACTGCAGCCTACCAGGCTCCTCCATCCATGGGGTTTTCCCAGCAAGGGTACTGGAGTGGGGTGCCATGGCCTTCTCTGGATCATGGTATCTCGATGCCTTATATTCCTATGCGCTGCTCCATTACCAATACAGAGGAAACTACAAATCCATTAATTCTCCTGTATTAGAAATTTCTCTTTAGAAATATCATTCCATGCCTGATGTGTGTATTATTGGGTTAATTGTTCTCGCTTGTTTGACAATTTGGTGCAGAGAGCCAAATCCATTATAACCTTCAAAGGGAGCCTAGTAATTAAAGATCAAAAACATTTCAATGAAAGGCTAAGAAAGTAGTCTGGATTGAAAACAGAATATTGCTGCAATCTATGTCAGAGAGTGTTCTGCCTGTATTTTCCTCTAGGAATTTTACCATGTCTGATTTCACATTTAGGTCTTTAAATCACTTACAGCTTATTTTTGTGGATGGTGTCAAGCAATGATTTATTTTTGTTTTTTTTTAACATGGAGCTGTCCAGTTTTCCCATCATCACTTGTTGAAGAGACTGTCTTTCCAACACTGTATAATCTTACCTCCTTTGCCACAGATTAACTGACCATACGTGCACGGATTTGTTTCTCGGTCTTCTATCCTGTTCCACTGATCTATATTTCTATGTTTTGCCAGTATCATACATTTTTGATGACTGCAGAGTAATGGAAATAAAACCAAAAATAAACAATAGAACCTACTTAAACTCAAAAGCTTTTCCACAACAAAGAAAACAATAAACAAAACAAAACAAAACAAAAAACCACAGATTGGGAGAAAATATTTTCAAATTATGTGCCTGGCAAAGGATTAGTATCCAAAATTTACAAACAGCACATGAAGCTTAACAGCATTAAAAATAAATAAATAAATAAATAAAACAGGCCAATCAATAAATGGGTAGAATACCTAAACAGATATTTCTCCAAGGAAGACATACAGATGGCCAAGAGGCACATGAAAAGATGTTCAATATCACTAATTCTTCATTTCAGTTCAGTTCAGTCACAGTCATGTCCGACTCTTTGCAACCCCACAAATCGCAGCACTCCAGGCCTCCCTGTCCATCACCAACTCCCGGAGTTCACTCAGACTCATGTCCATCGAGTCAGTGATGCCATCCAGCCATATCATCCTCTGTTGACCCCTTCTCCTCCTGCCCTCAATCCCTCCCAGCATCAGTTTTTTCTAGTGAGTCAACTCTTTGCATGAAGTGGCCAAAGTTTTGGAGTTTCAGCTTTATAATCATTCCTTCCAAAGAAATCCCAGGGTTGATCTCCTTCAGAATGGACTGGTTGGATCTCCTTGCAGTCCAAGGGACTCTCAAGAGTCTTTTCCAACACCACGGTTTAAAAGCATCAATTCTTTGGCTCTCAGCTTTCTTCACAGTCCAACTCTCACATCCATACATGACCACTGGAAAAACCATAGCCTTGACTAGACAGACCTTTGTTGGCAAAGTAGTGTCTCTGAAACACAAATCAAAACTACATTGAGATATCATCTTACACCCGCCCGAATGGCTGTCATCAAAAAAATACACAAACAGAAAATGCTGGAGGGGATGTGGAGAGAAGGGAACCCTCCTGTACCATTGGTGGGAATGTAAATTGGTACAGCCACTATGGAGAACAGTGTGAAAGTTCCTTAAAACTTGAAAATAGAGTTACCATATAACCCTGCAATCCACTCCTTCTGTGTATATCTGGAGAAAAATATACTCTGAAAGGAAATATGCACCCCAATGTTCATTGTAGCATGTGTGTGTGCTTAATCGCTTAGTTGTGTTTGATTCTTTGTGATCCCATGCCCGCCAAGCTCCTCTGTCCATGGAATTCTCCAGGCAAGAATACTACAGTGGGTAGCCATATCCTTCTCCAGAGGATTTTCCGAACCCAGGGATCAAACCTGTGTCTCTTGTGTCTCCTGCATTGAAAGGCAGATTCTTTACCACTGTGCCACTGGTTCACTGCAGTACGATTTACAATAGCCAAGCCATGGAAGCAACCTAAATGTGCATCAACAGAAGGATGAATAAAGAAGATGGTGTGCACACACAAACACACACACACACACACACACACACACACACAGTGGAATATTACTCAGCCATAAAAAATGAAATAACGTCATTTGTAGCAACATGGATGGACCTATAGATTGTCATAGTGAGAGAAGTAAGTCAGACAGAGAAGGAGAAATGTATGATAACCTTTATATGTGAAATCTAAAAAGAAATTAAACAAATGGACTTACTTAGGAAACAGAAACAAGCTCACAGATGTAGAGAACAAACTTATGGTTGCTAGGGGGAAGGGAGAGGTAGGAAGTTTGGGACAGACATGTGTGTATTGCTCTGTTTAAACTGGATAACCAACAGGGACACACTGTATCGCACATGGAACTCTGCTCAGTGTTAGGTGGCAGCCTGGATGGGAAGGGAGTTTGGAGGGAAAATGGATACATACACATGTATGGCTGAATCTTTTTACTGTTTACCTGAAACTGTCACGACATTGTTAATCAGCTATACCCTAATACAAAATAAAATGTTTAAATTTTTAAAAAATAAGTAGAAAGTACTTTTCTGAGAGTGGTAAGATTCAACAATGACAAAGATCCAAACTACAGGTCACTAATTGCCACTTATCTCCTCTGTTGACTGTATCATGAACCAGAGACCAAGGATAATATTCTTTCATTGTCATTAATGGTCTTTAAGAGAGGTTGCCAGAAATAAGAAGAGGAGCAGGCAAAGCGTTACAACTTGCTAAACTATTCAGTAGGAATGATGCTCTTATTCTTTCATCTTTCACTTTCCTCTGAATCTAAGTGTATTAGTCCAAGACAGGATAGTGTTTCTAGGATGTTAGTTATTCTGTGTAAAAAGAAATGAAAATAGAAAATGTCCAAAATGCATGGCTTGGGTAACTATACCTCCTCCCAGAAAAACAGGTAACATCCAAGGGTACCAAGCAACCTAACAGAGTCACTAGATAGATTCTTCTAAGGAATCTTCCTCTTATAAGGCTATGTATAATAGCTTATAGATTAAAAAAAAAAGCTAAAAAAGATGATGGTGTTCCCAATTCTAATTTATGTGAAATATATTAAATTAAAAAAAAATAAATTTGATTAACAAAATAAAGTACTGATAGGTAGGGATGGGGGCTTCTCTCAATTGACAAAAAGGTATGTGGAATTGAACTAATTAGTACTTACAAGGAGAGGGCTCAGAACTTCCCAGAAATGAAGACAAAAGGGATTTAAAAACTACAGCCTCTCCCTATGAGATTAAGGTCATTAAATGATTAGTTCAAAAGGGTGGCCAGGGGCCTCTGATTTGCAGAAGCAGTGCCTGTGCAATTGTGGATATACCATAATATAGTTCCAGTTTTAAGGATATTGTTCTATTTTAGGGATATTTTCTATTTTCCACTGTAATACCCAGATTATCATCCAAATAAAACCCTCTTCACTGAGTCAGAAATACAACAGTGTATTTCTGGTGTGGAATTTTTTTTTACCATGCTCCATATAGGCCACAGACTAGAGAAGGAAATGGCAACCCATTCCAGTATTCTTGCCTTGAAAATCCTATTGACAGAGGAGACTGGTGAGCTACAGTCCATGGGGGTCACGAAAGAATCAGACCCAGTTTAGTGACTAAACAACAATAGGCTACAGAATACAGCATACAGGAGAAGCTTACTCCAAAACCCTAGGAGTCTGCCTTATCTTCTCTTTGGGATGAAGCAGAAGCTCCAGGCAGCAACCTTTCTATCCTTTAAGTGCAAGTGGACCTGTTGGATTTAAAATAGGTTATCCTGAAATCTCTACCTGGTACAGACCCTTGTCTTAGAGTTCCTTGCAAAATCTGAAGTTTACTCAGTAAAAGGGTTGAGAGAGCATCTCCAAATATGAAATATGTCAACTTTAATATACAAAGAAGCCCACTGAAGAATCACCAAAGTGGTTCTTTCTTTGTGTGGAGCAGTACATAATGGGAGGAGAGAGGGCTACCTACTATGCATGTCAGGGCCACCAGAGTTTGATATAAATAACAAACATGGGTTGTAATGTTTTGGGTTAGGTTTGTCTAGACAAACATTTTTTGCAAGAAAAAGGTGAACAACTGTGAACCAAAGACTGGTTATCTCCTTCCAAATTAATGACAGTCAATATAATTCATAATTAAATTATTGAATTGAAATGCTGTTCAGTGGCATTTGCCATACAGATAAATTTTAGTATGAACACTAATTTGATTATAAATATTACCAAATAGTAGTATTCCTGGATCCAGTTATAGTGTTTTTTTTAAACCATCTACCCATGCTTTATTTTTCATTCCCCCTCAGTTGTTGAGCCCTATGGTTGGTAGTCTATGTTTTAATATTTACACACATATAAATCATATACATACATCTTTTATGTAAATGTTTTGTTCCTTGGAGTCTTAAAATTATATATATATATTTTTTTCTTTCTAGTGCAAAGCTTTGTTCATAGAGGATGTCTTTATGCTGTTTCTAGAGAAGAATAAAACATTAACCAACATTGGTGGTGGGGTGTCCACTAGAAAGCCTCACAGTCTGTAAGAATGGTTTTACTTCAAACAAGCAGGTACTACCATCACAATGATTTACTTACCTTACCTCTTTGTGGGATTACACCCTGTAGGAATAAATATACATTAAAAATCCTAAATAATGGCAGTGAATTTGCCTAGAAATTACACATGTGGGTTTTATAATGTTTTGGCATGCCTCAAATTCATCATAATAGGTTTGGATACCTTTTCACAATAATTTACTTAGAAAAAATTCATTTAAATTTTTACATCTTGTATAATGTGATTCATGTCAACAGAAAGATTACTAATTCCCTTAATGATTCACTCCATACTCCAGAGAATGCAGGAGTCTAGAAGAAGGTATTATTTTGCAATAAATGTCAAAAACATGTTTTATCTAAATAGCTCAACACACAGTACTGACAAAATTTAGTTAGACATAATTTATACTCTTCAGTGGCCAAAGTAATCTATGGGTTTCTTCAAGTTGCTTTTGTCTATAAACTAAATTCAATTTGCTTTACTACATGAAGCACAAATTTAAAGCAATATTTCATAAATCTTTGCCACTGAAGATTAAAACAATCTTTAATTTACAAATACTGCTACCAGCCTGTAAGCTTTATGTTGCTGGAGATTGAAAATTGAGTTAGACAACATAAAGCTGATTTTCAATCTCACCTGCTAATAAAAGCAATTTTTTAATAAAATAAGAAGAAATAAGCCATTATTAAATGTCCCTGAGGATCTCATATGTGCACTAATATTGTCCTAATTTTTTATTTGTCTGAAGGATTGTTTTAATAGAGCACTAGGGATGGCATTTAAGATGTGTCTACAGCTATCTGTTACAGCAACTCCATCTAGTAAATTTCATGCAATGTTTGCATCTGCTGCATAAAGTCAAGAAGCTGCATAAGTTCTTTAGCCCTCATTGGAAAACACATAATACCAGAAGATTCTCTCATTTAAGATGATTGTCTCAACACTATGTACCAGTCACAAATCACAAATGTAAATGAAATTAAGCTCTATGTCAATGTATATATTAAATTTCTAACAGGATATTGTCCAGCTATGTCAAAATTTTTCATTTCGAAAACAAATGCAAATATGTGATATTTATGAAACTGCAACATCTCTTTAAATAGATAGAACATGCTTGACTACCTGCTACATACAAGGCACTTTGCTAAGTGATTTACATGTCTTATTACATTTTTTATTTTTATTTTTTTATGGATATACACACTTAATCAAAATTGTCCTGACATCAGTAAGTATTCATTTTAACCAAGTGTCTTCCACAGGGAACTGTGTTAGCGCAATTCAATGCCTTAATTAGTGTTCTACACAGTGCAACTGAAGGATCCCAGTCTTCCTTTTTCGCTTCTTGCCAATGAGTTTATCTTCACTGGAATCGAGTGGGATGGAGTGGATTATTCAGCCACCCAGAAACCTTCATCCTTCTACAGGCTTGTTCATCAGACCTCCCTCTGCCAGTGATTTTGTGCCAGGCATTTCTGGTCTCAGGCGGGTCACATGACTGGGTTTGACCTGTCACAGCCAAAAAGTCACCTGACTTGTGATGAGTTGGGAGGTAGGCACATAAACCCAGCTGAGTGAGAGTTGGACTATAAAGAAAGCTGAGCACTAAAGAATTGATGCTTTTGAACTGTGGTGTTGGAGAAGACTCCTGAGGGTCCCTTGGACTGCAAGGAGATCAAACCTGTCAATCCTAAAGGAAATCAGTCCTAAATATTCATTGCAAGGACTGATGCTGAAGCTGAAACTCTAATACTTTGGCCATCTGATGTGAAGAACTGACTCATTGGAAAAGACCCTGATGCTGGGAAAGATTGAGGGCAGGAGGAGAAGGGGAAGACAGATGATGAGATGGTTGGATAGCATCACTGACCCAATGGACATGAGTCTGAGCAAGCTCTAGGAGTTAGCGATGCACAGGAAAGCCTGGTGTGCTGCAGTCCATGGGATTGCAAAGAGCCGGACACAACCGAGGTACTGAACTGAACTGATTCAATCAGAGTGAAGTTCAGGAATGAAGCTGCAACCCAGAAAAGGTGCTGTTTCTTTTCCCTGGGACTGAGTCTGACTCCTGGCTCAGCCAGACACCAATGCAGAGGAATCACCTGAGAGATGAAAAATGAGCTCTGATGGCTGAGTACCTGTGTCAAACCTGCCTGTCTGAGTCAATATTCCAACCTGACTGAGAAAGATCAGTTCTTTCCTTTGTACTTTTCACTGCCAAGATTTTATTCATTAATCAATAACTCTTTAGTTAGTGTAAAACATTTCTTTATTACAGCTATTGTCATTGGAAAGTATGAGTGTGTGTGCAGATCAGTTCAGTCAGTTCAGTCATTTAGTCGTGCCCAACTCTTTATGACTCCATGGACTGAAGCATGTCAGGCTTACCCGTCCATCACCAACTCCTGGAGCCTGCTCCAACTCATGTCCATTGAGTCGGTGATGCCATCCAACCAGCCCATCCTCTGTCACTCCCTTCTCCTCCTGCCCTCAATCTCTCCCAGCATCAGGGCCCTTTCTTTTCTTTTCTTTTTTTAAAAATTTTTATTTTACTTTATTTTGCTTTACAATACTGTATTGACATGAATCCGCCATGGGTGTACATGAGTTCCCAATCCTGAAGCCCCCCTCCCACCTCCTACCCCATACCATCTCTCTGGATCATCCCCGTGCACCAGCCCCAAGCATCCTGTATCCTGTATTGAACATAGACTGGCGATTTGCTTCTTACATGATAGTATACATGTTTCAATGCCATTCTCCCAAATCATCCCACCCTCTCCCTCTCCCACAGAGTCCAAAAGTCCGTTCTAAACATCTGTGTCTCTTTTGCTGTCTCACATACAGGGTTATCATTACCATCTTTCTAAATTCCATATATATGTGTTAGTACACTGTATTGGTGCTTTTCTTTCTGGCTTACTTCACTCTATATAATAGGCTCCAGTTTCATCCATCTCATTAGAACTGATTCAAATGTTTTCTTTTTAATGGCTGAGTAATACTCCATTGTATATATGTACCACAACTTTCTTATCCATTCATCTGCTGATGGACATCTAGGTTGTTTCCATGTCCTGGCTATTATAAACAGTGCTGTGATGAACATTGGGGTACACGTGTCTCTTTCAATTCTGGTTTCCTCAGTGTGTATGCCCAGCAGTAGGATTGCTGGGTCATAAGGCAGTTCTATTTCCAGTTTTTTAATGAATCACCACACTGCAACTCCTGCAGCTCAATTCCAGAAAAATAAACGACCCAATCAAAAAACAGGCCAAAGAACTAAATAGACATTTCTCCAAAGAAGGCATACAGATGGCTAACAAACACATGAAAAGAAGCTCAACATCACTCATTATCAGAGAACGGCAAATCAAAACCACAATGAAGTACCATTTCACGCCAGTCAGAATGGCTGCAATCCAAAAGTCTACAAGCAATAAATGCTAGAGAGGGTGTGGAGAAAAGGGAACCCTCTTACACTTTTGATGGGAATGCAAACTAGTACAGCCACTATGGAGAACAGTGTGGAGATTCCTTAAAAAATTGCAAATAGAACTGCCTTATGACCCAGCAATCCCACTGCTGGGCATACACACCGAGGAAACCAGAATTGAAAGAGACACTTGTACCCCAATGTTCATTGCAGCACTGTTTCTAATAGTCTTATCACATTTAATTTTCACAATGCTATAAAGTAGTTCTATTATTAGTCCTTTTTTGCAGAAGAGAAAACTGAGGCACAGACCTAACCCCTACTAAAGATTAAAGTGCATTTTTCTTAATTAATAGACCGATTTTTAGAGTAGTTTGAGGTCTACAGAAAATTGAGCAGAAAGTATAGAGAACTCCCACTTACTCTCTCACAACCATCCTGCATAGTTTTCCCTATTGTTAACACCTTGCTATTATGGTACATTTGTTACATAATGATACATTTACATTAATAAAATCATAGCTTACATTAGGGTTCACTGTGTTATATCATTTCATGGGGACGAATGGATAAAGTCATATATTTTCTGTAACAGGATCAGACAATAGTTTCGCTTCCCTAAAAATAACCTGTACTCCACATTTTCATCCTTTTTCCCTCTTGCCAGATCCCTAGCAACCACTGATCATTTACTGTATCTATAGTTGTGCCTTTCCCAGAATGTCATATCATTGGAATCATACAGAATGTAGTCTTTTCAAACTTTCTTTCACTTAGCAATTATGCATTTAAAGTTCTTCCATGTGTCTTCATGGTTTGATAGCTCATTTTTTTAATCACTGAAAAATACTCCTTTGCCTAGATCCATCAAAGTTTATTCATTCACCTACTGAAGTACATCTTGGATGCTCCCAAATTTTGGAGATCATGGATAAAGCTGCTATAAACATTCATAGGAGGGCTTCCCTGGTAGCTCAGCTGGTAGAAAAAATATGCCTACAATGCAGGAGATCCTGGTTTGATTCCTGGGTTGGGAAGATCAACTGGAGAAGAGATAGGCTACCCACTCCAGTATTCTGGCCTGGAGAATTCCTTGGACTGTATGTCCATGGGGTCGCAGGGAGTCAGACACAACTGAGCAACTTTCAATTCAAACATTCATATACAGGTTTTTGTGTGGACATAAATTTTTAAATCATCTGAGTAATTACCCAGAAGTTCTGTATTAGTTTCCTAGGGCTGCTGAAACAAAGTACCCAAACGGTCCCTATGAACAACAGAAATTTATCACAGTTCTAGAGGTTAGAAGTCTGAAACAAAGATAACAGGATGGGTTCCTTCTGACAGCTGTAAGGAAGAATCTGTTTCATTCTGCTCTCCTAGGTGAGGTGCTGGCAATCTTTGGTGTTCCTGGAAAGATTTACTCCAGTCTCTGCCTTCTGCACATGGTGCTTTCCTCTGTGTCATCATTTCATGTTTACAGTGATGCGTCTCTCTGTGTTCACTTTCCCCCATTTTATAAGGACACCAGTCATACTGGATTAGGGCTCATTCAAGGAACTCATTTTTAACTTAATAACCTTTCTAAAAGACTCTGTTTTGAAACAAAATCACATCCTGAAGTACTAAGAGTTAAGATTTCAATGTATCTTTCTTGGGCAATGCAAATAAATCTACAATAAGGGCAATTGCTGGAGCATATTTTAAGGCTAGGCTTGGCTTTTTTTTTTTTAATACCAAACTGTCTTGCATAACGTTTGTATGATTTTTACATTGCCACTGGCAATAAATGAGAGTTCCTGTTGCTTCATATCCTCATGAGCATTTACTGTTGGCAGTGTCCTGGATTTTAGTAATTTGAATTGGTGTACAGTGGTTCAGTTCAGTTTAGAAAAGGCAGTGGAACCAGAGATCAAAATGCCAACATCCGATGGATCATCAAAGAAGCAAGAGAGTTCCAGAAAAACATCTATTTCTGCTTTATTGACCATTCCAAAGTCTTTGACAGTGTGGAACACAATAAACTGTGGAAAATTCTGAAAGAGATGGGAATACCAGACCACCCGAGCGGACTCTTGAGAAACCTATATGCAGGTCAGGAAGCAAAAGTTAAAACTGGACATGGAACAACAGACTGGTTCCAAATAGGAAAAGGAGTACATCAAGGCTGTATATTGTCACCCTGCTTATTTAACTAACATGCAAATTACATCATGAGAAACGCTGGGCTGGAGGAAGCACAAGCTGGAAACAAGATTGCCACAAGAAATATCAATAACCTCAGATATGCAGATGACACCACCCTTATGGCAGAAAGTGAAGAAGAACTAAAGAGCTTCTTGATGAAATTGAAAGAGGAGAGTGAAAAAGTTGGTTTAAAGCTCAACATTCAGAAAACGAAGATCATGGCATCTGGTCCCATCACTTCATGGCAAATAGATGGGGAAACAGTGGCTGACTTTATTTTGGGGGGCTCCAAAATCACTGCAGATGGTGATTGCAGCCATGAAATTAAAAGACACTTACTCCTTGGAAGGAAAGTTATGACCAACCTAGATAGCATAGTCAAAAGCAGAGACATTACTTTGCCAGCAAAGTTCCATCTAGTCAAGGCTATGGTTTTTCCAGAGGTCATGTATGGATGTGAGAGTTGGACTGTGAAGAAAGCTGAGCGCTGAAGAATTGATGCTTTTAAACTGTGGTGTTGAAGAAGACTCTTGAGAGTCCCTTGGACTGCAAGGAGATCCAACCAGTCCATTCTGAAGGAGATCAGTCCTGGGTGTTCATTGGAAGGACTGATGTTGAAGCTGAAACTCCAATACATTGGCCACCTCATGCAAAGAGCCGATTCATTTGGAAAGACTCTGGTGCTGGGAAAGATTGAGCGCAGGAAGAGAAGGGGATGATAGAGGATGAGATGATTGGATGGCATCATCAACTCGATGGACATGGGTTTGGGTGGACTCCAGGAGTTGGTGATGGACAGGGAGGCCTGGCGTGCTGCAACTCATGGGGTCGCAAAGAGTTGGACACGACTGAGCGACTGAACTGAACTGATGAAATAGGATGTTGAACATATTTTATATGCTTACTTGTTATCTACATAATTTTTCATGGAGTTATCTGTTCATATTTTGCCCATTTTTAAATTGGGTATTTTTTATTATTGAGTTTTAAGTATTTTTTGTATATTTGGAGACAATACTTTATTATTAAATGATGCATGTGTTGCAAAGATTTTCTCCAAGTCTATGCCTTGTATTTTAATTCTCTTAACAGTGACTTTCATAGAGCAAAAGCATATAACTTTAATGGAGTTGAACTTATCATTTTTTCTTCCTTAGGTCATGATTTTTGTTTGTATATAAGAAGTCATCACTAAATCCAAGGTCACCTAGATTTTCTCCTTTGTTATCTTCTCAAAGTCTTATAGTTTTGTGTTTTACATGTAGGTCTATGAGCTACTTTTAGTAAACTTCTGCAAAAGTGTAAGATTATTTTTAAAATGTTATTAATTTATTTATTTGACAGCACTGGGTTTTAGGTGTGGCATGCAGGATCTTCAATCTCCATTGCAGCAAGAGAATTCTTAGTTGCAGCATATGAGAACTAGTTCCCTGACCAAGGATAGAACCCAGCATCCTTCACTGGGTGTGCAGTGTCTTACCCACTGGATTTCAAGGGAAGTCCCAAAAGTGTAGGATTATTTAACTTACTAAGTTTTTCATGTGGATGTCTAGTAGTTCCAGGGCCATTTCTTGAAAAGTTTATAATTTCTCTATTGAGTTTTTGTCATGACTTAGTGGTAGATTTTTTTTTTAATTGTCTTAGTTTCTTTGTCAAATATCAGCTGACTAATTTTTGTGAGTCTATTTCTAGGCTGTAATTCTGTTTCATTGATCTATTTGTCTACCATTTTACCATTACCATATACTCTTGTTTAGTTCTGTAGTAAATATAATAAGTCAGATAGTGCTAGTCTTTCAGCTTCCCTTTTTCAATACTGTTTTGCTAATTTGGATCTTTTGCAAATCAGTTTGACAGTATTCACAGAATAATTTGCTGGGATTTTAATTGGCATTGCACTGAATCTATAAATAAAGTTAAGAACTGACGTCTTAACAACTTAAATCTTCCTATGCATGAACATAGAATATCTTTCCATTTACTCATGCTGCTGTTGCTGCTGCTGCTGCTGCTGCTGCTCCTAAGTCACTTCAGTCGTGTCCGACTCTGTGCGACCCCATGGACTGCAGCCCACCAGGTTCCTCCTCCATGGGATTTTCCAGGCAAGAGTACTGGAGTGGGGTGCCATTGCCTTCTCCCCAATTACCCATATCTTATTACATTTCCTTTATCAGAGTTTTCATGGTTTTCTCAGGCAGATCTATCATGAATTTTGTTAGGTTATACTTAAATATTTCATTTCTTGAAACACAGATGATGTGTTTTTATTTCCATACAAGTAGCATTATCTTTTTAATTTAAAATACAATTGTTCACCGCTGTTATATAGAAAACAACTGATATTTTAACATTAAAATAATTATTGCTGCATCCTGCAACATTGCTATATTTTCTTATTAGTTTCTGGAATGGTTTTCTTGGTTCTTTGGCATTTCTATATAAAAACATCATCTATAAACAAAGAGAACATTACTGTTTCCTTCCATTTTGTCTAATTTTTAGTTCCTTTTCTGGTCTTATTGCATTAACTAGGACTTTCACTACAATGTTGAAGGAGTAGTGAGAAGGGACATTCTTGCTATGTTCCTGATCTTAGGGAGGTTTCTACTTTCTCATCACGTAAATATAATGTTAGGTGTAGGGTTTTTTGCAGATTTTGTCTATCAAGTTGAAGAAGTTAACCTATCTTCCTCATTTGCTGTTTTTTGTCATGAATAGGTGTTAGACTTCTTTTGAATGCAGTTTATACATCTATTGATTATGTTTTTTCTCTGTTAACCTATTAATGTGATGAGCTATGTAAGGGCTTCCCAGGTTGCTCAGTGGTAAAGAATCCGCCTGCCAGTGCAGGAAATGCAGCAGACACATGTTCGATTTCTTAGTTGGAAAGATCCCCTGGAGGAGCAAATGGCATCCCACTCCAATATTCTTACCTGGTAAATTCCCTGGATAGAGGATCCTCCAGGCTACAGTTCATGGGGTCATAAAGAGCCAGGTGTGACTGAGCCACTAAGCACACAGACACGTAATAAGTTATAGCCATTGATTTTGGAATTTTGAACCAACCTTGCCTACCCCGAATAAATCTACTCAGTCATGTTGTATAATTCTTTTCCACATTGATGGATTTGATTATCCTTCTCCTTTAAGAGTTTCAAAGCTGGCTTGGATAGCAAGCTATAAAATGTGGTTTCATTTTTTTAACTTCTTCCTTACCCCACATCAAATGATCAAATTCTGCCCAAATTTATTCCCCAATACTTTAAAATTCTAAGAGTCCGTTGTATAGTTGTATTACTTGTTTAATTTTTTGTTTATGGCAGCCCACTCCAGTACTCTTGCCTGGAAAATCCCATGGACGAGGGAGTCTGATGAGCTACACCATGGCGTCATGAGGAGTCGGGCACGACTGAGCGACTTCACTTTCACTTTTCACTTTCATGCATTGGAGAAGGAAATGGCAACCCACTCCAGTGTTCTTGCCTGGAGAATCCCAGGGACGGAGGAGCCTGGTGGGCTGCGGTCTATGGGGTCACACAGAGTCAGACACAACTGACGCAGCTTAGCAGCAGCAGCGGTAGACTATTTACCTTATCTGTAGAAAGAGCTTCCTATGGCATCATCCTACCTTAATTTTTTTATCCAATCATTTTTATACCCTGCCGCCAGAATCAAATTTCTGAATAAAGCCAAGGCTATGCTTAAATTCATCTCACTGCCTATTTTATTATAGCATTCGGTAATTTTAGTAAGTCACACAGATTAACCACAAATCTAGACACATATCTTACCAGCCTACATTCACAATTGCTACTCAAGCAAAATTATACTCTCCTTTCTCTGAGTACTCATTCCAAGTGTATGTGTGTGTGATGCATATATGCATTCATGTTACTTGTCTCATACAGCAGGACTTGGCTCTCTCTCTCATTTCCAGAATATCTTATTCATCCATAAATCCAAAAAGCCCGAAAGAGATGCCTCGTCCCTTCTAAAGATTTTATAGATATTACTCTGGTACAGTTCTTTGCTCCTGTCTTCCACATTTTTTTCTTAAATAACTTATATTGCACTTCATATACTGGTTTACAGATTTATGTGCCTACCTTCCTGCTACATGTCAGTTCCTTGAGATCAGGAATTACATAATTGATTTTTACCCACAGTGCTTAGCATAATACTTGGCACATAGTTGATATTCAACAATCTTGTTAAATTACAGACATAAATATTTTAAATAATACTCTTAAAATTTACTTTTCTGTTTTTAAAGTGAGTAAAGATTTAAAACTTGAGGTTACTTTTACAAATGGTGATGACTAAAGAAGAAATATAAAATAAAATATTTTGAAATTTAATAATAAAAATAATAGAGTTCACATTTTCATGATACCAATATTTACACAAACTTCAATCAGTTTACTGCAAGTATAAATGAAGATTTTTTAAAGATACTAAATACTCTATGAGATTCTACTTTACCACATTAAACATTTAGAAAAAAAGTTTTAGACTAATTACAATGGGATTGCATCAGAGCATAGAAACATTTCATCAATACATATTTTCATTAATGTATTAATATAAAATTGCCAAGTATGCAAAGATAGATGCTTCCAGAGCAAACAGATTATGATATTGTAATACATTTTTTCAAGTTCCATCATCCAAGATCACTGAAATGAAGGATATGATCTGGCTTATCTGGGCACAGCATAGAAACTACAGAGCAAATCATGTTCCTTAGCAGAGGCAAAATTTCTTGCTTAAGCTTCAACCTGAAGCATCAGTGCCCATCTTAGACAGAGCAAAACTTTGTACTGTGAACCTATTTCTGATCTCCTAACCTGCATTTATCAGAAGAAAGGGATGAGATGCTCTCGAGCGGGAGAAAGCAACTGTGTTCAGCCTGAAGCCAATTATTGCACAATCCATGAGCAAAGAATGTTTTTTATATTTTTAAAAGGTTATAAAAACATAAGACATAGACCTTGCAGGGCCACTAAGCCTAGAATATTCACTCTACAGCCCTCTGGAAAAAGTTTGTCAATCCCTCCTTTAGAGCAGCTCTGTCTAGTGGAACTGTCTATGATGGTGGAAATATTCTGTATCTCTGCTGTCCCAGAATGACAGTCATAAACTCATGCAGCTATTGAGTATTTGAAATATGGCCAGCACAACTGAGGAAATGGATTTTAATTGCATTCAATTTTAATTTATTTAAATAGCTGTATTTGTCTAGTAGCTACCACAATTTTTCCTGTCCCAATAGTCTGAAACTTTACATGCCCTAAACAATGGACAGAATAGAAGACAAGCTGCCATTACCTAAACAATATTTAGTTATTTGGGAATCTACCTCCAAAAATATTTTCTTCCTCTTCCATTTTGTATCTTCTATTATTGTCTCTCAATTATTTTCTTTGAATGCGTCTTCAGCCACCTTGCCATCTCATTCTCTTGAGTTTCAAGTGGAAAAGCGAACACAAAGGCGATGTGGGGCCTTACTGAAGGGAGCAAATATATCTCAGAACTGTAGGTCAAAACTCTAAATCACTGCCCTTAAGATGGTAGCTGGATTTCTTTGATACCATGTTGAATTCTACAGATCTCTCTGAGACATGATGAATTAGCCTAAAGATTTAACCATCATGTATAATATAATTTCTATAGAAAATTTTAGGATGAACTCCAAACACCTGACTTTAAAACTTGCCACAAACTTTCCGACAAATTAGGAATAAACTGTATATAGTTTAGCAATAAAAATCACTTACAAGTTTTAAAGTATGGTGAGTCATGTAAAATATTTACTAGACTGCTATGGACATTATCCCACAACTTTATAGATGATACAAATGCTCTGCATTTAGAACTAGTTAGTGCTTCCCTGGGCCTTCCTCATGGCTCAAACTGCCGAATCTGCTTGCAGTGTGGGAAACCAGGATTCAATCCCTGGGTCGGGAAGACTCCCTGGAGAAGGAATTGGCAACCCACTGTAGCATTCTTGCCTGGAGACTTCCATGGACAGAGGAGATTGGCAGGCTACAGTTCATGGGAATGCAGAGTCAGACAAGACTGAGTCACTAGCTTTCACTTTTCAGTGCTTTAGTAGTTGCGTGCCCTTAACAATCACCTCTATACTAAGGCTATTTTGTCCTATCAGAGTCACACTTGCAAAATTAAGCACATTCTCCTCAGCCTAAAGGTAAAAAAGATTTGCAACAATACCACCTTTAACACATTTTCCAAAACTGCATTCTTTTTATTTCATTGGCCACAAGGTTCAGAACAAGATCCTCTGTGTAATTTACATGCATTATTTCTTAGAAGTCAGAATTACAGTTCCAGTTTGCTAATTCCAAAATCAATTAATTCAGGAAATTAAATTTAGTTTTTGTGCCAAAGCAACTGTTTCTATTAGTTTCTTTTGAACTGTAAATTAGCCTGTCTTCAATGCACTTCTCTGTTAGGTAAAAATATAAGATGAGCAGCAGATAAACACTTAGAGTATAATTCAATCATTTTTAAGTAGCTGCCAAATGCCATCTTCAGAAATCTTCCCATGGGGAAATGGCTATGCTGAGAGGAAATGCTACAAAGTATCTTAAAAACACACCAAACGCTTTTTATCTGTCAAAAGCGGCTAGTAAAGGAAAAGTACAATTTTAATAAGACAAGAGGGAGGAAAGAAGGAAGACCTGTTCCTTTCCAGTCTTTTGAGAGTTTTTCATGCAATACAGTTGCATAGGAAATTAAAGGATGTGCTTACATGAACATTTAGAAATTCCAGGGTCCTTTTCAAAACAAGGACAAGGTAACCAGACAATTGACTGTAAACAGACATTTTTAACTGAAGTGTATTTTACTATCAATAAAAAACTCAGCCAAATTACCCAAAAAATATTTCACAAAATAATATTAAAAACTCAACTTAAAACCTTCTGACAAATTGAAAAAACTAATCACTGGCAAATTTATCAAAGAAAACTTTGTATATAGAAATATACCAATGATAATTTCAGGTTTAAATTTTCTTTGAAGAATCTATAGACCTTCAAAGTTACTGTGGCTTTACATGACTTACCAATTATGAGACCTGATTGAACTGTATATTTAATTGGGCAAAAAGAAGAATTTCAATTTTTGTTTTGCCTATGTTCAGGACAAGGATGTTCACAGCATAATACTTCATTTAACATTATCTCACAGATTTAGCCCCACAAAAATGAGAAAGTGAAGTCAGTTACAACTACTAGCATTTAAGGAATGATAATTAAATGGGATAGTAATAATAGCTCTGGCTGGACAGATGGCAAATCTAAATACTCTGAGATTAAGAAGAGTATTTAAAAGGGCCTCATAAATCAAATAGTCTGCTTTTTCATCCAGTACAGTGATTCCTTTCAGTTTCCACTAGTTAACAGGGAGTTCTCTATTTGGTTGCTCAAACAGTAAAGGATCTGCCTGCAATGCGGTAGACCTTGGTTTGATCCCTGGATTGTGAAGATCCCTTGGAGAAGGGCATGACAACCCACTCCAGTATTTTTGCCTGGAGAATTCCATGGATGGAGGAGCTTTTGGGGCTACAGTCCATGGGGTCACAAAGAGTCGGACAGGACTGAGTGACTTTCATTTCACTTCACTTCTTTATCTCCCATGCCAGTCAATTCTATCTTTGGAACATTCTAAATGTTATAAAAGTCTTTTGAAAAAGGTATAAACCTACTCCTAATTACTTCCTTATGTTTCTTACTTTAAATTCTGGATTGGGCTTCCCTGGTGGCCCAGAGAGTCAAGAATCTGTCTGCAATGCAGGAGACCTGGGTTTGATCTCTGGGTTGGGAAGATCCCCTGGAAAAGGGAATGGAAACCCCCTCCAGTATTCTTGCCTGGAGAATCCCATGGACAGAGGAGCCTGGAGGGCTATAGTCCATGGGTTTGCAAAGAGTCTTACTCCACTGAGAGACTAATCCTTTCCTTTCACTTTCACTCTGGCTATATCAGGAATCAATAGTAATTCAAATAATTAACCCAAAGCCCAATATGGAGTGTTACAAGTCTACTATAAGACATATGTGTTCATCATGAATACGGAATGAGGTTCGTGACACTGTACAGGAGACAAGGATCAAGACCATCCCCATGGAAAAGAAATGCAAAAAAGCAAAATGGCTGTCTGGGGAGGCCTTACAAATAGCTGTGAAAAGAAGAGAGGCGAAAAGCAAAGGAGAAAAGGAAAGATGTAAGCATCTGAATGCAGAGTTCCAAAGAATAGCAAGAAGAGATAAGAAAGTCTTCTTCAGCGATCAATGCAAAGAAAGAGAGGAAAACAACAGAATGGGAAAGACTGGAGATCTCTTCAAGAAAATGAGAGATATCAAGGGAACATTTCATGCAAAGATGGGCTTGATAAAGGACAGAAATGGTATGGACCTAACAGAAGCAGAAGACATTAAGAAGAGGTGGCAAGAATACACAGAGGAACTGTACAAAAAAGATCTTCATGACCCAGATAATCATGATGATGTGACCACTAATCTAGAGCCAGACATCTTGGAATGTGAAGTCAAGTGGGCCTTACAAAGCATCACTATGAACAAAGCTAGTGGAGGGGATGGAATTCCAGTGGAGCTATTTCAAATCCTGAAAAATGATGCTGTCAAAATGCTGCACTCAATATGCCAGCAAATTTGGAAAACTCAGCAGTGGCCACAGGACTGGAAAAGGTCAGTTTTCATTCCAGTTCCAAAGAACGGCAATGCCAAAGAATGCTCAAACTACCACACAATTGCACTCATCTCACTTGCTAGTACAGTAATGCTCAAAATTCTCCAAGTCAGGCTTCAGCAATACGTAAACTGGGAACTTCCTGATGTTCATGCTGGTTTTAGAAAAGGCAGAGGAGCTAGAGATCAAATTGCCAACATCCGCTGGATCATGGAAAAAGCAAGAGAGTTCCAGAAAAACATCTATTTCTGCTTTATTGACTATGCCAAAGCCTTTGACTGTGTGGATCACAAGAAACTGTGGAAAATTCTGAAAGAGATGGGAATACCAGACCACCTAACCTGCCTCTTGAGAAGTCTGTATGCAGGCCAGGAAGCAACAGTTAGAACTGGACATGGAACAACTGACTGGTTCCAAATAGGAAAAAGTGTACATCAAGGCTGTATATCGTCACCCTGCTTATTTAACTTATATGCTGAGTGCATCATGAGAAATGCTGGACAGGAAGAAACACAAGCTGGAATCAAGATTGTCGGGAGAAATAGCAATAACCTCAGATATGCAGATGACACCACTCTTGTGGCAGAAAGTGAAGAGGAACTAAAAAGCCTCTTGATGAAAGTGAAAGAGGAAAGCGAAAAAGTTGGCTTAAAGCTCAACATTCAGAAAATGAAGATCATGGCACCCAGTCCCATCACTCCATGGGAAATAGATGGGGAAACAGGGGAAACAGTGTCAAACTTTATTTTGGGGGGCTCCAAAATCACTGCAGATGGTGATTACAGCCATGAAATTAAAAGACGCTTACTCCTTGGAATAAAAGTTATGACCAACCTAGATAATATATTCAGAAGCAGAGACATTACTTTGCCAACTAAGGTCCGTATAGTCAAGTCTATGTTTTTTCCTGTGGTCATGTATGGATGTGAGAGTTGGACTGTGAGGAAGGCTGAGCGCCGAAGAATTGATGCTTTTGAACTGTGGTTGTGGAGAAGACTCTTGAGAGTCCCTTGGACTGCAAGGAGATCCAACCAGTCCATTCTGAAGGAGATCAGCCCTGGGATATCTTTGGAAGGAATGATGCTAAAGCTGAAACTCCAGTACTTTGGCCACCTCATGCGAAGAGTTGACTCATTGGAAAAGACTCTGATGCTGGGAAGGATGGGAGCAGGAGGAGAAGGGGATGACAAAGGATGAGATGACCGGATGGCATCACTGATCAATGAACATGAGTCTGAGTGAACTCCGGGAGATGGTGATGGACAGGGAGGCCTGGCGTGCTGCTATTCATAGGGTCGCAAAGGGTCAGACATGACTGAGCGACTGAACTGAACTGAAGGATTTGAGGTACTACAAATATAGCTCATTTCAGGGCATTGACACAGTGCAGGTTAAGAAACCACTTTCCAAAAACTCTCTTCTGTGTCTATAATTTTGGTTTTGACTTTTATTTTCATTTGGAAAGTTTCTGAGGAAGTTATTTTCTTTTGCAATACAATGTTGTCATAAGGTGTTAATAAGAAGATAAAAATATTTTGGAAAAAGCTACTATAAAATCGCTGACATTATTGGTATAATGTCATAAGTTATAGTAAGTTATAGTGGTAGTAGCCTTGATAGACTAGCTTGTTCATGAGGATTTGCATAAGAATAAAGAAATATATTGATCAAGATGTGATAGAAGAATTAAAATAAGAGCCACTGTATCTTAAACCACAATGTACACGGAGTCCTCTGGAACCTTCTCTAATACAGATTCTTTGCACCAACTTTCACAGATTCTCATATAATACTTGTATTCTGTACTTTATCCCAAGAGGAAACATAATGGAACATACTTTGAGAATTGCCAGTTTGGACCCCAAATAAGGAAACTAACCCTAACATAAACTATGAAAGTGTTAATGATGAAATAACATTTTATAAACATTAGAAGTCAAGGAATAATTTGAGACACATATAAAACTAAAGATTTGCTGATAAAAATAAATATATACGTATGGATGCACAAGAAATACAAGGTGCCTACCCATTTACAATAAGAAATTAAATGTTTTTGGTTATCCTAATATTTGATGAAGTTTTGAAAAAAGCAATTAGGAGGAACATTCAAAAGACAAAGGAATGACAACATTATTCAGCCTAATGTTTACTCAATTATTTGGACATTATCTTTTTAACAGTAAGACAGATTTGTTCAAAAAACCCCAAAACAAAAACAATATATGTGCCTCAGAAAATCTCACTTTGGCTGAGTTACAAGTAGAGGATTAGAGTAGTAGTATTTGGGAAGACTTAACCCGGATATAAAAGTAAAAGGTAACTCTACTAATTGCTTTCTATATCCTTGGATAAGTTGCTTAGCTTCTGGGAATCTTTATTCTGTCTCTTTTAAAAAGGCAGTCATCTTATCTGTTCCCTTTGGCTTCAAGACATTCTTGTATGGATCAAATGAAAAAAGAATAAGAAAGTACTTTTGAAACTATAAGCCCCATCACATGGTTGATGCATGGCTATGTCAGAATTTTACTATAACCTGCTTTTTCAAATGCCATAACCAGCTAAATACATAGAAAGGTCATGACTTCAGGGGAAATAATGACAGGTTCTAGATTTCTATCATATACATTTCTGTGAGAGAGTGAGAATGAATGAGGAGTCTAACTTATACAAATGGGAGCAAAATTATCACCTTCTGAATGGGTTTCATAGTGATTTCAAAAGTGTTCTAAATGAGTACATCATCATAAGCATAACTGACTCTACGAGGAATAAACACTGGAATATGGTAGTTACTAAATTTTGAAATTCATCTAACCATTTGCCATTATTTTGAGGTTTTCATCATCCACATCAGTTCTTACAATTGACTCCCAATAATACCTGTGATTAAGACAGACTTAAAGTTCCTGTCAACTTGATTAAACTTTAGACAGCTTATTCTTGACTCTAGGCCTTTGATATCCCTTTCTTGGACCATTTACTTAAAAAAAATGTAAATTCCTTCTCTGCCCATTTGTGATGTAAATTTTTAAAAATCTTGTCAGTTTGACAACCCAGGACGGTCTTTCTCCAGACCTGGGAGCCCTTGCTTTGATATGTCAGCATCAAGGGAGGCACAGTAGTCCAATTCCCCAATCTCTGTGGGAAGTTAAGAGCTTAGCTGCAGTGGACGCCTTACTCCAACTTATGAAACTTTTTGCTTTTACAAAGATACAAGAAAGTTTACTTTTCTTTCAGGTAAAATCAGTTAGTCAATGCAGATGTCCTGTACTATATCCCTGTCACCTTAGCGCTTAAAAGTCTTCCCACCCTTTGTTCAGTGGAACTGAGTTCAGACTTTAGTCTGGCCCGTTCTATTGCAATAAACAAAATCTTGAATAAAGCTGTATATTGTCACCGCGCTTATTTAACTTATATGCAGAGTACATCATGAGAAATGCTGGGCTGGAAGAAGCGCAAGCTGGAGTCAAGATTGCCGGGAGAAATATCAATAACCTCAGATATGCAGATGACACCACCCTTATGGCAGAAAGTGAAGAGGAACTAAAAAGCCTCTTGATGAAAGTAAAAGAGGAGAGTGAAAAA
Organism: Capra hircus; assembly: GCF_001704415.2. Taxonomy (NCBI): domain Eukaryota; kingdom Metazoa; phylum Chordata; class Mammalia; order Artiodactyla; family Bovidae; genus Capra; species Capra hircus. The sequence continues at coordinate 47,473,411 of NC_030811.1, forward strand.
GTGGGCTTAAAGCTCAACATTCAGAAAACAAAGATCATGGCATTGGTCTCATCACTTCATGGGAAATAGATGGGGAAACAGTGGAAACAGTGGCTGACTTTATTTTGGGGGGCTCCAAAATCACTGCAGATGGTGATTGCAGGCATGAAATTAGGAGACACTTACTCCTTGGAAGAAAAGTTATGATCAACCTAGAGAGCGTATTCAAAAGCAGAGACATTACTTTGCCAACTGAGGTCCATCTAGTCAAGGCTATGGTTTTTCCAGTAGTCATGTATGGATGTGAGAGTTGGACTGTGAAGTAGGCTGAGTGCCAAAGAATTGATGCTTTTGAACTGTGGTGTTGGAGAAGACTCTTGAGAGTCCTTTGGACTGCAAGGAGATTCAACCCATCCATCCTAAAGGAGATTAGTCCTGGGTGTTCGTTGGAAGGACTGATGTTGAAACTGAAACTCCAATACTTTGGCCACCTCATGGGAAGAGTTGACTCATTGGAAAAGACTTTGATGCTGGGAGGGATTGGAGGCAGGAGGAGAAGGGGATGACAGAGGATGAGATGGCTGGATGGCATCACCAACTCAATGGACATGAGTTTGAGTGAACTCTGGGAGTTGGTGATGAACAGGGAGGCCTGGCATGCTGCGATTCATGGGGTTGCAAAGAATCGGACACAACTGAGCAACTGAACTGAACTGCACTGAAGCTGTTTAACACTTGTGAAACTTTTTAGAACAGGAAAAAATATACTTCCAATTTGCAATCATGAAAAGGCAGATTAGAAGAAAAAGAATTTGATACAAGATATAATCAGAAACTATCTTTTTGTGAAAAGTCTGCTGTCACTTATATAAATTAGCATTAAGTTTGGGATTACTAATTTAAACAAAGCCTAAATAGAATTGGTCTTGGGCAAGGAAAATTTTTTGTGCATAATTGTAACACTGTCCACTAGAATCAGAATAGTCTTTTCCAGGTTGCCAAAAGTTAACACATGGCTGATAGCTAGAGCTTTGACAAATATGAAAGAATGCTAAAGAAAATCTTGCCATCTGGTAAAAGAGAGAGGTGGGCTGCAGACTTTTCTTTTTTTTTATGAAACTTTACATGTTCTCAAAGACTAAAATGATTATATCCATATAGAAAAATTGCACTGTTATTTTAATAACTTTGGGCGATGGCCAGGAGGAGATATCCTGCACCCAAGGCCAGGGATGACAGCCGGGAGGAGCCACCCTGCATCCGAGGTCAGGGGTGATGGCCGAGAGGAGCCACTCCACGTCCGAGGCCAGGGGCAGTGCCCGAGGCCAGGGGTGGCGGCCAGAAGGAGCAACCCCATGCCCAAGACCAGGGCAGTGACTGGGAAGGGCACACCCCTGTCCAAGGAGTGGTGGCTGCCCAGGCGCAGGAGGGCCTAGAGGAGCCATCCCATGCTGATGGTCAGGAAGGGAGGCGGGAGGAGATACCCCTCATCCAAGGTAAGGAGCAGCGACTGTGCTTTGCTGGAGCAGCCGTGAAGAGATACTCGATGCCCAAAGTAAGAGAAACCCAAGTAAAATGGTAGGTGTTGCAAGAGGGCATCAGAGGGCAGACACACTGAAACCATGCTCACAGAAATCTAGTCAATCTAGTCACACTAGGACCACAGTCTTGTCTAACTCAGTGAAACTAAGCCATGCCCGCGGGGCAATCCAGGGCAGGTGGGTCATGGTGAAGAGGTCTGGTAGAATGTGGTCCACTGGAGAAGGCAAACCACTTCAGTATTTTTGCCTTGAGAACCCCGTGAACAGTATGAAAAGGCAAAATGATAGGATATGGAAAGAGGTACTCCCCAGGTCAGTAGGCGCCCAAATTGCTACTGGAGGTCAATGGAGAAATAAATCCAGAAAGAATGAAGGGAAGGAGCCAAAGGAAAAACAATACCCAGCTGTGGATGTGACTGGTGATAGAAGCAAGGTCTGATGCTGTAAAGAGCAATATTGCATAGGAACCCGGAATGTCAGGTCTATGAATCAAGGCAAATTGGAAGTGGTCAAACAGGAGATGGCAAGAGTGAACTTTGACATTCTAGGAATCAGTGAACTAAAATGGACTGGAATGCGTGAATTTAACTCAGATGACCATTATATCTACTACTGCGGGCAGGAATCCCTCAGAAGAAATGGAGTGGCCATCATGGTCAACAGAAGAGTCCAAAATGCAGTACTTGGATGCAATCTCAAAAATGACAGAATGATCTCTGTTCATTTCCAAGGCAAACCATTCAATATGGTTGAAGTTATCCAAGTCTATGCCCCAACCAGTAACGCTGAAGAAGCTGAAGTTGAACAGTTCTATGAAGACCTACAAGACATTTTAGAACTAAAACCCAAAAAAGATGTCCTTTTCATTATAGGGGACTGAAATGCAAAAGTAGGAAGTCAAGAAACACCTGGAGTAACAGGCAAATTTGGCCTTGGAATACAGAATGAACCAGGGCAAAGACTAAGACCTGGAGCTGACTGTGGCTCAGATCATGAACTCCTTAATACCAAATTCAGACTTAAATTGAAGAAAGCAGGGAAAACCACCAGACCATTCAGGTATGACCTAAATCAAATCCCTTATGATTATACAGTGGAAGTGAGAAATAGATCTAAGGGCCTAGATCTGATAGACAGAGTGCCTGATGAACTATGGAATGAGGTTGGTGACATTGTACAGGAGACAGGGATCAAGACCATCCCCATGGAAAAGAAATGCAAAAAAGCAAAATGGCTGTCTGGGGAGGCCTTACAAATAGCTGTGAAAAGAAGAGAAATGAAAAGCCAAGGAGAAAAGGAAAGATATAAGCATCTGAATGCAGAGTTCCAAAGAACAGCAAGAAGAGATAAGAAAGCCTTCTTCAGCATTCAATGCAAAGAAATAGAGGAAAACAACAGAATGGGAAAGACTAGAGATCTCTTCAAAGAAATTAGAGATATCAAGGGAACATTTCATGCAAAGATGGGCTCGATAAAGGACAGAAATGGTATGGACCTAACAGAAGCAGAAGATATTAAGAAGAGATGGTGAGAATACACAGAACTGTACAAAAAGGATCTTCATGACCCTGATAATCACGATGGTGTGATCACTCATCTAGAACCAGACATCTTGGAATGTGAAGTCAAGTGGGCCTTACAAAGCATCACTATGAACAAAGCTAGTGGAGGTGATGGAATTCCAGTGGAGCTATTTCAAATCCTGAAAGATGATGCTGTGAAAGTGCTGCACTCAATATGCCAGCAAATTTGGAAAACTCAGCAGTGGCCACAGGATTGGAAAAGGTCAGTTTTCATTCCAGTTCCAAAGAAGGGCAATGCCAAAGAATGCTCAAACTACCACACAATTGCACTCATCTCACATGCTAGTAAAGTAATGCTCAAAATTCTCCAAGCCAGGCTTCAGCAATACGTGAACCATGAACTTCCTGATGTTCAACTGGTTTTAGAAAAGGCAGAGGAACCAGAGATCAAATTGCCAACATCCGCTGGATCATGGAAAAAGCAAGAGAGTTCCAGAAAAACATCTATTTCTGCTTTATTGACTATGCCAAAGCCTTTGACTGTGTGGATCATAATAAACTGTTGAATATTCTGAAAGAGATGGGAATACCAGACCACCTAACCTGCCTCTTGAGAAATCTGTATGCAGGCCAGGAAGCAACAGTTAGAACTGGACATGGAACAATAGACTGGTTCCAAATAGGAAAAGGAGTATGTCAAGGCTGTATATCGTCACCCTGCTTATTTAACTTCTATGCAGAGTACATCATGAGAAACGCTGGGCTGGAAGAAGCACAAGCTGAAATCAAGATTGCCGGGAGAAATATCAATAATCTCAGATATGCAGATGACACCACCCTTATGGCAGAAAGTGAAGAGGAACTAAATAGCCTCTTGATGAAAGTGAAAGAGGAGAGTGAAAAAGTGGGCTTAAAGCTCAACATTCAGAAAACGAAGATCATGGCATCTGGTCCCATCACTTCATGGGAAATAGATGGGGAAACAGGGGATACAGTGTCAAACTTTATTTTGGGGGGCTCCAAAATCACTGCAGATGGTGACTGCAGCCATGAAATTAATAGATGCTTACTCCTTGGAAGAAAAATTATGACCAACCTAGATAATATATTCAAATGCAGAGACATTACTTTGCCAACTAAGGTCTGTCTAGTCAAAGCTATGGTTTTTCCAGTGGTCATACATGGATGTGAGAGTTGGACTGTGAAGAAGGCTGAGCACTGAAGAATTGATGCTTTTGAACTGTGGTTGTGGAGAAGACTCTTTAGAGTCCCTTGGACTACAGGGAAATTCCAAACAATCCATTCTGAAGGAGATCAGCCCTGGGATTTCTTTGGAGGGAATGATGCTAAAGCTGAAACTCCAGTACTTTGGCCATCTCATGCGAAGAGTTGACTCGTTGAAAAGACTCTGATGCTGGGAGGGATTGGGGGCAGGAAGAGAAGGGGACGACAGAGGATGAGATGGCTGGATGGCATCACTGACTTGATGGACACGAGTCTGAGTGAACTCCGGGAGATGGTGATGGACAGGAAGGCCCGGCGTGCTGCGATTCATAGGGTCGCAAAGAGTAGGACACGACTGAGCAACTGAACACTGAACACAAACATAAAATAATTAATTAAGCTACTGTACTTAACAAATTACATTTCCGTGTAATATAATGAAAACATGATTTGGCATATGTACTGGTCTGTACAAGCACAGAGTGTAGTTTTAACTATTCATATATCATGTTGTAGTTGCATATGGTTCTTCAGTGAATGTGCTTATATATTATATGCCTGATAAATTTTAACTAAACCTAAATATCAATTCTAAGTCATTTAAAAATTATGTTGTAAAGCTTACACATTTTTATTTTTAATTTAGTGTCATACTGTATAATCTCATTCCTAAATCATGGCTATGTTTCCACTTGGAATCATTTATGTTTTCCTCCTTTTATCATGTTAACTGTTAGAAAGAGTAATATTTTACAGTTAAATATTGTGTGATTAATATCCATAATTACAAGCTGTGACTGAATTAAAATCAATAACCCTTTTATTTGAAGTAGATATCTCTTAAGCCTTAATTGCTGATTTAGTAAATTGAGAAAATCCTTGTTAATGATCTGATGTAGCTCTGAAGAATGTTGGATGAGTAAGAGATTTCTCTCCAGTAGAAATATTTTTCCCACCTAATCCAAAAGAAAGATTAGTGGAGGGGACAAGAAAATTGAGTGGTTCAGTCTCTCTCAGCCACAGTCAACCATGACATACACACCGAAAAAAATATGTATTAGGAATTACTCGTCCCAATGAAAATGTTGATCAATGGCACTCAACATAAAGGAAAAACTCAGAAAGAATAATATTCCCTAGAAGCTATGTTTTAGGAGCACATGAAACATACATATTTTGTTACAGAACACCTATCTGTTCATCCTTCTTTGTCTCATCTGTCTTGCACTTGACTACTTCTTCCTTCTTATTCACTTAGTGCTTACTTTCCTGCTGAGATAATTGTTCCTGGAAAGGAGATTGTTAATGGTTCTGGCAGCAAAAATTCTCCAGAATTAAACATCTGATCTCATCTGTATTAGATTCCTTATGCTAATTAAAAAAACCATTACCCTTCACAGACTTTACAGAGGGATTTCTCATTTTAAGTACGTGTTATGTAGGAGAGAAACGTGGTCAATTTTATGAGATATTCTCTCTGTGTAGAGGAAGGTAGAAGGAAAACCATATTCACTGAAGCCCATGAGGCATCAAGGATTGCAGTAGATATTTCAGATACAGTATTTACTCAAATTCTGAAAACCACCATAAGAAGTACTTATTATTATTATTTCCATGTTAAAGATAAAAAAAAAAAAGACTCACAGTTGTTAGGTAACTTGATCAAAGACAAACTGCTTGTTAATAATGAAAGACAGATTAGAAACATTGACTTCAAATCCATGTCTTTCCCCCCACCCCCAGCAACTGGATGCTTCTATAAAATAATCTGTATTTGGAATAGAAACATCAAGTGTGAAAAACACATTTTGAATTAATCATGCTTGAATGCAAATTGTAATGTGTTCAGGTTAACATTCTCGGTATGTGTCACATAATGTATACTCATGTTTCCCAAACGACATCTGTGCCCAAGGATGTCATTGCAAATTTACCAGGCACTACGGGATACTTTAAATTTTAAGGGTAACAGTGAAACTCGACATCTGTCAGATTACTGCAAACTACTAACTTGAGGATGTTCAGTTTCAGAAGTAGATTGTGCTAACTTCTTCCTAATGGCATATCTTTGTGTAACTGGTTTTTAAGTGACTGCTGTGATAAAAAACAAATAGCAAGCAAAAATCAATGTGGAATGAGGAAAATGAGGGTCCTGGTGATATCTAGTTTAGTTCTAGTATCTGAGAGTTGTGCAGTCCTTAATTGATGCATAGATTCCACTAGTAAGTAATTGTGCTATCTAAAAATAAATATATGTATGCATGTAATTTTCTTCAAACATCTATTAAGTCATAGAACGTAAATGTTTACTGAGTTATTTGGACTTCACTGCATAATAAGTGGAACTCTTAAGTCTTTCTTTTGGCCCTGGGACATGGTGGTGACATATTTGAGACACTAAAGATTCAACAAAACAAAAAAGCTTGGGAATCTCAAGAAGTATTTAACATCTTCCTCTTAACAAAGAGGTCTTTGAACTTTCACCTTTAAGTTAGTCATGTGAGTAGCTCAGAAATAGAAGAAGATTTCTTTAATCATGCCTCAATCTGTTGTTCTTTAGGTATAAGATGAAAGCAATCTCAGAGAAGATTATTTCAAAGGAACATCTATTTCAAAACATTTCTCAAGATGAGCACATAGCCAAGTGTTTGGAGGTTATGTGACTGGCAAACTTACCTTCTGAGCTGAGCACAGCCATCAGTGCTATAAAGTGTAAGGGACAGAGAGGACTTGACTCCAAATTCCATTTCTACCACTTGCTGACAAAGCTAGTCAAAAATTAGTATTGCCATCCTCATCTGCAGGATGAGCAAAACTCCGTGAGAAGCCATATTTCATATGATTCCATTGTGAGAACTGAAAACAATATGAACCAAAGTTGATTCCAGGCACAAAGTAGATATTTAATAAACATTTCTGTCTCATTTCTGAATTCACCCTTCCATTGCAGAGAGGATTAATAATCGATACATAAACCTCATGGCTGAAAAATAGTCAATACTTCCGTTTTATTCTATTCTGAATTTGCACAATAGATAAGAAACCTGCAGCCTCAGAAAGCCTCTCCAAGGCTTTAATTATTATTTAGTCAAGGTTCAGATTGATTTTCTTAGGTCATTTCTATCACTCCCCTCAAATAATACTTCATTCTTACACTATGTAATATCTGCTCTATCCACAAGTACAAGACCCATATCTCCCAAACACAAGTCCAGATATATCGTTTATGTCTACTCAAAGTCTTCAGTGGCTTCCTCTGTCTGCAGAATTAAGTCTAAGTTATTGAGTACAATCTTCAGGGACCTCCTTCACAGAGACAACTATCGTTTTTTAAAACAATATAGTCCAAGGGCTAAGAGTAGAGTCTAGAGATAGACCTTCTAAAATCAGAGCTCTGTGAATGTAAGCAAGTTACTTATCCTCTGCATGCCTCAATTTGCTCATCTGAAGATGGGAAAACTAATACAACCTACCTGAAATGGTGGCTTTGCAGAGTAAATGAATTAAGATAAACTCAGAACACTGTTCAAAATAGAGAACATGCTGTTTAAATGTTAGATTATAACTAATACTACTCACACATGCAACTTCAACAAACAGGACCCTATATTACTCTGAATAAATCCCACATTTTCAGATATCTGTCATTTTTCTTATATTATCCATATATTTAAATACCCTTTCTAAGCTTATCGCCAGCTTATTAATCTTTACAAATTCTATTAGCCCATCAAAAGCCTCTCTAAGAAGCTCTCCCAGATTTATTTATTTTGCTTCTTAAGGAAATTAATTTCTACCATTGACTTTACTGACAAGTTTCCACTTTATATGGCTATCTACTTACTTTCATCATAGTCTTAATCATAATTTATAAGCAAATGTTTCTTTGTTGGTTAATCTGTTTAGGGCCTATCATTAAAATTTCAGATATCTATGTGTGTGTTTTACTTACCTTGCACATTCAGATTAGAGTATCTTTATATCATTGATGCATAATTACATGATGGGTAAATGAATGAATGAATGCATATCTACTACTGAAATACAGGTTTCCTTTTCATCTTATATATACTATAAACAGTCCTTTCCATTGATGGATTTTCCTTAGGATGGTCCAAATACCCCTTCTTTTCAATATTGTGCGCTGTTTATAAAACCTATAAAGATAATATTATTCTCTTAATGTGTCAAAAGATACATGGCTTTAATTTCTTAAATTATTCTATGAAAAAAGACATAAGGTAAACTAAGACCCATTGCCTACTTGCTTCATTCATTTTATTGTGATTGATATAAATAATGGCTTAAAATCACAAAACCTAGTTCACATTGAAAATTTATGTCTAAGTATCTATATATGACACAGCCAGATATGTCTGAAAAATCTTTCAGAAAGTGCATATTGCTACAGAAATTCAGCTCTTACATCTGTCTTTTGTTTTGACTATAGCGTCTGTATGATTTTTTTCCACAACACAAACATGCAAGTATATTACTGATTTTTTTTTTAAGTTCACAGCAGAAAAACAATGGGTGAGCCAATAAATATGAACAATAACTTGAGTGAAAAGTACAACATTTAATAAAACTGAAAACAAAAAATTAAGCAACTGTTCAGGGAAACATAAACATGTGATGAACCATAAGAATTCATGGGAGGACAAACACAAGATTTGGTAAGTGGTTCCCCTAAGGAAGTGGCAGAGTGATGGAAGGGAGGAGTGCAAGGGGGTAAAAGTTATTGGCGATGCTGCAGTACTTAGCCAATAAGTACTTGGATTGTATGGTAGGTTAAGGAAGGTCTTTACATGTTCTTCTTTTAATACACATATCTATAATTTACATTTAAATACATGTTAAATATATCTTAAAAGAAAATTAAGACCATGTGTAACATTAAAAAAGAAAGAAAATGAAGAATAGGAGATAGAAGAATTGAAGGAATTAAAGCTGCATAAAACAAAACAAATAACAAAAAGGGAATTGCCTAGACTGCTTCAGAGTACTGCCATCTGGATAAGTGTAACATTACTTACACTTTATGTATGTGTATGGCTGTTTTCTAGTTAGGGAAAGTGATGATGGATTTTCCATGTATGACTGTCAACATAAAATTTCCTCTTGTCTGTATAATATTTATGTAAAAATGTAAAACCACATGTATTTTTCTAAAATAATAGTATTGGGAGGCCTCACTGTAATTTCAGCAAATTAAGATAACATGAAAAATATTTTAGGTAAAAAAACATTGTATCAAAAGGGATTTTTTAGGAACCATAAACTTGAAAGTGTTAACACTGGAGGAAAAAAAAAATATATCAGGTTACTAAAAAGAAGAGGTTAGCAGAATTCTGTAACAGAAATGGCTATTTTTCCCTCAATATCTCCTTGGCCTTTGATACCTGTTTTTCTCAGAAAACAAAGATCATGGCATCTGGTTGGTCCCATCACTTCACGGGAAATAGATGGGGAAACAGTAGAAACAGTGTCAGACTTTATTTTGGGGGGCTCTAAAAATCACTGCAGATGGTGATTGCAGCCATGAAATTAAAAGACGCTTATTCCTTGGAAGAAAAGTTATGACCAACCTAGACAGTATATTCAAAAGCAGAGACATTACTTTGCCAACTAAGGTCCGTCTAGTCAAGGCTATGGTTTTTACTGTGGTCATGTATGGATGTGAGAGTTGGACTGTGAAGAAAGCTGAGTGCCGAAGAATTGATGCTTTTGAACTGTGGTGTTGGAGAAGACTCTTGAGAGTCCCTCGGACTGCAAGGAGATCCAATCAGTCCATTCTGAAGGAGATCAACCCTTGGGATTTCTTTGGAAGGAATGATGCTAAAGCTGAAGCTCCAGTACTTTGGCAACCTCATGGGAAGAGTTGACTCATTGGAAAAGACTCTGATGCTGGGAGGGATTGGGGGCAGGAGGAGAAGGGGACGACAGAGGATGAGATGGCTGGATAGCATCACAGACTCGATGGACGCGAGTCTGAGTGAACTCCAGGAGATGGTGATGGACAGGGAGGCCTGGCCTGCTGCGATTCATGGGGTCGCAAAGAGTCGGACACGACTGAGCGACTGAACTGAACTTTCCTCAACATATTGATGGACCGTGGTGTCCTACAATAGAGGCTACATTTCTCAGTATACATTGCAGCAATACAAAGTAGTCCTGCAAGTTGTCAATAAAGAAATATAAAGAGAGGCAAATATAAAGCTTTCAGAACATGTCCTTTTTACTACTGGATGGAATGAGGATAAAAGTTAGAATGGAAGCATTCATCTCATTCCATGAGGTTATATTGGAAACTGAGGTCTTTGCAGAGCAAAAAGGGAAGTCATGAGGTTTTCAGACTCCAGAGTGTCACAGCATCTCTTAGCTGACTACTTTCAGACTCTTAAGAAAGAAATAAACTTCTCATTTATAAAAACCAGTGTTCTATGGGATTTTCTGTTACCTGTAACCAAATCTACATTCAATTATCACATAATCATAAGCAATCAGATTATTATTCATTTTTTCATTTTTTTTAAGAACTTTGTACATCTAACAGCAAGGACTATACAAGGTCCCTGAAATTTTTACCCATGACTTAGTTGTAAAACCTCCAAAGATATAATAATTTGAAATTTCATTTATTTAAATTTAGAATCCATTATCAACTGTGAGAATTAAAATGAGACAATTACTTTACATTTTATGTAGTATATATTAGAGGCATTTTGCCTACTTCCTTTGCATCTAGCAATTTTATTCAGAGGAAATGTTGACTCCTAATAATCTAAGGAGAACAATCACATTTTTTCCCCCAGGAATTAGAAGGTTGGGGTAAGGCACACAGAACTGGAAAGTGAAGTAGGTGAGCATACTAGAGCAGCACTGTAGCAAAAGCCCCTATGTTCCTGCTGCTGCCGATACCAGGAAGCTCAGGCTCTTGGTGGCACAAATTTTTGGTCACCTTTCTAGCATTCAAGGCTTCCCAAGTGGCATAATGGTAAAGAATCTACCTGCCCATGCAGGAGATGTAGAAGACATGAGTTCAGTCCCTGGGTTGGGAATATCCCCTAGAGAAAGAAATGGCAACCCACTCCGGTATTCTTGCCTGGAAAATTCCATGGACAGAGGAGCCTGGTGGGCTACAGTCCATGGGCTCACAAAGAGTTGGACATGACTGAGCATGCATACACACACTGGTCACACGATACTAGCATTCACTTTCCCTTTCCCAGTGGTAACAGTACCCTAAGGCCTCATTCATGTAGTTTCAGTGGTATTTGATCCATCATTCAGGATCCTTCCTAATTTGCTGAAGCCAATAGCATAATCCATCCCCATGTCACTGTTTATGAATTAGGAATGTGTAGCCTAGACCTCAGCCTGGGGTGCGCAGGAGCTGTTTCATACCAGCTCTGAAGAGCCAGCTGCTAAATTTCTTGAAAATGTGCAGTCCTTTACTAACACCACCATTATTAAAAAATAAATTATATAAACTAATTTAAATTCTATGAAAATATAATAAATACTCAAACCAGATCCATTTCTAAGTGTTTTGTGTGATTTTACTACACTTTATTTGAATGCATGTACTCGAGATTATTCATATTTACTGCACAAGGTGGAAATTCTATAAAATGATGTGCAACTGCATGGTGGTGGTGGTGGTTTAGCTGCTAAGTCGTGTCCAACTCTCATAACCCCATGGACTATAGCCTGCTAGGCTCCTCCATCCATGGGATTTCCCAGGCAAGAATACTGAAATGGGCTGCCATTTCCTTCTCCAGGGTATCTTCCAAACTCAGGGACAGAAGCTGTGTCTCCTGTATTGCCAGCAGATGCTTTACTGACTAAGCCGCCAGCAAAGCCCATATAAGTGCATACCTTTTCCTGACTCTGTAGTCAGTGACATCACATTAACAGCCAAATAATATATATTCTTCCAGTATTTGAAAAGTATTGTCCAAATGAACAAATAATTACCATAATCAATGAATGAATCAGTAAGGTTTCCGAGCAGCTAGACTATTTTCAAATCATGACTAGATTGCAAGCATACATGGGCTACAGACATGAGTCTGGCAAAAGTTAACAGAAGTACTATGGGAAAATTAATTGGTCATGTGAAATTCATATTGGAAAGTATTATATCCTTATTATTTATTAATTGTGTGGTAAACGTCCTTTACACAAGTAAAGTTCATAATAACCTTATGTACATACAGAACATGCTTACATTTTTTTTTCAGAGAACTGCTTTTCATCATTTACCAAGAAACCCATGTCTAAACCAGCTAGTTAGTATGTGATTTTCCATGAATGAACATGGGCCAAATTAGTTCAATCCCAGAGAAGGTTGGGACTTTCTTTTTTCAATGACTGAAACAGACATTTCTTTCTATTCCTCTAAAACTCTGAAGCTCTTTCTTTCTCTTCCACACACACAAATACACAATCACTCACTCTCGACATAAACAAGGAAGAAGGAAGACTTTTGAGCCTATTATTGTGGTAGGATGACGCTACGAATGAGGTTCCCTGGAGGTTCTGATGGTAAAGAATCTGCCTGCAATGCTGGAGACCTGGGATCAGTCCCTGAGTTGGGAAGATCCCATGGAGGAGGGCATGGTAACCCACTCCTGCATTCTTGCCTGGAGTATCCCCATGGTCAGAGGAGCCTGGTGCACTACAGTCCATGGGGTTGCAAAGAGTTAGACATGACTGAGTGCTATGCACACATGACTTGACAAAGGAGTCAACTTTAGGATACAAAAAGCAGGTAAGAGAAAAGAAAGACGCTAGTTTCTTGAAAGTTTTGAGGTGCTGGGTCAAACTGACCTTATAGTAGCCCTAATAGATAAAGATTTATTTTCATTCCTTAAGGCAGTTTCAGCTGAATTTTCTGTCCTTCCTGAGACTCAAAACTATGCAGCTCTTTTGTCTGTAAACTATACCACTTTCCTTCTATGAAGCATTTCTTTTTTTCTCATATTTACCAAAGTTTGTGAATCAATCGTCTAAGAAGTTTAGGTGGGAGGCTTAATCTTTCAGAAGAAAGAAAGAATTCTGATATATTTTTCTTACAGAAGGTACAAAGAAGGAGCAAAGAAGCTTTGGGGTGAGTATTGTTTTTCAAGACTCTCCAAGTAGTCTTGGACAATACACTTAGGTTGGTAAGGATGGTATTTTACTCAGGCCCTAGATCTCAACTAGTCATGAGAAGCCATAAGAGAGCGTACTACAGGCTTACAGGTCTCCTATGCTATTCATTTTATGGCCCTGAAACTATAAGATGATGATATTCTGTGACTGGGAAATCATTTAGCAGGCCAGGTCATGTATATCCTAATAACTGTTTCACATATAATTTTGTATTATGTCTCCAATGCCATCTCTGCAGATATAAACATATTTTTATGTTAATATTCTATGCATCATACTATGTAATGCTGGCAGGTCTGCGGCAAGCAACTGAGTCCACTGCTTACAACCACAAACACCCGGACAAACACAGAACTGGCAACTAGGAGTAGTACAAGGGCCACAGATCATCGGATAAATTTATCTTTCGGGAATTTGTCATCAGGTTGACATAAAACAAACAAGCAAAACCATTGGGATACTTTCCCATTAGGAAAGTGCCAGCCCATACTCCAGCCAGGAAGTGAGTAGTGAATTTGTCAGTCAAGTTGGTAACTCTGGCTACTGGAAAAACAACAAAGGATGAAAAAGCCCAGGGCTATGGTAGGATCTTTGCTACATCTAATAGCAAAGTGTAACTTAAAATAAGAGAACCCTAAAAAGCAATTCTTGAAAATCCTACCTCAAGGTGATGACTGATACTCAGTTTCTATATGTTACCATGCTAAAAAAATCTATCTCTTGAAGCCATAGAGTGAAGCTGCTAAAGGTCATTGAAACTGATTCCAGGGGATGCTTAACTAAGAAATTAGTTAATTCACAACATCACTACTTTTATGCAATATATGATATATAAGTAGGAAATTAGGGAATTCTGAAATAAGAAAATTAGAGAATCCATTGAAATTAACATATCCAGGAGTATTCTTAGGATTTGAAGAACCCCAACCCATAAAGCCACTCTAAAATGTTCCCATTGTATCTTTCTCGCTGTATGGATCTAATAATTTACCTAATTCTAACATTCATAGCCTCTCAATTTCCCAGTCACTGAAATGCAAAATCAGAGTAGAGAATAAAATAATTAAATCCAGAAAAAGTTTCATGGATTTAAAATTTTATATCCAGAAAAAGTTTCATGGATTTAAAATTTTATATCATTAAAAATGGAAATTTGTAGAGAAGTATTTTGGTAGCTCTCAATCATGAAGAATAGAGTGTGATTTTGGATAGGGTTTAATTCTTTGCTATTGGTGAACACAGAGCAATTTGGAACTCAGCAGCTTACAGGCAGCTAACTGTGATTCCAAGAATTTGCTGGTTTAGTGAAAGCAAAACTGTTTGAAAAGATGACCCATGTTGCTGCTGCTGCTGCTGCTGCTGCTGCTGCTGCTGCTAAGTTGCTTCAGTCATGTCCAACTCTTTGCTACCCACGGTCTGCAGCCTACCAGGCTCTTCTGTCCATGGGATTTTCCAGGCAAGAGTACTGAAGTGACTCATGCTAGGTAATATTAAAAAGCCAGAAAGCCTTTAGTTGATGTCAAAGAAAGAATTTAAAGACTGCAGGAAAAAGTGATATTAGATTGGATACATCTTGTACATTTCACCCATACATCCCCTCACTGTGTTCATTGCCAGGGTTCAGACAATTATTCACTCTACTTTTTAATTAGGAACAAAGTGGTGATGGAAGTTCTGCTGCTGCTAAGTAGCTTCAGTCGTGTCCAACTCTGTGTGACCCCATAGACGGCAGCCCACCAGCATCCCCCATCCCTGGGATTCTCCAGGCAAGAACAGTGGAGTGGGTTGCCATTTCCTTCTCCAAAGCATGAAAGTGAAAAGTGAAAGTGAAGTCACTCAGTAGTGTCCGACTCTTAGAAACCCCATGGACTGCAGCCCACCAGGCTCCTCTGTCCATGGGATTTCCCAGGCAAGAGTACTGGAGTGGGGTGCTATTGCCTTCTCCGGAAAAACACTTTACTAGGCGGATAATTCTACTGAACAAGGGAAGAATAAAAATGTGATCCTTGATCTCACTAGGGTTGAAATAAGCCAAGCCTAGTGAGGCCAAGACTGTGTTACTACCCTCCAGAAACAAAATGTCATTTTGCCATAGATTATATATCTCTTGGGCTTCCCTGGTGGCTCAGAGGGTAAAGCAACTTCCTGCAATGTGGGAGACCCGGGTTCAATCCCTAGGTCAGGAAGATTCCCCTGGAGAAGGAAATGGCAACCCAATCCAGTATCCTTGCCTGGAAAATCCCATGGACAGAGAAGCCTGATAGGCTACAGTCCATGGGGTCGCAAAGAGTCGGACAGGACTGAGCGACTTCACTTTCACTTTCCCGTATGACCTCCATCTTCCAGATGTCTCAGTTCACGTTCAAATGCAGTGATAGTAAATTTGATTATTCAAATGTGGCTCTGATATCTGTCCTAGAATTAATCAATCATGGCCAGAAACAAGGCTTGGTAACAATCACTGGGGCATCACTGAGCCCATGAAGTGCCACTCTACTTTAATCCATTATGTTCTTTTTTATTTGATTCTCAACACATGTGCATAAGGACAGGAACACATGCATGCCCATGTGCGCGCGCACGCACACACACACACACACACACACACACACACACTTTTGTTTCCTTAATCCCAAAATGTCATCATCTAATAAGATCTAAACTCTCCCATGCACAAGTAAATCCTCTTCCCCACCAGCACACAATTTCTAGTTTATATCCTGCAACTCAACCAGAATTTTCTCTCCTATAGCCATATCCCAAATTTCCCCACTGCCTTTCCAACCTAATAACTCATATTAAAAATTAAAGGGAACCAGTATAGGGATTTGCTGTTTGTCTTTTGACAGTAAATTGTTAATAACAGCATTCTGGTAGGAGTGATGTCTTGATTTACAATGTTTGCTAATTTCCATAAACATTTCTACCATAGTCAATTTTGAGCTAGCAATGCGAAGTCACTGAATTGCAGAGTTGGAAAGAGACATATATAATCAACTCTGTAAGTAAATACAAATTGGCTTTAGCACACCTATATAATTATACAATCAGGAATTGGGGAAATTCAGGAGTTTTATGCCTGATTGATTGTCTCTCTAGGCATATTTAGCTAACTTTCATTTATTATCTTACCCTCAATACCTCCCTTTATTAGTAGACTTCAGTGGTGTTCTGTAACATCAGGAATTAGTGTAAGCACCGAGCCAGGATCCAATAATCTCCACCAATTTTTTAAATATCTTTTTCTATATATTTACTAAATTAAGCAATCAACTGGAACAAAGATTAAAACATTTACAACTCATATATTTAGTGTTGTAATAGCATCATTTTATTAAGCTTCTTCTTGTTCCAGAAAGGAGATGGTCAGCCCACAAAATTAGATAATAAAATGAGTATGCAGTAATAAAATGCGCATTTGGTTGTTTCAGATTGAAATTTTCAAGTTTCCTGCAAATTAAGTAGATCTTAATTAATTAAATCAAGTAGAAACAGTCAATTTTATTTCCTTAGAACACATGGTTAATTGACCATAATTGTATATCTTTTGCCATACTATGCACCTTCTCTGGAAAACTGCACTGATACTATCCTCCCACCACCATTATATACCCATAGACTTATTTTCTTTCAACTTATGGTTATTATAATCTCTATAAAGGCAGAGGTGCTGTATATTTTACTCCAAGAACAGTTTCTGACATCAAGATGAAGGAGAGAAGGAAGGAAGGAAGGGAAACAGTGAAGGAGAAATGTTGAAAGATTGATCAAACATGCTAAAGTCATAGAATCTGGAAGTTTGAAGACACCTGATGCTATCTAATTCAGAAGCCTCCTCTACAGATTAGGAAACGGAATAGTGGAACAGGTCAAAATACTTGTCCATGAATTTGTTGTTATTCAGTCGCTCAGTTGTGTCTGACTTTGCAACCCCATGGACTGCAGTATGTCAGGCTCCCCTGTCCTTCACTAACTCCCAGAGTTTACTAAATTCATGTCCATTTGGTTGGTGACATTATCTCACCTTTCATCCTCTACTGCCTAATTTTCCTTTTGCCTTCAGTCTTTCCCAGCATCAGCGTCTTTTCCAATGAGTCGACTCTTCCTATCAGGTAGCCAAAGTACTAGAGCTTCAGCTTCAGCATCAGTCCTTTCAACAAATGTTCAGAGTTGATTTACTTTAGGATTGACTGGTTTGATCTTCTGGCAGTCCAAAGGACTCTCAAGAGTCTTCTCCAGCACCACAATTCAAAAGTATCAACTCTTAAGTGCTCAGCTTTCTTTACAGTCCAACTCTCACATCCATACATGACTATTGGAAAAAGCATAGCTTTGGCTATACAAACTTTTGTCAGCAAAGTGATAACTCTGTCTTTTAATACTCTGTTTAGGTTTGTCATAGCTTTTCTTCCAAGGAGCAAACCTGTTTTATTTTCATGGCTGCAATGACCATCCACAGTGGTTTTAGAGCCCAAGAAAATAAAGTCTGTCAGTTTCCACTTTTCCCCTTTTATTTGCCATAAATTGATGGGACCTGGTACTATGATCTTAGTTTTTTGAATGTTGAATTTCGAAACAGCTTTTCAGTCTCCTCTTTCACCATCATCAAGAGACTCTTTAGCTCCTCTTCACTTTTGCCATTACAGTGTTATCTTCTACATATGTGAGGTTGTTAATATTTCTCCAGACAATCTTGATTCCAGCTTGTGTCTCATCCAGCCCAGCATTTCACATGATGTACTCTGCATAGAAGTGAAAGAAGCAGAGTGACAATATACAGCCTTGTTGTATTCCTTTTGCAATTTTGAAATGGTCAGTTATTCAATGTCCAGTTCTAACTGTTGCTTCTTGACCTGCCTACAGCACTTAGGAGACAGGCAAAGTGGTCTGGTATTCCTATCTCTTTAAAAATTTTCTACAGTTTGTTGTGATCCACATAGTCAAAGGCTTTAGCATAATGAAGCAGAAGTAAATGTTTTTTTCTCGCATTTGCTTGCTTTCTTTATGATCCAACAAATGTTGACAATTTGATCTCTTGTTGCTCTGCCTTTTCTAAACCCAGCTAACCTTCCTAAACATATGGGAGTGCCTGGTTCACATACTGCTGAAGTCCAGCTTGAAGGATTTTCAACATTACCTTGCCAGCATATGGAATGAGTACAATTGTACAGTACTTTGAGCATTTTTTGGCATTGCCCTTCTTTGGATTGGAATGAAAACTGATCTTTTCTAGTCATGTGGTCACTGCTGAGTTTTGTAAATTTGCTCAGCGTATTTGATACAGCACTTTAACAGCATCATCATTTAGTGTTTGAAATAGCCTCGCTGGAGTTTTGTCACCTCCTCTAGCTTTGCTCATAATACTGCTTTCTAAGGCCCACCTGACTTTATACTCCAGGATGTCCAGTTCTAAATGATTGACCACACCATCATGGTTATCCAGGTCATTAAGACCTTTTCTGTTTAGTTCTTCTGTGTATTCTTGCCAACTATTCTTATTCTTTTCTGCTTCTGTTAGGTTCCTAATGTTTCTGTCCTTTATTATGTTTATGCTTTCATGGAATATTCCCTTAATATCTGCAATTTTCTTGAAGAGATCTCTAGTCTTTCCCATTCTATTGTTTTCCTCTATTTCTTTGCATTGGTCATTGAAGAATGCCTTCTTCTCTCTCCTTGCTATTCTCTGGAACTGTACATTCAGTTCGGTATATTTTTCTCCTTCTTCTCTTTCTTCTTCAGCTATTTGTAAAGCCTCCTCAGACAACCATTTTGCCTTCTAGAATTTCTTTTTCTTTGGGATGATTTTGGTCATTGCCCTCTGTTCAGTGTTACAAAGCTCTGTCCATAGTTCTCCAGACACTCTGTCTATGAGATTAATCCTTTGAATCTATTTGTCACCTCCACTATTTAAAAATAAGGGATTTTATTTAGGTCATACATTAATGGCCTAGCAGTTTTCCCTCCTTTATTCAACTTAGGTCTGAATCTTCAATAAGAAATTCATGATCTGAGACATAGTCAGCTCCAGGTCATGTTTTTGCTGACTGTATAGAGCTTCTCCATCTTTGGCTGCAAAAAACATAATCAATCTGGCTTTGGTATGGACCATCTGGTGATGTACATGTGTACAGTCATCTCTTGGGTTGTTGAAAACACGTGTTTTTCCCTGTAGTTTTCATACTGTGACTAGCATTTTCTGTTGATGAAACTCTGTTAGCCTTTGCTCTGCTTCATTTTGTACTCCAAGGCCAAGGTCGCCAGTTATTCTGAGTATCTCTTGTCTTCCTACTTTTGCATTCCAATCCCCTATGCTGAAAGGACATCTTTTTTTTTTTTTTTTTTTTTTTTTTTTTTTTTTTTTTTTTTTGGTGTTAGCTCCAGAAGGTGTTGCAGGTCTTCATAGAACTGATCAACTTAAGCTTCTTTGGCATTAGTGGTTGGGGCATAGACTTGGATTACCATAATGTTGAATGGTTTGCCTTGGAAATGACCTGAGATCATTCTGTCATTTTTGAGGTTGCACTCAAGTACTGCATTTCCAATTATTTTGTTGACTATGAGGGCTATTCCATTTCTTCTAAAGTTTTCTTGTCCACAGTAGAAGATTAATAGTCATCTGCATTAAATTCACCCACTCCCATACATTTTAGTTCACTGATTCCTAATATGTTGTTTAATCTTGCTATCTCCTGCTTGACAACATCCAATTGCCTTGATTCATGACCTAACATTCCTATGCAATATTGTTCTTTACAGCATCAGACTTCACTTTTACCACCAGACACATCCACACCTCAGTTACGTTTCTGCTTCAGCCCAGCCACTTCATTCTCTCCGGAACCATTAGTAATTGCCCTTTGCTCTTCCCCAGTAGCATATTGGACACCTTCCAAATAGGGGGGCTCATCTTCCAGTTTCATATGTTTTGTTTTTCATACTGCTCATTAGATTCTCCATGCAAGCATACAGAGTTATCATTTCCTCCTCCAGTGGACCATGTTTTGTCAGAACTCTTCACTATGACTTGTCCAACTTGGGTGACTCTGCATGGCCTGACTCATAGCTTCAACAAATTATGTAAGGCCCTGTGCCATGACAAGGCTGTGATCCATGAAGCATTGTCCATGAATAGCCCCTGTATAAGTGCCAAGTCAGAACACAAGTCAGAGAGTACAGGTATCTCAATTTTATAAAGGCAGTTTATTTTAAGAAAAGACTATAAAATAAGATACAGAATGGAAAAATGCCATGAAGGTATACCAAGGTGTACAGAGAAGAGTGAAGTAAAAAGAGAGAGATCTTTAATGCACCACAATTTTGTAAAAAGCATACTATTTTTTTTTAATTAAAGTAGGTAAAATTCACCAAAACTCTTGGATTCTTGCTTTCAGCTTTCTGATTCCTGGCCATCCCAGTGACTGCAAAGGTGCTGAAGCTGACATTTTTTGGTTTGTTTGTTTGTTTTGGTCAAAACAGAAATAACTTCCCTCTACATGGCCTCCAAAACATTTTGTGGAGAGGTCCCTCCAAACTCTTGATACTTTGGTGTACACTATTTGGAGGGTCACAAACTATTTATAGAAGCAGGCAGATTCTCTGAAATGCAAAGTGCTTTGTAATTATCACTTTCATTTATCCTGAAAAACACAAATTTTTATACTCCCAAAATGGAAAGATAAAAGAATCATCTGTCAGGAAGCAACAGAACTGGACATGGAACGACAGACTGGTTCCAAATCAGGAGAGGAGTACGTCAATGCTGTGTATTGTCACCCTGCTTATTTAACTTATATGCAGAGCACATCATGAGAAATGCTGGGCTGGATGTAGCACAAGCTGGAATCAAGATTGCCAAGAAAAATATCAATAACCTCAGATATGCAGATGACACCACCCTTATGGCAGAAAGTGAAGAACTAAAGAGGTTCCTGATAAAAGTGAAATAGAGGAGAGTGAAAATGTTAGCTTAAAACTCAACATTCAGAAAACTAAGATCATGGCATCGACTCCCATCACTTCATGGCAAATAGATGGGAAACAGTGGAAACAGTGTCAGACTTTATTTTGGGGGGCTCCAAAATCACTGGAGATGGTGACTGCAACCATGAAATTAAAAGACACTTGCTCCTTGGAAGAAAAGTTATTACAAACATAAACAGCATATTAAAAAGCAGAGATATTACTTTGGCAACAAAGGTCCATCTAGTCAAAGCTATAGTCTTTCCAGTAGTCATGTATGGATCTATTAAGAAAGTTGAGCACTGAAGAATTGATGCTTTTGAACTGTGGTTTTGGAGAAGACTCCTGAGAGTCCCTTGGATGGCAAGGAGATCCAACCAGCCCATCCTAAAGGAAATCAGTCCTGAATATTCATTGGAAGGATGATTCTGACACTGAAACTCCAATACTTTGGCCACCTGATGCGAAGAACTGACTCATTTGAAAAGACCTTAATACTGGGAAAGATTGAAGGCAGGAGGAGAAGGGGATGACAGAGGATGAGATGGTTGGATGGCATCACCAATTCAATGGAGACGAGTTTGAGTAAACTTCAGGAGTTGGTAGTTGACACGGAGGCCTGGTGTGCTGCAGTCCTTGGAGTCGCAAAGAGTCAGACATAACTGAATGACTGAACTGAACTGAACTGATTCTATTCAGGAAGGTTACTCTTTGAAATGTTAAAAGATATATTTAAATTTCACTAAGCATACATTATAGCTATAATGAAATAAGTTGGATTTTGTTTCCATATTTTGATTTTAAATCAAAATATATATCTCAAAGTATAAATTAATTCCTGAATGCATAAATATTGCTTCATCAAAATGTTTAAAGCAAAAAACTAAGTCACTTTGAGTATCAGGAAAGACTCAACTCTCTCATTATCATTGCAGGACAGAACATTCAATCAAGCTTTCTTAGAATTTTAGGAAGCTTCAGTTCTGGTCAGGAGTTCTGTAATGATACTGAGTAGAATGAAGCTTCACTTTTCCTAGTTGAAAGCTGCTTTTTTTCTGAGAGATGAAAATTGTGCCACTCAAATTTGAATTTTTCTAGAACAATTAGGTAATTTAGGGAAAGACTAATGCATATCATCTGTAGCACTTTTTAAAAATTATGCATTTCAGTAATCCTTCCAATATAACTTTAGCTGCTAAGGTATATAAAGTTCCTAAAAAAATTTAAAACTGAATATAAATGGGTGAGTTACGGCTAACAAAGGTAACACATTGGAAAGAGTAAGATAATTTGAATAATAATTCACTCAGTATTTCTATGATCCAGGTAATCTAGTGTTTCATTTATGGAATGATGATGAAGAGGAAGAAATAGAATTATCAACCAACCACATACTCTGAAAGGGAAGGGGTAATTATAAATCTTTCTGACTTGAAAATATTCTTGTTAAGAAGATATGTTACAAAGATAAGATGCCTACAAGTAACGAGCTTCGTAGGAGGAGATGTTTAGACAAACCTTAACAGATGTGAATCCTTGGAAG
Source organism: Capra hircus (assembly GCF_001704415.2). Classification (NCBI taxonomy): domain Eukaryota; kingdom Metazoa; phylum Chordata; class Mammalia; order Artiodactyla; family Bovidae; genus Capra; species Capra hircus. Next base: position 47,496,339 of record NC_030811.1, read on the forward strand.
TTTAGTAAGGTATTTAAAACCAGTGAAGCAAGGGAAAGGGTTATAACATTACAGCTTGCAGAAAATCCAAAGAGATAAATATTTATTACACATATGAAGTTGGAATCAGATGCAACTAACTTGCCCTAACACTTACAAGACAGAATCCTAGTCTTACTCATGTAAAATAACAATATGATAAATACTAAGTGCATGTTATTCGTCAGTGATTATTTTAAATGTTTTACATGCATTAGTTTATACAATCTTCACAAAACCTATGACAGCATTAGTATGATCATCCTTGATTTACAGATGCTGGAATTTAAACATACAGATATAATGAAATTTTTCCAAGTTCATATACCTAATAAATGGTGCAAAAAGGATTTTAACATAGGAACTCAGTAAATGGAAGCTATTTTTTATTTAAAATATTTTAAAATGATGAACTAAAAATCTCTATAAAATACTGGCTAAAACAACTTTTCAAATTGAAAAAACTCTGCAAACATCATATTTTTATTGCTGGTTCCCCATTTCCAGAGATTAATGTATTATATATTTCTTATATAATGACTATTCAAAAGAAGAGTAGATTATACAGAAATGGAAATCAGCCTAAAATATTCGTTAGCCAGGAGGCATTGTTCTACTAAAAATTATTGGATATAGTAAATTAACCTAGGGCAATACTGTATTGCTGTATCTAAATGATAAAAAACATAATTTCATGAGTCATTTATCAAATGCAACTGAATAAATTACTAAGAGTTCAAACAAACATGTTAGGAAAAAATTAACAAGTGTTTAAAAAAGAAAACATTCAACATTATGTCCACATATTCAGAGGGTGTGTGTGTGTGTGTGTAAATTCACAGTAATCTGTATACATGTTACAGATTGTCTATAAATTTTGCTATTCTTAATTAATTTATTATAATTGGAGGCTAATTACTTTACAATATTGTGGTGGTTTTTGCCATATGTTGACACGAATCAGCCATGAGTGTATTTAAATTTATTATAATATATAGCGCTTGCTTCTGAAGTGCTATTTTGTTATTTTCAACCAAATAAACTAGGCAGATCAATAATAAGCAAGTCAATGACACAGCTTAATCAGATAAAAGTATGCAGAAAATATTCATGAATACTCCATGGACTGTAGCCCACAAGACTCCTCTTTCCATGGAATTATCCAGGCAAGAATATTGGAATGGTTAGCCATTTCCTACTCCACAGGATCTTCCAGAACCGAGGATCAAATTTGCATCTCCTGCATGGCAGGCAGATTCTTTACCACTGAGCCACCAGGGAAGCCCCTCCTAGAGATGTAAGGATAAAGTTTGAAATCTTTATCTGTAACCAATCAGTTCAGTTTCTCAGTTGTGTCCACCTCTTTGCAACCCCATGGACTGCAGCACACCAGGCTTCCCTGTCCAACATCAACCCCCAGAGCTCGCTCAAACTCATGTCCATTGAATTGGTGATGTCATGCACCCATCTCATACTCTATTATTCCCTTCTCTTCCTGTTTTCAATCTCTCCCAGCATCACGGTCTTTTCCAAGGAGTCAGTTCTTCACATCAGGTGGCCAAAATATTGGCGTTTTAGCGTCAGCATCATCCTTCCAATGAATATTTAGGACTGATTTCCTTTAGGATAGACTGATTTGATCTCCTTGCAGTCCAAGGGACTCTCAAGAGTCTTTTCCAACACCACAGTTCAAAAGCATCAGTGCTTCAGTGCTCAACTTTCTTTATAGTCCAACTGTCACATCCATATATGACTACTGGAAAAACCAAAGCTTTGACCAGACGGACCTTTGTTGGCAAAGTAATGTCTCTGCTTTCATATGTTGTCTAGGTTGGTCATAACTTTTCTTCCAAGGAGCAAGCATCTTAATTTCATGGCTGCAGTCACCATTTGCAGTGATTTTGGAGCCCACCAAAAATAAAGTCTGTCACTGGATTGGATCTCTTGGATCTATAACCAACAAACACTCCTCCAGAATCTCGTCTTCTGACTATCTCTCTCAGTTTCAGTGCCTAACACTCTCATACTTACTTAGAGCTCTTGTGTCACATATTTGTAGCTTCAAAGGTTCATGATCCCAAATACATGTTCTCATGGCATTCTGGAAAAGTTCATGCTTCTCCCTCTTACTTACTTAGCTTAATTATGTTTATCCCCTCACTTAATTATTTAGCTTAATTATGTTTATCCCCTCACCAGTATACCCTTCTTCCTAAAGCCTTTTAGGAATCAACCCAGTAGGATTCTATCTGTGGTTCTAAGTTGATATAGATAGATAGATGATGGTAAATGATTGACTAATAAGTAGATGAATAGATAGGTCATAACATTTTGTACTGTGTGACATCATGGTCATCATTTTTTGTTTACTTTGCAGAATTTAGGTTATTTAAGGAGAAACATTTCTTATTTGACCTTTCCCTAAGTCTTAGTTGACTTTGCATTATAGAATTTCTAGCTGTTATAAAATGACTTAGCAACTAATTTCAACAAAATTTTCATAGATAGCTGACTTCTATTACAACTTCTCAAGACTCTATATAAAAGCAAAATTAACTTCTCAACCAGCCTCTCAATTTAATGTCACTACCTCAGAAGCAGCAGATAAAGTGCTTATTACTCTTTCATGTATTTCCTTCTAAGACTTGTTGGTTCAAAACCTTTTCAGTGACTTCAAGAGACAGATTTAATAAATGAGAACGTTCCTTGACTGGGATCTTTTGAACCAGCATAAAGTTACCTTCAGATCATAAACATATTTTGAGTCAAAATATGTTTATTATTTAAATATTGATACAGTCTTTTCTATATTTTCCAAAGGAGAGAAAGCTTGAATAAGAAATCCCTACACAAACTGATCGTTGTCAACTTTTTATTTCTAACCCCCCCAAAGTAAAATAATCAAAAATAAAATATAAAGTAATATTTTCTCAGAACATATTAGACAATGTTACTTTCCTAGATAATTTCTTGGGCTGTGGGATAGAATAATAATTTTAAAAAATAATAATAATACCGATTCAGCATCCCTTGGCTCAGTGCTTAATCCTATGCCCCAAGGAAAATATTGGGAACGATTTTGAAACAAGTCTTACTGCAAAACTCACTACAACTGGTTGCCAGTAATGGTGATATGAAAAGTGAAAGTGAAAGTGTTAGTCATGTCCAACTCTCTGGGACCATGGACTGTAGCCCACCTGTCTCCTCTGTCCATGGAATTCTCCAGGCAAGAATACTGGAATGAGTTGCCATTCCCTTCTTCAGGGGATCTTCCTGACCCAGTGATGGTATTTAGGTTTCCTATATTGCAGGCAGATTCTTTACCATCTGAGCCTCCAGGGTTAGTATTAAACAACACCTCCACAAATAGGGTAACTAGATTTGCTTAAGGGCTTGCATAGTTCAGGTGGTAAAGAATCCACCTACAATGCAGGAGACCCTGGTTCAATTCCTGGGTCAGGAAGATACTCTGGAGAAGGGATGGCTACCCACTCCAGTATTCTTGGGCTTCCCTGGTGGCTCAGATGGTATGCAATGTGGGAGACCTGGTTTGATCCCTGGGTTGGGAAGATCACCTGGAGGAAAGTATGACAACCCAATCCAGTATTATTGCTTGAAGAATCCCCATGGACAGAGTAGCCTAGAAGGCTACAGTCCATGGGGGTTACAAAGAGTCAGACAGGACTGAGCAATTAAGTGCGCAGCATACTTGCTTAAAAGTATTTATAAAAGATAAAGCAATAAAAATATCTCTCAAATAAGAAATAATTTAACTCAATAAATATTTCTTGAATGAGCATACCAGATAGATTATAAATACACTATAATTCCAAATCCAACATCCCTCATTTTACTAGTTTAAAAAAATTCTGTGATTAATTCCAACCATTCTTTTCAGAAGAAAATAAGGTAAGACTTTTAAAAATTATATTTAATGAATGCTTTTGTGAAGCAAATAACCACTTTCTGTTTCCTTCGCATGCCTTCTATTCTCTATTCTTATGTTTATGATTACCTGTTCTTTTCCGTGCAATTCTAGAAGATAAGCAAACCTACAGGCAAAATAATTACTGTTTGTCTTGTATAATTAGGTCAAGGAGGGAAAGGTCATAAAGTTTGGAAAGTGGCAAAGAAAATTTATATTAACATGAGTGTTCCTTCTCTTTAGTGCCTGAGGACATGGAAAGGGAATTTATTTGATATTTGGGCTGTGAATCAGGATACTCACTCTTCTGAATAGGTCAGCAGGTATCTTTGAAAGAGTTATAAAAGCTGAGATTTGGATGTCTTCCAAATGTCACAACATTTTTATCTGCTTCAAGCTCTGTATACTATAATATGTTTACTTGAATTCTACATGATAAAATTCTGTTATATTGTTATCAATCATTTTAAATTTCAATGAGTGGTATTCAGTCTCAGATATTCACATGAAATTTAGGTTAATTCCTGCCTGTCTAAATATCTGTTATTCACAAATGCCAAAAGAATGCATTTAAGCAACTCATCATCAAAATAAGTGAGAAGAAAACACCTGACTAATTTAAAGCCAGAAAATCACATTGCTCAAGTATAAATAATAATAGTGGCTACATTAGAGAAAGGAAGGAACAGACGAATGACTTCTATTTTTACTTGTTTTCTGATTTTTAAAATTTTTTCTTAATGAAAACTATATAATTCTTATTCTTCAATTAAATCATTACATTTCATTCCTTAATAAAATTTGTAAAAGTATATTTTAAACAATGAAACAAAGAAATAAAAGGAATTCAAATTGACAAGTAACTTTTTGAAGATTACATAATACTATACATAGGAAAACACTAATGATTCCATAAAGAAAACTATCAGAACTAATCAATGAATTCAGCAAGCAAGATAAAAAACTAGCACAATGAAACCTGTTGCCTTTCTATATACTAATAACAAACTATCAGAAACCAAAATTAAAACACAATGACATTTGCAGTCATATTAAAAAGAATAAAATAACTAGGAGTAAATCTAACTAAAGAGGTGAAACACCTATACTTTGAAAACTATACAATGTTGATGAAATAATTTAAAATTATACAAATAATTGGAAAGCTATATCATGCTCAGCTCATAAGCTAGAAGAATTAATTTTATTTAAATATCCATATTAACTAAGTCAATTTATGGATTTAATGCAATCCTTATCAAAATCTCATTGATAATTTTAAAGAGCTAAAAGAAGCAATTCTATAATTTATATGAAAACAAAAATGACCTTAATTAGTCAAAGCAAACTTGAGAAAGAACAAAGCTGAATGTATCACACTTCCTGATTTCAAATAGCCCTCCCCTCCAAAAAAATAGACAAATAAATCAACAGAACAAAGAGCCCAGAAATAAACCCGTATGATTTATAAGATGAAATAACCTATGATAAAAGAGATAAGAATATACAATGGGGAAAAGACAACCTTTTTAATAAATTATATGGGGAAACGGGACAGCTACATGGAAAAGAATGAATCTGGACCACTCACTCCCATCATATATAAAATAAACTCAAGATAGATTGAAGAATTAAATGTAAGACTTGAAACCATAAAACTTCTAGAAGCAAATATAAGCAATATGCTCTTTCACATTAGTCTTAGCAGTATTTTGGGGACATATCTCCTCAAGTAAGGGAAACAAAAGCAAAAATAAACGATAGTGCAACCAATTGAAATGATTTTGCAGAGCAAAACAAAAAAGACAGCAAACTGAGTAGGAGAACATATTCATAAACAATATATTTAATAAGGCAAATATTCAAAGGTTAATATCCAAAATATCAAATATTTCATACAATTCAGTATCCAAAAAAGAAAATCTGATTTTAAAATGGGCAGAAGACCTGAAAAGATATTTTTCCAAAGAAGACACACAGATGGCCAACACATATGGGAAAAAATACTCAACATCATTAATTATCAGGAAAATGCAAATCAAAGTGAAGTTGCTCAGTCGTGTCCGACTCTTTGCGACCCCGTGGACTGTAGCCTACCATGCTCCTCTGTCCATGGGATTCTCCAGGCAAGAGTACTGGAGTGGGTGGCCGTTTCCTTCTCCAGAGGATCTCCCTCGACCCAGGAATCGAACCCAGGTCTCCCGCATTGTAAGCAAGACACTTTACCGTCTGAGCCACCACCATGAAATTTAACCTCATATCTTTCAGAATGGCTATCATCAAATACAGGACAAATAACAAGGGTTGGTTGGGATGTGGAGAAAAGGGAATCTTGATACACTATTGGTCAGAATATAAATTGGTACAGTCACTACAGAAAACAGTATGGATGTTCCTCAAAACATTAAAAATAGAACTACCATAAGGTCCAACAACTCAACCACTGGCTATGTTTCTGAAGAAAACAAAAGCACTAATTCAAAAAGATATCTACACTCCTCTATTCACTGTAGCATTATTTATAAAAGGTAAGATATGGAAGCAACCTAGGTGTCCACTGATAGATGAATGGGAATAGAAGTGGTATGTATAGATATAAACACACACACAATGGAATATTTTTCATCCTAAAGAATGAAATCTTGTCATTTGTGACAATACTGATGGATCTAGAGGGTATCATGCTGAATGAAATATGTCAGACAAAGACAAATACCTATGATTTCACTTATATGTGCAATCTTAAAAGCAAAACAAACAAAATGAAAACACACAGAGAGGAAGTCCACACGGGGCTAGGAAATCAGGCAAAATAGGTAAAGGGGATTAAGAGATAATCTTCCAACTATAAAATAAATAAGTCATAGGGATGTAATATACACCATAAGAAATACGGTCACTGTAATAATTTTGTATGTGGACAAATGGGTACTAGGCTCATTGTGGTGATAATTTTTAATGTAATTAAAGGTCACATCATTATGTTGTACACTTGAATCTAACATAACATGTATACAAATATATTTAATAAAAAATGATTGATTTTAGTCAGTTAATTTTTGCATACATAGAGCAATGAAGATAAATGAGGAAACAACCTATAGTACATTGCCTGATAGGTAGAATAAAGTTAATTATCATCTCTCACTAAAAATAAATAGCATCTGGAAACTCTGTATGATCCCTCATTAAATAATATGTGTGATAATCATAATACAAGAGTTTATTTTTTCAAACCCCTCTCAGTATTATATAGGTTTAATTTAACAAAATTCAGTGGATTTCTTTGAATGTCTAATTTGTCAAAAATTTATTAGAAAATAAATAGAGTATGATAATAGTTTTTAAAGTGATTTGACAGGTATCAAAGAGAAAAAAATAACATTATTTTATTAATGAATTAAACATTTAAAATTCTGGAATCACTAATTTTAGAACTCCAGGGACTTTAGATATCATTTGAAGCCAACCTTCATATTTTCCCATTAAGCTATCTAAAGACCAGAGAGGTAAATTTACTTTCACAATAAATGTCACACAGTGACATTCTGCACTTCCTATATCCTAAGAGGTAATGATTATCTGTAAAAAACCTAGGGAAAAGAACCCCTTCAGATATACGACATTTGTTAAGATTTAATGTATCAAGAACTTTTAATATTAGGGCTCATTTAATGTTCAGAGAATCTCTACAAGCTGTGACTTATTATCTCCACTTAATAGATTAGAAAATTGGTTCAAACTGTGAATAACTTACTCTGTCATACAGTGAGGGGTACAGTCAAATCTGATCCCATGTGTATGACTGCAAATTTCAAACTCTTTCCACTAAGCCATACAAATAAAAGGGACTGCTAGCAGAGTAGCCTCAGAAGCCAGATGGGAATAGTTTATCAGTGGTTAATACTAATGGTACTACTACCACTAATAATAATTTCTTATATCTCAGTTCAGTTCAGTTTAGTCACTCAGTCATGTCCAAATCTTTGTAGAGTCAGACTGCAGCATGCCAGGCATCCCAGTCCATCACCAACTCCTGGAGTTTATCCAAACCCAAGTCCATTCAATCGGTGATGCCATCTATCTCATCCTCTGTCGTTCCTTCTCCTCCCGCCTTCAATCTTTCCCAGCATCAGGGTCTTTTCCAATGAGTCAACTCTTCGCATGAGGTGGCCAAAGTACTGGAGTTTCAGCTTCAACATCAGTCCTTCCAATGAACACCCAGGACTGATCTCCTTCAGAATGGACTGGTTGGATCTCCTTGCAGTCCAAGGGACTCTCAAGAGTCTTCTCCAACACCACAGTTCAAAAGCATCAATTCTTCAGCGCTCAGTGTTCTTTATAGTCCAACTCTCACATCCATACATGACTACTAGAAAAACCATAGCCTTGACTAGATGGATCTTTGTTGACAAAGTAATGCCTCTCTTTTGTAATATGTGCTCTAGGTTGGTCATAACTTTCCTTCCAAAGAGCAAGCGTCTTTTAATTTCATGCCTGCAGTCACCATCTGCAGTGATTTTGGAGCCGCCAAAAATAAAGTCAGCCACGGTATCCACTGTTTTCCCATCTATTTGCCATGAAGTGATGGAACCAGATACCATGATCTTAGTTTTCTGAATGTTGAGGTTTAAGCCAGCTTTTCAAGAGGCTTTTTAGTTCTTCTTCACTCTCTGCCATAAGAGTGGCATCATGTGCATAACTGAGGTTATTTATATTTCCTGCGGCAATTTTGATTCCAGCTTGTGCTTCATCCAGCCGAGTGTTTATCATGATGTACACTGCATAGAAGTTAAATAAGCAGGGTGACAATATACAGCCTTCAGTTCAGTTCAGTTCAGTCGCTCAGTCATGTCCGACTCTTTGCAACCCCATGAATTGCAGCACACCAGGCCTCCCTGTCCATCACCATCTCCCGGAGTTCATTCAGACTCACGTCCATCACGTCAGTGATGCCATCCAGCCATCTCATCCTCTGTCATCACCTTCTCCTTCTGCCCCCAATCCTTCCCATCATCAGAGTCTTTTCCAATGAGTTAGCTCTTTGCATGAGGTGGCCAAAGTACTGGAGTTTCAGCTTCAGCATCATTCCCTCCAAGGAAATCCCAGGGCTGATCTCCTTCAGAATGGACTGATTGGATCTCCTGGCAGTCCAAGGGACTCTCAAGAGTCTTCTCCAACACCATAGTTCAAAAGCATCAATTCTTCGGCGCTCAGCCTTCTCTTCACAGTCCAACTCTCACATCCATACATGACCACAGGAAAAACCATACCCTTGACTAGACGGACCTTAGTCGGCAAAGTAATGTCGCTGCTCTTGAATATGCTATCTAGGTTGGTCATAACTTTTCTTCCAAGGAGTAAGCGTCTTTTAATTTCATGGCTGCAGTCACCATCTACAGTGATTTTGGAGCCCCAAAAAATAAAGTCTGACACTGTTTCCACTGTTTTCCCATCTATTTCCCATGAAGTGATGGGACCAGATGCCATGATCTTAGTTTTCTGAATGTCGAGCTTTAAGCCAACTTTTTCACTCTCCTCTTTCACTTTCATCAAGAGGCTTTTTAGTTCCTCTTCACTTTTTCCTATTTGGAACCAGTCGGTTGTTCCATGTCCAGTTCCAACTATTGCTTTCTGACCCGCATACAGACTTCTCAAGAGGCAGGTCAGGTGGTCTGATATTCCCATCTCTTTCAGAATTTTCCACAGTTTATTGCGATCCACACAGTCAAAGGCTTTGGCATAGTCAACAAAGCAGAAATAGATGTTTTTCTGGAACTCTCTTGCTTTTTTGATGATCCAGCGGATGTTGGCAATTTGATCTCTGGTTCCTCTGTCTTTTCTAAAACAAGCTTGAAAATCTGAAAGTTCACAGTTCACCTACTGCTGAAGCCTGGCTTAGAGAATTTCAAACATCACTTTACTAGCGTGTGAGATGAGTGCAATTGTGCAGTAGTTTGAGCATTCTTTGGCATTGCCTTTCTTTGGGATTGGAATGAAAACTGACCTTTTCCAGTCCTGTGGCCACTGCTGCGTTCTCCAAATTTCCTGACATATTGAGTGTAGCACTTCCACAGCATCATCTTTTAGGATTTGAAACAGCTCAACTGGAATTCCATCACCTCCACTAGCTTTGTTCATAGTGATGCTTCCTAAGGCCCACTTGACTTTGCATTCCAGAATGTCTGGCTCTAGGTGAGTGATCACACCATCATGATTATCTTGGTCATGAAGATCTTTTTTGTACAGTTCTTCTGTGTATTCTTGCCACCTCTTCTTAATATCTTCTGCTTATATCTAAGTGGAAGTCTAAAATTTAAAGTAAACTCCTATATATGCTATTTTATTTGATTTTCAATACAACCTCTGAACTGTGAAATAAATACAAATGGTAGGAAAATTGTACACACTATTCCCAGCTTACCTAAACCAGCCTATATATATGAGACAGTGTCAGTCCATATTATACTTGATATTAGTAACCTACTCATTGCCTTTCTAAATCAATGCCTATATTAGTATTACCTCCTTTTTCTAAAACTGAAGTCACATTTATGAATATCTACTTGATAGTAGCAACCATATCACTCAGATAATGATAGAAAATTTAGTTCCTAAGAGTAAATCTTAGATGAAAGACTCTCTAATAGGAAAATCAATGTGATCCAAGAACAAGATACTTCAAATCTGAAGGTATGTGTCCTTGTGCTAATTGCCTGTCCCTTTATTAAGAAGACTGCAGCTAATTATTATAGGAGGTGTTATGTACCATTCTAAAATATTAATTCCCACCAGCAAATATTTTTGAATGTTCAGTAAAAGAGAAGCCTTGATTTGGCAGAAATTGAGATGGCTTTTGTGGGCTCCACAACCTCTCAGGAATCTAGGCACCCATAATTTGCTTAGGAGGAAAAGGAATCTGTGACAAGCAGATTTCTGCATGAGTTCTATAACTAAGAAATATAAACACTTCCCACCCTTTTCCTCAGTCCAGTCCCATGACTGGGATTGAAGCCTTAAAAAGAAAAGGCATTTCTAAACTGGTTCTGAGGCAGAGAGATTGTAGGAAATACATCATAGTGCTTGGGTCTCACAGGTCTACAGCTTGGGAGTTCCAGGAGACAGTGTCTGGATAACGTGGCAACTGGCCAGCAGAGCAACAGCAATGCTTTGGTAGATGTGGTGGAGCTGAGTGTCCCTGACAGAGACTCAGTGAACAGCCCTGGCCACTGGCAAGACTGAGATTTATACACAAGCACATGCAAACAGGAATCTCCAGAAATACGTGGGTGAATTTTTCAAAAAGCTGAGGTCTATGGGCAAAAAAGCAGAAATATGTTCAGTGAAATCTGGGCAGATATGCTGAAACAAGCTTATTTGGTAGGCTGGTGAGGGAGTCAAATCCAAACATGTAATGCTATAAAATATAGGCTTTACAACCATAGGTTATTAAAACTGAAATGATGCTTACATATTATACAGTCCAACCCCATTTGGTCTCCCATGAGGAACCTGAGGTCTCATGTTACTTCCTTCTCAAGGAAACAAGCCTCGAGAGTGATGGAGACAGAGCTTATGACCATTGCTTTTCACTGGATCATGGTGCAGCTTCTTCTCACAGCTGGTCCATTTCATTTACTTAAAAGAGCTTTGCATTTAGCACTCTAGGGGTTCTTTAAATTTTTGAGAAGTGAGAATTCTTTTTAATAGAATGTGGGCTTTGCAGTTTTAGAAATACTAGTTTTTGTAAATATTAAATTCTTCCCTGAACCAGCTCTTTGAAAAGGCTTTGATGTGAAAAAAAAAAAAAATCTTTCTAAAATAACTTCTTTGTAACACCAGCAAGGGCACCTCAGGACAATTTATCTTTTCTATGCTATTCATCTAATAATCCTTACATTTAAAATGCTAGTACAGGCTTGTGATTACAAGACAAAAATGTTGAAATCAAATGCAATATTTACTTAAAAATGTGTCCAGTTAAGTCTTGCTGTTGCCTCTGGTCTTTTTTATACTTTCAGAATGAAATGATTTAAATTTAGGAAAGAAGGATGCCACATGTTGCCTGGGAAGTCAATGATAGTTTTCAATTTAATATCATATGTAACGTGTAGTTAAATATTGAATTGGAAGGATGTGGCTAGTGTCTACAATATACACATACATATATATAGTCTAAGCCTATGTATACAGGCTCAGACTGCCTCTACATTAAATAATTAACAGAGACCATCTTCTTTATCAGTGTTAGAATAAGAGTAAGAATTCTGAGTTCTAATTTCAGCTCATTCTCTAATTGCTTTGTGATCTTGTGTGATTTAATTTCTATCTTCAGTTCTGGGTTTCTAGAATAGTATGCATGTATGTGTCCTTCCCAACCTAATAAAACAGTGTCATATATATTGGTATTGATTTAGAAAGGCATGAATGATTTATTGATGTACAATATAACATTGACATGTTGTCTCATACAGATCATGAGCTGTTTTAGTAAATCAGGAAATAATGAGTGTACTTTTCCTACCATTTGCATTTATTTTATAGTTTAGGGATTGTACTGACAATCAAGTAAATAGCATATGTTGGTGCTTACTTTTAATTTTAGAGTCCCATTGAGATATATGTGTGTGTGTGCCAAGTTGCTTCAGTCATTTTCAACTCTTTGCAACACTATGGACTGAAACTGGCCAGGCTCCTCTGTCCATGGGATTCTCCAGGCAAGAATACTGGAGTGGGTTGCCACGCCTTCCTCCACGGGATCTTCCCAACCCAGAGACTAAACCCGTGTCTGTCACACCTCCTGCATCAGCAGGAGGGTTCTTTACCACTAGCACCACCTGTGAAGCCCCCATTGAGATATAAGGAATTATTATTGTTTACTTAGAAAATTTTCCCATCTAGCTGTTGAGACTACTCCACTAGCAACCTCTTCCATCAGTAGGCTGAGGTCTTGCAGTTGGTAAGCAGTGCACTGAAGGTGAATCAGAAGGAGAGAGTCCTATTTCATACTCAAATATCCTAAGGGTTGCTGATAACTTAGCCATAGTTTATCTTGACTGACAGACAACATCCTATTCTCTTCATCAGATCAACTGTATGGTCACTTCTTTCTCCTTGAACATAAATCCTAAAGTACTGTGTTGGGTTTGAATTCTCAAAGTCCTATCTAGAGTAAATAACTAATACTTTTATTTCCATGCCTACTTAAGAACCAAGAACAAAGGCAAAGTTGGGCTCCTCTAGAAGGAAGGCATCACAATCTATTAGCTGGGAGAATAGCAACCCTTCATCACAAATGGAGGGCTATGAGGAGGGAAAGTAAGATGGCATGTGATCTTTTTATTCTAATTACTGACTCAAAAGAGAAATGTCTCATCCTAACCCACAACACACAAACACATGATGGCAAGTCCAAACAACCATCACCCACGGCACCTAGAAAGTGACCAGAAAAGTTAAGAATTATCTCCAAGAATTCTGAACTGGCTGTGGTCTGTCTCTGTTTCACACTGGAATTGCTCTGCCCTTAACTGGTCCTTGTGAGTGTGTGTGCTTAGTCTCTCGGTAGTGTCTGACTCTTGTGCAGCCCCATGCACGGCAGGCTGCCAGGCTCCTCTGCCCATGGAATTCTCTAGGCAAGAACACTGGAGGGGGTAGCCATTCCCTTCTCTAGGGGATCTTCCCAACCTAGGGATTGAACCCAGGTCTCCTGCATTACAGGTGAATTCTTTACTGTCTGAGCCACCAGGAAAGATAAATTTGTCATTGATTGATACATAAAGTACCAATCCAATCAGGAATCAAGTCATCACTGTCATTCTGCAGACAGATGCTGTGCCTTACCCATTTATCTATAGGAATATCTCACCCATGTTCTCAGTTATCACAGTCTTCCCTGTATTGACTGATGATTTTATTATGTATTATAAGCAATGTTCTGTCTGACAATATATCATAATCCTTTCCATGCTTAACATTTTTAGCCCACACCCTATTCTATCATCATTTGGGAAGTTTAGAATACAGCATATACATATCACTTCCCATTCTATATGGTATGTTAAACTCTAGTTTTCTACTAGCATCAGCTTGTTATATTTGGCACATTCTGATGAACCAGCCTGATTATTCTGAATTAATGATGTTTCTTCACTATTCTTAATGAAATCCAGTTGGTCACAGTCTTCAAAAAGGCAAATGAGAGGTATGAGAAATCACCACCATGTAGGAAGTTGGAAAACTTAAATTCTCTATTTAAGGGGTGAAAGTGAAAGTGAAGTTGCCCAGTCATGTCTTACTCTTAGCAACCCCATGGACTGCAGCCTACCAGGCTCCTCCATCCATGGGATTTTCCAGGCAAGCATACTGCAGTGGGCAAGGGATTAGTTTGAATTCACTCTCTGAACTCATGACTGACACTTCTGCTGTCCTCTGTATTCTTTAAGGCTCAGTTTCTAATGTGATTACTTTGTCTCGTTGAACAGCCTCATGGGCATAGAGCACACTCATATCATCTGAGGAAGCCTGCAGAGCACCTAGCAGACCAGGATGCATAGCCATTGCTGATAATTTCAACTTTTATCTTTTGTACTTACAATGAGTTTACAGAAAAACAATTCATGATGGATTAATAACAACCTTGTATATAAAATTGTCTGATAAGCTCTTCATTAAATAAAATAAAATGACTCAGTTTATCCAGCATATTTCCATTAGAAATGAACAGTTTATAAATTATCTGTAAAGTTTGGTGAGCAATTCCTCAGCATCAAGAATTAGTTAATCTGCATTCAACAAGTGAGCAATTTAACCTCCTTCCCATCCATACAATCAGCAGCAACATCATATCCAAGGGGAGGAAAGCATAAAACATGTTTGGATATCATAATGAATTCGATTACAATAACACCAAATTAAGCCTATTTTCATTTTGATATTATAAAAAAGCAGCAGGAGGTTTGACTAGATAACTTGCTTTTACTTTATTAAATTCCTTATGTTACAGTCAGCTGGATTGAGTGCTCCCTGGGAGTAAATTAAGAACATTTGGGCCTTGTCTTTACATTCCAAACAGTGCGGCTTTTACAATTCATTTTACTTGGGTTGCCAGAGGGAAATTAAGAAGAGCTCCCTAGTTCCTTGGCTTGTTTATTGCCTTCTTTATGCAGAAGGGTTTACTCCCACCTTCAGGTCATGAAATACCACACAGTGGCATTAGGCAAACAGAAGACTGACTTGTCCCAAGAGCACCATCTCTGTTGTCTAGGACAAATGTCACATAAATATGGGAATCGTCCACATCCTGTTCACTTAAAAGTGAGCCGAAACCCTAAGCCCTCCCTCCTTTTCGGTCAACGCATATTTATGGCTCCATCTCAACAATGCTAATTAATTAAATGTTTGCTTATGGACTAACAGAGCACACCTCCCAAAGCTTCAGGCAGACACTAAGAGGATTTTAAGTTTGGCTATAAAGGGAAAAGGGCACTTCTGAAATGTTAGAATCCTAATTTACAATGGCATATTGGTACAAGAAGGAAAAAAAGGCCCCTAAATAAAACTGAGTCAACTTCAGCAGTCCTCACACAGTTCATACCACTAACTTGGAGCACATAGCCAACTGCAGCCAAGTCTAATGAAAGCTTGAATACTCAGTTCTCTAATGGCCCTGCCACTTTCCCTTTGCAGCTTCCAGTTTCTCCTTACATTATGGTGTTCGAAATCTATTTTTATAGCAAGTTTATTACATTTCATTTCCTAACAGTTGGCACATTTTGTCTCTCTGTAGCCATGTTATGAAGTCAGCCACACGTTATCCTATCATCAGTTGCTGGGGTTGTGAATCTTCTTGTCTATTGTCAGGGATTTGATTTTCTCTAGTAAAATGTGTTTTTCTCTGGAGGCTTCACAAGAGCATTCACAGCAACTGAAAAGGGAAGGCTGAGAGGCAGGGCTAGCCACCGGGCCAAACCCAAACGGAATGCTGTTGGGTCCTATGGTGGGGCGAGGGGGGAGGGAGGCCTCCTTCCCTAGACAGGAACAGCATGTGCTCGCCATGTGTTTCCTCTCAGTGCATGCCATTGGATTTTTTTTTTTTTTTTTTTTTGCAGGGCCAGTTCTGCACTGAAGACGAGAAAGTAGTACCTTCCGACTCAAGAACAAAGCAATTTTAGAAACCATTGGTCAAACTGATCGCAGAGAAAAGGTTTCCGGTATCCAGGAAGAGAATTCATAAACTTTTATTAAAATAAGCACAGGAAAAAGCAATGTCCACTTTTTCATGCCATATTTTACATGTGAGCAGGTGCAGAGGGTTCTGCTATGAAAACATCATCAATATTGACAGACATCAAAAAAATGGTTATGCATTTGGATATGTTATAAATTTACTTGGATATATTCTTATTAGAATATTGATAGACATGAGAAATTTTCACATCATACAATAGAGTGTTTGCCATAATTGTAAAGCGCTCCTTTCCATATCCCCTCCACTCTCTTGTTCTCACTCTGTCATGCTCATTTTACACACTGTAAGCCTTGGTTAAATCCAGCTGTCTGCCTAATCCACACCTGAACCTGAGCATCAGAGAACTGTTAAGAAAAAGCACTCAACCTTGCTGAGTGACTTCACCTAACATTTTCAATATGTGTGTGTGTGAATCTACTTATTTATCTATCTATCTGCAGAATCACCCAATCCCCTGGTTTAAATGTATAAATGTTGATTTAAATGTAAATATATTCATTGATAATATAACACACATATTGTATCTTCAGTGCTGATTTCCCTCCTGAACTATATAGATTTATAGAAATAATAAGATTAGTATTAACTGAGCATCTTTTATACATAATGAGAAGTTCACATGTATTATGACCAAAAGAGAATTATGTCCTCTCCACTTTCCCCCAGTTATCCCTTCTCCCATCACTATTCTTCTCAGGAAATGGTACATCATTGTTCCTGCACCTCACTCCAAAAAACCTGCAGTCATTTTTTTACCACTCTTTGTTCCCCATAGCCTATGTCCAATCTGCTAACAAAAATTGCATTGTTATGCAAAATTACAGATAACAGCAACCATTCCTTACTAACAGCATCAGTTCAACTTATCATTTTTTTTTTTTTTGTCTAGAATAGCTTTCTAATGGTCAAGCACTTCTGTTTTTTCCCCCAAAGGTCTCTTTTGCATGGTATACAAAGTGATATTTTGTAACGCATAATTCAGGTTATCACTCATATGACTAAAACCATCCAATGACTTCACACATACTGTAATGTTATACATTGTTTTATTTTTAGTATTTTCATCCTCCTATGAGGCATTGTTGTTGTTGTTATTGTTCAGTCGCTAAGTCATGTCTGACTCTTTTGTGACACCGGGGACCGTGCTGCTCTGTCCACAGGATTCCCCAGGCAAGAATGCTGGAGTGGGTTGCCATTTCCTTCTCCAGAGGATCTTCCAGACCAAGGGGTTGAACCCATGTCTCCTGCACTGACAGTAGTAAAGACCACTGACCCACCAGGGAAGCCCCATATGAGGCATACTTCTCTGTAGTTTTTTTCAAAATGAATTAATTTTTCCACTCAGCAAATATTTATTGAGGGTCGACAAGGATCCAGGCGCTATACTCAGCTCTGGAAATACAAGAATGGAGAAGGAAGAAATCTTGTAAGAAGTTACACTATTTCCTCGGATGTCTCACTGCACATTTGTCCTGTTGAGAAAAATAATACGTGTTCACTACATGAAATTTGGAAGATACAGAAAAGCATACAGAAGAAAAATAATATACTACATAGTTATATTAATGTTACTCCCGGTGTCCTCTCATGCTTTTCTGTATTTCCTTACTGTATTATTCCTGTGGCCATAGCCTATGTTTCTGCATTCCTTAGTACCCAGGTCAGGATAATCCATCCCAGTTGGGTTTTGGAAATTACTTCAATCCTGAGCTAACTTCCCAATGACTGAGATCACTCCCTATCAAAGTCTTATACTGTAGGAAGGCAAGCTTGTCCTTCTGTCTACCTGTCTAGAGAATCTTTCCTTGATGTATGCATCATATTTAGTATCTAATGGTTACAGAGGATCTATCTCTAACCCTCAATCAAAAAAGCAAGAGAAGCTCCAAACTTTAGGCATGTATCTTATGGTTTTGTTGATTTAACCTCCAGAGTAAGCAAAGGAAAGGGGCTGGTGGTGGTTGTTCTTTTATAAAAACAGCCAGATCAGACATCCTGGGGGACTTCTTGGCTGATTCTAAAACTGCCATCAAGCTCGTATGCCATTCATAAATATTAAGAAATAGAAAACTCAAGCATAAGAACGAGAACTTCAAATAAAATCAAAAGCCCTGTGAGAATGTAGTTTTACTGCAGAACTACTGCACAGCCTGAAGTCATAAAGAGAAGCACCAGGGAACTGATTAACTAGGACTGTAGTGACAGTAAGCCAGAAAATACGCTTTCCCTTCAAAGGCGGAGAATCTGATAGCCCTGCATGATACAGTGCAATGCCACATGCCTCATGGACACCAATTTAAATCCAAGCAGGGTCAGTTGTCAGAGCAGAAGTCATTTGTGTCCAACAGCATTTTATTAGCACATGCACAATGTTTCAAAGTTCTGAACCCCATTCTTAGCGGGTATGAGTACATCAACAAGAACATGGAATGGGGATTAACATATACACACTACTATATATAAAACAGATAACCAACAAGTACCTAATTTACAGCACAAAGAACTCTACACAAAATTCTGTAATAACCTATATGGGAAAAGGATCTGGAAAAGAATGGATATATGTGTGTATGCTGCTGCTGCTGCTAAGTCACTTCAGTCGTGTCCGACTCTGTGCGACCCTATACATGGCAGCCCACCAGGCTCCGCCATCCCTGGGATTCTCCAGGCAAGAACACTGGAGTGGGTTGCCATTTCTTTCTCCAGTGCATGAAAGTGAAAAGTGAAGGTGAAGTCGCTCAGTCACGACCCCATGGACTGCAGCCCACCAGGCTCCCCCATCCATGGGATTTTCCAGGCAAGAGTACTGGAGTGGGTTGCCATTGCCTTCTCCGATATGTGTGTATACATATATATATATATATAAAGTGAATCACTTTGTTGTACACCTGAAACTAACCCAACACTGTAAATCAACTCTACTCAAATATGAAATAAAAATTAAATTAAAAATAAATTATTTAAAATAATATTACTCAATTTGTTCTCACTTGGACTCCAAAGCAAACCATGTTCACACAACACAAGAATCCAGCAAATAATGAGTAGTGGAGAATCTCAATTTTATAATAATTACAATAGCCACAGCAAGGTGTTTTTGCACCTTGTATTTATGTACTACTTTACAACTTTTACATTTATGATTTTGTTATTTCTTTTAGCAACTCAATAAAATTAACTAATTTACAAATTATTGTTGGTTTTATTTTACAAAGGTAAAAAACTGAAGTTCAGATTGCTAAGTAACTTGCACCTTGATTTGTAACCTATACTCAAATCCTAACCATGAAGAGAAGGGAACTAGGACTCTAATGCGGGCCTTCTGATTTCAAGTCTACAGTTCTTTCCTAAACAGCATGTTGTCTCTTTTTAAGGGTTTTGTAACAACTCAGACTTTAGAAAGAAGTAATTTCATCAATTGGGCAATTTAGAGAATAAACCATTGTCCAGGTATTTTTTCCCTAGTGCAGAAATACTATGTTCTTTCACAATAGAGCAATTATGCAGTACTTTTAGAATAATCAGTTGAGCATACTATAATTATTCACAGTAGAAAATGTATATTTGTTCTTTCCTCAAGTTGATAGTAATAAAACCAAAAATTAAATAACAGCATATGTTTATTGATTACTTTACATGTGACAGTTTTTATTTTTAAACCTCATAACAACTTAGGAAAATGAGCATTATACCCTGTTTTTCAGATAGAAACTCAAGCATACAAAGGTTAAGTACGTTGAATAAGCACAGAGAAAATGTAGCAGAGCTGGGATAAAATTTCTATTGATCTGATTTCAAAGCTTGTGGTCAATCATTACAATTTCACCAAAAGGATAAGAAGCACACAGCAGAATCACTAAGGAACCTTCTCTGAGGATGGTACAAGGAATACCAGGCTTTGAAAACCTGTGCCAGCTTTTTGTTTTGTTTTGTTTTGTTTTAAGGACTCACTGGATCAAGAGAAAATATGTAAAATTATTTTCTCAAGTACTATGCTATTTTTCTAGGAAAAATATCCAATAGTATGTATTTTACAACTAATGTGATGTACTGACATACTAAAGTCAAGTGTAATATCAATTTAACAGCAAATATTCATTCTATTAATACTGAATGCAAAATGCTGCAAACTCCATGGTCTTAGCAATATGAGGAGTTCAAGATAAAAAAAACAATGACTAAACAAACATACCTGCAGCCTTGGAGAGCCAGTGGAGCAATCGTTGCAAGCTGCAATAAAACAGAAATGAAATGTTGTAGGAGTTGCGAAAGCCATAGTTCTCAAGTTTTAGTGGGGACTGGAAACACCTGGAGGACTTGTGAACAGAAAGACTGTTGGATCCCGCCCCCTGAGTTTCTGCCTCTGTGAAGACTCTGAGAATTTGCATTTCTAACAAGTTTCCAGGTGATACTCATGTTGCTTGGTCCTTGGTCTGGGTGCCATGCTCAGCACCACTGTGACAGAAGTGAAGTGAAGTGAAGTGAAGTCTCTCAGCCGTGTCCAACTCTTTGCGATCCCGTGGGTTGTAGCCCACCAGGCTCCTCCCTCCATGGGATTCTCCAGGCAAGAGTACTGGAGTGGGTTGCCATTTCCTTCTCCAGGGGATCTTCCCCACCCAGGGATCGAACCCAGGTTTCCCATATTCCAGGCAGATGCTTTAACTCAATTCTAAGAGAGTATAGAGGGAGATGTGATAAGCCTTCCAAAGCAGAAGTAATACTTCACGGAGGACTCAACTTTTGAACTGCATTTTGAGAAAGAAGCAGAATTTTAGATATTGAGAGATAATTGCTTCAGTCTCAAGAAGAGACATAATCCTTCAGGCTCTTCTTTCTCATTTTAGTGATTTGGTTAATCTACTCTTGCAGAATGAATATGAAACCATGTCTCCTTGTTCAACAACTCAGTATACTTTGTTTTCTAGGCTTAAACCAATGTACTGATACCCAGAAAAGAATGAAAGAACAGTTTCAGCACATTTTAAGCCTTTAATTTAATTATTTTTTCCATTTTGAATAATTTCATTTTCCTCTGAAACAGTACATTTTGTTTTGCTTGGCCCTCACCTGACTCTCACATTCTAGGGATGACTAAGAATATGAATGAAGTGTTGATCAAGTTTGATTTTGTAGGTTTGTTTGATTGTAATTCTCAAGTAAGTATTTGTCCTAGTTTTAAACCAAGAGGCAAAAAAGAAAAAAAAGAATTGGAAACATTTCTAAAAGCAAACATATGTAATATCATATAAGAAATGAATCGCCAATCTAGGTTCAATGCAGGATACAGGATGCTTGGGGCTGGCGCACTGGGATGACCCAGAGAGATGGTATGGGGAGGGAGGTGGGAGGGGGGTTCAGGATTGGGAACGTGTGTACACCCGTGGCGGATTCATGTTGAAGTATGGCAAAACCAATACAATATTGTAAGGTAAAAAATAAAAATAAAAGTAAAAAAAATAAAAAATAAACTGTATGCTGAAGCTGAAGAATAATCGATATAAAATAATACTAACTTGTGAGAATAATTTTGTTCCCAATTCCTCTATCATTTTACCACCTGATTCTAAGGAAGTAATTTAAGTTCTCATTGCTCTGAATTCTATATTTGTAAAACAGGGATAATATTTGCCAGGAGGCTTAGTTAAGGATTGAAAATCATTTTGAGATCACTGGGAAAGGACAATAAAACACCATTTCTCTTCTTTGAGTTTTGGTAATCAAATGATCAAAAAAGAGGAATTAATACTCTTTCAGCAACAAATCCTTTTAAAGTCATTTTCCTACTTCTAAGTTGCTTATTGTCATGATAAATGTATATTAGATTCTAATATTGTCAAGTACATACAGTCATTTCTACTAATGGTTTTTATTCCATTTCTCTTGCAGATGTAACAACTAAGTGGAAGATAATTCAAATGTTTTCAGTCTAGATGTGAGAAAACTTTTCCCAGAAAGGGCCAGGCAGTAAATATCCTAAATTTTGCAGGCTACATAGGAGCATGTGATCACAATGATCATGCTCATGAGTCATTGAAAAGTGGGACAAAGTATCACCACTAAGCATTAACATTTTTCATTTCCACCCCCCAAAGCATCAGCATCTCTTCCCTCTTCTTTTACTTACTCAGATTTAGTCAGTAATAAAAATTGAGGTAAATTCACTAATCTTGGCTTTTTTTTGGTTATAAAATGGTTTGCTTTCAAAAATAATACTGTCGTTTTTAACTTCTGTTTGGCTTCCCCAAAATAATTTATTAGGTCAAGCTGGTTAATTTCAGCATCCCAAATACAAACGGTTCTGTCTCATTCACATTTTCTATGTTGTTTTGCCTGCCGCTTTACTACTTGTGTTTCTTCACGAGCCTTTGCAGAAAATAATACTATTCCTTCAGTTGTGCAAACTGAAAACCTGTTTCTAAGGAGCTGTGTTCCAGTCATCTGATCATCCTACCTTCTATTCCTCTGTCCATTAATTTAAAAAGAAAAGACTACACATAAGCCCCATGTCTCTCCTGAGTGCAGTTGTAGAAGCCTGCTGCACTCCTATTAATGCTTTCACACACATTTCATTTTGTCTCCTTGTTGCGGCGATAGTTCACCTTCCTGTTTGGTTTTCTGTTTACACCTCATTTAAGTTTTGTCTAAAGTGCTTTACATAAAGATTCCTAATTAGGTCTCCTTTAAAAATGATTTAAAGTGGAAATTGAGAGTTTCACAATTGAAGTTGCAACCGTTTATAAAAGTTATTTAAAGATTTTTGCTACTTTGTGGTTATAATTAAGATTTTTAAGATTAAGAGCTTCTTTCAACTGAGATGGACTTTCACACAAAGATCCTCAAAACTTTGTAAAAACCAAGAAAACATTTCTTATTTTAGTCTAATATAGAAGTAATATATTTACGCTATAGAAAATGGAAAAGATACTCATTTTTAATATTTGACCATAATTTCACAACTTAATATGAAGTTCTTCCCCCCCCCCACCGCCATTGCTACGGTGTGCATTTCAGAAATAAGCCTATCAGTCCTAGACACATGGAAATCACACTGCATGTTTTCCTTCAGTTCATGTCATGATTGGAAATCAATCAATCATAGAAATGTCTTCATAGCACTATGGTTTAGCCTTATGTTCTCAGCTTTTATTGAGGGCTGATGTAATAAAGGGCTCTGTGAAGCAACTCTTCAGGTAAAACTGCTGCTGAAGACACCCCCCATTACATTGTTCAATGATCCTACAAAATTTATCCAATTTTTGGTTTTCCTTAGTTTCCAAACAAGCAAGAGATTTCCCCTTTTGATGATTTTATTTGGTCTCTTTCATTTTACATTATTTAAAGAGTTGCAAACTAATAAACAAATTCAATAAAGTTGCAGGGTACAAAAACAATATACAAAAATCAGTTGAATTTCTATACACCAACAGTGAACAACTCAAGATGGAAATTAAGAAAACATTTCTGAGTAAATTGCCTATCTCCAAGTGACTTAGTTCTTCTTCTGGGTTTTTAGCTCATTCTTTCCTTTGAAATATGTTCTTTTGTCACCTCATTTTGTCTAAATCGCTATTTGTATTTCTATGTATGTGGTAGGTTGATTAGGTTTCTCAATCTTAACAGAGAAAGACAAATATCATATGATATCATTTATATGTGGAGCCTAAAGAAGCACACAAATGAACTAACTTACAAAACAGAAACATACCCATAGACTTAGAAAATAAACTTAGAAAACAAACCAAAGGGGAAAGGCGAGGGGGAGGAAAGACTAGGAGGTTGGGATTAACATATACATACTACTATATATAAAATAGGTGAACAGCAAGGACCTACTATATAGCACAGGGAACCGTAATCAGTGTCTTGTAATAACTTTCATGGAAAAGAATCTGCTGTAACTTGAAACTAACATAACATTGTAAATTAATTATGCTTCAATTCTGAAAATAGAAGGAGAAAAAACAGAAAACATTCCTGTTTCCAACAGCATGGAAAAAAAAAAAAAATGAAATGCTCGGAGAGTTAACTAAAAAGGTAAAGGACTTGTTCATTGAAAACTATGAAACATCACTAAATTCATCCAACTCAGAGAAGCAGAAAGCAGAATGGTGGTTGTGTAACCCAGCAGGACCCAAGGGGACCTTCCTTGAATAGTCTGCCTTCCCCTATATCCTCGGCTGTAGCTCCTCTTTGATGTACTGGATAATAGTTTTTCATGCAGATTTCCTGAGTTTTTCAGATGCTAAAATCCACCACCCAAAGGAGTAAATGAACTACTTGATGATCATGAGCATGTAGCCCCAGATCTTCTGGCCCTTAGGATTGATAATGTTAGCACCTGTGACACTACCTTGTTATCTCATCATCAACCAATCAGAATTGTGCACAAGGTGATCACATACGCTGGCATGCCCCTCCCTCATCTTGCCTTGAAAAACATGCTTTGCTGAAACCCTTTGGAGGAGTTAGGGGAGTTCCATGTTTTTTGAGCATGAGCCACTCATTTTCCTTCCATGGCCCCGCAACAGAACTTTTTCTGTTCCAAACTCCAATGTTTTGCTTTGTTGGCCTCACTGTGCATCGGGCATAGAAACTGGCATTTGGTAACACTTGATAGGGTCTGCAGCAAGGGGAAACAGTATACTGTTAAATAGTATAGCGTTTTAGTCATGCGAGAAGGAAGAGTTCGGGAGCTCTACTGTGCAACACTGTGCCTACAGTTACCAGCACAGTAGTTGACAACCAAAAAAATCTGTTGAGAGAGTAAATCTCATGATAGCCATATTTTTACCTCCAATAAATAAATTAAAAACCTATAAAATTTCTGGAGAAGAGCATAAGAGAAAATCTTTGTGAATGTCATCAAAATTCTGTACTTCTGCTATTTAAAAGGTATCACTAAAGTGTTTAAAAGATAAGCTGCCAACTGGGAGAAAATATTTCCAAATTATACATATATATATATATATATGTATGTATATATAAAATCTGTGCCCTGAATGTATAAATGGCTCTTAAAAGGTAAGAAAAATGGACAAAATATTTGAATAGTCTACCATACAAGATATAAGGTCTGAATGGACAGTACATCACAGAAAATACATGACTTAAGCACATAAATATATATTCATTATCATTAGTCATTAAGACAATGAGATGCCACAACATACTGATTAGAATTCCTTTTTTAAAACATTTAAGACAGTGCTTTATTTTTTTTTCTCTTTTAGCTTTAAATTTATTTATCTTTTAATTGAAGGATAACTGCTTTATAGAATTGTGTTGGTTTCTGCCAAACATCAACTTCTTTTCAATATTACTGCATTTTTATTACTCTAATTCTCTGACGTTTCTTCATTATTGTGGCAGTAGAAATAAAAAAAGTAAAATTCATCCGTGCACAAACAGTGTCCACTGACAGAAAATGATACAGGAAGGATGTCTTTCTTTTGGCAACATTTCTAAAGATGCTTGCCAGCTGAAGTCAGCAGGCAGTGAAACTTCAAAGCGAATTCCAGTGTCTCAGATGGTCCATAATATGTCAAGAAGCATATTGAGGAGGAATCTTTCCCCTCCCTGGTGGTTAGACCTGGCTCAGGAACCTGAGGGAGACAGTTGCCCAGGTTCTAAGATCCCTTCACTCCTGGCCTTGGGCCAAGAAATGCACACCAGGTGAATGGGGAGGAAGCTATAGGCCTGGGATTCCCACTGTTACCCTGAGATCCAGATGCCAGTTTTCCAAGAATTTCTTAAATTAAAAAAATGTTATCATACAAAGTGATGATGAGACTGTGAAGTAACTAGAACACTCAAGTGCCATTGATCAGAATATAAAATGTCACGTGTACTTTTGAAAACAAGGAGCAGTTCCTAAAATATTTAAATACACACATATCACATGACCTAGTTATCCCAGTCCTTGTATTTACCTAAGAGAAAGGAAAGAATATACCCATACAAAGTCTGGTATCTTATTCAGAACAATTTTATTAACAATTTATTTACCACAGAGATATTAATACATCTTTTGTTACCTCACTGTTATAGACTGGTGTGTTTCAATAGTCACTTACATAACAAGTTGCTGGCTACAGGCATTAATTTCTGCAAAAACCTCTCAGTCAACAATGTGCTCAGTTCAGTCGCTCAGTCATGTCCAACTGTTTGCGACCCCATGAATCGCAGCACGCCAGGCCTCCCTGTCCATCACCAACTCTCTGAGTTCACTCAGACTCATGTCCATCGAGTCCGTGATGCCATCCAGCCATCTCATCCTCTGTTGTCCCCTTCTCCTCCTGACCCCAATCCCTCCCAGCATCAGAGTCTTTTCCAATGAGTCAAGTCTTCACATCAGGTGGCCAAAGTACTGGAGTTTCAGCTTCAGCATCATTCCCTCCAAGGAAATCCCAGGGCTGATCTCCTTCAGAATGGACTGGTTGGATCTCCTGGCAGTCCAAGGGACTCTCAAGAGTCTTCTCCAACACCACAGTTCAAAAGCATCAATTCTTCAGCGCTCAGCCTTCTTCACAGTCCAACTCTCACATCCATACATGACCACAGGAAAAACCATAGCCTTGACAAGACGGACCTTAGTCGGCAAAGTAATGTCTCAGCTTTTGAATATGCTACCTAGGTTGGTCATAACTTTTCTTCCAAGGAGTAAGCGTCTTTTAATTTCATGGCTGCAGTCAACATCTACAGTGATTTTGGAGCCCCCCCAAAATAAAATCTGACACTGTTTCCACTGTTTCCCCATCTATTTCCCATGAAGTGATGGGACCAGATGCCATGATCTTAGTTTTCTGAATGTTGAGCTTTAAGCCAACTTTTTCACTCTCCTCTTTCACTTTCATCAAGAGGCTTTTTAGTTCCTCTTCACTTTTTCCTATTTGGAACCAGTCGGTTGTTCCATGTCCAGTTCTAACTGTTGCTTTCTGACCTGCATATAGATTTCTCAAGAGGCAGGTGGTCTGGTATTCCCATCTGTTTCAGAATTTTCCACAGTTTATTGTGATCCACACAGTCAAAGGCTTTGGCATAGTGTTAATATAAGCCAAAACTCAAAATATCCCAAATATCCATCAATAAGTATGCCCATAAACAGACTGAGGTTTACTCATAGACTAGAATAAAGTGAAATCTGTGTCAGACTCTTCGTGACCCCATGGACTATACAGTCCATGAAATTCTTCAGACCAGAATACTGAAGTGGGTAGCCGTTCCCTTCTCCAGGGGATTTTCCCAACCCAGGAATTGAAGCGCCTGCACTGCAGGCAGATTTTTTACCAACTGAGCTACCAGGAAAGCCATAATAGTAATGAACAATAAAAAGAAATAGGCTTCTGGATGAACCTTTGTTAGGGAGTCCAAGCTCATTGCAGGACAGACCGATACATATGGGGAAAGGTATAGGGACTTTATTTGGAAAGCCAGCAGACTGAGAAGACAGTGGACTAGTGTGATAAAGAACCATCTTTTTCAAGTCAGAATGCAGACTTCCTTTATGCTAAAAGGTGAGGGGATGTGGCTGGTTGTTGCAAACCTCTTGGGGCAGGAATCCTTGGCACTTGGAGCTGTCAGTGTAGCTCTGGTTGCAATATTCCTATAAACTTCCAACAAGACAGTCATTATTTTCTGTTCTGCAAAGAAGTGTTACACCTTGAGAGGTCAGAGCCTTGAGAATGTGTCATCATGTATGTTTCAGAGGATAGGCAACATTCCTTTACACAGGTGCTGAGCCAGCATGACAAAGCACATGCAATAAAACATAAGGGTTAGCCCTGAAGAAATAGATATAATATGAAGTAATGTTTGTTCTTTTCTGCTACACCTTGATGTAATTATGGTGAGTGAAAGTAATCAGAAAAAAAGTACATACTTTATGATTCCATTTATATACAGCTCTATGGATTGCAAACTAATCTACAATGATGGAAAGAAGATCAGTGGTTGCCTGAGAATGAAGGTGATATGGAAGAGGTGGGCGGGAAGGGTTGAAGGAAGAGATTATAAGGGGACAAGGAAATTGATGGAGGTAGTGGTTATGCTCATTATCCACACCATGGTGAAGGATTTGCAGATGTATACAGATAAAAACTCATCAAATTGTACACTTTAAATATGTATATTATGCTTTGTATCAATTATACCTCAATAAAACTGTTAACATTTTTCTCACGCATCTCTGAAATGATCTTTCAAGTTGAGTTGAGTTCACTCGCTCAGTCCTCTCAGACTCTCTGCAACCCCATGCAACACAGCATGCCAGGCCTCCCTGTCCATCACCAACTCCCGGAGTCCACACAAACCCATGTCCATTGAATTGGTGATGCCATCCAACCATCTCATCCTGTCATCCCCTTCTTCTCCTACTTTCAATCTTTCCCAGCATCAGGGTTTTTTTCAAATGAGTCAACTCTTCACATGAGATGGCCAAAGTATTGGAGTTTCAGCTTCAACATCAGTCCTTCCAATGAACAGCCAGGACTGATCTTCTTTAGGATGGACGAGTTGGATCTCCTCGCAGTCCAAGGGACTCTCAAGAGTCTTCTCCAACACCACAGTTCAAAAGCATCAATTCTTCAGGGCTCAGCTTTCTTCACAGTCCAACTCTCACATCCCTACATGACCACTGGAAAAACCATAGCCTTGACTAGACGGACCTTTGTTGGCAAAGTAATGTCCCTGCTTTTTAATATGCTGTTTAGGTTGGTCATAACTTTCTTTCAAGGAGTGTCTTTTAATTTCATTGCCACAATCACCATCTGTAGTGATTTTGGAGCCCAGAAAAATAGTCAGCCACTGTTTCCACTGTTTCCCCATCTATTTGCCATGAAGTGATGGGACCAGATGCCATGATCTTAGTTTTCTGAATGTTGAGCTTTAAGCCAACTTTTTCACTCTCCTCTTTCACTTTCAAGAGGGTCTAGTTCTTCACGTTCTGCCATAAGGGTGGTATCATCTGCATATCTGAGGTTATTGATATTTCTCCCAGTAAGAAATAACCCTAATTGCCAACATCCAGTAGATCATTAAAAAAGCAAGAGAGTTCCAGAAAAACATCTATTTCTGCTTTATTGACTATGCCAAAGCCTTTGACTTGTGTGGATCACAATAAACTGTGGAAAATTCTGAAAGAGATGAGAATACCAGACCACCTGACCTGCCTCTTGAGAAACCTCTATGCAGGTCAGGAAGCAACAGTTAGAACTAGACATGGATCAACAGACTGGTTCCAAATAGGAAAAGGAGTGCATCAAGGCTGTATATCGTCACCCTGCTTATTTAACTTCTATGCAGAGTACATCAAGAGAAACACTGGGCTGGAAGAACCACAAGCTGGAATCAAGACTGCTGGGAGAAATATCAATAACCTCAGATATGCAGATGACACCACCCTTATGGCAGAAATGATCTGAGTTATGCTTAAAGAGGAGTTACTGAGGCAGCATTCTCTAAGGTAAAGAAAAGATATAAGGATAGGAATTCAGTGAAGATGCGTTTAATAGGGGTCCTGTGAGAATTCATGAAAGACTGGGTTAGTATATTCTCTGTGGGAATTATCTAGCTCAGTACTGTTGGTTTACCTTAGAGAATATTCCCCTTTCCCCTACACAAAAGCTGGAAACTCATTTGGCCCCTAAAAGTCCACTCTAGTTTTATGAAGCATAATCACTTTTCTCCCTCAAAGTTAGTCTCAAGTTTAAAATAATTCTTGGAGTCAAAGAAGGCATTGGCATGCTCCATAAACTTTACTGTATTAATTAAATGCATCATCATGTATTCAATCAAGAAGTATCTTTTGATCACCTACTTACTTTGTGCAAGTCTCTAGACTAATCACCAAAATTTCACGAGTTCTTGAACAGGTAATAGCAGATAGCAACTGTCATATACATTTAGCAAGATGAACAAAAGAATTAAATTGCCTTCTCAATTGCCTTTCAAACAGAGCCATCAGTCTTATGTTGATGGCTAAGGTTTCCAGATTTGGCTTTAAATTTTTATCCTACATAATTATATAATTTTTAGGGAATTATACATGTACCAGTTACTATGTTGATAGGTATTATACAAAAGTCCAACATCTATCTTGAGTAAAAACTTTGTGCCCTACATCAGCTTTTGTTTCTCTGGTAGTCAGCCTGGCCTCAGGACAAATAAAATTACATATAAATGCAACCTTGAGTTTTATTTCCCACCACTGGTTCTAAATAATTTGGCTGTAACTCTTTGGGGATGATGTTCATGAAAAACCCTATAATCTTCGTTATTGTATTTCTCAGTTGCAGGTATTTCCAAAGCTGTGATTTGTCTAAATTATATTTTTGTCAAAGGGCTATAAAGGGGATAATGTGAAAAGTCTATTGGGATATTGTTAGTAAATTTATAAAATTACTTTCTGTATCCAGTTAGACCAAGTAATTTTTTCACTCATTGCTTTTAGAGCAAGCTTATGCATCATTGAAGACTTCCAGGGAATAAAAGTTAAGTATCCAAACAAAAATTCTTTGTTTAAAAGCATATCTGTTACGTCAAAGGTATCATTCATGGGGCTCAAGGAGAGCTTTTAGATGAGTGAATAATCTAAACCTAAAGGTACAGCACTGTATGCAGATGTTTCCAGAATTCTTCATCTTACCCACTTTATGTTGTTACAAGTAGTGAATTATTGGTCCCAGAGCAATATACAGAGCCCTGGGGGCACATTCTCACTGCTGCTGGATCCAATCAAGGTCAGAGTCCATACACCAGGGGGATTTCCTCCAAAGAGAGGTTTGTCTTATGTAATGGATGCTCTTTAGCACATCATCCCCTTCGGCAGCCAGCGAGGAGCCAATGGTACCAAATACTGAGGAAGGTCTGATATCCTCTGGTCTTGTGGACATGGAAGAACTATTGAATTTACAATGCTAGAGCTCTAAAGAATTGTGAGATCTCACCGTATCCCTTGATGTTATTTTGAGCAGTCTGTGGATATGAAATATTGGAGCTTATCAGTTTTATAAACTTTAACCATATGTATGGAAATTTACATATTAGCCAGCCAAGAAATTCCTGTGGCCTCAAATCAGGAAAGGCCTATGAGCCAGAAGTAACTAGCATAAAGCCCAAAGGTAAAGCTAGCTGGCACTAGAGCCAGAGATTTGTGTATTGCGTAAAGCAGCAAATTTTTAGCAGCAGGTACAAACATCAAAACTGAGCAAACAGCAAAATGAGAGAGCAGAACTATCAAAGCCTGAATAATTCATTGTCTATATCTAAAATATCAGTTTAGATCACTTAGTTGCTGGGTTATAAAACTGAATAAGAAAAACAAGGACAGACTGATAAATTGTCATAGACCCCCAAAGGCTAAGGAAGTATGACAACTGAATGCAACATAGCATCCTGGACAGAATTCTGGAACAGAAGTAAATGAATGGAGAAACTGGTGAAATCCAAATAAAGTTTGCAGTTTAGTTAATAAAATGTGTCAATGTTGGTTTCTTAGATTTGACAGATATGCCATAAATGATAGCACTAGAGAAAGTAAAATCAGATGGGGATTTTACAGGGAGTCTCTGCACTATTTTTTCAATTTTTCTATAAGTCTGACATTATTTCAAAATAGAACATCTGTTTTAAAATGAATAAGACAAGACTCTTATCCTGCAGTAATTGGAGCATACTTGGGAAGATACAATAATGAAGAGACCAACTCAATTCTAGCACTAAATGGTTTAATGGACAGATTCTCCAGGTGCAGGTACACAGGACAGGGGGAGCTCTTAGTCCAAACTAGGGTTCAATGAGAATATCTGAGATCAGTTCTGAAGGGTTTGTCAGGAAAGGAAAAGTGACCAGCATTGCAGGTAGAAGGAAGGGTATGAGTCATGTGGAGAACTAAGACGATCTAGAAGGGCAAAGGATCAGACTAGAGATGGGAAGAGATTTGGGTTTGTGACCTGTATAAGGAGCTGGAACTCTGCCTCTGGACAACAGTGAATAAGATCATCAGATCTGCAATAGCACAGGGATATATATTTTGGAAATAGAACTAATTTAAAAAATCTAAAAGATATTGCATACATAAATACAATAGAAGGAAAATGAACAAAATATAAAAGATATTATTAATGATAGAAAAGCAAAGCAAAGAGAATATCAACAAAACCAAAGAAGGTCTCTTGGAGAAAATTTTAAAGAGTAACAAATCTCTAAAAGTAATGTTCATGAAAAGAAGGTATTAAATAAAGAATATTAGAAAGAAAAAATGGGTACATAGAAATTAGAAGTAATATAATAATTTTTCAAGAAATTACTTCTAATTTCTATGTACCCATTTTCCTTTCTAATATGGAGTATTACTCAGCCATTAAAAAGAATACATTTGAATCAGTTCTAATGAGATGGATGAAACTGGAGCCGATTACACAGAGTGAAGTAAGCCAGAAAGAAAAACACCAATACAGTATATTAACACATATATATGGAATTTAGAAAGATGGTAATGATAACCCTATATGCGAGACAGCAAAAGAGACACAGATGTATAGAGTGGACTTTTGGGCTCTGAGGGAGAGGGTGGGATGATTTGGGGGAATGGCATTGAAACATGTATACTATCATGTAAGTAATGAATCGCCAGTCTATGTTTGATACAGGATACAGGATGCTTGGGGCTGGTGCACAGGGATGATCCAGAGAGATGATAGGGATGGGAGGTGGGAGGGGGTTTCAGGATTGGGAACTCATGTACACCCATGGCGGATTCATGTCAATGTATGGCAAAACCAATACAGTATTGTAAAGTAAAATGAAGTAAAGAAATAAAGAAATAAATTAAAAAATAAAGAAATAAAAATAAATCATAAAATATATTTAAAAATAAAAGTAATAAAACAAAGAACAAACAAAAAAATTAAAAACATAAAATTTTTAAAATTGGAAAATATAAATTCTGAAACAGATTCAGGAATAATTAAACAATAAAAAGACTAAAAACTGCACTGAAAAAAACATTTCTCCCTCTAAAACTATTAACCTAAGATAATATTAGACCAATTATACTAAACTTTTTGACATGTTTGGCATCATCATGATTACAAAATTTGATAATATGTGATCTTTTAAGTTTTAATCAATGTAATAAAGTAATAAAAATAAAATTAAGAAAAATTAAGAATAAACAAAAATTGTCATTTTTCACTGGAGATATAATGTTGCACAGAAAACCCAAGAGTATCTGTGGGGAAACTATAATATAAACTGTGCTACATCCAGAAAATGAAATATCATTCAGCGCTAAAAATAAATGAACTATCCTGCCATGAAAAGTCATGGCGGAATTGTAAGTGCACATTACTACTAAGTATAATCTGAAAAGTCTATATAATGTTTTATTTCAACAAAATGACAGTCTGGAAATGCAGAAATATGGAGACAGTAAAAAGACTGCCAGGAGTTGAGTAGGAGGGTAGGATGAATAAATGAAACATGGAGGATTCGTAAAGCAGTGAAAATAAGCTACATAATACTATAATGATGGATACATGTCATTATACCTTTATTTAAGCTCACATCATATTACAACACCAGGAATAAACTATAAGGCAAACTATGGGTTTGGGATATCAATTGTAACAAATACATATGGTGCCTGCTCATACACATTACACTGCCAAATGTATGTGTGTGCTCATGATCAGCTGTGTTCACTCTTTGCGACCTTTTGGACTATAGCCCACCAGTGTCCTCAGTCCATGGAATTCTCCAGGCAGCAATCCTGGAGGGGGTTGCCATTTCCTCCTCCAGGGGAGCCTCCCAACTCAGGGATTAAACCCGGGTCTCCTGCGTCTCCTTCATGGCAGGTGGATTCTTTACCACTGAAAAGAAGTCCAGTTGCCAAATAGAAGATGCCAATAACTGTAAACTCAATAAATATACACCTGAATGGTAATGGTAGATGGTATTCATACCTTTTAAGCACCAAACATGTACAAGAAATTACATATTTTTATGTTAATTATGTGTTCCTCACGACATAAAGCTCATAATACATTATATATCTATGTTACATTTTTCACAAAACCAATTATTTGTATAACGTCTATTTTGTTAACTAGGATAAAAGCTTCATGAAGATAGATTTTCTTGATCTATCAAGATTTTCTTAACCCTTTCTGCATTTCCAAGACTTATCAAAACACCTGTGACACACAAGAGGCATTCAACAAACATGTATTGATGCTGAATAAACAGATAAATAGCTATATGAGCTTGGTATTATTATTTCAGTTTTGCTGATAAAACAAGAGCATCAAATGACTTGCCCAAAGTAACATAGCTAGAAGGTTGCAGAACCAGATTTAAATGCACAATTTTTCAATATTCAATGAAAAACTTGCTTCTTATTCAGTTCAGTTCAGTTAAGTTGTTCAATTGTGTCTGACTCTTTGCAACCCCATGGACTGCAGCACACCAGGCTTCCCTGTCTGTCCATCATGAGCTCTTGGAGCCTGCTCAAACTCATATCCGTCGAGTCGGTGATACCATCCAACCAATTCATCCTCTGCTATTCCCTTCTTCTCCTGCCTTCAATCTTTTCCAGATCAGGGTCTTTTCCAGTAAGTTAGTTCCTCGCATCAGGTGACCAAAGTATTCTTATTGGTACCCAATAATTGTAGCCCAGAGTACATTTACAAATCTCCTGTGAGCTTTCCCCAAGGAAACTTTAGCATGCTTCATCAGTTTCTTCTTAAAGATAATGAAAAATGATACTAAATACATTAGTAAGGTTATCCTTAGCTCTTTAAAATAATAATAAGTTCAGCCAATTTGTCTTCTGGGAAGCTGGGCAGAAAGTTCAGAGACCAATTCTAGCAAACTGGCTCGGCAAAATTACTGAGCATCATTTTAGTTACATACTGGCAGGCCCTGAATTATTTCCATTTGCACTTCAGTTCTTTCTACATGTTTCAAATTGATCATGTTCTTGCATTATCTATCTTTAGCAGTAGGGTCTCATTTATAACACCTGAAGACAAGCAGATAATTGTTAATAAATATCTACTAAACAGTAATAACATGACAATGAAGGCTTTGGGGGGACATGGAGCAAAACATATGTGTTTGATCGTGTTTTCTATGACTCAGTATCAATCCCATGGAATGAGCAGAATGAACAGAATCATTACGCTTTTCTAATCAGAAACTTTTTCACCAGATTTGTGACGCAGGTTAGGTAATACAATATCCTTCAGTGGTTAAGCTCACAAATATATTTCATCATGTGATAATGATACCAATATTCTTGACACTTTGTTAACTTCCTAAGTGTGAATATCACTTTCTGTTCACAGAGTGAAGTAAAAGTAATTCCAACATTATAAAAAGGTTCAACCAATATGTTAACTGTGTATACATAGACACACATATGTGTATATGTATAATACATGCACATACTCATTTAAAGATAAATTATAGATCCTGATTTTTTTCAAAAAACAGAGATAATTGATACAGAAAATATCATGCTTTAAAGGTTGAAGTATTTTTTAGGCCAGTGAAGCAGTATGCTTTAGAGCAGTATCTTTATGATTCTATATTGGTCAATACAAGACATTAAGAAAACTCATAGAACGTTACAGAAAAAAAAGGAAACCTTAATGTATGTACATTATTAAAAAATCACTTAGGAGGTTGGCAAATATCAATATGGAATGCAGACTATTACAAAAGACCCTGTGTTACAAATGTATGAAATCTCACTGAAGGGAATGGAATCAGTTCAGTTCAGTTCAGTTCAGTCGCTCAGTCATGTTCGACTCTTTGCAACCCCATGAATCACAGCACGCCAGGCCTCCCTGTCCATCACCAACTCCCAAGTAGTTTTGGAAATGAGTGAATTCTGCAATACTGAAAGTAAAGTAAATTATTCATGAGCACTGGGCAATGTTGTTTCTCATTAGAGCATGGGTTAACAATTAACTGAAATAACCACATATGTACATTTTTTGTTTATTGTTTTAGTCACTCGGTCCTGTCTGATTCTTTTGCAA
The DNA here is from genome assembly GCF_001704415.2 of Capra hircus. Taxonomy (NCBI): domain Eukaryota; kingdom Metazoa; phylum Chordata; class Mammalia; order Artiodactyla; family Bovidae; genus Capra; species Capra hircus. The sequence goes on from NC_030811.1 coordinate 47,532,574, forward strand.
CTCCAGGGACTTTAGCCTGACAGCCAAAATTATTTCATCCGTGGGATTTCCCTGGCAAGAATATCAGAGGGAGTTGCCATTTCCTTCTCCAAGGGATATTCCTGATCCAGGTATCAAACTTGTGCTCCTGCATTGGTAGGCAGGTTCTTTACCACTAAGCCAACAGGGAAGTATAAATGTACATTGGAATTAAGCAATTAAGTATACAGATGGCAAGGAGAAGGAGTCTGGTTTCTCATGGTTGGGAGTGGGAGATTACAGATAAGCAAGGTTTGAAGGTTAGAATGGTCATTATGTAAAGAATTAGAGTTGGAGACAGCAGCATGAGCTCATAATTAGCTTAATATAGATATAGAAAGCTGTACATATAAAAATGTATAGCTATGGACCTCACAGAAGCAGAAGATATTAAGAGTTGGCAAGAATATACAGAAAAAATATACCCCCTCCAAAAATTTTAATTACCTAGATAACCACAATGGTATAATCACTTACCTAGAGCCAGTCATCCTGGAATGTGAAGTCAAGTGGGCCCTAGGAAGCATCACTACTAACAGAGCTAGTCGGGGTGGTGGAATTCCAACTGAGCTATTTCAACTCCTAAAAGATGATGCTGTTAAAGTGTTGCACTAAGTTCAGGTCAGTTCAGTTCAATTGCTCAGTTGTTTCCGACTCTTTGCAGCCCCATGAACTGCAAGACGCCAGGCCTCCATGTCTATCACCAATTCCCGGAGTCCATCCAAACTCCTGTCCATCGAGTTGGTGATGCCATCAAGCCATCTCATCCTCTGTCATCCCTTTCTCCTTCTGCCCTCAATCTTTCCCAGCATCAGGGTCTTTTCAAATGAGTCAACTCTTCGCATGAGGTGGCCAAAGTATTGGAGTTTCAGCTTCAACATCAGTCCTTTCAATGAACACCCAGGACTGATCTCCATTAGGATGGACTGGTTGTATCTCCTTGCAGTCCAAGGGACTCTCAAGAATCTTTTCCAACACCACAGTTCAAAAGCATCGATTCTTTGGTGCTCAGCTTTCTTTATAGTCCAACTCTCACATCCATATATGACCACTGGAAAAACCATAGTCTTGACTAGATGCACCTTTGTTGGCAAAGTAATGTCTCTGCTTTGTAATATGCTGTTTAGGTTGGTCATAACTTTCCTTCCAAGGAGTAAGCATCTTTCAGTTTCATGGCTGCAGTCACCATCTGCAGTGATTTTGGAGCCCAAAAAAATAGTCTGACACTGTTTCCACTGTTTCCCCATCTATTTCCCATGAAGTGATGGGACTGGATGCCATGATCTTAGTTTTCTGAATGTTGAGCTTTAAGCCAACTTTCTGGTGCACTAAATATGCCAGCAAATTTGGAAAACTCAGCAGTGGCCACAGGACTGGAAAAGGTCAGTTTTCATTCCAATCCCCAAAAAGGGCAATGCCAAAGAATGTTCAAATTATTGCACAATTGCGCTCATTTCACATGCTAGCAAGGTCAGGCTCAAAATCCTCTAAGCTAGGTTCAATAGTACATGAACCAAGAACTTCCAGATGTACAAGCTGAATTTAGAAAAGCAAGAGAAACCAGAGATCAAATCACCAACATTCTTTGGATCATAGAAAAAGCAAGAGAATTCCCAAAAAACATCTACTTTTCCTTCATTGACTATGTTAAAGCCTTTGACTTTGTGGATCACAAAGTTTGTGGAAAATTTGAAAAGAGATGGGAATACCAGACCACCTTACATTCCTCCTGAGAAACCTGTATGCAGGTCAAGAAGCAACAGTTAGAATCAGACATGGAACAACAGACAATTCAAAATTGGGAAAGGGATATGTCAAAGTTGTATATTGTCACCTTGCTTATTTAACTTATATACACAGTCCATCATCTTAGAAATGCTCGGCTGGATGAAACACAAACTGGAATCAAGATTGCAGGGAGAAATATCAATAACTTCAGATATACAGATGACACCACACTTAAGCAGAAAGCAAAGAGGAACTAAAGAGACTCTTGATGAAGGTGAAAGAGGGGAGTGAGAGTGTTGGCTTAAAATTCAACATTCAAAACAACTAAGATCATGGCATCTGGTCCCATTATTTCATGGCAAATAGATGGTGAAACAATGGAAAAGTGACAGACTTTATTTTCTTGGGCTTCAAAATCACTGTACATGGTGACTACATCCATTAAATTAAAAGACACTTGCTTCTTGGCAGAAAGGATATGACAAACCTAGACAGCATATTAAAAAGCAGAAACGCTATTTTGCCAACAAGTTCTGTATAGTCAAATCTATGGTTTTTCCAGTGTCATGTATGGATGTGAGAGTGAAACCACAAAGAAGGCTAAATGCTGAAAAATTAATGCTTTCAAACTAGTGTTGAAGAAGACTCTTGAGAGTCCCTTGGACAGCAAGAAGATCAAACCAGTCAATCCTACAGGAAACCAGACCTGAATATTCTTTGTAAGGACTGATGCTGAAGCTGAAGCTCCAATATTTTGGCCATCTGATACAAACAGCCAACTCACTGGAAAGGACCCTGATGCTGGGAAAGATTGAAGTCAGGAGGAGAAGGGGACAACGGAGGATAAGGTGGCTGGTTGGCACCACTGACTCAATGGACATGAATTTGAGCAAGTTCTGGGAGATGCTGAAGGACAGGGAAGCCTGACATGCTGCAGTCCATGGGATTGCAAATAGTCGGACACTACTGAGTAACTGAGAAGCAACAACAAATGGCTGTATACATGGGTTAGTAAATACACATGTTTTTCCTTATTCTGGTAGCTAAGAGAGTATAGAAGTATGATACTCAAGGAGCAAAAATATATCTAGTATCTAGATCTTGGTTCCAGATACCTTTATCCAATAAAAGGAACAAATGTTCTTTAAAGAAATATCTAATACAAGATTATGACAGAGAACACACATGATATTGAAGTCTGAAAAGTAAGAACATACTCAAAAAAAAAAAAAACCCACAATGATAGAGGTATATTTAAGGGTTATTGGAACCAACTGGAAGATTTCCCAATGGCCACATTTAGAATAATTTGAGCAAGAAAATAATAAAATGATTTTGGATTACAATCATAAAAAATGAATATCCATCAGTCCATAATGATACAAATAAATAATCAAATTAACTTTAAATGGGGGAGAAGGGACAAATATTTCATGGAGAGGAATTGCAATTTATGTAGATACTCTGTCCTCAAGGAAGGAGTGTAACTTCCCATTATATTAATGGAGGCTGCACCATAAGACATTCTTCCAAAGAATAAATAAGGACCCCAGTAAATAAAAGAATAACTTTAAATTGAAGAAATTTGAAAACACTACCTCAGCCAGGGGGTCAAAAACAACATAAAGTGGTGTCATGCTGATAGTCCCTTGATATATAATGAGAATGGCACTTTGGTTCTGTGTGCTAATCCCCGAGAAAACATAACACCAGTCTAGTCAGACAAACGCAAATTTAGAAACACTAAAAAAATACATATCCATACAAAACAAGATGAGAAGTTGTCACAGTCAGAGGATCTGTCACAGTCAAAGGACCCCAAGGAGATATGACAACTAAATGTAATATAAATAATATCCTGGCTCAGTCTTAGACAAAAACAAAGGACATTAGGGAAAAATTTAGGAAATCTGAATAAATTATGGACATGAGTTGAGGACAATAACGTATCAATATCCGTTATTTAATCGTAACGAATGTACCATACAAACTATGAAATTAACAGTAGAGGAAAATAGGCATGAGGTACTGCAGTAGAGTGCTGGAGCTCTCTGTGCTATCTTCACAGTAACTCTATAAATTAAAACTTCTTAAATAAAAAGATTATATTTGAGAAAAAGGAAATGGGGGGCAAGTTTAAAGGAAAGAACACTGGCATGAAAAATAATAAATCAGAACATGAGGACCAAAATCACAATATACTGCTTTCAAAAAGCAAGTAGCAGAAAGGCAATGTCCAAATTTCCAACAACAAAAGCAGACAGAGCATAAGGGTGGGAAATCCCCATCAGTTACTAGTCATCCCTGCAACTTGCATTCTATACACGAGAGGCTATTTCCTTACCTGTCGACTTATTTGGGAAATGAGTTATTTCTATATCTGATCATCTTTTGGGGATATCAGCAGCAACAAGATATTTAAAGAACGATAAATAAAAGACTTTAGTGAGTTTCTTAAACTCCAAAAGTCTTCCATTCCTTCTCCCTAATATAATAATGCTACAAACCTACGAACGCTGTTATGTGAACTAAATAAGATGATGCATTTAAAGCCCTTCCATAGTACATGGCACATAGGAAGACCACGATAATTCTATGGGTATTCCCCCTAGGATCAACGATAGAAATTATTATTGTAGGTGTTATTTGGTATTGGTAGATAGTGTCAGAGATGATATAAGTTCTACGGTAAACGATTTCCCCTTATCACTGTCTTTAATCACTAGTCTTCTTGGAAGACTGACCTGTTCCTGCATTGTTCTGATTTCAAAGACCTTTTAGTATTTTCCTTTTTATTATTTAGTCTCATTTTCCAAAACACATTTCTTTTTCCTCATTTATTCCTTATTTGCCCAATGAGTCCCTTTTGGTTACTCTCTTTCAGTAAATAGTACCACCATTATTCCCAGCTTGAAATCTCAAATTAATCTTTTAATCCTCTATCTTCTTGTTCAATTCAATTAGCCATCATCCCCTACTCTCATTCCCCCCCAAAATACAATAAAGTGTCCCTTAAATCTCTCTCATATCTGTCCAGTTCTTTCTTTTGCAATCTCCAGCATTAGGGTTTACAAAACTCATTCCTGGCTAGCCTTGTTATATGCTGACTTTCTTATTTCTCATGTCTCCTCATAGTAAAATTTCCTCTTCCAACATTGTGTAAATATTTCATTGAATCAGTTTGACTTAATAGGGTACAAGCAGAGAACAGGTTTATTCTTTCTTCCATTCCACTTTCAAACATGTTTGTGAACTAATTCTTTCTCTGCGTCTTTCGGAATAGGCAGAGCCCCTCAAATTTCAAAGTTCTTTTAGTCACAGACTGTCTCAATCCGGTTTAATTCAATTTAAAAGCCTTCGCCTTCCTCCCCTCATCTCCCTGTCCCTGATAGCATCTGCATCAGACTTAAGCAAGCAAGGGAGGATGGGGACTGTTTTCCTTCTCTATTCCTCTTTCAACTTCTCTATTCATTTTTGTTCTGATACCTCAAGCACCAAGACCAGGAGAAAAGCTAATTAGAGATAAGCTGTGTAGTATCACATAGCTATTAGAGGTGCTCCTCCTGCTGGATGTAATGCATATGCAAGCACTGTTTCATTTTGATTTATTTCTCACTTGGGAGGCACTTGCATAGGTTATGCAAAGTTCCACTACTATGCCTGCTGACTGCAGTTCTGAGAACACAGTCCATAACTCTTCTCCATTGTAGTGAACAGGTGGACATATAATGGACAGCAACCCTATCCCGAGAAACTCTTTCTCTCCAGTCTCTTCACTCCCAAACATTTAAAAAACTGAAGTGAATGCTCATAACACTGGTAGTAATATATTTCTAATATGTTAGCATGATCTGCATTAGACAGTCCTACAGGATCCAAAGTAGGTATTTCACCCCTGTCTAGTTATTCTCAGTTCAGTTAAGTTCAGTCTCTCAGTTGTGTCTGACTCTTTGTGACCCCATGGATGGCAATATGCCAGGCTTCCCTGTCCATCACCATATCCCAAAGCTTATTCAAATTCATGTCCATCAAGTTGGTGCCGCTATCCAACCATCTGATCCTCTGGCATCCCCTTCTCCACCTGCCTTCAATCTTTCCCAGCATCAGGTTCTTTTCAAATGAGTCAGTTCTTCTCATCATGTGGCCAAAGTATTGGAGTTTCAGCTTCAGCATCAGTCCTTCCAATGAATATTCAGGACTGATTTTCTTTAGGATAGACTGGTTGGATCTCCTTGCAGTCCAATGGACTCTCAAGAGTCTTCTCCAACACCACAGTTCAACAGCATCAATTCTTCGGTGCTCAGCTTTCTTTATAGTCCAACTCTCACATCCATACATGACTACTGGAAAAACCATAGCCTTGACTAGATGGACCTTTGTTGGCAAAGTAATGTCTCTGCTTTTGAATATGCTGTCTAGGTTGGTCATAAATTTCCTTCCAAGAAGCAAGTATCTTTTAATTTCATGGCTGCGGTCAACATCTGCAGTGATTTTGGAGCCCAAAAAATAAAGTCAGCCACAGTTTCCACTATTTCCCCATCTATTTGCCATGAAGTGATGGGACCAGGTGCCATGATCTTCGTTTTCTGAATGTTGAGCTTTAAGCCAACTTTTTCACTTTCCTCTTTCACTTTCATCAAGAGGCTTTTTAGTTCATCTTCACTTTCTGCCATAAGGGTGGTGTCATCTGCGTATCTGAGGTTATTGATATTTCTCTTGGCAATCTTGATTCCAGCTTGTGCTTCTTCCAGCCCAGCATTTCTCATGATGTACTCTGCATATAAGTTAAATAAACAAGGTGACAATATACAGCCTTGAAGTAATCCTTTTCCTATTTGGAACCAGTCTGTTGCTCCATGTCCAGTTCTAACTGTTGCTTCCTGACCTGCATACAGATTTCTCAAGAGGCAGGTCAGGTGGTCTGGTATTCCCTTCTCTTTCAGAATTTTCCACAGTTTATTGTGATCTACACAGTCAAAGGCTTTGGCATAGTCAATAAAGCAGAAATAGATGTTTTTCTGGAACTCTCTTGCTTTTTCGATGATCCAGTGGATGTTGGCAATTTGATCTCTGGTTCCTCTGCCTTTTCTGAAACCAGCTTCAACATCTGGAAGTTCACAGCTCACGCACTGTTGAAGCCTGGCTTGGAGAATTTTGAGCATTACTTTACCAGCGTTTGAGACGAGTGCAAGTGTGTGGTAGTTTGATCATTCTTTGGCATTGCCTTTCTTTGGGATTGGAATGAAAACTGACCTTTTCCAGTCCTGTGGCCCCTGCTGAGTTCTCCAAATTTGCTGGCATATTGAATCTAACACTTTTATAGCATCGTCTTTTAGGATTTGAAATAGCTCAACTAGAATTCCATCAGCTCCACTAGCATTGTTCATAGTGATGCTTCCTAAGGCCCACTTGACTTCACATTCCAGAATGTCTGGCTCTAGTTGAGTGATTACATCATTGTGGTTATTGTACAGTTCTGTGTATTCCTGCCACCTCTTGTTAATATCTTCTGCTTCTGTTAGGTCCATACCATTTCTGTCCTTTATTGTACCCCTCTTTGCATGAAATTATTACCTTGGTGTCTCTAATTTTCTTGAAGAGATCTCTAGTCTTTCCTGTTCTCTTGTTTTCTTCTTTTTCTTTGCATTGATAACCGAGGAAGTCTTTCTTATAGCTCTTTGGAACTCTGCATTCTCATGGATAGATTTTTCCTTTTCTCCACCTTTTGCATCTTTTCTTTTCTCCTTTGCCTTTTGTGTCTTTTCTTTTCTCAACTATTTGTAAGGCCTCCTTGGACAACCATTTTGCATTTTTGCATTTCTTTTTCTTGGTGATGGCCTTGGTCACTGCAAAGGTTTATCTTTACAGGTTGTTTAAAGTACTTTCAACTCACACTTATGAAAAATCATCATATGCTCATAAAACCCATAGGCTATTTTCTTAGCGTAAGATTTGCAATCTAAAGCCTTATCTAATCTTCTCTGACTGGTCATTCTAACACATTCCCTACTACTTAACTCATTCAAACATCATTTGCTGCTCCATATCTAATTATTATTTTCTAAATTCTGCCCTTATTGCTTCTTCATCCTCTATTCCTGCCCTCACTTCCCCAGTCAGGATCCTTTGGAAATAAATTAAGGAAGGGAGAAAGCCCAGTCCCTTTAATAGAAATATTATCAGAAATATCATCAGTGATGCAGGGGACATGACTTAGCATTAGAAATTAATCAAATTTATTATTTTGGCGCATAATATGACTGTTTATATAAAAATCCCACTATAATATCTTAAAATAATTAGAATTCATGTGAGATATCCACAAAAGTGACTAAGAACTACATTTGTATGTAAAAATCAATGTCTTCCTTATACTAAAATAATTAAAGAGAAAACATGATGAAAAAGATGTCAATCACCAAACAATACAAAATATAGACTCTTATAAAGAAAACTACAAACACTAATTCAGATTTGTAACAGAAAATTTAAATTAAAACATCCATTTCTTTGAATGAAAAGACTCTTAAGGTAGCTCTTGTTTACTTTACCTGATACAGGATGGATTTGGACTACATGTAACCACATTAATACAGAACAATATGAATTTAGTGTGTGAGTTAAATTTTGTTGATTTGATTGAACTTTTTTATTTTATTAAAAGGAAGAAGTGGTGTTTATTTGGTGTGTGTGTGTATATCCATGTGTATATTCTGACAATGATTTGAAACTAACTTATACACACTGAGATGTATAGAATTACAGATTATAGGCTAAAAGGGTTGATATTAAATATGAAATAATTGAGCAGAAAAAAATATCTAAGTTTAAGCCAGAGTCATGGCACCCATATTTCTACCCAAAGAGGTGTTCATATTTTAAACCTTAAATTCCATAAGGACACTATGTGAACTTTTAGCTTATTTTCTATTCTGTCAATACAGTCACTTAATCCTGGTTGGATTTCATATAACTTTCAGAAATTAGAGAGCTATTTATTCTTAGTTGTTTTCTGCTACTTTGTTTTGCTATTAGAGGCTTGGGTAGATGACAAAATAGGAACAAAGATTGTTAAATCTCAACTTGAAGAACCTCACATGTTAGTTACCAGTTTATCTTTAAGAAAAAAAATCTCATTTTAAAAGGAGATTAATGAGGGTGGAGAATTAAAAATAAAGTTAGAATAATTAGGGAATTATAGTCAAATTGGGGGTATACAGTGAATGCTCAGAACAAGACTTGCTTATTATTTCTCTGCATTTAATAGCTCTCCTTTAGCAAATGCTATGATTAAAGACTATCGGAATATCAAAAGCCCTGTGTAACCAAATTTCAATAGGAAAGAACAAATCTGACTCCATATTAGATGTTTTTTTTACTTTAACCTTTGTATTCTATTGGAGAAGGCAATGACATCCCACTCCAATACTCTTGCCTGGAAAATCCCATGGACGGAGGAGCCTGGTGGGCTGCAGTCCATGGGGTTGCTAGGAGTCGGACACGACTGAGCAACTTCACTTTCACTTTTCACTTTCATGCATTGGAGAAGGAAATGGCAACCCACTCTAGTGTTCTTGCCGGGAGAATCCCAGGGACAGGGGAGCCTGGTGGGCTGCTGTCTCTGGTGTCACACAGAGTCGGACATGACTGAGACGACTTAGCAGTAGCAGCAGCAGTTGTATTCTATTACTATTGCTTCAAGTTAAGAATGTTGCCTCCAGAGTGAAATATATGGGATAGCTCTTTCTGAAGGCTCTGACCTTTAAGGGTATAACACTTTTCTATTCATATAGAGATAAAAAGTTGCACAATAGAGAATAAATTTGTCTTGCTGGAGGTTTACAGAAACATCTGACCTAGATGGACTACTTGCTATAAGAACAAAAGATTCCTACACAAAGAGATTTGCAACAGCCACCACATGCCTCCATCATCACTCCTTTTAATATGCTTTGCTGAAACCCTTTGGGGGAGTTTGGGGTTTGTGGGGGGTGGGGGGCAGGAGCCACCGTTCTCCTTGCATGGTCCTGCAACAAAATTTTTTCTGCTCAAAACTCTGATGTTTTGGTTTGTTTGGTCTCACTGTATATGCGGCACATGAGCTTGCTTTGGTAACAATATGAAACCCTGAGGTCCTATCCAATATCACTAATATCCCCAAGTGCTTTTGCTAAATCTCCAAATCCATTGTGCATTTGATGTAGAGCCATTCAGGGAAGCTAAACAACCCTGTGCTGTGCCCCGTTGTGCACAGCCCTCATGTTCTCTCAAGAAGAACACATTAACGTGCTCTCATTATACATTTTATCTTGAAATAATGCGTGAATTGTTCATAAAAACAAGGAAACAAAACTACATTATTACTAACCTCAAAGTTCCCCCCTCAGATATAAATAGGGTCAAGTGGATCCATCGGTTACTTAACTACTTACTGGTAATCCCTCTTGACTAAAATATTTCTTACATTAATTAAAAATGTTTAAACTGCTATTGTTTGAAGAGATAATATAATGTAAAAAGCAACCAAGGCTACCATAGCCCAGTCCCCTTACAGTGCTTTATGGTGTTCTAGTAGTCTCTGAGGTGGAAGGGATATCCCTTCAACTCGCCCATTCAGAAGGACAAGGCATTCATTCATTCAACAAATATTTACTATTCTGAATGAGTACTATGTGCCAAACACTGGGGATCAGACAACAAATTAAAAAAGACAAAAATCCATGTCCTCATGGACTTTTACACTCCAATGGGGAGAGACAGACATAAGCAAAATAAATAGATAAGCCACTCTTTGGCTCTATATCAGGCTAATTCAATCACATCATCCCTTGAGGCCACAAAGATTATGGTGTCCGTTGACTTCTAGCTAGTTCGGATCTTGTTTCCAGTAATTTTCTTGGCTACTTTTCCTTCTTGCTGGGTATCTCTGCTGCAGGGTTTTCTCTGCTTTCACATCCAATTCCAGAAATGTCTGCAATGTAATGAGTTTCTGCTAAAAACAGTACTACCCCCAGCAAGGTCCATTAAACACACAGAGGTGCAATGACTGGAAAAGAGCCATTGTTTACGATATTGCAAGAAGAAATAAGCTGGGAATGTACATTATTTATGAACTGTTTATGATGTCATCCAATACTGTCATAAACATGGGCTGACAAAACTATATAATAAACACAGCAGCTGTTTCCTCCACCATTTCACTGCCCCACTGTTTTAACTGCTAATGCAGGTTTTAATTTTCACTCTCAACCTTTTATGATACTGATTGACCTAGCAATATACTAATCAATCTTCATGCAAAATCTCATTATATAGCCAGCTAAGTACAATAAATCATGCATTCAAGATGTAAAAACACAGCATGTAGTTTTGAAGCAACTTTATTAAAAATGAAAGTTATGAAACTTTATTGGGCACTATGATTTTGGTGGGTGTGGGTACTCTGCGCTCTGAACTCAAAAGCTAAATTTCTAATTTTCTCTTTTTGAAGTAACAGTTTCTGTCTGTTTTACACTTCTGGTGTGAAAATGAGTCTTTGCAGAAACAGAGATAAGTTAGCATTGCTTTGGAACTGTTTGCACTTTATCCTTTTGATAAGCATCTTTTGATCAACAAAGGAATTTATTTTAGTCTACAGTGAAAATACAATCAGTGCCCACTGCTGCTTTGGTGTTGCATCAAAGGCATGGTATTTTTGTGGCAATTGAAGCTGGAAAGAGGAAGAACAGGACAAAATGCATCAAGCCATGGGAAGTAGGGCAGGGCAAGGAGGAAAAGCCTGAACATATGCCCTTCAACTTTTTCCTAATAGACTACATATTTAGGAAAATCAAACTACCCATATCTGTAAGAGAATATCTATTAACAAATGCATTGATTATGTTACTTTATAAGTCCTATCATGAACGGCAGTCATTTTAGATTACAACTCTGTATTAAGAACTCTGCTTTATTGAAAATAATGACTTGTTAAAAATGTTAAGTGGAAGTTTATCCTATGAAATTAAACAATTTATCAACTTATGATACAGAAGCCACTAAAAACCAGTAAACACTCTAGGAATTGTAAATGGAAGAGTAAATATTATTCTAAAGAATGAACTGTGGGTCCTGATTAGTTTGCTTTGCTGTGCATCTGAATCCAATACAACATTGTAAATCAACTATACTCCAATTAAAAAAAAAAACAGGAAAAAAAAATGAACTGTGGGGGTAGGGTGATATGGATAAGGGGATCAACTGTACAATGGAGGAGAGAAACCTACAGTTTTGGTGGTGAGCGGAATGTAGGTTACACAGAAAAGCAAATATAATATTGTACACATGAAACTAATACAGTGTTATAACCCAGTGCTACCTCAATACAAATGAATTAAAAAATAGAAATGGATATGTTATTGCTATATCTTTATTCTGGCATTTGTTGTAGTTTGGTCACTAAGTTGTGACTTACTCTTTTGTGATCCAGTGGACTATAGCTCACCTGGCTCCTCTATCCTTGGGATTTCCCAGGCAAGAATACTGGAGTGAGTTGCCAATTCTTCTCCTAGGGATCTTCCCAACCCAGGGATTGAACCACATCTCCTGTATTGGCAGACAGATTCTTACCCTCTGAGTCAACCAGGGAAACCCTTCTTCTGGCAAATTAACCTTCAAAACAGTAATGATTGCCTTTATTAACTCAGTACTGCTCACACTGATGCCCATGACTGTAAGCTACTGGTACACATCATGCTAAGCAGAGAAACTGAAAGGAGGTGTTTGTAAACTTTTAGGGCTGTTTGATATACTGATTTTGATATCTGTTTAATTTAATAAAAACCAAATCCAGATTGTGAAAAATTCTTCCAGATCTACTTTGGTTTTCAACAAATAAATGGCAATGGGGAAAAGGGGAAGCAGAAATTACTAGAGAGAAAAAAATGTATATAAACATTAAGCAAATGCAATGCATGGTACTTGTTTAGATTCTGATTTAAATAAACTATAAAAAGACATGCTTTAGACAACTGGCAAATTGACTATGGACTGATCATTAGATAGCATGTTTGGTATTATTAATAATGAAAATGGCAATGTATTTATGAAAAGTCACTACGTGTAAGGAAAGTGTTCTGAAGAATTTATGGTACCTGGCTATTGTTTTAAAATAATTTAGAAAAAAGTAGAAAGATAGAGGAAATAACATTGCAAAATATTTATAACTGTTGTAGCTGGATAATGTGTACATGGCAATTTATTGTGTTTTTCATTTTCTACTTTTTATTTTAAATTACCATGATATAATTTTTTAATTTAAAAAAAAACCCTATGGACTTGTATTTTTCATTTTATGTTTAATATTTCTAGTAATTTATTTTTATTGTATTTTACAAAAGCATCTCTCTGAAACATTGTGAAATTGTTAAAAAGAAAGATAACATCACCCAATGATAGAAAACATATGCCCCTCGCCCCCCAAAATAAACCTAACAAAAAACATAAAAGAAAGGAAATGGTGATTTGTTTTCTTTTATTTGTATGTGATAAGTTTTGAAAAAAGTTATGCCATAGAGATTAAAACAATTTATTGCAGCGTTTCTGTTTTTAACCATTTTATTTCTCTCTTCCAACCCAGTTTTGCTTTCACATGTAGGCAGTTTGCTCTAGCTTTGATGCTACTGGGTCAAACATTATATTGCTTCCATGGGCTTTAGTGAAACAGGTTTTAGAGTATCTTTTCACTTTGTTTCATTTGTTAATCATCTCAAATAAATTCATTTAATTTTTTCACACATGCACATATTTTTAATGATGTCTTTAGGCCTTAACTAGAATCAATTTCATATCTTTGGAATAACAGTGGTAATTGGTTGCTTATCTCCCTTTCCCACTCCTGCCATAGATGTATCCATACCCAATGAGTGTCAGATGTATCTATATCCAATGAGTGTCAGTTGAAACATGGTTTTTGTCAAGATTTCTTTACATAAGCTTTCTGTGGTTTAGGATGAAACTAATGGGGAAATTTGTGCAATCAAGAGGCTATACTCCCAACCCTACCAAAGAAACTTAATGACAGAAACAAATAACCCCAGGAAATAATAAACTCTTAAGAAATTTCTACCAAAACAAGGACAAGTAGAAGTTAGATTCCTAAGGAACAACTAAAAAAACACCCTGAAATAGAAGATCCTAAAGTAGGGGAGGGATTCCAAGATGGCTCAGTGGTAAAGAATCTACCTGCCAAGCAGGAGACACGGGTTTAGTCCCTTGGTGGAGAAGATTCCCTGGAGAAGGAAATGGCAATCCACTCCAGTAGTCTTGTCTAGGAAAACACATGGACAGAGGAGCCTGGTGGGCTGAAGACCATGGGATCTCAAAGAGTTAGCCACTACTAGCGACTGCGCAACAGTAGATACAGGGGAGTGCAGTTCAGTTCAGTTCATTTCATGCACTCAGTCGTGTCCCACTCTTTGCAGCCCCAAGGACTGCAGCATGCCAGGCTTCCCTGTCCATCACCAACTCCCCAAGTTTGCTCAATTTCATGTCCATTCAGTCGGTGATGCCATCTAACCATTTAATCCTCTATCGTCCCCTTCTCATTCTGCCTTCAATCTTTCCCAGCATTAGGGCCTTTTCCAATGAGTCAGTTCTTCACATCAGGTGGCCAAAGTATTGAAGTTTCACCTTCAGCATTAGTCCTTCCAGTGAATATTCAGGACTGATTTCCTTTAGAATAGACTGGTTGGATCTCCTTGCAGTCCAATGGACTCTCAGGAGTCTTTTCCAACACCACAGTTCAAAAGCATCAATTCTTCAGTGCTCAGCTTTTTTATAGGCCAACTCTCACATCCATACATGACTATTGAAAAAACCATAGCTTTGCTTACATGGACTTTTGTCAGCAAAGTAATGTCTCTGCTTTTCAATATGCTGCCTAGGTTTGTCATAGATTTTCTTCCACGGAGCAAGTGTCTTTTAATTTCATGGCTGCAATCACCATATGTAGTGATTTTGAAGTGTCCCATAATAAACTCTGTCACTGTTTCTATTGTTTCCCCATCTATCCGCCATGAAGTCATGGGACCAAATGCCATGATCTTCGTTTTCTGAATGTTGAGCTTTAAGCCAAGTTTTTCACTGTCCTCTTTCACTTTCATCAAGAGGCTCTTTAGTTCTTCTTCACTTTCTGCCATAAGGTTGGTGTCATCTGTGTACCTGATGTTTTTTTTCTATTTCTCCCGGCAATCTTGATTCCAGTTTGTGCTTCATCCAGCCTGGCATTTATCATGATCTACTCTACATATAAGTTAAATAAGCAGGGTGACAGACAATATGCAGCCTTGACGTACTCCTTTCCCAATTTGGAACAAGTCTGTTTTTCATTGCAAAATTCAGACTTAAATTGAAGAAAGTAGGGGATACCACTAGACTATTCAGGTATGAACTACATCAAATCCCTTACAATTATACAGTGGAAGTGACAAATATATTCAAGGGATTAGATCTGATAGATAGAGTGCCTGAAGAACTATGGACAGAGGTTCCTGACATTGTACATGAGTTAGGGATCATGACCATCACCAAGAAAAAGAAATGCAAAAAGGCAAATGATTGTCTGAGGAGGCCTTACAAATAGCTGTGAAAAGAAGAAAAGCTAAAGGCAAAGGACAAATGGAAAGATTTACCCATTTGAATTCAGAGTTCTAAAGAACAACAAGAAGAGATAAGAAAGACTTCCCCAGAGATCAATGCAAAGAAATAGAGGAAAACAAGAAAATGGGAAAGACTAGAGATCTCTTCAGGAAAACTAGAGAAACAAAAGGAACATTTCATGCAAAGATGGGCACAATAAAGGACAGAAATGGTATGGAGCTAACAGAAGCAGAAGATATTAAGAAGAAGTGGCAAGAATACACAGAAGATCTATACAGAAAAAGATCTTCATGACCCAGATAACCATGATGGTCTGATTACTCACCTAGAGCCAGACATCCTGGAATGCAAAGTCAAGTGGGCTTTAGAAAGCATCACTACAAACAAAGTTAGTGGAAGTGATGGAATTACAGCTATTTTAAATCCCAAAAGATGATACTATGAAAGTGCTGCACTCAATATACCAGCAAATTTGGAAAACTCAACATTGACCACCAGACTGAAAAAGGTCAGATATCATTCCAATCCCAAACAAAGGCAATGCCAAAGAATGTGGAAACTACCACACATTGCACTCATGGCACCATGCTATTAAAGTAATGTTCAAAATTCTCCAAGCCAGGCTTCAACTGTATGTGAACCATGAACTTTCATGTGTTCAAGCTGGATTTAGAAAAATCAAAGGAACCAGAGATCAAATTGCCAGCAATCTGTTGGATCATCAAAAAAGCAAAAGAGTTCCAGAAAATCATCTACTTCTACTCTATTGACTATGCCAAAATCTTTGACTGTGTGGATCACAACAAATTGGAAAATTCTTAAAGAGATGGGAATACCAGACCATCTTACCTGCCAAATATAGGGCAACTCAATTAAGAATCTGCCTAAAACTCTTTTCCCCATTTTGTTTAAAAGATGCTATGGACTGGCTTTATCCTTGAACAGAGCAATATGTTGTTGCTGAGGAAGAATTAAAGGGGCTTCTAAAAGGCAATTATCTACTATTAGCAATAAAGACTGGATTTGCCCAGTGGTTCAGTGGTAAAGAATCCATCTGCAATGCTGGAGACATAGGTTCAATCCCTGGGCCAGGAAGTTGCCTTGGAGGAGAGCAGGGAAACCCAGTCAGGAATTCTTTCCTAGAGAATCCCACAGTCAGAGGAGCCTAGCAGGCTACAGTCCATCAGATCACAAAGAGTTGGACATGACTGAAGCTACTGAGCACTCACACAAGCACACACAGCAATAAAGACTGAACTGCTGATATTCACATGTGTAAATTTCAGAGTCCAAAGAGTACATGTAATATGCATTCATTTACATGGAGTTCTACCAAAAAAACCTAAATAGAGGTGAAAAACATCATCATAATTGTTATATACTGAATATGAGGGACAGAAGTGGGTATTAGAAAATTTCTGGATTCATGGTAACATTCAATATCTTGATAGGAGTTTGGATTATGCATTTCTATACATTTGTTAAATCTCATCAAATGCTACGCTTAAGATGTATGCATTTCTCTGTTGGTAAAATGTATCTTAATAATGGAAACATAAGTGTATAACCTGTTAATTATATGCATGCTGATGTGTCTAGGGTAAAGTATAGAGATGTCTGCAACTAACTTTGAAATTTATTCAAAAACCAAGATTGATTGGTAGATAAAGATAAGGATAGATGGATAGATATGTGATTAAGAAAATATAGCAAAATATTAATTATAGAATCTAGGTTAAGACTATACAATCTTCAACTATTTTGTATACTTAATTAATTTATTTTTTTTATAATAAATGTATTGGTGGGAAAATGACAGTTTTCCATCTTTAAATTTTCAACTATTTTGAATTGAAATAATCAAAAGCACTTCCTCAAAACCTGTCAGGCCTTCAGAAATTCCCTTTATGAAATAATATAAGATTTGTTAGGGCTTCCCAGGTGACACAGTGGTAAAGAATTCACCTGCTAATGCAGGAGACACAGAAGATGTGGGTTCAAGACCTGGGTTGGGAAGATTCCCTCAAGTAGGAGATGGCAACCCACTCCAGTATTCCTAGAAAATTCCATGGACAGGGGAACCTAGAGAGCCCCAGTTCATGGGGTTGCAAAGACACAACTGAGCAACTGAGTACACACTCACATAAGACTTGTTAGATTATTTTCCAGTATCTTTCTTTTGAAATGCAAACTCAGACACATGCAAAACATATGGCATTGCAAGAGAAGAAAATCTACGTTTAAGCAACTAGTTATGTACTTGGTACTGTCATTATCTAATTTAATTCTTGAGAAATTTTTTAAAATTAGGTATTATTTTAGGTGCTAAGGTCAGGGTTTTAGTATCAGTGGCCCCTTAAATTCTATGATAACTTAGAAATCAGTATTCCACACAACACTGTAGATTTTATTAATATCTTGATATCTTTGGGGCAACAAGATCAAAAATGTTTTAAAAACTCTGAACACACATTCTGAAGAATCATTTTAAAAAGGAGAAAAGATCTTCCTTACTTTCCATCAAAATCCAGCCCTGTATGTTAGCAAGGGAGCTCCTTAGAAGATGCTTTTATGTCTTTTCATTAGTCTCAGTTCAGTTCAGTTCAGTTCAGTCATTCAGCCGTGTCCGACTCTTTGTGACCCCATGAACTGCAGCATTCCAGGCCTCCCTGTCCATCACCAGCTGCCGGAGTCTACTCAAACCCATGTCTATTGACTCGGTGATGCCATCCAACCATCTCATCCTCTGTCATCCCCTTCTGCCCTCAATCTTTCCCAGGCATCAGGGTCTTTTCAAATGAGTTAGCTCTTTGCATCAGGTGGCCAAAGTATTGGAGTTTCAGCTTCAGCATCAGTCCTTCCAAAGAACACCCAGGACTGATCTCCTTTAGGATGGACAGGTTGGATCTCCTTGCAGTCCAAGGGACTCTCAAGAGTCTTCTCCAACACCACAAATCAAAAGCATCAATTCTTCGGTGCTCAGCTTTCTTTATAGTCCAACTCTCACACCCATACATGACCACTGGAAAAACCTAAGTCTCAACTATCTGCACTGAACTCAACATCTTGGCATTTGATGACCATAGTCAACTATTAATATTTTAATATTAATATTTTAAAAATGTAAGAATTATAATCATACATCTTCCTCTATCTATATCTCAGATCCTGAAGAACTACAGCTCTAAGCAAAGAAATAAAAGATAGGAAAGGAGACTTGTTCTCTGAGAAAACAGTTTGGGAAGATCTAATGTCATGTTCTTGGCTTAAGCTTATAAAATTGGAGTGGATAATAGATTCTGAAGTTTGTAGCTCTCAAAGTTGGGCATATAGCAGAGTCTACTCCATTCTAACTGAACAAACTGTTTTAATCCTATAAACAGATACCATCTAAACATTTCTAGAGAACAGTTTGTAGAGCTTATGAACTTGTCAGGAGCCCAATAGGCAGACAGAGTAGGGACACAGTTCAAACCTGTAATTGTTCGTTTGTTTGTTTAATGTGCTTTTTCTCTGTACCAAGTTATGGTTTACACAGTGTGAATTGATTGGATAAGATTCCAGCACAGAACTAACAACTGAGAATGGTGGACCATGGCAGCTTCATCTGAACAACACTGACATTGGTACTACCTAAGCTGAGCGCCGAGCAGTTAATGCTTTTGAACTGTGGTGTTGGAGAAGACTCTTGAGAGTCCCTTGGACTGCAAGGAGATCCAACAAGTCCATTCTGAAGGAGATCAGCCCTGGGATTTCTTTGGAAGGAATGATGCTAAAGGTGAAACTCCAGTACTTTAGCCACCTCATGCGAAGAGTTGACTCATTGGAAAAGACCCTGATGCTGGGAGGGATTGGGGGCAGGAAGAGAAGGGGACAACAGAGGATGAGATGGCTGGATGGCATCACCAACTCAATGAATATGAGTTTGAGTGAACTCCAGGAGTTGGTGATGGACAGGGAGGCCTGGCGTGCTGTGATTTGTGGGGTTGCAAAGAGTTGGACACGACTGAGTGACTGAACTGAACTGAGAGATGGCAGAACTGGTGGTGTCAAGAAAGCCTGGAGCACAGTGAAAGAGTTTATAACAGGTAAACAGTGCAAAGAAAGGAAAAGAGGAAAGCATCCAAAATAAACTTCATCCATCTCCCAATCTGTTAACCCCATGCATTATTCTAATTGGTTATATGTGTAAAAGAGGTAGGATTATTGTACACACTGGTTTGCCCAGGATGGTCCTGGTTTATGTTTGTTGTCTCTGTGGATTATAAATTTTATGGTCATCCTATTTAGAAAGAAAAAATAATGTATATTAACAAATGTTCATTAGGAGAAAAGTATACCTTATGAGAAGAAAATGTTTTATAAGTTGAATGTAATTGTAATTAAATGGCAGCCTGAAGTATTTTGTGCAGCTACCATTTTATTTGCCCTGCTATTCATTTACTGGCTGACCACTTCTTGGAGAATCAATCCAACTACAATGACTGATTACGGAAAAGCTTTGAGGTCATAGAAAGTTTGTTATTCTCCTTTCAGAAAGTGATCTCTGGTCTAGGCATATTGCTCAGATACCCAGGTATTTTTACATAACTATCACACTTACATTATTATATAAATGTCTGTTTCATGTTCAGTGTGAATTTTCATTTGTCCTTTCAAATATGAAATGAAATCTGTCTAAAGAATGAGAAACCACCATCTCTAGTTCTTAAGTGTTAGTTCCCAATTTACTTTGTATTTATGTCTTATTTTATATAGATAGTGAAATAAATACTCACAATGCTTTAAAGATTAAATAGACTGAAGAAAATCTCCTTTAACACCCTGCAAAAGCTAGATAACCTTTCTAAGTTTGTTGAGATTGTACATAGTTACAGTTTATTAGAAGCCTTTTAAACTTGGTCAGACTGCTACAAAGATATATGTTATCTGCAAAGGATTCCTTGGCAGAGTTCAAAGTAAATTCTGATTATGCGTGCTAAGTCATTGATAAGACTGATCAGGCAAGAAGTAAATGTAGATGTGTATCTTCCTAAGGGATCTCAGTAGAATTAAAGCCTCTCCTGTTCACATCACATTATCAATTAACTATGTAACCTTGGACACATCACCTCACTTCTCTATACCTCAGTTTCCTCATTTGAAGAACTAAGATGTTGGGTTTAAAATTTTTTCAGTTGAGAAACTTTAGAAAACAATGTGATATTTTGATCACACCTGGAAAAAATATTTTTGTTCTGATATCTTAAGCCTTTAAAATTTGGAACAGGAGAGTATGACTTTCAGTTCAGTTCAGTTCAGTCACTCAGTTGTGTCCGACTCTTTGTGACCCCATGAATCGCAGCACGCCAGGCCTCCCTGTCCATCACCAACTCCCGGAGTTCACTCAGATTCATGTCCATCGAGTCAGTGATGCCATCCAGCCATCTCATCTTCTGTTGTCCCCTTCTCCTTCTGCCCCCAATCCCTCCCAGCATCAGGGTCTTTTCCAATGAGTCAACTCTTGGCATGAGGTGGCCAAAGTACTGGAGTTGCAGCTTTAGCATCATTCCTCCCAAAGAAATCCTAGGTCTGATCTCCATCAGAATGGACTTGTTGGATCTCCTTGCAGTCCAAGGGACTCTCAAGAGTCTTCTTCAACACCACAGTTCAAAAGCATCAATTCTTCAGCGCTCAGCCTTCTTCACAGTCCAACTCTCACATCCATACATGACTACTGGAAAAACCATAGCCTTGACTAGATGGACTTGAGTCAGCAAAGTAATGTCTCAGCTTTTGAATATGCTCTTTAGGTTGGTCATAACTTTTCTTCCAAGGAGTAAGCGTCTTTTAATTTCATGGCTGCAGTCACCATCTACAGTGATTTTGGAGCCCCCATAAATAAAGACTGACACTGTTTCCACTGTTTCCCCATCTATTTCCCATGAAGTGATGGGACTGGATGCCATGATCTTCATTTTCTGAATGTTGAGCTTTAAGCCAACCTTTTCACTGTCCTCTTTCACTTTCATTAAGAGGCTCTTTAGTTCCTCTTCACTTTTTGCCTGACATACAAAACGCTTAGTGCGCATCGAACACCTTGCCAGGCGATTTCCTTATTGTGTAGCACTGGATACTTAAAATAATCCTGGAAAGAATAAAGAGCATACCTGAGGATGATCTACTAAGGAAGAAATAGGCCAGACAGATTTTTAAAATTGCTCAAGACCATATGTTAGTAACTGGCAGCACCAAGGGTCAATGTCAAGACTCCCCATTTCAAACTCCATGATAATAATCAACATGATGCCCTAACCCCACACCAAGCCCTGTCTGGGCATGTGGGGTTAGGACTCTGAGGAACCACTGTCTGTGGCCTTGACACTAAATAACTATATACCTTTGACAAATCTTTTCTTAGTTTCCGAATTTTTAAGTGATAGACTCAACAAGATGGCTTCCAATATTTATTTCTTACTCCACAGCAGTCATCTGAAAGTCTATCATGTCTAATCTCAAGTCCTTGTCTGATGCCCACAAAGTCTTAACTTAAGAAATTATGTCATTCACTTCCTCATTGCAATGATCAATGCAAATACGCGATGGTAGCTCAAAACTGGTTATAGTGAAGATGGAGAGGACTCAGGAGATTTTAAGGATATTTAGGGAATAAAGCCTGCAGAATTCAGTTACATATTAGGATACAGGATATAGAGTAGGAGAGAAATAGTAATAAGAGGAGGACCCTTCAGTTTCTAGTTTTTATAAAAGGGTGAAGGTGGTGTGATTCACAGTTGGCCGAGAGTATTTGGCTAAAGCACAAGGGTGTTTATACAGAGGTAATTTTCCATTTTCTAGCTAAAAAAGGTTATCCAATATGACATTTGCTGCTGGTATTTCACAGTGAAAAAAAAAGCTAGTCTCACATGAGAACACACTTGTGCCACAATCTGCTGAGGTAGATGGTTAGAGGAATCCATGAAATAAGAAAGAAAATGTGTCTCAGTCCTTTCTTTTCAACCCATACACTCGATTACGTGGATGGTCATATCTATTCAAAGACTCAGGACTAGAACATTACACATGACTCTGGCTCTCAGCTACACTCTCTGCCTGACTCAGCCACCCTCAGGTGCAGAGCACTATTTGTAAGAGCCTCATTCCAGGCTGCAGTGAAAGAAGCAAGATTAAAATTCTACTAATGAGAGGCACTTACTAGTGCTTTCCTTTTCTTCCACACAGCTTAGCCTAAATGTTTCATATTTCAGTTCATAATCTTAAATCTGTTTTCATATGATAATGTTCTACTGAGGAATATGCAGGAGGTTGGCTCTCCATGACACTTTTAAGAGGATAAATCTCATAATAATGTAATATTGGCAAAAACCTTGAGTATCTATTTCAGTTGCTCTATAAAACGTCCCATGAGTGTCTGTCTTCAATTTCATTGTATTATTGCATCCTTTATTTTGTCCAGACGTAACATGATAACTAATATTCAAACTTTGCAGCTGTCTGGGAAGGAAGGAGGATTTCACTGTGTAATTCTGCAACTGCTATAATTGCTGCTACAGTAGTTCACCATTTTGAGTTTCAGCAAAATGAAGATCCAATACATGGATTGTTATCTCTGTTTTCAAGTGTCATTTTTGATGGTTCCCAGAGAATATTTTTGAATTATACATTTTAGAAGTTGCTAAAAGGCAGAGCCTAGTGGCTTATGATTTTCATCTCTATAGCAGCCAAGGGAGTATTAGTACAGCAGTAGAAAATAGTACATAATGTTAACACACAAAATGTCATCTATTTTAATACATCGTTTCCTAAATGTATGTGTTTTCTTCTACTGTCTTATTATTACCTATATGATGATTTACTGAATTTTTCTTTGATTCAATATATTTTATTCAATATATTTATTTATAAAGTAAATGTTATCACTATAGTTTAACTGGGAAAAAGTGAGTCTTTTTTCAAATATACACTAAGATAAACACAAGTGCCATAGTAGACAGCTTTGAAAGATGATTCTAGTGATCCTTTCCACCCTATGTTCATGCCCTTGTGTGATCCCCTCCCCTTCAATGTGAACTGGAACCTTGTTTAATCCCTTCCCCTTCAGTGTGGACTGGAACCTGTGTAATCTCCTCCCCTGCAGTGTGGACTGGAGCTCATGACTGGCTTCTAATGACCAGGATAAGTACAGCAAAGGCGACGGGATGCAACTGCCACAGAACTCGGGCTGCCCCATGACAGGCACAAGTAAATCTAAACCATTAAGGTTGACACCCCCCATTAGGTATTGTTAAAGATCACCAGGTAATTCCCATACGCAGCTAAAGTTGAGAAACACTAACTGGATTTTAGGACTGCCGCAGGGAATGGCCCTTGGACCTTCTCTTTAGCGATCTCAACACAGACTTCCAATAACACCTAGGTGCCTGAAACTTCTACATATCTAAAACTCCAGCATGTATTTCTCCCTTCAAATCTAGATTCCTATAGCCAATTGGACTATTTCAAATTAGTACTGTGAAACTGAACTACTGACCCCACTCCAAAATTTGTTTCTCCATTATCTTCCCCTCAGAAATTGGCAACTCCAGCCTTCAAATACTCAGGAGGAAAGACTGTATATCTCATACACCACCTACTAACAAATCCTGTTGGTTCTATTTTTAAAATATATCCAGAATTCAACTTTTCCTGTACCACCACTACTACCACCCAGGTCCAAGCCGCCATCATATCTTATCTGAAATATACAAAACCCTTTAATCTGCCCCAGCTGCTTCCTTTCTTGTTTCTTACAGTCCATGAATTACCCAGCAACCAGAGCCGTCCTTTTAAAATATGATTGATTATTTCACTCATGAGATCAGTGATTCACACTCTCACCAAGGGTAAAAATGAAAGTCATTAGAGACCTATGAGAACTTATGAGATCTAATTTTCCCAATTATGACCACCCTGACTTCATCTTCTACAAAACACACACGTAGACATTAATATAGCCATCTGCCTCCGACCACAAAAGCTTCTCAAGGGAAGAAATTCCTGCCTGTTCTGTTCATTACCAATTTTGTTCTGAAGAACAGTTTTTGGCATAGAGTAAGTGCTCTATTAATACTTGCTGATTTCCATATGAATTTTTAGTGGTAAATATTATTTTCAGAAAAAAATTGTGATAAACATATTTTACCATTCCCCCAAAGAATGGCAATTATATAAATCTTACAGGGGAAAGAGTGTTTTAGAATTTAGAGGATAAACTATTTTATATTTTACCTTGAATTCTTCATGAATTTTTATTAAGCCTTTCATCTGAGGCTGTACTCTTAGACCCCATGAACTTCTCGTTCTCACAGATATACTATACAATTTTCCTCTGCCACAGATTATATTGCTAAGGCCATCCACAGAGTCAGGGAAAAAAATAAATCTATATAAATATTTAATTACATCCAGCTTTCCATTCCTGTCCTGTGAAACACATGTTTTTGTACATGAAGAAAGATGATAACAGCCTCATGCTTTATTATTAATCACCATTGATCCTTTTGGGCTCTTTACTTGTCAGGAACATCATTTTTCAACCTGATGTGGTTGTACTCCAAGTAACTGAATCATTGCTTAAAAACTCACTGTTACTTTTCCAGTTATAATCTTTAAAAATTAACTGTTTGAATTTCTACCAAGCTTTAAGCTAAGTACCAAGAGGATCTGTTTTGTGTTCATTTAAATGGATTTTCTCATTCTGCAGATTGTTTAATGAGGATATAAGCTTCTTTTTTGTGTGAAAATCAAATTTTGTAAAAGAATATTGTTGCTGAAAATCCATTTTAAAACACAGTTAAATGGTAGATTGCATTGATATATTAGAAAAAATTATTCCAAGATAAACGATTCTGAATGAAAGAGTTTGACAGAATGATTGTATCTTTTCCTGGAGTATGAGGCAAAGAGAAATTGTTTCTAATATGATAATGGCCAAAATTTACATAATGCTAAATATATGCCAGGGACTTCACATATATTTACTTATATACACCACACAATATCCTTTGAGATATGTCTGATTCTCCCATCTTATAATAATAAGAAAAACAAAACAATAATGAAGAAAAACAAGACCTGTCAAGATTACACAATTTATGTGATACCAAGATTCCAACAAGTTTTCTTTCTAAAACTATTTCCACTTAAGCATGCTGCCGTATTGATTCTGTTGTCAAAATACAACAAACAATTTAAAAAGAGGTAAGGATAGACTTGTATATTCAACGTAAAATGTATGACTATACTGCTACTAGAAATATTTGGACCAAAAGTTCCCAACTCATGGAAATATTTTCCAAGTCTATACATAATTGAGACTGCCACAGTTCAAGCAAAATCAGCCTTGGACTTGGTCACCATTTCATATCAGCTCCTTTGATATTTTCCCAAAGGCAGAGATTCTCCATTTGTAAGGATAGTGTCCTCATCATGCTTCCCTCAGTTAGTAAAGAATTCGCCTGCAGTGCAGGAGTCCTGGGTTTGATCCCTAGGTTGGGAAGATCCCCTGCAGAAGGGAAAGGCTACCCACTCCAGTATTCTGACTTTCACTTTCTGTCCTCATCATGGTGCTTTAAGATCCTGGATATGATTCCAGAATTCTACCTGGATTGCCTACTGTTTCCACTTTCCAGTTGTATCCTCCTTTCTACTTTCCTCACCTATTTCTTCCTAATTTTAATATCTGTGAAACCAGAGTCAGTTGCAATAGCAACAGAATGGGAATTTTTGAGCACATCTGAAGTAGCTCTAATTATTTCCCCATCATATGGCTATGAATGCAGATTACTAGAATAAGGCATTTTATAAAGCTCATCTACAAGTTGGACCATAAATTAAAAGGATAGCTCTTACTAACAATGTAGGTTTGTGAGCGTAATAATTTATACCAGCAAAGAAATGTTTCTTCTAAAGGATTTACACCAACCACAAAAATGAGTATATGATTGTCATTGAGGTTTTACCATAAATACTGTCACAACTGTTGAAATAAATTTCTAGGCCCAAGGCAGAGTGGCTCCTGCCCAAAATGCCACATCAGCAAACTGAAACTGAGATAACTTTCCTGCAAATATACTCTGTTCCTGCAAATGCTCCAGAGCATATCCAGTCAGCCAGTTCACAAAATGCTGAGCCAGTTCTGAGCTCTATACTTATTTCCTTGCTTCTTATTCATTTCCCATCTTTCTCTTCCTTGTTCCTTATACTTTCTTCTATAAAAGTTTCCCAACTTCTGCCCCATTTTGCAGTTCTCTGGACCCTTGAGAAGAGAGATTGCTCACTTCATGAAGTGTTGAACAATGTTTGTTTGTATCATGTAAATTACTTCCTTGTTGAAAAGAAAATGAACTATAGTTGATTTACAGTGCTGTGTTAATCAAGGGAGTGATTCAGTTACATTAACTTGTCTTCTTTCATAGTTTTTAATACAAGAGAGTCCTGAGATGAGTATGAATAATATCTCAAAGAAACAAAAATAGCTTATCTAAGTTTACACAGTAAGGAAGTAACAGAGACAAAATATGAACTGAGGGTGTCTGACTCCAGAGCCAAGTAATATACTATATAATAGTATACTATGTTTATTCATGTTACCAGCACTATATTCTCAATATCCGTGAACCTAAAAGTCTTATAAGGATTTGACAAAGATCAACTGAATGTATTAGTGACAGAAGCAAAATCTGGACAATAAAATAGTTTATCAAATGTGTTAATCTATCAAAAAAAATTAAAATGTATAGTATCAAAACATTTTTCTTTAAATAATTTAAATGCATTAAAGAGCAAGGGGAAAAAGCTAAGCATTGTGGTTACATAATATATCCAGAGACAAATTCTAGATCTGGGATGAACAAACTTTTTTCCAAAGGCTAAACAGGGAGGATTGTAGGCTTTTCAGGTAATACAACTCTCTCTCCAGCAACCTCTCAATGACACAGTAAGGAGAAGCCAGCCAAGCTGCTGCTGCTGCTAAGTCGCTTCAGTCGTGTCCGACTCTGTGCGACCCCATAGACAGCAGCCCACCAGGCTCCCCCGTCCCTGGGATTCTCAAGGCAAGAACACTGGAGTGGGTTGCCATTTCCTTCTCCAATGCATGAAAATGAAAAGTGAAAGTGAAGTCGCTCGGTCGTGTCCGACTCTTCGCAACCCCATGGACTGCAGCCTACCAGGCTCCTTCATCCATGGGATTTTCCAGGCAAGAGTACTGGAGAGGGGTGCCATCGCCTTCTCTGAAGCCAGCCATAGATATACATAAATTAATGAGTGTAGTATGTCACAGTAAAACTTTATCCATGGACACTCAAATTTGAATTTCACATAGTTTTCACAGATCATGAAATATTATCCTACTTTTGATTTTTTCCAACCATTCAACAATTCAAAATTGATTCTCAACTCATGGCTTCCCAGATGGTGCTATGGTAAGGAACCCTCCTGCCAGCACAGGAGACATAAGAGACATGGGTTTGATCCCTGGGTCAGAAAGATCCCCTTAAGAAGGAAATGGTAACCCACTCTAGTATTCTTGCTTAAAGAATCCCATGGACAGTAGAGCCTGGTGGGCTACAGTCCATGGGGTTGCAAAGAGTCAGACACAACTGAAGCTATTTAGCAGAGCACATGGGCCACATATACAATTCAAGCAGCACTTTAGAACTGGGACACAGACCATAGTTTGCTGTACCCTGTCTAAGCTTCTTTTGCAGTATCCTTACAAATAGTGAGATTTTGAAAAAGAACAGGAATTTGATTTCAAACCGAAAGAGAGTCACTGAAATGTGCTGGAATTGGGGTGTGTGTGTGTGTGTGTGAAATAATACACAGGAAGCGGAGTCATTTGAACATGAGTTGTGACAGGCAAACAAGACAAAGAGCAGAGAAGTAGTACAAATGAGAGGAAGAATTCTGCTATACAGTTGACTAGCAGGAGTTATGCCATTCATAAGATAATGGGAATTCTAACATGTATACTGTCATGTAAGAATTGAATCGCCAGTCCATGTCTGACGTAGGGTGCAACATGCTTGGGGCTGGTGCATGGGGATGACCCAGAGAGATGTTGTGGGGAGGGAGGTGGGAGGGGGGTTCATGTTTGGGAACGCATGTAAGAATTAAAGATTTTAAAATTTAAAAAATAAAAAAATTAAAAAATTAAAAAAAAAATAAGATAATGGGAGAGACAAGGGGCCACTTACTTTAAACACCAGACATGTTCAGAACAGATAGGTCAGAAAAATAACATCAACCACCTAAGGTCTAATTACATCTCCTTCAGCTAAGATAGCAAACACATGATCCTTTTTAAATGAGCTGATTCAAATGTCTCATGTTCAGTCGTTAAAATGTACAGAAGAAGGCAGAATACAGATCTGAGTGTGCTATTTTCCATTTATACCAGAAGATGTAAGACTGCTGAACGGGGCTGCCAGAAAAGTGCACAGTCATTCAGGGGGAACCCATGCAAAGCCTTCGGTCCTTCTCTAGCCAGACTCTCCCCTGTCCTCACAATAGCCATACACAGAGTTCTTCTCATTCTCAAGGGGCACCCCAATCCCTCCCCCCTCTCCACCTTTCCCCTACTGATGACCTTGTT
Organism: Capra hircus; assembly: GCF_001704415.2. NCBI lineage: Eukaryota > Metazoa > Chordata > Mammalia > Artiodactyla > Bovidae > Capra > Capra hircus. The sequence continues at coordinate 47,561,591 of NC_030811.1, forward strand.
TCTGTTGCAGAGAGAAATTGAAGCTATCAAGAATAGCCTTCAGCTTCTTGCTTTCTGAGTGACAAATATCAGGATCTGGTTTCACTCCTTTCAAATCTCAGAAGCTGAAAATGTCCTTTGGTCTTCTTTCCGGCCAGTCCCTGCACCTGAGACCTCAGTCTCATCTCTCTCCTTTCTCTAGAACAAAGACTCTGTTCCACTCTGGATCCCATTTCTGCTATATTTTCAAATGCCCCTCTTTCCCTGCTCCTTATGCATGGCCTGCAAATACACTCGAGCCTTTCCTAGCTTAAAAAAAAATCCAGGCAAAAAATAAAGGATGATCCTAAAGGATGTTACACTGAGTGACTTAAGTCAAACAGAGAGACAAATATCATATGATATTACTTATGTGTGGAATCTAAAAGGAAAGTACAAATAAACTTATCTACAAAACAGAAATATAGTTAGCAAACAAAGACCGGGGGCTGACTATGGCTCAGATCATGAACTCCTTATTGTCAAATTCAGACTTAAATTGAAGAAAGTGGGGAAAAACAATAGATCATTCAGGTATGACCCAAATCAAATCCTTTATGATTATACAGTGGAAGTGAGAAATAGATTTAAGGGACTAGATCTCACAGAGTGCCTGATGAACTATGGACGGAGGTTTGTGACATTGTACAAGAGAGAGAGATCAAGACCATCCCCAAAAAAAAGAAAGGGAAAAAAGAAAAATGGCTAGCTGAGGAGGACTTATAAATAGCTGTGAAAAGAAGAGAAGTGAAAGGCAAAGGAGAAAATGAAAGATACACCCATTTGAATGCAGAGTTCCAAGGAATAGCAAGGAGAGGTAAGAAAGCCTTCCTCAGTGATCAGTGCAAAGAAATAGAGGAAAACAACAGAAAAGAAAAGACTAGAAATCTCTTCAAGAAAATTACAGATACCAAGGGAACATTTCATGCAAAGATGGATGCAATAAAGGACAGAAATGATATGCACCTAACAGAAGCAGAAGATATTAACAAGACATGGCAAGAATACACAGAAGAACTCCACAAAAAAGATCTTCATGTCCCAGATAATCATGATGGTGTGATCACTCACCTAGAGCCAGACATCCTGGAATGTAATGTTAAGTGGGCCTTAGGAAGTATCACTACGAGCAAAGCTAGTGGAGCTATTTCAAATCCTAAAAGATGATGTTGAGAAAGTGCTGCACTCAATATGCCAGCAAATTTGGAAAACTCAGCAGTGGCCACAGGATTGGAAAATGTCAGTTTTCATTTCAATCTCAAAAAAAGGTAATGCCAAAGAATGCTCAAACTACTGCACAATTGCACTCATCTCACATGCTAGTAAAATAAAGCTCAAAATTCTTCAAGACAGGCTTCAGCAATATGTGACCCGTGAACTTCCTGATGTTCAAGCTGGTTTTAGAAAAGGCAGAGGAACCAGAGATCAAATTCCCAACATCTGCTGGATCATGGAAAAAGGAAGAGAGTTCCAGAAAAATATCTATTTCTGCTTTATTGACTATGCCAAAGCCTTTGACTGTGTGGATCACAAGAAACTGTGGAAAATTCTGAAAAAGATGGGAATACCAGACCACCCAACCTGTCTTTTGAGAAACATGTTTGCAGGTCAGGAAGCAACAGTTAGAACTGGACATGGGATAACAGACTGGTTCCAAATAGGAAAAGGAGTACGTCAAGGCTGTATATTGTCACCCTGCTTATTTAACTTATATGCAGAGTACATCCTGAGAAATGCTGGGTTGGAGGAAGCACAAGCTGGAATCAAGATTGCTGGGAGAAATGTCAATAACCTCAGATATGCAGATGACGCCACCATTATGGCAGAAAGTGAAGAGGAACTAAAATGTCTCTCGATGAAAGTGAAAGAGGAGAGTGAAAAAGCTGGCTTAAAGCTCAACATTCAGAAAATGAAGATCATGGCATCTGGTCCCATCACTTCATGGGAAATGGATGGGGAAATAGTGGAAACAGTGCTGGACTTTATTTTGGGGGCCTCCAAAATCACTGCAGCTGGTGATTGCAGCCATGAAATTAAAAGATGCTTACTCCCTGGAGGAAAGTTATGACCAACTTAGACAGCAGAGATATCACTTTGTTAACAAAGATCCCTCTAGTCAAGGCTGTGGTTTTTCCAGTAGTCTTGTATGGATGTGAGTTGGACTGTAAAGAAAGCTGAGGCCAAAGAATTGATGGTTTTGAACTGTGGTGTTGCAGAAGACTCTTGAGAGTCCCTTGGACTGCAAGGAGATCCAACCAGTCCTTCCTAAAGGAAATCAGTCCTGGGTGTTCATTTGAAGGACTGATATTGAAGCTGAAACTCCAATATTTTGGCCACCTCATGCGAAGAGCTAACTCATTTGAAAAGACCCTGATGTTGGGAAAGAGTGAAAGCAGGAGGAGAAGGTGACGAAGGAGGATTAGATGATTAGGTGGCATCACCGACTCAATGGACACAAGTTTGGGTGAACTCCAGGAGGTGCTGATGGACAGGGAGGCCTGGCATGCTGCGGTTCATGGGGTCGCAAAGAGTCAGACACAACTGAGTGACTGAACTGCACTGAACTGAAAAGTGAAAGTAAAAGTGTTAGTCCTTCAATCCTGTCTGACTCTTTGCTGCCCCATGTGCTATAACCCATTAGGCTCCTCTATCCATGGGATTCTCTAGGCAAAAATACTGGGGTGGGTTGCCATGCCCTCCTCCAGGGAAAATAGAGTTACAGATGAAGAAAATAAACTTATGGTTATCAAGAGGCAAAGGGGTGGGGAGGGATAAATTGAAAGTCTGAGATTGACATAAACACATTACTATATACAAAACAGATGGCTAATAAGCACCTATTGAATGGCACAAGGAAGTCTACTTCATACTCTGTAATGGTCTATATGGGAAAGAGTGTGAAAAAGAGTGGATGTATGTATTGTATAACTGATTCACTTTGCTGTACACATGAAACTAACACAACATTGTGAATCAACTATTTTGTTGTTGTTGCTCAGTTGTCAAGTCCATCCAGCTCTTTGCAATCCCATGGACTGCAGCATGCCAGACTTCCCTGTCCTTCCCTATCTCCCAGAGTTTGCTCAAGCTCATATCCCTTGAGTCAGTGATGCGATCCAGCCATCTCATCCTCTGTCATCCCCTTCTCCTCCTGCCTTCAATATTTCCTAGCATCAGGGTCTTTTCCAACGAGTCAGTTTTTCACATGAAGTGGCCAAAGTATTGCCGTTTCAGCTTCAGCATTAGTCCTTCCAATGAATATTCAGGACTGATTTCCTTTCAGGTGGACTGGTTTGATCTCCTTGCAATCCAACGGACTCTCGAGAGTCTTCTTCAACACCACAATTCAAAAGCATTCTTTGGCTCTCAGCTTTCTTTGTGGTCCAACTGTCTCATTCATACATGACTACTGGAAAAAACCACAGCTTTGACTAGGCAGACCTTTGTCAGTAAAGTAGTGTCTCTGCTTTTCCAGATGCTTAGAAGTAGTTTCAATGACCAATCATATTGCAAGAAAAAAGTTTCTATTTGTCAATGCACTGAATACTTCTAGAAGAATTTTTCCCTTCAATTTTTTAAAATTTTGAACTCCCTTGTGTATAATTAACATTGTCTTCAACATTTGTAGGGCCTTTTCTAGGATTAGAAGAAAATGGAGAAACACAATGCTGAGAATATTCTACTTATAATTAGATCCCTCTGAAATACTTTCAATTAAACCAAGATTACTAGAAAAGATCCTTGCATTGCCTTTGTACTTGAATTTGAAATAACAAAGTCTATCCTGATTAGTTTTGAAATAGAAATTCAAGATTAACTGCTATATTCACTGGAGTTTTTGATTGGAAAAAGTTCCACCATATTATTTTGAAATGCAAATTATGTGAATAGCATTTATTCTATAGGTGTCATTCATGAAATAGTAGTTTCAAGTCATCTTTCTTAAATGTAAGCATGAAAGATATTGAGGTGAAATCCAATCAGGAGCAAGTTTATGCAGAAGCTGCAAAAATCAAATCACATTAAATATGTGTATATAAATTGATGAGTCAAATTCATCATTTTTGTGAGGTTCAGTTCAGTTCAGTTGCTCAGTTGTGTTCGATCTTTGCAACCCTATGGACTGCAGCATGCCAGGCCTCTTTGTCCATCACCAACTCCCAGAGTTTACCCAAACTCATGTCCATTGAGTCAGTGATGCCATCCAACCATCTCATCCTCGGTCATCCCCTTCTCCTCCCACCTTCAATCTTTCCCAGCATCGGGGTCTTTTCCAATGAGTCAGTTCTTCACATCAGGTGGCCAAGTATTGGAGTTTCAGCTTCACCATCAGTCCTTCCAATGAACAGTCAGGAATGATCTCCTTTAGGACGGACTAGTTGGATCTCCTTATAGTCCAATGGACTCTCAAGAGTCTTCAATACCACAATACAAAAGTATCAATTCTTTGGCGCTCAGCTTTCTTTATAGTGCAACTCTCACATCCATACGTGACCACTGGAAAAACCATAGCCTTGACTAGACGGACCTTTGTGGGCAAGATGGTGAGGTTACAAAGAAGTAAAGTGTATAATTAAACCTAATATTTCATTTTATGTTTTTCCAAATATCTTGAATAATTTTCTTTAGTTACTCCTTACCACTCAACTGTTTACAGTTTACATCCCTTCAGCTTTACCTTTTCTTAAAATAAATGATGTTGACAACAGAATCATAGAATCACAGAATCAATTAGGATTAACGTTCATTTTTCTCTACACATCCATGTCTGTTCTTTTTCAGTTTGTTCTGTGCATGTGGGAGAGGGGGAGAGGACTCACTAAGTGGGATCAGCTGCCCTAACATTTTCTCTGTGAACTTACCCAAACGTGAACACCAACAAGAGATGAAGGAGGAAATAGAATTGGTCGCGGTGCTTATTCCCCTAGTTCTATCCTGCAGGCTTGCCTGGAGTCTGGCTGCATCTATCCAACCTGAATCCAGTTTATGTCGAGCAGCCCTCTCCATATGCAGCTGTCTCCATCTCAGGGTACAGGTAATCATGCCCTCTCCTCACACTGTGAGGCCTAGGATTAGTAAAATCTCCTTGTTACTAACTCTAGCATGCTGCCTGATTTCTCTTGGTATGTCTCTATTCTTGGTATATTTGTGAATATGAGAGCCTTTTATTAAATCTGTTCAAAATATTCTAATTTGAGTAACTCTTCTAATCCCTGATGGAACCAGGACTGATATTATAATTAATATAATTATATATGTACATATATGTATGTGTGACTCAGCAGTAAAGAATCTGCCTGCCAACACAGGAGGTAGGGAGACACAGGTTGGAGCTCTGGGTAAGGAAGAATTCCTGGAAGAGGGAATAGTAACCCACTCCAGTATTTTTGCCTGGAAAACTCATGGATAGAGGACCCTGGTGGGCTATAGTTCATAGATTCGCAAATAGAAAGGACTGTATGACAGAACACACGCACACACAAAAACACACAATACACATACACACGTATATATATTATATATATGTATATATATACTAAAAATCTGGTGGAGAGATGTTTATTGACCTAGAAAATCAAAGAAAACTGAATCCTAAACTGACAGTGTGGTAAACTATGAAGAAATGGATGTATACAGCAAAAGAAATGAATCTGATAGTAGAGGTGGTGATAACCAAAAATAAGATTAAAGTTTGAAAAATCTGTTAAAGAACCATTTGGATTTTAAGATCCCATCTGCTTATTCCATGCAACCAGGTGGCAGCCCCATTCCAGGTCAGGGAGAAGATCAGGGGTTTGCATAAATCATAAAACCTCACTTAAAAGCTGTATCACTTATAGTATACAAGGGTAAACAAAGAAATTAAGGAAAAATTAATACCCTGGCTCCTAATTAGGCTCCACATTTTCTTCCCCAATTTGGCTCACCAAACACTTCATATGAGATTTTAGAAAGATACCTGGAGAATCCAACAAGATCAGAGAAGAGACCCAAAGACATTGATAGCAGCGACTTCTTAAGCAAGTAGAAACGTAGAATCATCCCATGGAGAAATTCACAATTGTCTAACTCAGTCCATGAGACTAGAGCAACTATTAATATATTTTTAAATGTTCTATAATTTTATATGAACATGTAATCAAGCACCACCAAGTACCAAAGATACAGAATTTCTACTATGAAAGACAAGGATTAAAACAACTTTCCAAAAAAAGCAGCATGAAAATAGCAAAGGCTGTGCATAGAGATAAACTTCAAAAATTTATCAGCAATATATTAACATTTTCCAGAAGGTAATAAAAGACCTTGCACTCATAATAATAACAGAATACTATAAAAAAGAAACATTCTGGGGAAAAAAATGAAGAATATTTGCAAATTTAAAGTATGATAGCAGAAAGTGAAAAGTCAATTGGAGAATGTTGGAAGATGAAATTGTCGAATTCTTCCTGAAAGTATAACAAAACACAAAGTAATTAAAAATAGAAAAAGGAAAAAGATTTTTAAAAATAGAAGAGCAATGAAGGAAGTCTAATATCTGAAATAGTAATAGTTACAGAAAACAGAACAGATATGGAAGCAGAAATCATCAAAGAAATAATTTTAGAAAATTCTGTATAACTGAAAGACGTGGCTTTTCATACTAAAAGAAACAAACCAAGTAAACAGATTATTAACTCAAAGAGAAAGCAAAGAACATTTAGAACACTAAGGATAAAGAAGACACTACACGCCTACAGGAAGAGATGCAAAGGGCCATAAAATCTCAAAAATTATATTCTAAGATTTCTCAACAGCAACTATAGACACTTGAAAATAAACGATTTCAACATGAGGGAAAATGTTGTCCAATCTAGAACTGTATATCCATCCAAATTATTAGTCAGTGTGAGGATAAGGTGATGTCATTTTCAGACATGAAAAGTCTCAGAATTTTAACTGGATGTATAGAGGGCAAGCAGTCTAGGTAGAAGCAGGTCAGAATGCTCTGAGAAGAACATATGTTACTGATATAATACCTGAAAGGAATGAACACCTTGAAAAGAGATTTAGATATCTGGAAGAGAGTATGAATTAAATTATTGATAAATACCTTATCCAAAAATCAAGCAAAAGCAATAGAATTACTAATACTACTGAATAGGTGAGATTATATTAGTAATAAATATATTTTTTAGATAAAGCAAAAACAATATAATCTTCAATTAAGCAAGAAATAGCGCAATTATAGTTTACTACATGGCTCACTTAATTTGTATATTTAGGAAGATAAATATGAACATTAATATACCCAAAATGATGATTAAAAATAATACTGGGACATTGGAGGAAAGGGAGGTGTGTATGTGAGTAGTGGCAAAATGGGAGAATTTGGTAAATCCTTAAGGGAAAAATCAAAAGATAAAGCCTAAAATTTTAAAAATAATAACATAGCACTATATACATATTATTTAGATGTAGAAGTTAATAAAAGAATCAACTAATAAATTATTAAGTTTTTACATTTATTTTTTATTGAAGTACAGCTAAACCACATTTCTGTGCCACTTTCTAATTTAAATAGTTGATTCATTCTTCTTAAACTCAGTACTGTTTCAATCCCCTGGCATTCAACCTACTCAACTCTATTTCCTCCCTTCATTATAAACAATGGTAACATCAACCCATGTTTTCCAACCCAGCTTTTTCATGGGTACAAATCCTTGATGAAAATTATTCAATATAAATTTAATCCATTCATTCATTAATATATGTGAATTATGTATTTCCTCAAGCTAAATTATTCCTAAAAATGTAAACCTAAAAATGTATTTCCTCAACCTAAATTATTTTCAATGGTAGGCAAATATGAAGCATCCAATCACTATTTCTGCCCTTTCCTAAGCTCTCTGCCATTGGACTTTTCAGTTAGTACAATGTTATTTGGGAATTGGCCTTGTCAATATATTTTTCAACATTTCCAAAATCACAAAGAAACATTTACATCATTCTTTCTTTAAAATGTAAAATGTTGGGGTTTTTATATAACCGTGTTTTGATACTCGGCACTAAAAACTCTATCACCCTTCAAATAAGACTTAGTTTCAATATCAGAACAAGAAAGAGTTGTTCATAATTCCTGTATTAAATGGGATATATTATCCCTGAAGGACTTTACCCAGTCGTCAAAGATGAGAGGTTCTGAACAGGACATATGTTTTATCTGTACACAAGTTAATCAACTCCTGTCAGTAGGTAGGGGCGTTAGAGTGCCAGGCTCAAGAGCACAAAATGAACAGCAGGAGTAAGCAAGGCACAAGAACTTCCTCAGATGTATAGGCAACCTACCTCCTATCTGTCCCCAAGTCTACATATCTTTCTGTAACTCTGTGACCTGGATGTTAAATGCAGTAGTCAAGGATACTGCAGGGACTGATGGACTTTTCTGGAGCACTGAGGGACTCATGCCTTGGGCAAGGAATGTAATCATTCATATATACAGGGTTTCTTTTTTGCTTCTGTGACAGATATAACATTGATTTCTTATTTCAGGAAGTCATTTAAACATCACTCAAACCAAAGATATGTTAGGAACCCATTTAACTATTTGCTGGCCTAAATACATATATAAATGGAATGAAATGGGGAGTGTTCCTGTAGCAAGAGGCAATACCTTTACTGAAGCAGTGGTTTCCCTGGGGACAATTAGCAATGACCACAAAAGGTCTCAGGGTCACAAAGAGTCAGAAAGGACTGAAACAACTTAGCATGCACACACCCATGTTAATACAAAGTGAAAAATGAAAGTGTTAGTCACTCAGTCATGTCCTACTCTATGCTACACCTGGCGGGCGACCCCTGCTATAGCCCTCCAGGCTCCTCTGTCCATGGGATTCTACAGGCAAGATTACTGAAGTGGGTAGCCATTTCCTTCTCCAGCAGATCTTCCTGACCCAGGGGTCAAATCTGGGTCTCCTGCATTGCAAGCAGATTCTTTACTGTCTGAGCCGCCAGGGAAGCCCTCTTAATACAAGTTATGCACTTTAACCTGGGCTAACACAGAGGCTGCTGGAGAGAGGTAGACTAAAGGGAGAGGGATTTGGTTACTTTAGTATTTGCCAGCTTCAAGTTCAAATCAAATTCAAACATTCCATATTTCATGATAACTCTCTAAAAATCCCTGGGGCCATATTTATAGCACTTGTACATTCCAGCTGCAAGGAAAGAAGAGCCCTGTGTCATTTAGTGCATCATGGTCAATTACAAATCTGAACTGATGTATCGATGCCAGGCTCTGATCTGAGCATGTCACATACATTATCTCACGTAAACATCACAATGATCCTTGAGGTAGGTATGGTAACATTCAGTCTACATATGAGAAAACTGAGTTTTATAGAAATTGAGCACGTTGCTTACAAGTGTCATAGCCATGATTAGAAATCACTTTGTCATACTGCCTATTCCTCATCTGTCAGTGACGTTAACATGGAAGTCTTATCCTGAGAGAAGCTATGTCTGCTGAGATCTTCTACCGTCCCCAAATCCCAGCCCTCTTTCATGTCGCAGCCACCAAGAACATGGGATGAAAAAGGAAAGGGTAAATGAGGTAGAGACCAAGGACAAAGGGAAAGGGGTTGAGGAGACAGCATTTTAGATTTTACTTTAAAATATGTAAATAAAAATATGAAACAAATATGGAAAATATCAACAAATGCTAATTATAAGTAGCTGGTGTATTAATTTTTGTTGTATAATCTTTATACTTAGCCTATATGGTTGAAATAGTTCATGTTCATTGTTTTAATATTTATTTAATATAAAAAGTAGCTCTGGGCCAAATTGGGACATAAACATGACTACGACACTGATGTTTTAGACTGTAATCTAAAAGAAATAGTCAGCAAAGTTTTCCTTAAAGAAAATGACAGTCTTGAGACTGTCACAACTCTCATAGCTGAGTGAAGAATGGATTGAAAAGGGAAAGTAAAGGGTCAGAGAAATCAGTGAAAAGGCCACTCGCACGATTATGACAGAATATGACAAGGTGTGAGGCGTGGTGAGGATCGAGGAAAATTAAGAGGATAGAATGGAAGTGAAAAACTTCCAGGAGAGGGTTTGCTGTGACTTTGTGACTGATGGACTGTCAAGGACAGAGAAATCAAATATAATCCCAAACTTCCCAGGCTGGTTGGTTAAATCGACATACAGTCAAGGAAAAAATGGCACAGGTCTGAAAGGAAAAGTTATCAGTTCAGTCTGGCGCTCCTATTTAGAAGTGCTGACAGGATATCAAACGTGAGACATCCATAGGCAATTAGAAATATGGGCCAAGAGCTGTCAAGAAAAATCAGGGCTGAAGGTAGATTATTGCTGCTCTTCTGCACAAGAGTGATCAGCAAGGACAGGAAGCTGAATAAGGCTGTCCAGAAAGAGAACCCCCAAAAAGCAGAAAGACAGAGGATAGGGAGAAAAGTTGGGGAATCTAACAGTACAATACAGTTAAGAAATATCTGAATCATGTAAACACACCCTTAGCAAAGAAATTCTCCGGATCTTGAATTCATCCTGAGGGAGTCGAGGCAGAAGAGCACCGCCAGTATATCTAGGATGTTCCAGGAATAGCTGTAAGTATTTCATATGATCTTGTCTCTCACAACAGCTCTGTAAGGTGATATTATGATGTCAGTCAGATAAAAGGGGAACCCATAGCTCTGAGTTAGGAAGGAATTTACCCAAATTCACACAGCTAACAAGCGGCACAAGTGGAGAAGTGAAGTGAAGTGACAGTCACTCAGTCATGTAAACTTTAGAGGCCCTGTCTTAGTGCTGTCCCTGTGCCTCCTGTCTGTAATGTAGTAAGTGAGAACATGAAAACAGAGGTTTCAGAATCAGAATGGATGAGCTGTGGTGTAATCTAACCTTAGCAGGTGCCCAGTAAGATTGCCATCCACTTTAATTCCCCCTGAACACCACCATCCATAGCACATGGAGTAGGTGAGAAATTCACTTTAGAAATATCAGTGTTGCTTGTAAGTCCTGCTTCTTACAAACAGAACTCATGAATACCTGGGTTTAAGCCTCCAAATCCCATATATAATTTGAGTCTCAGCCCATTTCAGATAGCCCGCTGGCAGCTCATACTCAGTGCACTGTCTATGACATAGAAGGTAAAGCAGGAAAAAAAAAAAAAATCAATACCGTTGTTACCATTCTATCAATAGGCATAGTACCTCAGGGATCAAGGCTTCTGAAAGATCAAAAGAAATAAGGAAAAGAGTTAAGTTCCAAATCTATACTTGGTTTCTGCCACTACCCATGGGGTAGGATAATACTGACCAAGCTCTCCCTATTAGCACTCAATCACTAACAATTTTTTTAAACCTCAAAATCTGCCTCACTGTTTTTTGAATGGCTCCTTAATATGGTAGTGTCCTAAATATTCTGATATATTATGTCACCTGTATTGCTCCAAAAACCTATGACCTGAACTGACCCCCAGACAGAATAAATTTCGCACATAGAAACAGAAAATATTTTGTACCTTGGTCACTGGCCTTGAAGGATGGAGATTATTAAGAAACTACAGTATTAGTGGATTGCTACAAAGTATGTATTTGCTTATTGCTGTTCTGGGTAAGCCTTATCATATAGTAGCCCCCCAAATGCTGAAAGGACATGGAATGAATGATCTGAAGACTATAAATTAAAACTGTTGCCAGCACATCAGTAAAACACACAGAAATCTTTCCAGACAGACCAAAGAACTACATAAATGCCAAGTCACTCTTTGCTCTCATCTGGTGTGAAAGAGATAAACAGACTGAAAATCAACCTTGTGTTGATTCCTCCCTTTAATGCACTGACTTGTTAATCTAATAGCTTAGTTTTATGGGCTAGCTATTTCAGATCAAGAGTCGCACTCCACAAACCCATAATTTATACTATGAACGGTGCACCAGATGTAAATGAGTACAGTAAGCACATGAATCAATGGGACACATGAATAAACATGCCCAAGTGTCAGAGAATACTGTTAAAAGAAAAAGAAACAGTAGTTGAAGAGAAAACCTCTCCTGGGGGGAATTTTATATTCACTCTTCCTTTTTTTAAGGGCTTTGAAAATTGAAAGCAGAAAGATATGATACATTACTAAAACTGTAAATATTCTTATATGATATTTTTGCATAAAGTGTATACATTCATTTTGGTTTCTTTAAATCTCTCATTCTTAGAAACATTGACTCAAATCAAAAGAAATACTGACATAAGTGAGGTGTTTTGCAGAATTTATTTTAATGTTTTAACTTTGCATTAAGTAGTTTTTGTCAATGTTCTGTTTTAAGCCAGTTCAGTAAACTGCCATGCATACACATCCATGAGTATATGCTTTGAATGTGTTTTAAAAAAGAGTTTTGACTTGCTAGTACTGTAGAAAAACAGCATAATCTGAATATGGATTGAAATTCAGCAACTTAAAACCGCTTTCATTTTAGGACATAGTTGATGTCCATGATCAAGGTATATTTTTTTTGGAATGTACAGTACATACAACTTTTCCAAATTTGGCCCATTTGAAGCAAAAGCCTATTGGTACTGCCAGGAGGGTCTGGGAAGTCATCAATGTAGCTCAGAAATATGGATGGTCTTGCCTGCTGCTTCTATGTTTTAATCTCAAACTATCACAACTCATGGGTGAAGGGAAAAATCTGACTCGTTGATTTTATTACCATATTTCATCAATAAGCAAGACATTTTTGCTTATTACAGTTCAGTTCATTTGCTCAGTCATGTCCAACTCTTTGCAGCCCCATGGACTACACAGCACGCCAGGCTTCTCTGTCTTCACCAACTCCCGGAGCTTCCTCAAACTCATGTCCATTGAGTCGGTGATGCCATTCAACCATCTCATCCTCTGTTGTCCCCTTCTCCTCCCGCCTTCAATCTTTCCCAGCATCAGGGTTTTTTCCAATGAGTCAGTTCTTCACATCAGGTGGCCTAAGTATTAGAGTTTCAGCTTCAGCACCAGTCCTTCCAATGAATATTCAGGACTGATTTTCTTTAGGATAGACTGGTTGGATCGCCTTGCTGTCCAAGGGACTCTCAAGAGTCTTCTCTAACACCACAGTTCAAAAGCATCAATTCTTCTGTGCTCAGCTTTCTTCATAGTCCAACTCTCACATCCATACATTTCTAACTGGAAAAACCGTAGCTTCTGCATATTTAACCCCCCCAAATTGTGATGTATCTTTAATCTATTGCATCATAGAATTAATTAGAAGCATTTGTCTTTCTTAATGGCATATAAAATAAATCTATATACTACTTTTGCTGGCATTTTGGCTTGATTAAGTATGAAATAATTAAATCTCACTATATCTTGGTAAAATAAATAACATTTCCAATTAGTAAAAGCAAAAGATTTGAATCATAGAGTATGGTTTTAAAATGCATTTTATTTAAAAAAATGCATTTTATTCATTTTAACTAGTCTTAATTCACACCTTAAAGTTCTTAGAGGAATTTTATAGTATGAATTTGCTATAGGGATTATATTTAAGTCATAACAGTAAATATAATAAGGGCTTAATAAGTACCAGATTATATTTTGTAAACTTTCTATATGCATTTTTTATCTAGCCCTTGCATCAACCTTATTTGTCAGGGACTTGAAGGGGAACAAAAACCTTTCCCATGCCTGTTTGAATCAACTGAAAACCAAACTGATGGTAAGATAGATGGGAGATTAAAATACTACCTTTGTTACTTAAATGCTTGATGTATTGTCGACAATATGGCAGTTAACAGGGCTGACACACAAAGAAACATCCAGGTGGGAAAACACTTGTTCCCTACTAATATATATAAGGTAGGAATAATATTAATCCCATTATAAAGAGGAAAACTGAGGTATGGAGAGGTCCAACTGTCATATGCTGGCATGCAACAAGAGTGACTTTTCTAAAAGCCTACCAACAATCCGTACAGTCACTAATCTGTTCACACTTTTTCTTCACAGATACTAATGCCACATGGGTGAATTTCATAGCTATCTTCCTAACCACTGGCAATACTGGGCAAGCAGCTTAAGCCTCTCTGCACCTCAGTTTTCTCATCTATGAAATGGAGAACAGTAATAGAACCCACCTTAAAAGGATGCTACGAAGAAGATGACAGATGCATGTGACATGGCTTAGAAAAGAGCCTAGCGGTAATAAGCATTCAAGAAATACTGCTGACTGATGGGCTGAGCCACAGGAGCACACCATTTCAAAGTAAAAGATGGCCAAGCATGAGCAATGTCTCATGGTTCGATTCACTATTATCTGAAAGAATCGTATTTGGCTATCATTTCAGGGTTAAACATGGATTCACTGTGGTATCTTTAACCAAAGAATGTTGCATTCATGAAAATTCTTCAGGTTTCTGAATGGAAACTGGCAAAATCAAGATGTGAACAAAATGAAAAGGAAGTTTCTCCACTATAATACAATCCCATCAAACACCTGACCGGATGAGGACACTGATCTGATTATTAGGTTTTCTACAGCTAAAGCAGTCAGGCATGAAGATTAAGTAACAATACTATATTAATTTATTCTTTTGAAATTTTAACAACACTGAATAAGCTCTTTGGCTCCTGTTGTTTCATCTCAATGTACTTGTCAGCAAGAAGATTGTGCTTGTAAGGAAGCTATTGCCCATACTCCACTATAAACCCTAAAAATGTAATTAAAATACTAATGAGAAGCTTAACTTCTTCACTGAAATTTCTTAGTGCTATGAGTTTAGGAAAGCAAATATAAATTATTGCCTAATTTATTTTCCATATCTTTCTCAAATTTGTAGAAATAAAGTGAAAGAAATAAAAGCATTTTTTACACGTTAGGGATGTATCTAAAGACCACCTAACCTCAACTGCCCTTTTCTAAAAATAATACTTGATTTTTAAAAATGCACTAATGTTTCATTCCATCTTCCACGGATTTGAATTTCTTATTTCTCTAGAATCTTAGAAGCTGGAACTAACTGTCTTCTGGCTTTGGTGACCATTTGCATCTTTGAAAATTTAAGATTATGCCCACTCTATTTTTTTGGTTATAATATTTATCTTATTTTGTTGTTTTCATTAATTACATCCCACATTTCTTTCATTTGTTCATATGGGGTGAAATCTATTATATAATTAAATTTTGAAATATACAACAAAATTTTTTTAAGAATTCCCCATTCCTTGTGAATTGTAAATTCAGTGTTCATGTAATGGTATGTAATGGAAAAGGAATCCATTGTATGCCTTGCTCTAGGTAATGCTAGTTGTCACTAACCAGATTTAGGCCTTTGAGAGTAAATTCCGAAGAAAATACTATACTAATACACTCCCTTTACATCCTTCTAGCTAAACATACATTTCTTCATTCCTAATATTTATCACAACTCATTATGGCAATGTTTAAAACGCAAAGACCTTTGAATATTTAAATTCCCCATAGAAATAAGCAGAGCTGCAGCACATTTTATGTGTTCAGTGCATAGCTGGTGAATGAATTTATCTCTCCAAAGCCTCCATACTGCTGAATCTATAATCTATACATACTGAAAATCTCTTGGGATTTTCACTCGATCTGAGCTCTGACTTTACAAGGTGACTTGGGGTAGGGGCTGGGGGTTGTTTCCTAGAAAGAAAGTGAAAGTGAAAGTGAAGTCGCTCAGTCGTGTCCGACTGTTTGCGACCCGTGGACTATAGCCCACCAGGCTCCTCTGTCCATGGGATTCTCCAGGCAAGAATACTGGAGTGGGTTGCCATTTCCTTCTCCAGGGGATCTTCCCGACTCAGGGATCAAACCCGGGTCTCCCGTGTTGCAGGCAGACACTTTAACCTCTGAACCACCAGGGACATGATCTTTCAGTGATATTTTGAACATACAAAGAGGAAGCTGAAAGCAAACCATGTGGGAGAAGTAGTAGAAAATCATTTAAATAAGTAACGAGAAAGACAACATAGTCATGAAAAAGTAAAAAACTGTGCTGGAATGAAGCACTATCTAAAAGGGTGAAAACTGGGCTATTATTTAACAGGAAAAATAACAAGGGACCATGGAAGATGATGTGGCCATGAGTGTACAAACTTAAGCAGACACCTGAATACATAATACTTAGCATGCGCATGACTCGTTCAGCTGCAGCATCAATACACTGAATGAATGTTGGGCTGATTGGAACAAACACCCATCCATTTCACTAGAGTAACATGGCATTGATGACACTGTGTGATTTATGGGTGCTGCCATCTGCACTTTACCACCCTTCTTTTGCTGTATGTTCTATTAATAGATATATTTCTCTGCTGAACTCTCTCACAAATTTACTGGTTTGGGAGTTGTTTACCTGGGAAATTCCTGAGAGGATTGTTGATCTATATATTTACAGGATAAGTGAATTTTGTGGATGGGGGCTTTTTTAGGTGCAAAAATGTAACCCAGAGTCTTTGGGAAAATTCCAGATTCCTTTTAACACTTGTTAAAAGATCAGTGTTGTAGCATAAAATTCTTCAGGTTCCAGTTTGAAACTCAGCTTTTCCTATAGAGTTATTTAACTTTCTATAATCAACTTTATGTAATATCTACTATTTCTTTAGAGAAGCAATATGAAACAGCACCTTTAATAAATATTTGCAAATCATATAGTCTTAGAGATTTGAAATGTTTTACATAAAGAGGTTCTCAACTCTATGAAGACTAGCATTTGAAGTATTGCAGTAAAAAGTTTGTCTACTGATAGCTTTTTCTTTCTTTTTTTTTGCTGGTTGCATAACTCAAAAACAACACAGGCAAAATTGTGAGAGGTATTGCTTACATAATGAATTGAACCAAAGATCTTCTGAAGCCAGCTGAACTTTGAACTCCCCTCAAAGCTTTTGGCTTTGAGGATTACTCATGTTTATATAACAACTATGTTTCTAAATTTCATTAGGAAACCCATATTTCCAAATGCATACACATGATAGTGGGGTCACTTCATTACATTTTAATAATTTAAATGTAGTAATCCAACATAGTATGAGATTAAATAAGACCCAGTAGAAATTTTAATACGACAGATGATAATTTCACAGGCCAAAACCTTTATGCATCATTCTAATTTTGGCAAACGTAATAGCAAGGGTAAAGTTACTCATAGCCTTAAAGAGATGTTCAAGGGTAGCAAAGGAAACAAAAGTTTGTAAGAACTGTATCACTGTTCAACATCTGTTCCCATCCTTATTCTGAATTTGCTGTACAACTCAACCAAGTTCTTAAGTTTCTTCTACTGTGACTCTTTCTCCACCAAACAGAAAATTGGCAATTACACTGTGAGCTAGTTCTATGTGGTCAGTGAGAGAATTTAGGTTAATAAGTAGAATTTTAATCCTAGATAATCCAGTGACCCTCTCTCTGTTTATGGAGATTTTGCATTAGAAGCAGGAAGAGCAATTAACTTTTAAAGGACAGATGGCATTGGATTACAAATAACACCAGACTTCTCTAAATAATGCATAGAGCAAAGGACAGCACTATTTTAACCCCAATAACTCAAAAAAGCCTCTGAAAATCAAGTACCAGAAAAAAAGAAAAAAAGACACTTGTTTCAAATGTATATATTTTAGGAAACCTCTAAATAAAATAGAGATGACCGTCACTCAGTTTGATGTTATTTATCCAAAGAGAGGCTATGCAGTTTGTCTTTATGGTTGACCCTGATTCTGCTGTCTCTGTGTGTCATGTCTTGGCATAGATGAATTCAGCTACTGAATGCAAGCTTCTGATGGGCCTGTTAGGCACTGCCAATAAAGGCATGATTTTATGGCTTCCCATGCAAAGACACACAAAGAACCCACCTTTTTCCAGGCCGTGGGGGGCCATGGGCTTCCCAGGCAGTGCTGGTGTTAAAGAACCCATCTGCCAATACAAGAGACATAAAAGACACAGGTTGGATCCCTGGGTCAGAAAGATCCCCTGGAGGAGAACATGGCAACCCATTCTAGTATTCTTGCTTGGAGAATCCCATGGACAGAGGAGGCGGGTGGGCTATAGTCCACAGCGCTGCAAAAAGTCAGACATGGCTGAGGCAACTTAGCACACTTGCACAGGGATGCCATAGTGAATAAGAAGTTCCCATTTCACTGCTTCCCTATATATTATTTAAGACACAGTACTTGTCTTCAGAAGTGGAAAGAAGAGACTAATCCAACAGAAGAATATGAAGTCATCTGAAACAACAAGAGCAAAATAGACTCACAAATCACTGACACTGAGAAAAAGGTCTCTCTATGGCCTAGGGCCTTCAGTGGGGTGATACAACAACTTGGGGTTCTCTATAGCTATATTACAGTGAAAATACTTCTTACGTCATAGGATTCTTATACAACAGTACTGTGTTCCCTGAATTTTCATAAGTTTCTGCTGCCACATAAAATGCTGCTGGCACTAGGTGTCCAACATGTTCATTTTATAAATATCCATGGAGAGACTGTGTGGCAAGCATAGTGCATATGCCAAGTTTGAAAACAGGAAAGGCAATAATGAATAAATGTGCATCCCTAAATTACAAGGGAATCACAATTAAGGGAGGAGAGACAGACAAACAATTGTATAATATGATCTATTCATTATAAGATTATGAAGTAGAAAGGAACTGTAATTATGTGTGGGGATTTATTTGTGGGGCAGATTTATGAAAGCAGTGACATTGAACTGAACATGGGGAAAAGGTCAGAATTTTGTTAGGTAAATAAAGAGGACATTTCAGGCAAAGAGAATGTCACAATTATATTCATGGAAGGAGAACAGCACCAGATGTTTTCATAGAATAACAAATACTGTATTTCATTCTTGCTGGTTAGTAGCAAAACAAAAAAAAAAGGAGAAGAATGAGATAATGCTGGGGCTACGGTTTGGAACCAAAGCAGGAAAATTCTTTGAATGTCATGATTCAGGATACATGTCGCACAGAACAGGTGATAGGGAATCAAAGTCACAGAATCAATCTTTTTGCTATGAGCATTCAGCCCTAACTCTCATGGTAGAGATGAAAAAACAACTAAAGCCAGAGAAGTTCAGTGATTTTCTGATGTCACACAAATGATTAACTGGGGAACTACTGAATATGTTTCACTGGGGGCCAGAACGATCTGCTTTTGCTTCTGGAATGGTAGCTTTAAAATATCTTATGAAATGAAGTAGAATAAGGAAAGACTGAGGATGGAAAAACACAATTCAAGATATCTATCTTGGGACTGAACAAGATATTATGAGAACCTGAAACAGGATAGCTATGAAAACAGGAGATTAGAGATGATGGTGATGGTGATGATAGTGATGATGAGAAGAACAGCAAACATGTTACACAGTGATGTCTGCAGTAAGCACTACATGAAATACTTTACATATGCTAACACATTCAATCATTATCACTACACCCTGATTAGTATCCCATTTTACAGAAAGTGAAAGTAGAAAGCTGGTGAAGTTGCTCAGTCATGTCTGACTATTTGCAACCACATGGACTAGCCTACCAGGCTCCTCTGTCTATGGGATTCTCCAGGCAAGAATATTGGAGTGGGTTGCCATTTCCTTCCTGACCCAGGGATCGAGCCCAGGTCCCCTGCATTGCAGGCAGATGCTTTACCATTTGAGCCACCAGGAAAGCAACTCCATTTTACAGAAGAAGGAATATAATCACAAGAAATACTTACTGCCAAAATAACAGAATTTCATTGAAAGATAAAGGATTCGAACTTGGCATTCTGGTTCTAAAGTCTAAATTCCTAACTAATGGATATAGCGTCTCATGGAATAAAGTCTACAGACAGAACAAGAAACCGGTATTGTTGTTGAAAGAGAAAGATTTAAAGCCATGATAAAAGTTTGAATTTGGGAAAACGGTGTCTTTTTAAAAAATGGAAATAGGCATGTCCTCAAAAAGTGTTTGAGGTCAGTTGAGAGGTATTAAGAAATATAAGAGTCAAGTCTAATAAAGGGATTTAAAGCTTAGAAAAGTAGATGACATTGGAAGTCAACCTTAGAGAGATGAGAGCTCAAGTCCCAGGCATGAATGAAACTCTCAAGGAAGAAGAAGTGAAAATGTCTTATCATTAAGGAAAGAAGTTAAGAGGAGTTCATGAAAGATTCTGAGAGCCTTTCAGAGAACAAACAGGGGAAACCAAGAAAGGCCAGGTTATGGAATCCAGGAACAGAGCATTTTGAGAAAGGACTTGTGTTGAGCAGAGACCAATCAAAGAAGAGGAGGATGAGAAAATGTGATGTGATTGGTAGGTAGGAGTCGCTGATGACTTCTGATGTGGCTGTATAAAACAGCGGTGGGAGCAGAAATCTGATTGTTGTTGTTTAGTCGCTAAGTCATTGACTCTTTTGCGACCCCATGGACTATAGTCCACCAGCCTCCTCTGTTGATGGGATTTCCCAGGCAAGAATACTGGAATGGGTTGTCCTTTCCTTCTCCAGAGAATCTTCCCAACTCAAGGATTAAACCCGAATTCCTGTATTGGCAGCTGAATTATTTCCTCCTGAGCCACATGGGAAGCCCAACATTGATTATCTTTGCAGAAATTTGATTAGAAACCATTTAGAAAGGAGATGAGGAGACCATGATACTCTGGTGATTCAAGGAAACAGAGGCATAGGCTGATAATGACAGTGGCAGAGAATCATGTGAAGTTTTTGAAACTGCTGACAGCCAATCATATCTGTAGACAATATATGTCTATATCGGCCATGTGATTTTTTAATCTAAACATTAATATCATTTCTAAAATAGCCAAGTTGCTGAATGAGTTCAGAGAGGGCCCAATATTTAGGAAATAAAATAATTGTTCAAAAAGACAACCAATGAAGGAAGATAACGGTGGTATTAATGCACTGCTTAAGCACAAAGCCTTTGGAGGAATTTTAATTCTGGATCAATTAGTATTGTTTCTGCACATTAATATGATATCAAGGATAGGGCACAACGTATTTTTAAAAAATAGAACATAAAACTAAAAGAAAAGAAACTAAAATGGCAAATCATTCTACCATCATCATTAGTAACACAACTACCCAGGAAATGGTGTCGTTTCTTCCTCTCTGCTTTCAACATTCTTGTATTACTGCATTCACCATCAGTTTTACTACTATTGAATTGTTACTTTGAGCAAGTGTCTTTGTATCTTTAGATACCTAAAGAATGTTCACTAAAGCGAATTGTGGCAAATATTATAGATCTGAAAACATCAGCTTGGTGCTTAGATAGAAACTGTGAAAAGCACAATTCCACTGTTCTGAGGGCTTTTATTTTATAAAAAAGAATATAGTGTGTTGCATTTAGGAGCATCAGCTATGGTATCAGAAAGACTTGGGTTCAAATCCCACCTCTCTCTTGCCTATATATGTGTCCTTGGCACAATAATTTATTTTCGATAAACTCTAGTTTCCCTGTATATGAAATAAGACTAATAGGGTTAACGACAAGACCATTTTATTTCTAATTTGTATACAATATTGTTAGGTAGATTATTTGTTTCCCCTTGGTCAATGTCATTATTTCTAATACAAGAAAACATGTAAAGAAATTGAATATAATTTCCCTACGGTAAAGGAGTATCCATTTTATAGAATATGCTTTAATTTAACCTAGTGTTATTTGGAAAGGGTATAATAACATTAGCACATTTAGAACTATATTAAATATATTGGGATGAATTCCTAAGTACATAGCATAGTTAGTTGCATTTCAATTACACTTGTTGATTAGTGAAAAGAAAAAGGCATTATAAATACACTGCTTAAATATAAAACATCAAAAGGAGAACTTTTTTATGTATAACAATTGGCAAAGTGTAAACACAGAATGTTGATGTTTTTCATTTTTCTCTAAAACGCTGAACTGAGTTCAGTGCCAGAGGCAGAGTGCCAGACTATCGGCTTTGACAAGCTCAGCAGAGGGAAAGCCTGCCTTCCAAAACAGGAAGGGCAAGAAGCCCAGAAAAATACCTCATCCCTGAAACACATGAACACTTTAAGCACTTGACTATTCCTTAATACATATCAGTTTTTCAGCACACCTAGAGAAATTATTTTAATATCTGAATATGCGTGTATGAATCTTATAAATGTGCCTGGCATTGGTAAAATACAAGGCATTAAGTCAGTCTGAAGTATCTTTTTAACCCATACTGGGAAAAAAAATTCTTCAACGCAACTTTTAGACTCTCATTATTTAATGAAAATTAAGATTTTAATGCATAGTTTTTTGAAATGTACCTTGACTCTGTTGAGTATCATACACTGAAGAGCACCTAAAAACAAATCCTGGGATTTCCTGAAGGATGAGGAGAGATCTGTGATCTCTGCTTATTAATGTCAAAATCGAGTTTGACACAAAGCAAACATGAGAAAGTAAATGTTAGAAAGTTGCCTGTTTGAGTAAAGTCATTCTATGTTTAATTTGGAAAAAAATTAAGAATAACATCAAATGACATAAGATAAAACTCAGCTGGGAATTTACACTTTTCTGCAATAAAGCCTACTCCTATTAATATACGTGTACACAGAAAATTCATGTATGTTATGTATAGTGCATAGAGTTAGTCGCTCATTCATGCCCGACTCTTTGCGACCCCATGGACTGTAGCTGGCAGGGTCCTCTGTCCATGGAATTATCCAGGCAAGAATACTGAAGTGGGTCACCATTTCCTTCTCCGGGGGAAATTCCCAACACAGGGATCGAACCTTGGTCTTCTGCATTGCCCGCAGATTCTTTACTGTCTGAGCCACCAGGGAAGCACTGCCCTCCCCTACCCACCCCGCATAATAACTGAACACTGAGAGCTCAATTAGCAAGACAGATACATCACTTAGTAGAAGATTTATCCCCTCATAATCACATTATCTCATTTCTCCACTTTCTTTCACTAAAGCACAGATACTTTTCAAAGTCATTGGGCTTTCCAAATGAGTAGCAAGAGAAGCCACCTTTCTCAAGAGGCAGAAATGAGCCAAAATGGGATTCCCAGGGTGAAAAGTTTATTTGCCTCCAACACCTCCTTGATATAGGCACACGGTCTTGCAGTCTGTCACTAGCCGGCCAATTAAAAAAGGGAGGAGAGTGGGAGGTAAGAAGAACAGAGGAAGGGCAGGAAAAGAGTAGGAGGAGAGAAGCATAAGGAAGAGGAGAGAAAAAGCAAGCTCAACCAACTTCAAATACTCACAGTAAAATAAAGTTGAAAGAGACTGAGTCATCCTTAGACCTTGCCTAGTACTTTATCCAACCTTGCTGATGGCTAATATTTATAGAAATGATATAAGACGCTCATATGGACATGCTGCCAAGAGGCAAAACTGAGCCTCCATGGAAGCAATCTTTAATCAGCAATTATGCTTGAGAATCCAAAGATGTCACATTAAAGCAACCTAGCTAATAATACACACTCACTTGATGATTTATAATAGTCCAGTAACAAACAACACCAATTCAATTTATCTAACTGTCTGTGCACCTCCTCAGGGAAGGGAAAACTTATAGCTTTGATAGTCTGATAAATGATTTGTACTTATGTAGTAGCTGTGTTAAGCCACGTATGATTATTTCCCCAGCTTTCCCTATAGGAGTGCCTGAGCAAGTGGAATGCCTAGAATGTTCTTCCCATCTTCCACATACGAATTCAGGATGATTTGAAGTGTGGCCAAGACAGTAGAGTAATAGATATGGGAACTACTGTAGTAGTACAAATTCTGAAATACTATATTTGGAATAGTTTAGGTTCCAAAAATGTTCCTGAATATCTATTCTTAAACACATTGAAAGTGAAAGTCGCTCAGTCATGTCCAATTCTTTGCAACCCCATGGGCTATACAGTCCATGGAATTCTCCAGGCCAGAATACTGGAGTGGGTAGCCGTTCCCTTCTCCAGGGTATCTTCCTAATCCAGGGATCAAACCCAGGTCTCCGACATTGCAGGCAGATTCTTTACCAGCTGAGCCACCAGGGAAGACCAAGAATACTGGACTGGGTATCTGATCCCTTCTTCAGTTGATTTTCCCCACCCAGGAATCCAACCAGGATCTTCTGCATTGCAGGAGGATTCTTTACCAGCTGAGCTCCCAGGGAATCCTTAAACACATTATACACACAGATATTAGACATTTAAATAAACACATACTTTATTCATTCAACAGCATCTGTTAAACATCTGAGTGTCAATGAATGTAGCTGTTAGGAACACGTTAATAAAACACGATTCTTGTCTTCAGAGAAGGTAAAAGAAAAAAGGAAATATAATTTATTCAATATCTGTCATGCACCTAATATATGTGATCATGGCACTGCTGTGGAGTTTGTACTATTTTCCATATTTTACTTACAAGAAACTAGATAGGATTCAAGGAGACTAAGTGATTGTTTATGATCAATTACCCAGTAAAGTAGCAAAGTCTATATTTCAACCAAAATATGTCAAACTGCAAATTCCAAGTTCTCTCCACTATTCTGCCAAGAGCTAAAGCAAGATGGGCAAGTAAACACTTGCAATAAAATATTTAAAGTAGTAGGACGGAAATAGACACATTGTAAAGTAATGGCAGGAGGAGGAAATGGCAACCCACTCCAATATTCTTTCCTGTAGAATCCCATGGACAGCGAACTACTGTCCATGGGGTCGCAAAGCAACACGATTGAGCGATTAAGCACAAAGTAATGGCAAAAAAGAAGCAGTAAATTCTGACTGGGCTGAAAAAAAAAGGAAAAAGTTCTGATGAGTCTTTTCCAAAGAGAGAATATATGAGCGCTGTGTCCAGTTAACAAACAGTGGTTCTCTAGTCTTTATCGGTTCAGATAGTACTATGCTCCTATTAAACCCTTTGCTGTTCCCAAAACACACATTTGTGTGAGTTCAGTCTCTTCAGTCGTGCCCAAATCTTGCGACCGTATGGACTGTAGCCTGCCAGGCTCCTCTGACCATGGGATTCTTCAGGCACAAATACGGGAGTGGGCTGCCATGCCCTTCTCTAGGGGATTTTCCTGACCCAGGGACCAAATCCCCATCTCTTGTGTCTCCCGCATTGCAGATGGATTCTTTACTGCTGAGCCACCAGGGAAGCCTCCCTGCCAATTATACTCTTCACCTATCCTCTGTCTGTCCATACAGTATAATTTACCTAAAATAGCTCATCCTTTTTCTACCTGCTGAATTCCTAGAAGGAAATCTAGTAGACTTAGAGACATGAAAATGTATAGAAATTTGCCCAGTGATCTGTTCATTCAGCAAATATGTGAGTCCCTATTTATATACAAGATACTGAATATTCAGAAAAAGGACTAATAAATGTTGACTTGTTGAAAATCTAGTTGGAGAAGTAGAAAAATAACAGTATCATTATGATAAAATATATGCTATGTTAAAAGAACACACACAGGATATGACAGAACAGCTGAGGGCAACAAAAGGGGTTTCCCAGAAAAGGACACCTTGGTCTGTGTCTTAAAGCTAAGTTGTTTCTGATATACAGTGAAAAAAAAATTAAAATAAAAAGAGTTAACTTCCTGATGTTTTGTATTGTTGGAAAATAATATTAAAATCTTGGCAGTAGTGCAGTGTATTGTTAATTGTGTAATGAACAAAAGAGCTGATTGAATGAATGAGACCAGCAAAGTACAGTAACAGTTTCATAGTGCAATTCATGTCTTCCCTATGCACCAGCCAGGAGAAATTTGACGATCAATGTGTTCATTGGTGAAAGTTAATTCTTAATCTAAGACTCTATCAGACTTAATTTACTAACAATATTGATTTTCTGATATAATCTGAAAATGAAATGAAATTTAGTTGATTGGCATCGAAGAGGAGAAATAATCATGACTGAATTGACAAAGAATGAATGATAGCCCTATTCTGACCTGAAACCCATGTCTACATGAAGGACTTTTCTGAAACAGTTCAGCTCAACAAGAGGATGTTTACTGCAGGTTCTGTGATACTTTCTCCATCTGTCTCTCCAAATTTTCTCCCTTCCACCCATCCTCCTCCCCACTTTTCTCTAGATAGATATATAGATCACCTTTTAAACCCCTTACAAAGGACATATATGTGTATGTAATTAATATATATTATATAGAGACTTGGTACTTTTCAAAGGGTTAAAAAGGTGATCTTATACAAGAATAATTATGGCTAAAATATGGATTAAGAAAACCGACAGTATTCTATAAAGATAATTTTTATACTGATGACAATAATTTCCTTTCCATTTCTCTTATTACAATCTAATTCTAAACATGTTAATTCCTGATGTTGTTCATTTCCAAAGACCTTCAGGCTTTTGCATTTGAATTATAAGAACAAGTCTATAATTCACCTATCTTTGCAGCAAAACAGAGGTTAGCCTTGAAATTTTTCACCTTTATAATAATTTCAGACTTTTAATTATTATGATCCTAATTCTATTTTTTAGTTTTTTGCTAACAATGATTTCTATACTATTTTCCTGGTGAAGTACATTTCTAAATAAGTGTGGAAATTCATTTGCAATAGTAGTGTGTTATAAGGACTGCTGTAGCAATATTTCAATTATGTTATAAATATCTTCATTTAGTACTGAAATTGCCTCTCTATTCAAGTCTATACTAACAAAATAACACATAGATATAAACCAGTTACTAAAATTCAAAAACAGCAAGGGAATGAGTAGCACATAAATACTAGAAGGGTCTTAAAGTAATAAATAAAAATGTACATTTTGCTTAAAATACCTGGATAATCCCCTCAAATCATTTTTTTTAATTTGCTGATATAGGTCTGCCCCATGTCTCTAAGAGAGATGATTTTCATGAAATGTCAACGATTAAATTCTCATTATTTTCTCTTACTTTTGAGATGTTTAAGACGTAAAGGTAGACATGAAAACCTTTAATTTTAGGATTTTGGAAGGAAACCTCAGCTAAGTCTCCAAATTAAACAAGAGGTTTATTCTCTATTGTTATATTTTTATAATGCCATCTATTTATTTGTAGAAAAATGTTCAATTATCAACTAGATGTTAAGCTGTCAGTACAGAATTTTAAATCTGGGAAGATTTCCACAAGAAACTGAATCTAAATAAAGTGCTGGTATATGTTTCCTTATAATTTTAGCACCAAAGTATATTATATGCTCCTCAACATTTTCTACATGAGCAGGCCCACGTTCTTACTGATGTTCTCCAGAAATGCAAAGTAAGACATGAGTTGGCAGCTTCCTGGAAAGATGAAAGAGGTTTTAGAAGCCAAGCTGTGCACCTGGCCAGATTCCAGATGAGTGGTTCCTTCCTGAGATGAGGCTGTATCCGCCAGGAATAGCCTAAAGGCAGTAAAAGTGAATGGCAAATAAGTAAAATCACAGAAGATTAAGGGAAGACAAAATATTTGATCTCTAATTTTATACCAAAGACTTGTTAATTATGAAAAATCTTATCCCTTGATTGTGTTTATTGCATTTATGTTCAGAATTGGTCTAAGGGAATTAGAGATGAAAACTCAATGAGCAAGCAATACACTTCTTTAACATTCTTTCCTCAAAGAATGAAAAGATAAACATTCTGAGAAGCAAGCAAAACTGATTTTTTAAGAGCAGGCCCATGATGCCAGTGAGGAGTTTGCCTTCATTTTCCAAAATAGCCACTAAAAAAATCATCAGCGTGTGTATTATTCAGAGTTATTCAGAGAAATAGAACATGTGTGTGTGTGTGTGCGTGTGTATCACAACACATATATATATCATGATATATATATAGCTATAGATATATGTCATGACAGTCCCATCACTTCATGATAGTGGTCCCATCTTTTCATGGCAGATAGATGGGGAACAGTGGAAACCATGACATGCTTTTCTTGGGCTCCAAAATCACTGCAGATGCTGACTGCAGTCATGAAATTAAAAAATGGTTGCTTCTTGGAAGAAGAGCTATGACAAACCTTGACAGCATATTAAAAAGCAGAGACATTACTTTGCTGTCAAACGCCCATATGGTCAAAGCTATGGTTTTTTCCAGCAGTCATCTATGGATGTGAGAGCTGACTGAGCACCACATAACTGACGCTTTTGAACTGTGAATATTGGAGAAGACTTTTGAGAGTGCCTTGGACTGCAAGGAGATCCAACCAGTCCATCCTAAAGGAAATCAGTCCTGAATATTCACTGGAAGGACTGATGGTGAAGCTGAAACTCCAATACTTTGCCCACCTGATGTGAAGGACTGACTTATTAGAACAAACCCAAGTGCTGGGAAATATTGTAGGTGGGAGGAGAAGAGGATGACAGAGGATGAGATGGTTGGATGGCATCACCAGCTCAATGGACATGATTTGAGCAAGCTTCAGCAAGCTTGGTAATATACAGAGAAGAAAGCCTGACGTGCTCCAGTCCATGGGGTCACAAAGAATCAGACACAACTGAGTGACTAATGAGTTCAGTTATGTTATATATATATATATATATATATATATATATATGGAATTGGCTCAAGCAATTACAGAGGCTTTCAAGTCCCAAGATCTGCAATCAGGAGTCTTGAGACTCAGGAGAGATGATCCTGTAGTTCCCAAATCTATAGGTCTGCAGCCTTGAGACCCAGAAAGAGCCAATATTTCAGTCTGAGTTAGAAGGCAGGAATAATCAAGACAGTCAGGCAGGGGGAAATTCCTTCTTATTCACCTGAGATTCAGTCTTTTTGTTCTTTTCAGACCATTAAGTGATTAGATGAGACCGACCCACATTAGTATTAGTGCCTTGGACTTCCTAGCTGGCTCAGTAGTAAAGTCTTCAGTGTTCAGTGGCTCAGTCTGACTTTTTGAGACCCCATGGAATGCAGTCTGTCAGGCTCCACTGTCCTTGGAATTTTCCAAGCAAGAATATTGGAGTGGATTGTCATTTCCTCCTCCAGGGAATCTTCTCAACCTAGGGATGAAACCTGCATCACTTGTGTCCCTTAAGTATCCTGAATTGGCAGGTGGGTTCTTTACCACAGCACCACCTGGGAAGCCCAGGAAAGCAATTCAGTAGATGCTGGTTTTATGCCTGGGTTAGGGAGAACCCCTGAAGAAGGAAATGGCAACTCACTCCAGTATTCTTGTCCAATTGCATTAACAGAGAAGCCTGGTGGCTTAGAGTCTCCAGGTCTACAAAGAGTCTAACACAATTTAGCAACTAAACAACAATACCACCCATCAGGGTGGGGAATCTGCTTTACTCAGTCTACTGCTAAATATTAATCTTGTCTTAAAAATACTCTCACAGACACACTAAGGACACCTGGCTGGTCACTCATTGGCCCTATCAACTTGGCACATAAAATTAACCATTACAGTATAGTAAGATACAGGAGGAAAAATAAGACAGCATTTCATCTATTCAAATCTCTTCTTAATTTCTGAAATTCGAGCCACCAGCATATCAAATCATTTGTTCAAGATGGTAAAGATCATTAGTATTGAAGCTCAAATTAAATCACAGATGCCTCATCTCATAATTGTGGAAATTACTACTTTTCAAAAAAAGTGAATTTGAAACTTGAAAGTGTGACATTTTACCTTTTCTTTTTTTTTTTCTCTCTCTCTCTCTTTCAGTTTTGATTTGTCTTCATTCAATGCAGGACTACTTTCTCTTCTCACAATTTCAGGCAATTTTAATCTGTTCTCCAAACACTGACCACCTTTTAACACTTAGGAAAAAAAAATAAAAACTGTTGACAAGAAATCTCATTAGACTTATCCCCAAAATCTCTTCTCACTAAAAAAAGATAAAGTGTATTCTAACAATGGAGTGGTGGCTGCGTGGCACTGGAGTGACTTCGAGGAGATATCCCACATCCAAGGGCAAAGGAGAAGCCACAGCAAGACAGTAGGAGGGGTGAAATTGTATCTAGAATCAAAAGCCATACCTGCCAGAGATGCTCAGAGGACTCAAACAAACATTGTGTGCACCAGGACACAGAGACCCCACAGAGACTGTGACAGAACTGTTTGAGCATCTCATGTGGAGATATGGGTCAGCAGTGGACTTTGCAGGGGCAGGGGCTCTGGAGGGGTAGTAGACCTGGGTATGGTATAAGCCCTCTTGGAGGAGGTCACAATTAACCCCTCCATAGAGCCCCCAGAGCTTACGCAGGACTGGGGAAACAGACACTTTGAGGGCACAAACAAAACCTTGTGCTCACGAGGACCCAGGAGAAAGGAGTAGTGACCCCACAAGTGACTGACTCAGACTTGCCCATAAGTGTCCAGGAGTCTCCAGCAGAGGCATGGGTCAAATAGCTGTGAAAAAAAGAGAAGCGAAATGCAAAGGAGAAAAGGGAAGATATACCCATTTGAATGCAGAGTTCCAAAGAATAGCAAGGAAAGATAAGAAAGCCTTCCTCAGTGCTCAATGCAAAGAAATAAGGAAAACAAGAGAATGGGAAAGACTAAAGATCTCTTTAAGAAAATTTGAGATATCAAGGAACTTTTCATGCAAAGATGGGCACAATAAAGGACAGAAATGGTATGGAACTAACAGAAGCAGAAGACATTAAGAAGAGGTGGCAAGAATACACAGAATAACTGTACAAAAGATCTTCAAGACCCAGATAAACACAATGGTGTAATCACTCACCTAGAGCCAGATATCCTGGAATGTGAAGTCAAGTGGGCCTTAGGAAGCATCACTACTAGCAGAGCTAGTGGGAGTGATGGAATTCCAACTGAGCTATTTCAAATCCTAAAAGATGATTCTGTGAAAGTGCTGCATTCAATATGCCAGGAAATTTGGAAAACTCAGCAGTGGCCACAGGACTGAAAAGGTCAGTTTTCATTCCAATCCCAAAGAAAGGCAATGCCAAAGAATGCTCAAACTACTGCACAATTACACGCTTCTCCCATGCTAGCCAAGTAATTCAAAATTTTCCAAGCCAGACTTCAACAGTAGGTGAACCATGAACCTCCAGATGTTCAACCTGGATTTAGAAAAGACAGAGGAACCAGAGATCAAATTGCTAACATCCATTGGATCACTGAAAAAGTGAGAGAGTTCCAGAAAAGCAGCTACTTCTGCATTATTGACTATGCCAAAGCCTTTGACTGTGTGGATCACAACAAACCATTGAAAATTCTGAAAGAAATGGGAATAACAGACCACCTAACCTGTCTCCTGAGAAATATGTATGCCAGTCAAGAAGCAACAGTTAGAACTGGACATGGAACAACAAACTGGTTCCAAATTGGGAAAGGAGTATGTCAAGTTTGTATATCGTCTCCCAGCTTATTTAACTTCTATGCAGAGTACATCATGCTAAATAGTGGGCTAGATGAAGCACAAGTTGTAATCAAGATTGCCAGGAGAAATATCAATAACCTCAGATATGCAGATGACACCACCCTTATGGCAGAAAGTGAAGAAAAACTAAATAGCCTCTTGATGAAAGTGAAAGGGGAGAGTGAAAAAGTTGGCTTAAAGCTCAACATTCAGAAAACAAAGATCATGAATCTGGTCCCATCATTTCATGGGGAATAGATGGGGAAACAGTGGAAACAGTGTCAGACTTAATTTTTGGAGGCTCCAAAATCACTGCAGATAGTGATTGCAGCCATGAAATTAAAAGATGCTTACTCCTTGGAAGGAAAGTTATGACCAACCTAGACAGCATATTACAGTGCAGAGACATTACTTTTTCAACAAAGAGCTGTGTAGTCAAAGCTCTTCCAGTAGTCACGGATGGATGTAAAAGTTGAATCATGAAGAAAACTGAGTGCTGAAGAATGGATGCTCTTGAAATGTGGTGTTGGAGAAGACTCTTGAGAGTCCCTTGGACTGAAAGGAGATCCGACCAGTCCACCCTAAAAGAAATCAGTCCTGAATATTCATTGGAAGGACTGATGCTAAAGCTGAAACTCCAAATCTTTGGCCACCTGATGTGAAGAACATTTGAAAAGACCCTGATGCTAGGAGAGATTGAAGGCAGGAGGACAAGGGGACGACAGAGGATGAGATGGTTGGATGGCATCACTGACTCAATGGACATGAGTTTGAATAAGCTCTGGGAGTTGGTGATGGACAGGGAAGCCTGGCGTCCTGCCATCATCCATGGGGTCACAAAGAATTGGACATGACTGAGTGACTGAACTGAACTGATTCTAACACTGAAAATAACAAATGCTGAATTTAGGCTGAGTTAGTATGTTATTCCAAAGAGTGCAAGTACTTCACAATTTCAATATTTATCTTTTACAGATAAACAACAGGTAATGCAAACCTACCTGTACAATAGGTCTATCCAAGCCTCAGTCCTCTCTCTTAGCTCGATAATAACAGTAAGCTACAATACAACAGGCAGTGTAGTTTTTGCACACATTGACTTGAAGGAAAGGCCCACAACTCAGGCTGTACATACTGCTTTGAAATGTTTCCCTATGGTTTCACTGTTCTCCTTTCTGCTGTCTGCAGAGACCAAAATCAGGTTCTAAAACTGTCATCAAGATGACCAGCACGCCTATAACGTCCTAGTGCAATCTGGACCTGGAATCTGCTTCCTCTTTCTCTTTGCCACAACTAGTAATGATGACAGCATATAAGAATAGAAAAAAGTAACACATCTTTAACACAACAACCCCCAACCCATAAAGCACCTTATGATCATCCTAGGATGATCATCTATGGGATTCTGGTTCAGCATCTATTCTTACTTCACGGAAGCATGAAAGTTATCAGATCTTAGGCTAAAATAAAATGCAAACAGGATATTCAGAAGAGGGAGGATTTTTTTTTTTTTTCTGCTGCTTCTTGTTTGTGCTTTTTGAAGATTCAGTAGAAACCACAGCCAGGTTCCTTACCTGGATAGAAACATTTTCAACAGACCCCTTTCACGTGGTCTAGGAGGCTGTTCATTAACTGGTCAGCACTTCCTTCAGCCTCATCTCCTAGGACCCTGGTTGTTCCCTCCTCCATTCTAACCATACTGGCCTTGCTCCTTCCCAACTCAGGGACTCTCAATACATTGTTCCTTCTGTCTGGAGTATTTGTCCCTCCGCTCTACAGCAGGATGATACACTGTAAAATATTCCCTGATGGTATTTTTCCATCTGTAACTTGCAGTTTTCTCTGCAGCTCTTTGGCTATTAGCATAGATATGACTTTGGTACTTATTTCTACAAGTAAGTAGAAGGTAAATACCATCTTGAGAAGCAAAAAGAAATGACTTAGGACCATTCTTGCCTGACAGAAAGAGAGAATGGAAAGAGAATTCTGAGGGGAAAATGGAAGGCTTTTTTAAACAACCCTCCAAGGCAGCTCCAGAGTCAAACAGGGAGATTGGGGAGAAGGTGTGACTGTAAAAACATGCCAATAGTTTGGTAGAATTCCAAGATAAATGAGTTATTCCTCATCACAACCTACAAGGACCACATGCCTTTCAGAGGAGCCTTGAGGCTTTTTTGGTGCCATGTTGAACACTGTGTCTGAGTGATAAGAATATAAATGACTGAGGGGAGGGTCCAGGTGGATGGACTTGAAATAGCTCTCTGTTTTGGTTCAGTCTGTGTTTGACACTTAGGGGATCCAGAAATTCCTTTTTGTCTTCTTGGTAAATTCAGAAGATAGCTAAAGATGCAAGATTGTGATCTTCTAGCAGAATGGTACAGAATCAACTTCCCAAACCAGAAAACAAAAGAAAGATCATGGGGAATCTGCAGCACCAGTGAAAGGTTGAGGGCAGGGGCTAAAAATACGGGTGGAGTCACAGTAGGATAAATTACATGGACTGCCTATGTTGAGAAAGGAGACTACAGGTTACAGCAGCCAAAGATAGGTCAGAAGGAAAGGCAGGAAGGATATAAATCAACTTCCAAAGAGCTGGCAAGAGGAGCTACACACCAACCAGAAGTCAACAGGAGCCAGTGAAGCACACTCCCCATCACTATTACGTTGTATAATCTTTCTCCTGGTCTTGAATGTTGGAAGGAGGTAGGACTTTGGTGGTGATGGTAGTGATAGTGAGGAGATATCGGCCAAGAAGCAGAGGAAGAAATGTCAAAAGGGAAGAGTGCAGAGATGCTAGGAAACTGATCACTAACCCAAAGGGATTGAATTTATCAAAGAAGGACTAAGTTTCAAATTTTAGGAGACCCAGAGCTGTCCAACAGCAAGGTCAAGATCAACATTTTCTCTATTACTGTAACAGTAGCCAGAACATAAGTCAAAATCATCTACATTAAAGAAAGTAGACCTACTTGGCAAACGATTCATCATGTGTAAATTTCACCCTATCACATACTGGTATCCCTGTCTTAGTTTCTTAAAAATCTCTACAGAACATTAACTTGTACATGGCTGTGTACAAAACCTGGGCTTGGAACCAAGTTATCTTCAGAACAGTGGCATAACCCAGTTAGCGAAATAAGCAGAGATGAGTATAACCTCTGTAAAAAGGAAAGAAGGAAGAAACAAGGAAGAAAGGAGGGAAGGGAAAGAAGCAATATGGTAAGATGGAAGAAGAAGAAAATGGAGGGAGAAAAGGGGATAAGAAGGAGAAAAGAGGAGAGAGGAGAGGGGGAGAAAGGAAGAGGAAAGAAGAGGAAGAAGGGAGAAGAAGGGATCATTTAGACCTCTTGCTTCTATGAGAACTAGATCTCTTTCCAGAGAGAATGAATCTTTCAGCTTACATTAAATGATCACTTTCTTGATTTCTTTCACTGGGTAAATACCCCTAGTATATGTTCCCCTGATGCCATTTGACTTCTTCACAACAATTACCTCGGCTCCAATTTCACACTTACTTGTGTGATGATCTGAGTAACTGCTTGCTCTCTTTCTTCCTGGCAAGGACCAAAGTGGCTTGGGCTTACCATTTTAATGACAGTGTCTAGATCAATACGAAATATAGTATGTACTTAATAATATACATTTGTCAAATACATGATGGAATTAGTATATTTTATTAGATTGCCTTTTTCTCCTTCTATCCAATGCTTCTTTTCCTACTATTCATACATTTCAAAGGTTTTATTGACAGTGGATCAATCTTGATGAGTTCATGAAGTAGAATCTGTCTGATCACTTTAAATTTTTCTAAACGTTTATTCGAAACTTGCCGGAAATTCAGGTTACAAATCTGTAATTGTTAAGAATGTAAGACAACACAATAATACAAATTTGGATTGGAATAGAAAAGCTGTCCAAGGCCCAAAGAATTAATGTGCAGAGGCTACTAATAGTCCCTTTGATATCCATCCTCTGCTTCACTCACAATATTAAGCTTAGCTCCACATTTGTTCAGAATAAAGACCAAACTCCCCTTTATAATTTTCAGCAAAAGTAGACCTTTGACTAAGGTCCATCGCTGAGATATAAAAGAAAGTAAATTGTGAAATTTCTAGATTATATTCTTAAAATGAGAGACATGTCCTTTTTCCTTGCTTACTTGCATCCAATATGGCTCACTCTCATAATCATGATGGCGAGTTCTATTAGACAGATGATGGCAACATTCTAGCAGGACATTTAAATAGAAAGAATAAATGATAACAGGATATTGAAAATAAAACCACACTCCAATATTTATTGCAGCATTATTCACAATAGCCAAGATGAGGAAACAATCTAAATGCCCACTGACAGATCAATGGATTAAGAATGTGTGGTACATATATACAATGGCATACTACTCAGCCATAAGAAAAGAATGAAATAATGCCATTTACAGCAACATGGATACAACTAGAGATTATCAAACTAAGTGAAGTAAGTCAGAAAGAGAAAGACAAACACCATAAAAAAGGGCTTATATGTGGAATCTAAAATATAACAAATGAACCTATCTACGAAACAGAAACAGATTCATAGAGAACAGACCTGTGGTTGTCAAGGGGGAGAAGAAGGAGGAGTGAACTGGGAGTTTAGGGTTGGTAGATGTAAATTATTATACATAGAATGAATAAACAACCAGCTCCTACTGTATAGCGCAGGGAACTCTATTCAATATCCCAGGATAAATCATTATGGGAAAAAAATGTATATAATGTGTATAATTAAATCACTTTACTGTACAACAGAAATTGACACTTCATTGTAAATCAATTATACTTAATTAAAAATAAAAAAAGAAAACGCCTAGGTATCATTCTACCATGTTTTTACACTGGTGAAGTCAGATCATTGGGGGTGGGGAATATTCTTTCTAGATATTATATAATCCTTCTTAAAAGGTAAACAGAAAATAATTTAACAAACAACTAATTCTGTCTTTCTTACAGTTGGTCATTTCATTTATTGTTACTTTTATTATTAACATTATTATCATTGGTTAATATATAAAGTTTTTATTAGATTTAAAATGTTAAAACTGTACATTTTCAATAATTTTATTATCATCATTTAACAGATTTTTAAAGGCTAAATAGTATATAAGCTTATACTTTAGAAATTTTCAAACATCTTTGAAACTCAAGATTGTTGAATCCTGGTTCCTGGATCCTGGGTTTTCCTTATTCCAAAGGATGTCTTAAAAGATTTTTATACACATTTTCAGCAATTTATATGTTTCAATTTTCTCTGAGCATTTTCCCCCATATTACTAGTTACTGATGGATATGCATTTTACATTTATGGACATGATTTTTTTAAATGTTTATCAGGATGTTCACTACACATATATATCCTATATATTTAAGTGATTTAAATTTTTCCTACCCTTAATTTCCTCTGATCCCCAGAACTTTCTAAGATTTAAAGTAATGGGGGACATTCCAATGGACATGGTAGATATAACTATCTACACTGAAAGTATAAAATTTGCTTTATTCATTAACAACACAAAGGAAACCAAAAAGTAAGAAAATATCCTTATTTCAATATTTACTTCAAAACATTTCTATTAAAATTGCAGGGAACATAAAGATATCCATAATAGATAAGTAGCTCACAAAATCAATTTTAAAAAACAAAGACCCTAAAGGATAAGTGGGCAAGAGAATGAACAGATGCTTTGTAAAATAGGACATCAGTTTGTGAAAAAAATATTTACTCAACATAGTAGGAACTTCTGGTTCCTGTCCATATGGCAACTTAACATGGGACTTCTGGCTCCCTCTATAAAATTAACCCTGAAGTAACTACAGAAGTAAGAAGGAAAATGCATTTCAGCAACTAACCTTTCCACAGAGATGCTAAAGCTGATTTTAAAGATGTGTTGAGCGGTAGTAGTTGCCTAAAACTTGCGACAGGACAGTTGGAGGACCAGTGAGAGAATACATTAGAATAATTTTGTAAGTACTGCTTTGCCCTCTCCTCTGTGTTTGGGGTCATCATTTCCTATGTCTTCACCTTAAAAGTCAGTGGCAGCCTTTTAGATGCCAGTGCAGATGGTCCAAGGGGCAAAAGTCCCACAGGGGCGTGTGTTCTGTATAAGCAGGTGTCCATTAAGCAGCAGTGCCCAAACATTTGCTTCTACTTCCCTCCCTGTCCAATCCCCGAGTACTGGTTAGTTACAACCTAGGGAGGGATCTTCCTAATGCTGTTTCTCCTGCAGGCTTTATAGGAGGCAGAAGAAAATGATATACAGGAGGAAATGGGAGTGATCAAGACTGGTCTACGTTGTACCTGAGGTTCTCTGTGCTGGGGTTCATCCCCACCATCCTCCTAAGCTCAGGAGACAAGTGAACACTTGGAAGCCTGTTTTCAACCCTTTCTCAACTCACATTATTAAACAGAGTAGCTCATCTCCCAGGTGACAATGGGTTCACAGGTCAAAAAAAGGAGCATCAGGATTTCAATGGAATTTTTAAAAACTAGATAAAGTATGTCAACTGAATTTATTGAAAATACTAGATCAAAATGTAAAATAAGCTTTAAAATGCATTAAGAAGCTAAACAAAGAGTTACAAAAAATTAAATAAAAGGCTGTGGACTGAAAAGGTTCAGAGAGTGAGAGATAAGAAAAAAATCCTGCAAAGACATACAGTGAATTTAAAATTAATGAAGGCAATGATACAACTCTAAATGTTTGTAGATGGAAATAGTAGATTTTTACAAAGATAAAACGACAACAAGGTTGACATCAGACTTTTCTGCATGCAAAAACACAATTGAGAAATATATTTAAATGCTATAATAACTTTAAACTTACCATTTTCTATCCAGCACAGTGTAATTTGAGTGTAAAAAAAAATAATAGTCCAGATATAGGCCCTCAAAAAATGTACAACAAAAAGCCACTTATTTTTATTTTATTTTAATAAAGCCATTTCACTTTATTTCAAACAGTGAAAATATTTTTGAAATAAATATTCAAATAAAGGAGAAACAATCCAGGCGAGTTGCAAAATAAGTGGAAATTAGGAAATTAGGGCTTAGCAATACCTTAATAAAGTGACTGCTGTTTTTCAAGCAAAGATCAAAGAACAGGAAAAGAGAATATATAAATAATCACTCCAACATTGATTGTGATAGGGCTGGAGAATAATTGAGAAAATAATGATCATCTTCCTAAAAGCTCCATAGATATGATTAGGCAATTAAAAATGCACACATTCATACATAAATTTAGCAAGCATAGTACAAGATGCCAAAAATCATTGATTTTGAAGAAATGCAAATTAAATCAATGAAATAATACATATTTTAGTCAGCAAAATTAGAACACTAAATGTTGATGAAAATGTGGATATATAGAAAAAATTATTGTGCTGCTTACAGAAATAAATCCTATGATCCTATTTAGTCAGATTAACTACTGTATACACAATGTTCAGAAATTCCAGGGAAATTTTCATAGATCCATATAGGAATATTTATGGTGGTGGGAAATTGAAGGATCCTTAGAAATCCGTCATAGGAAATAAAGGAAGGGAAGTTGTTCAGTCGTGCCCAGCTATTTGCAACCCCATGGACAGTAGCCTGCACCAAGCTTCTTGGTCCATGGGATATTCTAGGCAAGAGTACTGGAGTGGGTTGCCACTTCCTGCTCCAGAGAATCTTCCTGACCCAGGTCTCCTGCATTGTAGACAGACACTTTACCGTCTGAGCCACCAGGGAACAAGAAGTGGGCAATATGTGGCACACCATGAAGAATTTTGCAGTGGTTAGAGCAAAGTGGTTATTTGCTGTACAAATAGCAATAAAGATGGATTCTAGGAATTAATATTTAATGGGAAAAAATAGGAAAAAGAATGATATACATAGCTGAACCCAGGGCTCTTGCATTGCAGGCAGATTCTTTACCTTCTGAGTTACCAGGGAAACCTCATAAATTAAAATACCTATACCCAAAACAATACACATTTTGAAAGAAAATATTTGAGCCAAAAGTTATACATGAAATAGAATAAAATAGTTACATGCAACACCAGGAGAATGGGAGTGAAGTACAGAAACATAGGAACCAATATATAAGTTGATAAAGACAAACAATGTGAAGTGGATAAAGACTGATAGTTCAGTTCAGTTCAGTTCAGTCACTCAGTCGTGTCCAACTCTTTGCGACCCCATGAATCGCAGCACGCCAGGCCTCCCTGTCCAATGCCAACTCCCAGAGTTCACTCAGACCCACGTCCATCGAGTCCGTGATGCCATCCAGCCATCTCATCCTCTGTCGTCCCCTTCTCCTCCTGCCCCCAATCCCTCCCAGCATCAGAGTCTTTTCCAATGAGTCAACTCTTCGCATGAGGTGGCCAAAGTACTGGAGCTTCAGCTTTAGCATCATTCCTTCCAAAGAAATCCCAGGGCTGATCTCCTTCAGAATGGACTGGTTGGATCTCCTTGCAGTCCAAGGGACTCTCAAGAGTCTTCTCCAACACCACAGTTCAAAAGCATCAATTTTTCGGCGCTCAGCCTTCTTCACAGTCCAACTCTCACACCCATATATGACTATTGGGAAAACCATAGCCTTGACTAGATGGACCTTAGTTGGCAAAGTAATGTCTCAGCTTTTGAATATGCTATCTAGGTTGGTCATAACTTTTCTTCCAAGGAGTAAGCATCTTTTAATTTCATGGCTGCAGTCACCACCATCTGCAGTGATTTTGGAGCCCCAAAAAATAAAGTCTGACACTGTTTCCACTGTTTCCCCATCTATTTCCCATGAAGTGATGGGACTGGATGCCATGATCTTAGTTTTCTGAATGTTGAGCTTTAAGCCAACTTTTTCACTCTCCTCTTTCACTTTCATCAAGAGGATTTTTAGTTCATCTTCACTTTCTGCCATAATGGTGGTGTCATCTGCATATCTGAGGTTATTGATATTTCTCTGGACAATCTTGGTTCCAGCATGTGTTTCTTCCAGTCCAGCGTTTCTCATGATGTACTCTGCATATAAGTTAAATAAGCAGGGTGACAATATACAGCCTTGACATAGTCCTTTACAAAGATAGATAAGAGATAGATGGATGAGTGGTACATGGATGGATAGATAGTCTTGCATGCATGCATAGGAAGAATGTACATGATCCACAGAGTGCAGTTAACTCAAAGATTGCCCCTGAATTCCAAAATTAAAAATTCATTCTCACTAATAATTAAAGACAAATAAAAATTGTAAAAAATTTCCTTCCACTGCTTTCTGTTAAGGATAATAGCAAATTGACAAGAGTAGAGGATAACTTCACTTATAAATACTGCTGGTATAAACACAAATTGGCATAATCTTTTCAGGGATAGTTTGGCAATATGTAACAACAGCAATAAAATAAAGATGCTCTATGACAGAGGGATTCTTAAAATCTATTCTTACAAAGTTATCAGAAGTTAAGAAATAAATCTGCCTGCAAAAGATTTTAATACTGGAAATATTTATAAAAGTTTAACATAATATAATGACTTATAAAAGTTTTAAAGTTTCGTATGATTTTCCCCTAACTGGTACTAGGACAATAAAGAGAAATTGCTGCTCCCAGTTCCAGGACAAGAAATTCACAAGAATTGGGAATATTTTTCTTTGTGACAGAAAGCAAGGGAAACATCCAATATAAACAAGGTCATGTCAAGGGGACACAAGAACCAGGTTAAAGGGATTCCCACTGACAAAAGACGGGCAATTGGATTATCAAAGAGAATAAAAACTGTAGCATGAAAATGCATTCATTTATCATGAAATTTAAAAAGCAAAACACCTCTTTGGTCACCTTTGCATACTGAGGTACCAACTCTTTATCAGGAAAAGTGAGAAAAGAGAAAGGATCAGACTTCATTTGCACAATCTTTTGAAGTAACCAAATTATTAATGAGGGAAGGTTCTTTGTGAATCTTAAGTACAAAAGGGAAGGTAGAATTTGAAAATTAACATGTTGCAAAACCCTAATGAAGTTATGGAGCTAATTAATCTTCATCAATGGATGTTAAAATGATTGAAAATAAGGGTGAAGGGAGTACTAAGTGGGCTGAAACACCTGATCTACCTCAGCATCACTAAATGTGGGAAACCAGATGGTACGGGCCTTTGATGCAATGCAGTAAGGAGCAAACAGCACAAACTATGACATATTCTCAACAAAAAGAATTGAGTTTGACTCCAACAAGTCTCTAGATATAACTATGTATTTACAGGAAATACAGGGGTGAAAAGAACAAGTAAGACAAATCATGAAGAATCAGTAAGTCAAGTCAACAATGTGGAACTCACTAGGAGACAAATACATGATATAAGAAGTCGGGGGCTAGAAGCTTGCTAGAAATTAAGTGAGACTTAACAAACATGACAACCAAATATAGTGTCTGGCTATTTAAACAAGCTAACTCTTTAAAAATATATTTATTTAGTCAGCTGGAAATATCTAAATATATTTTCTCTATTTCTATGTATTTGAAAATAACCATTATAAGCTAAAAAATTAAAAACAACACGTTAGTTTGATAGTTTCATACCCTATATTTGCTTCCCCCCCCCCTCATTTTGAATGAATGAAAATTGTCCAATCAGGATTCTACTTTTAGAATTTCTTACCCTCAAGAGTCAGATACTTTAAAAACATCCTCATTATGGCAACATACCTATGTTTCTCTGCTCTTTGGGAAAGAAGATTTTCTAAAGTTTCAGCTATAAATCTAAGCATTTAAAAATCATTTATCAGTGCATTGAGCTTCAAAATTACCTGCCCATTTCCTCTCCAGATTTCTACTAATTCATAGATCAAACCAGTTTGCCATATTGACTGAGCTATAGGATCTCAATGTCTATACATTAATACATGAGACAGTAAAATTATAATAATTTGCTTTTAGTCAACAGTCATCTTTTGAGTCCCAGCTATATAATTAATATATGCATTGTGTTGTGTGTGCATGGCCTTTGTGCCCGACTCTTTGAGATCCCATGGATTATAGCCCACCAAGCTCCTCTGTCCATGGGTTTATCCTTGCAAAAATACTGGAGTGGGTTGCCATGGCCTCATTCAGGGGATCTTTCTGACCTGTGGATCAAACCCACATTCCCTTCATTGGTAGGTGGATTCTTCACCATTCAGCCACCTGGGAAGCTTATAATTAATATGTGATAATGCCTAAAATATAATATCCATATCATAAATGTTATTTTGATAGATATCTATTTCTAATTAACTGGAGGGTTCACTCCTGGGTCAGGAAGATCCTCTGGAGGAGGGCATGGCAACCCACTCCAGTATTCTTGCCAGAATAAACCCATGGACAGAGAAGCTTGGCGAGCTATGGTCCATGGGGTTGCAAAGAGTCAGACACGACTGAAGCAGTTGAGCACATACACTCCTTCCATCAAGAAATCACATAAATTAAAACTTGAAACATATCATAGAAATAAGTATATTTATTCATTTACTTGTCTGGAGACCTGTCAGCAATGTGACAGCTGTATAACCTCTCCCCAAATAAGTTTCTTCTCAACTTGTCTTTCCTCAACCCTTTGAAGAATGGCAATAAA
Organism: Capra hircus; assembly: GCF_001704415.2. Lineage (NCBI taxonomy): Eukaryota > Metazoa > Chordata > Mammalia > Artiodactyla > Bovidae > Capra > Capra hircus. Next base: position 47,604,511 of record NC_030811.1, read on the forward strand.
ATCCGTGTGTTCTTTCTCCCTGAACTAAAAATGGCACATGCTATTTCATATTTTGTGCCATGTGCTAATCTTCTGAATGGGTGAAATTAAGAAATATCATCAGACTGTTAGACTTCATTATCCACCATAAAACCATTACCATCTGTTATCTGCACAATTGAAATGGTTTCCTAACCAATCATTCTGGTATTTGCTTTTGCCTAATTCATTCTCCAGAATAAGATAAAAAGCAAATCTGTTCATGTCACTCTCCTTAAGGTTCTGTTAGCACTCTGTTGTATTTAGGATAAAACCTAACAGCTAAATCTCAAAATCTAGACTCTTGGCTTCCATTTCATATGTCAAATGATGGACTTTTGAGGGTATGTTGGGGTATTCTAAGACACAATTTCCAGTGCAGGGGGTGGGGTGGGGGTTGTTCCCTACACTGATAAGCAATTCTCTGGACCCCATAGTGTGTGCTATAATTCAACTCAATTCTGACACTATCTACCCAGAGGTAGCATCAGATCCCAAAGGTTAAGAGTTCAGTCCTACAAGACTACCACCCCCCTCACTGCAGACATCATCATGAGTCTAGGTCATTATCTGTGCTTCTGAGCAATTGAATATATATCAAAGGTTTCCATGACCCCTTCCCTCAAACTGGGTTAATTTGCTAGAGTGGTTCACAGAACCCAGAGAAACACTTTACTTACTAATCATCAATCTATTATAAAAAAGATATAACTCAGGAATGGCTGTGGGAAGAAATGCATTGTGTAGCACAAGGTAATGGGGAAAGGTCTGGAGCTTCCAAGACCTCTTCAGACACAGTACCCTCCCCAAATCTCCATGTTCACCTAGCGAGATGTTCTCTGAACCTTGTCCTTTTGGGGTTTTATGGAGCTTGATTGACTAAATAATTGGCCATTTGTGACTAAACTCAACCTGTTGCACTGCTTGCCTCCCCAGAAACTGGACAGTGGGACTGAAAGTTCCAGCCCTGCCATCACAATCATGTGGTTGGTTCTCCTGGAAACCAGCCCCCATTCTTAGGTGCTTCCTAAAAGTTACTGAAAGAGGAACTCCCCAGGTGAGTAGATGCCTAATATCCTACTGGAGATCAGTGGAGAAATAACTCCAGAAAGAATGAAGGGATGGAGTCAAAGTGAAAACAACATCCAGTTGTGGATGCGACTGGTGACAGAAGCAAGGTCCGATGCTGTAAAGAGCAATATTGCATAGGAACCTGGATGTTAGGTCCATGAATCGAGGCAAATTGGAAGTGGTCCAATAGGAGACAGCCAGAGTAAACCTCGACAGTCTAGAAATCAGTGGACTAAAATGGACTGGAATGGGTCAGAGGACCATTATATCTACTACTGCTGGCAGGGATCCCTAAGAAGAAATGGAGTAGCCAACGTGGTCAACAAAAGAGTCTGAAATGCAGTACCTGGATGCAATCTAAAAAACGACAGAATGATCTCCATTCATTTCCAAGGCCAACCATTCAATATCACAGTAATCCAAGTCTATACCCCAACCAGTAATGCTGAAGAAGCTGAAGTTGAACAGTTCTATGAAGATCTACAAGACCTTTTAGAACTAAAACCCAGAAAAGATGTCCTTTTCATTATAGGGGATTGGAATGCAAAAGTAGGAAGTCAAGAAACACCTGGAGTAACAGGAAAATATGGCCTTGGAATACAAAATGAAGCATGGCAAAAGCTAATATAGTTCTACCAAGAAAACGCACTGGTCATAGCAAACACCCTCTTCCAACAACACGAGAGAAGACTCTACACATGGACATCACCAGATGGTCAATACCAAAATCAAATTGATTATATTCTTTGCAGCCAAAATTGGAGAGATTCTATACAGTCAGCAAAAACAAGACCGGGAGCTGACTGTGGCTAAAATCATGATTGCCAAATTCAGACTAAAATTGAAGAAAGTTGGGAAAACCACTAGACCATTCAGATATGATATAAATCAAATCCCTTATGATTATACAGTGGAAGTGAGAAATAGATTTAAGGGCATATATCTGATAGATAGAGTGCCTGATGAACTATGGACTGAGGTTCGTGACATTGTACAGGAGACAGGGATCAAGACCATCGCTGTGGAAAAGAAATGCAAAAAAGCAAAATGGCTGTCTGGGGAGGGCATACAAATGGCTGTGAAAAGAAGAGAAGTGAAAAGCAAAGGAGAAAAGGAAGATATAAGCATCTGAATGCAGAGTTCCAAAGAATAGCAAGAAAAGATGAGAAAGCCTTCCTCAGTGATCAGTGCAAAGAAATAGAGGAAAACAACATAATGGGAAAGACTAGAGATCTCTTCAAGAAAATTAGAGATACCAAGGGAACATTTCATGCAAAGATGAGCTCGATAAAGGACAGAAATGGTATGGACCTAACAGAAGCAGAAGATATTACGAAGAGGTGGCAAGAATACCCAGAAGAACTGTCCAAAAAAGATCTTCATGACCCGGATAATCACGATGGTGTGATCACTCACCTAGAGCCAGACATCCTGGAATGTGAAGTCAATTGGGCTTTAGGAAGCATCACTATGAACAAACTTAGTGGAGGTGATGGAATTCCAGTGGAACTATTTCAAATCCTTAAAGATGATGCTGTGAAAGTGCTGCACTCAATATGCCATCAAACTTGGAAAATTCAGCAGTGGCCAAAGGACTGAAAAAGGTCAGTTTTCATTCCAATCTCAAAGAAAGGCAATGCCAAGGAATGCTCATACTACCACACAATTGCACTCATCTCACACGCGAGTAAAGTAATGCTCAAAATTCTCCAAGCCAGGCTTCAGCAATCGGTGAAACATGAACTTCCAGATGTTCAAGCTGGTTTTAGAAAAGGTAGAGGAACCAGAGGTCAAATTGCCAACATCTGCTGGATCTTGGAAAAAGCAGGAGAGTTCCAGAAAAACATCTATTTCTGCTTTATTGACTATGTCAAAGCCTTTGACTGTGTGGATCACAATAAACTGTGAAAAATTCTGAAAGAGATGGGCATACCAGACCACCTGACCTGCCTCTTGAGAAACCTACATGCAGGTCAGGAAGCAAAAGTTAGAGCTGGACATGGAACAACAGACTGGTTCCAAATAGGCAAAGGAGTACATCAAGGCTGTATATTGTCACCCTGCTTATTTAACTTATATGCAGAGTGCATCATGAGAAACACTGGACTGGAAGAAGCACAAGCTGGAATCAAGATTGCTGGGAGAAATATCAATAACTTCAGATATGCAGATGACACCACCATTATGGCAGAAAGTGAAGAGGAACTCAAAAGCCTCCTGATGAAAGTGAAAGAGGAGAGTGAAAAAGTTGGCTTAAAGCTCAACATTCAGATAACGAAGATCATGGCATCTGGTCCCATCACTTCATGGGAAATAGATGGGGAAACAGTGGAAACAGAGTCAGACTTTATTTTTTTGGGCTCCAAAATCACTGCAGATGGTGATTGCAGCCATGAAATTAAAAGACGCTTACTCCTTGGAAGGAAAGTTATGACCAACCTAGATAGCATATTCAAAATCAGAGACATTACTTTGCCGACTAAGGTCCGTCTAGTCAAGGCTATGGTTTTTCCTGTGGTCATGTATGGATGTGAGAGTTGGACTGTGAAGAAGGCTGAGCGCTGAGGAATTGATGCTTTTGAACTGTGGTGTTTGAGAAGACTCTTGAGAGTCCCTTGGACTGCAAGGAGATCCAACTAGTCCATTCTGAAGGAGATCAGCCCTGGGATTTCTTTGGAAGGACTGATGCTAAAGCTGAAACTCCAGTACTTTGGCCACCTCATGGGAAGAGTTGACTCATTGGAAAAGACTCTGATGCTGGGAGGGATTGGGGGCAGGAGGAGAAGGGGACGACAGAGGATGAGATGCCTGGATGGCATCACCGACTCGATGGACGTTAATTTGAGTGAACTCCGGGTGTTGGTGATGGACAGGGAGGCCTGGCGTGCTGCAATTCATGGAGTCAAAAAGATTTGGACAGGACTAGGGACTGAGCTGAATTGAACTGAAAAGTTACTTTGTTAACATAACAAAAGCCCTTTATAGTCTTATCACTTAAGAAAGTCCAAGGGATTAAAGGGCTCTGTGACAGAAACAGGATAAAAACAGAATCTTGTAAATATTTCTTATTTTAAATTATAATATCCAGGTGTATAAAAACCTCTTGCCAATCAACTCAATGAGGTCACTTTGTGAGCCACTTGTACCTTGACAATCACCTCCTGACCTTCAAAGTTTTTCTATAGTTTTGTTGCTTCTGCATCCTTTGAGCTAAGAATTAAGAAATACACACATACACTTGTCCTTTACCTCTCTATATTTTTATTCTTTCTCTATACAAAGAGGAATGAAAGTGGAGATATTGCATGAAATGGTTTCATGAACACTTAATCTGCATTCCTAATTAGTATAGAATCAAATTATCACTTACAAAGGATATTGTATGCCCTATTTGGGATTCAGATTTTGAATTCAAGTCCAGCTCATGAAGACAGAGAATATATTTAAATAAAAAAATAATGAGGAACCAAAGAAATACATTTAAACTTTTTATATGTATGTAGTTTGACATAGTTTAGGAAATTTTGCTTTCTTTATTGTCTGTGTTTTAGTTTGATTTGGTGTGACATTGTACAGTTTGGTTTTATTTCATTATATTTAATAAGAAAAGTTTTATTTTTTATCATTTAAAGAGCTCATATATTTCTAGAAATTTAGAATAAACATATACCTACTCTTCTGAACTCTTCTGAATTTAGATGCGGTTTGGCTCAGACAATACAGAATCTTCCTGCAATGCAGGACATGGGTTTGATCCCTGGGTTGGGAAGATTCCCTGGAGAAGGGAAGAATCACCCACTCCAGTATTTTTGCCTAGAGAATTCCACGGACTTAAGAGCCTGGCAGGCTGTAGTTCATGGGATCATGGAGAGTTGGACAGAACTGAGGAACTAACAGTTTCACTTTGAGGGACACCACTACTTGAAACCCTTGTACTCCGAGATTATTCATAAACCAAAAGAAAGTCAAACTGTAGGACCCAAGCAACTTTTAGAATTGATGGTGGTGGTTTAACAGCTAAGTCATGTCCAATTCTTGCGACCCCATGGATTGTAGCCTGCCAGGCTCCTCTGCCCATGGGATTCTCCAGGCAAGGATACTGGAGTGGATTGCCATTTCCTTCTCCAGGGGATCTTCCCAACCAAGGAATCAAATCCAGGTCTCCTGCATTGTAGGCAGATTCTTTATCAACTGCGCTGTGAGGGAAGTCCAAATTTTAGAATTAAAAAGTGTTTAAGTCCCTTATAGGTCATATTATTTTCAAATTTTCTCCCATTCAGAAAGTTGTCTTTTCATTTTGTCAACGGTTTTCTTTGCAGTGCAAACGCTTTTAAGCTTAATTAGGTCCCGTTTACTTTTTTTTTTTTCCTTTTATTTCCTTTGCTGCAGGAGACAGATCAAAAAATATACATATATTGCTGTGATTTAAGCCAAAGAGTGTTCTGTCTATGTTCTCCTCTAGGAGCTTTATAGTAACCAGTCTTACATTTAGTGCTTTAATCCATTTTAAGTTAATTTTTCTATATGGTGTTAAAGAATGTTCCAATTTCATTTTCTTATAAGTAGCTGAAATTTTCCCAGCATCATTTTTGAAGAAACTATCTTTCCTTCACTGTATATTTTTGCCTCTTTTGTTATAGACTAATTGATCATAAATGCATGGATTTATTTCTGAGCTTTATATTCTGTTCCATTGATCTCTTTGTCTGTTTTGGTGCCAGAACAGTACTGCTTTGTAGTATAGTCTAAGTCTAAGTCTAAGCTAGATAGCGTGACTCCTCTAGCTCTTTTCTTGTTTTCACTATTCAGGGTCATAGTGTTTTCATACAAATGAATGTTTTCATACAAATCTTAAAAATATTTGTTCCAGTTCTGTGAAATATACCACTGGCAATTTGACAGGGATTTCATTGAATCTGTAGATTGCCTTGGGTAGTATGGTAGTTTTAACAACATTGATTATTTCAATCCAAGGACATGATACATCTTTCCATCTGTTTGTGTCACCTTTAGTTTCTTTCATCAGTGTCTCATTGTTTTCCCAGGTCTTTTATCTCCTTAGGTAGGTTTATTTGTAGGTATTTCATTCTTTTTGATCCAATGGTAAATGGAATTAATTTCTCTTTCTGACAATTTGTTGAACAGTTGATACATCTCACCATTAAATAAACAGACAATCCACTTTAAAATGAGCAAAAGAACTTTATTTCCAAAGAGGAAATGCAGTGGCCAACAGGAACATGAAAAGATGTTTAGTATTGTTAGTGAAGTCGCTCAGTTGTGTCCGACTCTTTGAGATCCCACGGACTGTAGCCTACCAGGCTCCTCAGTCCATGGGATTTTCCAGGCAATAGTACTGGAGTGGGTTGCCATTTCTTTCTCCAGGGGATCTTCCCAACCCAGGGCTCGAACCCAGGTCTCCCGCATGGTAGACAGACGCTTTACCGTCTGAGCCACCAGGGAAGTCTTAAGCATCAAGAAAATGCAAATCAAAAGCCATAGTGAGATATTACCTCATGCTTGTCAGAATAGCTATCATCAAAAAGAATACAAATAACAAATGTTGGGAGGAATGTAGGAAAAAAGGGATTCTTCCTACATTTTTGATGAGAATATAAGTTGGTGCAACCACTATGGAAAACAGTTTGTATGTTTCTCAAAAAAATTGAAAATAGAACTGCCATATAACTCAGAAATTCCACTCTGAATATATATCCCAAAAAAAACCACTAATTTGAAAAGATACATCCCCTTCAATATTCATAACAGCATTATTTTACAATTGCCAAGGTATGGAAGTAACTGAAGCGTCCATCAGCATATGAAGATGTGGTATATATACACAATGGAATGCTGTTCTGTCATATAAAAGGATGAAACTTTCCTGTTTGTGGGCTTCCCTTGTGACTCAGCTGGTAAAGAATCTGCCTGCAATGTGGGAGACGTGGGTTCGATTCCTGGTTGGGAAGATCCCTGGGAGAAGGGAAAGGTTACCCACTCCAGTACTCTGGCCTGGAGAATTCCATGAACTGTATAGTCCATGGGGTCACAAAGAGTCAGACACCACTGAGCGACTTTCACTTTCACTTCACTTTTTGCCCTTTGTAGCAACTTAGATGGACTTGAAGGACACTATGCTAAGTGAGATAGACCAGAGAAATACAAAAACTGCATGTTTCCCTCATATGTGGAATCTAAAAAAATACAACAAACTAGTGAATAAAACAAAAAGGTAGCAGCCTCCCAGACATAGAGAACAAGCTAGTGGTTACCAGTAGGGAGAGCTAATGGGCGAGGGGTAATACAGGGGAAGAGAAAAAAGGGTTATTATGAGAATATATGAAATCATGAATGTGAAACCTTTTGAAAATTGTAGAGCACTATACAATTTAGATAAACTTCCATTCAATTTTTTAAAGAGATCACATGATAAATAAATAGTACTTAAAGCCTAATTCCTTAAGTACTAAGGCTACCCACTCCAGTATTCTGGCCTGGAGAATCCCATGGACTATACAAAGAGTCGGACACTACTAAGTGACTTTCACACTTTCAAAGCCTAATTTCTGCTCTCTGAAATTTAAAACTAGGGAACTTTTTATCAGGATTTATTAGATAGCTCTGATAACAGTCTGGTATCAGGGTATGGTTATGGAACCCCCAAAGTAACATGACCATCAAGGTTGGTGACACTGGATTCCTACTGAGTATAGGAGGAGCGCTTATTTCTGAACAGTACATTTCTAATGCTGGAAAACCTAAAGGTCCAGCCAGGCTGGTGAGGACACTGGAAACAAGGAGGTAAAATGGATCAGTTTTGCTGCGTAAGCTAAAGAATTTGGGTCCTAGGAGGCCTAGAATATAGACCCTTTGGCAGTGCTCATCACTTGGGAGTGGGGGTGAAGGGGTGAAGGTTAACCTTCCTCCCCAGAAGAACAACAGCTGCATGCAGGGATGAGCCTAGGCTATAGTGGACAACTGTCCATGGGATGTACAAATTCAGTATCAACAGTGACACCATGAATAAGCAAGTTCCCAGTTTCCTTGGATAATTCAGCAAAGCAGAGTGTGGTACCTGCCAGCATGAAGCTTGGGGCTCCACAAAGTATTTGTGACAATAAGAGGAGGTGATTATATGTGTACTCTCTAAGTTTGAGAAGAAGCCCAAATTGGTCATAAACATAATTTGAACTATCAGGAGTCTTCAGTATTACTCCCAGGATAACACTGACTCTCCTTGACAATAATTACTGACTTTGACAACTACTGGGACATGAATCCTATACATGTTGGCATAATTTATAGGATAATATGCCAGCTGATTGAAATTAGTCACTACTGTAAAGACTTGAAATGTGCCAGACACATAATACATCCTATATAAGTGTTTACTATTATTTACTACATTCATATTTTCATGCATTATGGGTTAGAAGAAAATTGCCTATAATGCTCAATTAAGTCTTTGATGTGTTTTAAAATAGAAAGTCACAGAAACCCATCAATTATGTCCCACTTTGCATATGCTGGTGAATATTTTTACCACTGTCGTAAGTGGAATTGAATGTGAAATATATTCTGATACATCAGTACCACTTAATAAAATTTCATTCCATAAATTATTTGATAAAGGGCACTGAAATAAGTACAAAAGATTTTTAAATCATTACCTAGGCTACTTATGCTTCTAAAATGTGCTAAAAATGTTTAAGAGGAGCACAAGTCTAGTTTCTTCCAAATTTTAAATAACTTAAACCAGAAATAAAAAAGTCTTCTCTGGACTACTATACATATGAACCACCTGTGAATGTCCTAAATGGACTTAATATCTCGGGTACTAGATGAAAGTTTTCATAATTTACTGGAGTCCTAAAATGTCATACAGAGACTTAGTATTTTTAAATATATTCCCATTGACAGAGGACAATTTCTTTTCAACATGATCTGAATGTTTGATAGTCTAAACTTTTAAATAAGGTCTGATATGTGTTTGTGTGTGCTCAGGTGTAAACTTTGCAAACCCATGACCGAAGCCCGCTCAGCTTCTCTGTCCATGGGATTTTCTCGGCAAGAATACTGGAGTGGGTTGCCATTTCCTACTTCAGGGATCTTCCTGACCCAGGGATCAAACCCTCATCTCTTGTGTCTCCAGAACTGACAGGTGGATTCTTTATCATTGTGCAACCAGGGATAGTTATATTAAAATGCTATTTCAATCTAAGAAAATAAAATAGTCCTGGGATATTAGAAAGTCCCATAGTCAGAAACACAAGAAAATAATGTATGTTAATCTTTATTAACTAAAATATTTTTGTAATTATCATAGCTTGTCTTTATATGAATTTGTAAAGCTGATCTTGAAACTTAATTTCACACACAGGTTGAAGGATGATACATAAGAAATAACTGGTAAGATATATTTGAGAATAAATAAACATACCCACTAACATAAAATTAATCTTCCTTCCCAGAAAACCTGAGTCCAGTTCAATTCAGTTCAGTCACTCAGTCAGGTCTGATTCTTTGTGACCCCATGGACTGCAACACACCAGGCTTCCCTGTCCATCACTGATTCCTGGGGCTTGCTCAAACTCATATCCGTAGAATGGGTGATGCCATCCAACCACCTCATCCCCTGTCAGTCCCTTCTCCTCCTGCCTTCAGTCTTTCCCAGCATCAGGGTATTTTCCAGTGAGTCAATTCTTTGCATCAGGTGGCCAAAGTATTGGAGTTTCAGCTTCAGCATCAATCCTTCCAATGAATATTCAGGACTGATTTCCTTTAGGATTGACTGCTTTCATCTCCTTGCAGTCCAAGGGACTCTCAAGGGTCTTCTACAACACCATAGTTCAAAAACATCAATTCTTAAGCATTCAGCTTTCTTTAGAGTCCAACTCTCACATCCATACATGACTACTGGAAAAACCATAGCTTCATTAGACAGAACTTTGTTGGAAAAGTAATGTCTCTGCTTTTTAATATGCTGTCTAGGTTGGTCATAGCTTTTCTTTCAAGGAGCAAGTGTCTCTTAATTTCCTGGGTTCAGTCACCATCTGCAGTGATTTTGGAGCCCCCAAAAATAAGATCTCTCATTGTTTCCATTGTTTCTCCATCTATTTGCCATGAAGTGATGAGACCAAATGCCATGATCTTCATTTTCTGAATGTTGAGCTTTAAGCCAACTCTTTCACTCTCCTCTTTCACTTCCATCAAGAGGCACTTTAGTTCTTCTTCACTTTCTGCCATTGGGTGGTATCATCTGCATATCTGAGGTTATTGATATTTCTCCCAGCAATCTTGATTCCAGCTTGTGCTTCATCCAGCCAAGTGTTTCTCATGATGTATTTTGTATATAAGTTAAATAAGCAGGGTGACTATATATAGCTTTGATGTACTCCTTTCCCGGTTTGGACCCAGTCTGATGTTCCATGTCCAGTTCTAACTGTTGCTTCCTGAGCTGCATACATCTTTCTCAGGAGGCAGATAAGGTGGTCTGGTATGCCCATCTCTTTCAGAATTTTCCATAGTTTATTGTGATCCACACAGTCAAAGGCTTTGGCATAGTCAATAAAGCAGAAATAGATGTTTTTCTGGAACTCTCTTGCTTTTTCTGATGATCCAGTGGATGTTGGCAATTTGTTCTCTTGTTCCTCTGTCTTTTCTAAATCCAGCTTGAACGTCTGAAAGTTCACAGCTCACGTACTGTTTAGTCTGGCTTGGAGAATTTTGAGCATTACCTTGCTAGCATATGAGATGAATGTAATCATGCAGTAGTTTGAGCATTCTTTGGCATTGCCTTTCTTTGGGATTGGAATAAGAACTGACCTTTTCCAGCCCTGTGGCCACTGCTGAGTTTTCCAAATTTCCTGGCATATTGATTGCAGCATTTTCACAGCATCATCTTTTAGGATTTGAAATAGCTCAACTAGAATTCCATCACTTCCACTATCTTTGTTCATAGTGATGCTTCCCAAGGCCCACTTGACTTTGCATTTCAGGATGTTTGGCTGTAGGTGAGTGATCACACCACCATCGTCATCTAGGTCATGAAGATCTTTTTTGTATAGTTCTTCTGCGTATTCTTGCCACATCTTCTTAATATCATCTGCTTCTATTAGGTCCATACTATTTCTGTCCTTTATTGTGCCCATCTTTGCATGAAATGTTCCCTGCTTGAATTCCCACCGGAAAGAATAATGTCACAAAATCAATAAACAATTTTTAATTTTCTACAAATGGAGGTATATGCTCCTTTCCTGCATAAACCTGTAAAGTCCGTTTCCCATCTCCCTACATTTACTTGTGTCTCTTCACAAACTTCCTAAGCACACAGGAGAAATTTCTAAAATGATAACCTGATCATGTCTCCTCTTTCCTGTTCTAGTATTTACATGGATTCCAATCCTTTACAAACCAGATTTCAAATTCCTCAGCTTCACAAGCGAATTGTGATGTTGATGGGTGGACTAACACTCCAAACTTATCTTCCACTACCACTTTCTCACACTTGCTCCAGCAATTCAGAACAGTTTACAACCTCTCAAGCACACCATATCATTTATACTTCCATGTCATCTGGCACTCCTGTTCTTTATAAAGGATGTAGCCTCTCCTGGAATGCCCACCTTTTCATGTCTTGCTCCCAAATAACCCCTATATACACTCCTATGTCCTATCTGTATAATTCCAACTTCAAAACCCAGTTCAAAATCTGCTTGCTTAAGGCTTTATAGTCATCTGCCTTTTTTCAGAGGAAGAATAATCAGCCCCAGCTCTATATCTTCTACATGCATTCATTCTTGCAGTGTTCATATACTATTAAGTATATTCTGTCTCCTGCATTAGATTATGAGCTTCTTATAACAGAGCCTGTGTCTGACTTGCATTTATTCCAGAACCTAGCAAAGGAGCACACAGGAGGCACTGAATCTTATTTGCGCTTGACTGGCTAGAATCAAGGGGACCTTTAAATACTGTTTTCTTGCTTTTGTTCCCTTCAAAGTCAGAATAGAACTCTGAGATCTCGGCAGGCTCTGTTGTTCTATATGAAAAAGTCTTTATCAACACTAAGCCATTCAACAAAGAAGCTCTTTCTGAAAAATTAGACCTATCTTCAATTATTTAAATTTCCAAAAACCTGCAGTAGCAAGCCTTACTGCCCCTTTGAACAAATTATACCGCCTATTTCCATTTCTGAACTTTCATACTTTCTAAGGGCAGATGTAAGGAGAGAAATAAAAATGCTTCCTCAGACAAAGGTTGTGAACCTGCTTTAAATCACATAGAAGCTCTGCTCTAAGAGGCAAAAAATTATATTAAAACAAAATATTTTTTACCAAAAATGGAATGTCTAAGATACTAATCCTTCAAAGTGACAACATAATGGCAAATTTTGACCCACTAAACTCAAAGGAGCAACATTATATCTGAAGAAATATAGATCAGATTGGTGCTAAGCAGTGAACCTTTTTCATGGGAAATTAACAAGGTAACCACCCAGGCTTTTGGGTGCTGAATCACTTACTATCTGATGGAGGACGACATCTGGAGAAGAACACTGAAATCATCTTAGAGCGCTCCAGGCCAACCATTCATTGATATACGAAGATTTAAAAAGTCATCACGGGGTCATCAATAATCAATAAATAGGTTTATATATAATCTGAGGACTGCAGGAGGCCTTGTGAATGATACCCAAAAGATATAGAACTAATCTTTGCCTTCAATGAGTTTATAGTCTAGAAAGAGAAATAAGTCTAAAACAGAGAAATTGCAAATAACATGCAAGTTATGTGATTCTCCAACACAATGCAAAGTAATAAAGATTAAATTTCTGACTGATTCATTTCACTAATGTTGATTGAGTTTGACCGAATATCTAATACTTTGCCCCAGAGAGATACAGGCAATAGGATCAAGAAGATTTAAAAGGAAGGAGATCTTGATAGATTAAACTGTTGTTGGAGAATTCCTGATAGTGGAAGAGGAGAGCTGAATTGGGTATTCAGAAGTAAATGATATTTAGATTTGCAGAGAAAAAGGGAAATAACTCAGACATAGAAAAATGGTATGAATCAAAATACATTCCCAGGTTATATTTTAAATTTTGTCTAAATTCTAAAATGACCTGTGGTTTGATATCTCAAAGCCCTGGACTTGTGCGTGTACAGTATACACAGTGGAAATCTCCATTCCTTCATGCTGATTCCTTGACATTACTGAACTCTACAATTCTACCCACTTTTCTGCCTATTTAACAACAGAAAAGGGATAGAAGGGACCTTCCCTGAATCAACATAAAAGTAAGTCTATAATATGACTTATGCATTCAAGTATGTGTAGAAAGAGGGATGCACAAAGCTAATCTGGTTAGAATGTTTACTTGCTGAAATTTTAAAATATCCCTTGTGGCTAATAGGCTCATCTAATAAGCATATTCAATACTTCAATGAGTAGCATATACTTCTCCTTGCTTCTTGGAGATTGCTTTCATCCAACTTGCTCAAAGCTCTTCAAAGACATTGAGCCAAATTTTCCACATTTCTAAGTCACTCTCTGGAGGTAATTTGGGCAGTTAAGCAGGTGCATTAATTCTTTCAGGCCACAAGGGGCCCATTTACTGGATATATGGTGAAAAACTAAAAGAGAAACAAAAATCCCCTGAGCCCCAAAGATGGGTGAGGACTCTCCCCTGAGCCAGTGAGAAACATCAAGCTCTCTACAGTGTGTTAATTAACACAGAGGAAGCAGAACTTTGCATTTTGGTTTTACTAAAGCTATGAACATTCACCAATCACTGACCCCCTTATTCTGAAATGAATTATTTCTTCACAATTTAATCATTAATTAAAAAATACTTCCAGATATAACTATAATTGTAGCAGCCAAGAAAATATGCCAACAAAAAAGATGAATCAACTTAACTCTAATGATAAACTGTATCCAGCATTTAGAGATATCAAGTGTTCTGTTAATTTTATTATTTTACACTTTGGTTTTCTTTCACTTTGCTGAGGTATTAGGCAATTTGCGAAGATGATGACCTACCCCAGAAGTCTCTTATATAGATATTGAGACTTACTCAATTCTGATCTTGAAAGCACCCTGGAGTATTGTTTAGTCTTGAGAAAGCAGATCCAGACAAGTAACCATTGAGAAAATTTTCAAAATGAAGATAATCTTCTGCAGTTAGATCTGTGTTTAACTCTAACTAAATCCAGGCTTATTTGCATCAAAAAGAAGAGATCATGTCTTTCAACCAGTTTCCAGGGACAGAAGAATCATTAAGATGCGTGTTTCATCTTAACTCCCTAACCCTGTCATGTTATGTCTATTCTTACAAACTCTAACAATCAGGAAGTGACTATTAAGAATGTTTTTACTTAGTAGGTTCAAATATTTACAAGTATAACTGGAACAGCATATAACCAAGAAAAATGAAGAATGAGGAGAAAAAGATAAATTTGCATTTAGTTTTTGTGGTTTGCGTTTGCATAGGATTTGGTTATCTGAAATCACTTTGAGCTTCTTAGAATTAAGCTGTCTCATTTTAGAAAATGTAAGTTTATCAAATGACCTGTGCCAAAACTCATAATCTATTTTCTATGATCGTGTTTAAAATGAATCTGCAAATTAGGCTTATGGAGTCTATCAATTTGTGTAAGATAAAGAAAACATAATTTAATCCAGGTATCCCAGTAGAGGAAATTGAGTACAGGTAACAACGTACAGAGATGTTGGAAGAGATGAAAACAAGGAAAGTTGAGGCAACCAGAAAATAACAACAGCAGGAAATTGCTACCATTTAAAGGCAAATGAGCAAACAGATTAGATGGTATTATCAGAGGCAAATTGAGAAGGCTTGCATGTGTCATGTGTGAGCTGGAACTAGACAGAAGCGACTAGGAAGGAATGCCTGTTTTTTCTTTTTTTTAAGCAATATCATTGGTGGCTTTCTTAGGATGTGAATGTCCATAGACATTAACACCATTTTTCTGAATTCTTATTGAAATATAGTTGATTTTCAATGTTGTGTTAGTTTCAAGTATACAGCAAAGTGATTCAGTTATACATCTATTCTTTTATGACATGCTCTTCCATTGTAGATAATTACAAGATATTGAGTAGAGTTCCCTGTGCTATACAGTAGGTCTTGTTAGTTATTTATTTAAACTATAGTAGTGTGTGTAACTGGATCTAGAACCACAGAGATGTAGCTACTCTCTTGAATATCACTAGAAGCACCATTAGCTTTTTCTTAATGCCTCCAGGCCAACGTCCTGGCCACTCTCCCCCTTCAGCCAAGCCCAATCAGAAGCCAGTGGGAAAGGAAGCCTGGGTAGTGCAGGTTATATTTATCAGGCTCCCTGAAATCAGTGTGGTGGAAGAAAAGGGGACTCTATTTGTGAGTGAACCACCAGATGTTTACACAGTTCATCTTGTCTGCTCCTCAACGTCTGTCTTCACCCTCTATGCCTATTAAAGCTTCATACAACAGGAACTACTTGCATTTGCCTTTATCTTTCATGTTACTAACTAATATATGCTCATCTTCTCCTTCAAAAAGGGAGAGAATGTCCCATCAGTGTGAGTTTCTCATCTAACTCAGTGAAAATTCTACCAAGATATTCTCTAACCTAAAAACTATTTGTTAATTAAGGAGTATGCTTCTTTTATGAAATGGTAGGACAAGGAAAGGAAAAGGCAGAAAAAAGAAATGAGTGGTTAATACTGTCAATGTCTTTCAGCCAAAGACGATCCATTGAACAAGGTGGGTTTTATTACCTGATGCATTCACGCAGAACACAAAGTATGGGAACTAAAAGGTGTCATGGTAATATGGAGTTTAACCAAAAAAAAAAAAAGCTGTTACAGGATAGCGTTTGGATTTTAGTTGGTTGATTAGTGGAGGCTCTGAGGAAGTGGGGGCTCCCCCTAGATGGAGTACTGTCAGAAAGCAGGGGCAAGTCTATAATCTGGTAACTCAATAAAACTTATCTATAATGTGTTAAACCAGAATGAGGACAAATCTATAAATGAAAAGGGAGCAGCAGTCATTCTTATTATCTATGATAGGAATGTTTGCTTGTGGCTGGCTCAATGGCTTTGCTTTTGTCTCATTTCATTCTGGTATCAGATGACCTTGTCTGATATTGATGTTCT
Source organism: Capra hircus (assembly GCF_001704415.2). Lineage (NCBI taxonomy): Eukaryota > Metazoa > Chordata > Mammalia > Artiodactyla > Bovidae > Capra > Capra hircus. Next base: position 47,620,762 of record NC_030811.1, read on the forward strand.
GTGAAACTGCTTATATCCGACGTGAGAAAACAGGGCCTGGCGATGAGCAGCAGACCAGTTACCAGATATTGGAGGTTTCTTTTCTTCCTTTTCAATATTCACAGAACTCTTTTTCATTACCTATATGAATACCTGTATATATAAAAACATACATAACGTATCTTTTCTGGCCTTTCTTCTAGTAACTGATCATGAGTGACCATTAATATTTTAACACATCCTTTTCCTACCACCCATTCCATGTTCCCTTTGCCCTTCCTTTTCATATCACCCTAGCAAGGATTATGTTCAGCAGAGACAGAAATGTTGTTTTAATCAAAATCACATCTCTTCTTTATGTTCAAAAGTAATTATTGTATTTATGTGATATAGCACTTTATTTGAAAATGTCATGAATTACATTTTTCCCAATTAAGCCTGTTCAAAATAGGTTTAAAATGTTTTTATTTTTGTCTTTTATTTCCAGAGCAACAAAGCATTTCCATCTTTTTAATAGATTTTGTTCTACATGCACGTTTTTCTTAAATTTTTGAGAATTTTTTTGCGGGGAGGGAGCATATATCTTTCAAAAAGTTTAGTTCAGTTAAGTTTCTCAGCCATGTCTGACTCTTCGTGATCCCATGGACCGCAGCACGCCAGGCCTCCCTGCCCATCATCAACTCCTGGAGTCTACTCAAACTCATGTCCATTGAGTTGGTGATGCCATCCAACCATCTCATCCTCTGTCATCCCCTTCTCCTCCCACCTTTCAGAGAGATTTTAAATTTTAAATACTGAAGCAAATATGTTCAATCTTAATGATTAAGTAATGTTTGAATTCCTTTGAAATTTCAGCTGTGTATCTGGTTGTTCGCTGGATTGGTGGCCTGCCCCATCTCTTCAACTTGAATCTGCTCTGCCCATTATAAAAATGCTCAGTGGATAAACCAGTTAAACCAGTGTGGAGTACCTGCAGTGTGCTGTGTTTTTATTTTCAATCAAGGGTACTATCTCCTTTGGCAGAAAAAGGAACAGTTTAAAATTTTTGTCTGGTTATTAGAGGCATTGCACTTAAATACATGAGTTAACTGATTCCATATTTCTCATTTCTTCTAGTCACATTTTAGCATCTTCAAATGACTGGTACCTGGAACAGCCACCCAGTTGATCTCCTGAATCTGGCCTTAGCAGAGGGAAGAATATAGTTGTGAGACTGAAACAGTCTAGTGTCTGAACCATTCTCTCAATTTTTTAAAAAAGTAACAGTTCTATTTTCAGTTTTTTAAGGAATCTCCACACTGTTCTCCATAGTGGTTGTACTAGCTTGCATTCCCACCAACAGTGCAAGAGGGTTCCCGTTTCTCTACACCCCCTCCAGCATTTATTGCTTGTAGACTTTTGGATCGCAGCCATTCTGACTGGCGTGAAATGGTACTTCATTGTGGTTTTGATTTGCATTTCTCTGATAATGAGTGATGTTGAGCATCTTTTCATGTGTTTGTTAGCCATCTGTATGTCTTCTTTGGAGAAATGTCTATTTAGTTATTTGGCCCATTTTTTGATTGGGTCGTTTATTTTTCTGGAATTGAGCTGCAGTAGTTGCAGTGTGGAGATTCCTTAAAAAACTGGAAATAGAACTGCCTTATGAACCTGCAATCCCACTGCTGGGCATACACACCAAGTAAACCAGAATTGAAAGAGACACGTGTACCCCAATGTTCATCGCAGCACTGTTTATCATAGCCAGGACATGGAAGAAACCTAGATGTCCATCAGCAGATGAATGGATAAGACAGCTGTGGTACATATACACAATGGAGTATTACTCAGCCATTAAAAAGAATACATTTGAATCAGTTCTAATGAGATGGATGAAACTGGAGCCTATTATACAGAGTGAAGTAAGCCAGAAAGAAAAACACCAATACAGTATACTAATGCATATATATGGAATTTAGAAAGACGGTAACGATAACGCCGTATGCGAGAGAGCAAAAGAGACACAGATGTATAAAGCAGTCTTTTGGACTCTGTGGGAGAGGGAGAGGGTGGGATGATTTGAGATAATGGCATTGAAACATGTATAATATCATATATGAAATGAATCACAAGTCCAGGTTCGATGCATGATACTGGATGCTTGGGGCTGGTGCACTGGGACGACCCAGAGGGATGGTACAGGGAAGAAGGAGGGAGTGGAATTTAGGATGAGGAACAAGTGTATACCTGTGGCAGATTCATGTTGATGTATGGCAAAACCAATACAATATTGTAAAGTAATTAACCTCCAATTAAAATAAATAAAGGTATATTAAAAAATAAAAAATAATAATAATAGTCAACTTTGCTCAACTGAGGTTTCTTGGTAATTGAATTAAGTCTTAGACAGATAACTGTGAGAGATGAGGAAGGCAGAAGAGGTAAACCAGGATGATCAGAAGATAAAGGACCTGACAAGCAATGCTATAATAAATGAATGGAGAAGTTTAAACTTATACTTGATCCATTAAGGGGGGCAGGAAATGGTAGCAGGCATGGGAATGGTAAGAGCAGATTAGCATCTTTGAAATCTATTTGGATTACAAGCTTCATTTTCAATATGCAGATAAACCTGAGTAGTTAAGCCTTTGTCACTCAGAGCTTGCTGTGAGTTATTTTGATCAGCTCAACACAGAGCAACTAGAGAGAACTGGGTTTTGAGGAGGTGGAGGTGGTCATGCTCAGAATAGATTTTCTCTAGAGTCTGCTGTGTTCACTATGTCGCTCCTGAAATGGGTCCCCTCTCACCTTCAGCGAATGCTGTAAATTATATACATTTAAGAGCGTAAGGCTAGTAAGCACAATTTTGGCCCAGGATATGGCCCTAAAAGAACTATCTAGGCTCTATCTAGTCAAAGCTATGGTTTTTCCAGCAATCATGTATGGATGTGAGAGTTGGGCCATAAAGAAAGCTGACAGCCAAAGAATTGATGCTTTTGAACTGTGGTGTTGGAGAAGACTCTTGAGAGTCCCTTGGACTGCAAGGAGATCAAACCAGTCAACCCTCAAGGAAATCAGTCTTGAATATTCATTGGAAGGACTGATACTGAAGCTGAAGCTCCAGTACTTTGGCTGCCTGATGTGAAGAGCTGACTCATTGGAAAAGACATGATGCTGGGAAAGACTGAAGGCAGGAGGAGATGGGACTGACAGGATGAAATGGTTGGATGGCATCACTGATTCAATGGACATGAGTTTGAGCAAGCTCCAGGAGTTGGTAATGGACAGGGAAGCATGGTGTGCTGCAGTCCATGGGGTGGCAAAGAGTCGGACATGAGCGACTGAACTGAACTGAGGCTCTATTTTGAAAATCAAATCAATTATTTGTGTGATCTGGATAATTGGAATATTACTAAATGAAAAGTTATTATATGTGGGGCCTTAAACATACAACCTGGCTCAGAATAACACCTAATCTAACATGCCTACACCACCTATTCAAAAGAGCAAACCTTTCCCTGAAAAATAGTCACTAAATACAATAAAATACCAGATATTTTAAAAGCAGGATTTCAGAGAAAAAAGTCAGGACTTGTCTGTGACTTGAATTGTCTTTTCAGACTACTACTTTGCTGTAAGAATATATAACTTTTATTTTCAAGATTTTTTTTTCTTATTTACTTCCTATACATCATTTCCCGAAAAAAGCCAAATGTCTTTGTGATATGCTTATAAGCAACTCTAGTTTGGAACTGGTAATTTGTGCATCTAGTTTACACTCAACAAAGCATGAATCATATAGATCCCATTATGTGATTATGCAAATACACACTAAATATACAATTACAAGCATATATGGGCAGTGAAATTTAATTAATTATTATGACTTAGCTCACTTGCCAAATGTAGTTTTATTAACTAACTGTCCACAGATGTGTTTCCTCTCTTGATTCATTTACATTTTAATACCATGTAGAAATGATAAATTATTGTAACAACAGATGATAAAAACAGATGGAATAAACATAATTGAACCCAAAATAATTTACATAGGTTTGAATTGAACAGTTTTATATTTAAGCCAGTCTTTAATGCTTTACTCTTGTATTGTGGCTATTTAGGAAAAACTTCACAAACACACACACAAAGACATTCAAAGCAGCCAAAGGCATTTGAAAATGCATGTTTAAAGGTAAGTAAGTAAGTTTTTAGATTGATGAGCAATCACTAATTATATTTGAAGGTATAAATATTAAAAGAAAAAGTGATCAAAAAGATCAGACATAGTAACCTAGAGATTATAAAAATTATCAATAAGCATTCATGCCAAGTGAAGTGGACATTTGACAAAAAATTAGATATAATTTAAAATTTCAACCACTTATAGATTACATTCTCCCTTGGAGAACTGCATTCCAAACTTAAATAATTGATGATTTTTCTAAAGAAGAATCTAAAACCATCAGAATCACTTCATTCCATTCCAAACCAGTATTTGTAGGTGTATATGTGTATTCCCATCACTAAGTCTTTTAATGGCATATATTTGAATTAACACCCAGGACTATTACTCCCATTTGTTTGAAATTCCATCAGATAAAATTGCAATTACATTGAAAAGTCAATATTAAGGGCATCAGATTCCTCTGATGACCAAAAGGTGAAGAAAATTTGTTCTTGTTTGTCAAAAAAGATTACAGGAATAGGATAGGACATGAACTGGTTACCAGAAAATAAGTGCTCAGTGGTCTGTGGAAAGCCTCCCTTCTCCCCCATTATATCATATGGTACTCCTGGCAGAATTCTCCTTTAGCAGGAAGCAGAGATTTAGAACTGTGTGGGCTTCAAATCACCTTCGCTCTCCTTCAACAGTTATTTTAGCCATAATTCATTTCTCAGGTGGTATCTTCACCCTTCATACTTTACTTCTATTTTATTTCTACTTTATGTGCATGCTGCTAAAAGACAGAGCCTAAAATTGTATGAATAGGAAAAGATCATTTTCTAAAACTAAGTTATTTTATAGTTAAATAAGCACTTTTAAAAGAAGTTAAGAGTAGGTATTTCCATGTAAGGCTTCACACTGCCATACTGCAGAAAAATGACTTTCCATTCCTGGCTTGCCTTTCAAACTCAGAGATATATGAGAACTGTGCTTACCTCTCTAGGTTGAAAAGGGCAAGTGTATCTGATGGGAGACATCAAGGCTGATCGATACCTCAACACCAGGAGAGCTGGTCCTCTTAAATTATACCATCTAGGGAAGAAGGCACAGGCTGGTGATTAGTCAGCTGCAAAGATATAATTTAAGATATTTAATTAGAAGAAGAAGAACTGAAGTGGGTGAGAATTAAGCACTAGGTTGTTGACAGGCATTTGTTTGTTTATTTTGAAACTTACAAGAAATTATAAAGCTAAGCAGGCAAAATAGCCTTGCTAGAAAGAGAATGATAATATTTATACAATAAAGTCACATCTTATCCCTTAGCCACAGTCATCATTTGTGCTTGAGGTAAGTTTAGTGGCTTATTTTTTATTTCTAATTATATCTTTGAATGAAAAGATATAATGCAGTTTGGAAAATGGATCACATCTCCATATACTCACACTATACATCCACATTCACTGCCTTTGCAAACCCTCATTCGCCACTTTTGTGTTCTTCTCCAGTCATCAAGAAGCTTCTTCAATGGTTACTAGTAAAACAGAATGGTTTTGATGAAACAGATATACAAAAGAGCTAACTGACCTCATGAACAACTTCAGTTCAGTTCAGTCGCTCAGTCATATCCAACTCTTTGCAACCCCATGGACTGCAGCACTCCAGGCTTCCCTGTCCATTACAAATTCCCAGAGCTTACTCAAACTCATGTCCATCGAGTCAATGATGTCATCCAACCATCTCATCCTCTGTCATCCCCTTCTCCTCCCACCATCAATCTTTCCCAGCATCAGGGTCTTTCCTGGTGAGTCAGTTCTTCTGAACAGCTTAAAACTTTTAAATAATTTTTAAGTTCTATATTTAAAGTTCTTAGCAAATATGTTTTTGTTGCCTTATCTATCCTCAAATAGCCATATAAAATTTTTAAATCTTGATACAATTTTCTGGGAATTATAATAATTTTCTGTATAATATACTAGCCACAAGAGATAGGGGTTTGATCCTTGGGTGAGGAAGATCCCCTGGAGGAGGAAATGACAACCCACTCCAGTATTCTTGCTGGGATAATCCCATGGACAGAGGAGCCTGGCAGGGTATAATCCATGTGGTTGCAAAGAGTTGGATATGATTGAGCAACTGATCAAGCACGCATTGATAGTGATAAAATTTTTGCATCTTCATAAACAAAAAACATGTTTATAACAGCAAGTCTATACTCTCTATAGTATTGTGTGATTTCTAATAACTTTGATACCCATAATGAGCTTAGTAAATTACATTTGATGATGACATCATACCATCTTTGTGCCAATGATCAAAAACTGTGCAGAAATGTCAAAGCAGAGCCTAGATGACTGAGTTGACTGATTTGAAGGTTCCGTAGAGCTCCATTCTGTCTATATCAAGTGGGACTGCATTCTCATTAATAATTGTCATCCCCACTTTAGCACCATAAATAAATGTGTTTAAAATGGTTTCTATGTCCTCCATGGAAAATAGTAACTTGAAAATTCCCTGTTCATAGGTATATTTCCAAATATTAACAATCAAAGTAATAAATTATCTCTTTCATGGAATCCTAGTTTTTTCTTCCATTCATAGAAATGTAAGACACTGTTGCTGAGGCACCTCTATACATGCTGATCCAAATCTTTGGTTTGCTGTGCCAGCCTCCAGCAAGCAGACTACAGACTAAACAGCGTATTCAGCTTCTTTGGGGTTCCAGAGATCTGACAATTTGTTCATTTGTTTTTGTTTGTTGTTGTTTTGCTTTACAGTTCCTCACATTGTTGTTGTTATCTGTTTAGAGTATTGTTCAGATGCCCTAGCTCCGCATCTTCTGTGAGTTGATATGCTAGCTTCCCTTGGTCATCTGGGTTCATCTATTTCCCAGCATTCCAATCCAGACACATAGAGATTTCTTGACAACCAGGCCAGTCTGCTGCATTCCATAGGAGACATTTCATTCTGAATTACTCAGTCTGCGAAACCTTAAATGACACTGGAAACATGATTCTATAAGCCTTTCTATTTCAATTGGATGCATGTCCATTCATGAAGGCTGATCCTTCCCATTCAACTCAGTCACAAATTAACAGCCCTAAGTCTTCAAAGTCAGTGATGTCACTTGTGTCTATTGTATGCTAATATGAAACACCTTCCTTGGTCTGTGCTGTGTGTTTAACATGCTTTATATCGAGATCTGACTATTGACGATCCCCAGAATTCACCTCTCACTGTTCTCCTGCATTAGATTCTGACTATCTTCCCTTCCTTAAACAAAGGAAGCTCATTCTGCATTAAGGATTCTTGAAATTGCTGTTCCTAGAAATCTCTGCTCCACAACTTTCCCAGTTTGCACCTTCCTACCAGTTAAGTCTTAAATGAAATGCCAGGGGAGCCTTATCAGATTCCTCACTCAAAATTAGTATCCCCACTCCCATACACCCATCATATACAAATAAGGACATTTCTAGAGATGGTAGGGACTTCCCAAAGCAGGTAAGAATGACTAGCTGCTTAAGTTGGTAAACAGGCCATTAATTTGTAAAGTCAAAGCTCTGAATATTAATAAGCTTTTTCAGAGTTTCAGAAGTTGATATAAGGCTCGAGTCTTAAATTTCTAATAATATAGTCTTGAAATGCCTTCTTTAACGGAATAATAATCCATACTATATTCATGATAAGATCATTTACTTTCATTTTAAATCTTCATAGAACAGCTTTTTCAGCTTTTTGTATGAGAACATTCATGAGATGAATAAGTCTGAAACAGTTCGTGAAGGCACCCAGCACTGTGTCTGGAACATGGCAGATGCTTGATAATGCTTGCTGGCCAACTGTACAAGTAGCATCTTTCAAAATGACAGCTAAATTCTCTAACAGGCCCAGGGTTAGAGAAGTCACGATTGCAGTATGAATTAAGGGGTGCTAAAATGAGGGACAGACATAAAATCTCTCTCCCACACTGATCCTACCAACAGTATGTCATTTTAAAGTCATTCCTTTCCATTAGAGACCTCTTTTTGAAATGCAAGACTTCAGGAAATTGTAGCAAACCCCTGTTGTTTTGTTTACTCAGGTTCTCCTCTGCAGGAACCATCTCACCTTGACCCCAACTAACAAGGAAACTCCTGGAAGCCAAGTATTTATTACACTACATGATTTTGCCCTAACTAGGCCAATCAGAATTTTTCTTCCAGGAAGTTAAAATTCTAATCTAAGACATACAAAAACTGAGAATTTTGAATCTTCTTCAGATAACAGCGAAGTTCTATGTCTGCCCAATACAACAGCAACTATTCACAGCTGGCTCTTTAAAATCGAATTTCAATAAATTAAAATTAAAAACTCAGCTCCTCAGTTGCATTAGCCATATTTCAAGTATTTGATATTATAGAACATTTTTACCATCACAGAATGTTCTATTAAACAGAGGTGATTTAAAGCAAGGCTCAACAAACTACAGCCCCTAAGCCAGTGTTTTATTGATGAGATGAGTGTTGTTGTTGTTGTTGTTGTTTTAAATAGTTGGAAAGAAATGAAAGAAGAAAATTCTAGGATGTTAAAATTACTTGGCATTGAAATTTCAGAGTCCTCAAATAAATTTTTCTTGGAACACAGCCATGCTGATTCATTTACTTGTTATAGATAATGTTGATTATTTTCAGCAGATCATATGACCAGCAAAGTCTAAAATATTATCTGAACTTTCACAGAAAAAGTTTGCTAAGCCTTGCTCTAGAGAAAGTGGTAAGGTTTCCAAAGCTTTCTCAGATTTTGAAAAGTTATGAGGAGATCAGAAAACACTTATATTAGAGTATTAATGATATGTCAGGTAAGTGGAATGGCTTTTCACTTCTGTGTTGAAGGTTCAAAAAGGAAAAGGAACAATGCCAAGAGTGTTGATAATGGGTGAATTAAATGGGAAGAGTGCCTTCTTCCTCAGTAACAGGTATGAGAGAGTTGCATTTTACTATGCTTACCGTGGCATGCCCAGGTCCACGACTGTCATAAAGGAGAGGTGAAGAAATGAATGCCCTTGCATTTCTATAGTCTAAACAAAAGGCTCCAAGATGTCCTCTGCAAGAGAACTGATAAATTTCCTTTATGTAAGCACAGCATCTTCTCTGCCTCTGCACAGCTAGACACACAAGCCAGAGCGGACGGGCCTCAAACCAAGTGTAAACATCATCCAAGTGGAAATTATGTGACAGCAGCCTGGGTGAACTATGAACTCCTCCCAACACTAAAATGAGGCACACTTACTGTATGTGTTTCTTGAAAAGATTTCATCACAGAAGGGTAATTGACAAAAGTCAAGAAGTGACAAAGGTCATCCACACTGTAGGAGTTATACTTTCCTGGGACTCACCATAAATTGACAGAAAAGGGGAATCCCAGACAGAAGGATGTAATAGATCAAGACAGAATTCCTGAAATGGGTACAGAGATGGAAGTGTTTAAGGGCTCAGAAGAGAGACTGTGCTTCATGGAAATTCTGGGTCACTTGCTGCGACAAATAACTCTCAGCTCAAGACTCTCTTGTAGAAAACTCCAGAGAATCTTCCCTCTGTTAATAAGCTTGACAAATCATGTTTCATTTTCTCTGAGAGATGCCGGAACTTTGCCTCTAGTTCTATCTAGTACAATCACTGTGGAAAAGTGGGTGAGAGAACCAGCATGACATCAGAGGGCCTGAGTTTGAATCATGCCCCCATCACCTATTAGCTGCCTTGTTTTGCACAACTACAAAATGATATACACTTTAAAATGTGTTGATTAATAATTAATATTATTTCAAACAAAGGTGGTTACCACTGAGACAGGCAAGAACAGTAAAATGGATGCTGATTTGGAAGATACTGCTAATGGCTCAGCAAATGTCCATCCTGCCCCCACTTTCTTTGCAAATAGATTCTGAGCATGAACAGAGTCAGTATGTAATTCCAAGCAGTCGATCATGATCTGTTTAGACCAAATCTGACAACTGTGTCCTCACATTCCTAGCTTCCTCTCCATCTAGGGCTTATTGAATGCCCCATTTCTGGTCAATGAGACATTAGTAGAAAGTTCCCGGATATTAAGTAGGGTGGAGGTGGAGGTAGTTCTGGGAAAGCTTTGGTTTTCTCAGATGAAAGTAGACAAACAATAAAGTAAGAAATATGAAGACAAAGCCACAAAAATTAGAGTCATAGCCATAACAACCCTCAGCCACGGAACCAATGATCAATACTCTAGACTTCTTGTGTCGTGAGAAAAATGAGTCTCTGTTAGGCATTATTTTTCTGCCACGCATTCCTAACAATGAATTGGATACAATAAAGGTACCCAAGTTGTACTGATAAAAAGTTTTTAATTTCCCTAGAAATATGTTCATCATCAGTATGAAAATGGGAAAAGAAAGAAGCAAAAAATGTCAGCTAGAGTTTCCTTCCCTCACAATTCCTTCTAGAGAGTCTTTGAGCCCTGCTTCTATGTCGGTGGCGGTGGTGCTCAGTCGTGTCTGACTCTTTGTGGCCTCTGTAGCCTGTCAGGCTCCTCTGTCCATGAAGTTTTCCAGGCAAGAATACGGAGGTGGGTTGCCACCTCCTACTCCAGAGGATCTTCCTGACCCAGAGATTGAACCCACATCTCTTGTGTCTCCTGTTATCCTGTTAGAATCTATAATGTAGGGGCTGCCACCAGCGGTCACATTTTCCTCTGGTTGTGAACTGCCTAATCCTACAGGAAGACAAACACAAGGAGAATAAGAACATATTCTAGTGCTTACTATATGCCAGAGGCTGTTCTAAGAGTTTTACAGATCAGGGTCATACAAATGGGTTAATACAAATGATTACAAATGGGTCAATATCTGTAAAACTCTTAGAAGGGCCTCTGGCATATAGTAAGCACTGGAATATGTTCTTATTGTCTTTGTGTCTGTCTTCCTGTGGTATTAGATGGTTCCCAACCAGAGGAAAACGTGGCTGCTTGTGGCAGCCATGACTACCTCCCCATCACATTACAGATTCCAACAGGGTAACAGGAGACACAACAGGCGTGGGTTCAATCCCTGGGTCAGGAAGAACCCCTGGAGTAGGAAATGGCAACTCACTTCAGTATTCTTGCCTGGAGAATTCCATGGACAGAGGAGCCTGGCAGGCTACAGTCCATGGGGTCACAGAGTCAGACAGGGCTGAGTGACTAAGCATACACACATGCTAGTATCAATAACTATTACCAACCCTGTTTCACAAATGGAGAAACTGAAGCACAGAAGAGTTAAGTAATCTGCCTAAGGTCACATAGCTAAAATTGATGGAACCAGGATCCAAACTCAAGCAACAATGTGAATTTAAGCAGTATGTGCCATCACCTCTCCCTCTGAGATGGCAATACGCATAATGTTCAGCAAGATAAGGAGATGAAATTGATCTGATAAACTGATCCAGTGGAGACTTTTTTAAAACTCCCCATCTCACATTTTGCCAAGCCATTTATTTACCAGACTCTTTGAGGTATCCAGCTAATGAGGAAATAGGATAGTCAATTTAGAAATATAAACCATTTAAATGTCTACCAACTACAAGAAAAGAGGAGAAGGTGTTTAGCTTTTAAAACAAAGCTAAAGGGACCCATCTAAGCAAGAGAAACTCTCCAGAAGAAAGATATGAAGGTGGCAACCCCAAATTTAGAAGGTTGGGTAATATTTATCCCCACCTATGTTAGCCCTCTTGACTGTCAGGATGTGGTTCTTACTCTCCCATCCTCCCCCCTGCTCAAGGTACTGAGCTGAAATCTACCTATCATCAGTATTCTCAGCATCTAACTGGGTAACTACCCCTCTGTATCTTTAAGCGACAGTCTAAAAGGAAAACAAGCTAAAGGTTACCTGATTTGACACAAGTCTATTGGTGGGAGTAGGAACACCACACTAGTTTGGACTAAGTTGTCCTGTTTGGGATGGACAACTCAGTTGAACAAGGTAACTGTAAAATTATCTTTCATCTTGTACCTGAAGTAAATCATGTACAATTTCATTTTAAGAGAAAGGAGTGGTTTAAGTGACCAGTAAAAGCACCATTTATTTCAGTTGGCTCTTGGTAACAGTATTAACTTTCCTAATGGAACACAAATTGGTCTTTGTCACATACTCACTCATTTGAGATACAAATTATTGTGTTCTAGCAATGTGACAAGCATGGTGTAAAATATATATTAACAGAGCAAGCTGCTGCTGCTGCTAAGTCGCTTCAGTCGTGTCCAACTCTGTATGACCCCATAGACAGCAGCCCACCAGGCTCCCCCGTCCCTGGGATTCTCCAGGCAAGAACACTGGAGTGGGGTGCCATTGCCTTCTCCAACAGAGCAAGAGATGTGCCCATATCCCTGCTATTTGTTTCTAGAGGTTTTAGGAGTGGAAACTAAATTTTGTGCTGGTCCATTAATATGTCTCATACTTACTCATGAAATAGAACCTTGAATTATCTGATAAGCATGATGTGGCAAAGTACAGATAGGCAGCTTTTCTGAAGAAGGCCTATTTGAAAAGTACTTAGTATCAGTATTGAGAAATGAATGATGGCTGAGGATGTCAGAATGTCCAAGGCAGGGGTTCCAAAAAGGCAAGCCTGAATTAGAAAGCATTTGATAAGCGCCTGAAGATTTCACCCTAGTAACCCACTGTCTCTTACTCTAAAACACGTATTCCTTTCTTTGTTCCGTGACATTACGGACACTGTCTACTGCTATCAGGGACACGCATACACCCTCAACAAGGACTATCACCACCCACTCTAATGCCTTTTCCCCAAAACAGACTTAGGAAAGTAAAAACTGCTTTATCCACACAAATACACATAAATGTCAACCTGAAATTGCTTGTTTTGATGGGTGATCATTGTTCTAAAGTAATCTGTCTGCATTTATTTTATTGATCATCTTTAAGAAACACAGCAACCTACTGAATTTCAACTACTTTTTAAAGAACAGAAAGAGCTTCTGCTGTCTCAAAGCATAAGAAGCCTCTAGGGCTATTTTTCATGAAAGCCACTCGTGTCTGACTCTTTGCAACCCCATGGACTATACAGTCCATGGAATTCTCTAGGCCAGAATACTGGATTGGGTAGCCTTTCCCTTATCCAGGGATCCTCCCAACCCAGGGATCAAACCCAGGTCTCCCACATTCCAGGTGGATTTTTTACCAGCTGGGCCAAAAGGGAAGCCAGAGCTATTAAGAGGTGGAAATAAACTGCCTACTTAAAAAGAGAGTATGAGGAAAGGACAGAGAGATATCATCCAAATTTACATCAATAAGCTAGATAAATGCAGATTCCCGTCTCTCTTTTTTCACACCAAGAAAAGAGAAAGGAGTCTAGGACCATGAAGAGCATGACTACTGCTCCATTCTGGAAGAATGACACTGAATGCAATGTGAAGAGACCAGATAACAAGTCAGAATACAAGATTATCTGACTAGATAAAGGGATGTATGTGTATGTTTCCTTAATTGTGGCTCTGTGGCCATCACCCAGTTGAAAAGCCTGATGATCAGTCGAAGTCTCCAGCACTTATGAAAATGAAGGGGACGATTCATGAGAAAAACTCTAGGTGGTGACATGACACCTCTTTTCTACGTTTGCAACAATTGTCCCATTCAGGTTCTTACTGCCTTTAGCAGCACCACTTGCGAGAAACCCTAAATAGAGATGAAAGAAACCAAAACTGTCAGCTGCCATAGCAGCCCACAACAGATGAATATATTTCCAAATTAACTGAGTAAGAACATTTGGCTATGTCTGCCAGATTTATTTTATTGTATGATTTTCAGGCTAATAACGAAGACTGAGTTCTTAATTATAAGATTTGCATTCCTCCACTCTATTATGAAAGCTCATATAAAAGCTGTTTTTCCCTTCATTGAAATAAGGGTTTGAATACATGATAGAGAAAGGATGGGTTGGCAAATCAAAGGCCTAACTAGTATTCAGGACTAACAGTCCTTCTCAAGTTACCAAATGGTGTAACTAATAAAATTCAGCTCCCGGTTTCACAATTTTGGATGTTCCATTTCTTGTACTACAGGCAAGAAGAAAAGGTAGTTCACTTGTTCATATATGAAGAAATCCATGTTAACTCAGTATTATCTAAGATGTGTACTGTGAGTCATTTTACAAGATAGATTTTAGTTTTATGTGAAACTCTACATGTAAGTGATTTGGCAGATGTGAGGTGAACTACTGAGCACAGGGATATGGCCCTAAACTCCTGACAAAATGGGTGTAACAGGTTCAAGGCTAAAGAAGACCCAGAATGCTAACTTCAAAAGCTCATTAATGCCATGTCCTAAGCAATTGCATGAAATTTCCACTTCCCAGCACTGACTCACTGGAGGACAAAGCTCCAGCTTTAGACAATGCATGGAGTGGATCAGTCTTGGGAGACCAAAGCACAGGATCGACCATTGCCAGTATTTTAGAACAACACAAAGAAGACACACTTGTTGCTGGGAAGGCGGTTTCTTTGGGACAGAGAATTAGAGACAGACAAGAAGAGCACCAGACAAGAAGGTTCTTGAGGTACAAGAAACTCTTTAAAAAATTAGAAAAATTGCAGTCAGAGATAGAAAGGCAGTCTTTTGTCATCTGTCTAGATTAGCAGTTTTCAGTGGGCATTAGTTGTAAAGGGTCTTGACTTCAGATTTTAGCTACTGGTCAAAGTAAAAGGTTGAATAGAAAGCAAAAATTCACATCTTTTTAAAAGGCTGGAAAGGAAGAAGATAAAAATATCCATTCCAGTGGCCCTTGAACTTTAGCATGTATCAGAATCCCCCAGAGTGTTTGTTAAAAGTACAGATGCTGGGCTCACTCTGAATAGGAAGCCCAAGGTGAGATTTTGAGAGTGTACATGTTTAACAAGTTCCCAGCTGATCCTGATGCTGCGGATCTGGGGACCACATTCTGAGAACCACTGATCCACATCAGGGTTTCTCACCCTCAGCATGATTGACATTTGGGGCCAGATAATTCTTGTTGTGAGGAACTGTCCTGTGCAGTTTAGTATATTTAGCATCATCCCTTGTCTTTACCCACTCGATGCCAGTAGCAACTCACACAAATATGGCAACTAAAAATGTCTGCAGGCATTGTCAAATATTCCACAGAGGGGACTAATGCCCACTGAAAACTGCTAATCTAGACAGACGACAAAAGACTACCTTTCTATCTCTGAATAAGAGTTTTATCCCAGTCTTATTTTTCATTTTTTTCTGAAAATCTATTTGGTAACTGTAAATATTACTCATTTATTTAAAGGTCAGGTTTTTCACACTAAGAAAATAAGAGTTTTATTTCAGTTGTAACTTATCAAGCTACCGAGGACATAAAACATCATTTGTTTGTACTCATTCTATGATATATGGTCCTTCTTTAAATTTCAGATATGTGGGTTAGATTGAGATGTATTCCTCAAAGTGCTTTCAAATTCAAATATTTTACCCAACTCCCTGGAGGAATCACCATAGAATAGATTCTGGAGTCACCTTAAACTAGGAAAATAATGCTGAACACAAGTCTGACAAGAGAGAAAGAAATATACATGTAAAAAAATCCCAGAGAGAAATAATAATTATCAAAAACAAGGGAAATGCCCAGGGGAGAAGAGAAGCATACAGATTCTAACAGCAAATAATAAGCAATGGTTCATAAACAAACTCTCTATTTAAAAAGCAAATCAAGTGTGAATGTAAGTTTTTGGACAGAGACACTACTGAATAAAAACTCCAACACAACTGCCCTCAAGAAATACAGTGTATAAATATTTCTTCTTTTGAAGCTCTTCTTTGTTTCTTCTTTAGAGTTCATATAAATGTTAATTTAATAGTAAGTTTAACTTTAAAAAGATTGCTGGTAGAAAAAAAGGCACAAAAATTCATCGTTGAGCAGTTTATAGTCCAAGAGCAAGCAAGATTTTCTGTAGATCCCTCTCTTATTTCAAGCACAATTTTCTGGAATTTTCTTAGTAGAAGGAACTAATGAAGATTATCATTATGTTAGGGTCTTGGTGTAAAAGTTATGCTAAAGATAACAGTTAAGGTAGCGATTTCTTTCCTAGATCATGCGTCATTTTTGTTTGTTTGTTTGTTTTTGATCCCTCTTATTTCGTAGTTTGCTGTTCATGTGTGTGTGTGTGCGCATGCTCAGTCACGTCCAACTCTTCGTGAACCCATAGACTAGAGCCTGCCAGAATCCTGTCCATGGAATCTTCCAGGCATGAATACTAGAGTGGATTGCCATTTCCTACTCCAGGGGATCTTCCCGACCCAGGAACTGAACCCATGCCTCTTGAGTCTCCTGCACGGGCAGGTGATTCTTTCCCACCACACCACCTGGAAAGCCTGCAGTTTGCTGTATGTGGTATCATTTGTTCAGTCAGTATACTGTGAGTGAATGTGAGTCATGCATAGAAAACCCTGTAAGATGAGGCAGGAAACATCAGGCCAAGCTTTCAGTAGATGCCCTACAGCCCTGAGTATGCCTCTAAACTACAATTTGGTGATCGTTGAAGAGGAGAACTTGGGAGAGAGATTTAATTTTGCTTCCTGCTTATACAGATTGGCCACAAGGACCCAAACGAGTGGTTGAGTAGAAGAGTGAGCTCTGTGCAGAAGGGACTTGTCAGAACCTTGAGGAAAAATAAGCAGACAGTGGAACAACAAACCTAACAGGGACTTGGACATTGGACCGCCCCACTCCATCTCACAATCCAGTGATGTAGGATAGGAAGTAAAAAAGTTTTTCACTCAAAATAATGGTTATCAGTGTAGCAGATGGAAATAAGGGAGAGAGGGCAGAAAGAAGAGTCCTTTGTGTTACTATATACCTCTCAGACTACAAAAGACACTTTATATTTGCTGTGTCATTGAATTATTTTTAAATATGTCATTTTTTTAATCAAGAATCTTAAACAGGGTTTTCGTTTTTTTGTTTGTTTGTTTTGTTTTTTATCAGACATACCTGGATCTAAGTGTCTCCTAGGAGCCATCAGTTCACTATATAGTTTTTCCTGGGGAAAAAAGACTGTATTATCATCTACTTGCAACACTATTTATTGGATAAAAAGTGAATGTGGCAGCCATAGAAATGGCCTCCTAATTACATGTGCGTCACATCCATGTCCATTAGTTTAGAATACTGATGCAATGCTTTTAGGTCTTTAGGTGTATCCTATGGAATATTAGCACAAAGGGATGTTAGTAGATGTTAGGTTTTTTTTTAAAAAGTTCTATTTATAAATTTAGCTAAACACTGTTTTAAACAAATTTAAAGGTGTTCCTTTATTGCACATGTTTCCAGATCTTTAATATCTTAATGTGCTTTGTGACCCTTCAAGAGAGGTATATATGATATAAAAGTTTCCCAAATCATTTTATCATGCACTTCCATTTGCAAACAAAGCATCCTGGGAGAGTACACAGCAGCTGACCATAGTTTAGAAAACACTGAAGAATCCAGTTGGTAAATATAATATACATTTGTATATTATATTTCAAAGCCATTTTTAAAATTTTCAATCATCTAGCATCTTCAACTGCCATTTAATTTCCTTTAATTAATCTCTCTCAAGATACATTAAGCATATAGCAAACTTATTATTTTTTCAGGTTGCACTATTAACTTTAAAATTTTATAAGCTAGCATAGTGATTACTTGTTTTATTTTTTTAAAAATATTTTTAATTGAAGTATAGTCAATTTATAATACCATGTTAGTTCCAACTATATAGCAGAGATTTATATATATACACATTTTCACATTCTTTTCCCTTATAGGTTATTATGAAATATTGAGTATAGTTCTTTGTGCTATACAGTACAGTAGGTCCTTTTCGGTTAACTAGTTTATATATAATTGTGTGCATGCTAAGTCACTTCAGTTATGTCCAGCTCTTTGCAACCCTATGGACTGTAACCTGCCAGACCCCTCTGTCCAAGAGATTCTCTAAGCAAAAACGCTGGAGTGGGTTTGCTTAGAGAGTCAATTCCTAGGCAGGCTGATAAGAAGTCCAGGGTCCCTGAGGAGGAGAAAGGGGTCTGGGGGTCATAAGGAGGAGGAAAGGACAATAGGTTTTTTTGTTTGTTTGTCCTTTCTACTACATTCCTTAATCTTAGTCACATAAAACAGTTTTTTTTTTTTCCTTTAAGCCCAGAATTGATGATTACACAACAAAAACTCAGTTTAAACTCTGTACTAAGGATTATATAACAACAATGTATCCTGCTTGAGGACAATTTCTCCTTTCTGAAAACCTTCTGACTAACCCTGATATCTTAGAATGTATATTATGGGAGTGGGTCTGGTAAAATCTTTTTATTATTAAATTCTAAACCTGTTATCTTAAAACTTAAATTGTGGAAGTGGGTCTGGTAACATTTTTACAATCATGAGACAGTCTTTTGATTTATTGTAATAACCAATTTAAAAAGTATATAGCTTCCTTGCCAAAGACTAGTGAGGAGTGTACTCTCTGTCCCCCTTTTGATGTCTATGTCAGAAGCTTTCTCTGTCTCTTTTCCATTTTAATAAAAATCTGCTACTCAAAGGTTCTTAAGTGATCAAGCCCGGTCCGTGGTCCCAAAGCTAAATCTTCTTATTCAGAAATCAAAAATCCCAAATCCAACATCATTCACTGTAAGCTATCATTGCCATGCCCTCCTCCCAACTCAGGAATCAAACCCACATCTCTCTTGCATTGGCAACTGGATTCTTTACCACTAGTGCCACCCAGGAATCCCATATAATTGTGTATCCAGTGCTATTTTACTTTGGACTATGATAGTGCATGGAACACTGAGAAATGTTATCTCATATCCCTCTTCTTTTGTCCACATAGGGTTTCATCTCTGGCCTTATCCTTATACACTTGGGAGTAGAAAATTAGTGCTAAAGAAAGTGAAAATTTTGTCTGTGTAAGGTTTTCTGGATTGGACCCAGAGGTTTTTAACTGCTTTAGTCAATTACTTATTCCTTAAAGCCTGTGGTTTCACACCAAAATTGTTTAATTGAGTTGAAAAAGGTTATTTACAGTATTTTCCACATAACTGACTTTTTTTCAGCCAACTGATTTGCATACAGTACAACATTGCTAATTTATGTTAAT
This sequence comes from Capra hircus, assembly GCF_001704415.2. Lineage (NCBI taxonomy): Eukaryota > Metazoa > Chordata > Mammalia > Artiodactyla > Bovidae > Capra > Capra hircus. The sequence continues at coordinate 47,640,023 of NC_030811.1, forward strand.
GACTGAGAGGACAGTGGAGATTACACATTTAAGAATTAGCTAATACAGTAAGGGAAAGCATGAAATTAAAAGCAATTAGAGACATCTCATCACAAAAGGGACTTGATTAGTCCATTCTTATTATTTATGGTAGTGATTTATAACACGTCATCATTTACTTTGTAATGAAACCTTTGTGATGTGACATTTACTCTCATCCTACAAGAAAGATGAACACAGCTGCCAGAGAGCTGGTAAAGTTTGTCAGCTTTCCTGGCAGACCCATTCACTCACTCAGCAATCACTGTTCTATGCCCCTGCCCTGTGCAAAGCACATTTAAGCATAATTTTAATGGCTTTTTCCTACTGTTATCAGATTCATAGACTTTCACTGGAACCCAGAAAGCATTGAAAATACAAAGAATAGAACAAAAAAGAGCACCAATAATCTCATCACCTAGAGATGACCACTGCTAACATTTGCCATGTTTACTTCTGATATATCCTGTGCATATGTATACATGAAGAAAATGTGAACTATGTAAATGCTTTTGCATAATTAAGATCATAGATTATTTTCAATTTTGTGTTCTGGATTTTCACTTAGCTGCTGATGAGGACACACCAAATTATATACATAACTTTATTATTGCTGCATATTAAAGTGTATCTTAAAGCCATCATTTATGTCAGCCTAGTTAATACTTAGAAAGCAACAATTGTTTCATTGCAATTATTTGAATATAAAGTAATTAACTTCCAATTTAAATAAATAAATTTATATTAAAAAAAAGAATAAATTAAAATAGTTCCAAGAGTCCAAACTGGTTTTGCATCATGAGAATATGACATTTGTACATTTTTCTGAATAGCTGAAAATAACTCAGTATGGAAGACTAGACAAATTCAATTCAAAGTTGTTATTACTCACAATGGCTACCAAAGTGTTACCTTCATGGCATAAGCAGTAGCAACTTCAGGGAAAAGGGAACAAGCACTAATTCAATCTATACTTAGCCTTCTAATGAAATTAAGCTTCCTCAGTCATCACATTGCATTATAATTTCTGTAGTCAATTTCAGCCCACTTCAGTTTTGGAGAACTTCCATTAGAGGTTTCAGAAAAAAAATTCTTATTTGCACTGTTACTATTTCCATTTCGCAGGTGAATTAATTGTAGCACTAAATGGGTAGGTGATTCTTAGAGGACTACATAGGAATTGAATTTCTTAACATTCTTAAGGGTTTTTCTTTTTTTTCTTTCATCCTCAATCTCCAACACACTCTCTCAAAGACTAAAGTTGCGCCTGAAGGAAACAGATGTGGTGCAGTCATTCTCAGTTGAAACTATGGCCACCACATGAGAATAATTGGCTTTAATTAATGTGTGTAGCAGCTTTAAGCTGACTATGCATTTGCACAACTCTCCTAAAAGCTTCCTAACAGCATCCTCTGAAGTGTGCCTAACAATCTCTGAGAAAGTCCCTTAGAAGCTCTTCAATAGTCTTGATAAAAATATTTTGCCCAGTGCTATTAAAGCACATTAACGTTTAGTAGTTTTGGAATTCACAAGTCCTGTCTCTTCTTTACTCAGTTCTAGAAGACATCTAATACTGCTCACAGTAGGTTCTCAATAAATATTCACAATCACATATTCTTAGTGAAAATTTAAATGGCTACTTAGTTCTTTTATCTCCAGAAATGATGATTTGTAGTCTTTTCATTGGTATTCCCTAGAAAACTGCTAGAGCTTGTAATTTCCATTGTAAATCTGAGGCATTCAGAGTTAATAAAAGAGAAGCAAGAAGTCCTTTGTTCTGTTTCTTCCAGTTCATAAATTAATCTCTTTGGTGTATGTTCATATATTGAGGCAAGGTAAATTCTTTTGTGATGCCCAGAAAATAACAGGAGATAATGCAGAGTTCTTTTCCAGGAAAAGAAAATTCACCCTTAATGGTCCTGCTCTGTGCCTGCCCTGAGCTGGCAACATTATACACACTATTTCATGTGAACCTTGCAATTACTTTATAGCAAAGAAGAGGCTTGGAGCATTAAATCCAGGATCCAATACGATCCTACATCTGACTTCAGACTTCTGTTGTTTCTACCTTAACTTGAACTATCTAACAACTATTGCATTATCCAAGGGCTTCCCTTATGGCTCAGCTGGTGAAGAATCTGCCTGCAATGCTGGAGACCTAGGTTCAATAATCCAATAGATCTGCAATGACACATTGTATGCCAAGTGGCCACAAGGTCCAAGGAGCTGGACATGAAGGGGACCCAGAGGGTTCTCTGCTCCAGTATGTTCTAGAACTCATATCACTTTACAAGAATTCAAAGTTCAGATAAAGTCTGGAGCTGTTCTCCTTTATTTGTTAATATACCAGATAATGTGCTAAACATGTGGGATTCTTTAGTAAAACCTTAGGAAAAAAGAATTTTGATGTCTTCCAAAAGAAATCCATCCTGGGCCAACAGTGCCTCACAGAAAATCTTGACTCCAACAAAGAATCATCTGGGCCCAGGAATAGAAAACCACAAACTCCAAAATACTCCAATGCCAATTCTATCTATAACGGCAACTCTAGGGCAGCAGGATTCCTGAAATCATTATTCACTGAACAAATGTGTTTCAAACATTTGCTTTTTGCATTATACAACTGTACTTTCTCAGGATACATCAGTGGAAAAAGCAGGCAATTCTAGCCCCCAGGGAGCTTACTTTCTGGCAGACAGAGACAAGAAACAACAGATAAAATAAATAAGCAACATCTTTGTAAAATAAATAAGCAAATATATCAGAAAGTGACTAAGACCATAGAAAAATATCCAGTATTGCAGGGAGACTTGGGAACGTGCAGATGGTGAAAGTGAAAGTCGCTCAGTCGTGTCTGACTCTCTACTACTCCCATGGACTGTAGCCCACCAGGCTTCTTGTCCATGAGATTCTCCAGGCAAGAATACTGGAGTGGGTTGCTGTTCCCTTCTCCAGGGAATCTTCCTGATCCAGGGATGAACCCTAGTCTCCTGCATTACAGACAGATACTTTACCATTTCAGCCACCAGGTAGATGGTATAAGTTGTAATTTTAAATTGAACAGTCAGATTAGACCCCATGGAGAAGCTGACATTTGAGAAAAGGCTTAAATGAAGTTAAGTGATTAGCTATACGCACATCTGGGAAAGATGGTTTCTGAGAGAGGTACAAAAATCCTAGGGCAGAAGCATGCTTGACAAGTTTGAATAAGCAAGAAGGGATATGTTGCCCGAGTGAAGTGGACATGAGGCAGAATAACAGGATGGAGGGGGAGAGAGGGTTGGGCTCTGACAATGAAGGGCTCTGTACTACAGCAAAATGACTGGATTTTATCCTAAATGGGATCTGCTGCTAGAGTTTGAGCAGAAAAGTGACAAGACAAACACAGTTAAATGTTTCACTCAGGGTGTTATGTTTTGAGTAAACAATACAGTGGTGGGAGATGGGCAGAGGGATATGGACAGAAGCAGGAAGCCCATGTGACAAGGCTGTTAAGAAAGATGGGAAGTGATGGTGCCTTGGACAAGTGGGAGCAGTCAAGGTGGTGAGAAATGGCCAAATTCTGGTGAAATATCTGGAGATACTTTGCAGAAAGAACTAACAGTATTTTCTGCTAAACTGAATGTGGGATACGAAGAGAAAGAAGAGTGAAAGATGATTTCTCCGGTCTGTGCATGAGCAGAAGGAAAGATGGATTTACTATCACCTATAATGAGAACAGGGTTTAAGAGGTGGATCAGAAATTCAGTTGAACCTGGGACATTGAATCTGAAATATTTGTTAGATATCTGGGCAGAAAATAATCAAAAATATCACTTTGAAGGTAGTAAGAGATACCCAATTGAATGATGTAAGTTTAGGAGTTATTTTTTTATTTGTTCATTTAAGCCACAAGGTTGTATGTGATCACAGATAGAACAACCAAGGACTCTGTCCTGAGTGTGCCAATATTAAGAGGTCTAGGAGATGAGAAAGAAAAAGCAAAGGCATCAGAGAAGGAGCAGCCAGGGATGCAGAAAGGAAACAGAAGACATGGTGTCCTGGAAACCAGGGGAAGAAAGTCTATTAAAGAGAAGAGAGATCAGTGTGTCCACTGCTACGGAACTAAAAGGAGCACTGAAGTGACCACTGTATTTAGCAATAAGCAAGACATCTAAAATGAGTTTAGACAACTCGGCTTCAAAGAGTTTTGTTGAAAAGAAAGTGGGCAACAAGAGCTGGAGAAAGTGGAAGTCAAAGAAGAGTTACTTTCTTATTTCTCTTTGGTTTTCTTTTGTTTTTAGTAGAATAAAAATGTTTGAATGCTGACATGACTGAAGGGACTTAGCAGTAAAGATTAAGTAGACTAGTAAAAATATAATAAATAAGTAACACAATGATACCAGAGAGAAAGGGGAGAATTTCTGGAGAAATGTCCTTGAGTACGTGAGAGAAGATAGGACCTGGGGGCTGAGATTGGCATACAGACACACAACTATGGTTACAGGTAAGACTGCAGAGTATAGGGATGGCAGACCCTGGAAGGGTCTTACTTTTTGAAAATAAAATGTCATGAGAATTTTGGGAAATCCTTTCCAATGTCCCAGTTTTCTCTGATAATGAAGGTAGGGATGAAAGTGTTGAACCTGAGAAATAAAAGAGTAAACGAGCTATCAAGTAGAGTAGAAGAATGAATGGATTAGTGGAGTTTGGAATGATTGCTGGTGGGCATTCAGAGTCCAAATGAGGTTAAAGATCATGATTTAAGGAGACTAGGCAGTCTCAGTGTGTATTTTTCTTATGCCATATGGGTGCTGGTCTAGAGAAATTAGAATTGTATTTAACCAGAGAGTTGGTTTGGAGAAGTGAGTATAATGAAAGGAATGGGACAAAAGAAAGATTATAGCCACTGAGCATGGACATTATGCTGGACATGGGATGTGAAAGTGATTGGTCACTGGTTGGTTAATCCCTCCTATTTGACACATTCTGAGAAGTAGACTCGAGGTGGCATGTGTTACATTCCTGAGTAGTTACTGGTGACCTTGTACATTCAGGCCCCTGGACCGAAACAGTGAAGGCCTAGAAAGAGTCAGGGCAAGTCTCTACTTATTCATTGTGTGACTTTGCTCGCATCTATCTCTGTGCATCTTTTTCTCCTCACATCCTTAATTTAGAGATAATACCTTCCTCATTGGAGAAGGTAATGGCAACTTATTCCAGTATTCTTAAGCCATGGAAAATTTTGGACAGAGGAGCCTGGCAGGCTACAGTCCATGGGGTCACGAAGAGTCAGACATGACTGAGCAACTGACAGACAGACAGACAGACACTCGTGCACACGCACACATCTTCCTCATGTGTTTCCGAAAACTTACTGAAAACATGGGTGAAAATTTCAAAATCTTTGAGTGAAAGCACAAGCATTATGATAAATTAACTTAAAAATAAAAATTTTAATGCTTTTATATTTGAATCCTTTGCAGAAGTATGTTCTCCATATGGTTTATACAAAAATATATCTATCCTTATTACTTGTGTAAATAAATCTTATATTGACATTAATTGTTTCAACTCCCTTTCTTTTAAATTTCCTTAACTTTTGCTAGTTTAACATCTGATGTTGAGATGTCAAGAACTGAGTGCAGAATTTAGAACAGAGATTCTAGTTTCCTGGTATTTATTACATTTAAAAACAACAACAACAAAAAGGCAGCTACTATGTAACAGACAGTAAACATTTAATATTCAATTTAATCTTTAAAGCAATGTCATGGGCTTGCTATGATTATCAGCCTCATTTTACAATGAGAAAACTGAGCTCAGAGAGATGATGGAATTTGTGTGGAAATACATAGATTGTGACAGGTGAGCCCAGATTTGAAAACTGTCATACATGATTTCAAATTACATACCCTTGCATACTATTTTATTTCAGTAAAACTCCAAATGTAGAAAATGGATTAAAGCCAATGTGGTTCCACTTTAGAAACGACAATCCAAAAGTGGAGAAACTAAGAATTATGGAGAATCTATGCTACACTACTCAGGGAAGCTTAAATTGGTTAGTTTCCACATAGAATGAACTGACAGCCTCTTTCCCCCACTCCTAACTCCCATTCTACCATCTATGAATCCATGTCCCCACAACGGAGGAAGAGGATCACTTACAGATGGGAAAAAATTAAGTACTTCTAAAAATAAATTCAAAAAGGCTCTCACAGCCTGTAGTATGGGACACAATAGGATTATTTGGTGGGAGGGCCACACTCAGGGAAGGAAACCAGATTTTCGTAAGAGTCTGTATTCTTGTCAGTGCTTAGCACTCAGTGCTTAAAAAAGGTCTGCTCAATGACCAGAGGGATGGGTTGTATTGGTGAAAAAATAAGTAGAAACATGGATTCAACCTGTATAAGTGATTTGGAATGCTTTCATAAACTGAATTCCACTTTGATTTGTTTTCATTGTTTCTAAAAGATGTTTTAGGTCCTTAAATTTAAGGGTTCTGTGTCAGAGACAAATAAATAAGGACAAAATAATGTCACACTCAGGGCCAGCAAGTTTCCCAAACAGCATAATCAAACAGTGAAGTGTTAGTTGCTAAAAAGCTGGCTGAATGAAGCCAGATTGGTGAGAGGGTAGCTAACCAAATATAGTATTTCACAGTACTTTACAGGTATTTTAATAGTGTGTCTATTTCTTGAAAAACAAAACTCCTATCCTGAAGCAACAAACTTCCCCCAGTGGAAGAATTCATATAGTTTTCCTATGCTGGCCAATTCCTAAACAATGTGCCCTAGAAATAATAGCATTATAGCTTCATAGCAAAGTGCACTGAGAGTAGATTCTATTTGAATGAAGCAAAAAATCTGACATAAAATGAAACCTGTTCATTCAAGCTATTTGAATGCCTTTTACAGGGGTGTTAAGAGAAAAATTAGGAGAGTTTTGTACTGCTAGGCCGTTTGCTTAATAAAACCAGGATTTCCTTAGGAAAAGTAGTATATAAAATCATGATGGTACTATAGGCCCTTGTCCATGCCAAATATGTTTTCTGTTAGAGTTACTTTAGAGCAAATTATCCCATAATTCTCTGCAAGAAGGAACGGATGAGGCAAATGGCTGTTTAAAGTATGTTATTGCCCCAACACATAGCCATTATCTACCATCCCACAGGCTAGATACAGTGCCCACCTCTCCTGAAATTCCGCATGGACCAACCATGTCAGTCAACTGATACTGTAATGCTCACATCGACCTAACAGATCATTTTACCCAGTCAGCCTGGGAAGAGAGAACCTTACTTTCAACCCAACCACATTAATTATAATTATCAAGTCTTGAGATAATTTATTCCATTTGGGAATAAATGCTCTTGGTTCAAAAAGTCATCTCCTCATTCTTATTGGCTGCAAAGGTGCTTCTCTCTGGAAGCTGTACTCCAAGCAGAGAAGTGTTTTTTCAGCACATCCTTGAATTGAATCAGCACATCAGTGCAGGCAGCCCAGGGAGCCATGAGGTACCACTTTGCTGTCCTCATCACATTCTCCCCCAAATACCTCCCTAGTGAGGCTTGGGATAAAAGCTTTGCAGTCAGCGTACAGCACAAATGGAATCCCTGTCATTAGAGAGAAGGATGTTCACATTTCTAACCAGTTCCGTATCCGATGGTCCATTCTGTGTGGGATGTCTGTTGTCTTGAAGGAAACTGGTATTAATTTAGGAATACCAAAGGCAGATTTCTGGATCTGGTGGCAAATTGGCAAATCTCAATTTACACTGTTACTGGCCACAAAATTGGGCTTCCCTGGTAGCTCAGCTGGTAAAGAATCTGCCTGAAATGCAGGAGACCCTGGTTCAATTCCTGGGTTGGGGAGACCCTCTGGAGAAGGGATTGGCTACCCACTCCAGTATTCTTGGGATTCCTTGGTGGCTCAGCTGGTAAAGAATCCACCTGCATTGGCTCACATGTTCTGGCAAAACATTCCTGGGGCTTATGTGTTCCCTTTGTAAGATATATGTTTCTTTCCATATAACAACACAAGTGCATGGTTTGCTGTTAGGATCTGCAGCCAAGTGTGCAGTTGAGTCCAGTAGGATATATGAGGTCTGCAAATGCAACAAAACTCCAGCCTCCTCTCATTATTCCACTCACTCATGAATTGGAAGTTTCCTGTGGTGCCTTGCTGATTGTTGTAATACTGTTTATTTTTTAAGAATGCATAGTGCTGTTGTTTTTTACCTAGTGAAAAGATTATATAATCTTATATAACTGTAAAGAGATTTCAGTTCAGTTCAGTCGCTCAGTCATGTGTGAACTCTTTGTGACCCTGTGGACTACAGCACGCCAGGCTTCCCTGTCCATCACCAACTCCTGAAGTTTACTGAAACTCATGTCCATTGAGTCGGTGATGCCATCCAACCATCTCATCCTCTATTGTCCCCTTCTCCTCCAGCCTTCAATCTTTCCCAGCATCAGAGTCTTTTCAAATGAGTCAGCTCTTCACATCAGGTGGCCAAAGTATTGGAGTTTCAGCTTCAACGTCAGTCCTTTCAGTGAATATTTAGGACTGATTTCTTTTAGGATGGACTGGGTTGGGTCTCCTTGCAGTCCAAAAGACTCTCAAGAGTATTCTCCAACACCACAGTTCAAAAGCATCAATTCTTCGGTTCTCAGCTTTCTCTATAGTCCAATTCTCACATCCATACATGACCACTAGAAAAACCATAGCCTTGACTAGATGGACCTTTGCTGACAAAGTAATGTCTCTGCTTTTGAATATGCTGTCTAGGTTGATCATAACTTTCCTTCCAAAGAGCAAGCGTTTTTTAATTTCATGACTACAATCACCATCTGCAGTGATTTTGGAGCCCCCCAGAAATAAAGTCTGCCACTGTTTCCACTGTTTTTCCATCTATTTGCCATGAAGTGATGGGACTGGATGCCAAGATCTTTGTTTTCTGAATGTTGAGCTTTAAGCCAACTTTTTCCCTCTCCTCTTTCACTTTCAGCAAGAGGTTCTTTAGTTCTTCTTCACTTTCTGCCATAAGGGTGGTATCATCTGCATAGCTGAGATTATTGATATTTCCCCTGGCAATCTTAATTCCAGCTCTGCTTCATCCAGCCCAGTGTTTCTCATGATGTACTCTGCATATAAGTTAAATAAGCAGGGTGACAGTATAGAGCCTTGATGTACTCCTTTTCCTATTTGGAACCAGTCTGTTGTTCCATGTCCTGTTCAAACTGTTGCTTTCTGACCTGTATACAGATTTCTCAAGAGGCAGGTCAGGTGGTCTGGTATTCCCAAAAGACTTAAAAATTTTAAATAATAATTAATTTAAATAATTTAAAGAGAGTTAAATAACTTAAAAGACTTTTCTTCATGGCCAAAAGGTAGTTCACACAAAAGACAGAAACATTCTACAAAGACTGTAAAAGGTCAAAGAAAAAACAAAAGACCAACACCCAGTATTTCCGAAAGCTTTGGTGACTTCTAGTATGAATACCTATAGGGTAAGAGGTAGAGAGAAAAATACTAAAAGTAGAGTAAGGCATATGAAGAAGAAAAAGAATAGTCAAGGATGTCAATTTTGGGATGAAATCCAGTTCTTCAATCCTTAAACTCAAAGAAAAGAAAGAAAAACACTTTATATCACTCTGAAATGACTGAGTCAGCCAACAAGGATGTGGCGCTCATGGACCCAGAATAAAATCAAATTATCTTCAGAGAAGATTGGATTATGGCAAAGAAATCTTCTGAGGAAAATGATTAGCTGGTATAGGATAGTGATTGTCTAGAACAAAAGAAAAACTTGCCTGACTTCTCAAAATAAAAAAGCCAGTAAGAACACAATGGATGTACAGCTAGCAAATGGGTATCTACAAACCTGCATGCCCAATTATTTCAGTGGTATTTTGTGGCTTTCTTGTAACCCACTTTTCTGAAGGCAGCAAACATAGGGCCAGGCATTTTACAGATAGATGATAGTGGCTTTCCATGTTTCTCAAATTGGCTCAAAGCCCATACTGCGTAAATTGCTAAAAGTCCGTATGTAATTCTGAACCTCTTGCAGGCCCTGAGACTCCGTGTGCTGGTAATAATTACATAGACTGGATAATTAACTTCTGACATAAAAAGGAATGAAGGTGAGAGAAGAAAATGCAGACCTTATCAAATTTTACTTACAGCAAGGCACAAATTGACAAAAACCCCAAGGCATTCATTTGGAAAAAAAGCACTACCGTCTTTCTCTCCAATGTTTCCCTGTAAGAAAAGGAAGAAATTTCTCCCTGTTTATACTGTTATTCTTTTCAAATATTTCCCAATGTTACAAAATTACCCATTTAAATTTCTGTTTGAACAGTCTTGCCTTAGCAATCCTAAGATTTTTTAGAGAAGACATAGGCCCAGGGCACATGTGAGCATGGAGTGTTTACACTTCCTCTGGAACAGAAGGTTGGCCTCTGCCTGCTGTTAAGCAGAAAAGCTGAAATGGAACCTTCTGCAGAATATACAGTGTTGAAGAGCTGTCACTTCCATGGGAAAACAAACAAACAAACAAAACTGAAAAGCCTGAGGAAAGAGCAAAAAAGTTTGCCATCTGTCCAGGACTCTGAGTGGGAATCAAAGTAAACTCATGAGACATCAAACCCCAGAAATGCAGAGCCTCAATCTACACTAATCAGAAGGTAAGGTATCTTGACAAGAAATTAAGATACAGATCTCTTCACAACCACTGAAAGTTGTTAAGACTCCAGAAGAAGCATCCCCATAAGCACTCTAGGAATATTTTCACAACCAGGATCTCAAGGGACTCCTATGGGGAAAAGTAGCTGAGCTGAAGAGAAACTCAGGGCAAAATTTTAAATCTCCTAAAGAAAGGTAATTCCATGAGGGACAAAACAGATTCCTCTGACAGGTGAAGTTGGCCCCTGAGAGCTGAAAAATACTATAAAATGAACTATTTAGAATTATTAAGAAACTAAAACAATAAATAAAATGAAAAAAGCTCCAGCTGAACTTTTTTTTTTTAATTTAAATTTTATTTTTTACTTTACAATATTGTATTGGTTTCGCCATACATTGACATGAATCCACCACAGGTGTACATGAGTTCCCAACCCTGAATCCCCCTCCCACCACCCTCCCCATATCATCTCTCTGGGTCATCCCAGTGCACCAGCCCCAAGCATCCTATATCCTGTATGGAACCTAGACTAGCGATTCGTTTCGTACATGATAGTATACATATTTCAATGCCATTCTCCCAAATCATCCCACCCTCTCCCTCTTCCACAGAGTCCAAAAGTCTGTTCTGTACATCTGTGTCTCTTTTGCTGTCTCGCATAGAGGGTTATCATTACCATCTTTCTAAATTTCATATATATGTGTTAGTATACTGTATTGGTGTTTTTCTTTCTGGCTTACTTCACTCTGTATAATCGGCTCCAGTTTCATCCACCTCATTAGAACTGATTCAAATGTATTCTTTTTAATGGCTGAGTAATACTCCATAGTGTATATGTACCACAACTTTCTTATCCATTCGTCTGCTAATGGACTTCTAGGTTGCTTCTAAATAGAACTTCTGTGAACATAAAAATTGTTATAATTTAAAATTCAATAGATGACAATAATCTTCACAGCAGATGAGGAAATATATATATTTTCATAAGTGAAAATAACAACCAAGTATGAAACAGAATGGGATAAGTAATTCCATATGGAATAGCATTGAAAAAGATAAAATGCTGTGGATAAATTAAGAAATGCACAAGACCAGTATGAAGAAAGTCTTAAAATGCTACAAAAAGACACAAGACAGGACCAAATGGAAAGATACACCACGTTCTTGAGAAGGAAGACTCAATATCATAATCTTAATTCTCTTTGAAGAAACGTATAAATTTAACAATCCTTAAAAAAATTTTTTCTTAACTAGATGAGTAGATCTTTGAGTTCATATAGAAAAATAATCAAATAGAACCATCAGGAAAAAACTGGAATAAAAGATCAAAGGAGGGGTTACTATTATCAGATATTAAGACATTATATTATATACAAATAATCTAATCAGTGTTGTAGTGAGACATGAATAGACACATTGGTGTAGAAAAGGAAATCCAGAATTAACCCAAATATCTATGATTCAGTTATGATAAAGATGGAGTGAGTCTCATGCCAGTGGCGAAAATAGATTAATCAAGAAAGTGTTGGGACAATCTGGTAACCATTTGAAAAAATAAATGTAATTCCTACCTACACAAGGGTAATTTACACATGGAACAAAGGTTTAAATATTTTTAAAATGAAGTGATAAAAGTAGCAAGAGGAAACATGGAAGAATTACATTGTAAGGTCACTTTCTGTATGACTCAAAATCCAAAATCTACATGAGATAAGGTAGATTTTCATGTAGATTCTGGATATAGACACAGATAAACTGAACTACTCAAAAAAATCTTTTCTAATATTTTTGGTAATAAAAATGATAAGCAAAGTCAAAAGACAACTGAAAAAAAAGAAAAAGCATTTTCAAATCAGGGAGAAAATGTCCCTAATACATACATGATTCTTTGCAATTGATAAGGAAATGAACAATTGAATATAAAAATGACCAAAAGATATGAACCAGAATGTACACATTAAAAACAAATGGTTCTCAAATATATAAAAAGATGTTCAGTTCACTTAATACAAAATTAGGATGGATATACACTTAGAAAACTTTTTATTTATCAGATTGGCAAAGTTTCAAAAGTTTGATCACATCTCAGTAAGACAATGACGAAATAGGGACTCCATGCATTTTGTGAGTGAAGTAAATTGTTACAACACTTAATGAGGACAATACAATATCTATCAAATTACAAATAAACATACCCTTTGACTTGACCAGTTGATTGACACACATTTGAAGTAACTCATGTCAAAGCTACGTGTAATAGGAAAAGTGAGGAAACAATCCAAATATCTACCAATAAGGGCTGGTTAAATAAACTATGTTCCAGGTATATAATGCAATACTGAGTAGTAGAAAAAAATAAATGAGGTCTTTCTGTGTACCACTGTAGAAACATCTCCAAGCTATACTGTTATGGTAAAAACATGAAGATACAGAACATCGAATAAATATGCTAATTCTGGTGTGTTAAGGAGAAAAGGAGATGAAAGCCTAGTGAAATATCCATGTTATATTTAAATATACATACAGAAACTCTGGAAGTAGACAAATTTACCAAAAATAATGGTTACTTTTGAGAGGATTTGTTATCGAAAATGGAAGAAAGACTTTTCACAATATTCTTTTTAATACTTTGTGGGTTGTGAACAATGTGAATATATTACTATACTCAAAAAAACTAAATTTAAAAATGTATCACAAATGTTTAAATTCAATGATAATAATAAAAATTAAAATGCAAACAGTAACACACTACCTATACCAATAAAATTAGGAATTACTTTTAATAACAAATCCCCGGTTTGGCAATAGTCTAATAGACAAGAGCAAGCTTATATATATAATAGCAATCATACAAACTAATACACTCTTTCTTGGAGCAATTTTGTCAGGACTTTAAATATGTCTGAGTCATCAATAAAATTTCTGAAATTGTATACTAAGAAAAAAGACATATACATGTAGATAAAGATTTACTTACAAGAACATGGGGGGGGATGGAAATTGAGGAGAGTAGGATCCAAATAATGCTTCATTTTTATCTATATTTTATTGAAAGTGAAAGAAACATGAATTAAATACAGTAACATGGAAACACATGTTAAATCCAGGTAATAGATATCTGGGTATTTGTTATGTAATTCTCCCTACTTTCCTGTATGGTTTTGGGTTTGTTTGGTTTTTTTTTTTTTATGTTACACAAAATTACCACTGTAAGTGAACAATACTACTTACTATGTATAATAAGAAATTTTGCTCCCAGATGACAAGAATTATGACATGTGAATATTTACACATTATTTAATATTGTGCAAATATCTCTAAAATATAAAAAATAATACTTAACACATTGAAGTATTGACTTTAAGCAAAGAGAAACTAAATAACTTGAAATTTATGTAGAAAATTAGAGGTGATCCAACACTATAGATCCCAAACACCAGTGAACATCACCAAGAGTTTCTCTGAATTCCCAGGTCCAATATGTGATCCATAAAATCTCTTTCTCTAGAAAGATGGCTATGCAATAAATTTAAACTCAATCCAAAGTCTGAGGCTCACTGGTAGAAGGCATAAATCATGTTTCCTGAAGCATGGAATAGCAAGCAACCTGTCTGCAGAGCTTCAGAACACTATAGATTCCTCAATGCTACCCAAGATTCTTTTACTCAATCCCTCTTATGCTGGTGCCCTGGGAATCTGCATTTTAGCAAGCACTGTGGGTTATTCTGATACAAAGTTTTAAAAACACTGGTAAAGGTCATTGATTTTTTTTTTTCTTTGTCACTTAGAAAGAACTCTGCTCAAGATACCGCTGGAGGGATGAAGGCTAAGTAGAAGGCAAGAGCTTATTAAGTGCCCAAAAGTGTTTCCAAAGGAGGTTATAAAATCTATTGTTCTGGAAACACTGGAAAATGCAGACTTGCTTGGCAGCAGAAGGCTAAACTAATGACTTCTGGAAAGCTTTCATAGTCCTATAAGATTTTAGATAAATTAAATGCCCAAAGGTAAAGGAGAATAAGAAATTGAATAGATTCTTGGATGTTAAGTTGATAATGCAATAATCAGCTAGCCAGGGAAATTTTGGTGTTCCTTTGAAGTATCACAATGAGTTTCCAAACACTTTAGTACTGAAGGAATAAGTGAGACCAAATGTGGTACCTTAAACTTTACTGACCACCCCCTCCCCACACCAAGGGATAGTAGGTGAGCAGAATACATGCTTTGCTTTATTTTAGCCACACAACTGACGGTGGCCTGAACCGATTTTGCCACTGTCATCTTGTCTTCCCCTAAGCATTGCCTCTAGCTCCAAACAAACAGGGAATACACAGGCAGATCACACACACACACACACACACACACACACTCACACACACACACACACACACACACACTCAGAGCTTTCTTATGAACACGATTTCTAACCAAGTAAATCTAAATGGCTGCAATTGAGAGAAGGAAGATGTTACTTTTCATTAAGCTCAGAGTCAAACTGTTTGCAGCCCTGCTGTGAATGTGTAAAATTCAAGTCCCCTTCAAACCTCACAGCATCTTACATGTGCATATGTGTTCATGCACACATATTCATACACTAAGAAGCATATTTTTTTAAAAAAAGGAAAATCACTTCACTGTACTGAAACAATCAACTGTACATCCCTTCCAACTCAACGACTTTTAGTTTCAGAGTCTGAAAACAAGAATAAATTGTGTCATGAAGGAGAAAAGGCTGGACTTAGAATTGAAGCTCTGAGTTTAAATTTGGATTCTCACCTTTACTGAATATATTACTCATACCCTGTTGTGTGTGTGTGTGGCAGCTCTTAACTTCATTAAATACAAGATTATTTTCAAGAGTAAGTAGAGTGGACTGAAGATAAAAGTAGGAAATGAAATAAAATTCACTACAAGATCAACATGCAAAGCATGTGTCACTATTACCTTAATCCTTCGTTATTATGGGCCACAAATCTTGTTCTGAAGGTTCTAGAAAGCAAGACAAGTGAAAAAAACATGCTAAGTTTCATGATTTGGCATTCAGAAGACTTAAAAGATATTCATGAGAAGTGCAACTAGTACTAGCACTGAGTCCAGAGAGAATTTTTTTCCCATTAATTTTTTATAAGGAGCACAGTGAACAGTGTCCTCCAAATAACCTTACAATAAATACAAGAATGAGTTTCTTATTGTGGATCACATGTACCACAGAGTAAGCCAAAAGTACCACATCCCAAAATCACAATGCTGTAAAACCAATTCTAGAAAGATGAATAAATGATGTTAGGTGCAGTCCCCGGATGGGGTCTTAAAGTTTCTGGAGAAGAGGAAATGAAATGAATGGAACAAAAATAGGCTAAATATAGCCCAAAGATGTATTTTCATTGACCCAAGTGGAGTTGTATTATAATTGTTTCCCACATTTAAATTGGGATTTTAAAACAAGATTCAATTCCAGTGTGTGTTTGATTTTATTTAGTAAACCTAGACCCACTGGAAGCCCCCTCTAACCTGGGGAGGTCACTGGAAACTGAAGAGCAGCTCCCCCAGGATCCATTGTCCCCTCTGTGCCCACGTCAGTCATTAACTCTGCCTGCTTGGTCCCTGTAACTCACACAAATTTGAAACTCCTCACCTAGAGGAATAGTTAGAGTATATTTACCTCAGACAGGACAGCATCAGTATTTCTCTCACTAAGCTTCCACTCAGTGCAGAGCAGCAACAAAATTCAATGTGTGGCCTCGAACAAATGATCCAATTGAATCTGAGTCTCCATTTCCTCCTCTGAAGAAAAGAATTAATAATAACCATCACCCTGAGTTTCAGGATTAAATGAGATATTTCCAAAAACAATGAACTGCTAATTGCTATCAAATGAACGCTGAAGAATTGATGCTTTTGAACTGTGATGTTGGAGAAGACTCTTGAGAGTCCCTTGGATGCAAGGAGATCCAACCAGTCCATCCTAAAGGAGATCAGTCCGGAGTGTTCATTGGAAGGACTGATGTTGAAGCTGAAACTCCAATACTTTGGCCACCTGATGTGAAGAGCTGACTCATTTGAAAAGACCCTGATGCTGGGAAAGATAGAGGGTAGGAGGAGAAGGGGATGACAGAGGATGAAATGGTTAGATGGCATCACTGAGTCGATGGACATGGGTTTTGGTGAACTCCGGGAGTTGGTGATGGACAGGGAGGCCTGGCATGCTGTGGTTCATGGGGTCGCAAAGAGTTGGACTCGACTGAATGACTGAATTGAACTGAACTGAACTGAACCATACCAGAAATGATCCATAATGCTAGTTTACTTCATCTTAATCATCATGGGACAACAGACTGAGTCCAAATCAGGAAAGGAGTACATCAAGGCTGCATATTGTCACCCTGCTTATTTAACATATGCAGAGTACATCAGGAGAAACACTGGGCTGGATGAAGCACAAGCTGGAATCAAGACTGCCAGGAGAAATATCAATGCAAATGACACCACCCTTATGGCAGAAAATGAAGAAGAACTAAAGAGCCTCTTGATGAAAGTAAAAGAGGAGAGTGAAAAAGTTGACTTAAAACTCAACATTCAGAAAACTAAGATCATGGCATCTAGTCCCATCACTTCATGGCAAATAGATGGGGAAGCAATGGAAACAGTGACAGACTATTTTCTTGGGCTCCAAAATCACTGCACATTGTGACTGTAGCCATGAAATAAAAGGACGCTTGCTCCTTGGAAGAAAATTTATGACCAACCTAGACATCATATTAAAAAGTGGAGACATTACTTTGTCATCAAAGGTCCATCTAGTCAAAGCTATGATTTTTCCAGTAGTTGTGAGAGTGAGACCATAAAGAAAGCTGATCACCAAAGAATTGATGCTTTTAAACAGTGGTGTTGGAGAAGACTCTTGAGAGTCCCTTGGACTGCAAGGAGATCCAACCAGTACATCCTAAAGGAAATCAGTCCTGAATATTCATTAGAAGGACTGATGTTGAAGCTGAAGCTCCAATACTTTGGCCACCTGATGCAAAGAACTGACTCATTGGAAAAGACCCTGATGCTGGGAAAGACTGAAGGCAGGAAGAAAAGTGGGCAACAGAAGACTAGATGGGTGGATGGTATCACCAACTGAATGGACATGAGTTTGAGCATGCTTGGGGAGTTGGTGATGGACAGGGAAGCCTGGTGTGCTGCAGTCCACGCGGTCACAAAGATTCGGACACGACTGAACAACTGAACTGTATTGATAGTATTTCTGTTCAGTTCAGTTTGATTCAGTTGCTCATTTGTGTCTGACTCTTTCTGACTCCATGAACCGCAGCTCGCCAGGCTTTCCTGTCCATCACCAACTCCCGGAGTTTACCCAAACTCATGTCCATTGAGTCAGTGATGCCATCCAACCATCTCAGCCTCTGTCATCCCCTTATCCTCCCACCTTCAATCTTTCCCAATATCAGGGTCTTTTCAAATGAGTCAGTTCTTTGCATCAGGTGGCTAAAATATTGGAATTTCAGCTTCAGCATCAGTACTTCCAGTGAATATTCAGGACTGATTTCCTTTAGGATGGACTGGTCGGATCTCCTTGCGGTCCAAGGGACTCTCAAGAGTTCAAAAGCATCACTTCTTCTGTGCTCTGCTTTTTTTATAATTCAACTCTCACATCCATACATGACTACTGGAAAAACCATAGCCTTGACTAGACGGACCTTTGTTGACTAAGTAATGTCTCTGCTTTTGAGTATGCTGTCTAGGTTGGTCATAACTTTCCTTCCAAGGAGTAAGCGTCTTTTAATTTCATGGCTGCAATCACCACCTGCAGTGATTTTGGAGCCCAGAAAATAAAGTCTGTTGTTATCCACTAGAATAAACGTCATTTGTGCACCACTACAGATACTTTTGATTCACCTCTTTCTTCAGCCTCTCCTATAATGACAGGTTCAATGGAAGTTCAACCAGGTTAGTGCAGGACTGACAGTCCTTTACCTGGTATCTGCAGGATAGACCTGTTATTGCTTCTTACCCCATGACCTCTCCAAGGCATCATGAGACACCATCAGAAACCAGCTTAGCATTCACCATGCACATCTCAGAAGTCAATGCCCTTGAGATCACTGTTGACAAGTGGGTAAATGGGAATCAGTAGCTAAATATTCCCTTCTTTGGCCCACAGATGAAGTGTTCAGACACATAATTTATAAAGTTCTTCAGAAAATCCTAGCAAGGATCAAGTACCATCCACTCATACCATTTAGTCAATATCACAGTAACATAGGACAGAAGACAGGTTGACGAAATATTCATCCACGCGTGTTTCACTGTGTATCACTCTAAATATCTTACACCTTGGATTCTACTTTGAATCTCATTCTCAGAGACAAAGAAACAATGAGTGCTCAACCTTTCTGGAAAAACGATATTTTGCTGTGTTTCAGAATAACAATAGACATTTCTGGCATTTATCCGAATCAGATGCATATCTCCTGAAATTCCATTGACAAATAAATCTAGCCTTAGACTGAAAGAAAGTCTTGTCCCAGTAGCAAAACCAATGGATGTATTGCTGTATTGCCTACAAACTTAGCTCTTGATTAAAAGAGTCACTATATTTTTCAACACTTTGAGAATTTCTCAGTTTTTAATATCAGGAATTATTTTCTCTACAAACAGTGATCCCACATACCCAATGAATTGAAATGAGCTGACTTCATTGCCCAGTGTCAGCATGTGAACCTGATCCAGGAAAGATGTTCAAGAATTATGGTAAGTTTCATTGGATGATTATTTCTACTATTATCCTTAGTTCCGTATTTCTTTTCATTCTGGACCTTAGGCCAGACCTGCTGGGACACTAGAAGAGAGAAGAAACAAAATTTGTTTGCCAAAATATTTTTTTCAAGCTGGGCATGGAATTATCACAATTTTAGCTCAGAAACAGCCTAACAACTGCAGGAAGGAAGTCCATCCCTCATTTCAACTTTTCAAATCTCAGTCATAGAAGGCTTGGAAATACAGTTTTTTAGCTTTGAAATTCCTTCAGGTTTAAAAAAAATGAACTTTTGAAAAATTTGCCCCATCAGGAAAAAGAATCTCATAAATATACATACAAATATACATATATGTTATTTTACTCATACTATGTATACTATTTTCAGATACAAAAATAGAAATTATAAATGAAAAATTAATATTAATAAATAATATTTTGAGAGGCTTATTATATCTACTAACAGTACTGAGCTATTTCCCTCACACTAAAACATAATAATACCCTAGTGAGGTAAAGTAGGGGTGATATAATCATTCTATAATGCAGTCAAAAAGCTAGCTAAAATCATCGAACAAGAAAAGTATCATTTTCTTGCTGTTCATTTGTGTTACCATTAACTTTATAGTTTATTTCCTGAAATATTATTAAGTCATTTAGCCACCTTGTGAGGATTAGTTTAGTTAAAACTAGAGAATACAATTTATAACTCTTCTTAACCAGGACAAGTAAAATACTGAATGCTGTAATATACTAAAAAGAAACCAAGAATTGAGACTGATACCACCAGTCTTTCCAAGCTGTAGAACTTCCTTTGAGTTACATGATTGTCCAGCATTTAGAGTAGAGTAAAATATTGCAGTCAATTCATTAATTAAATGTGAATAACCCTTAACTTCATTATTGCATTATTGCTAGATTTTTTTAAAGAAATGTTTGAATATTTTCATCCTATATCCCAATGTTTCTTGTACATATTGCAGTACACAGTTACTCCTTTGAGAAAGCATGTCTTTAGAGGTCAGTCTAGCTACAAAGGAGCTTCCCAGGTGGCCCAGTAGTAAAGAATCCACCTGCTAATGCAGGAGCAACGGGAGATGTGAGTTTGATCCCTGGGTCAGGAAGATTCCCTGGAGGAAATGGCAACCCACTCCAGTATTCTTGCCAGAATAATCCTATGAACAGAGGAGCGTGGCAGGCTACAGTCCATGGGGTCAGAAAGAGTAGTACGTGACTGAGCATGCACACACGCTAACTACAAAGTGACAGCTCTTTGATTATATATCAAATCCTTGGAATAAAATATACACGTCATTAGAAATGAGTTTTGTTGCATGTTACAGAATACACAAAATAGAGTGGATTGAACAAGACAGAGTTTGTTTCTTTTTCAAGTAAACAAATTTTTGTAGATAAGAATCCAAGAGCTAACTTGGTGCTCCAGGATGTCAGGCTCCTTATGTCTTCCTCCTCTGGGCCATCCACACACATGCTTCCCCTTCAACATTCAAGATGACTGCTTGGGGTCTGGAAATCATATCTATACCTCAATCAGCAATAAAGAGAATCAGACAAAGAAAGACACTCTTTATAAATTCCACACAACATTTTAATAATAGCCCATTGCAGATAAATTGTTCAAAAGGCTATACTTAGCTTCAAGAATCAAGGATTCTGTTATAAAAGAGGACAGCCAAGATACTCAGTCATAATGCATAAAGTACCAATAAATACACAGAAAAACAAAGGAGTTCTACCCTCTTACTATCATCTTCTTCTTCTACCTATGTGTTCTATCTGGAATAAAAACTTCAAAGACTATCTAGCCAAAACAATCTATGGACCAGCATGTCTCTCAAAAATATAACAACCCAGCTGAATTAATCAAAGTCTAAAAATACATTTCTAGTTTTATTGATTGTAGTCTGGTTTGAAAACTATGAGATTATATTGTAACCGAAAACATTTTTATTCCCTAAAACAGTTTTATATCTTCTGAGGAGAGCAATTAAAGTATCATTGCTTTAATAAGCCCCTTTCTGAACTTGTGTGGACAACTTTTCATGTGGGAGTCAGGTCAGAACTGAATTGCTCCATATGATAGAAGGGAGCTGAAGAAGGGCAGAGGTTAGAATCCGGCAGGAAAGAAGAGGTGGCATAAAAGCAGAGCACTTACTGGGAAATGGTCAAAGAGAGACTTCCCACAGAAGAACCATTAAGAAAGGACATTGTTTAAGATGGAGAGTAAGTCGTTTTCTGTGGGGTGCAGGATATAAATCCCCTCCTTCCTTTTGTCTCCTTCACTAAAATCTACCATGCTTATTCAAGCTTTCTTTCAAAGAAACTTGAAGAAGTTCTGAATTCTGTGTCTAATTGACTTCGGGCTCTAATAGAGACAGAAATTAGAGGACAAAGAAGGATCAACATGAGAATGACAAGATAATATGAAAATAGAGATCACCACATTCTCATTAAAACCGAATTTACATATGATTAGGTAAACTGATAAGGGATTTTCTTACCCTCCATATTTCCTCTAATAGAACCAGAAATTAAACATAGATCTATTCACATGCCTTGAAGTATTTTTAAATATATTTGAAATCTGCATTGAATATTTTGCCTAAGGGTGGGAAACTTCACCACACCTTAAAATCTTTATAGAGTTCATTTATATGAATGCACTGTAGTTTAAAGCACTGAATAAGAAACTTCCTATAAATAGGGTTTGACTGAACAAAGCAGAGACAGAAGAAAATGGATAGAGAGAAAATGAGGCTGATTCAGGACAGAAAGGAGCAGCAGTATGTTATGGAAGGTAGAAAGCCAGACAGCTCTGCATAATTGAACTAGAAGTCTGAAAAGCCCACTAGTCTGCGTAGACTCAGACTGGATCTTGGTCAGGAGAGAGATCATGTCCAAGAGAGCTGAAATAAAAGGTCATCACAGACAGGCCAAGAGCTAGGAAAAATGACCCAATAACTCAGGCACAGCGTCTGTGCTGACACTGTGGTTTGACTAAGCAACTTCTATCTAAAGCACACCTGTCCTATCCAGGGATTGGGTGAGTGCAGATCACGTGACCTATGGCAAGCCAATTAGCTATAAGCAGAGGTTGCTAGGTGGGATTTAAGGAAAACTTTATCAAAGGTAAAAAAGCAGGTGTCCCCGTTTTCCTTCTCCCTAGAAAGTAAAAGGCACAGCAGCCAACTCACAACCACGAAAGTGAAAAACAGACATTAAGGATGGCAAATCCAGAAGACAGAGAATATCTTTGAGCAGCTGAACTATGAGTATCCAGACACATTAAGTGAAAACAGAGAACAAAACGTAAACAAACAAAAAACCCTTACCTGTTTAAACCACCATTAATTTTGTTTTTTGATACCAACAGCTAAATAAATCAATAACTGATTCAACTAGAATTTGGAGCCCAAAAGCAGGGTTCTGCAAGCAACAGAACCTAAAATACAGAGCTGCCTGAGTGGAGGAGCTAACAACCGTATATCAAATACCCATACATTCCAGGCTGCATAGTAGTAACATTTCTCACTCTAGGGCAGAACTCATTCTGGAACACAAACCAGGATTTCAACACAGAATGTAGTTTTTAAATGGGGCTTTTCAGAATCTGGGAATATAATGGCTAGTTCTTGCAATCTTCAGCCAATTACTACTACAACAACAACAACAGTGAAAAGGATAAACTCAGACTAGAGCAAGCCATTCTGCTTGCACAAGTGGAAAGTAATACATTGTTACTGAGGTACACTCTGCCTTCAGCAAGCAATCCAGATTGACTGGGAGCCCATAGCAAGGATTCTTACAGGGTGAAAAAACAATTACTTCTCTACCCCATATTGAAACTCTTACAAGTTGTTAAGTAGCAACCTTGACAGAAAATTAAGTCGGTGACCCTGGGCTGTCTTAAGCACATTCCATTAAAAGTTTCTTGGCAGGAAAGAAAAAAAGGGCTCAGTTCACAGGAAGAGTAGTCATTCCACCCAAGAGGTTATTTCAGATTTCTGAAAAGCAGCAGCCTTTAAGCTAATGAGGGTGTTCAAAACACAGAAGCCAAAAGCCCAAAATTCTCAAGCTTCAAAGTTAAACAACATTGTTGTAGTTCCTCACATTTAAATCTACTGGAAGCAACTAGATTAGAAGCCTGCCAAGTTTCCGAGGGAACCACACTGCCAAAGAACACCCAAGTCTCACTGGCAAGGCCCAGTTCCTAGATAATCAATCCCCAGGACTATAAATGAGAACAGGATGCCATACACATAGAAAAGTCTGGGGACTAACAAAAGAAAAAGAGATTTAAATTTTAAATGTAATAATACTGTTTAAAACTCATTAAAAGAGTTGGAAGATTAATTTGAAGAATTCAACAGGAAGAGGTTTATAAAAACATACAGATAAATATGAGAAACAGAAAAAACAAATAAAACAATAAAGTTCAGAGTTCAACAACTGAATAGTAGGAGAACCAAAAATAAAAATAAAAAAGAATAGAGAAGGGGAAAGACTATTAAAGAAACTGTTCAGAGTGCTCAGAACTGAAGAATGTGTGTCCAGATTAAAAGGACCCATCAAGTTTTCAGCACTACATGAAAATAGATTTTCACCAAGGCATATCATGGTAAAATTTCAAAACACTGAAAACTGAAAGGAGATTACCCTAAGTGTCCAGAGAGGAAAAGCAGATCGTAGTCAAATGATCAGGAAAGAGGATAGCTTCAGATCTGAAAATGGAAGCAAAGCTTCAAAAATCTTGAGGAAAAGTTATTGAAAACCTAGAACCCAGTAAAGTGTATACCTGGAAGTAGACATTATCTGACTTTAAAATCTAAAATTTTAACCCTATGAACTTGGAAGGTGCAAAGAATAAGAGGGAGTCAACAGCAAAAAAGGAATACCTGAGATGCAGGACACAGGAAATGCAACACTAAAGAAACAGGAAAGAAATAATATAGCTGAAAATAAAGGGAGATCGCAGGACATCATCTGTGTCTCAGGTATAGAAGACCACCAGTCTACACCGGAGTGGTTATAACTCTCTGGCAAAGAAAGGAGAATGAATCTGATAGAAAGTCTATCAGAAAAGAGGTTAGGAACTTGGACAACAATTTGAAGTTAAGCTGTTGATAAATACATAGAAAACTAAGCAAATAAAGAAAATAGACAAGTTTTTTTTTTTTAAGACTTTTAACCATGGAGAAACAAAGTATACAAACAACAAACAAAAATATTGTGCCAGAAGAGAAATTAAGCTTAGTTTAACACAATTCATCTTTAAAAATGCATACTCATAATAATACAAACAGTGAATAATGAGTTAATCAAAATGATGGTATAAATATAGTATGAGAATTGAGAGATGAGTGTAGGCATGCTGGGGAAGTAGTGGGGGGAAAGAGCTGCATGTTCATATTCTGTAGTGGAAAATCAATTTGCCAGAGTGTTTTACAGATAAAGAGATGCCAGAACAATCAATTCAAAGTATTGAAAGGGGTTGCCTCTGGGGAAAAGGAAATGAATGGAGAGCAGGAGAAATGAGACTACTGTGTTTTTTCTTTTTTTTCTTGGCCATACAATTTTTAGGATCAATGGGGGATTAAAGCTGGGTCAAGGTAGTGAAAGTGTCAAGTCCTAACCACTGGACCACCAGGAAATTCTCAGGACTACCGTCTTCTTAAATCATGCGTTTAAGTGACTCCTTAAACTATGTGCATTTGTAATGTTGATTAAAAATAAATACATTAAAATTCAGTAATAAGAGGCCAAACGCTCTAGTAGAAATTAGGCAAAGGGCATGGAGACATTTCACAAAATGAGAAATAACATGCAAATAACAATTAACATTTTAAAATATTCTCAGTCTCACTAGCAATTAAAGAAATGCTATGAGATACTATCAAACTTGTATTGAGAAAGATCAGTGTTAAGGATGAGAACCTAGGATATGTAAAAACACTATTATACTATCGATGCAATAAGAAATTGGTACAGCCCTCAATAGAAATCTTTACCAATATTTATGAAAGTCTTGGATCGTTCATATTTGTTCACCCAATAATTACAGGCACTGGAATTTATCCTAAAGAAATAAGAAATGTGGCAAACATTTATCTACAAGTATGGTTATCACCACTTTGTTCACAAAATAGCAAAAAATTGGAAATAATTTCACATGTCCAACAATAGCAGAATATATAAATATAATATAAAATGAAAAATTGCACTTCTATTAAAACTGATGATATAGATCATACTAGCCTAGAGAAATGTTCACACAAATTTTAGGTAAAAAAGTAGATTACAAAGTAACATATAATAGGATCTCTTTTAGATTAAAAATAAATGTGCAATATTGCATAAGAAAAATCAAAGGATGTGCAAAAAAATTCTTTGTGCCTCTGAACACAGTTTGTCAAGTTTATTTTTGTTAGTAAATATGTGCACAATTCCTAAAATAGTATACAACATATAATATGCACTACCTATAAATGTTGGTAATTCTGGAAATTCTCCAAGCCAGGCTTCAAGAGTATATGAATCACGAACTTCCAGATGTTTAAGCTGGATTTAAAAATGGCAAAGGAACCAGAGATCAAATTGCCAACATCCACTGGATCATCTAAAAAGCAAGAGAGCTCCACAAAATATATACTTATGCTTGATTAACTATGCTAAAGCCTTTGACTGTGTGGATCACAATAAACTGTGGAAAATTCTTCAAGAGATGGAAAGACCAGACCACCTGACCTGCCTCCTGAGAAATCTGTATGCAGGTCAGGAAACAACAGTTAGAACTGGGCATGGAACAACAGACTGGTTCCAAATCAGGAAAGGAGTATGTCAAGGATGTATATTGTCACCATGCTTATTTAACTTATATGCAGAGTACATCAGGAGAAACACTGGGCTGGATGAAGCACAAGCTGGAATCAAGACTGCCAGGAGAAATATCAATGCAAATGACACCACTCTTATGGCAGAAAGTGAAGAAGAACTAAAGAGACCCTTGATGAAAGTGAAAGAGGAGACTGAAAAGTTGATTTAAAATTCAACATGCAGAAAATTAAGATCATGGCATGCAGTCCCATCATTTCATGGCAAATAGATGGGGAAGCAATGGAAACAGTGACAGACTTTATTTTGAGGGGCTCCAAAATCAATGCCAGAGAAAGCAATGGCATCCCACTCCAGTACTCTTTCCTGGAAAATCCCATGGGTGGAGGAGCCTGGTAGGGTGCAGTTCATGGGGTCACTAAGAGTCGAACACCACTGAGCAACTTCACTTTCACTTTTCACTTTCATGCATTGGAGAAGGAAATGGCAACCCGCTCCAGTGTTCTTGCCTGGAGAATCCCAGGGATGGGGGAGCCTAATGGGCTGCCATCTATGGGGTCGCACAGAGTTGGACATGATTGAAGCAACTTAGAAACAGCAGCAAAATCAATGCAGATGGTGACTCCAGCCATGAAATTAAAAGATGCTTACTCCTTGGAAGCAAAGTTATGACCAACCTAGACAGCATATTAAAAAGCCGAGACATTACTTTGCCAGAAAGGTCCATCGAGTCAAAGCTATGGTTTTTCCAGTAGTCATGTATGGATGTGAGAGTTGGACTATAAAGAAAGCTGAGCGCTGAAGAATTGATGCTTTTGAACTGTGGTGTTGGAGAAGCCTCTTGAGAGTCCCTTGGACTGCAAGGATATCCAACCAGTCCATCCTAAAGGAGATCAGTCCTGGGTGTTCATTGGAAGGACTGATGCTGAAGCTGAAACTCCAATACTTTGGCCACCTGATGTGAAGAATTGGTTCATTTGAAAAGACCCTGATGCTGGGGAAGATTGAAGGTGTGAGGAGAAGGGGATGACAGAGGATGAGATGGTTGGATTGCATCACCGACTTGATGGACATGAGTTTGAGTAAGCTCTGAGAGCTGGTGATGGACAGGGAGGCCTGGCGTGCTGCAGTCCATGGGGTCACAAAGAGTCAGACATGACTGAGCAACTGAACTGTACTGAACTGGGCAAGTTTAGTGGGACCAGCAAGGAAAGTTGCAGTATCCCAGGCCAGGAACAGTAGTCTGCTGTTATTACATCTCAGTCAGAGCAATGGCAAAAGGGAGCTGTTTCAGCACCCTGAGAAAATGTCTGTCTGGAGAGAGTCACTCCCAGGAGCTGTGACTCTGGGTGGAGGGTTACAACCAACCCACAGAAACTTGGCACGGATACAGCCAGGAGACCAATGACAGCTGTCTCGGTCTCCCTTCATCTTTGAGCATCTGATCGTTCCCCCATTGCCCAAACTTAGTTAAAAACCAGAGATCAAGGAAACTCATAGAAGTCATATTCCCTGTGAAAGGAGTAGCACAGAGAAAGATATAGAATGCTTCTGCAAGAGCAAATGTAGAATACTCAAACTATCCCAGGGTGTGGGTTGTGTTGGAGAGGAATGTACTTCTCCATTCCCCAGCAGTGATTTTAGTTGCCACCCTCATTCTAGCAGGATATGGGAAGTACCATAAAAAGAAATCTTCTGCCACATGCCTATTGTTTCTTAAATGCCTGCCCTTACTAGCATCCTAACAGTCACCCCATTTGTTTCCCTCTCTTTGCAGTAAAAATCACTGATTCTATTTTAGTGTCTTGTAAGACAACCTGATGTAAGATCCAGCTGCTCCTGAACTTCACCTCCAGTTCTTTCTTAGCTATGCTTTCATCTTTCCTTTTCCATGGATAATATTGCTCCTAGCTCAGCTGGAACCTATTACAGGTAAATTCCAACTGCCTACTCCTAGCCATGTGTGCAAGAATAAAACACTCCCTCTCTCCCCTGTTGAATCAGCCAGGTTAAGCTAAGTCAAACTAGGCCAACAGAAAAACCCAAAATCTACTGGCTTTAAAATAACAAGGTTTATTAACTCCCCACTACACCATATATAAGCCAGGGATCACTCAACCTTATCATTTAGGAACCCAGCTAACAGAAAGCTTTTTGTCAACACATCATTTTCCTGATTTTAGAGGCAGAGAACAACGTAGTGAATTATACAACAGCTCTTAAAGTTTCTTCGTGGAAGTTACACACACAGATCACTTCAGCTCACATTTTACTGTCCAAATGAAGCTACATGACCAAAGCTAAGTTCAAACTGGCAGAGAAAAACAGTCCTACTATATGCTCAGGGTGAGAGAAATTTCATTTTTAAGCCAACCCTAATGACTAACATGTATGCTCTATTTGTTGCACCTTATTCTTAGGGGACTGTAACATTGAAAAAGATAAAGTCACAATGTGAGGTACAAAAATTGTTCTTAAAGTTGCAAAGGTTATAATAATTTATTATAGGCATCAGCAACCATTTGAAACTAGTGGACCAAGCTGAGAGATTTGTTAGAAGCTAGACAGGGTCAGAAGACCTTCACAAACTAGTTTCTCCCTTCAGATTTCTCTAGAATGCAATAAATATTAACATTGTCAGTCATCATGGGAGGCAAGAAAATCATGGGAAAGAAAGCGTGACCTTAGAGGTTAGGCTTTAGAATAGAAACAGAAGGGTCATATTATTCTCTCTGACTTGATAGAAGTGGAAAGTGTGGACTCTGCCCCCCGGCAGTAGAGGGACTTTCTTATTCTCTCCAGGTCTCAGTTGAAACGTCATTTGGTCAGAAACACTTAATCTGCACACTTTCTACTCAATAGCATCCTTCCCACCCTCACCTCGATCTTTCCCTTCTGCCTCTTATGCTTTCTCTTCATAACACTTATCACCATCTTGCGTGCTAAGTTGCTTCAGTCATATCTGACTCTTTGTGACCCTATGGACTATAGCCAGCCAGGCTCCTCTATCCATGGGTTCTCCAGTTCTCCAGGCAAGAATACTGGAGTGGGTTGTCATGCCCTCCCTCCAGGGGATCTTCCCAACCCAGGGAAGGAACGCATAACTCTTACATCTTCTGCATTGGCAAGAGATCTTCTTTACCACTAGCATCACCTGGGAAGGCTATCACCATCTTATGTGTCTCATATTTATCTGTCTTCTTACCCACTAGAATAGAAGCTTTGAGGCAGGGACTTGTATATATCCCCAGTGTCTAAAAGAGTGCTTAGCACATAAGAAGCATTTATTAAATATTTGTTTAATAAATAAATGACTACAGGAGAGTTCCATCATGTGTGTGGAGGGAAGACTAGCCTTTCCTTGAAGGAGAGACTCGGCCAGACCTTTATGATTTGGAGGAAGCGCACATGATGAGCCTCTGATAAATCCATACTGAGGCTCCCATTGTAGGAATTTCCAAAGTAAGTCCTTTACACTGATAACCCATGCCTTCACTAAAGCCTTGCTAGACATTCTGACATGGTCTCAATTATTCCACAGCATTCATTAAATGGAGAATATTATGGGGTTGTCATGCAGGCCTCTATTATTCCATAGGAAACAGCTCTGGGCTAGAGCTGGGTCTGCAGCTAATGGGTTTTAGCACTGCGGCCATTCTACAACATCCTCAAAGCTGTGCATCCCTGAAGTTTCAGATAAGACACTGACTCAAGAAGTCTTCTCTGACCCCCAAGCTAGGCAGAGTGCCATGACTAATGCCCTTCTGGTACCATTGAAAGGTTGTTGAATTACGACGCCGGGATTCTTGGCCCCCAGAGGAGAAGAATTCAATCCGGGGCCAGAGACGAGGCTTGATCGCTCAGAGCTTTTGTGTAACAAAGTTTTATTAAAGTATAAAGGAGATAGAGAAGGCTTCTGACATAGGCATCAGAAGGGGGCAGAAAGAGTACTCCCCTGCTAGTCTTCAGCTGGATGTTATATAGTCACCAGCAGTCTGTTAATGAAAGAAAGCAATGTCTCAAAACTTAGAATGGCACCAGGCCCCGCACGCATAAAATGTATTTTGGGATAATCTCAGCATCAAATGGTTTATCTTGGGCCATAAAAGGATTAACTTGAACCTTGAAGAAGGGCAGAGCACCATACAAATAGTTTCATTTACATAGATTAGAGGAACAATATCGGAGTATAACATACTGGTTTATCAAGTAGGTTCTGAGCCCAAAAGCCGAACCGACTTGAAGACAGAGTTTGGGTAAATGCATAGTACATTAGCATAGCTTAAGATAAACATTTCCGTAAGAGAAAGGCAATTGTTAACTCTAGGTTTGAGAATAGTTAACTTCAGGTGAAACCAGGTGTCATGGAAACACAGAATTTTAAGAGAAACCTCCTTTTAAATTTGTATAGAGAAGGAAAAAATATTCCTAGTTTGTTTCCTCTTGCTAGTTTGTTTCCTCTTGCTGCTTAAGAGAGAGAAAAATGCCTGACACTTGCAGGCTATTTCCTCCGTTTGGAGACCCCTGGCCTTCCTGCCTGTTTCCTCTCACCATGAAAACTTCCTCCATTACACACTTCATACTCAGAACTCTGAGATGTCAGGAACCAGCCTATATGACCAGCTCTGTATGCCCACTGCCTTACAGAGTGCCTAGCATGTAGTGCATGCTCTGTCAGTACCTTCTAAATGAAAAGTTAATGCGATGAGTAAATGAATGAAGTGGTATTATGGCAACCTACAAAACTCCATGTGTACATCAGATATATCTACACACTGAATAAATAGTTCCCTTGCATATATTTACTACTATCATTCAAATGTGAGGAGATGCATTTGTCATTCATGAAATACAAGAGTATTCAAAAGAGTTATTGAATTAAGAGTAACTATTTGAAATTGTGTCTTTTCTCAATTAGTAATGCTAAAAATATTACTGTTATAGGAATTCAAATAATGTTTTAATTTAAAAAAAAATTCTCATACTTGAAGAAGGTAGAAGATAGTGAGCTAGAATAAGATGATGAAATTAAATTCACATACAAAAAGGTATAATACAGGCTGCAAATATACTGGCTCCTTAAGTAAGCATATGAAGTATACAGAAAATTAATTCAGTCATAATTTTAATTGACTCAACATAAAAGGTGAGTCAGACTCATGTTAATTCCTCTCACAGACTATAGATTTCTATTTCCTTTGGATGGGAGTCTCTCAGATGCAACAATATGATTATACTTTCTCCAAATGAATATGACAGTCTAGTCCACACCTCCAACACAGACATACAAACACGAAACAGCATTCTCTCAGGCAATCTCACATGCATTATGAACAAACAAAAGCCCTATAAAATAAGAGGATCAAGACATATAATCTTTAAGGTCTTCTTTTTAAGTTTATATTTTGCAACTTTCCAAGAAACCTAGCTGAGAAGTTTATTTTACTGTTACTCAAGAGACCATATTGATAAAATCAACTTAATAAGTCAATCTAAAGTTAGTATAGAGCCTGTAAAAATAACTGGATAGATTATTCATATCTGTTTTTGCCTTCCAAATAATAGACCCCAATCATTTCTTCAGACAGGTGAGGATATCTCTGCTTTGGCAATACTAACTTAACTTTAAACTACTTTGGTCTGTAGGAGTAAAGTACTTACAAACACAAGTCTGGAACCATGCAGATCAAGATTGAAACTTACTTCTCTGCATTTATAAGCTATTGGTTATTGGACAAATCACTTCAGACCTCTAGGATTATTTCCTTCATTATCTTGGGGCTGGTGCACTGGAACGACCCAGAGGGATGATACGGGGAGGGAGGAAGGTGGGAGGTTCAGGATGGGGAACACGTGTATACCTGTGGCGGATTCATGTTGATGTATGGCAAAACCAACACAATATGTAAAGTAATTAACCTCCAATTAAAATAAATAAATTGATATTAAAAAAATAAATAAAAGGGAGGTCACCATATCTATTTCACAGGATATAGCATAGTGCCTGTCATGTGCGAAAAACTAACTAAATGGCACATCTCTATATATATTTTTTTTTTGTTATTCAGTCACTCAGTTGTGTTCAACTCTTTGCCACCCCATGGACTGTAGCACACAAGGTTTCCCTGTCCTGTATCATCTCCTGGAGCTTGCTCAAATTCATGTCTATTGAGTCAGTGATGCCATCCAACCATCTCATCCTCTGTCATCCCCTTCTCCTGCCTTCAATCTTTCCCAGCATCAGGGTCTTTTCCAAGGAGTCAGCTCTTTGCATCAGGTGGCCAAAGTATTGGAGCTTCAGCTTCAGCATCAGTCCTTCCAATGAATATTTATGACTGATTTCCTTTAGGATGGACTGGTTGGATATCCTTGCAGTTCAAGGGACTCTCAAGAACCTTCTCTAACATGACAGATCAAAAGCATCAATTCTTCAGTGCTCAGCCTTCTTTATGGTCCAACTCTCACATCCATACATGACTACTGGAAAAACCATAGCTTTCACTATACAGCCTTTGTCAACACAGTAATGTCTCTGTTTTTTAATATGCTGTCTAGATTGGTCACAGCTTTTCTTCTGAGGAGCAAGTGTCTTTTAATTTCACAACTATAGTCACCATCTGCAGTGATTTTGGAGCCCAAGTAAATAAAGTCTGTCACTGTTTCCATTGTTTCCCCATCTTTTTCCCGTGAAGTGATTGGGTCAGATGCCATGATCTTAATTTTTTGAATGTTGAGTTTTATGCCAGCTTTTTCACTCCTCTTTCATATTCATCAAGAGGCTCTTCAGTTCCTCTTCACATTCTGCCATCAGGGTGGTGTCATCTGCATATATGAGGTTACTGATATCTCTTGACAATCTTGATTCCACCTTGTGCTACATCCAGCCCAGCATTTTGTATGATGTGCTCTGCATATAAGTTAAATAAGCAGGGTGACAATATACAGCCTTGACATATTCCTTTCCCAACTTGGAACCAGTCCATTGTTCTGTTTGGTTCTAATTGTTGATTGTTGACCTGCATACAGGTTTTGCAGGAGACAGGTAAGGTGGTCTGGTATTCCCATCTCTTTCAGAATTTTCCACAGTTTGCTGTGATCCACAGAGTCAAGGGCTTTAGTGTAGTTAATGAAACAGAACTGGATATTTTTCTGGAACTCTCTAGTTTTTTCTATGATCCAACAGATGTTGGCAATTTGATCCCTGATTCCTCTCTTTTTTCTAAATTGAGTTTGTACATCTGGAAGCTCTCAGTTCACGTACTGTTGAAGCCTAGCTTGGAGAATTTTGAGCATTACTTTGTTAGTGTGTGAGATGAGTGCAACTGTGCGGTAGTTTGAGCATTCTTTGGCATTGCCTTTCTTTGGGATTGGAATGAAAACTGACCTTTTCCAGTCCTGTGGCCACTGCTGAGTTTTCCAAGTTTGATGGCATATTGAGGGCAGCACTTTCACAGCATCATCTTTCAGGATTTGAAATATCTCCACTGGAATTCCATCACCTCCACTAGCTTTGTTCATAGTGATGCTTCCTAAGGCCCACTTGACTTCACACTGCAAGATGTCTGACTCCAGGTGAGTGATCACACCATTATGGTTATCTGGGTCATTCATTAAGATTTTTTTTTTAGAGTTTTTCTGTGTATTCTTGCCACCTCTTATTAATATCTTCTGCTTCTGTTAAGTCCATACAGTTTCTGTCCTTTAGACCACTGCCTCCCATACAATGTTACAAACCTCTCTCCATAGTTCTTCAGGCACTCTGTGTACCAGACCTAATCCCTCGAATCTACTTATTACTTCCACTGTATAATCATAAAGGATTCTATTTAGGTAATAAATGGCCTAGTGGTTTTCCCTACTTTCTTCAATTTAAGTCTGAATTTGGCAACAAGGATTTGAGCCACAGTCAGTTCAAGTCTTGTTTTTGCTGACTGTATAGAGCTTCTCCATCTTTGGCTGCAAAGAATATAATCAGTCTACTCCAGTATTGACCAATGGTGATGTCCATGTGTAGAGTCATCTCTTGTGTTGTTAAAGAGAGTGTTTGCAATGACCGTGCATTCTCTTGACAAAGCTTTGTTAGCCTTTGCCCTGCTTTATGTTGTACTCCAAGGCCAAACTTGGCTGCTATTGCAGGTATTTCTTGACTTCGTAGGTTAGCATTCCAGTCCCCTATAATGAAAAGGACATCTTTTTTGGCTGTTAATTCTAGAAGGTCTTGTAGGTCTCCATAGAACCATTCAACTTCAGCTTCTTCAGCATTACTGGTTGGGGCATAGACTTGTATTACTGTGGTATTGAAAGGTTTGCCTACATACCCACCAGATATAGTCTGACCAGGTCTAGAAAGATTGTAACTGGAACATCTTACTTGGTCAATTCCTCCATTTCTGAGTTAATATATGTTTCCACTTTTAGACCTTGAATTGAGTGATATTCATTTTTAAGTTCCTCCTCAATTATATGAGCTTGGTTCAAATCTTATTGATTATAGGACCCTCCTCTAAACAGTCAGATGAAAAGTGGACTGTGTGCTCCATATCATCATACTTTGCATCGTATATCCAGAAGATTGTAAATAGTAAAGATTCTTTCCCTTATGATCTGATAACTTGTAATTAAGAAAAGGCTAAAATATTCTATGGAAGTTTTTCCTTCCATAGAAAACATATTTGAAATCATGGGCCTTCCCAGGAGCTCAGTGGTAAAGAATCCACCTGCCAGTTCAGAAGATGTGGGTTTGATCCTTGGGTTGGCAAAATCCCTGGAGAAGGGAACAACAACCCATTCCAATATTCTTACTTGGCAAATCCCATGCACAGAGGAGCCTGGCAGGCTACAGTCCATGGGGTCACAAAGAGTCAGACATGACTTAGCAACTAAACACACACACACACACTTGAAGTCACATACACAAAGGTATGATACAGAATACAAATGTACTTTTTTTGTAGTGAGTAAACACATTGTCTATAGGCAATGTATTAGTCATGATTTTTATCACTGACTCAGTATAAGTGAGGACACAAACAAAAGTAGAAATAGATGCTGAATACTTTCATATCTTGCCAACAAAGTAGGTGATTATTTATTGACACTTCTGTCTCATTCCCTCCTCCCACACAGACACACTTTTCATTTTGAGAATTTTCTGTAATAGCCCACAAATGTATATGTTCAGGGGGATGAAAAATAAAATACTCTAAAAAACAATTGTACATCCCAAAGATGTTTCTTCAATTGCTCTATGCCACTGCTAGAGATCCAAAGTTACATAAAGAAACCAGGTAAGTGAAATTCTTTCTGCAGAAGGCTCTAGCCAGACTATACTCATGGGAGAATCAATCTGAATTCTAACTCCAAGGCTAGAAATGGAAAATAATAGAGCAATTTCTCCCTGAAGGAGAAAGCTTTTGATCCTAGCACCTATAAAATGCTATTGCCTTTGTTCTTCACAGATTGTGATATACCCAGGCTCTGAAAGGTCTGACTCTTAAAAGTAGATGTGGTAGCCAGGTTTATCAGATACCTGACAGTCCTCTTTTATGTGCTACTTGCAGTCCAATGGGCTTTATTTAATGGGTGAGAGGACTGAAGTGAGTTAAGAATACATTCCTAGTTTATTTTGAAACAAGTTTGTTCCCTTTCTAGTACATATATCATTCTACCACTGCATTCTGTTCAACTTTTTAATATTCACACACATTTAATTCCTACACTGGGATCTTAAACAAGAAAATGTGTATATGTGTGCTGTATTAATTTAACTGTATTCTAAGAAATAATCTAGGGTTCCCAGTGCAAATATCTCACTCTGAAAGGATCTTCATACTTGAAGAAATTCTACACAAAGAAGAGCTTACTGAGGCTCTTCATAAATAGAAAATTAGAGACTTTAAAGATAAGGAAATGAGCAAGTTTGAATTGTTCTACTCTGCCTTAAAGAGAAGCTGGTCATTTTACCAGAACAAGAATGAAACAGTGTCAGCTGAGTAAAGTGAACTTGTAAGAGTACACATTGAGAAGAAAGGATAACTAATAGACAAAAGGAGTATTTCAGAAGAAAAATATTTTTAACCCACTGATCAATTATCTTAGTTATTTACAGCAGTGATCATCATATTTATCTGACTGGTTAATACAGTTGGATTTTTAAGAAATATTAAAATTTCAAATACTAAATAGCCTTAAACAGATTAGCTAGATAAAAATTGGGGAAAAAGACAACTATTGTTTTGTGTTGATTTCAATGAGAGATAGCATAATAGAAAGGTTGTTTCATTTTAAACATTAATGAAAGCATACTACATTTCACTGCACTCCTACATTGTTATTATCTGGTCTAAATGTAGTATTTATGTCTTATATGATGTACTAGTTGGCTGTATTGTCAATTGATTGGTGCATAATGTACCATATATTTATGCATATAACATATTCAATTACAGTGAGTTATTTCTAATACATCATCTATAATTTGTGTTACCTTATTTTTCAGTGTAAAAACACAGCCTGATTTCCATAAATGTGATTTTCATCACACAATTTCAAAATAAGGTACTAAGTACCAACTGTGTACAACACTAGTGGAAATATACCTATTGTCTCTGTCTACACTAAAAGAAACAATGCATCCATATTAAAATAGATACATCAGATCTATGCACCTGAAACTCCATAATGGCAGGTCAATTTTAATTAGACAAAGACTAATTGATGAAACAAATGGACCATATCTGTATACTCAGTATAGAACCAGAGCTTCCTGTCAATGACACTGACCAGAGTGGCTTCACGAATGCTCTATTAAAACAAAGATTCAGAGAATAGACAGAATATAAATCACCAGCTTCTACATGGAAGATATAAAAAGAATTGTAGTATAGTTTCTTTCTTCACATTAGGTTATTAATGGAAGTATCATCAGTGAAACGTAAGCTGACAAGCTACGGTTTTTCCATTAAGTCATGTACGAATGTGAGAGCTGGACCATAAAGAAGGCTGAGCACCAAAGAATTGATGCTTTTGAACTGCGATGTCGAAGAAAACTCTTGAGAGTCCCTTGGAATGCAAGGAGATCAAACCAGTCAATCCTAAAGGAAATCAACCCTGAATATTCATTGGAAGGACTGATGCTGAAGCTAAAGGTCCAATATTTCGTCGACATGATGGGAAGAGCTGACTCATTGCAAAAGACCCTGACACTGGGAAAGATCGAACGCAGGAGGAGAAAGGACAACAGAGGATGAGATGGTTGGATGGCATCACCGACTCAATGGACATGAGTTTGAGCAAGCTCCAGGAGATGGTGAAGGACAGGGAAGCCTGGCGTGCTGCAGTCCATGGGGTCGCAGAGTCGGACATGAATTAGCCACTGAACAGCAACAACTTACTGACAAATTTTAGTGATAAATCCTGAAGTAAATATTCACATTTTACGTTATTCTATGGTGATGGACATCAGGATACTTTGATTAACCATTCCTTGAGAACTTCAATCTTTACCTTCCTCGAAAATAAATGCTTCTGTAAGTAGGGTGTGTATATGGAGAGACAACAGTTGCACATAGTTATTGTTTATTCTCTCAGGCAAGTTGTCCATTCAGCAAGGAAAGAAAAAAAAATTCTCATGGTAGCATTCCTCTATGACAGAAGTTTAGGAATTTAAAATGTAATGTGTCTGTGCTCTGCTTAGTCACTCGGCCCTAACGTGTCTATCTCTCTATTACCTGCTTTCTACTCTTTTTCCTCTCGACTAGTCTGCTCTTATGTCTAGTTTAGGCTCCCCAACTTCTCCACATTGTCCTCACCTCTGCCACTGCCCACTCTCCTACATGTCCAGACTCTTTCCTATGGAGTGAGTTACCTTGGAGCCATTTGTCATTATTTGAAAGTAGAAACACTTGTTCATTTGTAGTTTTCAACATTCATTCAATTCAACATATGTATATTTCATGAGTGTTATGTGTCCTGTCTTTCTTGTCACTGGTGACGCCTATGTAAATAAGAAACTTCTGACTTGTCCTAATGACATAAACACCATCATTTCGCCAGATGTCATGGCAATGGGGCTAGAGAAGGAAGGGAAGAAGACAGGGGAAGTAATTTGGATTAGTAGTGAAATGGCTTGAACTCATCAAATTTTACATTTATTTCAAGATGCTGAAGTTATACCTGAAAGAGAAATGTCTACTGAGTTCCTGGGTTTCAATAGTTTTTATGACAGGTCACATTTTGTGCCTCATAGTTACTTGAATTGAGTTGACAGTTTTATATGTAGCAAGAGAAACATCCTACACCTAATTTGTGGACTTCCTTTGCTTTCGAATGATCTGCACTCATTTAACCTGCTATTAAGAACACATTGGATATGAGAGATGAATAGCTTGAGAGCCACTGTTTTTTCCGTTATTACAACAAACCACATTAGAAGTTAAGACACATGAAAAAAACATTTGGAAATCTGTGTACCCATCTCTCCTTCAGGTAAAATGACAAGAAGTGCCTTTAAAATTACATAAATGGGCCATTATTTATATTCCACAAATTATGGGTTTTTTAAGCCGATAACAATCTATATTTTTAAGAATTTTTTAGATGACAATTCAAACTTAGAATTTACATGTACAAAGGTTTTTGTTTTTGTTTTTGTTTTCAATTTGGGAACATTGTTAAATCTATTGTTACTGTGTTCTAACATTTTATGTTATTATACCAATAACTCACAACATATAAGGCAATAGTACTTCATGACATTAAATATTTGAGCTTCCACACAATATCATTTAGATAGAAAATTCATGTCAAAAGGGGCACAGAAGATCTTTTTGTTTTCTTCATTAGATTAACTTTATTAAGGTATAATTTACATTCAATAACATGCATCTATTTTATGAGTACAAGTCTTATAAGTTTTGGCAAGTGTGCACAACCATGTAATCAACTAATCAACACTCCAACCCAGATTTGGAACATTTTCACCCCACCAAAATTCCCTCACGCATCTTCACATTCAATCCCCCAACCCTAGGGGGATTGACCTTGGCCGCAAGTTATCACTAATCCACTGTTGCTGGAGATTAGTTTTCCCTTTTCTAGAATTACATACACAGTAGATCCCCCTTATCCAAAGTTTCACTTTCCACAGTTTCAGTTATCCATGGTCAACTCGGGGTCCAAAAATAATAAATGAAATATAAACAATTCATAAATTTTAAACTGCGCACCATCCTGAATACTGATGAAATCTCACACCATCCTGCTCTTTCTCACCCAGGATGTGAATCAACCCTTTGTCTAGCATATCCATGCTGTATATGCTACATGTACTTAATCTACATATTGTAGTTAATAATACTCATAAAATACTCAAAACTAAGTGCAAAGACTACTTCTACAAGTGACCATGAGCACTAGAGAGACCCAGAGCAGCTACAAAGATAGTGAACAACTGCTATCACCAACTGTTAGCGGCAAATAAATTGTTCTGCCTTTACTCTGCAGGGTAGATCCATTTGGATTAGGAAAAGTTCATAACTGAAACTTTGTAAGCAGAGGAACGTCAGGAAATTCTTATCTTACAGGCTTCCTATGAGGCGTAAATGATCTAATTCATGGGAAGGCACTTTGTCTATTATGAAAATGAAAATGTTAGTCACTCAGTCATGTCCAGCTCTTTGTGACCCCATGGACTGTAACTCATCAGGCTACTCTGTCCATGGAATTTTCTAGGCAAGAATACTGGAGTGGTTTGCCATTTTCTCCTCCAGGAGCTCTTCCCAACCCAGGGATTGAACGTGGGTCTCCCACATTGCAGGTAGATTCTTTACCATCTGAGCCACCAAGGAAGCAGAAAACATTATATAAATTTCAGTTTTATATAAATTTTAGTTTTATATAAATTTAAGGGAAGTTTGAAGTCTCATCTCTGTTCCGAGCCCAGTTTCAAAGGCTCATCTTGTAACTAGATATACAACAGGTCCTAGAGTTTACAGAATGTTGTTTTTACTTTTTGCCTTTGCCTGCCACATCCATTCTGTGATTTCCACCTGTTAGGAGTCAAAGTCATATGCAGATGTCACCCAAGAAAATATCGTTTCCTTCCCTATGTGTCATGTGCATCATCACTAAGACAGTACTTACCACTTTATACTATGTTTCATTATAAACACTTCTCTGGCCTCACTCAACAGTGAACTTCTTGGAAGCAAGGACCATATCTGATTCCTCTTTGTATGCCTAGCATGTAGCATTATATTTGGCATATACTATGCATTCGATAAATGTTTGTTGAAATTGTTGAATTAATTTGCCATCAAATAACAACAGCCTCCTTCCTATTTAGCTGTGTCTCACAGCAAGCAGCCGGGCCCAGCAGGGAGGAAGAGATGAAGGGAATTCATCTAAAATCAATTTCAGAAGAAAATGTACTGTATTCAATGAAATTATTGTTTCATCTTTTTTGTACATAGCTTCAGAGCTGTACATGATCATAATTTTATGTCAAATATTAACTCCCTTAAGTCATGTGGAGATATATTACTTTTTGGACACAGTTAAAATATCACTGTAAAAATAATACTATCAATCCTGCAGGAACTAAATCCTGGAGTCACAAAAAGGGAAAAACCTAACAAATCACCTGATAATGGCTGGATATTATAC
This sequence comes from Capra hircus, assembly GCF_001704415.2. Classification (NCBI taxonomy): domain Eukaryota; kingdom Metazoa; phylum Chordata; class Mammalia; order Artiodactyla; family Bovidae; genus Capra; species Capra hircus. The sequence goes on from NC_030811.1 coordinate 47,680,980, forward strand.
AGTTAAAAATAAAACAAAAACAAAAACTCCTACAAATTCATAGATACTTCGATAATGCACATACTCATAAAACGATCAATTTTAAGAAGAAGAAAGACATCTCTTCCGAAAGAGAGAGAACCATATGGCTTATTTTGAAATCAGTAGGCTCCATTCCAATTTACAAGATGGCAGACCAGAAGATTACTTGTGATGTCTTCATGAGAACCTCTTCTATTTTGGTGGGGGGGAACTAAAGAAAAATACTCAGGATCTGTCAAGGCATGAGACATGGATCAGAAAAATATATACACCTGATTGCGTGATAACACCTCAGAACTGGAAAAAGTCCTTGTTAAAATGAAGCACCCTAATTGACTTAGTATGCCATCCAAGTGTAGTTAGTTTAATGTAGCTATGCTATAAATTATACCTTCTTCCCGGTAGGTATAGAAGCGGGATTTGGAAAGCTTTAAAAAAATTCATTTTGAAGCTCAATGATTGTGTGTTCTGCACAAATATCAGGATTTGACTAGCTCATTTGCAATATCATTTTAATACAGACAAAGTCAATGGCTATAGAGAAAAGAGTTGCCCCACCTGACACAGAGTTGCAACCCCACCTTCATCAGCTGCTGGGAATCTAAGGTCCTTTGCTGAGGTGGGGCTCATGAGAAGTTACTACTTTCTGCTCACTTCATCTTCCAAACCTTCCTACAAAACGTACTGACCTTGCTGAAGGGACACTGGTCCCTTCCCACTCACAGCTACAGGCACACATCCTCAAGCTGACATTGACTGAGGTGCCACAGCCTCAAAGGTAACATTTATTTTTAATAGAGGCTTTTCTGGAGAGCACGGTGAGAGTCCTTCTAACGGTGGAAACAGACAGCTCCAGGTCGAGCCAATGAGGAAGATATTTCTGACAGCCCTTTTAGCACCTCCCAGGTCACACCATAAACAGTCTTTCCCTCGTGATTCTCCCAGGGCAGGACTTCTCGGTCAGCCAACAGAAGTATGAAGGTTCCCAGGTCTTGATGACTTATCAAGAGCACTTTGGGGACTCCTATAACAGTGACCCCATTTCCTCACCCCAAGAGGCTTATTCTTTACATCCCATGATCCTTGTAAATCACTCATGAAGAAACAGTGAAATCGTTTCCAAAAACTTGTTAATAAGTTATTGTCAAGAGCAGTCCATAAAATTCATGTGTAATAGTTTGTTCTGTTATTTTCATAAAGAAGCATCAGGAATGATTTGGGGACAAGAGATAGAGACTCCCTCATTTTCTCAGAGGGGGGAAAAAAGGTTATTTCCTTGAAAATAGAACTATTTGGAAAACGTTATCAAAAAATTGAATAAGTAAATTTGGGAGGAGGGGTTATTCTTTTTTTTTTTTGCTCCCTGAAATCCTATAACTGAAAAGCTGTAGCTCACTTACCACCCTGGTCCTGTTCTTTGTAACTATTTAAAATCTATCTTCTTTTCTCTTTCTCTCCAACTGCCTCTGTTTTCTCCATGTCATCTTTTAGAAATTCCTGAAAAGGTTGAATGGGAGATGGAGTTCTGGGGCAGAAGGAAAACTGTGCCCTTGACAGAACATTTTCTCAGGCCCAAGGTCCCAGCACATGTGTCCCTTCCACAAAACAGGTAGGCCTTGCTTTGCCAATGGTTAAAAGAATTCTAAACATAAAGTCTAATCTCATCTGAAAAGATTAGAAATATCACAAACTCAAACACAGAGAAATAGTTATCCCCTTTAAATTCTGAAAGAGCTGGGAATACCAGACCACCTGACCTGCCTCTTCAGAAATCTGTATGCAAGTCAGGAAGCAACAGTTAGAACTGGACATGGAACCACAGACTGGTTCCAAATAAGAAAAGGAGTATGTCAAGGCAGTATATTGTCAACCTGCTTATTTAACTTCTATGCAGAGTACATCATGAGAAAAGCTGGGTTGGAAGAAACACAAGTTGGAATCAAGATTGCCGGGAGAAATCTCAATAACCTCAGATATGCAGATGACACCACCATTATGGCAGAAAGTGAAGAGAAGCTAAAAAGCCTCTTGATGAAAGTGAAAGAGGAGAGTGAAAAAGTTGGCTTACAGCTCAACATTCAGAAAACGAAGACCATGGCATCTGGTCCCATCACTTCATGGGAAATAGATGGGAAAACAGTGGAAACAGTGTCAGACTTTATTTTTTTGGGCTCCAAAATCACTGCAGCTGGTGACTGCAGCCATGAAATTAAAAGACGCTTACTCCTTGGAAGAAAAGTTATGACCAATCTAGATAGTATATTCAAAAGCAGAGACATTACTTTGCCGACTAAGGTCCATCTAGTCAAGGCTATGATTTTTCCAGTGGTCATGTATGGATGTGAGAGTTGGACTGTGAAGAAGGCTGAGCGCCGAAGAATTGATGCTTTTGAACTGTGATGTTGGAGAAGACTCTTTTTTTTTTTTAATTTTTATTTTTACTTTGAGAGTCCCTTGGACTGCAAGGAGATCCAACCAGTCCATTCTGAAGGAGATCAACCCTGGGATTTCTTTGGAAGGAATGATGCTAAAGCTGAAGCTCCAGTACTTTGGACACCTCATGCGAAGAGTTGACTCATTGGAAAAGAATGATGCTGGGAGGGACTGGGGGCAGGAGGAGAAGGGGATGACAGAGGATGAGATGGCTGGATGGCATCACCGACTCAATGGACGTGAGTCTGAGTGAACTCTGGGAGATGGTGATGGACAGGGAGGCCTGGCGTGCTGCGATTCATGGGGTCACAAAGAGTCGGACACGACTGAGCAACTGAACTGAACTGGAGATAAAGAACTCTGTGATTGCATTTTACTGAAGTAAACTAATTGCATTCTAACCTTTCAGGAAAAAGACTGAATACAAGGCAGTCAAGACAAACATGGAAGGATAAAAATGAAACTTGAAGAAATTCTAAGACCTTAAGCTGACAGTGTTTACCAGCACTTTGCAGGTGAGCAATATTCTGCATGTGAGCAAGAGGAGCACAGCCAATTATCTGGGTGGTAGGAATTGATTTATCAAGCCACAGTGGCCTGGAATAAATACTTTCTTTTTTCTCTGAAGTCGTGCTCTCAAATATCCATTTGATAATAAATTGAACTTTCTAGGTCCCTCAATACCAGGAAAACATGATCTGGATAAAACACACAGGCATTCTATCACTGGAAAAAGTTACCACTTCTTGAGTGGGCCTTAGGGTTTATAAATCTTTCCATGCAAGATGGGATGCTTTATGTCTTTTACCATGATACTGATTTTGTTTACCTAGATTGAACCTGAGAACCACACACCTATAACTTCCCCCAACAAATAAAAATAGCTATCATTTAACTCATTCTTATCATATACTGGACATTCTCTAAGCAATTTATATAAATCAATATTTTTAACCCTCATAGTAGCCCTGCAGCTGCTAAGTCACTTCAATCATATCCAACTCTTTGTGACCCCATGGACTATATCCCACCAGGTTCCTCTGCCCATGGAATTCTCCAGGCAAGAATACTGGAGTGGGTTGCCATGCCCTCCTCCAGGGGATCCTCCTGACCCAGGGATCAAACCAGTGTTCTTATGTCTCCTGCATTGGCAGGCAGGTTCTTTACCATCAGTGCCACCAGGAAAGCCCCTATGCAATAGGAATTATTATTACCCTCATTTTACAGATGAGGGAAACGAGGAATTTGCTTATGGTTACACAGCTGGTGAGTGGCAGAGAAGGCTCCCAATCTAGGGTCCTTAGGTCACGTACGATGTTGCCTTTTACAGTGGTCTGTGCCTTGAGAGCCCTTGTCTGGTCCTCTAGCCAGTCTACTCAGGTGGTGCCTTCTTCAGTGGCAGAGTTCTTAAATAAAATTCAACTTATTTAGTTTTGAATGAATATTGTAACTGATATGTAGCAAATAAAACTTTTTCACATATTTCACTTGGTAATATTTGATACTTACAAAAGAACACGTGCAACACTGTAAGTTACTAGCATAATCATAAAGTGACTGTGAATTCCCCCCCAACTACAACATAACATTCACCATTGCATCCACCTACTTGCTACATCTAGTTCCTATCCTCAAATCCTTACTGAAGAAACCACTATGCTAAATGTTATGCTTATAACTCCTATCTTTATCATTATGATTTATCATGTATGTTATCATATGTATGTAACTATACATATTTCTGAACCCCATGAAAATAGCATTGCACTACATGTACTTATTTTTCCAAATTTACCTCCAAGTTTTATCCGTGTTGTTACACGTATGTATAACACATTCAGTTCATTGATTCCCATAATTATTCTCCAGTCTGAAAAGTTAAGTATAGGAGATTTGAAAACAAGTTTACTTTTTAATAGAGATTCAACAATGGAGGGATAACTTGAGCTGATTCGTAAAAGGTTGTTGGTTTGCTGGAATAGAACGGAAGAAGGTAAACATTTGAGGGGGCAAAAGAAGACCATAGGAAAGTATAAAGGCGGGAACATTCAAGACATGTTCAGATGAAAACATGTTTTGCTTAGAACAATATGTTGAGGCCAGGATAGGAGGCCCATCTCCAAGCCAAAGAGACTGAAAAGGTACAGAGAGGTGGGAGGAAAATGGAGAATGTGTGATGTTTTAGGAGCAAAAAGAGAGGTGTTTCTAGAAATAAAGGAGATAATCAAGTGAGTTGAAAACTGCTATGGAGAAATCTTCCCTTTGGATTTTTTACTACTGTCATCAAATTATCTTTTTAACATTCAATTCATCTAATACCTTTTGTTCTGATTCCATGGTCACTCAATCACTGTCTGATTAAGAACTGATTTTCCATGTAACTCAGCTGGTAGAGGGAGAATTCATCAAGAAGAATAGGACTTCAGGTATTTCTAGTCCTTCAGTTAAGATATTTTATGGTAAATTAATAAAGCACTTTCTGAATGAGTTTGCATTCCATATGTGACTACAAGAGTGCATTAGTCTGCTTGAGCTGCTATAACAAAATAATTAAGCAGTAAACATTTATTTCTCAAATTTTAGAGCCTGGGAAGCCAAAGAACAAGATGCAGTTCCTGACATGAGCTCTCTTGCTCACTTGCAGCTTCTTCCCTGTATCTTCACATAATGAAGAGAAAGCAATTGCTCCCTTCCCCTTCTTATAGAGCTACTATTCCATCATGAGGGCCTCACCCTTTGTGACCTCATCTAATGCTTATTACCTCCCTAATATCTCTTCTTCAAATACCATCATATTGGGATTTAGGGCTTCCACATATGAAATTTAGGAGACTACAATTCAATCCACAGCATGGGGAATGGTGGGTGTTCCCATATGGCCATAATTGTCTCTAGCACCAACTATATTATACAGATTTTGTATTCTCATCTGCATTGAACACATAACGTGAGTCCATCTCAAGGCCTTATCATTCTTGTCCTCTGGCTTCACAGTGCTAGCAAAATCCTGAAATATGGCACCCAAACAATACTAAGTGAGGGTTAACTTATTTACAAGCAGCTTCCCACAATAATAATCATAGTCTCCAGAGTGAAATCCATCAATTAAACTCTGCAGAGACCTTCAACTTCTTTGTATAACATGAACTATACACATTTCGTCAGGTGGGGCTGGGGCACAGAGTGGGCATGTTGACTGGCTAGTACCCTGACTCTCAAGGGACTTGGTGAAGTGCCAGGCAGGTGGGACAGCAAGCTGGGGTTGAGGTCAGGAGGAAAACTATGTAGAAGGCTCTGCCACACAGTAGCTCCAAGTCAGTGGAATTCTTACACCTCAGTTTTCTCCTCTATCAGTTGGGTCTATTAATTTACAAAGCTCTTAGAAAGACTTGAGCCAAGGAAGGGCTTCACAAATAGTCTGATTATTGCTAGTCCTACTGCTGCTATAACTGTGGGCTATGACATGCCAAGGTGTCATCTGCATCCTCTCAGGTCACCTGTAGCAGGGCTAGAAAGTTAATTTTATAAGTGAGGAAATAGGCACAGAGACAAAGTGACAAGTGCAAGGCTACACAAAGGTTTCTCCTAACTCGTAGCACCCACCCATAAAAAAAAGAAGAGAAAGAATCATACGCATTTCCTTATGTATAAATGCAAATAGGGCAGATGAAGTTATGAGAGCAATTTCCAACTTTGGTTCACTAAGAAGTGGATGTAGCCCCTCAAGATACAATGATCAAAGAATATTGTATTCTCTGTCTGGGCCTACAGTCCTCTGCTTTCAGGTCCAGTGATCTTTACTGTGTGCCACATGCTAGTCCAATTCTAAGTTTTCTAACAAATTGCTCAAAATGTTTTATTGTTGCTCTTGTACTGGTTACAGTAAAATCATTAAGCACCAGGAATTATCCACTGATTTACACACCACTTTCCTTAACGTGGAGACCTCCCTGGTGGCTCAGACGGTAAAGCGTCTGGGTTTGATCCCTGGGTCGGGAAGTTCCCTGGAGAAGAAAAAGGCAACCTACTCCAGTACACTCGCCTAGAAAATCCCATGGACGGAGGAGCCCGGTGTCCATGGGGTCGCAAAGAGTCGGACACGACTGAGCAACTTCACTTTCACTTTTCCTTAACATGTTTTGCAAAATACAGTCTTCCTCCACTACTTGCTAAAAAAAAAGACTGAATGGATCAGTGACTTGTTTTTCTCCAACTAATTTCAGTATATTGGGTCTTTGTTCTATCTTCAAGGAACAGCATTACTATCCTTCAAATGTTGACGGGACCAAAGTATTTTTTCCCTTTTCGCAGGAAAGTTACTTCCTGTATGATGTCAAGACTGAAAATGCATTCTTCCCATGGTAAGTCCTTAGGTTTTAAAAGTGACATCATTAACCAACCCTCCACCCACAATACCCACCACCATCCCACACTTCCCAACATGAGTCATATTTAATAAATTTCATTAATATATGAATGTTAATATATTTTATTTATCTCAAATTTTAAAAATTAAAAATTTGTTTTAATCTTTTTCCTAGAATTTTGATGATTACTTCTATATGTGTTCTCACAACATGTTTTCATTCTTAGTTAAGGATTTGCTTTTGCTTTTTATATGTTTTAATAGACTCTTGGTTTGGACAGAGCTTCCCATTTCTGTATTTCACTCTTTGGTACCTAATTCTTTTTAGTTTCTTCCACCATTGGGGTGTACTATTTCGCTGCTGCTGCTGCTAAGTCGCTTCAGTCATGTCCGACTCTGTGCGACCCCATAGACTGCAGCCCACCAGGCTCCCCCATCGTATTTTGCTACTTCCCCAGAATTAAGCTATAGCACAGAACCAACCTGTCCATTTTTCATGTCTTCCATTCTGAAGCAACTGCTGTTTCTGAAACTTTTCAATTGCATCAATATTCCATTTCTCAAATATTTATCTACAACACAGTTATATGTCAAGTCAATTTCACCACTGCCAAGACTTGGTCATTTTGCAACTGATTTAGACCTAAATGGTGTCATTCATTTTGTAGAAGCATGGGGCTATGACAGTTTCTTACAACAGAAATAGCACTGCTTACTGGCAAGAAAATCATAGATTGTGAAATTGCACTTTCCTTTTCTTGATTCTAATAATGCTTTCTTTAAAAATTAAAAATAAACTATAAGATCTAACTATTTATTTCCTTAATGGAATATATCCTTCTTGGTTTCAGGAATTGGTGAGCAAATTTTACTTCAAAATAAACAATCTAGTTTTTAGAATCTGTGCTTCCATAATCACATATCACCAAGCTCATTCTAATGCTTGACTTTGTTAAAGGGTATAATATCACCCATGTCTTGGTTTCCAAATACCTGTTTCCACTAAAAAGAACCATGAGTCCTTGAAGAAATGGTTGAATCCCAACACTGCCATCAAAAAATGCATCTGGAACATCATCTTATGCCAGAGAAAAAGTACTCAAAAAATTATGATATTTACAGAATTTAGAGTCAGCTCTGATGAGACTCGGGTCAAATCTAGGATAATTTTAACATCAAAATAGATACAACAGACACCTGCACACAGATGTTTATAGCAGCTTTATTCATAACTATTAAAACTTGGAAGCAATTAAGATGTTTTTCAGTAAGTAAATGGATAAATAAGTTGTGGACCATCCAGACAATATAACATTGGCATGGTGGTGTTCAGTTGCGTCTGACTCTTTGTGACCCCATGGACTATAGCCCACCAGACTCCTCTGTCCACGGGATCTCCCAGGCAAGAATACCAGAGTGCATTGACATGTCTTTCTCCAGGGGATCTATTATTGACCTAGGGATCAAACCCCCATCTTTTGCATCTCCTAAATTGGTAGGTGGATTCTTTAACACTGAGCTACCTGGAAAGCCCAATGTAACATTACTCAGCACTCAAAAGAAATAAGCATGTTGATAAATTGTCTAGTTTGCCCCAAAGCTATCTACAGATTAAATATAATTCCTATCAAAATTCCAATGATATTTACCACAGAAATAAAACAAACAATACTAAAATTGTACAGAATTTTGTACAGAATGACAAAAGACCCCAAATAGCCAAAGCAATCTTGAGAGAGAAGAACAAAGCTGGAAGCATCTCATTCCCTGACTTCAAATCTAATAGTAAGCATAATAGTATGGTATTGACATAAAAACAGACATATAGATCAATGGAACAAAATACAGAGCCCAGAAATTGACCACATATATCTGGTCAATCAAATTATGACAAAAGATCCAAGAATATACAGTGACAAAAGGACAGTCTCTTCAGTAAATGGTGCTAGGAAACTGGACCGCCACATGCAAAAGAATAAAACTGGACTGCTATCTCACACCATACACAAAAATCAACTTAAAATGGATTAGACTTTTGAATATAAGCCCTGAAAACATAAAACTCCTAGAAGAAAACTTAAGGAAAAAATCCCCTAAACGCTGGGATTTGTGACAATTTTTTGGATTTGACACCAAAGCAGAAGCAACACAGGCAAAAATAAAACAGTGGGACACATGAAACTAAAAAGCTTTTTAACAGAGAAAGAAACTCAACAAAATAAAAAGGTAACCTACCAAATTGGAGAAAATATTTATAAACAATTTATCTTACAAAGGATTAATATCCAAAATATACAAAGATCTCATACAAATTCATAGCAAGAGCAAATAATCCAATTTAAAATAGGCAGAAGATTTGAATAAACACATTTCCAAAGAGACATACAGATAGCTAACAAGCATATGAAAAGATGCTCAAAATCACTAGTCATCAGGAAAATACAAATCAAAATTACAATATGGTGTCACCTCACACCTGTTAGAATGGCTAGTAACAAAAAAAAAACAAGATATAAAAAGCATTGGTCAGAATGTAGAGAAAAGGAAATCTTCATGCATTACTGATGGCAATATAAATTGGCGCTGCCACTATGGAAAACAATATGAAGGATCCTCAAAAAATTAAAAACAGAACTACTGTATGATCCATCACCCCACTTCTGAGTATGTATCTGAAAGAAATAGAATCGATACCTTGGAAAGATCTGCACCTCCATATTCACTGCAGCATCATTCACAATAGCAAAGATATGGATGCAACCTAGGTGTTGACCAGTGGGTGAACGGATAAAGATAGGTATTCATATATACACAAAGGAATATTATTTGGCCATAAAAAGAAGCACTGACTTTTGTAACAACATGGGTGGAGTTTTAGGGCATTATGCTGAATAAGTCAGAGAAGGACAAATACTGTATGTTCTCACTTACATGTGGAATCTAAAAAAAAGCCAAACTCATAGAAATAGAGAGTAGAATAGTGGTTGCCTGAAGCTGGGTGGTGGGAGAAATGGGAGATATTGGTTAAAGTACACAAACTTCTAGCTGTAAGATTAATAAACTCTAAGAATCTAATGTACAACATGGTGACTATGTTCAACAATACTGTATTATATATTTGGAAGTTAAGAAAGCTTGAAATTTGTGGTAATCACATTGCATCACATCTTAAATATGACTCCCACACACACACACACAAAACCTGGTAATGACGTGAGGGGATAGAGATGTTAGTAAACTTTATTGTTGTAATCATTTCACCATACATGCATGTGTCAAATCATCAGGTTGTATACCTAAACTTACCTATGTTATACATCAACAGTATCTCAATAAACCTGGTAAACTCTATAATTTTCAAAAGCTAAAAAATACACTTGTTGTCAAAATATACTTCAAACAGTTCAGAAAAATGTTAAGCTATATAGAGGAAACAATAAAGCAAACATGGGAAAATGTTAAGAATTGTTAAGTGTAAAGAGTATAATTGAGTTCTTTCAACTTTTCTGTAAGATTTAATTTATTTCCAAACAAAAACTAGAGAGAGATTTCCTAACCCCACAACTGTAGAATCATTAACCCTAAAAGTTCTTATTTAACTGATTCAGGGTAAAATCTAGATTTAGGATTTTTAAAGCTCTCCCAGTGATTCAAAAGTACAACCAGACTTGAAAGTCATGCAACTAAAGGACTTGCTCTCACCTGTAAAATAGTTCCATGATATGGTACATTAAATTTATGTCCTAAATCTTCCCCTCGGCTTTTTTAATGAAATAAAATTCCATCATCATTATAATCAATAATAAATATTGACATACCAATGAGGCAAATATCACAAAAGGAATTTCTGGGGTCCACTTTATACATGAAATCCTCAGTTTTGTCCACGTGGCATCTATGAGTCTTCCTCTCATGCCTTCTATGGGTCACACATACAAACTAAATATTTGAAGTCAAATTCTCTGTGTAAATTTCATTCCCCACAAAACTGTCCTTCCTTGAAGCTGTATGAGTGACAAGAGTCCTTCTTCCTAAGCATGATAGATAATCCTGAAACAACCAGCTGCAGACAGCATAATGAGTAATGCACTTCAGTAGGGCAGTAGAAGCATAGAAGGCAATGGCACCCCACCCCAGTACTCTTTTCTGGAAAAGCCTATGAATGAAGGAGCCTGGTAGGCTGCGGTCCATGGGGTCGCTAAGAGTCAGATACGACTGAGCAACTTCACTTTCACTTTTCACTTTCATGCATTGGAGAAGGAAATGGCAACCCACTCCAGTGTTCTTGCCTGGAGAATCCCAGAGATGGGGGAGCCTGGTGGGCTGCCGTCTATGGGGTCGCACAGAGTCGGACAAGACTGAAGTGACTTAGCAGCAGCAGGGCAGTAGAAGACCACATGGTTTACATTTATCAAAACTAATTAAAACCATGAGCAGAAACTAAAGTTGGTAACTTTTATAATCAACAATTACTGGACTATACCACAAACTACTTCTAACAATTCTTTTAAAAATGGTCCTATCCAGTTAACTCTACCCCACACTCTAGATTGGAGTTTAGTGTTGGATTTTGCATTTTGTCAGAGAGGTTACTATTCTGCAATAGGGACCCTAACTATCACGACACTATCTCCAGTGTAAAATGTAAATAGTATAAGTAGATACATGAGATTTATATCTGACCCAAGTGCGATGTGGTGTCTTCATACATCTTTCTTTCCACAAAAATTTGTCAATTCATGCTCTGAAAAATACAATACAGGTATTTCTATGATCTGAGAATCACAGTATTTTAAAATTATACAGATTAAAATTTGACCTCTAAGCTGAAGCCATCTGTGGGTATAGTTAGACCCACATTTTATTTAATGATTGAAAGTAAAGTTGTTATTTAATCTCTAATTCAACAATATAATCAATCCTCAAGTGAAGTTCTTTAACTAGACAATAAACAGCACCTCCATCCAACTCCAAGATCCTTAATAAATGTTTTAACATTTATAAAGTCAAATGGTACATTCAGCAAAGAAATTAGGTAATACCATGGATAAGTTTTTAATTCAGTATTCAGTGATTATAATTCTGTATCTTGTAATATTCAGGGATTGAGCTTCGTTGACCCTTCGCATAACTCAGTTGCTCAGTTGTGTCCAACTCTCTGCAACCTCATGGACCCTAGCCCATCAGGCTCCTCTGTTCATGGGATTTTTCAGGCAAGAATACTGGAGTGGGTTGCCATTTCCTCCTCCAGGGGATCTTCCTGACCCAGGATTTGAACTTGTGTCTCCTGTGTCTCCTGCATTGCAACTAGATTCTTTACCTACTGAGCCGTCAAGGAAGCTGGGATCTTAATTCCCCAACCAGGGACTGAACTCAAGTCCCCTGCATTGGATGGTAGATTCTTAACCACTGGATCACTACAGGACTCATAAGAAATAAAGTAGAAAGACAGTTAAAGAAGATGACCAAGCTCTTGGCATTTATCAGAAATAGAAACAAACTATGTTGTATTTTACCACAAGCTGGACCACACATGGTTAACTAATTGCTGTGCGAACTTGTCATAGCTCTCTGCCCTGACACATCATATTTCTCAACTGGGAATCTCTTTTCCTTTCTCCTCCTGAAAAACAATCCATCCCTCCAAAAGGGAAGCCTTATTTGTTTCACCTCAATCTAGTAATACACATTATATTTAGTATTTTTTTGTTTTGATTGTTTGGTTTTGTCTTTTAGGAGTCAATATCACCCTTATTTTATTAATTCCTATAGGACTAGAATGATATATTTTTATAGCCTCAACTGCCTAGTAAAGACCTTGGCACAGTGTACAGCCCCAAAATACATTAAAAAAACTTGAACCAAATTGAAAGGAATACTATCATTTTGAATTACTATGATGCACAACCCATTGCTTTCATTAATTTATATAAATGTATTATTTTTTGTAAACAAATATTTTTACTGAAGTATAACAACTACAACACTATATCATTTCCAGGTACATAGCATATTCAATATTTCTATATACTACAAAATGATTATTACAATGAGTCTAAATATGATCTATCACTATACAAAGTTATTAAAATATTATTGACTATACTCTCCATGCTGGACATCATTCCTGTGATTCATTTATTCTGTAACTCAAAGTTTGTTCCTCTTAACCTGCCTCACCTATTTCAATCATAGATACAGAGAACAGACAGATGACTGCCAGAGGGAAGGGGTTTGTTTATTTTTGCTTTTGTTTCCCTTGCTTGAGGGGACAGATCATTGCTAAGATTAATGTCTAAAAGTATACATCCTATGTTTTCTTATAAAAGTTTTGTGATTTGAGGTCTTACATATGATTGTTTAATCCATTTTGACTTCTGTGTATAGTGTGAGAAAGGGGTCCAGTTTAATTCTTTTGAATGTAGGTGTCCAGTTTTCCCAAGACTATTTACTGAAGAGACTGTCTTTTCTCTGTTGTACATTCTTGACTCCTTTATTGTAGATTGATTGAACGTATAAGTGTGGGTTCATTTCTAAACTCTCTATTCTGTTACATTGGTCTCTATGCCTGCTTTTTGCTATTATCGTGCTTCTGGTATGTAGTTTTGATTACCATGACACTGCAGTATAGTCAGGGAGCATGACACCACCACATTTGTTCTTTCTCAAGACTGTTTTGGCTATGTGGGGTCTTTTAAGTTGCCATACAAATGTTATAATTATCTATTATAGTTCTGTGAAAAGTGCTATTTAATATCTCAATAGTGATTTCACTAAATCTGTAGATTGCCTTGAGGACTATGGCATCCTTGTCTTGTTGCTGATCTTAGAGGTAATGCTTTCAGCTTTTCACCATTGAATACAATATTAGCTTATGGGCCTGTTATACATATCCTTTAACTATTTGAATAAATGTTCTCTCCAAATCCACTTTGTAACATATTTTTATCATAAATGAGATGCTGAATTTTTAAGCTTTTTATGAATTTTGATGGTCATATAATCTTTAGTCTTCAATTTGTTAATATGATTTATCATATTGATTGATTTGTGGATATGAACCATCCTCCTATCCATAAGATAAATCCCCCTCAATAAATGTGTATGATTATTTTAACATATGGTTGAATTAATTTTCTAATATTTTTTGAAGATTTGTGCACCCATGTTCATTAGTGATAATGAATTGTATTTTTTTAATTTCGTTTTTTTAGGTTTCTTTGTGTGGTTTTGGTATCAGAGTTATGCTAGCTTAATAGAATGAATTCAGAAGTGGTTTTATACTCAGTCTTTTGGAATAGTTTGAGGAGAACAAAGTTAACTTTTCTTTAAATATTTGGTAGAATTCACCTGTGAAACCATTTAGACCTGGACTTTCTTTTGTTGGGAGACTTTTCGTTACAAATTCAGTTTCAGTACTGGTAATTAGTTTGTTCATGTTTTCTACATCTTCCTGGCTCAGTCTCAGGAGATTTCTAAGAATTTATCCATGTCTTGCAGGTTGTCCAGTTTACTGCTGCATAATTGCTCAGAGTAGTCATGTAGGATCCTTTGTATTTCTCTCGTGTTGGTTGTAACTTCTCCTCTTTCATTTCTAATTTTATTTATTTTGGCCCTCTCCCTCTTTTTGTGATGAATCTGGCTAATGGTTGACCAGTTGTGTTTATTTTTTCCAAGAATCAGTTCACAGTTTTGTTGATCTTTTCTGTTTTTTTAAGTCTCTATTTCATTTATTTCTGCTCTGACTTTATGATTTATTTCTTTCTTCTAACTTTTGGTTTTCTTTGTTCTTTTTATAGATCCTTTAAGTGTAAGATTAGGTTGTTTATTTGAGATCGTTCTTGTTTCCTGAGGTAGACTTGTATCGCTATAGAAGACTTCTAGAAATGCTTTTGTTGCATCCCACAGACTGGTTTGTTTATTTTTTTTACTTCCTCTTTGATTTCTTCAGTAACTCATTTCTACTTAATAGTATATTGTTTAGCCTCTATATGTCTGTGGGTTTCATAGAATTTTCTTCTTATATTTGATTTCTAATCGCACAGTATTCTGGTTGAAAAAGATGCGTCATATGATTTCAGTATTCTTAAACTGAAATTTGTTTTGTGGCCTAAAATGTGATCTATCCTGGAAAATGTTCCATGTGCATTTGAAAAGAATGTATATTCTGCTGCTTTTGAATGAAATGTTATACACACACACGTATATACACACACATCTATATATAGAGAGAGTACTGTTTGTTTTATGTAGGGGCAGTGTTCCCTTATTGATTTCTGTTTGGATGATCTATCCATTAATGTAAGTGAGGTGTTATATTCTTCTACTATTTTCATGTTAATATTCACTGTATGTGTTTCAGTGCTCCCATGTTGGATCTATATACAGTTTACCCTTGAACAACACAGGGTTGAATTTTGTGGGTTCACTTATAGGAAGGTTTTTAAAAATAATACATAGTACAATACTACATGATCCCTTCATCTTTAGTTTCAGAAACATGGATACAGAGGGAAGACTCTAAAGTTATATGAAAACCACTTTTGACTGCCTGGGGATTGGTGCCTCTGACATCCACGTTATTTAAGGATCAACTGTATATTTAACATTGTAGTATCTTTTTACACTGATCCCTTTATCACTATGTAATGTCTTTGTCCCTTATAACTATCTTGACTTTAAAATATATTTTGTCTGATGCAACCGTTGCAACCCCCAACTTTATTTTCACTAACTTGTACATGGAATATCTTTTTCCACCCTCTTATTTTCAGTCTGTGTATGTCTTTAGCTCAGAAGTGTGGGCAGCATATTGAAGACTTTTTTTTAAAAATCCATGCAGTCATCCTGTGTCTTCTAATTTGAGCATTTAACCTATTTACATTTAAATTACTAACACTTTATGTACTTATCGTCATTTTGTTCATTGTTTTCTCATTGGTTTTGTAGTTCTTTTGTGTTACTTTCTCATTCTTTTGCTCTCTTCCCTTGTGATTTGATGACTATCTTTAGTATTATGTTTGAATTCCATTCTCTTTCTTGTGTGTATTATTACAGGTTTTTGGTTTATAGTTACCAGGAGGGTTATATATAATGATAGATAGATAATTATTTTAAATTGATGACATCTTAAGTTCAAATGCATTCTAACAACTCTGCATTTTGATTCTCTTTGGCTTCATGTTTTACATCTTTTGTGTGTGTGTATCCCTTACCCACCTTTTGTGAATATAGGTGATTTTATTACTTTTTTGTTTTAACCTTCCTACTAGCTTTTTAACTGCAATGCGGGAGGCCTGGGTTTGATCCCTGGGTCAGGAAGACCCCTGGAGAAGGAAATGGCAACCCACTCCAGTATTTTTGCCTGGAGAATCCCATGGACGGAGGAGCCTGGTGGGCTACAGTCCACAGGGTCGCAAAGAGTCAGACACTACTGAGCGACTTCTGCACTAGCTTTTTAAGTGGTTGATTTATTACCCTTCTGTATATTTGCTTTTACCAATGATACTTTTACTTTTCATAATTTTCATAATTTTCATATTTCTAGTGTATTCTTTTCTTTCCCACTTGAAAAGCCCTTTTAACATTCTTTGTAAAGCCAGTTTAGTGTTGCAGAACTCTTTCAGCTTTTGCTTGTTTGCAACACTTTTTAATCTATCCTTCAATACTGAATGATGGCCTTACTGGCTGGACTATTCTTGGTTATAGGTTTTTACTTTCATCACTTTAAATATATCATGCCATTCCCTTCTGGCCTACTTATGCTATTTTCTTTTTCTCCACAGCTTGGGTAATTTGCACTACTCTGTCTTCAAGTTCACTGATCTGTTCCTCTGTATCATGTAATCTGTTGATTCCATCTAGTGCATTTTTTAGTTATTACAGTCTTCAACTCCATTTGTTACTTCTTTATATCTTCTAACTTCTTGCTGAATTTCTCACTGTGTTCATCCATTCTTATCCCAAGTTTGAATTCATTGTCAGGTAGATTGTTTATCTCCACTTCACTTAGTTCTAGGATTTTGAAACTCCAGTTCACTTAGTTCTTGTTCCTTCATTTATAACACCTTCTCTGTCTCCTCTTTTTGCCTAATTCTCTGTTTTTATTTCTATTGTTAGCTATGTCAGATTTGTGTCCCAATCTTGAAAAAGTGGCCATATGCAGAAGGTGTCATGTAGGCCCAGCAGCATACTATCCCTTGGTCACAGTGCTTTATGATTGAGGGATGCTCCCATGTGGGTTGTGTGGGCCCTTTTGCTATGGCAAAGCCACTTAGTGCCAGTGCACCAGTCAGCATGCTGACCCCTGGCCCAGTCAGCTGCCAGACCCTGCCTCAAATGTTACTTAGGTATGCTTGTAGGTAGGGCAGCATCAAGCATGGCTGGGTATGATGCCTGGTAGTAGACAAATTGTATGAGCCTACTGTTTGGTAAGGCAGGTCCCAGCACAGGTGGATGTGGGACCCAGAGATATCAGGGCTGGTACCACCTCTCTGGTGAATGGCACTATATCCAAGGGTAGCTGGCTGCATCACCTGGGGACCTTGGGACTTGTGATGACCAGATGGTAGGAAGGTAAGGCCCTGGCACTAATTCTCTAGAGGGAGGACTTTAAGATGATGCTTGCCCATACCAGTGTCTTCATGATAGAACAAACTCCCAGAATGGCTGCTACCAGCATCGAGGTCCCTGGGAGAAATGCACTCACCTCCTGCCTCTCTAGGAAGCTCTCCAAGATCAGCAAGTGGGTCTGAAACAAGTTCCTTCCAAAGTACTTCCTCTGGACTTGGTCTCAGAGCATGTGAGACTTTGTGTGAGCCCTTAAGAGTAGAGGCTCTTTTCTATAGATCTCCAGCTCTCCCATACACAAGCTCTGTTGCTAGCCTTAAAAGCAGAGACATTCTGGAAGTTTGTCTTCCTGTTGAAGGATCCCACACTGGGGAGCCTAATCTGGGGCTTGAACTCCTCATTCCATAGGGAGAACCTCTATAATTGTGATTATCCTCCCATTTGTGGGTTACCTTCCTGGGTATGTGGATCTTAATTATCCCACATCTCTACCCTGCCTACCCGTTTCATTGCGGTTCCTTATGTATACATCTTTACTTGTGGAAAATCTTTTCCGCTAGTCTTTGGGTCATTCTCATTGATGGTTGCTCTGTGAATGCTTGTAATTTTGGTATACCCATGAGAGGAGGTAAGCTCAGAGTCTTTCTACTCCACCATCTCAGGCACCAAACACACTGTTTTTACAGACTCCTTAAGGAATTATACAACTCCTTTTCCCAAGGAGATGTAGCATATAGTTTGTTTTCAATGACTGTCATATTGTGACCTAAAGCAAGACATAGCATGGTAAACACATATACTGTAGCAGGCCACAGCCCCAACTTAAAGCTTCAGATTCCAATAAAGAAAATCAGGTTCCCTTGGGAATCAAACCAAGGGTTATTATTAATAACGCTTTGGTCCTAGAATGTTTACTGATGTGCCACTTCCCTTTAGTCAACAGTGAAGACTTAGCTAGTCCTATAAGAGTGACGGAGAGTACATGTAGTTTCATTGATGGTGAGAATGGTAATACAGAGAGCCATTCTTAACTTCTTTGAATTTTTTCTTTTTAACACTTTGTGATTCTAGCTTGTATACTCTTATGACAAAAATCACTGTACCTTTAGCCAAAATTAAAGGTACTAGACCAAACTCACTTCTCTAAACATTCCATAACCTTTCAAAAAAGTAATTCTCTAAGAATATTCTAAAGAACATTTTTCAACTTTTCAAAAAATGATTACATCTACTCATCTTTATGCTGTTCTTTTTCAAGGCCATCCACATAGAGAGTTCAATGGCCTGTATTATTTGAAAACTAACAGTTTTATAGGAAAGCATTTTCACACATTTTTGAAGGATTAATCTTTTAACTCCAGGTAAGGATATTGCCACCCTTCTTATTTAACTTATATGCAGAGTACATCATGAGAAATGCTGGACTGGAGGAAACACAAGCTGGAATCAAGATTGCCAGGAGAAATATCAATAACCTCAGATATGCAGATGACACCACCCTTATGGCAGAAAGTGAAGAGGAACTAAAAAGCCTCTTGATGAAAGTGAAAGTGGAGAGTGAAAACGTTGGCTTAAAGCTCAACATTCAGAAAACAAAGATCATGGCATCTGGTCCCATCACTTCATGGGAAATAGATGGGGAAACAGTGGAAACAGTGTCAGACTTTATCTTTTTGGGCTCCAAAATCACTGCAGATGGTGACTGCAGCCATGAAATTAAAAGACGCTTACTCCTTGGAAGAAAAGTTATGACCAACCTAGACAGCATATTCAAAAGCAGAGACATTACTTTGCCAACAAAGGTCCGTCTAGTCAAGGCTATGGTTTTTCCAGTCACCATGTATGGATGTGAGAGTTGGACTGTGAAGAAAGCTGAGCGGTGAAGAATTGATGCTTTTGAACTGTGGTGTTGG
Organism: Capra hircus; assembly: GCF_001704415.2. NCBI lineage: Eukaryota > Metazoa > Chordata > Mammalia > Artiodactyla > Bovidae > Capra > Capra hircus. The sequence continues at coordinate 47,700,282 of NC_030811.1, forward strand.
AGAAGACTCTTGAGAGTCCCTTAGACTGTAAGGAGATCCAACCAGCCCATTCTAAAGGAGATCAGCCCTGGGTGTTCTTTGGAAAGAATGATGCTAAAGCTGAAACTCCAATACTTTGGCCACCTATGCAAAGTGTTGACTCATTGGAAAAGACGCTGATGCTGGGAGGGATTGGGGGAAGGAGGAAAAGGGGACAAAAGAGGATGAGATGGCTGGATGGCATCACGGACTCGATGGATGTGAGTCTGAGTGAACTCTGGGATTTGGTGATGGACAGGGAGGCCTGGCGTGCTGCGATTCATGGGGTCACAAAGAGTTGGACACGACTGAGTGACTGAACTGAACTGAACTGAACTGAAGGATATTGCATTCACCTAAAAAGTCCTGTTTCTATAGTTTTACCTAGTTAGAATATTTCTATTTAGAATATCAAATGATAATCCAGACTTTTAAGTCCCTAGTATCATCCCATAGTTCTTAAAAATCAAATATTTATAAATTTATCTATGTCATATAACTTGATAGAAAAAAATTTTAGGCAATTAAAACAATTTTTAACCGGAAAGACATGAGGAATATGGTTAATAAATGGCTTAAATACCAATGTTTCAGATAAAGTATTATAAGAAGAAAACCCTATTCTTTATCAATTTCATGCTAAACAGTGTATGTCACAAATGAGAATTCATTACTGTATTGCAGCTGGAGCAAACATTAAATTTCCTTTCTGTTCAGTTATTTTAGTTATCTAAATTGATCTTAATTCTTTTTTCCTATGCATTTCACTTCTACAAATCAATACCAAAGAAAGAAAGGCCTAGTCAGAGTGAGATACTGAAATTTATATTTCTCAAATATAATTTTGTGTTCTTCAAGCTATTCTCTTTTCAACTAGAAAATCAGATCAAAAAACAAAACTCAGAAATGAGAAAAAATTGCAATTTGGGGTCTGTAACTATGTCAAGTCTCTTGTAAATCCCCATAACACAAGAGAGGAGAACACTTTAAAGAGGGGAAAGAAAGTTGGGAAGGCTGTAATAAACAAACAGTTCATTGAGGAAGTTAAGAGCTTGAAGTATAGTGGCTTTTTCTTTCTGGCTGAGTTGCGACAGTCTCTCATTGGCTGAGCTCTTACTAGATAATAAGTCTTTCTTTTTCTTGTTGGGCTCTTCTATCATTTCAAGGTATAAGAGTAACTTCTGTAGCATTCTGATTTTATTTTAATTGAGGTTTCTGTTCATTGATTTTCAGAATTCATATAATTTCTACACATATTTTGACTTTAAATGTAATACTGGGACAATATCATTGCAGGAGTCACTTCAATTAGAAATTGGTTGAGAAGGAAGAGGAAAGAAATTAACTAGAAATTTTTGTGATTCTAATTAGGGGTTATCGTCAATTAATTAGAAGTTAAATACTAGGAGAAAATATTCCAGTCTCATAGAAGCCACCTCAGCTCATACTTTGTTTAAAATATTTGGCTACATAGTATTTAATCCAGCATAATAGTCATGTAACTTATCACTCCAAATGCCTCATAATAACTGAAAAAGGCAGGTACCACCATTACTCTTATTCTCTCTTCAACTAGAAAATCAGATCAAAAAACAAAACTCAGAAATGAGAAAAAATTGCAATTTGGGGTCTGTAACTATGTCAAGTCTCTTGTAAATCCCCATAACACAAGAGAGGAGAACACTTTAAAGAGGAGAAAGAAAGTTGGGAAGGCTGTAATAAACAAAGAGTTCATAAGAATAAGAATTTTAGGTAGGGTAAATAACTTGCTGAAAGTTCTGTGGAGTAGCTGAAATTCGACGTCAAGGTATCTGACTCCAGGGCCTCGATGCTTTACAGTCCTCTAAATTATGCCCAAACAGTACACTTTCTCAGATGTAGCCTCACATCTCAATGCCAAGTTTCCAGAAACTAGGAAAGTTGGCTGTAGGAAGGGTGCTCTCAGTAGAAAAAAGGGACAAAGTCATCTATTTCTTTTGACTTCGATGATTCTAACCTTAGATGATGTGAAAGAAGAATGGTAGATTCACTTAATTTGTTTTCTACACAGCTTTATTACTTGATGTCTCAATATGGTACAGGCATACTTCATTTTATTGCACTTTGCTTTTCTGCACTTCACAGATACTGTGGTTTTTTTACCTTTTGAACATATGTGGCACCCCTGTGTTGAGCAAGTTTACTGCCACTTTTTTCCAACAGCATTTGCTCCCTTTGTGTCTCTGTCACATTTTGGTAATTCTCACAACATTTCAAGCCTTTCCATTAGTATTATATTTGTTATGGTGATCTGCAACCACTGATCTTCTATGTTACTACTACTACTACTTACTGAAGCCTCAGAAGATGGTTATCATATTTTAGCAATCAAGTATTTTTTAATTAAAGTATGTACATTAGTTTTTTAGACATAATGCTATTGCACACTTAGACTATAGTATAGTATAAACATAACTTTCATATGCACTAGGAAATGAAAAAAATGCATGTGACTGACTTTATTGTGATATTTGCTTTACTGTTGTGGTCTCAAAGTAAACCTACAATATCTCTGAGGTATGCCTATGTGCAGTTTTATAGTTTGTGGGAAAGGAGCCCCTTTCTTTATGAGAAATATTATATCCCAGTAAGCTTTGATTCATTGATCTCAATCAGCATGTAGGCAACTGGACAAGAATTCACCATTCAGGGGAGAATTCAAACGACCAAACTGTTGTCAAATAGAAAAAAAAAAAAAAATCTCCTTTTAAGTGAAAAATGAAAATAGTAGAAAGAAGGGGATTTGCACAGTTTTCAGGGCAGGAATGAGGAATAAGAAACAGATTTATGCTGATTGGGGTTACAAATGAAGAAACTGGAAAGGATGTGTTAGAATTTAGAGGTACTTTTGTTGCCATGCTGCTGCAGTAATGGTACAAGACGTGTGAAAAAGTACAGTAGAAGAGAGGAAATAAATGGTCCTGATGCCCATAAAGCTATGTCAAGCATTTAATCCTATGCACTGCTGAAACTGACTATATCTCTTTGAATAGACAAAAAGGGTAGAAGAGATGGTATTTTTATTATTTTTTTTAAAGCATTATGTCAGAGTTTAATTGGAAGGATTTTTTTTCTTTCTCAATGATATAATGGCACATAATATACCGATAACATTTCTTTTTTTTCTTTTTTTAATGTTTTATTTATTATTATTATTATTATTATTACTTTACAATATTGTATTGGTTTTGCCACCCATCAACATGAATCCTCCATGGGCGTACATGTGTTCTCAATCCCGAACTGTCAGATCATTTCCAGTACTGTAGGTTGCTGCTAAATTAACAGAATATTTCATACATGAGCAAATTACCAAATCTCTAAATACAATTATGGTGCATTTAAAATATCAGTTCTAATTATATTTTCTTTGACAAAGTAATGATACTTCAAGAAACTGTGATCGGAACAATTTTTTGCTGCCAAATGAGAACAGAAGGTGGAAAAGGTGGATTTAAATTATCTTAACAAAAGCTGGCTAAACTTTATATAACCTTCTTTCCTAGCCTTATAAAAGAAAGGCTTAAAAATAGACTAACAAACACAAATTTTAATCTCCTTTCAAGTCACTCATTGATTTGTAATTTAATGTTCTTTAGTACAATGTGGTCACATACTGTAGACTGCTTTTCCTTTCTTGCATATGTTTTGTTCATATTTAAAATCACAGGGTAGAGCCAGAAACTTTTTTTTTGTTATTAGTCCAAAACAAATGAATTGAATCCTTAGGCCTCTTTTTCCCAAGAGGAAGCAGTACAGTACTCTCAGTTGGTACTTCAGACTTTAAGATTTCCAACAATATCTCTTCCCAGGAGTCTGTAACTATTTCTTTCCTTCAGAGGTCTGTAGCCCCTTACACTTCCTCTTTCCTTCAACTTATGTCTTAATGAATAAATGTTTCTCTATTCACCTGAATAGGATTTATTTTGCCTCTCTCTGCCCTGAAATTGCTCCCTCAGGATCCTGCCTGGCTTGCCTGCAAAATTCCTAGCACAAAGGTTGAGGGGCAGCCTCCAGCTATAAGTCCTAATATTTGTCAATTTTACCTTTTTGTTCATGGCTTTTCTTACCCCATTAGGTTAAGAAGTCCATAAAATGAAAATGCACAATAAATAAACCAAAAAGTGCAGATGTACTGGTGAATTGGTTGGCACAGATTTTTATCTCTAGTTAGTATAATTTTGAATTAAGAATTTTAGCAGTAAATATTAAGAATGATCTCTGTCTTCTGAAATAAGGAGTGGGGGACTGGAAAAGGTAGGAGAAGCAAAGGCCACATTGCTGGGTTGAAAACAGAAGCAAAGCAAAAGGAAACACAAGACACAGTACCTGCCCCCAGGAGCCTGGCAATCTGGAAGGGCACATTTATATGCATGAACAGTTTAAGAAGGACAGAAGAGAGCATATAAAGTGCCAACTTATGTAATACTTTGGCTTTTTCAGGTGTGTCTAGACATTTTAATAAGTCCCATTAAACTATTAGAGGCTTCAATGTTTCGGGTGTTCTCTGATATAGATAGAAAGAACTGAAGCTGACACAAAACTGAAAATAGAGAGAAAGGAGGAGTGATGCCCAGATTTCAATTCCAGGAATTTTCATTCTCTGGTAAGGGCAAATCATTGATCAGTATACCGCCTAATCAGAGATCTTGAATTAAATACTTTCCATTCCTACCCTGTTGGAGACCATAAATGAAGATGTATTTTTGTGTATAGGTTAAGAATAAACATCCTAGAGAACGAATTATGTGGAAAATGTATAACAAATGATAAACTTTGTGTTCCTACATGATTGTTCCTAATTATCTTGGTAAGTGAGTCTATTTCAGTTTTTAAAAACCTCTGTGTAACATTATCTTTTTCTGCTGTCCATAAACATTTAGAAATGTTTTGCACATCAGAATACAAGAGTATGCCCATTTTATGGAACTGTAAATTAAATAGTTTGGTCTGTCTTATCCTGACAAGCCATATACTTTAAAATATGACACTAAATGTGAAAGTCATATTTATATAAATATTTATATTTATATTTCTTCCTTCCAATATATGTATAAAACTTGTATCCATCACAAACTATAAGGAGGTCCTATGACTCATTTTTTTAAAAAAAAATCTAAGGGACGATAACCTTGCTTATTTGTATTCACTCTTCAATGCAAAGCACCACCCAAAAAAACTGATTATTTCATTATTATTATTATTATTATTATTGCACTATTGCATTACTATTGATTATTGCTTTTTTTTTTTATGTTTTGTAAGTTGCTCTCTCACCCAGTAGTTAAATGTCTAAGCCTTGTAATTTCTCCCCCAGACAGCAGGGATCAGGAAAAAACAATCCCTCTTTGGTGGGAATCATCAATCATCAATAGTAATTTCTTGGCTAAACTTCAATATTTTTTCTATACATTCTGAAAAATCTAGCACAAATCTTGACAAATACAATTAACACTTAAAAATATTTTTTTTGTCTTTAACACTATCCACAAGAAAACTTACTGACAATGCTAGGCAGATCAATTATGTAATCAGAGAGAATTCATGAGGCAGGTTTCAAGATACTTCAGTTCAGTTCAATTGCTCAGTTATATCCAACTCTTTGTGACCCCATGGACCTCAGCACACGAGTCTTCCCTGTCCATCACCAACTCCTGGAGTGTATCCAAACTCATGTCCATCACGTGGGTGATGCCATCCAACTGATATCCCCTTCTCCTACCACCTTCAATCTTTCCCAGCATCAAAGTCTTTTCAAATGAATCAGTTCTTTGCATCAGGTGGCCAAAGTATTGGGCTTTCAGCTTCAGCATCACTTCAGTTCAGTTCAGTTCAGTTCAGTCGCTCAGTCGTGTCCAACTCTTTGCAACCCTATGAATCGCAGCATGCCAGGCCTCCCTGTCCATCACCATCTCCCGGAGTTCACTCAGACTCACGTCCATCAAGTCCGTGATGCTATCCAGCCATCTCATCCTCGGTTGTCCCCTTCTCCTCCTGCCCCCGATCCCTCCCAGCATCAGAGTCTTTTCCAATGAGTCAACTCTTTGCATGAAGTGGCCAAAGTACTGGAGTTGCAGCTTTAGCATCATTCCTTCCAAAGAAATCCCAGGGTTGATCTCCTTCAGAATGGACTGGTTGGATCTCCTTGCAGTCCAACGGACTCTCAAGAGTCTTCTCCAACACTACAGTTCAAAAGCATCAATTCTTCGTCGCTCAGCCTTCTTCACAGTCCAACTCTCACATCCATACATGACCACAGGAAAAACCATAGCCTTGGCTAGGCGGACCTTAGCCAGCAAAGTAATGTCTCAGCTTTTGAATATACTATCTAGGTTGGTCATAACTTTTCTTCCAAGGAGTAAGCGTCTTTTAATTTCATGGCATCAGTCCTTCTGATAAATATTCAGAATTGATTTCTTTTAGGATGGACTGGTTGTATCTCCTTGCAGTTCAAGGACTCTCAAGAGTCTTCTCCAACACCACAGTTCAAAAGCATCAATTCTTCAGCACTCAGCTTTCTTTATAGTCCAACTCTGACATCCATACATGACTACAAGGAAAAACCATAGCTTTGACTAGACAAACCTTTGTTGGCAAAGTAATGTTTCTGCTTTCTAATATGCTGTCTAAGTTGGTCATAATTTCTCTTCCAAGAAGCAAGTGTCTTTTAATTTCACCATCCACAGTGATTTGGGAGTCCAAAAATAAACAAATAATTAAAATCTGTCACTGTTCCTTTGCTTCCCTATCTATTTGCCATAAAGTGATGGGGCCATGATCTTAGTTTTCTGAATGTTGAGTTTTAATCAACTTTTTCACTCTCCTCTTTCACTTTCATCAAGAGCCTCTTTAGTTCCTCTTCACTTTCTGCCATAGGGTGGTATCATCTGCATTGATATTTCTCCTGGCAATCTTGATTCCAGCTTGTGCTTTATCCAGCCCAGTGTTTCTCATGATATACTTTGCATATAAGTTAAATAAGCAAGGTGACAATACACAGCCTTGATGTACTCCTTTTTCTATTTGGAACCAGTCTGTTGTTCCATGTCCAGTTCTAACTGTTGTTTCCTGACCTGCCTACAGATTTCTCAAGAGGCAGGTCAGGTGGTCTGGTATTCCCATCTCTTTAATAATTTTCCATAGTTTGTTGTGATCCACATAGTCGAAGGCTTTGGTGTAGTCAATAAAGCAAAAGTAGATGTTCTTCTGGAACTCTCTTGCTTTTTTGATGATCCAGTGGATCTTGGCAATTTGACCTCTGGTTCTCTGCCTCAAGATAAGCTTAAAGATGGCAGAGGAATAGAATGGGAAGACCACTTTCTCCCCCACAAATTCATCAAAAGATCATTTGAATGGTGAACAAATTTCACAGAACAACTTCTCCACACTGGCGGAGGACACCAGGCACCCAGAAAGTCAGCCCATTCTCTTTGAAAGGAGGTAGGACAAAATATAAAAGACAAAAAGAGTTAAGGATGGAGACCTGTCCTGGGTAGGGAGTCGTGAAGGAGATGTTTCCACACAGTAGGAAACGCTTTCACAGATGGGTCTGTAGCAAGTTTTGGAATCTCAGAAGGCAATATAATCGGGGGGGGGGGGGGGGGGGAATGACAGAATACACACCTAAGGCAACTGCAGAAAAGAGAACTTTTCTGTGAAAGGCTCTAACCTAACAACCTAATGTGCAGCCTGGCCCACTCATGGAACAAAGGATCGAGGGAATACCAAAGGAGAGCTAGCTGGCTGTGTACAGGCCCCTCCCCGCCAGAGGTAGAGAGATAGGCTTGTGACAGCCAGAGCTGGAAGGCAAGGGACTGCTACAATCTCAGCCTGAGAGACAGCATCTTCTACCAAACTGTAAGCAGGCTCCCAGCTGCTAACCATGTCTTCCTGAGACCCAGGATGGTTGACATCCGCCTGGAGGGTCGCAGCCTGAGATCAGGTCTCCAGGGGAGACATACGGCACACCTGAGACGGTGCTCTCATGGCGCATCTGGGAAACTGAGCAGCCAGGACTGGGGAGGTGATTAAGATGCGTGGCCCACGTGGGACAGTGTGTTCAACAGCCACCCGGTCACCTGAGCTGCTCAGACCTGGAAAGGGCACAAAACTCACACCTAACCTGCAGAGATTGAGCCAGAGCTGTGTCTGAGGGTCTCCTGTGGAGGAATGGGTCAGCAGAGGCCTGCCGCAGGGTCTCTCGGTGCAGCATACCTGGGTATGGCATAGGCCCTCTTGGAGGAGGTCGCCATTAACCCCACCATAGAACCACGAGAACTTACACTGGACTGGGGAAACAGACTCTTGGAGGGTACAAACAAAACATTGTGTACACCAGGACCCAGGAGAAAGGAGCCTCGGCCTCTCAAGAAACTGACCCAGACATGCCCATGAGTGTCCAGGAGTCTCCAGCAGAAGCGTGGGTCAGCTGTGGCCTGCTTCAGGGTCAGAGGCACTGAGTGCAGCAGTGCGCGCATGGGACCTTTTGAAGGAGGTCACCATTATCTTCATTACCTCCACCATAGTTTGGCCTCAGGCCAAGCAACAGGGAGGGAACACAGACCTGCCTATCAAGATACTTAATCTCTCCTAAAATCAAAAATCAACAATCTAGAAAAGCAACATGGAATCAAATTATCTCAGGGACAATGCAGCAAACAGAAATATCAGTGTACTAACTAAAGGGCATACTAGCCTTCTTGACAAGCCTAAAGACAGTGTCTTTTCTAAACCAGTTCCTAACATGTGTTTAACACTCAGCAGGTTCCTTGACACAGCTTCCCTGATTAAAACTCTTCTCTTCCTGGAAACCTTCCCCAAGAAGTCTTCCCAGGCCTAATCACCTATACTTATGGTAACTTTTCTCTTATTTTGAATTCCTATTAAACCTAGAAACTCAACCTGCTCTCTACTGTCATATGCTTCCCTTAGAATCTTTCTCAAACTATTCCATGATTTCTGTCTTGGGCTTCTCAGCTAAACCCTCATGGGTAGAGAGAAACTGTGATATTTTCTGTATTCCCCATGAATCTTAGCAGAATCCATTGCCCAGCAGTCATCACTCAATAAATTCTTCTAAAGTAATGAATGAATAAACAGAACAAAAGGACCTATTCATTACCCTGAAGCACCAGCATTCTAGTAACCAAGGAAGGGAAAATAATTGCTTCTATTCATGACCAATGTACAAGTGAAAAAGTTTGCTTTATAATATATTTTGATTTGTTTGACTTGTTCATTTCTCACTATCAACCTGGGTGGTGACAGACAATGGTTTCTGTTTGATTTTATCACCTCGCTTTGCTGCTCCCCATTAACATTTATATGCTTTGGAGGATTTCGACTAAAGAAAGACACACGGTTGGCCTTGGTGTTGGTTTAAACAGTGAGAAAATATTAGTAACCCTGTGTGGCTCAATCTAAGAATTTCTTTTTAAAGATTTTATCAATGTCATCTCATCACATCAACTGTGATGTGTGTTTTTGGGTCCTGGAGAGCTGGAGATTGGATGAGGAAATCTGAAAATTGGCAGACAGAAAAACTCAGAGGGAGCAATGAAGTAATTTGCTCAAATATTATGTTGTTTGTATCTAAAATTTAAAAAACAAAACCAAAACAGACGTACATCTACTCTGATCTGAGTGGTGTGAGTGTTGTTGCTGTTGCCTATTTGTATATGTTGTTTTGCTCCCTCAAGGGATTTCTGTATTCAGTCTTTTCCCTTAGAATACAAGTTAATGAACTAATGAATACAAACTAATGAAAAAGGAGGCCTGGGGTCCAAAACACCAATGAGAAAAAAGCCTAGGGAAGACCTGGGGGCTGTAGGAGGGAAAGGCACTGACTCACTAAAGCCAGGCAGGGTACACATGCTTTAATGCTGAGCTGTCTCTGATAAACAGAGACTTGAAAGTTGCTTAGTGGTTATGTGAGTGCTGTGGCTATAGAAGTGTTAGTAATAGGTTGGGAGACCCATTTACATTACTATCAGGCTAAGGGGGATTTTTTTCATTCACAGTGTCTGTAGCTCCTGAAGAAAGACCTATTCAATGATGGTTTGATAATTTTTGCTTTAAGATTTTTTTTAAGTAAATAAAAATGTGTTTAATTTAGCTTTGTTTCCTAAAGGATTCATTAAGTATCTCATTATGCTCCTTTTTCTTCTAGCTATATTGTCATAAAATTAGTGTTAATATAGTTATGGATAAGCAAAAGTATTATTAGATCTCATGGGGTCATTTAATCTTTCAAACCAACTATATTATGATTACTTTAATGATCTTTAAATTCACTGTATATTTTATTCGAAGAAGAGTATTTATTAGGATTGTGAAACTTCATTCTTCTATTGTGTCTGCTTACTGTCTATACAAAATTCAGAATAGCATTCCAGGAAAACAGAGAAAAACAGAAATTCCTTTTAATCAAAGGAAAAATAATTTACCAATTATTCCATTAAAATAAAACAGAAAAGATGAATAAATTGATTTTTAAAGAAAAGTGCATCTTCACCTGCAAATAATCAAACAAATGCAAATCAAAATAATTTTAAGGTACCATGATACAATTATTAAACTAGGGGAGGGGAAAGGAAATAAAATTGTTAAAACACTAGAAAGATTGGAGGAAATAAAAGTTGGGGGTTCTGCAAATTGCTCACTCTTTCTGGAGAGCAATCAGGCATTTATGACAAGACCTATAAAATTAAGAGCAGAAACCATATCTTTTTTATCTTTTAGTAATCACCATCATATGCCCAGCAGCAAGGCACAATTTCTGATATATATGAGGAAATGAATAAATATTTGATGAAGGAATGAGTGAATGAAATTGTTCCTGCCCATTAATTTGTTAATCCCACTTTGGATAATATGGACAAAAGAATTAATCTAAAAGAAAAAGTGAAACTTTTTACATATTTCATAGTAGTGGCTCAGACAGTAAAAAAAATCTTCCTGGAGTACAGGAGACACAGGTTCGATCCTTGGGTCAGGAAGATCCCCTACATAAGGAAATGGAAACTCACTCTAGTATTCTTGCCTGGAGAATTCCATGGACAGAGGACCCTGGTGGTCTACAGTCCATGGGGTCACCAAGAGTCGGACATGACTCAAAGACTAATACACACACACACACACACACACACACACACACGTAGTAGTGAAAAACTGGAGACATTCCACATGCCTAACAAAAAGGGAGTGTACAGACTTGATTAAATGTTACCTGTAGCACAGTATACCGATCATGTTTGAACAATAAAATATGAGAAACAAGAATTATTATTAAGTCTCTATGGGGACTCAGGGAACACAGTAGATAGAGCAAAGGGGGAAGTCCAGGTGGGTTCTGTTCAGGTATCCTGATAAGAGATTTCAATTACCAAGTGGAAAATAAAAAGAATTGAAACTTACCAAAATCATTCCAGGAAGCCTAGGACAGACAGTATAGAAACATTGACATATGAAGTAGAGAAGTCCTGATCAATGAGGACAGAATGGAAGGAATACATGGAGCATCCCCATGGCTCACACTACTCTGAAGATTATAAAAATTTCCTTACCTTTGATTACCTAACTCTATAAATGAAGCAATTTTAGAGATTTAAAAAGGAAATTTCCAACTGAAGACTAAAACTGAACTGCTTAGAAACTCTGATCCATAATCAGCTCATTACTGAATAACTCTTTCAAGACAACCTGACTTTGTATAAAGCTATGTCTTAGGTATTGCAAGGAAGGCATTTATGGAGAAAACACAATATGGCTGCAAATGTTCATCACTAAATGTTAACATTAACATATGTAAGAAGATGCTGACTTTTTCAATCAAGTGATGTGCTAAAGTGTAACAATGGAGCTGGAGCCAATTTTCAATTGATTTAATGTCATTATAATTTCCAATTTTTTAATAAATTTAGATAGAATTTTTGACAGTAAGATAATAAAAATGTTTGAGGCTAACAATAATGGGATAGTAAATGTCATCAAAATAATTGGGTCTCTCATGGTTATCCTGTATATTTTAGTTCTGTCGTTTGAACAGTAAAAGTAAAGGAACAGGTAAAAAATCATTTGTATATGACATGTTGGAATTAAACAATATAACCATTTATTTACCATGTTTGACAGGTACTAACTAGGCTGCCAATATCCCATAATAACATACTAAAAAATAATTTTTAAAATCACTTCTAGTGCCCAGATAACAATTCCTGAGCCTATTAAAGAAGTTACAATAATTTATTTCTTTAGTAAGTTCAGGTAAATAACTTAATAATGAATGAAAGTCTTTTATTCATTTTTATTAACCTACAACAAGCCTGGCCATAAGTATACAAATCAAAAGATTCAAAAATTTAGAAAAGAAAACATTTATGAAATTAAACTTCAGGACTTTCAACATCTTAGATTTTTGCTCATCTTAAGTTTGTTTCCTAGGGAGAGCAGTCTATTTGTTCCAATCTTGAGTAGGAACTTCCTCAATGGCTCAAAAGTAAAGAATTTGCCTGCAGTGCAAGAGACCTAGGAGACATGGGTTCAGTCTCTGCACTGGGAAGATTCCCTGGAGGAGGAAATGGCAACCCACTCCAGTATTCTTGCCTGAAAAATCTCATGAACAGAGGGGCCTGATGGGCTACAGTCCATGGGGTCGCAAAGAGTCAGACATGACTGAGCACATACATTCATCTTGAGCAGTTCCAGAAAGGAAGGGAAATTTCTGTTATTTTAGTATACGACTCCTATTTGATTAAAAGCAAACTATTTACCCCAAATCTTACAGTTTGTAAGGATGAAGAAAACATTCTATAAGTCAGAGGTAAGAGAAGTCATCTTAATTAGGACTCAACTACACAGAACAGAAGCCATTCTGGCACCTTTATATCTAAGAATGGATTATGGCAACTCACTCCAGTATTCTTGCCTGGGAAATTCCATGGACAGAGGTCCTGGTGGGCTATAGTCAATGGGGTCACAAAGAATCAGACACGACTGAGCAACTGAGCATGTTAGGGCCTTACAACATTGTTGGAAGGGTGTGAGGAGAAATGACCCTCAAAACACTGTCAAAGAACTGTCCTTCCAAAGAGTCTACTACCACCACTGTAACCAGAAAGTTGTGCCCAGGATCACACCATAATTGGCCGTGACCTAAGAAATAGATGTCACCAGGACTGTGGCCTCCAGAGCCCATCCCACCTGATGTATCTGCACAAGCATGTGGGTGTTGCATATCCAAATTCTAACTTCCTGTAGGTGCTCCTGATTGACAGGACCTAAACCATGTGGGAACTTCCAGCTGCAAGGTTGTCTAGGAAATGAAATATTCCCTGTCTCTGCAGGACAGAGCACTACAGGGAGATTGAAGCAGATGTTGGAGCAGTTCTGCTACCATACTGAAGCCCTTTAATATTTGATGATTCTTCTTTAGACTTTAACCACTTATAGGAAAATAAAGATCATACCAAGACATGTTGAGAGAACATTATTTTCAAATTCAGTTGGACTTATTTCCAGATATGTACTTTTTCAAATAAATTAGGAAAAATACGACTAAAACTAAGGGTTTGGGGATTTTGTTTCTTAATAAGTATTCCACTTAAGTAATAATTTAAAAAAAAGCAGAATACAAAAGAGAACTACAGAGTGCTTATGGACATGTTATAAAGTTTGTACATATATTGGTAAATAACAAAAGAGAATATAAATGAAAAGCATGGTATTTCTGACCAGGAAAAGACCACCAAGTCCTTAGCTTGTAGTTTAGAGAAAGTATACAAATGTGGTTGAAAGCTTGGGCATTAGGTCATTGGAAACTCAGCCCCAAAACTATATTAGCTTTGTGATCTTGATAAAGTTGTTTCACATCTTCTAGCCTTAGACTCACTTCCTAATCTAATTTTAAAAGGGGAGGGTATGGTAATACCATATTATATGTTTGCTATGATGCTTAAGTAAGGCAATGATGTATTTCACTCTTGCCATTTATTTAATTATAGGATGCTCATTTTATGATTTCTAAAATCTGGCATTTTTACATTTTTATTATTAAAAAAAAACCTGAAAGCATCCACGCAGAAGAAAAATTATCACTGCCAGAAAGCTACAGTAACTGTTTATCCAATTGTCACTTATATTGACACTGCTGTTGGTTTATTTGGGAGGCGTTTAGTGTATGATTGTATTTTTTATGACATCACATTTTTTGTGATTCCTTAAAATGCTTTCTAAAAATTACACTAGTATAAAGCTTTAGGGGAAAAGGTAATGTATAAAAATCATTTTAAAGCTAGGAGTTGTTGGTATATCTGTCTAGTTTATATGTGGTGAAAGCCTGTCACAAAGCATTGATAATTATTTAGCAAAAGTTTCCAGCTGACTTTCAAGTGATGTTTAATGTCCACCAAGACATAGTTCCATTAAAAAAGTGAAGCTATAAGTTAACAATATACTAACACAATGAAATACCAGGTACTTTTTTATATGCCTTATTGTAATGCTAAAAGTGCTTTATAAAGATCACAATCCCAAATACAGAGAGTAGTAGCTTATCAGAGGGCTGGGTAAGACTGTGGCTGGCCAAAATGATTTTTAAAATTTTTGTATTTATATTGATGACTACTAACATGGTCTAGATTCAATCTCCAGTTTTAATACAAGAAAAAAACGTTAGGTTTATTATTTTAAAGTTTGTTTCTTCCTTTATTTTCTTATCTTGTTCCAAAAGTTGTTATCAAATTAATGCCAAATTAATGCTACTTAAAGGTAATAGTATGAGAGGTGAGCAGTAGCTAGAGATAAATTCACTTCAACGTTATTATATTTCCAAGGTTCTGGATTCTTCTCCTTATATTTTGCCAACGAGTTTCGTCCATCAACTTCGTTCAGTATAGACCACATAGGTTTTCATCAGCGAACAAGCAAACAGGTTAGACCACCTCAAGCTGCTCAAAATAACATTTAATTAATAAAAAACAAATTTCAGTTCAGTTCAGTTCAGTCGCTCAGTCATGTCCGACTCTTTGCGACCCCATGAATCTCAGCACACCAGGCCTCCCTGTCCATCACCAACTCCCGGAGTTCGCTAATTGTGTTTCTCCTTTTTCTCTCCAGTATAGGCCCTCAGAATTCATATCTACCTATATTTTCAGGTCTCATATATATTTTTAAAAATTTAAGTGAATTTCTCTGTTGTCTTATGCTCAAGTTGATTATCAAAGTAACAATTAGAAACCAAGATGCAAAAAACCATAACCATTTGACCCAGATCACATAGAGAATTAATGACAAACCCCAGTAAGGTAGGTCTGGAGATACACATACTTGTCACTACTCAACTCCAGTGACAGAGATGGTTCTCCCAGAGATAGTTCAATTCTAAAAGAGGCTGAAGTTCTCTCCTCTGACTAGTCACCATTAGGTAATTGCTTCTTGTATTTTTCCCCTATCAAATCACTAAGTTACTTGCAGTGCCAACTTACATCTGCTCTATTTTCTAAAATATACCTTGAGCCCTCCTTATTTGTTAGAAACTATGCTAGGAACCAACAGGATAGATAAACCTCTACAACCAAAGAAGATTTTATCACTTTACAATTTTTCTCTAGGCTTCAGAACCCTCTAAGTTCATTCTGTTGTTTGTTAGCAGCAGTTTTATTTTTTTTACATAAGGAAAGAAACAAAAATTGTGGTTGAATCTTCTGTATAATTTTCCATCTCACTGTATTTAGTTAGTAGTTGCCTATGGATCAAAAAAAAAAAAAAATCATGGTCTTGGCTTCCACTAAAAAGAATAAATGGTCAACAAGCATTTCTCAAACCTCCCCCAAAAAGGCAAATGGAACTGGTTCCTTTTCAAGTCACTGTAAACCTTAAAATACTGGTAGTTCCAAGGAGAAATAGAGGGTTAGATTTCTGCAAGCCTCTGATCACAGTATTTTCATCAACCAACCAATGCCTAACTTTGTATTAATGTGTGTTTCAGTTTAAAGATGCCTTTTAAAATATATACTCTTGACTCAATAATATAGAAATCATGGCCAACATACCCATGTGAAGTTTGCCCCACATATTCTCTCCATAAGTCACATTAAAGCCTTCCTGTGCACAGAAACTCTTGAGAGCCCTTCAGCACTAAGCTTAGAGACCATTCAAATCACCAACTAAAAGTAGGAGAACGGAATAAACATGGCACTAAACAGACCAAGTCAAGGATGTGTGTCTATCATAGGAAAGCTAAATCAAAAGGGCAGAGTGTCCGCCTTGTTTAACCTCAGTTGGGACTGTGTACATGGCTCAAATCAAATTTTTCACTGACACATCCAGGAATGACCGCAAAAGTGGCATGCCAGAGGAATGGATAAAAAGCTGCAGTACACTGTTTTTGGCAGAAACCAATATGACATTGTAAAGCAATATCTTCCTTTTAAAAATAAAATTTTAAAAAACATGTGATACCCTCTCCCCATTCCCTGGTGGCTCAGACAGTAAAGAATCCACCTGCTACACAGGAGACCCAAGTTTGATCCCTTGGTCGGAAAGATCTCCTGGAGAAGGGAATGGGTATCCAATCTAGTGTTCTTGCCTGGATAATTCCTCTGACATAGGAGCCTGGTGACCTACAGTCCATGGGGTCACAAAGAGTTAGACATGAATGAATTATTTTCACTATCATTTTGATCCTCCCCCTCAAAAAAGATGTGGTACTTTTATGCAATGGAATATTATTCAGTCATAAAAAAGAGTGAAATAATGCCATCTGCAGCAACATGGATGAACCGAGAGAATATCATACTAAGTGGAGTAAGTCAGACAGGGAAAAACAAATATCCCATGAAATCACTCATATGTGAAATCTACATTTTAAAAATGATATAAAGGAACTTATTTCCAAAATAGAAAAAGACTCACAGATTTCAAAAACAATCTTATGGTTACCCAAGGGGAAATGTGGGGGAGAGAGAGAAATTAGGAGTTTGAGATTAACATATACACACAGCTATATATTAAACAAATAACCAACAAAAAGACCTACTATATAAGTAGAGGGAACTCTACTCAATATTTTGTAATAACCTATATGGGAAAAGAATATGAAAAAGAATGAATATATGTATAACTGAATCACTATTCTATCAACCTGAAACTAATACAACATTGCAAATCAACTATACTCCAATAAAATTTAATTTAAAAATAAAAATATACACATAAAAAAGATATGTAGCAGTTCCATCAGAAAAAAAGAAACAAACTACAATGAGTTGATTTTAGGGTTACAGAGAAATTCTAGGAATAGAATTTACAAAAATGGAACTCAAGAATAATATACATCAACTGAACCTGTCCTGGATGAAACCTAAGTGGAACCTCAATGGAATTTGCAGTAAGTTCTAATGAAAGCTATATGTATCTAATAAATTTCTTAAGAATTAATCAAGAATACTTGGTGATGGTACACTAAAAAGACTAGAAAAAAATACGTAATTGCTGAAAAAGTTTAAGCCCTACTCTCTTTTCTAATGGCTAAGCACATGGCAGCAATCACAAATATTTGTGGAATAAAAGAACTGAGTAGTGAACATGGCTTCCTTTGCCTATAGAATGTGAAGATAATTACAAGGCTGAGGGACTTGAAAGGTACAGTGAAATCTCATTATTTGGGCTTCCACAAGTTTTATAATTTCTTGCCTTGAGAACCCCATGAAGAGGATGAAAAGGCAAAAAGATAGGACACTGAAAGATGAACTCCCAAGGCCAGTAGGTGCCCAATATGCTACTGAGATCAGAGGAGAAATGACTCCAGAAAGAATGAAAAGAAGGAGTCAAAGTGAAAACAACACCCAGTTGTGGATGTGACTGGTGATGGAAGTAAAGTCTGATACTGTAAAGAGCAATACTGAATAGGAACCTGGAATGTTAGGTCCATGAATCGAGGCAAATTGGAAGTGGCCAAACAGGAGATGGCAAAAGTGAACATCAACATTTTTAAAATCAATGAACTAAAATGGACTGGAATGGGTGAATTTAACTCAGATGACCATTATATCTACTACTTTGGGTAAGAATCCCTTATAAAGAAATGGAGTAGCCATCATAATCAACAAAAGAGTCTGAAATGCAGTACTTGGACGCAAACTCAAAACTGACAGGATGATCTCTGTTCGTTTCCAAGGCTAATCATTCAATATCATGATAATCCAAGTCTATGCCCTGACCAGTAATGCTGAAGAAGCTGAACAGTTCTATGAAGACCTACAAGACCTTCTAGAACTAACACCCAAAAAGATGTTCTTTTCATTATAGGGGACTGGAATGCAAAAGTAGGAAGTCAAGAAATAACAGGCAAATTTGGCCTTGGAGTACAGAATGAAGCAGGCCAAAGGCTAATAGGCTTTTGCCAAGAGAACGCACTGGTCATAGCAAACACCTTCTTCCAACAACACGAGAAGACTCTACACATGGACATCACCAGATGGTCAATACCAAAATCAGATTGATTATATTCTTTGCAGCCAAACATGGAGAAGCTCTATAGAGTCAGCAAAAACAAGACTGGGTGCTGACTGTGCCTCAGATCATGAATTCCTTATTGCTAAATTCAGACTTAAATTGAAAAAAGTAGGGAAAACCACTAGATCATTCAAGGAGACCTAAATCAAATCCCTTATGATTGTACACTGGAAGTGAGAAATAGATTCAAAGGATTAGATTTGATAGACAGAGTGCCTGAAGAACTATGCATGGAGATTTGTGACATTATATAGGAGGCAGAGATCAAGATCATCCCCAAGAAAAAGAAATGCAAAAAGGCAACAAGTTTCTCTGAGGAGGCCTTACAAATAGCTGCAAAAAGAAGAGAAGCAAAAGGCAAAGGAGAAGAGTTCCAAAGAATAGCAAGGAGAGATAATAAAGCCTTCCTCAGTAATCAATGCAAATAGAGGAAAACAATAGATTGGGAAAGACTAGAGATCTCTTCAAGAAAGTTAGAGATACCAAGGAAACATTTCATGAAAAGATGGGCACAATAAAGGACAGAAATGATATGGACCTAACAGAAGCAGAAGATATTAAGAAGAGGTGGCTGGAATACACAGAAGAACTATAATAAAATGATCTTCATGACCCAGATAATCATGATGGTGTGATCACTCACCTAGAGCCAGACATCCTGGAATGTGAAGTTAAGTGGGCCTTAGGAAGCATACTATGAAAAAAGCCATTGGAGGTGATGGAATTCCAGTTGAGCTGTCTCAAATCCTAAAAGATGATGTTGTGAAAGTGCTGCACTCAATATGCCAGCAAATTTGGAAAACTCAGCAGGGGCCACAGGTTTGGAAAAGTCAGTTTTTGTCCCAGTCCCAAAGAAAGGCAATGCCAAAGAATGTGAAAACTACCGCACAGTTGCACTCATCTCACATGCCTGCAAAGTAATGCTCAGAATTCTCCAAGCTAAGCTTCAACAGTATGTGAACTGTGAACTTTCAGATGTTCAAGCTGGATTTAGAAAAGACAGAGGAACCAGAGATCAAATTGCCAACATCCGTTGGATCATGGAAAAAGAAAGAGTTTCAGAAAATCATCTACTTCTGCTTTATTGATTATTCCCAAACTTTGTGTGGATCACAATAAACTATGGAAAATTCTTAAAGAGATGGGAATAACAGGCTATCTGACCTGACTCTTGAGAAACCTATATGCAGGTCAGGAAGCAACAGTTAGAACTGGACATGGAACAACAGACTGGTTCCAAATAGGGAGAGGAATACATCAGTGCTGTGTATTGTCACCTTGCTTATTTAACTTATATGCAGAGAACATCAGAAGAAACACTGGGCTGGTGAAGCACAAGCTGGAATCAAGAATGCTGGAAGGAATATCAATAACCTCAGATATGCAGATGACACCACCCTTATGGCAGAAAACAAAGAACTAAAAAGCCTCTTGATGAAAGTGGAAGAGGAGAGGGGAAAAGTTGGCTTAAAGGTCAACATTCAGAAAACTAAGATCATAGCATCTGGTCCCATCACTTCATGGCAAATAGATGGGGGAACAGTGGAAACACTGACAGACTTTTTGGGGCTGGGTGGGGGAGGAGCTCCCGAATCACTGCAGATGGTGATTGCAGCCATGAAATTAGAAGACACTTGCTCCTTGGAAGAGAAGTTATGACCAACCTAGACAGCATATTAAAAATGGATTTTCCAGTAGTCATGTATGGATGTGAGAGCTGGGCTGTAAAGTAGGCTGAGCACCAAAGAATTGATGCTTTTGAACTGTGGTGTTGGAGAAGACTCTTGAGAGTCCCTTTGACTGCAAGGAGATCCAACCAGTCCATCCTGAAGGAGATCAGTCCTAGGTGTTCATTGGAAGAACTGATGCTGAAGCTGAAATCCAATACTTTGGCCACATCATGTGAAGAGTTGACTCATTTGAAAAGACTTTGATGCTGGGAAAGATTGAAGGTGGGTGGAGAAGGGGACAACAGAGGATGAGATTGTTGGATGGCATCACTTGACTCAATGGACATGAGTTTGAGTAAACTCCAGGGGTTGGTGATGGACAGGGAGGCCTGGCGTGCTGCAGTCCATAGGGTTGCAAAGAGTTGGACATGACTGAGTGACTGAGTTGAACTGAAGTGAAATTTTGTAGTTCATATCATCAGGAAAAATCCACAAGTGCAAATTTTACATTTAAACTTTCCTTTAGAAAAGTGTTCTTTAGTCATAAAGGAAAAACCTTCAAAAAATATAATAAATCAGAAAACAAGTTTTCAGAAAATATACTAGATGTACCTGTAAATATATTTTAAATGCTTACTCAATTAATTCTTTTTTAGTTGTCAAAGGGATTTTTGACTTTTCTAGATTTCTGTTTGTCCAGTTTCTTTTTCTGAGCAAACTTTGAAAAAATAAGATGCCATTTAAAAAATCACAGTGAAAACATTTCAATATTAAATTCATTTACTAACTCATAACCTAGGAAATGAATGTCCTATATAATCTGTATACACAAACATTTGATGATTCTGTGATTTGTCCACATCAGTGAGGACATTTTTACACTGACTCTACATATGTACAATATGTCTTCATCTTATGCACAGAGCTTGCTTTCTCTCTGTTTTTAGTCTATGCATGGGATTGACTTAAAGGTATTTTCTCCTCCTCCTCCTACTTTTCTCTATCTCTTATTACTCTTTCTCCTTTCCAGATTTGAGATCAGTTCTAAAAATTCATACCCGTTTCCAAAATCTTAGCCATAGTTCTAGTTTAAAAGGAGAAATCTGCAACTCTCATGTTTGGTAAATCTGTGGTCTTTAGAATTAATTCATATTCATAAAAACCACTTTCTTTTACTGGACACATATATTACATAGCATTGCAACAATCTAAAAAGGCAGACTATTCATATTTCCATGCTTATAGATTATGAAAAAGAAACTGGCTTAGAAAGGCTGAAAAAAATTGATCTACATCTCACAGTTAGGAAGTAGAAGAGCTGCCATGAGTTGCAAAGCCATTAGTTTAACCACTATGCTGTCCTGCCTCCAGAAAGATACCAGACATGAGTACCAAAGGGATGCCTGATCCTAGTTCTTCATTAACATTCATCCAACTAAAGGGAACATCTTGATTTTATCTCCTCTTAACATATTAATTACAAGGTTGTTTAAGTCCTTAAAAATATTAAATATTTAATTAGTCCTATTACAGCATCTCCCTGAGGCGAATAGTTAGCCTGCATAATTGTTATGTTGGTTAAAAAGAAGAGCAAAAGGAAGTTTGAGCATAAATTAACAATAATAAAACAGATCATTACATTTCATGCCTGTAGATTAACATGGATAACTTGCATCAAATAAAATTTTAAGGTGATTATTAAGATCAGTCTTTACAGATGACCTTCATCATTACACTTTAACTGGGTCTCCATGCATCTGAAATGACCAGTCATTCCATTAAATATAAGGTTACCATTCTCATCTATTATTTCTCAAAATTTCCACCAAAGACTGCATCTGGATCACCTGGGAATTTTGTTTAAAATGGAGATTTTGGAACCCACATGAATTATCTTTCTGCCCTTTTAGCAAGTATTTTCAAGTGATTCTGGGGTAAAATATCAACCAGGTTTTTTTAGGGCTATATCCAAAATGCACAAAATATTATTTCTACTTAAGTAAGGGTTAAGAGAGTTTATTCTTTACCAGTCTGGGAATACCTTGAGATTTGAGTCCTGCTTTGTTCAATAATTATGCCACTGTTCAGCAAATGGTTTTAAGCTGAGTGAACTTAAACATGGTTGACTGGATTTTTCATTTTTAAAAACTCTGCCTTCAGCAGACTATATACATATCTATGTAGTCATAGTTTTAAATAATCATCCATAACAGTTAGGGAAGATACTTGAGTTTTGCTTCTTTTGTTACAGGGTTTCCAACTAAGCTATGTACTCTCAAAAATTGGTTTCCTCCATTACCTCATCAGAAGAGATTTGCAACAATGAGTTTCCATAAAGAAAAGAAAAATGTCTTTCACAATGGGATATCAACACTCCTGCCAACATGCCTGGTATTCTAAGCCTCCTTGAGCCAACAGCAGAATATTTTGTTACTTAACACACTCATCTAAAAATCCAGGCTTGACTGCCAAAAAGCCCACTTCACATATACCTAATGCAAGAGGGAGGCTCAATCCAAAGGACATTTTAAGTTACACATTTAGATAAAGCTCTCAAGCTCATGTCACTGTATCCAGCTGTTTAATCATCAAGAAAC
Source organism: Capra hircus (assembly GCF_001704415.2). NCBI lineage: Eukaryota > Metazoa > Chordata > Mammalia > Artiodactyla > Bovidae > Capra > Capra hircus. The sequence continues at coordinate 47,723,119 of NC_030811.1, forward strand.
AAAATACTCTCATCACACTATTTTCATTCCATGCCTAAAATCACTTCATGAAATCTAAATTTCATGACTTTTAGCATTTACTGAGACTAACCTAAAGAATATCAATAACCTCAGATATGTAGATGACACCACCCTTATGGCAGAAAGTGAAGAGGAACTAAAAAGCCTCTTGATGAAAGTGAAAGAGGAGAGTGAAAAAGTTGGCTTAAAGCTCAACATTCAGAAAACGAAGATCATGGCATCTGGTCCCATCACCTCATGGGAAATAGATGGGGAAACAGTGTCAGACTTTTTTGGGGGCTCCAAAATCACTGCAGATGGTGATTGCAGCCATGAAATTAAAAGATGCTTACTCCTTGGAAGGAAAGTTATGACCAACCTAGACAGCATATTAAAAAGCAGAGACATTATTACTTTGTCAACAAAGGTCTGTCTAGTCAAGTCTATGGTTTTTCCAGTGGTCATATACGGATGTGAGACTTGGACTGTGAAGAAAGCTGAGCGCCGAAGAATTGATGCTTTTGAACTGTGGTGTTGGAGAAGACTCTTGAGAGTCCCTTGGACTGCAAGGAGATCCAACCAGTCCATTCTATGTTTGGGAACACATGTAAGAATTAAAGATTTTAAAATTAAAAAAAATAAAAAACTAAAAAAAAAAAAAAAACCTTTATCAAGATAAAAATAAAAAATAAAGGAGATCAGTCCTGGGTGTTCTTTGGAAGGACTGATGCTGAAGCTAAAACTCCAATACTTTGGCCATCTCATGCAAAGAGTTGACTCATTGGAAAAGACCCTGATGCTGGGAGAATTGAAGGCGGGGGGAGAAGGGGACGATAGAGGATGAGACGGCGGGATGGCATCACCAACTCAATGGACGTGAGTTTGGGTAAACTCCAGGGGTTGGTGATGGACATCGAGGCCTGGTGTGCTGTGATTCATGGGGTCGCAAAGAGTCGGACATGACTGAGCAACTGAAGGGAACTGAACTGAACCTAAAGAAAAGTATACTTTAAAATTATTTTTATTTTCTTTTTAAAAAATATGACACTATAGATGATGTTACATTATGGCCTTATATACAAAGAGACACCTAATATGTTCTTCTTAGTATTCAGTGGCAAGAAAATGTGTTTCTCTCCAGATGAACATAAATGATTCCATTCACCCTGCTTTGAGAGCTCAGCAGCCTCTTTTATTTCCCTATTTGACTTCACCTCTCAAAAGAAGAGAATTAAATTCAGTTTTCAATGGTAGTAACTAATTCATTTCATATGCATGATATAAGTATATTTTAGCTTCTGAAACTTGTTCCTATGATTTTCCTTTTATCAACTAACTTCTAATGTTCTGAACGACAAGGAAAAAGTCAACTTTTTTCAAGTATTAAACAAGCAAATGTAAGTCTGGCAAGGAATGTGACAAGAAGATTACCTGGATACACAGAAAAATCGAGCAGTTAGGAAAGAATCAATATTTCTTGTTTTATAGTCACAAGGTCATTTTAACTAACGATAATGCCACCAAAACAGATCATTATGAAACATCACAGAAGCCAGCACTACACCTGACCCTTGTCAGAACAGGTGAAAGCCACATGCAGAAGCAAAACAGCTGAAGGATAACGAACTATAATCTAATTTGTAATTAGGTAAAAAGCACAAAGGCCCAAAGATGAAAAGTGTCTTAAATAGAATGTTTTCAATGTCTGATATTTAACTGCCTGCAAGTTTTTAAGAGCCATACATCCCATCTCAAATTTTCACGTGAATATAAGTCACCTGATTATCTTAAAATGCAGATTCAGACCCCATAATATGAGCACCCAGGATTCTGCATTTTAATATTTTCCAAGGAGACACTGAGACAGCTAGTCCAAGGACCACACTGAAAACATGCTGCCTTTAGAGCTGGTTGTGACTGAATCCATCCCAGCTTTACCACTTAAAAGCTGCAACATTAACTGAGTACTTTAACATCTCAGACCTTCAGTTAGGTTATCAGTTATGTGAGGATAAAAATATCTACCTTGTATAGCCCATGGGAAGGTTTAAAATGATAACTGCATGGTCCAGTAAGACCCTTGATAGATACTATTTTAGTGAGAGGGCTGTCTTTACTATGACAGAACATCACTGTTAGGGAAAACACTGACTGAAACCACCCACCACGGCCAGCCAAGACACTAGCCACATGCATCACTTATCCTTATTATTTTTTTCTTTTTAGATTTTTTAAATTTTTTTTAATTTTTTTTTATTTTACTTTACAATACTGTATTGGTTTTGCCGTACATTGATGTGAATCCGCCACGGGTGTACATGAGTTCCCAATCCTGAACCCCCCTCCCACCTCCCTCCCCATATTGTCTCTCTGGGTCATCCCAGTGCACCAGCCCCAAGCATCCTGTATCCTGTATGGAACCTAGACTGGCGATTCGTTTCTTACATGATAGTATACATATTTCAATGCCATCCTCCCAAATCATCCCACCCTCTCCCTATCCCACAGAGTCCAAAAGTCTGTTCTATATATCTGTGTCTCTTTTACTGTTTCGCATACAGGGTTATCATTACCATCTTTCTAAATTCCATATATATGTGTTAGTATACTGTATTGGTGTTTTTCTTTCTGGCTTACTTCACGCTGAATAATTGGCTCCAGTTTCATCCATCTCATCAGAACTTATTCAAATGTATTCTTTTTAATGGCTGAGTAATACTCCATTGTGTATATGTACCACAACTTTCTTCTCCATTCGTCTGCTGATGGACATCTAGGTTGCCTCCATGTCCTGGCTATTATAAACAGTGCTACCCCAGGAGCCAGCGTGAGGAATCTCACCTGTGACAAGATCATGAGGAAGGAAGCCTGACAAAACGCAAGGATGTGATTAAGCTTCAGGGATTCCCCCTGGAATTTCCTGAGCATCCACCCCCCAAAAAAATAAGAATCTGCCTGCTTTTCCACTCTTCTGATATTCTCTGGAAAAAGTCAAATCAGGGCTTTAGTCTTCTGCATTTGAAAGGGATGTTTCAGTTAAACCCCTCTGATAGCTCTCTAGCTTGCCTAACAGGTTCCCCCAGACCTCTTACAGCTTGTGAATTGCTTGCAGCCCCCAACTTCAAGAGGCACAAAGCTTAAAAGCATCTTAAAGATATAGAACCTTTTCTAAAGAGCTAAAAATCGTATTGGTGACAGGATTTTACTGTTAACTCAATGATTACTGCCAGGCCTCCATATTCTTTATCTTTTAGGCACGTGGGAGGATGCTAATCAATGTAAACAGGATATGGAAAAAGATATATAAATAGTTTTGATGTTAGCAACTCTAGACTTTTGAGTTAATTACTTTCTCTCTGTTATATATCACTGCACTCCTCTTGTGTCCTTGCTATGTAAGAATGTAACTTTATTTAGTGCTTTCTGAGAATGGCACCAGACTTTGGGAAGATCAACACAAATAAGTCTTCTAGTTAACAAACCCTTATCAGAAAAAAGGCTGTAAAATGTTAATTTGGCCCTTTTTGGCCAGAAGATGATGTAAATCACCTAAGACTTGTGTATACAATTAGGTATGCAGAGAGAAAAGCCTCGTTTTGATAAGAATCTGGGCTGCTAATGCTGCATAACTTTGTGTTACCCATTGATCTCCATGTATTATCAAAAGTATAAAAAGCTTTCTGAACAATAAAGGATGGACCAGTTTCTCGGACTAGTCTCTCAGCCTAGTTTCTTGGGAATCTGGCTCCCCTTGTGTCTCTCTCTCTCTCTTTCTCCCTCTCCCCCATCTCCTCTTTACTCTAATTTCAGGCTGAATTCCCATCTGGAGCGGGGCGGCTCACCAAGTCTACTTACTTGTCCTGGCTTTTAAGACCCGCGCAAAAGGGAGCCTAAGGTGAGGCACCCTTCAATATTCAAGTGGGCGCTGGTGGCCCAGCGTAGATGGTGCAAGCTCCTTGTCTGGAACTTTACTGGCCTTCCCCGTAAGCCAAGTTATTCAGCCTTCTTTCTCCACTTAATTTTCCTACTACACTATTTCTTCCTAATCTAATCTTATATTAATAAATAAATAAGTTTTTTCCTCACCAACGCCGTCCTCGCTTCAAATTCCCTGGATCCACCGGGGCTGGACCCCGGCAGTGCTGCGATGAACATTGGGGTACACGTGTCTCTTTCAATTCTGGTTTCCTCGGTGTGTATGCCCAGCAGTGGAGATTTTTTAAATTTGTTTTTAATTGAAGGATAATTGCTTTACAGAATTTTGCTGTTTTCTGTCAAACCTCAACATGAATCAGCCATAGGTATACATATATCCCCTCCCTTTGAACCTCCCTCCCATCTCTCTCCCAATCCCACTCCTCTAGGTTGATACAGACCCCCTGTTTGAGTTTCCTGAGCATACAGCAAATTTCCGTTGGCTATCTATTTCACATATGGTAATGTAAGCCTCCATGTTACTCTTTCCATACATCTCACCCTCTCCTCCCCTCTCCCCATGTCCATAAGTCTATTCTCTATGTCTGTTTCTCCACTGTTGCCCTGTAAATAAATTCTTCAGTACCATTTTTCTAGATTCTATATATATATATGTTACAATATTTATCTTTCTTTTTCTGACTCACTTCACTCTAATAGGTTGTAGGTTCATCCACTTCATTAGAACTGACTCAAATACATTCCTTTTTATGTCTGAGTAATATTCCATTGTGTATATGTATCACAACTTCTTTATCCATTTATCTGTCAATGGAAATCTAGGTTGCTTCCATGTTCTAGCTATTGTAAATAGTGCTGCAGTGAACAATGGGATATATGTGTCTCTTTCAATTTTGGTTTCCTCAGAGTATATGCCTAGGAGTGGGATTGCTGGGTCATATGGTGGTTTTGTTCCTAGTTTTTTAAGTAATCTCTATACCATCTTCCATAGTGGCTGTATCAATTTACATTCCCCCTAACAGTGCAAGAGCGTTCCCTTTTCTCCACATCCTCTCCAGCACGTATTGTTTGTAGACTTTTTGCTGGTGGCCATTCTGACTGGTGTGAAGTGATACCTCATTGTAATTTTGATTTGCATTTCTCTAAAATGAGCGATGTTGAGCATCTTTTCATGTGTTTGTTAGCCATTTGTAAGTCTTCTTTGGATAAATGTCGGTCTAGGTCTTTATCCCACTTTTTGATTGGGTTGTTCATTTTTCTGGTTTTGAATTGTATGAGTTTCTTGTATATTTTGGAAATTAATCCTTTGTTAGTTGTTTCATTTGCTATTATTTTCTCCCATTCTGAGGGTTGTCTTTTCACGTTGCTTATAGTCTTCTTACTGTGCACAAGCTTTTAAGCTTAATCAGGTCCCACTTGTTTACTTTTGTTTTTATTTTCATTACTCTAGGAGGTGGGTCATAGAGGATCTTGCTTTGATTATGTCATCTAGTGTTCTGCCTATGTTTTCCTCTAAGAGTTTTATAGTTTCTAGTCTTACATTTAGGTCTTTAAACCATTTTGAGTTTATCTTTGTGTATGGGGTTAGGAGGTGTTCTAATTTCATTCTTTTACATGTAGCTGTCCAGTCTTCCCACCACCATTTATTGAAGAGGCTCTTTGCCCCATTGTATATTCTCGCCTCCTTTGTCAAAACTAAGGTACCCATAGATGAATGGGTTTATTTCTGGACTTTCTATCTTGTTTCATTGGTTTATATTTCTGTTTTTTTCAGTACCACACTGTCTTGATGACTGAGGCTTTGTAGTAAAATCTGAAGGCAGGAAGGTTGATTCCTCCAGCTCCATCCTTCTTTCTCAAGACAGCTTTGGCTATTTGGGATCTTTTGTGTTTCCATATGAACTTTGAAATTTTTTGTTCTAGTTCTGTTTAAAATGTCATTGGTAATTTGATAGGGATCACACTGAAACTGTAGATTGTATTTGGTAGTATAGTCATTGTCAAAATATTGATTCTACCCAGGAACATGGAATATCTCTCCATCTGTTTATGTCATCTTTCATTTCTTTCATTAGTGACATATAATTTTCTGTGTACAGGTCTTTCATCTCCTTAGGTAAGTTTATTCCTAGATATTTAATTCTTTTTGTTGCAGTGATGAATGGGATTGATTCCTTAATTTCTCTTTCTGATTTTTTCATTTCTAGTATGTAGAAATGCAAGTGATTTCTGTATTTTGATTTTGTATCCTGCAACTTTGCTAAATTCACTGATTAGCTCCAGTAATTTTCTGATACAATCTTTAGGGTTTCCTACGTAAAATATCATGTCATCTGCACACAGTGAGAGCTTTACTTCTTTTCTGATCTGGATTCCTTTTATTTCCTTTTCTTCTCTGATTGCTATAGCTAGGACTTCCAGAACTATGCTGAATATGAAAGTGGACACCCTTATCTTATTCCTCCTTTTAGGGAGAATGCTTTCAGTTTTTCACCATTGAGAACAATGTTCACTGTCAGTTCAGTTCAGTCACTCAGTTGTGTCTGAATGTGGAATGAAGCAGGGCAAAGACTAATAGAGTTTTGCCAAGAAAATGCACTGGTCATAGCAAACACCCTCTTCCAACAACACAAGAGAAGACTCTACACATGGACATCACCAGATGGTCAACACCGAAATCAGATTGATTATATTCTCTGCAGCCAAAGATGGAGAAGCTCTATACAGTCAACAAAAACAAGTCCAGGAGCTGACTGTGGCTCAGATCATGAACTCCTTATTGCCAAATTCAGACTCAAATTGAAGAAAGTAGGGAAAACCACTAGACCATTCAGGTATGACCTAAATCAAATCCCTTATGATTATACAGTGGAAGTGAGAAATAGATTTAAGGGCCCAGAGCTGATAGATAGAGTGCCTGATGAACTATGGAATGAGGTTCATGACATTGTATGGGAGACAGGGATCAAGACCATCCCCATGGAAAATAAATGCAAAAAAGCAAAATGGCTGTCTGGGGAGGCCTTATAAATAGCTGAGAAAAGAAGAGAGGCGAAAAGCAAAAGAGAAAAGGAAAGATATAAGCATCTGAATGCAGAGTTCCAAAGAATAGCAAGAAGAGATAAGAAAGCCTTCTTTAGTGATCAATGCAAAGAAATAGAGGAAAAGATCATAATGGGAAAGACTAGAGATCTCTTCAAGAAAATTGGAGATAACAAGGGAACATTTCATGCAAAGATGGGCTCAATAAAGGACAGAAATGGTATGGACCTAACAGAAGCAGAGGATATTAAGAAGAGGTGGCAAGAATATACAGAAGAACTGTACAAAAAAGATCTTCACCACCCGGATAATCATGATGGTGTGATCACTCATCTAGAGCCAGATATCCTGGAATGTGAAGTTAAGTGGCCTTAGAAAGCATCACTATGAACAAAGCTAATGGAGGTGATGGAATTCCAGTTGAGCTGTTTCAAATCCTGAAAGATGATGCTGTGAAAGTGCTACAATCAATATGCCAGCAAATTTGAAAAACTCAGCAGTGGCCACAGGACTGGAAAAGGTCAGTTTTCATTACAATCCCAAAGAAAGGCAATGCAAAAGAATGCTCAAACTACCACACAATTGCACTCATCTTACATACTAGTAAAGCAATGCTCAAAATTCTCCAAGCCAGGCTTCAGAAATACATGAACCGTGAACTTCCTGATGTTCAAGCTGGTCTTAGAAAAGGGAGAGGAACCAGAGATCAAATTGCCAACATCCGCTGGATCATCGAAAAAGCAAGAGAGTTCCAGAAAAATATCTATTTCTGCTTTATTGACTATGCCAAAGCCTTTGACTGTGTGGATCACAAGAAACTGTGGAAAATTCTGAAAGAGATGGGAATACCATACCACATGACCTGCCTCTTGAGAAGTCTATATGCAGGTCAGGAAGCAACAGTTAGAACTGAACATGGAACAACAGACTTGTTCCAAATAAGAAAAGAAGTATGTCAAGGCTGTATATTGTCACCCTGCTTATTGAACTTCTATGCAGAGTACATCATGAGAAATGCTGGGCTGGAAGAAACACAAGCTGGAATCAAGATTGCCGGGAGAAATATCAATCACCTCAGATGTGCAGATGACACCACTCTTATGGCAGAAAGTGAAGAGGAACTAAAAAGACTCTTGATAAAAGTGAAAGAGGAAAGCGAAAAAGTTGGCTTAAAGCTCAACATTCAGAAAACAAAGATCATGGCATCCGGTCCCATCACTTCACGGCAAATAGATGGGGAAACAGTGGAAACAGAGTCAGACTTTATTTTTGGGGGGCTCCAAAATCACTGCAGACGGTGACTGCAGCCATGAAATTAAAAGATGCTTACTCCTTGGAAGAAAAATTATGACCAACCTAGATAGTATATTCAAAAGCAGAGATATTACTTTGCCAACTAAGGTCCGTCTAGTCAAGGCTATGGTTTTTCCAGTGGTCACGTATGGATGTGAGAGTTGGACTGTGAGGAAGGCTGAGTGCCAAAGAATTGATGCTTTTGAACTGTGGTGTAGGAGAAGACTCTTGAGAGTCCCTTGGACTGTAAGGAGATCCAACCAGTCCATTCTAAAGGAGATCAGCCCTGGGATTTCTTTGGAAGAAATGATTCTAAAGCTGAACTCCAGTACTTTGGCCACCTCATGCAAAGAGTTGACTCATTGGAAAAGACTTTGATGCTGGGAGGGATTGGGGGCAGGAGGAGAAGGGGAGAACAGAAGATGAGATGGCTGGATGGCATCACTGACTTGATGGACATGAATCTGAGTGAACTCTGGGAATTGGTGATGGACAGGGAGGCCTGGCATGCTGTGATTTATGGGATTGCAAAGAGTAGGACATGACTGAGTGACTGAACTGAACTGAACTGATATTTAGGTCTTTTGTTTCTTTAGGTAGATTTATTACTAAGTGTTTTATTCTTTTCGTTGCAATGGTGAATGGAATTGTTTCCTTAATTTCTCTTTCCGTTTTCTCATTGTTAGTATATAAGAATGCAAGGGATTTTTGTGTTAATGTTACATCCTGCAGCTTTACTAAATTCATTGATTAGCTCTAGTAATTTTCTGGTGATGTCTTTTGGGTTTTCTATGTAGAGGATCATGTCATTTACAAACAGTGAGAGTTTTACTTCTTCTTTTCCAATATGGATTCCTTTTATTTCTTTTTCTTCTCTGACTGCTGTGGCTGAAACTTCCAAAACTATGTTGAATAGTAGTGATGAGAGTGGGCACCCTTGTTCCTGACTTTAGGGGAAAGGCTTTCAATTTTTCACCATTGAGGATTCTGTTTGCTGTGGATTTGTCATATATGGCTTTTATTATGTTGAGGTATGTTCCTTCTGTGCCTGCTTTTTGGGTTTTTATCATAAATGGATGTTGAATTTTGTCTAAGGCTTTTTCTGCATCTATTGAAATACTCATATGGTTTTAATTTCTTAATGTGGTGTATCGCATTGTTTGATTTGTGAATACTGAAGAATCCTTGCATCCCTGGAATAAAGCCCACTTGGTCATGATGTATGATCTTTTTACTATGTTGCTGGATCCTGTTTGCTAGAATTTTATTGAGGATTTTTGCATCTATGTTCATCAGTGATAGTGGCCTGTAGTTTTCTTTTTGTGGTGTTGTCTTTGTCTGGTTTTGGTGTCAGGGAGATGGTGGTCTCATAGAATGAGTTTGGAAGTGTTCCTTCCTCTGCAATTTTTTGAAATAGCTTTAGAAGGCTAAGCATTAGCTCTTTTCTAAATGTTTGATAGAATTCTCATGTGAAGCCATCTGGTCCTGGGCTTTTGTTTTTTGGGAGATTTTTGATCACAGCTTCAATTTCAGTGCTTATAATTGGGTTGTTCATAATTTCTATTTCTTCCTGGTTCAGTCTGGGAAGATTGAACTTTTCTGAGAATCTGTCCATTTCTTCCAGGTTATCCATTTTATTGCCATATAGTTGCTCATAATAGTCTCTTATTTCTGCATTGTCTGTTGTAACCTCTCCTTTCTCATTTCTAATTTTGTTGATTCGATTCTTCTCTCTTTTTTTCTTGATGAGTTTGGCTAAATGTTTGTCAGCTTTGTTTATCTTCTCAAAAAACCAGCTTTTAGTTTTATTAATCTCTACTATTGTTTCCTTCATTTCTTTTTCATTTATTTCTGCTCATATCTTTATGAGTTCTTTCCTTCTACTAATTTTGGGGTCTTTTGTTGTTGTTGTTCTTCTTCTTCTTTTTCCAGTTATTTTAGGTGTAAAGTTTGGTTGTCTATTTGATGTTTTTCTTGTTTCTTGAGGTAGGATTGTATTCCTCTAAACTTCCCTTTTAGAACTGCTTTTACTGCATCCAATAGGTTTTGAATTGTCATATTTTTATTGTCACTTGTTTCTAGAAATTTTATTTCCCTTTTGATTTCTTCAGTAACCTGTTGGTTATTTAGAAATGTGTTGTTTAATCTCCATGTGTTGTTTAATCTCCAAAATTTCTTACAAATTTTTCTTGTAATTGATATCTAGTCTCACAGTGTTGTGGTCAAAGAAGATGCTTGATCTGATTTCAATTTTCTTAAATTTACTGAGGTTTGATTTGTGACTCAAGATGTGGTCTATCCTGGAGAATGTTCCATGTGTACTTGAGAAGAAGGTATTTCTTCTGCATTTGGATGGAACGTCCTGAAGATATCAATAAGACCCATCTCATCTAATGTATCATTTAACACTTGTGTTTCCTTATTAATTTTCTGTTTTGATGATCTATTGATGTCAGTGGGGTGTTAAGGTCCTCTACTATCATTGTGTTCAAGCTGGTTTTAGAAAAGGCAGAGGAACAAGAGATCAAATTGCCAACATCCGCTGGATCATCAAAAAAGCAAGAGAGTTCCAGAAAAATATCTATTTCTGCGTTATTGACTATGCCAAAGCCTTAGACTGTGTGGATCACAAGAAACTGTGGAAAATTCTGAAAGAGATGGGAATACCATACCACCTGACCTGCCTCTTGAGAAATCTGTATGCAGGTTAGGAAGCAAAAGTTAGAACTGGACATGGAACAACAGACTGGTTCCAAATAGGAAGAGGAGTCCATCAAGGCTGTATATTGTCACCCTGCTTATTTAACTTCTATGCAGAGTACATCATGAGAAACACTGGACTGGAAGAAACACAAGCTGGAATTAAGATTGCTGGGAGAAATCTCAATAACCTCAGATATGCAGATGACACCACCTTATGGCAGAAAGTGAAGAGGAACTAAGAAGCCTCTTGATGAAAGTGAAAGTGGAGAGTGAAAAATTTGACTTAAAGCTCAACATTCAGAAAACGAAGATCATGGCATCTGGTCCCATCACTTCATGGCAAATAGATGGGGAAACAGTGGAAAGAGTGTCAGACTTTATTTTTGGGGGGCTCCAAAATCACTGCAGATGGTGACTGCAGCCATGAAATTAAAAGATGCTTACTCCTTGGAAGAAAAGTTATGACCAACCTAGATAGCATATTCAAAAGCAGAGACATTACTTTGCCGACTAAGGTCCGTCTAGTCAAGGCTATGGTTTTCCCAGTGGTCATGTATGGAAGTGAGAGTTGGACTGTGAAGAAAGCTGAGCACCAAAGAATTGATGCTTTTGAACTGTGGTGTTGGAGAAGACTCTTGAGAGTCCCTTGGACTGCAAGGAGATCCAACTAGTCCATTCTAAAGGAGATCAGCCCTAGGATTTCTTTGGAAGGAATGATGCTAAAGCTGCAACTCCAGTACTTTGGCCACCTCATGAGAAGAGTTGATTCATTGGAAAAGACTCTGATGCTGGGAGGGACTGGGAGCAGGAGAAGAAGGGGATGACAGAGGATGAGATGGCTGGATGGCATCACTGACTTGATGGACATGAGTCTGAGTGAACTCCGGGAGTTGGTGATGGACAGGGAGGCCTGAAGTGCTGCAATTCATGGGGTCGCAAAGAGTCGGACACGACTGAGCGACTGAACTGATCATTGTGTTGCTGTCAGTTTTTTCTTTTATCTCTGTTAGTGTCTGTCTTATGTATTGAGGTGCTCCTATATTTGGTGCACAGATATTTACAATTGCTATGTCTTCCTCTTGGATTGATCCCTTAATCATTATGTAGTGTCTTTCCTTACCTCTTGTAATTTTCTTTAAGGTCTGATATGAGGATTGCTACTCCAGCTTTCTTTTGCTTCCCATTTTCATGGAATATATATTTCCATCCTTTCACTTTCAGTCTATATGTGTGTCTTGAGGTCTGAAGTGGGTTTCTTGTAGATAGTATATATGTGGGTCTTGTTTTTCATCCATTCAGCCAGTCTGTGTCTTTTGGTTGGAGCATTTAATCCATTCATATTTAAAGTAATTATTGATATATATGTTCCTATTGCCATTTTCTTAATTGTTTGGGGTTGATTTTGTAGATCTTTTTCCTTCTCTTGTATTTCTTGACTATGTAAGTCCCTTTAACATCTGTCGTAAAGCTGGTTTGGTAGTACTGAATTCTCTTAACTTTTGCTTGTCTGAAAAAGCTTTTTATTTCTCCATCAATTTTGAATGAGATCCTTGCCAGGTACAGTAATCTTGGTTGTAGATTTTTCCCTTTCAGTACTTCAAATATATCCTGCCATTCTCTTCTGGCCTGCAAACTTTTTGCTTAAAGATCAGTTGTTAAGCATATAGGGTTTCCCTTGTATGTTACTTGTTGCTTCTCCCTTGCTGCTTTTAATATTCTTTGTGTTCAGTCTTTGTTAGTTTGATTAGTATGTGTCTTGGCTTGTTTCTCCTTGGGTTTATCCTGTATGGGATTCTTTGTGCCTCTTGGATTTGATTAACTATTTCTTTTTCCATGTTGGGGAATTTTCAACTATAATCTCTTTAAACATTTTCTCATACTCTTTCTTTTTCTCTTCTTCTTCTGGGACCCCTATAATTCAAATGTTAGTGTATTTGATACAGCCCCAGAGGGCTCTGAGACTGCCCTCAGTTCTTTTCATTATTTTACTTTATTCTGCTCTTCAGAAGTTATTTTCACCATTTTATCTTCCAGCTCACTGATTCATTCTTCTGCTACTGATTCCTTCTAGAGTATTTTTAATTTCAGTAATTGTGCTGTTTCTCTCTGTATGTTTATTCTTTAATTCTTCTAGGTCTTTGTTAATTGATTGTTGCAATTTCTCCATTTCGTTTTCAAGATCTTTGATCATCTTTACTATCATTATTCTGAATTATTTTTCAGGGATTTTGCCTATTTCCTTTTCATTTATTTGGATTTCTGTGTTTCTACTTTGTTCCCTCACTTGTGCAGTATTTCTCTGCCTTTTCATTTTTTTTTTAGCTTATTGTGTTTTGAGGTCTCCTTTTCCCAGGCTTCAAGGAATGTTGAATTCTTTCCTTGAAAATGGTTGAATTCTTTCTTCCTTTTGGTTTCTGTCTTCCTGAGGTTGGTCCAGTGATATGTGTGAGCTTCTTATAGGGTAAGATTTGTGCTGAGTTTTTGTTTGTTTGTTTTGTTTTCCTCTGATGGGCAAAGCTGAGTGAGGTGGTAATCCTGTCAGCTGTTGGCTGGGTTTTTATTTTTGTCTTGTTTGTTGTTTAGATTAGGTGTCCTGTACAGGGTGTTACTGGCAATTGGGTGATGCTGGGTCTTGTATTCAAGTGGTTTCCTCTAGTGTGAGTTCTCACTATTTGACACTCCCTAGGGTTAGTTCTCTGGTAGTCTAGAGTCTTGGAGTCGATATTCCCACTCCAAAGGCTCAGGGCTTGATCTCTGGACAGGAATGAAGATTTCACAAGTGGTTTGTTATGGCTCTGTGAGATTAAAACAAATAACCAAAAATAAGAAACCAAAGATGAACCCCAGACAAACGGCAGTTACAAAATCAGACGTATAATAATTAAAATAATGGAATATATACATATTCATACACACCCATGCTGCTGCTGCTGCTAAGTCACTTCAGTCGTGTCCAACTCTGTGAGACCCCATAGATGGAAGCCCACCAGGCTCCCCAGTCCCTGGGATTCTCCAGGCAACAATAATGGAGTGGGTTGCCATTTTCTTCTCCAATGCATGAAAGTGAAAAGTGAAAGTGAAGTCACTCAGTCGTGTCTGACCCTCAGAGACCCCATGGACTTCAACCTTCCAGGCTCCTCTGTCCATGAGCAAAGTGCAAACAATTGAACAAAAATAAAGTACAGTAGATTGACCTGGTGAACAAAGGAAATCAAAAATTATATTTACCAGTTGAGAGCAAAACTAAACAAAGCACAAACTGGAAAACAAAACTAATGCAAGGTGCCAAGTGGGGAATAAAGCAATGAAAAGAAATCTAACAAATATGTTGAGAGGAAAGTAAAGAAAGAAAGAATAGATATGCAAAGTTAAATAGGGGTAGATATGGAAGATTTATATATATTAAAAATTAACTCAAAGGGGGGGGAAAACAGTAGGAAAGGCAAACAAAGGAATAAATTGTAGAAAAAATATAATAAGTAAAAAAATTAAAAGTTAAAATTATAAAAAAGAGAAAAGAAAAAAGAGAGAAAACTCCACAGAACTGCCAAAGCCCAATGTAGAGGCAGAGGTTTATGACAATAAAAAATATGACTGAGAAAAAAAAAAAAAGCTCAAAACTTTAATTGCATTTCTTAGTGCCAAAAAAATTGACAACTACAACAGAGGGAGAAATGTTCCAATGTCCACAGCTATCAGAACTAGTGCATTTTCTTTTGTGGGAGCTCTCAATGGCCTTTTATATATTCCAGAGACACAGAGTCTGCCTAGCTGATTGTGTGGATTTAATCTGCAGCTTGTACAGCTGGCAGGAAAGTTTTGGGTCTTCTTCCATAGCCACACTGCCCCTGGGTTTCAATTGTGGTTTTATTTCCGCCTCTACATGTGGGTCTTCAATGGGGGTTTGCTCCTGAGGATGCCCTGGAGGACTTGGGTTTGCCCCTGTGAGGATCAGATGTGGAGGTGGTGCAGCTGTTTGGATCACAGGCCGTTGATTGCTGCCTGGCATTTCCCATCACTCTCTCCTCCCTCACATCCCCTCAATCTGCCTCTCTGCAATCAACAGCAGCCCTCACGCTGCGATTGCTCCACAATCCCTAAACTCTAGCTCCTAGCTACTGTGTTTTCCAGGGTTCCTGTCTGGGGTATGTATGGCTGTGGCATGGACTGTCTGATTCTCATTACATTTAGGCTGCCATAGATCAGCTGTTCACTTCCAGCCTTAAATGTTTCTCCTCTGACTCAGACAATTGCCCTGATGTGGGGATTGTACCCGTGCTTAAGTTCCCCTACCTGCTAAGGGCAGGTCCAATCCTACTAACACTCTTGTTTTCCCCCTAGTTCCTTCATCCTACATAGTTTTATGTGGCTCTATATATTCTTTTCCAACTGGTCAGGTACTCCTGTCCACTCTCAGATGGTGTTCTGAATGCACTTCTGTGTCTGAAGGTGTATTGCTGATGTGTCCATGGAGAGAGATGTACTCCACATCCACCTACTCCTCCACCATCTTGTTCTTCAATGCATGAGTTATCTTAAAAACAATAGGTCCTGGTAAAGAATGAAAAGATAGCACCAACCGAAGAATTTGGGAAAGATCAAAAAGAGAGAGGAAACGTCAGCCCATATATCCTACTAACCTCCCAGGATCCTTCTCACTGGAATCAATCTTTGCTGAGCAATGCACACACCTGAGCAATGCACAAGGAAGGATCCTGAGTCAGAATGTTTGGCCAGAGACAACCCAGAAATTAACCCGTTTACTATAAAACCCAAGACTGTGAGCCACGTGGCAGAGCAGTGCTCTGCCCAGGCGCCCCTTCCCAATAAAGACACACGGGTCAACACTTGTGTCTCCTTGGACAATTAATTTCTGAGTGTTATTTAAAAGCCCACTCTTGGATTCTGGAAGGGATCTCCCTTTCCTACAACACCACCATTAGGATTTGGAGTGTTATTAAAATATGCAAGATGAAAACCTAGATTCCTTAAGATAAAGTTTACACATTAAAAGCAGATGTGTGTGTGTGTATGTATAAACGAAGTTACACTAAGGAAAGTTAAGTTTCACATCCCTGTACTGACTACTATATAACCAAAATCTGGTATACAACACACATGTTTATCTAATCATCATGTCATTGAGAAAGAAGGGTTGTATACTTCAGAGAAAAACAGGCAGCAAAGGCAAGAAATTAAACACTACTCTTAAACCCACTTTTCTTTTAATGACTCAGAGCCAAGTTGTCATTAGCACAAAATAGGGTTTGTCAACTTACACTCTTTGTGAAGTGAAGCAAGATATAAACAACAGATAAACAGATAGTTTCTAAAATTACATAAACCATATTAACAACCTAGGCAGTTAATTAAGAAATGTGTTTGTAGTGACCAGAAACCTGTTACCAATAAAGGTTTCTAACAGCACTCATGACCAATTTTTGCTGGCTTTTCAATTGATTTTTGACTTCAGGTTATATTCAGGGTCCAGGAAAATAATTTTTTTCTGCTTTGAAAAATCAAACCCTAGACTGAAATAGACAGAAACCTTGGAGAGTTTCCTTCTAACAAGCAGAAATTGCAGTATTTTGCTAAACCTAAACCAAGATGAAATCTCTAAAACCCCATTGCCAGAAGCAAAATTCTCAGAAGACTAATAATACTTTAACATTTTCTGTTCACTTCTGAATGTTAATTCTAATCTCTGAAGAAAACCACCAAAAGGGTATTCGTTAAGATTAAAGCCATATTACTACAAAAATGGGAAATTTATATGTATAGTTACTATAAAATACAAATACTGCCAAAGAATGGGTCTCTACTGAGTTCTCTCTACACCTATTCCTTTGCAAAAATCACACTGGTGAAGCATTTCATAAAGCGGTATAAAATTATTAAGTAGCTGGTATTAGCTTCTCTGCTGCCAAGGTAGCCCTGCAGGTTTTTGACAACTGTATGCCCCCTGTGAACGCCCACATATGCTCAGGGAACAAGCAAATGGCCCTGGTAATGGAGGTGGACAGGAAACATTTCAGACTTCAGCATCTGGCAAAGTGGAAGAGGCTCCTGCAAAACACAACGTCTGATTGGGCCTGTCTTGCCCTTGGATCAAACATCTTGCCTGGTTAAGTCTTTTGAAGAATGTTATTTGCAATGGCTTTTTTCATGATTTCAAAGAAACAAACAAAAGAAAGGGTTGTGGAAAAAGCAGACAGTTTATTTCAGAGTTATATTTTTTTCACTGTGTTTTAACAGGCAATATTTTTAACAGGGTACTGATAAATAGCAATATTCAAATTCATGATTCATTAACAGGACTGCTTGGTCTAAGAGAAAGGGAGTAATGAGAAAGAATATAGATTTGAAGAGGGACTAAAGCATGAAGGGAAAAAAATGTGAGAAACAATAGTAAGAGCTAAATGTTACATGGTGATTTATACATACTAACTCATAGGATCTTCCTAATAATTCTATAACTCAATAAATTTTGCATTACTTCTGTTTACATCTGAGGAAACTGGGGCATAAGGTGGTTTAAGAGCTTCCATGTAGCCCCAAAGTGTAATCTCATTCCAGGTTGTCTGGCTTTTATACAGTACTCTACTGCTTCTTATTCACTGTAGTATGGTTGAGTGCCTGCAGATAACAGTGCTCAATGAATATATGTAAAGTGAATGAGAAATTTACACAATCCCTACAGCCATCATGTCCTAGACACAATGTCTCTGAAGATAGGAACTGACCTCTTCATCTTGTCCTAATCCTCAGCACCTGGCACAATGCCATCCACACACAGTAGATACTCACAAGTTGTTTGATGAATGAATCAATACAGACTCAAATAGTTATAGGTAATATCGACCATAGACAGAATCATATGGTAAAATGGGCAAGAGTGGGTACAGTTGAGTATCTTCTCACAGTTCCATAAGGTGGTCTAGAATAACAAACATGATTGTCAATTTTATTATCCAATTTCTCCTATCCAACTATTCATAAGACATAGAACAGAAATTCTAAATTCCTCTTTACAAAAGAAAACCTTATTTTCATGATAAATGTAACAATGGGTTCCTGAAAGAGCTCCATTTTCAAAAACATGATATGATCATTTGCAAATGAAGACAACTAAGGAAATATCCAAATCAAGGTTAACAAGGTAGGTACACAAGCTAGTGTTTCTTAGCCCTATCTAGTGAAATCATCTTGTTTGCAGAGGAAAGCACATATGTTCCTTTGCAACACAGCTAAAAGCAACCTGCTTGAGCATAAAATTTCATTGAGGTCTTATATTTTATCTTTAAAATTCATTTTTTGGTATTCTGAGGTATGTTTGCTTTTGTTTCACCACAAAAATAATGTTGTGATTATTTACCATTATGTAAGATACAAAGGTTACCATTTTGATCCTTTAGCATCCAAAACCCTGTGAAATGTGTCAGCCCATTTGAGAAACCAGGGACTATAGCATCTGGTACAGACTCTTAGAAGCCGAAACATTTACAGGCAAATTACAAATACGTTAAGTGAAATATAAATATACTGAGATATAAATAAAACATAAATACTGACTCCAAGTAAGCATAATGGAATTAGGATAATTTGGTGTGAGATGCGGTGTCTGTGCACTTAGCAAATACCTTCCTATTCACCTAATAATCAACACCTTCTAAATAACCACATATAAAGGTAAACAAATATGAAAAGCTAATTAGGATAGCTATTCTCACACACAGGAATATTCCTGCTTCTCCAAGGCAATACAGGAGGATTAAAAATTCCCCAAGTGCCTAAATATACCAGTGTAATTTGCTAGGTCAATAAAATGATTGGAAGTCACCAATGTCCATTCCAGGTGAAAGTAGTAAAGGTTAAACACACAATTTCTCATCTTCTCTCTTCCCACATGACTAATAAAGCCATATGTTCCAAGACAGTGGAATCTTCTTCACTCTGGAAGCCTGAGTTGTCACACAGAGACAATTATCTGAGAGAGTCATACAGATGCACAGTGGACTCTAAAGAAGAAATAAACCTTGGTTGGATTAAACCACTGAGATGTTGTTACTATGGCAAAAACTACCCTGTCCTGGCTCATATTCTCCCAGATGTTAAACAAAAAGTCAAACAGACCAAACTCTAAAAACATTAAAGAGACCTACCTTCTTTCTGTTTTATTGGTCCAGAGCTATTAAAAAAAAAAAATTTGTAAGCAATATGGTTATTTGTATGCTCTGCCCAACAGATTTAGGTAATTTGACTCAATAAACTGCTCTTTTAAAAAGAATTCTGTCAGATTGGCCATTTAGAAGTGTGTAAACAAGCAGTCAGTTTACAATTTTCAAATCACTTTAACTAGATGTAAAGGGAAAACCTATATAACACACAAAAAGTTCTCTACTGACACGGTAAATGTTGGTGAATACACTACATTAAATACTAACTTCTACTTAATTACCAACAAATCATACCACAGTCAGTCAGTTCAGTCACTGAGTCATGTCTGACTCTTTGTAATCCCATGAATCACAGCACGCCAAGCCTCCCTGTCCATCACCAACACCCAGAGTTTACTCAAACTCATGTCCATTGAGCTGGTGATGCCATCCAACCATCTCATCCTCTGTTGCCCCCTTCTCCTCCCGCCCTCAATCTCTCCCAGCATCAGAGTCTTTTCAAATGAGTGAGCCCTTTGCATCAGGTAGCCAAAGTACTGGAGTTTCAGCTTCAACATCAGTCCTTCTAATGAACACCCAGGACTGATCTCCCTTAGGATGGACTGGTTGGATCTACTTGCAGTCCAAGGGAACACTCAAGAGACTTCTCCAACACCACAGTTCAATAGCATCAATTCTTTGGCACTCAGCTTTCTTTATAGTCCAACTCTCACATCTATTCATGACTACTGGAAAAACCATAGCCTTGACTAGACAGACCTTTGTTGACAAAGTAATGTCTCTGCATTTTAATATGCTGTCTAGGTTGGTCATAACTTTCTTTCCAAGGAGTAAGTGTCTTTTAGTTTCATGGCAGCAGTCATGATCTGCAGTGATTTTGGAGCCCCAAAAAATAAAGTCAGCCACTGTTTCCACTGTTTTCCCATCTATTTGCCATGAAGTGATGGGACCGGATGCCATGCTCTTCGTTTTCTGAATGTTGAGCTTTAAGCCAACTTTTTACTTTCCTCTTTCACTTTCATCAAGAAGCTCTTTAGTTCCTCTTCACTTTCTGCCATAAGGGTGGTGTCATCTGCATATCTGAGGTTATTGAGATTTCTCCCGGCAATCTTGATTCCAGTTTGTGTTTCTTCCAGTCCAGCGTTTCTCATGATGTACTCTGCATATAAGTTAAATAAGCAGGGTGACAATATACAGCCTTGACGTACTCCTTTTCCTATTTGGAACCAATCTGTTGTCCCATGTCCAGTTCTAACTGTTGCTTCCTGACCTGCATACAGGTTTCTCAAGAAGCAGGTTAGGTGGTCTGGTATTCCCAACTGGTCAAACAGGAGACGGTTAAACAGGAAGCGGTCAAACAGGAGATGGCAAGAGTAAACGTTAACATTCTAGGAATCAGCAAACTAAAATGGACTGGAATGGGTAAATTTAACTCAGATGACCATTATATCTACTACTGTGAGCAGGAATCCCTTAGAAGAAATGGAGTAGCCATCATGGTCAACAAAAGAGTCCGAAATGCAGTACTTGGATGCAGTCTCAAAAATGACAAAACGATCTCTGTTCATTTCCAAGTCAAACCATACAATATCATGGTAATCCAAGTCTATGCCCCGACCAGTAATGCTGAAGAAGCTGAAGTAGGATGGTTCTATGAAGACCTACAAGACCTTTTAGAACTAACATCCAAAAAAGATGTCCTTTTCCTTATAGGGGACTGGAATGCAAAGTAGGAAGTCAAGATTCACCTGGAGTAACAGGCAAATTTGGCCTTGGAGTACAGAATGAATCAGGGCAAAGGCTAATAGAGTTTTGCCAAGAAAATGCACTGGTCATAGCAAACATCCTCTTCCAACAACACAAGAGAAGACTTTATACATGGACATCACCAGATGGCCAAGACCGAAATCAGATTGATTATATTCTTTGCAGCAAAAGATGGAGAAGCTCTATACACTCAGCAAAAACAAGACCAGGGGCTGACTGTGGCTCAGATCATGAACTCCTTATGCCAAATTCAGACTTAAATTGAAGAAAGTGGGAAAAATCACTAGACCGTTCAGGTATGGTGTAAATCAAATCCCTTATGATTATACAGTGGAAGTGAGAAATAGATTTAAGGGACCAGATCTGATAGACAGAGTGCCTAATGAACTATGGACAGAGGTTCATGACATTGTACAGGAGACAGGAATCAAGACTATCCCCAATACCATACTGTCTTGATGACTGTGGCTTTGTAGTAGAGCCTGAAGTCAGGCAAGTTGATTCCTCCAGTTCCATTCTTCTTTCTCAAGATTGCTTTGGCTATTCGAGGTTTTTTGTATTTCCATACAAATCTTGAAATTATTTGTTCTAGTTCTGTGAAAAATGTGGCTGGTAGCTTGATAGGGATTGCATTGAATTTGTAAATTGCTTTGGGTAGTATACTCATTTTCACTATATTGATTCTTCCGATCCATGAACATGGTATATTTCTCCATCTATTAGTGTCCTCTTTGATTTCTTTCATCAGTGTTTTATAGTTTTCTATATATAGGTCTTTAGTTTCTTTAGGTAGATATATTCCTAAGTATTTTACACACTGAGGAAACCAGAATTGAAAGAGACACATGTACCCCAATGTTCATCGCAGCACTGTTTACAATAGCCAGGACATGGAAACAACCTAGATGTCCATCAGCAGATGAATGGATAAGAAAGCTGTGGTACATATACACAATGGAGTATTACTCAGCCGTTAAAAAGAATTCATTTGAATCAGTTCTGATGAGATGGGTGAAACTGGAGCCAATTATACAGAGTGAAGTAAGCCAGAAAGAAAAACACCAATGCAGTATACTAACACATATATATGGAATTTAGGAAGATGGCAATGACGACCCTGTATGCAAGACAGGAAAAAAGACACAGATATGTATACCAGACTTTTGGACTCAGACGGAGAGGGAGAGGGTGGGATGATTTGGGAGAATGGGAATTATAACATGTATACTGTCATGTAAGAATTGAATCGCCAGTCCATGTCTGACATAGGGTGCAGCTTGCTTGGGGCTGGTGCATGGGGATGACTCAGAGAGATGTTGTGGGGAGGGAGGTGGGAGGGGGGTTCATGTTTGGGAACGCATGTAAGAATTAAAGATTTTAAAATTTAAAAAAAAATAAAAAATTAAAATTAAAAAAAAAAAAAGACTATCCCCAAGAAAAAGAAATGGAAAAAAGCAAAGTGGCTGTCTGAGGAGGCCTTACAAATAGCTGTGAAAAGAAGGGAACTGAAAAGCAGAGGCAAAAAGGAAAGATATTCCCATTTGAATGCAGAGTTCCAAAGGATAGCAAGGAGAGATAAGAAGGCCTTCCTCAGCATTCAGTGCAAAGAAATAGCAGTAAACAATACAATGGGAAAGGCTAGAGGAAAATTAGAGATACCAAGGGAACATTTCATTTTATTGAGCCAAAGATGGGCTCAATAAAGGACAGAAATGGTATGGACCTAAAAGAAGCAGATGATATTAAGAAGAGGTGGCAAGAATATACAGAAGAACTGTGCAAAAATGATCTTCATGACCCAGATAATCACAATGGTGTGATCACTCACCTAGAGCCAGACATCCTGGAATGCAAAGTCAAGTGGGCCTTAGGAAGCATCACTACGAACAAAGCTAGTGGAGGTAATGGAATTCCAGTTGAGCTATTTCAAATCCTAAAAGATGATGCTGTGGAAGTGTTGCACTCAATATGCCAGCAAATTTGTAAAACTCAGCAGTGGCCACAGGACTGGAAAACGTCAGTTTTCATTCCAATCCAAAGAAAGGCAATGCCAAAGAATGCTCAAATTACCATACAATTAACTCATCTCACAGGCTAGTAAAGTAATGCTCAAAATTCTCCAAACCAGGCTTGGAGAATACATGTACTGTGAACTTCCAGATATTCAAGCTGGATTCAGAAAAGGCAGAGCAACCAGAGATCAAATTGCCAACATCCACTGGATCATCAAAAAAGCAAGAGAGTTTCAGAGAAACATCTAGTTATGCTTTATTGACTATGCCAAACTGTTTGGATCAAATAAACTGTGGAAAATCATACCAGAAAGCAAATACAAATCAGTATTTATTTTTTAAAGTCATAATCAATTTTATTAACTTTCAAAACTCTGATGTTCTATTACTTACCAGCTCACCAAACTTAAAAGTTATATGAGCTAACTTTTTCCAGATGTCTCCATCTGGTCAGGTTTCTTAAACTTGGCACTACTAACATTTGAAACTGGATGGTTTTCTTTAGGGAAGGAAGCTGTCCTGTGGGCATTAGGATGTTTTGAAGAACCCCAGCCTCTTCACACTAGTCACAGATAGCAACTTCTCAAGTCAAGACACCCAAAATGTGTCTCCAAACATTTCCTTATGTCTTCTAGCAGACAAAATCATCCCCAATTAAGAACCACTAATCTACTCCAACATCCCCCGCCCCCCAAAAAAGTGACTAACCAGCTCTTTGCAGGTATCCGCTCTCCTCTGGAATCGGCTTTCTGCAAGAGATCCTTTATCTTGTCACTTTCGCAGAGCTATATTTTAACTAACCTTTACACCCGATGCCCCCTGCTCAACTAACCTCTGGCCCAATCACACTTTCCGTATCTTTTGATCACATAATTCCTTGCCTAATCTGTTGATTCATTTCTTAAAGAAGTAGAAATGAAGACTAAGTGATTAATAGATGACTGGACCTTTTCCCCAGCTCCCCCTTTAGGAAGATCAGGAGAAGATGGTGTGAACAAGTTAGCATTTAAGGAAGGATGGCAAGGAGCCAACAAGCCTGCACACAGTGGGAGATGATAAGTCTGATCTCCTGCCTCAGTTATTAACTGAGATACTTGACCATTTTCCTTTTAAGAACTTTCACGAGCAAGCAAAATCTTCAGGGTTTTGGGACACGAGTCTGCCTTCTCCCCAGGTTGCTGGCCTCCTGAATAAAGCAACCTTCCTTTTTCTAACCAACATCTGTCTCTGTACTGTCTTTTGAGCAGTGAGCAGCTAAACCCAAGTTTGGTGAATGAATTCCATCCTACGGCTCCTTAGGCTGCCTCACTGCAGTGACTTCACAATAGCACAATAAACGAGGTCTAACAGAATTTTACTTTATTATGTAAAGAAAACACATATTAATTGTAAAAGTTAGAAAATAAAAATTTGTAAAACTAACAAGATAATTACTTGTAATTTCATCTCAATTAGCATGTTTATAGACAGGCTCCCTGGATTCACTCATTCAACAGTAACCGAGTGACATACTTGTGCTGGGCTCTGTCCCAAATGTCAGAAATAGTGTTGAGGCAGACATATTATAGACATATCACTTTCTGGAGTTTACAGCTTCACAGGAAAAACAGATTGTCACCCTGCTTATTTAACTTATATGCAGAGTACATCATGAGAAACACTGGACTGGAAGAAGCACAAGCTGGAACCAAGATTGCCGGGAGAAATATCAATAACCTCAGATATGCAGATGACACCACCCTTATGGCAGAAAGTGAAGAGGAACTCAAAAGCCTCTTGATGAAAGTGAAAGAGGAAAGCGAAAAAGTTGGCTTAAAGCTCAACATTCAGAAAACAAAGATCATGGCAACTGATCCCATCACTTCATGGGAAATAGATGGGGAAACAGTGGAAACAGTGGCTGACTTTATTTTTGGGGGGCTCCAAAATCACTGCAGATGGTGACTGCAGCCATGAAATTAAAAGACGCTTACTCCTTGGAAGAAAAGTTATGACCAACCTAGATAGTATATTCAAAAGCAGAGAAATTACTTTGCCAACTAAGGTCCGTCTAATCAAGGCTATGGTTTTTCCTGTGGTCATGTATGGATGTGAGAGTTGGACTGTGAAGAAGGCTGAGCACCAAAGAATTGATGCTTTTGAACTGTGGTGTTGGAGAAGATTCTTGAGAGTCCCTTGGACTGCAAGGAGATCCAACCAGTCCATTCTGAAGGAGATCAACCCTTGGATTTCTTTGAAGGAATGATGTTAAAGCTGAAACTCCAGTACTTTGGCCACCTCATGCGAAGAGCTGACTCATTGGAAAAGACTCTGATGCTGGGAGGGATTGGGGGCAGGAGAAGAAGGGGACGACAGAGGATGCGATGGCTGGATGGCATCACGGACTCTATGGACGCGAGTCTGAGTGAACTCCGGGAGATGGTGATGGACAGGGAGGCCTGGCGTACTGCAATTCATGGGGTCGCAAAGAGTCAGACACGACTGAGTGACTGAACTGAACTGAACTGAATTAGAGTGTAATTGCTTTACAATGTTTTTTTGGTTTCTGCTGTACAACAACCCAAATCAGTTTATATATATATATATATATATATATATATATATATATATATACATACATATATTTATATATATATACATACATACATATATATATATATATTCCCTCCCACCACTTTAGGTCATCACAGAGTGCCAGGCTGGGCTCCCAAATATATGTATATTCTTCTAATTTTAAATCAGAGGATAATTGCTTTATAATGTTGTGTTGATTTCTGCCATACATCAACATGAAGTAGGTCAAAATGAATCTAATTTAAACTTTTTATAACAACAGCACTAATCTGCCATCAAGGATTGGTCAGTGATTCCATCTAGTTTTCTCTAATTTCATAAAGAAGAGAACTTGGATATTGTCCATAGTATACTCTTATGATATGAATATCCCCCAAATAACTCTAAGAGAATCTGGTCCTTCTCAGTTATATTGTCTCCAACTAGCTCACTTTGGATGCCTCTGCTAGAACCACAAGATGGAGATTAGCGTTGCTGCCACTGTTGCTAATAATTAAACTTGATCAGAATTTCCTATTTTGACCAGAATTTTTAAATATCACAAAACCAAATGTGGATTGTTCTGAGAAATATTAGTATTTTACATGCTTCATGCAGATAATATTGTCATTACTAAAATAATAAAATCTTACCAATAAATCTCAATATACTGTAATAAATGGAACTGAAATTCCTAACAAAATTGAGAAAGAGCATAATGCCTTTTTGTATAAACTGATCCAGAAAACAAGTTAACAAAGATTTTGTGACCAGTTGCCATTTCAATAAAGGACAACTAGAGTTATGAAGCCAACCAACTAGTTTCCTTTCTTAACGGCTCCCCTTCTGCTAGCTGGACTGGGAAGAGTAGGTTGGAGAGCGAGGTGAAAAGGCATGGTTCCAGGCACACAGAGAAAGTGAAGTATGAAACCAGCCGGACTCGAACTAGAAGATTGTTAATGGCACAGGGCAAGTGATGTGGAGAGGAAATCAACCAATGAACAAGATCAGAAGTAGACAGCTACTTATCATGAAGGACGAAGTAGGGTTTGATCCTAAAGGCAGCCAGAATTCACTATAAGATTTTAAGTAAGGAAGTGTCATGATCAATCCAAAATTACAGTGCCATCACTTTGCCAACAAGTGATGGATTCTAAAGAGAAAATGCTGAAGAGAAACTGCCATCAGGACAAAGGTTATTAAAAACCAAAGCTAAAAGCAATATTGCTACCAAAACCCAAATCTGTGTGCCCAAAGCACAGTTGAGGCCAAACAATATGAAAATATTGGAGTCTGAAACAGAGAAAGGTTTATTGCAGGGACCAAGCAAGGTGATGGATGACTTATGCCTTATAAACTCCAAACTCCCCAAAAGCTTTCAGCAAAGCCCTTTTCTAGGAAAGATGAGGGAGGGGTGTGATTATTTGTTGCACGCTTTTTGGTGTCAGATCCTTTGCCTTTGAGGTCAGGCCATGGGCAGGTAACTATGTTCCTGTAAACCTCTACCAAGTAAATGCTATTCTCTGTTCTGACAAGAAAGGTTGGGGTCCCCAGGCACAACTTTCCCCCTCCGAGGTCCAGATCCTAGCTAAGAGGAGGCAGATCTCAGCTGACGGTTCCCTCAGGGCCAGGTCCCCAGACTCTGTCCAGCTGCCATGACTGAGGAAGCTAGGCACCCAGGACTCACCTCAAGTTCTTCAGGCTACCTGGACAGCAGGGGCCGGGTTCTGCAGACTGTGACCCAGGCAGACAGTAACTGCCAGCATGTCGCAGAGGCAGGAGTTGGGGAAAAAGCTCTCCGCTGTCTCAAGGTCTGGACAGGGTCAATGGGCAGCCTTGTCAAGCGCTTTGGAAGGACAGAGCTCCCAGCCTGTTTCCTAGACCCCCTAGCTCACCCGCTGGCCGAGGCCTGGTAAAGTGGAGGGCACCGGGGAGAAGGCCAGGATCCACTTCTTACCTCACTCTCCACCTGACAACCACCATTCTGATGACCATTTGCTGAATCAGCCACTAACTGTTGCTCAGTGACAGTTGCTCACTTGGGGGAGGAGCCCACAGCATAGCCAACCAATGGCTGAGCACAACTACTAACAGTCACTCAATGACAGTTGTTTGCTTGGGGGAGGGACCCACTGTGGTGCCGCCCAATGGCAGAATGGACCTCTAATCGCCACTCTAGCCCTCTGGATGTTAGTGGTCTCCTGGTAACTGTTGCTGGTAATGGGTTGCACAGCAATGGCGCCAGCAGCTGCTAAGGGCTGTGCACTGTCCTGCTCTATCACCCTATAGCCTTCTCTCAAGAGTTTCTTGCGCTACCAAAAAAAAAAGCCTACAAATTTTTAAAAGATTAAATCACCTCTGAATTACATACAAACGTATGCTGGAGAGGAAAGGTGCCACCAATCCTCTGACAAACACAACCAGATTTGAAGCTTATTTTAGACTCAACTAGAGAATCACTCCCTACACACACCCATGTACATGTACACACGCACACATGCTTTACCTTTAGAAAACAGGCTTACGAAAGATGTCTGTCCAAACGACCTTATCCATACCATAGTCTGGGTGATTCTCCTCCTCAGCCTCCCCTAGTCCCTACCTAGCCAGTTCTTTAGGTGGTCTACTGGAATTGTTTTCTAAATTGCCTGTTCCCACCTCACTGAGCACAGGTTTTCTGGTTACTTCTAGTTTAACTTTAAAAATGCCATGGTTATTTCAAAGAAAAGAACCATTTGTAGGCACCACTTTTTTCAATCCTTTTCCTTTCACCTGTCTCCACTCAAGGTTACACCCTCCATTTGCCCATCTTTTCTGTTTTTTCACTACCAGCTAGCTGTTTCAAGGTTCCACAGGGCGGAATATGGGCAGTCTCACTATGCTTTTACTTTTTCACTCTTTGGGCAGCACTCATGCTTGTTTGCTAAAGCATGGTTACCATGGTAACATCAACATTATTTTTAAAAGAAAATGGCAAATCAAAAGCTTATTTTAAATGAAACAGTGAGCAAAATAGGTAGAACTCAGTCAAGAGTCAGATTACTATAGAGTAATTCCCTTCTCCTGGGCACAGAATATTTCTTAAAAAGCAGCCATATCCAGGGGAATATTAAAGATAAACAGTCTACTTGTTTGTTTTCGACTTATTTCTCAAAGTATCTTTTAGCAGGGAAAGTTCCTGGTTTTTCAGTAGTTAGCCTAGGTGAAAGAGCGATCGTGTCTGCTCTCCCAAATGTTGCTAACGTCTCTGAGCATTCCACTGAAGTCAGAGTGGAATTTTGCAGTCCTCAAATCTTTCAAAGAAATGTTCAGCCTCTGACTATTTTACCTATCTCTCAAGA
Organism: Capra hircus; assembly: GCF_001704415.2. Taxonomy (NCBI): domain Eukaryota; kingdom Metazoa; phylum Chordata; class Mammalia; order Artiodactyla; family Bovidae; genus Capra; species Capra hircus. The sequence goes on from NC_030811.1 coordinate 47,751,943, forward strand.
GTTCATGTACAGAAATCCCACTACAGTAAAACCTCAACAAGGGAGAATAAAAATAATGAACATGTCATTCCCCCTGGCAGCTGATACTAATAGCCAGCCTTATGCAAAACTAATTTCTTGAGTTGAAATTGGTTTATTGTGTAAGTTATGGCATTATATAATGTAATATTTAGCTGTCCTATTTAATAATAACTGTTCCTATTCTTGGCAACTTAAAAAGTCCTAATGTTAAACTATGCAATTTCCATACCTTTCAATTTCTTGTGTGCCCATGTTATACACAGCCTGATTTGGAATATAAATAAATAAGAGAATATTACATTTTGTACAAGGAGAGATTCAATAGTGATCTGATATTTTTTTCCTTTAAAGTATGTATTTTAAATGCACACGTGATAGCTCCTGCATTTTCATAACATCTGAATTCTGAAGTTCTAAGCAATCAAAGCTGCAGGAGCTGACCTATTGCAATTTTGCTGCCGTGGCAAAATCAGCCCCTTTATTCTAAACTACTCATTTTCAAAGACAGTCTCAGCAGTGTGTTTTTTGTTATGACTCCAGTTTATGCAACTTTTCCTTAGGACCTTACCTCATCCATATATCCGAGATTCCTAAATGCAGTGAGCTATCAAGTCATAGCATTATTTTCTTTTTCATCCATAAAGTATGAGTACAGAACAGAGGATGAGCAATAAATTGGGGTCACAGACATGCTGGGCATGTATTCTCTCTGATATCCATTCAGAAGTTATGAAAATGTAGGAGCTGACACTTGCATATTTAAAAGCATATATATTCACAAAAGGGGGGAAAGAGTTCACATCATTGTGAATGAAGGGCAAGCATCCTAATGGATACTGTAGGCTCGCATGGGGCTACAGCTGAAATTAATAGTGAGTAACTTCTAAGCAAGACTTCCAACGGGAATGATTCAAAAGAGGAAAACCAAAGTGCACGCATTCTCTTCCTCCCTACTAGAAAATCGGGGTATCATAAATTCACTGAGACATCCAGTGAGCACACAACTGGGATTTTCCAATTTGCAGAAAAGTCAAAGATATCCATGTAGAAGGGATGACAAGAGGGCTTCTTAATTAAGGATTACAGGACTGAACAATTCAGAGACAAACTGTTTTTTTCCCCTCGAAACATGTCATCCTTTTATTAATTATGTATTATCTGTGTTCCTATAGTGCCTGGAGCTATGGAACCAATGTATACCAACATTTTTTTTTTTTTATAGTTTACGAAACTTCTGCATTTATTTCTTTGTCCATAACTAAGCTTTTGGCTGGAAGTGTCAGTTTGAGTAGAACCCCGGGAGTAGGAGCATAATCCCTCTGCTGTTGCTAAGTCACTTCAGTCCTGTCCGACTCTGTGTGACCCCACAGATGGCAGCCCACCAGGCTCCCCCGTCCCTGGGATTCTCCAGGCAAGAACACTGGAGTGGGTTGCCATTTCCTTCTCCAATGCATGAAAGTGAAAAGTGAAAGTGAAGTCGCTCAGTCATATCCGACTCTTCGCGACCCCATGGACTGCAGCCTACTAGGCTCCTCCGCCCATGGGATTTTCCAGGCAAGAGTACTGGAGTGGGGTGCCATTGCCTTCTCCATAATCCCTCTACATGAGTCTAAAGAACAGAGAAGTACATGTATGAAATTCCTGTAGCCCCTAACACCAAAGAGCTCTTCACTTCCCACACATAGAACTCTTGAACTTTGTGATTCTGAGGATACCAAGGAGAGTTTCAGCGAAAAGAAGTTTCTCACCCAACAGACAAGATAAAGATCCATTCGATTCAATAGTGTGTGAGCTGAACTTCCACTAAAGCAAGTACCTCAACATGTCATAATTTTCAAGGCAGCTTATAAAATCCAATTTCATCTATCAGCAATGCATTGTCGATAATACTTGTTACCTGGATGCCCTGCACATGTGTTTTAGGGATTAAAAAAAAGACACTGAAATTAATTTACAGTTCAGTTCAGTTCAGTCACTCAGTCGTGTCTGACTCTTTGCGAACCCATGAATCGCAGCACGCCAGGCCTCTCTGTCCAGCACCAACTCCCAGAGTTCACTCAGACTCACGTCCATCGAGTCAGTGATGCCATCCAGCCATCTCACCCTCTGTCGTCCCCTTTTCCTCCTGCCCCCAATCCCTCCCAGCATCAGAGTCTTTTCCAATGAGTCAACTCTTCGCATGAGGTGGCCAAAGTACTGGAGTTTCAGCTTTAGCATCATTCCTTCAAAGAAATCCCAGGGCTGATCTCCTTCAGAATGGACTGGTTGGATCTGCTCCTAAAAACAAGGGAGCTCCTCTGAATTAGAAAATACAACCTTAAAAATCAGTACACCTATTCAGATACAAATAAATATTAATCATATTAGCAAACCAAAGGAATTTTTATCTATTTTGGTTAAAATAACTGGCTTTGCTTAAATTATGTAGCACATATGTAACTAGTAAGAATTTTTTAGAGTAATTCAAATAACTGCTTTAGTTTTCAACTATCTTTTATTGTTCATTTGCCCTAAAGGCTGAGAAGAACTTTAAAATTAATACAGCTACCTTTTACTTATTCATGGGAAAAAGGTTAACAATGTGAGAATCTGTTTTACTTTCTGACTTCCATTGCCATGATTAAAGAAATTATTATAATCATTTGCCAGTTACTCTTCTGCTACCTTTATGTTTGTGTTCTTTTGCTTATTATTTGAAACTAAAATATTTTATTACCATCCTACCTGGGATGAAGCACAAACTGAAATCAAGATTGCTGGGAGAAATATCAACAATCTCAGATATGTAGATGACACCTCTCTAAGGGCAGAAAGAAAAGAGGAGCTAAAGAGCCTCTTGATAAAAGTGAAAGAGGAGAGTAAAAAAGCTAGCTTAAAACTCAACATTCAAAAAACTAAGATCATGGCATCCAGTCCCATCACTTCATGGCCAATAGATGGGGAAACAAAGGAAACAATGACAGACTTTATTTTCTTGGGCTCCAAAATCACTGCAGATGGTGACTGCAGCCATGAAATTAAAAGACGCTTGCTCCTTGGAAGAAAAGCTATGGCAAACCTAGACAGTATATTAAAATGCAGAGACATTACTTTGCTGACAAAGGTTCATATAGTCAAATCTATGGTTTTTCCAGTAATCATGTGTGGATGTGAGAGTTGGACCATAAAGAAGGCTGAGCACCAAAGAATTGATGCTTTTGAACTGTGGTGTTCAAACCAGTCAATCCTAAAGGAAATCAACCCTGAATATTTACTGAAAGGACTGATGCTGAAGCTGAAGCTCCAATATTTTGGCCACCTGATGCAAAGAGCTGACTCATTGGGAAAAACCTTGATGCTGGGAAAGATTGAAGGCATCAGGAGAAGGGGATGACAGAGGATGAGATAGTTGGATGGCATCATCGACTTGATGGACATGAGTTTGAGCAAGCTCTGGGAGATGGTGAAGGACAGGGAAGCCTGGCGTGCTGAAGTCCATGGTGTCACAGAGTCGTCCATGGGGTCACAAAGAATCAAATAAAACTGTGTGACTGAACAACAACCTTATGTAAAGGTTAAAAGACAGAGTTTTCTTTACTATGGTGATTTATTTCTCTAAGAAATTACAGCATCACATTCCCACATGGATTGGGAGGCAAAAGGAAAAAAAGGAAAAGAAACAGAGCTGAGTCATTTTTCGGTTATATGACAGAATCATTGGGCTTAAATTTTGAATTCCCACACACTTCAAGAAAACCACTGATAATTAAGCAAACTCAAAGCACACAGTGAGACACTAGAACAAATACTTGCAGATTAGCTATGCAAAAGCTACTTCCCTTAAAGGAAGACAACCCAAAATTAAATAGCTATGCATTAATTGAACATGTACTCTGCATGATCATGTAACACACTAAATGCCAAAATTTATTTCTAATTGAAAGACCATCCTGGAAGAAGGAAATCATTGACCTCTGCACATATATAAAATTGAAGAAATTATGCTTATATTAGTCCCATGACCCTTCTGCACCTAGACTTTTGCATTTCAAAAACTATCTCACTTTCCTTAAATACTGTGATGTTTTGATAAATCATGCTTTCATACTAAAAGTCAAAGGCAGTATACAAATAGCGCTATTTTTTAACATAACAAAATTAAGAATTTTATTCTATATTTGTAGTAGCAGATATTTATGTGTTTGCATCCAAGAACAAAAATGGAACAAAATAAATTTTCAGAATCAACAAATTAAGCAATACATCTGTCCAGACATGGAAACAAATTGTTGAAAATAGTGTTATTTACTACAAAACCTCAGGACTCATTTTGCAATGCCTGTGCTCAAGGAGGAAAGGGAAGAGGGGATGTATCAGTTACACATGATGAATGACTTGACACTTCCTGGGTGTTAAGATGGAGTTTTGAAAGACTTTCCTGGGGCCTTGCTTCATGCTTCAGATGAATATGTGTTTCTTCATATTTTTACATTTCAAAGACTTTTAATAAGGATGGCAGAAACACATTATAAATTTTGAATACACACACACACATTACTCATATTCAATTGCTCTCAACATTCAAAGAGTCAAGCTCTGAATTTCTGTAAGAAAGATGGATTGTCCCCATTTATTCATGCGCCTCCAGTAACCTAATGATTCTAGTTCTCCCGTAGGTTCTAGATGGTAGTGTGCATCTTGTTAGTGTTAATATTTCATTCAAAGAAACCTGAATGACATGACGTAGTAGTATTTATGTGTACAATAAAATTATGATTACCTGTGAGAAAAGGGATAGTAATAAAATCTCACATTTGAAAATGACTTTATACCAAATTTCTACCTCCATACATTGTACCAATATTGGCTTTTATCTTAAAATTGTGCCATTAAAAGACAATTAAACCATTACTTTACTGTATACCTAAAACTAACAAAACATTGAAAATGAACTATACTGTAACATAAAATAAAAATTCAACTTGAACAATAAAATAAAATAAAAACCATTATACCTATTTATATATCTGTTATTTCCAAAGCTGTCAGTTCAAGTTATCCAGAGTTTGTTCCATAGTCTCATACACTAAGTATTCATACAAGAAATCAAGAGAACATCGCCAGATCCTAACCAATTCCCCTCTTCCTCCTTCCAAGTGAATAAAGAAGTGATGATTTTATCTCTTTCCTCTTGCCTCAGATTTCAGGAAGCTCACAGTACATATAGAGATGGGTGTTTCCAACAGAGAGAGACAGAAATTGGCAAAGAAAAAAAATCGTCATTCTGAGTTATCATGAACATGACAGATTGCCCCCTACAATCTTGAAATTCCCTAATAAAGTAGGTTATAATACATAAGGCCCAATTCGCCACTTTTTTTTTGCTGAAACGGCTGCTCTGTGATATGTAATGCTGAGATCATCCTGACATAACGTGCAAGGCTGAGATCTTTTTTTTTTCCTGCCCTCACACCAGCTCACCGCCTGCACAATTAATTCATCACCAACAACCCCAGCTCTCAAAGAAAAGGAAAGCAGGGAAGCAGTAGGCTAATCACATACCAGATGTGCAGGCAGTATAATGCCTTCTTTGTCTTTCTCTGCTTGTCACTCTCATTAATACCTGAGAGCAGGGACCACATCCTACTCTATTACATGTCTGTGTAGCATGCAGCAGAGGACCTGGCATCTAATAGGCACAAAATAACTGCAACTGGAAAGAATGAATTTAAGCCATGACTAGAGCAGAATCTATGGAAGCCTATGTAGTATCTCCAAGCTTCAAAACCTAAGTACTCAGGGATGGCTTCCATGATGTGTAACCTGCCAAAGATCACTGAGAAGGCCTCATGGTCCTAGGCAAGAGTTGGAACTTCTGCTTCACACGGAGGTGCCCCTGCTTCCGGGCCACAGAGCCACTGATATTCCCGCTTGAGGTCCTCTGACCACGGGAGGGGAGGAGGGACAGGGCAGGTAGAGGCCAGTTTAGCAGAGCGGTGAAGACAAGGAGAAGGACAGGTCTACAGTCATGCACAGCTGCCCACAGATGCAGACTCAAGAACTACAAAACCAATTTCCCTTGACTCTCCCGGGCACAAAGAATAGGGTGTAAGTTAAATATTGGCATTTAGATATGCTGCTTCTTCTGAATAAAAAACAAGTGTTTATTTTTCCATTAATTTTTTCAGATAAATATATCTCTGGGTACCTACACAGGCATGCTAAATTGCTTCAGTAGTGTCTGACTCTTTGCAACCCTATAGACTGTAGTCCACCAAGCTGCCCTGTTCATGGAATTCTCCAGGCAATAATACTGGAGTGGGTTGCCATTTTCTTCTCCATGGAACCCTCCTGACCCAGGGAGCGAACCCATGACTCTCATCTCCAGCATTGGCAAGAGGGTTCTTTCCCACCGTATCCACCAGGGAAGCCCCTGTGGGTACCCATAAAGTACTTAAAGTTCTACCTCCTTTAAGTTCTGGCATCACTATCTACATGTTTCCCAGATAATTTATGGCTGAAAGTTCACTGAGAATGAAAAGATTAGGCCAAAATATAAAAAGATGAGGACAGTGTAATTTTATAAAAGATTGCCTCTCAGCCCTTGCTGCTATTTTTCTTGTTTAACAGGTCATGTTTTCCCCAACTCCTAAATTTACTTAGCTGTAATACACTGTTTCAGTTACTATGGGAAAACTATTCAAAATATCCCTTTCTGTGACTTTTCTGAGCTTCCCTGGTGGCTCAGACAGTAAACAATCTGCCTGCAATGCGGGAAACCTGGGTTCGATCCCTGGGTTGGGAAGCTGAAAGTGACTTCTCTATGATTCCTTTGGAGATGCTTATTGAAGGCAGCAACTGTAACCAGAATCTGGTAGCATAAAGCTCTGTTCCCAGGCTTCAGGAAAAATACCCGCTCCTCCCTCTCCTTTCTGAACATCAGCTGTTGATAAGATTCTTTATACTGACTTTTAAGAAAGCACCATAATTCTATTGAGAAGCTACATTGGGGTGTTGTGTTAAAGTGTACCCTGAAAATCCTGTCAGAACTTTGCAGCCACCCTTCCCCCCTCCAAAATATTCTGTCAGCCAGACATAGAGAATTAGGCACATTCTTTCATTTAAATAGCAAGGAATAGAAAGCTGATAGGATGCTTAATCACGGCTTCAGATTCAGAGATGTCTCACGTTCCCATGATGCGGATTGTTCAGCTTCAATAAACCAATTTAACTCGTATTAGTGCTTCACCAAGTTCCAGTTCTGTCATTTATTGGGTACTTACCGCGTGTCAACCTCTTTGCAAGTGCTTTACTACAAACGCTCTTTATTCTGTACAACCACCTAATGAAGTAGGCGCCCTTGTTATTTCCAAACTACAAACCAAAGCTCAGAGAGTGTCCATACCTTATCCAAGACCGCAGGGAGACTCAGGTGAGCGGAGATTCAAACTCACACCATTTCTGAGTCTTGACCGTAAACTTCTGTCCTCAGGTCGCTCTCTGAGGGTCTCGCACCGCCCCCCCACCCCCAAAAATGGTGACTGCTTCTCAAACACTAAAAGGCCAGTCACCTGAACACGCTTTCCTTTCAGAAAAAGTGATGCGTTGCTGAATTACACATCGTGCTCTCTTATATTTAAGCAACTATTCTTTTAACGCAGGGGTACACGCTGGCCTGAAAATAGGAGTTCGGCGTTTATGCTGAGAGCATAATTAATATGCGGGATTGGTGTTGCAATCCAAATGGCTCCGCGTGCGGGCTGTTAAATCACCAGAACTCTGAGCGCTTCCACCGCCTCCAAGCTGTGCACAAGCCCTGCAGTCTCCGCGGTGTTCCTTCGCCATCTAGAGGCTCGGCTCTGCAGCGTGATGTGTCCCCGGAAGGTCAGACTGGCTTCTGAGATTCATCCTTGTACTCCTGTTCAGATCACTCCTTTCTGATATTTCAGTGTCCTTTTCTCCTCCTTTAAAAATACGGTTACTTTCTTCGTAAGTCTCCAAACTTAATAGTCCAATTGCATTAAATAAAATATGTTGTTGATATTGAATTTGAGAATAACAGCAATGAGAAAAAAATAAGAGCTCTACTTTGGCATTTTAGAAATATATACACTACTTTCTATACACTGTGATCAAGTACCAGATGATGTGAGCAATTATTCATCCCTCTTTGAAGAGGTCCAGTATTTGAATGTTCATCATCTGTTACTAGATGCTTTCAGATAGCAATAAAATAAAAAATAAATATTTCTCAAATACCAATAAGAAATAAAGAAAAACAACAAGATCTAATTTCCTAATCTTTGCCTTATATGGAAAATTTGGAGAAAAATTTGCTAGCAGATATTTTGTCTGATCAATCATAACAATAATGATAATGATAATTATAGAACAGTGAACATTTATTGAGTCTTACTGTGTTTAGATAGCTTTGTATGTTTATATATTATTTCTAACCTCATAATGATTTGAAAGTTATTAGTATCATCATTTGAGGGAAAAAAACAAGTCATATAAATTATAAAGCTGGTAAATTACAACCAGTAATTGATGAAACCAGCATTTAAAACTAGACTCCAAAACTCCATTCTTTTTCACTAAATCATGTTAACTCAAAAATAATAAAGAGATACTGATTATCCAAAATGATGATAGGTTAATATCATTAATCTAAATATTTTACATTAAAGATAAATTTTTTAACTTGTTTAAAGTTGGATTGCAAATCAATGAAATAGGATACATATTAAAACTGAGTGTACAATTTAATCTGCTACCACGTGAGATGGAATTGTTTAACCTGAGGAATACCCCAGGGTGAATATAATAGAGAACAGAAAGGGGTATGAAGAAAGCAGAGGTGAGGGTGATGTGATAAAATGACGGTGTGGGACATTTTAAAGCATCTTTCAAAAATGCATTCACTGCTTCCGGGTTCATAGGCAGGTAGCCTGGTTCTAGACGAAGAGGTAGACTTCATCTTCCTTTCCAGTGGAGCCGAATCCTTCCAGAGTGAGAAAGCAGATGGTCCTACAGAGCATAGTTCAACATCACAATGTCTGTTTCTGATATCCATGCTCTGAGTACTGCTGGCTTCTCCAGAGTCTGTCTACTGCTGAAGATTTTCACTGAGATTTATACTTCCTGACATTTTATTCACTTAGAAATACTTTGATAAAAAAATGTCATAAATGTTGAATATTTAATGTCCTAGGAGACTTTTTAACGCAAATATTTACATACCATGACAAGTTCTAATATATTCCTGCCACCTCCAGATGGAAAAAAAATTATTATGAATACTTAGAGGGGTATCCACAAATGGGAAGGGGCACAATTATTCTTCTTAGTATATAAATGTGGATTCTTGGGTATTTTGAAATTGTTAAAGTAGCATATGGGCATTATGATCTTAGAATGTTAAAACCAGAAGGGATGTAAATATCATCTATTCTAGTCAACATTACATTTTTCACAGATGAGAAAGCTGGGGCCCATAGAGAAGAAAGAGCTTGTCCAATATTCACAGCAAGATAAGGGCAAATCCAAGGATAGAACTTGGTGTCCCAGTTGCCAGTCTTGATCTTTTGACAGACAGTGCAATATGTGTTGTCCATGCATAGTCCTTCCAGCTCACATCCAGTCTAGTAAATGTGATGAATACCCAACGTCTGTCTTTGCTGGGCCATAACAGATCATGCTAGGTGCCTGTAACAGTGTCTGGCATATACTAGACACTCCATGAATACTGGCTGAATGATGATTGCCTATACGAAGGCACTCACTTGGTGGCAACGTCTACATCTATCTATACAGAATAGAATGCAGTGGGAAAGATGATACCCAGAGGACAACTTCTGACAGGAAACTTCTCCACTATTTTGTCCTTCACGTGATGGAAATGGAGGCAGAATTTCAGACTTACTGTAATGAGAAAGCATTACTCTTTTGTCATAACTCCAGAGCACTTACAGAGGAAATAGAAAGTGTTATCACAGATAAAGACAAGTAATTGAATCAAACTGCTAGTCTTTGAATACATAAACTATCAGAAGAAAACACAAATTAGTAGCTATGAAATTCAGTATTTTTATAGACACGTATTGGGTTCATTCTAAGAAAAATAGTGGAACACACTTAAGTACATTCTCTGAGCTGTGTTAATGTTGACATCCAGACAGAGCTGGAGAGTCCTGCCTTCCGAGCAGCCCCCATATGACTTCATATTGCATAAAATTATTAGAGCTCAACCAGCATAATCTAATAAGAATTCAAAAGGCCCAATCAAGATTAAAGCCATAGATCTCAGCTTCATTCATAAAAAAAGAAATATGAATTAAAACTATCCCATTTTTATCTATCATATTGTGATAACTCAAAATTATGTTAACACTCAGTTGGCCAGGCTATGGGGAGACAGGCACTCTCATATGCTGCTGTTAAGATTATCCTTATGGTAGACAGTTTTCCAGTATCTATCAAAATTAGAACTGCACATATCCCTGGACCCTGCAGTTTCACTTTGTGAATTTATCCTGCGTATGTACTTGCACTTGTACAAAACAAAATGGTTAAATGTTCTTCGCTACTAATGTGATAGTGAAAGAATGGAACTAATGCAAGTGTCCGTCTATATGGGGATAAATAAATAAATTATGTACATTCATATAATGAACAATAATGCAGCTATGAAAAATAACAAGCAAGCTCTTTGTGTACTACTATGGAAAGGTCCCCCAAGGAAAATTGGTAAGTGGAAAAAGCAATGTGCTCCTCTTCATGCACGGCATCTTCTCTTTTGAGGAAGAAAGAAAAGAGATATTGGTATATGTTTGAATATATATATATACGTGTGTGTGTATATATATATATATAAATTCTGGAAGGACACATAAGAAACTGACAGTGGTTAACTGTAGCTGGGAGAAGACAAGAAATGGGCAGATGAGGGACAAGAGTCAAATAGATTTCCACAATTTTCTTTAAGCTTCGAAAAATGTGAATTATCTCTAAGAAAGGAGGGTGGTGAAGATGATGTGAGAAAATAAACTGCACAACCTAACATACTTAATAGAGAATTGGCCAAGATGTTCAGACTAGCTGTGGGGTAGCACTACAGGGAGTTCTGGGCAGGCAAGCAGCTGTGGGAGTAAACGCATGCCTTAAAAGGCCAGAGCAGTCTGTCCCAAGAAAGTCAGCCCACTGCATGTACACCTGACCTGAGAGAGGAAGATGACCGAGCTTTTGTTCTTTAAGGGTATTCTGACTCCTACAATGCATTTTGATGCAAAATCTGGATCTGACTGAATTTAAACTAAAAAAATGTTGAAAACCTCTTTTCCTAAGGACAACATACATGCTGTAGGTGGAAGACATGTTGAAGGAGAGACTTTTAAATGGACATAAAAAGGCAGGCCATCTTGGGGTTCCTCCAAGAACTCATCCATTCACACTTGTATGTATGCATAAAAGTCAAATGGTAAGGCCAATTGTTGTAAATCCTAACACCAACTGCAAGGAGATCCAACCAGTCCATTCTAAAGGAGATCAGCCCTGGGTGTTCTTTGGAAAGAATGAAACTCCAGTTTCAGCTAAGGCTGAAACTCCAGTACTTTGGCCACATCATGCAAACAGTTGACTCATTGGAAAAGACTCTGACTCTGGGAGGGATTTGGGGGCAGGAGGAGAAGGGGACAACAGAGGATGAGATGGCTGGATGGCATCACTGACTCGATGGACATGAGTCTGAGTGAACTCTGGGAGATGGTGATGAACAGGGAGGCCTGGTATGCTGTGATTCATGGGGTCGCAAAGAGTGGGACACGACTGAGTGACTGAACTGAACTGAACTGAATTGTGAATCCATTTTTTTTTTTTAACTCTAGAGAAATATAAATAAGTTTAACAAAAACATAAAAGGAAAAACAGAAGAATATATAGGAACAGTTGTTGACAGAAAAATATTAACAATAGTGGTACTCTCAGTCCTATGCTTGCATACTATAAATGAGAAAATCATGTGGACGAAGGATGAAAATATGATTCTCCACGGCAACATCACTGAGAAAAGGCCTAATTTTATTCCCATGGTCTTTGGTATAGTTAGACTTACCAAGAGATTTCCCAAAGCTGCTGACAACTTCTTTCTCTAAATCTAAATGTTATTTTCCCTTTTGAAATGAAGGCAATATGAGAATTACACAATTTATACTTCAGTTACTTTAGTTGTAACTTTCAAAACATGCCATTGTATTCTATGGGCTTGAAAACAGAAAGGCCTTGAAGTCTCTCCTCCTCTAAATGTCTCACTAAAAAGTTCACACAAAGACATTTTTTTCTAGCCACTCTGTACCAGATATATGATATAGTTCCCTCTTTTAATCTTCTTAGCAAAGATTATAGATCTTTCAAATATTTTCCATAGGTAAATTTTGTGATTAAATTATAATATGGAACGTCACCATGAAACCCAGGGGTCTTTTAGTATACAGATTCTCCACTAGGGTAATTTGCCCCTTTCCCAACACCCAGGACACTTGGCTATATCTGGAGATATTTTTGGTTGTCATGGTTGGGGAAGGGGGAGATTGGAGGTGCTACCAACATCTAGGAGCTTCCCTGGTGTCTCAGACAGTAAAGGATCTGCCTACAATGCAGGAAACCTGGGTTTGATCCCTGGGTTAGGAAAATTCCCCTGGAGAAAGAAATGACAATCTACTCCAGTTTTCTTGCCTGGAGAATCCCATGGACAGAGGAGACTGATGGGCTACAGTTCATGGGATCACAGAGTCAGACATGACTGAGCGACTAACACTTCACTTCACCAACATCTACTGGCTGGATGCTAAGGATGCTGCTAAACATTCTACAATGCATAACAAAGAATTCTCCAGCACAAAATGTCAATACTGCTAAGACTGAGATAACCCTGACCTGTGTTATAAGACGGATAATTGTATTTACGTGTATGCTAACTTGCTTCAGTCCTGTCCGACTCTTTGCAACCATGTGGACTGTACCCCACTAGGCTCTACAGTCCGTGGGATTCTCCAGGCAAGAATAGTGGAGTGGGCTGCCGTGCCCTCCTCTATGGAATCTTCCCGACCCAACAACTGAACCACATCTCTTAAGTTTCTGGCACTGGTTCTTTACCACTCACACCACCTGGGAAGCCCCTCATAATTGTATTTACATTCCTCAGATTAAAATAGGAATTTTGGCTAGACCACACACATGAAGGATGCTTCTGCTATGATATCCATTCCTAAGGCTAATTGTTGTTTTAAGTATATCGTGTCTCCAGTATTTTATAAGTGAAAATGTGAAACAATTTTTTAATGGTTTTCATGAGCTTTGCATCTTATGCTAAGGGACACTTTTCATTTGTTCATAATTCTGAGTCAAAGGACAACAGTTTTGGGAACAAAAGAGTAAAATAAACATGTTCAAGATTTTACTATTTTTTCTTTTCTGCTACAAATCACAACCAGAATTGTCTTTACCTATAATATAGGCTTCCCTGGTAGCTCAGCTGATAAAGAATCCACCTGCAATGGGGGAGACCTGGGTTCAATCCCTGGGTTGGGAAGATCCCCTGGAGGAGGTCACGGCAACCCACTCCAGTATTCTTGCCTTGAGAATCCCCATGGGCAGATGGTCCATGAAGTCACAAAGAGTCGGACATGACTGAGTGACTAAGCACACACATGATATGTGTATCTATATTATTTTATCATTTGATACATCATGCTACATCATGCCCCAAACATTAGCCAAGTCTATACTACCAACACGTAATTAAATGTCAGTCATTTGCATTGACTGGTTCATTCGGTGATAAGAAACATGGCCCCAGCAGACATGTTTTCATGTTGCCATTGAAGCCAAGGAAACCGTGATTAAACAAACTAACCATTTTAGACTTAGTCTCTCTATAATTACAGAAAGAATTTTCCTATTCATTGTAACCATCCTAGAAACATTACACTATCTTTTCAAATAATTTCTCCTGCCAAAAAAGGCTTGACTTTTTAATCTGGGTCAAGTGGAGACAAAAAGTAGACAAACTAGAGACATGAGAATCCATTGCCCTCTACTGAACTTGCTACCCTTGAGAATCTGGAATTTACTAAATGAAGCCAGAGGGGGGGAAATAAACATGAGAAAACCCAGAACTTTAGACCTAATGGTTCAGGAGTAATACCTTTGGTCAAATATTACATGTTAGCAGTAACATTTGATTATTTTCCGATAAAGAAGAATAAGCAAAAATTCGATCAAAAAATGGAATTTTTTAGAAAGGTAATTGTGAGACAAATGTAAAAGTGGGCTTTCACAACAACATGGAGATACTATTTCAATTCCAATCTAAACATGCTGCTGAGTACATGTATGTGCTCAAAACAACTTATTTTCCTTAGGATTTTGTGTGTCACGTAAAATATTTCATGCACCAGTGGCAAGAAGCCTTACATACAGAGTTGTGAGCTTTTTTTTTGTTTGTTTTCTCAAATTGGTAGAGGTACCACAGCCTGGTTCTTTTCCACGACTTCCTCACCTTTTAAAAAATGGGTCCTGAAAGTCAAAGTCAATAAAGTTCAAGCTGACATCTATGCTGTGAGTCACCTTGACAATTTAAGAGTCTGGCCCAGACTCCCAGAGCCTGTTTCAAGCTCCTTTAATGTCTCTCTCCCTCCATAACAGGAGCCCACATCACTGTCACTGATGGTCTTATTTTTATCCCTGAAGGACAACACTTCTTTCATTTCCTTACCCTAAGCACAACTCTCACAGAGTAAAGTTCAGCTCAGAATATGTGAGTCGAATTTACTAAACTTTCAAAGAGTGAACCAGAAAAATTGAAACATCAGTTAGAGAAACTGGAGACAATATGATGCCTTGTGCCTTTTAGAGGTTGACTAGGAGAGATTTTCTAGGATCCTGTGTAAACCTTCTCTCCTTTTTTCAGGATGGATTAGGCCATTCCTGACTTCCCTGGTGGCTCAGACGGTGAAGGATCTACATGCAGTGCCGAAGACTGGGTTTGATCCCTGAGTTGGGAAGATCTCCTGGAGAAGGAAATGGCAACCCACTTCAGTATTCTTGCCTAGAGAACTCCATGGACAGAAGAGCCTGGTAGGCTATAGTCTATGGGATTGCAAAAAGTCAGACACGACTGAGCAACTAACGCACTAACAGACCATTCCCATCTCTTACTGATGACGAAAACAGTTTTGAGGAACACTGATACTGACTCAATTTTTTCGGCAACTTATGACTTGACTTGTAAATTTCTTTCATTCAATTCTCATAACAACCATGTAAGTTAGGGGTTATTTTATTATAAGTCTTAGTATTATTCATGTTATTTCTATTGCTGAGTGAATTGGCCAAAGTAAGAATTTACATCTGGAACATGTGAGACTGCATTTTCTGTACAAATTCAAGCAAGCTACTGTCATGTTCATGTCTCTGAGGATTTGTCTGCTTATTAGCATACTTGTCCTAAAACAGATGATGCCATAGACTTGTAGGGAGCATTAAACAATTCAACCTAAGTGAAAATATCCTCCAAAGTGCTTACAACATTCTTTATTTAATGCTATTTTTTAAATGAGGTTTGTTCATTTGGTTTGGTTGGGTTCACTTTTTTATGAGGACATGATTCAAATAAATCAGATAATCTTCTCAAGACCTCACAGGCCAGTGTGGTAGCGAAGAATTGAAATTTAAGTCTGGAGTATACACTGTGATGGATGAACGAGACCCTCCCTGTCCCCAACCTGCAATTCTGATATAAACACTCATTCTCTAGCTGCTTCTTGGATTGGAGGCTGGGAGTTCTCATCTGTCTCAGGACCCAGCCTTAGACCCAAGCTATCTAACCCAAGGCAAGCCCTTGCCCCATACTGATCACTGCCATGTACAGAGTCCTGGTTCCCTTGCCTCTCTTCCATTGGAGGTCCCTCCTAGTTCCAGAGATCCCTGTAGGATTGGCTGGAGTCTCTGTTACCTTCTCCCTCTGCCCATTCTAGCTTCCCTCAGAGGTGCTGATCCCCAGAACATTCTCCAGTAGAATTCCAGCTCACAATATCCACCTCAGAGTTTTCTAAGAACCAGACTTAATATAGTTTCCTGACTTTGAATTCCATGTTCTTGGCACAACAGTACATGTGAGAATGGGCAAAATTTCTTCACAATAAAACCATATCTGCCTGCCAAGTTATCAGCAAATCTTTTAAGAATGTAAAACAAAACCTGTAGGGCAGTTTCAGGATCAAAAAGAACCTAGTGCCTTGAAGCAAAATTAAACATCAGAAATTCCTCTGCCCTTCACTATGTTCAAGGAGGTACAAAATGGGATAAAAGTGTCCCTTGCTATCAAGCACTTTGCAACCAAATTACCCAGGATATCACCTCTCCATAGAGGAAGAAAGTGGAGACATGGTTACTACCCAGAAGCCCTTGCTTCGAGGGTCTGCCTCCATCAAAGTACGTAAACAAAGCATCTGGGTGCTTGCCCACAGAGCTGTCAGAAACCACTAGAAAGTTGTCTGTCCAGCCTTGTCTTTGGGAACCATACACCTTACCCACATGGGACTTCTCAGAGCTGTTTTATTTCTGTTGTCATTGCACCCTTGACTAGAACTCACTGATTTGGAAGAAGAAGATGCGTGAGTCAAGCTGAACCAATCAAATTCTCTCTCTTAATAAAGTGGACTTTTAATATGAAACTGCAGAAGAAGGATCAAAACTAGCTGCTGTGAAGGCCCCTTGGAGCAGCCCTGCTCCCCAATGCCCAGAGGGACCTCTTCCTTGGATTCTGAAAGACAAACCATCAATTTCCAATGAGGACTGCTCGAGCAATCTATGTTTGATTTTGTTACTTGAAAGAAACTTCATCACTCCAAGCCCTCTGTAAAGTTTTATATAAAGCCTCAGACATTTTAATTATGCCTTTGGCAGAGAGAGAACATCTATATGTCTAAACTATTTCCCACATGGCGATGTTGACAAAAGCAAATGGAATTTGGAAAAATGTCCTCCTATTTTAATGCCATGGGAAAGACCATAAAAGTAAAATTTTCAAAAATCCACAAAAGCAACAGAAAGTTAGTAGGTGACATTGCTTCTTTCTCAAAATCCTCCACTAGCTTCCTATCACACTTCAAATAAGTTGAGCCGATCCACTGGCGGGACCCTGCATTACCTACCTTACTTGACCCTTGGCTATCTCCAACCTCACTTTCTCCTATCCACCCCTTGACTTACCCATCCACACTTTACTCTTTTCAAGCACACTCCCATGCCAGGGCCTTTGCACTTACAGTTTTCCCAAGCAGCACATCTGTAAGTCCTACAGATAACTATATGGCTTATTCTTGCCCTCCCTTTAGGTCTCTGCTGAAATGCCATCTCTTAAGAAAAACCTTCCCTGTCCAGAAAAGTAGCCTCTCTCTCTCTTTATCCTTATATGCCACTTAATTTATCTTCAGAGCACTTGTTACTACCTAACATCACATGATAAACTGCTACACATTTATTAACTATCTAACACCCCTACTAGATTGTAATCTCCATTATGATCATAAACTTAATATTTTTTCAATGTGGAGTCCATATCACTTAGAAGTGTCTGACACATAGAAAGTTCTCAATTTATAATGATTAGTTGAGTGAGTAAACAGTTAAAATCTAAGCATTGAGATATTTCCATTTGGAGGCACAGTGTCAAGAGTGTATGTGCAAGATTAAAAATGACCCTTCGTCAGTCTCTCATGGCTCCTGGGTTGGACAAGGACGGTAGATATAAACCCTAGGAGGAGAGTGTAGGCTGAATCCCACTAAGGGAGCAGGCCTTCTAATGTCACTTCAGCACATGCCTGCAGTTGGACCAGGTGATGAGTGCCTTGAGGCAATAAGAAGGCAGAAGGCCTCTGTGACATAGAGTTCCAGGTAGCTTTAATGGCTGCAACCAGAACAGTGTGGCAGTGGGGTTCCTGACAAGGGCAACCCCAAGCTGGTGTGTAGGAGGAGAGATGAGACTCAGGGAGGAGGCAAAAGGATGTCCAACTAGCTAACTCTGTTGAAACATCTGCTCTGAAGAGGACCAGGTTTCTCTTACAAGTCTTTTCCTTCTTGCTAAGTGACTTTTCTAGTAATTCTACATACATGAACTAGGCACATTCTCTTCTAGTTTTGAAAACTAGCCCACACTGTGCACGTTTACCTTTGCTTGTTCCACAGTCTCACTTCACCTGCAAAATAGTTTCCCTTGGGTTCAAAGGAAAAATCGAGTTTTTATATATTAAATTTTATGTCTCACAAAATAAATTTCGTTGGAATTTCCTCACCTTCTTTAAAATGTGCCAGAGCAACTAGGACAGTCATTCTGGTTTACACAGGGATGATGAATTGCATTACAAATGATCTCCAAAGAAACAGCTGGGATACAGCCTCATAATGACTGGTCCTTTTCCTGCCATTCTTACCAAACCAGCTGGGCATGGGCAGAGGAACAGGTTACGAGGGGCTTGGAAGAGAAAGTGTCCCAGAGAGAGGAATTCACACCACTGCCAAATGTCAGTTTTCCTTATATAGTAAAATATGTGAGGATATATACATGACATATATGTGTACTTATGTCACTTACTTAGATAGTTGATTGACAGATCAAATTGATCCTTACTTAGCCATGAGGTATCACACTAGTTGACAATGGAATATAAAATTCATGTTGTCAAAAGGAACAAAAATATAAAAATGGAGTCTTGGAGGGTGAAAATAGGTATGATCACTTCAAGAAAAAATTTATCAAAAGCCTCAAAAAATGTACTTCTCTTTGATCGTTGATTTCTGGTGATTTAGACTAAGAGCATAATCATAGGTATACAGTAAAGTTCACTTACAAAGATGTTGGTATTGTGTGTAATCAAAATCATGGAAATGTGGAAATAAGATACATGTCTAATGAGAGGAGTTGAGTAAAATAAACCGTGAACATTCACAGTGCAAGGAGATATAATGACGCTATTAACAAGATGTTAAAATATTTAGAGCTTGAAAAATACAATATAGTTTTAAGTTTTAAAATGTATTCTTTTTTATAACATACTATAATGTCAAATTAGTCAAAAAATAAATGTCTATTTTTACCCAAGCATTTATTCAAAAAAATCTGGAAGGAAATATACCAAATGTTATTAGTGGTTGTTCCTAAATATTTTAATTATACATAATTTTTATTTATTGCCTCTGTACCCTTACTCCAAAAATCAGCTATCATGAATGTATATTGCCTTTTAATAAAAGTGTTATGCAGTGTTCTTGCCTGGAGAATCCCAGGGACGGGGGAGCCTGGTGGGCTGCCATCTATGGGGTCGCACAGAGTTGGACGCGACTGAAGCAACTTAGCAGCAGTAGCAGCAGTATGCATTTTTAAACTGTATGATAAAGGAAATGCACCTATGTACCTCAGAAGATTGGAAAGAAAAGCAATGGTTCATTGCAACAATGGAGAATAATTTGTGTGCTACCTCTTAGACATATAGCTCTATCTTGCCCTTCTGAAATGATAATAAATAACAACCACTCTTACAATGAAGTAGTGTCAGAATACTACTATGGGAAGGCAAAGTAATATTAATAGTTCCAAAGTTGTATGTCAAGCAAATGCAAAAGTTCCCTAGAAAAGGGATGCTGGTAGAATAAATAATCAAAAATAGAAAACTGTTCTTTTCATAGATAGTGCTCTTTGTGAGATGGCATAAGCAGAAAAAGATAACAGCATTTAAAATATTAATTACTATTCTAATTTTTGAGGTATGTTGATAAGTATTTAAAGAGTTATGTTGCTAGATTTACAATCACCACATAAATAGTTTATGAAACAAAACAATTCGAAAATTTTGGTCCACAAATAGTCACAAAAAAAAGTCTGTTTTAAAGGGTTTATAAAATCATTATGCAAGTTGATTAATATATTTATCCTTCAAATGTAACTTCTTTGCTTTAATTTCTCCTTACCTTGCCCAAGCTTTCATGCTCCCCAATACACACACACACACACACACTCATCCTATTGTCATGATATAAAAAAAATCGGTATTTTTCTATAATTTTACCTGGTATAGTTTCTACGCTGGTAAGAAAGGGAACTGAAGCAACATACCTGGAAACAGGAGTTCATAAACTATCATCTTCCAAGGACACTAATGGCACTAGTGGTCACTAATGGCAATAGCATGGCTTCCAAGTGGGAATCTTCTGGTATACCCAGAAATAGTAAGTCCTCAGAATAATAATGAAGCCTTGTCTGTGAATGATACAAGCAGCACACATTTCTACTTCAAAGTGATGTAAACCATCTAGAATGGGTAGCTTCAATTATTCTAATAATTGAAATTTGTTTCCAATTCTGCTACTATTATTATTACTTTTTAATTCCCAGGACCATAAAATGCATGAAAAGTAGCATTCCGCAGCCATTAATTAATTCATGGGTAAAACAATGGCATAGTTGCCTTCAGGCCCCATTAAGCAGCTATCTACCAAGTGGAAATGTCTCATAGAATTTGAGCTATTAGGCAACTTGTTCAACAATCACTACTCAATGTTCACAGATACTGTTTCTCTTTACACTGAGAGCAACTAATTCTAAGCAAGCCTAGTTTTAGACAGTGTTACACTGTGTCTTTGCACCTGACCAATGAGTAACCAGCAAGTCCTCAGCAAACAGCTTCTGAAATGGGGTTATCAGAGAAGAGGGGTGATAACATTATTTTAATCGCTTTGAATCCGGTTTAACTAAAACCTCAAATCCACAATGTGATTTTAAAAACATAATTTTTTTGTTTATAAAATATTTCTGTTAATATAGTGTAAAGAAGTGTAGTTTTCTGAATGTTCAACTTTAAGCCAAACTTTTTCACTCTCCTCTTTCACTTTCATCAAGAAGCTTTTTAGTTCCTCTTCACTTTCTGCCATAAGGGTGGTGTCATCTGCATATTTGAGGTTATTGATATTTCTCCCAGCAGTCTTGATTCCAGCTTGTACTTCTTTCAGCCCAGTGTTTCTCATGATGTACTCTGCATAGAAGTTAAATAAGCAGAGTGACAATATACAGCCTTGACTTACTCCTTTTCCTATTTGGAACCAGTCTGTTCTTCCATGTCCAGTTCTAACTGTTGCTTCCTGACTTGAATATTGGTTTCTGAAGAGGCAGGTCAGGTGGTCTGGTATTCCCATCTCTTTCAAAATTTTCCACAGTTTATTGGGATCCACACAGTCAAAGGCTTTGGCATAGTCAGTTCAGTTCAGTTCAGTTCAGTCGCTCAGTCGTGTCCAATTCTTTGCGACCCCATGAATCGCAGCACACCAGGCCTCCCTATCCATCATCAACTCCCGGTGTTCACTCAGACTCATGTCCATCGAATCAGTGATGCCATCCAGCCATCTCATCCTCTGTCGTCCCCTTCTCCTGCCCCCAATCCCTCCCAGCATCAGACTCTTTTCCAATGAGTCAACTCTTCGCATGAGGTGGCCAAAGTACTGGAGTTTCACCTTTAGCATCATTCCTTCCAAAGAAATCCCAGGGCTGATCTCCTTCAGAATGGATTGGCTGGATCTCCTTGCATTCCAAGGGACTCTCAAGAGTCTTCTCAAACACCACAGTTCAAAAGCATCAATCAATAAAGCAGAAATAGATGTTTTTCTGGAACTCTCTTGCTTTTTCCATGATCCAGCAGATGTTGGCAATTTGATCTCTGGTTCCTCTGCCATTTCTAAAACAAGCTTGAACATCTGGAAGTTCACGGTTCACGTATTGCAGAAGCCTGGCTTGGAGAATTTTGAGCATTAGTTTACTAGCGTGTGAGATGAGTGCAATTGTGCAGTAGTTTGAGCACTCTTTGGCATTGCCTTTCTTTGGGATTGGGACGAAAACTGACCTTTTCCAGTCCTGTGGCCACTGCTGAGTTTTTCAAATTTGCTGGCTTATTGAGTGTAGCACTTTCACAGCATCATCTTTCAGGATTTGAAATAGCTGAACTGTAATGCTATCACCTCCACTAGCTTTGTTCATAGTGATGCTTTCTAAGGTCCATTTGACTTCACATTCCAGGATGTCTGGCTCTAGATGAGTGATCACACCATCGTGATTATCTTGGTTGTGAATATCTTTTTTGTACAGTTCTTCTGTGTATTCTTGCCACCTCTTCTTAATATCTTCTGCTTCTGTTAGGTCCATACCATTTCTGTCCTTTATCGAGCCCATCTTTGCATGAAATGTTCCCTTGGCATCTGGTCCCATCACTTCAGGGGAAATAGATGGGGAACAGTAGAAAGAGTGTCAGACTTTATTTTGGGGGGCTCCAAAATCACTGCAGATGGTGACTGCAGCCATGCAGTTAAAAGACACTACTCCTTGGAAGGAAAGTTATGACCAACCTAGATAGTATATTAAAAAGCATAGATATTACTTGGCCAACAAAGGTCCATCTAGTCAAAGCTATGGTTTTTTCCAGTGGTCATGTATGGATGTGAGAGTCGGACTGTGAAGAAAGCTGAGCTCTGAAGAATTGATGCTTTTGAACTGTGGTGTTGGAGAAGACTCTTGAGAATCCCTTGGACTGCAAGAAGATCCAACCAGTCCATTCTAAAGGAGATCAGTCCTGGGTGTTCACTGGAAGGACTGATGCTGAGACTGAAATTCCGATACTTCCGCCACCTCATGCGAAGTGTTGACTCATTGGAAAAGACCCTGAAGCTGAGAGGGACTTGGGGCAGGAGTAGAAGGGGACGACAGAGGATGAGATGGCTGGATGGCATCACCGACTCAATGCACATGAGTTTGGGAGAGTTGGTGATGGACAAGGAGGCCTGGCAGTTCATGGGGTCACAAAGAGTCAGACACGACTGAGAAACTGAACTGAACTAAACTGGAAGTAGCATAGAGTAGAGGCCAAGGTCATGGACTCAGAATTTGATGCTTGGGCTGGAATTCTGGCTTGTCACAAACCAGCCATGCAGCTTTGACAATTCAATAAAGTTCTCCATGCCTCAATTCTTTTATTTATAAAATGAAGATGATAATGTTTCTGATCCCAGTGAATAGTAGTAAGGATCAATACATGTAACACTCTTAGAACAATACTGGGCAGCATGGATGAATGTTAACTGTTTTTAGTAGTGAATCACCATTTCCACATACTGACTAGTAAGTACTCTGAGTTTATTGAGTTCACAAGAATTATTTGAAAATAGAAGCTGGAAAAAGTTTACTAACATGATTTTATGGCACCCAGATGTTAGTTAATACCTTGAGGAAATTAAACTCTGTAAAAATTGAAAGCAAGCAGTTCTGATTTCAGTAGATTCAAACTTTTTTCTCATTGACTTCTTGGTAAGAAATAAATTATCCACTGCATTGGATAATGCAGTATCCAATTTAGTGCACTGTATTATATCCGATATACAATACTCATGAAAGTGAAACTGTTAACTGCTCAGTCTTGTCCAACTCTTTGCAAACCCATGGACTGTAGTCTGCCAAGTTTCTCTGTCCATGGAATTTCCCAGGCAAGAATACTGGAGGGGGTTTCCATTTCCTTCTCCAGATGATCTTCCCAATCCAGGGATCAAGCCCAGCTCTCCTGCATTGCAAGGCCATGGTAAATACTATTTACTCAGATGGTAAATACAATACTCATACCCACACATAAACAAATGAATATGCACATATAAACCTAAAAAATGTTTCCTGACATTCTATACTGTCCTTTTATTCGAGTTTATTAAGATATTGGTGGAAACCTACTATTGATTTCACCATTCTTAACGGTTCATGACCTAAGATTTGAAAAATTCCTGTATAACCAACATTGTCCACTAGATAATTACACGGGAAAAATATGTGCTCTTCCCATTTCTGGCCACTGTTAGGTTCACTCCTGCCCTGTAGCAACCAGGGTTAAGCTCTCTCTTAGTACAAAGGGAACCAGGCTTTTTTTCTAGATCTCAAAAATTCCAAACTACATCAAAATGCTCTGATTTCTAGTTCTGACATCAGGTACTCATCCTCAGCACTTATCTGAAGATGAAGGATGTGGAGAGTAATTGCTTCTTCCCAGGAAAATAAAGGACTTTCCCGGTGGCACCCATGGTAATGAATTCACCTGCCAATGCAGGAGATGCAATAGATGCAGGTTTGATGCCTGGGTCAGGAAGATCCCCTGGAGGAGGAAATGGCAACCCAACCCAGTATTCTTGCCTGGAAAATTTGGTGGACAGAGGAGCATGGTGAGCTACAGTCCATAGGGTGCCAAAGAGTTGGATACAACTGAATGACTAAACACCAGAAAAATAAAAATGTCTCTCTGACCTAAAGTTCTTCTCCAGGCATGACTGTGAGAGGCCTGAGATTGTAGCAAGAAGGGGGTCATCAACCCCTTGGAGAGCTGTGAAGAGCCTCTTCCCAGCCCCAGAATAGACATGGTGACCCTGCCCTTGCATCCAATTTTTAGCCAAAGCAGCACTCAACATGGCATCAAATTTAATCCTTGACAATTAAACACATAGCAAGGTTTAAAGGATGGAAATTTTCCAGGAACAAAGCCAGATGGAGTATATTTTTAGATCAATAAAGTTGACTCCCACCACAAAATCACTTAAACCATGACCCATTTGCTTTCTCCTCTTTTTCTACATATATGAGTTGTATATTTTTAAATTCTACCTTGGACTTCCCTGGTGAATCAGCAATAAAGAATCCACCTGCCAATACAGGAGAAATAGGTTCAATCCCTGGGTCAGGAAGATCCCATGGAGAAGGAAGTGGCAACCCAGTCCAGGATTCTTGCTTGGGAAATGCCAGGGATAGAAGAGCCTGGTGAGCTACAGTCTATGGGGTTGCAAAGAGTCAGACACGACTTAGCAACTAAACAACAACAAATTCTACCTTAGTCATGATTCACATGTCTTAAAAGTAGCTCTACTCCTTCATTTCCACACTTGGCAGCTTGAATTTGAGATGTGAGAATTTCACTTCAAAAAACAGTATTAAATAAGAGTTATAGAGATAAATGGTGATGATTAGAATTGCATACTGGGAATACACTTAATGCTGTTCATCTGTGCACTGAAAAATGGTTAAGATAGTAAATTTCATGTCACGTGTATTTTAACATGAATAAAAAATAATTTTTAAAGTATTAAATAGAAGTTCTTTCAGATTACATATTTATAAAATCCTCCCAACTCACCCCCTCATTACTAAAAAAAGAAAAATATATAAGCAAGTGTTGCATTTTAAAGTTGCTAGTCAAGTAAAATTTAGTTAGTTATTTAGATCTTTGAATCTAAATGTCATCCATCACCACTTGCTAATTTTTGTGGTTGTGGGGAATAACCAGAGGAAACAGAAATATCCCTCTTAATCTTGTATTTACTTAAAAGTTTCCACATATCCAACCACTCCACTGAAAATGTTCTCCTTAATAAATATGTATCCACAAATAGCATGATATTTTTCCTGATGCTAGAATTGACATAGCAACTTAAGCTTTGGGTCAGAAACCCATTGACTTACTCAAATTGAGCAGTCAAAAGTAATAAAGATATATTCAAAGAATTATATAAACATGCTGTTCTAAAAAATATGAAAATAGAGGATATATTCAAAATTTCTGCTTGGCTACAGAAAGCTCAAGACAACAGGACATTTGATTTGGGTACCTCTACTAAATGAAGCCTTGAAGAAAACCAAAGGAGCGGTTCATTAAACATGTGTTTTTCATTGACCTTGCGAGGCATTCACCCAGCATCTTAAATAAAAGAATGCTGTGAGTAAGCATACACTCTTACTGTTGAATTTTCATGGCCTTATAAGCCACTCAAGCTTCACCTTTGCGGTTAATGTGTCATCAGAATCTATTTCTAGTCATTTCTGGATAGCTTTGTTGTAGTTTCCAATTACCGTAGTATATATGTTTCTCTCTTATGCCCCTGTTAATATCCAAACCAAACATCCGACTTACTAGAACAAACTCACTTCACCTAAGATTCATTTTAAAAAATATTTTAAGCTTAGGCATTTTTTCCACAGTGCTTGAATAATGCATTTACACCTCAGTCTTAATTCTAATCTTGAAAATCTGCCTCATTCAAACATAATGGCTTGACTGTACTCCTATGTCCCAGCACAGGTGCCTAGGAACATGCCTCTGTGCTTAGTCGTGTCTGACTCTATGTGACCCTTTGGTCTATAGCCCATCATGCTCCTCTCTCCATGGGATTTTCCAGGCAAGGATACTGGAGTGGGTAGCTGTTTCCTTCTCTACAGGATCTTCCTGACCCAAGCATCAAACCCAGGTCCCTGATATCACAGGTGTATTCTTTACCCTCTGAGCCAGCCCACACCTCCTGATTTCCCCCAATAATTGATTATATAAAAAAGAGCATTTTTACAGAGACTGAAGGAAATATGCTTAAATTTTATGGCTGGCTATACAAATGTTAATACTTGCTTCTCAATGAACAGTTCCGCTTAAGCTAAAGGCATTAAGTACAGCCTATTTTGTGGCACCATCCTCACCTAGAACTAAAAGGAAGTTCTAGACAAAAACAGCAGGCCAAAGTTTCCAGGTAAAAAATGTGCAGCTCTGTTATACTATGTAATATCCAACGACAGTACTATAAGGAGTTGAAAGGAGATAGTCAAATATATCTGGAATTTCAAGGACAAACAATATAGAGAGATCATAATTCACACAACTACCAAAAACCAAATTATATCAACAGCAAGACTTTTTTTTTTAACTTGCCAAAAGAGATTTTGAAACTAGCATAATGGGTGAAGAATGGAGTTATATATGCACACTTTGAAGTATTTGTTGCTGTTCAGTTACTCAGTCGTGTCCGACTTTTTGAGAGCCCATATACTGCCGCACGCCAGACTTCCCTGTGCTTCACAATCTCCAGGAGTTTGCTCAAACTCATGTCCATTGAGTTGATGATGCCATTCAACCATTTCATCTACTGTTGCCCCCTTCTCCTGCTGCCCTCAATCTTTTCCAGGATCAGCTGGCTGTTCACATCAGGTGGCCAAAGTATTGGAACTTTGGCTTCAGTATCAGTCATGAATCAATGAATATTTGGGTTGATTTCCTTTAGGATTAACTGGTTTGATCACCTTGCTGTCCAACAAACTCTCAAGAGTATTCTCCAGCACCACAGTTTGAAAATATCAATTCTTCAGTGCTCAGCCTGTTTTACGATTCAAATCTCACATCCTTACATGACTACTGGAAAAACCATAGATTTGACTATACAGACTTTTGTTGGCAAAGTGATGTCTCTTCTTTTTATTATGCTGTCTAGGTTGGTCATAGCTTTTCTTCCAAGGAGCAAGTGTCTTTTAATTTCATGGCTGCAGTCACCATCTGAAGTGATTTTGGAGACCAAGAAAATAAAGTCTGTCACTGTTTTCATTGTTTCCTCATCTATTTGCCATGAAGTGATGGGGCCAGATGCCATGATCTTAGTTTTTTGAATGTTAAGTTTTAAGCCAGCTTTTTTGCTCTCCTCTTTCACCTTCATCAAGAGGCTCTTTAGTTCCTCTTCGCTTTCTGTTCTAAGGGTGGTGTAATCTGCATATCTGAGGTTATTCGTAATTCTCCCAGCAATCTTGATTTCAGCCTGTGCTTCATCCAGTCCAGCATTTCTCATGATGTACTCTGCATATAAGTTAAATAAGCAGGGTGACAATATACAGCCCTGACGTACTCCTTTCCCAATTTGGAACCAATCTGTTGTTCCATATCCTGTTCTGTTGCTTCTTGACATGCATTAACAGTTTCACAGGAGGCAGGTAATGTGGTCTGGTAGTCCCATCTCTTAAAGAATTTTCCACAATTTGTTGTGATCTGCATAGTCAAAGGTTTTAGCAGAGTCCATGAAGAAAAAGTAGATGTTTTTTCTGGAGTTCCCTTGCTTTTTCTATGATCCAGTGGATGTTGGCAATTTGATCTCTGGTTCCTCTGCCTTTTCTAAATCTAGCTTGTACATCTGAAAGTTCTCAGTTCATGTACTATTGAAGCCTAGCTTGAAGGATTCTGAGTATTACTTTGCTAGCATGTGAAATGAGTGCAATTGTGCGGTAGTTTGAACAATCTTTGGCATTGTCCTTCTTTAGAACTGGAATGAAAATTGACCTTTTCCAGTTCTGTGGCCACTGCTGAGTTTCCAAATTTGCTAGAATATTGAGTGCAATATTTTAACAGCATCATCCTTTAGGATTTGAAATAGTCTAGCTGGAACTCCATCATCTACACTAGGTTTTTTCATGCTAATGCTTCCTAAGACCCACTTGATCACACTCCAGGATGTCTGGCTCTAGGTTAGTGACCACACCACCATGGTTATCCCAGTCATTAAGACCATTTTTGTTTTGTCTTGTTTTTGTATAGTTCTTCTGTATATACTTGCCACCTCTTCTTAATATCTTCTGCTTCTGTTAGGTCCATACGTTTTCTGTCCCTTATTGTTCCCATCTTTGCATGATGTGTTCCCTTGGTATCTCTAACTTTCTTAAAGAGATCTCTAGTCTTTCCCATTCTATTGTTTTCCTCTATTTATTTGTACTGATCACTAAAGAAGGCTTTCTTATCTCTCCTAGCTATTTTTTGGAACTCTGCATTCAGATGGGTATTTCTTTTCTTTTCTCCTTTGCCTTTTGCTTCTCTTCTTTCTCGGCTATTTGTAAGGCCTCCTCAAACAACCATTTAGTGTTGTTTTATTTCTTTTCCTTTGCAGATGGTTTTGGTCACTGCCTTTTGTACAATGTCATGAATCTTCATCCATAGTACAAGCCCCTTAAAAATAAGGAAATCTCAATCTCGGACCCTTGAAGTTCTAAATCTATAAACAAGGAAGTATAGCTCACCCAAAATGTTAGTAGCATTGTATTTGCATTTAACAAAGAACTGTTAAATAGCCAAGAAGGGTGACAGATGTTGAATGCGTTTCATACAATGGCCAGTTTACATTCCTTTCATCTTTGGATATTCCTTCTGAAACCTGTTAGGCCTACATCCATGAAAACTTTCCAAATGACTCATATATATCACAATCCTGTTATTATCACGGTCTACTCTGCTCAGTCTGCTGCTGCTAAGTCACCTCAGTCGTGTCCAACTCTGTGCGACCCCACAGACGGCAGCCCACCAGGCTCCGCCGTCCCTGGGATTCTCCAGGCAAAACACTGGAGTGGGTTGCCATTTCCTTCTCCAATGCATGAAAGTGAAAAGTGAAAGTGAAGTCGCTCAGTCGTGTCCTACCCTTAGCGATCCCATGGACTGCAGCCTTCCAGGCTCCTCTGTCCATGGGATTTTCCAGGCAAGCGTACTGGAGTGGGGTGCCATTGCCTTCTCCGCTGCTCAGTCTAGGGACTTCCAAAAACTTGCTTTTCCAACTCCCAATCCTGACTTAGATTACTACTAACAGGACCTATCACTCAATAAGAAAGGGAACAGAATAGAAAAGTAAAAGAAAAAAAAAAAGGGAAATCAAACTTAGAAATAAACAAAATCAGTATTTTAATAGGGCAAAATACCTCATTCCCACTCTTTTTCCATTCTCTAATTTACTAACGCTGCAGTGGTAAAGAATCTGCTTGCCAATGCAGGAGATTCAAGAGGTGCGAGTTTGATCCCTTGGTTGGAAAGATACCTTGGAAGAAATGGCAACATACTCCAGTATTCTTGCCTGGAAAATTCCATGGCAGAGGAGCCTAGTGGGCTACGGTCCATGGGGTCACAAAGAGTTGGACATGACTGAGCTCACACACACAATTTACTAAATTCAGTAGCCCTGTATTGAAAAATTTTCTAATAACAATAGATAGTGTTTACAGGGAACCTATTATGAGCCAAGCATTTCTCTAAGCACCTTACAAATATTATCTCACTTGATAAAACAATTTATTGAGGTGGATAATATTCATATTCCACTCTACAGACAAAGTGTAAGGTATAGTTCCGGCCAAGGCAGACAAGCAGGAAAGACAACCTCAAAGGAGGTAGGTTACCTTTATTCAGGCAAGGAGGGGTGACAGTCAGCCTAACGACCAGGCTGAGCAAGAGAGGGATCAGGGAGGCTTCATATTTAAAGGGAGGTTTGTGGAAGCGATATGGGAAACGTTATTCAAGCAGGATGTTTTGGATAATCTTTAGTTGAGATGGCATTTGTAGCTGAACAGGAGGTGGGAGGTTTTGGGAAGAGGATGATAAGTCCCCTGGGCAGGGGGTGTTAAGTCACGGGCAGACATAGCGAGTGGGAGGTTTCTGGGCAGAGGATGATAAGCCCCAGGTAGATACAACCATCAGAGTTATCAAGGCAGGACTTATAGTTCAGTTTTGTTTTTCCTGAGGTTAGATGATTCAGCAAGGGCCTCTGAGACTGTTTTCTTTTCTAGGCCCAAGGACTCCTTCACAAAGAAGCTGAGACAGAGAAGCTAAGTAACTGACCCAAGTTACACAGTTAGTAAGTACCAGATTTGGAATTTGACCTAAGCAATCTAATTCTGGAGGTCACATTTTTGCCTTGTAAGTTACATTGCCTTTCTGTATTAGAGGACCTGCTAATCACATCATTTGTGGCTTCCATTGCAATAACAAGCAATCAGTGGGGAGGAAGAGCCTAAGGATTCATGCCTTCAATAAACTTTCCTGATGAATTGATTCTAGCTTTAGCTGCCTGAAAGAAACACAGAAATGAATGACTCATTGTTCAAGCCCTAGATCAACTCATACTCTAGAGGAGGATATGTAATTACAACACAGTGGAAACAGTGCTTATACAGGTATAATGAAAATGCTACAGGGGCATGGGAGTGGAGACACTAACTGCTTGGAAAATTCAGGGAGATGTCCCAGAGAAGGTGATGATAAACAACCTAAGTTTTCTGAAAGACAAGTAAGCATTTTCAGAAAATAGGAAAGATAGAAGGAGTAAGTAGGTATCCACATTCTGGATAATGAAGAATTCACTTGTTAAGAGAAGAATTGTTGAGTGCATGTATGCACAAAATTTGTGCTGGGGTGTTATAAATTAAAGTTTCTATACAATAAAATTTTATATAAAATAAATTATAGTCCCTTCCCAAAAGGTTTATAGTCTAGGAGAGAGGATAATACACAAATGAATATTAGAAGACTACATTATTTTTAATGTTCTAAGACTTCTAGGTTATGCCTTTTACATGATTTAAGAGTTTCCTAAAATGGATCCAAAGAATTCTGGGGAATTGATGCCTATTCTCATTCTATAATCCTGAATTTAGGAACATGTTTGGATCAGCTAAAGAGTGTGAGGTTAATGGATGAGGACTGAATGCGCTCCCTCAGTCGTGTGCTGCATTAGACAATGCTGAGCCTGATAAGGGTGTCCCTGGTGGCTCAGCAGTAAAGAATCCACCTGCAAAGCAGTGGTCATGCAAGAGACACGGGTTTGATCCCTGGGTTGAGAAGATCCTCTGGAGGAGGGCATGGCAACCATCTCCAGTATTCTTGCCAGGAAAATCCCATGGACAAAGGAGCCTGGCAGGTTATGGGCCAAGGAGTCCCAAAGGTGAGACTGAAGCAACTAAGCACGCACACACAAGCCTGTTAAAGTGCATCTGGACCAAATGAGGGTGATCAGCAGAGATCCAGACAAAATGACATGTAGACATTCTCCAGCCTTTTGCATAAACACTGCACAAGGCAAGGGTAAGTTGCACTTCCAGAAAGACTTGCAGTCTGCACTCCCAATCATGTAATCCCTGGTCAGATGGGGGCGCTCTGAAGCTTACATCTTTGTACTCAGTGACGATGCTAATCGTGCCACTGTTATCCTAACTGCACTCTGGATTGCACTCCTACTATAAATACATGTATTTCCTCAAAGGGTATCTATGTCTTGTCTTTCTGTTAATCCAAACCTTCTAAGGAAATTTTCCAGTATGATAGTTGGGCAAGGAGTTGAGTAAATCATATAGGAGTACAGAAGAAGAGACTACTGCTGATTCATTCATTAAAGAGTTCTTGGAGAAAATGACAATGAAAGTATGACTAATTGAATCTATCACCAAACAATCAAGATTTCCATTTGACTCATACCCCTACTGACTGATACATTCACTCATTAGATAGCTTAATATATGCTAAAATATTAGAGTTGAGTTTTATTGGTCATGGAAATGTCCTGCCCTTTACAAAGTCTAACCTTACAATTTATGTATAAAGAGAAATGTTTAATTCCTAGGTTCTTATTGGCATCTTACAATACTAAGGATGTCAACAATAATAATAAACATCCATTACATAGTGGCAAACTTTATTTTGGGGGACTCCAATATCACTGCAGATGGTGACCGCAGCCATGAAATTAAAAGACACTTACTCCTTGGAAGGAAAGTTATGACCAACCTAGACAGTATATTAAAAAGTAGATACATTACTTTGCCAACAAAAGTCCATCTAGTCAATGCTATGGTTTTTCCAGTAGTCATGTATGGATGTGAGAGTTGGACTGTAAAGAAAGCTGAGCACCGAAGAATTGATGCTTTTGAACTGTGGTTTTGGAGAAGATTCTTGAGAGTCACTTGGACTGCAAGGAGATCCAACCAGTCCATTCTAAAGGAAATCAGCCCTGGGTATTCACTGGAAGGACTGATGCTGAAGCTGAAACTCCAATACTTTGGTCACCTGAATGGAAGAGCTGACTCATTTGAAAAGACCCTGATGCTGGGAAAGATTGAGGGCAGGAGGAGAAGGGGATGACAGAGGATGAGATGGTTGGATGGCATCACTGACTCAATGGACATGAGGTTGGGTAAACTCCGGGATTTGGTGATGGACAGGGAGGCCTGGCGTGCTGCAATCCATGGAGTCGCAAAGAGTTGGACGTGACTGAGCAACTGAATTGAACTGAACATAGTTCTTTACCATTTACAGATCATTTTTCAGATTACTGTCTCATTTGATCCCTCAGTAATCCTATAAAATATTAGTCAAGTTTAGTGACTTGCCCCAGACCACATGCCTAGTAAGTGGACAAGCCAGTTTTTTACCATTATCCTACCACTGAGTCCCAGTTCTGACTGAGCCCACTTTGGAACCTCCTCTCAATACAGGAATTATTCCTCGCCTCTCCTTTCTCTGAGAACTGCCCTCTCCATTACTATCATAAAAGTGTACCCAGCCATGTACCATATAACATCTCCACTCTACTTGTGCTTAGTCACTCAGTCATGTCTGACTCTTTGCAACCTATTGGACTGTAGCTCACCAGGCTCCCCTGTCCATGGGATTTTGCAGGCAAGAATACTGGAGTGGGTTGCCATTTCCTTCTCCAGGGGATGTTCCTAACCCAGGGATCAAACCGGCGTCTCCTGTGTCTCCTGCATTGGCAGACAGATTCTTTACCTGCTGAGCCATCAGGGAAGCCTCAATATCTTCAACCAGGCCCTAGTTAATTGGCCTCATGTATACATAGATCCAATCCAGAGAGCAGGTTGTCTAAAGGAAGCCTTTGGACATTGATATCAAGATAAGGAGAGTTCTTCTCTCCACCTGTGAGGAAATGAAGTATGTAAATTTAGAAGCTCTTAGGGGCCATGTTCCTCTCTGAAAACAAATGTTAGGGAAGAATTGGCAGAAAGAAGGATGAAGGAGAAACACAAAAAGAATCAAGGAATAGACACAAAGAAAGAACCCAGTGGCTTTGTCGCCCGCATTTTAGTCCTAGGAGACCTAGCTGCACTCTTAGCCCTGTATTCCACCCTTTCATCTTATTTTAAAGCACTTTCTTACATCACATACAAAAATAAACTCAAGATGGATTAAAGACTTAAATGTAAAACCTGAAACCATTAAACTTCTGGAGGAACACATGGCAGTATGCTCTTTGACATCAGTCTTAACAATATTTTTTTGGATATGGCTCCTTAGGCCAAGGAAACAAAAGCAAAAAAAAAAAAAAAAATGGGACTACATCAAACTAAAAACCTTTTGCACAGTGAAGGAAACTATCAGCAAATCTAAAAGGTACCTACCAAATGGGAGAAGATATTTGCAAATGATATATCCAACAAAGGGTAAGTTAATATACAAAATATACACTCATACCACTCAACATCAAAAAACAAAGAACCCAATTTAAAAGTGGGCAGAGGAAAGGAATACTCATTTTTACAAAGAAGACAGACAGATGGCCAACAGGCACAAAAAAAGATGCTTCAAGATCACTAATCAACATGGAAGTCCAAATCAAAATCACAATTAGATATCACCTCACATGTGTCAGAATACCTATTGTCAAAAACACAACAAATAACAAGTGTTGGTGTGAATGGAGAAAAGGGGATACTTGTGCACTATTGATGGGAATGTAAATTGGTGCAGCCACTATGTAAAACAGTATCGGGATTCAGCAAAGAATTAAAAATAGAACTACTACACGATCCAGCAATTCCACTTCTGGGTATTCACCCAAAGAAAACAAAAACACTAATTCAGAAGACTATATGCACCCTAAGTTCACTGCAGCATTATTTACAGTATCTAAGACATAGAAGTAACCTAAATGAATAATAAATAAGACATGGTATATGTGTGTGTGCGTGTGTGTGTGTGTGTGTGTGTGTATTATTCAGCCACCAAAAAGAATGAAATCTTTTCGTTTGTGACAGCATGATAGACCTAGAGGTCTATTATGCTAAGTGAAATAAGTCAGCCAGGGATAGACAAATACAGAATGACTTCACTTATATACATATATGTGTATATGAGTATTCCGTTTACTTATGTACAGAATCTACAAAACAAAACAAATGAGAAGTCATAACCAAACAGAAGCAGAGTCATAGATACAGAGAATAAGTAGGTGGTTTCCAGAGGGGAGGGTCTGGAGGGGAGGAGAAAAATAAGTGAGGGAGATTCAGAGGTACATACTTTCAGTTACAAAGTAATTGAAGCAAAGCTATGAAATGTACATTGTGGATAATATAGTCAGCAATTGTGTAACATCTTTATATAATGACAGATGGTGGCTAGATTTCCTGTGGCGATCATTTTGAAATGTAAAGGAATATCAAATCACTATGTTATGTACCAGGTCAATTACAGTGTTGTAGGTTAATTATACTTCAAAAGCAAACAAACTCATAGAAAAAGAAATCAGATTTGTGGTTACTAGAGACACGGAGTGTGGGAGAGGAATTAGATGAAGGTTATTAAAAGGGAGAATTTTCATTTACAAGGTAAATAAGTAATAGGGATGTAATGTATGATATGATAAAGATAATTAACATTGAAAGTTGAAAAGAGAAAGCTGTGAAGAGACTAAATCCAAAGAGTTCTTATCACAAGGAAACATATATTCTTTCCATTTTTTGATGTTGTATCTATGTGAGATGATGGATGTTTACTAAACCTACTGTGGTCATCATGTCAGGATGTATGTAATTCAAATCACGATGCTGAACACCTTAAACACAATTATACATTAGTGCAATAAAACTAGAAAAATTAAAATTAAAAAAAAGATTCTGGAAGGGTAAAGAAGAACCAATGTGTTCGTGAAATAGAAAACGTGATTTAGAGAGGAAAACAGCTACCTGAGCATGGTGTCTTGCATTCTCTTGGTAACATCGTGGGTGAGGGCTAAGAGAGACAATGCCAGCACTGACATCACAGTCTATAGCAGAGGCAGGGGAGATAATCAGCACTTAACAAATGTTCATCGAAGGAATTAATGAATCTGTTACTCAAATACATATGCATGAATATATACATAAGTACTTTTGCTACTGATGTGATTTTTTTATTAATTGCTTCAGAAAAGAGAGCATTCTATGATTCTTCACCCTAAGGAGAATCAAACACAACAATAAGCCTGCTTGCTTTGAACATCAAAGAAGAGGAATGTAATTACATGTCATAACCGAGATAATTCAGCCCAACCTGTACACTCAGAAGCCATAACATCAGCAGGATAATTTGCCATTATAAAAGGCAAAGTGATATAAACAGAGAGCATTTTCATTTTCACAAAGGAAATTCTATCCTCCTGTTTTCACATGACCTTTCTCTAATGTCACTGTTTTCCTGTGAAATGACTTGGTGCCTCCAGCCTTAACATTCCAAGGGTAGCATGCTTCCCATTTCCAGTGACGAATCAAATAAGATCTATGAGTAAAGTAGGGTAAAGATTCTCACATGTTCCAGATCAAAACCGACAGCTGCTAATAATTGGTGATTACACCCTTTTGTAACCTTGGGCAGAAAATCTAATCAAACTTGCCCAATATTACACCAAAAATAAAGTTATTACACAAAGTGTAAATAAAATGTAAAGTAACTAAAGAGAATAAGGGCTTGGATCATTTTTGGAAGACTGGAAAACACATATTGCTATATGTCTATGCCACCAGAAGGAAATATGCTCAATAACCCAGTTTTCTGAAGAGTAAATGATTTCGTAACCTCAGACCTCAGTTGTCTTTCTTTCTAAGAGCTAATGCAGGGGTTCTTAAAATTGTCTGTAACACTGATGTCTTTGACAGTCTGGTAAAGAAGGTTAACTCCTCCTCTTATGTATAAATGCATAAAAAGAAACAGATTTACAAATGTAGCTGAAATCAAATTACAATTGAAAAGCAACTGAAACAAAACTATGAAAATATTAAATGAAAATGTTATGATATGGTAACAGGCAACTTCTTTAATAACATATTACATAACAGCTCTACTGATGGAGCTAAAAAATAACTACTGTATTTCTAATATAGCTATTAGCATGAACAACATTTTAAAAATACTGCAACGTGTAAGGAAATCCAGAAATATTAATAATTTCTATTGTGACAAAATCACAGGTTTATATTAATACATGATAGTTTTAGGCTCCATAGTTTGAAGCCTAAATTCATAATTGAAAGAAATCTTTAGTTTCAGTTTGAGCTTAATATACATAAAGAAGGTTTGCTATGAACCTAAGATTACAGAATCTGGGATAAAAAGCCTTGGTTGTCCCTTTTATAAATGGTATATACGCAATCGGTGCTCACCAACTTTGGGGCTTCCTTGGGGGCTCAGTGGTTAAAAAAAAAATTAAAAAACGCCTGTCAATCTTTGGTCCAGGAAGATCCCCTGGAGGAGGAAATGGCAACCCACCTCAGTATTCCTGCTTGGGATTTGAAATCCCATGAACACAGAAGCCTGGCAGGCTACAGTCCATGGGGTCACAAAGAACTGGACACGACTTAGCAATTGAATAACAACAACTGATTATTAACTAAACTAATTTTTTTATGTCCTAGAACTAGTAAGACTTCACCAAGTGATCGGAAAGGGCAGACATAGAACTGTGAAGGCTGTTGACAAGCATGGAAAAGATTAAAGTATATAGATGAATGTGGAGAATCTCTGATACACGTTGAGAAGCAAGATCCAAGAAATCCACTAACCTGGAGCCAAGAAGGGCCCTGAAGAAGGATTCTGAAAATCCATACTGTGCAAATGGCAGTCTTAAGTATCTATGATCACGTTGCTAAGTATGTTTCTCTCTCCAATATTTTGATTAAAATTCTACCAGAAAATTTATTTCACCAAAATTCTAAGTGTGGCATTATTCATTAAAATATTAATAAAAATATGGCCATTGAAATTTTCTAATATGATCATATATAAAATACACATGAAATACTTAAAAAACAAAAGCACAGAAGTACAGCTTTCTTTTTTGGTAGTTGGTAGGCTGATTTTTACTATTCAATTGTTCTTACTATTAAGATTGGGAGAAATAGTCCCTAACCCAGGTACTAGAACCAAAGCAGGCATTTGATAATACATGAGACAGGAATGAACCATAAAGTAGACAAGGACCTTCATGGAATTACCCAAGCCTGAATTTATTATTTGCCCACCTAAAACCAAGTGCGAAAAAAAGTGTAAGTCTTAATTGCTCAATGGTGTCTGACTCTTTGCAACCACATGGACGGTAACCCACCAGGTTCCTCTGGCCATGGAATTTTTCAGACAAGAATACTGGCGTGGTAGCCATTCCCTTCTCCAGGGGAATCTTCCCACCCAAGAATCAAACTCGGGTCTCCTGCATTGCAGGCAAATTCTTAACCATTTGAGCCACCAGGGAAACCTTAAATCAGGTGCATTTGTTTCCTAAAGCTGTCATAACAAACTGCCACAAAATGCTGGCTTAAAACAACAGAAATTGATTCCATCACACTTCTAGAGGCCAGAAGAACACAATCAAGGTGTAGGCAGGGCTGGCTCCCTCTGCAGGATCTGAGGGAGACTCTGTTCCCTGCTCCTCTCCCTCCCTGTGTGGCCAGCAACCTTTGGCGCGCCTTGGCTTAAGACTGCATAGCCATCTACTTCAGTCTTCCCCTGGCCTTCTCCTTTCTGTGTTTGTGTCTCAAATCTGTCTCTCCTATAAGGACACAGTTACAGCACAGCCTAAAGTCATGGTGATCTCACCTCAAGATCTTTAATTATGTCCACAAAGGCCAAATTTCCAAATAAGGTCACATTCACAGGTACTGGCTGTGAGGACTGGCATATACCTCTCAGCGGGTAAGGGGGACACAATTCAATCTATCCCACCAAGAAATCCTAAAATTCCACACATCCTTGATACAGAGGCTTTGAATAAAAGATGACAAAAGGCAGCACAAAACACGTTTTTCCCTATAGAGAGTATTAGTAGATACTTGTATATGGAAAAACTGCACATCATAAACTCCTAGCACTGCAGATGTGTGCAGTAAACACAGGGAAGGTATGGATCTACAGAAGTGAAATAGAGTTAGTGCAGACTGTATAGTTTAGATAGAAAGTTAAGAGATTTTAGGGACTTAACTTAGAGAAATTACAGACACAAAGCAGGTACTCCTGGCAATCATGTCTGAAATGAGCTCTTCCCAGGCTGGCCTTAGAGGATGTGGGCTAGTGTAGGATGTAAAAACAGGATGAAGAAACAAGCTCCCTTAGTCACTGTTGCCTAAGGATATTTCCAGTGGTGTAGCGAAATAGGCTGAGTGTCACCCAGCCTATGCTGGAATGATGACTGGATTGTTTAAGATATGCTGTCTATACTGGTCCTTAAATTACCTCTTTGTGAGTTTAAAAAAAATCATAGTTCATCTAGTGGTATGTAGAGAACTTTACTGGTGTTTTTATGTTTACATAAAGACTGAAACTAGTGGGAAAAAAGACTCAGTATAGTACGGAGAAAAGTAGTATCTGAACCAGGTAATATTTCCAGTCAAGGTGTTCAGAGAGGGCAGACTATCTAATGTACAAACATAAATATTCTTGTTTAGATCCAACACTCTTTATATATCCTAAGATTTCTGAAGTTGGTGCCAAGGTATGGTGATGTGGCCACATAACAAATATTGTCCATATCTTCGAAACAAATCACATTGTCATCTAAAGATGACATCTTCTTTCTCCAAAGAAGATGTCATCTTCTTTCTCCAAAGAAGACATACGGATGGCTAACAAACACATGAAAAGATGCTCAACATCACTCATTATTAGAGAAATGCAAATCAAAACCACAATGAGGTACCACTTCACACCAGTCAGAATGGCTGCGATCCAAAAATCTGCAAGCAATAAATGCTGGAGAGGGTGTGGAGAAAAGGGAACCCTCCTACACTGTTGGTGGGAATGCAAACTAGTACAGCCACTATGGAGAACAGTGTGGAGATTCCTTAAAAAATTGCAAATAGAACTACCTTATGACCCAGCAATCCCACTGCTGGGCATACACACCGAGGAAACCAGAATTGAAAGAGACACATGTACCCCAATGTTCATCGCAGCACTGTTTGTAATAGCCAGGACATGGAAACAACCTAGATGTCCATCAGCAGATGAATGGATAAGAAAGCTGTGGTACATATACACAATGGAGTATTACTCAGCCGTTAAAAAGAATTCATTTGAATCAGTTCTGATGAGATGGATGAAACTGGAGCCGATTATACAGAGTGAAGTAGGCCAGAAAGAAAAACACCAATACAGTATACTAACACATATATATGGAATTTAGGAAGATGGCAATGACGACCCTGTATGCAAGACAGGAAAAAAGACACAGATGTGTATAACGGACTTTTGGACTCAGAGGGAGAGGGAGAGGGTGGGATGATTTGGGAGAATGGCATTCTAACATGTATACTATCATGTAAGAAGTGAATCGCCAGTCTATGTCTGACGCAGGATACAGCATGCTTGGGGCTGGTGCATGGGGATGACCCAGAGACATGTTATGGGGAGGGAAGTGGGCGGGGGGTTCATGTTTGGGAACGCATGTAAGAATTAAAGATTTTAAAATTTAAAAAATAGAAAACTGAAAAAAAAATAAATGTTTCAAAAGAAAAATAAAATAAAAAAACAAATTGAAAAAAATAAATAAATAAAGTACATTGCATGCAAAAAAAATTAGAAGTGTGCATGCAAAGGTATGTTTTATCAATTTGTTCATTTTGTTTCATGATATTATACAGGGTTTTTTTGTAATGATATAGCCCTATTACTACATAGATTATCCCCTTTATTTCTAGAAAGGACCGTGTTTTATTCTTCCTTGGTATCCTCCATAATACCTAGTCTGTTCCTGGTGTACAGTGAATCAACAATGATCACGGGTAACTACAAGATTTCCCAATATTTTATACTAAATGGTTATTCTTTCTTATGGAAATGACCACATACAGGTGTGATGATATGAGGGGATTCATGTTAGATAAGCACTGCTCAATATTTTTCCCACTGAAGCAACAATAAAGCCTGAGTTTGGAGAAACTCCTAATCGTGCTGGTGCACTGGGTGCTTCAGTTTCCCCATTTGTAAAACGGGTGTAATAGCTGTATGTGTTTCAACGGGTTGGTGTGAGATTTAAGTAACCTAATATTTGGAGGGTCTAGAAGAGTGTATGGCACTTAGAGAGTGCTAGACAAGCATTCGTATTACTAGAGGTGTTTATAATATTATTATTATTCACTGGCTGTTATTTAGTTGCTAAAGTGAAGTGAAGTTGCTCAGTCATGTTCCACTCTTTGTGACCCCATGGACTGTAGCCCACCAGGCTCCTCTGTCTATAGAATTCTCCAGGCAAGAGTACTGAAATGGGTTGCCATTTCTTCCTCCAGCGGATATTCCTGACCCAGGGATTGAACCTGGGTCTCCCACATTGCAATCAGACACTTTACTGTCTGAGCCACCAGAGAAGCCCCTGGTTTAGTTGCTAAGTTGTGGCCAACTCTTTGTGACACCATGGATTGCAGCTCTCCAGGCTTCCCTGTCCTTCAGTATCTCCCAGAGTTTGCTCAAATTCATGTCCATTGAGTCAGTGATGCTATCTAACCATCTCATCTTCTGCCGCCCTCTTCTCTTTTTGCCTTCAATCTTTCCCAGAATCAGGATCTTTTCTAGTGAGTCAACTGTTTGCATCAGGTGGCCCAAGAATTGGAGCTTCACTGTAGTATCAGTCCTTCCAATGAATATTCAGGATTGATTTCCTTTAGGATTGACTGGTTTGATGTCCTTGCAGTCCAAGGGACTCTCAAGAGTCTTCTCTAGCACCACAATTCAAAAGCATCAATTTTTCAGTGCTCAGCCTTCATTATGGTCCAACTCTCAAGTCCATACATGACTACTGGAAAAACCATAGCTGTGACTATACAGACCTTTTTGGCAAAGTGGTATCTCTGCTTTTTGACACGCTGTCATAGCTTTCTTTCCAAAGAGCAAGCATCTTTTAATTTGATGGCTGAAGTCACCATCCACCGTGATTTTTGAACCCAAGAAAATAAAATCTGGTACTGCTTCCACATTTTCCCCTTCTATTTGACAAGAAGTGATAGGACTAGATGCCATGATCTTAGTTTTTCAAATGTTGACTTTTAAGCCAGCCTTTTCACTGTCCTCTCTCACCCTCATCAAGAGGCTCTTTAATTCCTCTTCACTTTCTGCAATTAGAGTGGTATCAGCTGCTATTATTCACTAGCCTTCCAGAAATAGGTTTGTTTGAAGGAATAAGTACAGTAATATATCTTTTA
Source organism: Capra hircus (assembly GCF_001704415.2). Lineage (NCBI taxonomy): Eukaryota > Metazoa > Chordata > Mammalia > Artiodactyla > Bovidae > Capra > Capra hircus. The sequence continues at coordinate 47,794,070 of NC_030811.1, forward strand.
CTGAGTGTTGCTGGGGAACAATATCTTCAGAGTCAATCCATCAGTCAGTATTTAATGAGAATCTATGCTGGGCCAAGTACAGTAACAGAGTAGTGAAGAAGAGGCAGTCTATGCCCTCAATAAGCTTACTCTCCAGTGGGAAAATAAATATACAACCACAGTGATTAAAAATAATAATATGTACCATTAAGAAAATAAAATCGTATAATGTGACATACAGTGCCTGCCTGAAAGGTGGTGGATGGGAGAGCTACTTTAAGTTAAGAAGGTCCTCAAAGATTAAGAAGTTGAGCTGAGACCAGAATAATGAGGCCATTGTTATAGATCTGAGAAAAGAGCTTTCCAAGCAGAAGCAATAAAGATGACAACATACAAGCATCCTAAGAAAAGGACAAATGCTCAAGATTGCTGTATTAAGTCATTACCTGAGTGCTGTCAGATGTAAGCCAGTGGACAGAGATGAACTGATAACTGCGAGAAAGAAGAGGATAGTTAGAGTGAAGCTGTTATGAAGATGGGATGGGGTCGGATCCATGAATACCTGGAGAATGGCCTTAGAGACGGACCAAGAGACATGGTGGACTCAAGTATCTATATTACGGGCTCTCAGAATTCGTGGTTAAAAAAAAAATAGTGAGACCATAACATGTAATTGACGGGGTGGGGGCGGGGAGTAGAGGTTTAAGGCACCATTTCAGAGACTGAGAAATTGAATATGCTCAGCAAGTACAATAGGATGGCACTCAGCTTACTGTGCCTTTACCACAGTGGTCATGTTTTGAAACGACTCTAGCTGGCACAATCGTTGGATTTTCTCCAGCAACATTTAGCTGCTTGGAGGTGTATAGTCGGCAGTTATTTGGGTGAAATCAGGGTTGGTATTCGCCACGCAAGGAAAGTGAACAAAAATATGGCCAAAGGAATCAAGAAGCATTTGCAAGAAAATAATCATAGTAGTACATGGAATAACAGCTGGGTAGGACGATTAAGTGAAAAGATGAGGGAAGCAACTGAGGAATATGAAGCAATAAAGGATGAGGGCAGGGGATCAGAGGTACTGATGAAGTTAGAAACTAGCAAGGGTGGTATTAAACAGGGTAAGTGAGCTGTAAAGACAGGAGGTAATGATCAGAAAATGAGATGTTTGAAATGAAAGTATGGCAGTTGTTGGTAATGAAAAGGTGGATGTGGTCACTGCATGAGTGGTATCTACGGTAGGAGGGTGGACCAATATCAAAAACTGACCTTAAATTCCTTATTATAATCATTTTGGATAGAAATGCCATTAAAAGGGTTTTTACACCATTCCTTGGAGAACATCAAACATATTTTTCTGGTCATAATAAGGTTAACAACACAAAGATTAATTATGTTATGACATATGTGGTAATTGGCTCAGTATTTTCTGATTGTTTTGCCTTTACAATAAATTATTCCTGACACTTTTATTTGAAGACCTTAAGGTTTTTTGTTTTTTTTTTTTAGAGTTTTCCTGTCTCTTCCTTTGTTCCTTTCATGCATAGTAGCCAGAAAACTGGGCTTCTCAGAATCAGTTTCCTCAGGCGTCCTTTGCTTGGTTTCCCTCCCTCTCTCAGTTCAGTTCAGTTCAGTCGCTCAGTCGTGTCCGACTCTTTGTGACCCCATGATTCGCAGCACGCCAGGCCTCCCTGTCCATCACCAACTCCCGGAGTTCACTCAGACTCATGTCCATCGAGTCAGTGATGCCATCCAGCCATCTCATCCTGGGTCGTCTCCTTCTCCTCCTGCCCCCAATCCCTCCCAGCATCAGAGTCTTTTCCAATGAGTCAACTCTTCACATGAGGTGGCCAAAGTACTGGAGTTTCAGCTTCAGCATCATTCTTTCCAAAGAAATCCCAGGGCTGATCTCCTTCAGAATGGACTGGTTGGATCTCCTTGCAGTCCAAGGGACTCTCAAGAGTCTTCTCCAACACCACAGTTCAAAAGCATCAATTCTTCAGCACTCAGCCTTCTTCACAGTCCAACTCTCACATCCATACATGACTACTGGAAAAACCATAGGCTTGACTAGACAGACCTTTGTTGGCAAAGTAATGTCTCTGCTCAAATGATGCTTTATTCTTTAAAAAGGAAGAGTGGACACAGGAAGTCAGCCACCACCAAAAATAATAAAAGCTTTTATTTCTAAGAAGTGGATTTTAATGAGATTTTATAAACTTCTCTTTCTCAGTTTCTAGTGCTCAATTAAAATACATAATTTGCTTATAAATGATCTCCTTGGAGGATAGCTATTAAGTTATCATGGGCACTGGATTTAAGTTCAACTATTAAAATAGTTCGGATGTAGGGTTTTATAGGAGAAGGCAATGGCACCCCACTCCAGTACTCTTGCCTGGAGAATCCCATGGACAGAGGAGCCTGGTAGGCTGCAGTCCATGGGGTCGCTAGAGTCGGACATGACTGAGCGACTTCACTTTCACTATTCACTTTCATGCATTGGAGAAGGAAATGGCAACCTACTCCAGTGTTCTTGCCTGAAGAATCCAGGGACGGGGGATCTTTGTGGGCTGCCGTCTATGGGGTCGCACAGAGTCAGACACGACTGAAGCAACTTAGCAGCAGCAGCAGCAGGATTTTATATAATTCATATTTGACTGACGCAAAAAATTATAACCTACCTCCCCATAGCCTCTAAAGATTCTTTCTCTTGTGGCCCTTTTCATGTACAATATCTATCACTGCTTTACAAAATGCAAAAAACACAAATTAAGAATATTCCCAAATAGCCACTAGTCCAACCAAATTAGGTATCTAAAGGGGGCCATTTGAGTAAGCCCTTTATTTTGTTTTTCTCCACTCCTTTTAATGATAAAAGTATTTTTTTACTTAGGCCAATTGAAAGCACATGTCCACATCTCTTTTTCCTGCAATTATCACAAAAAAACACAGATGACATTTCTGAGAAATCAAAACTCTTTCAGTGGCTATTGTGCATTTCTAAAATGTGAAGAGGGGAGTCTCTGCTCCCTGTCATATAGCGAGTCCTGGACATCATTCTACAGCCTATTGACAACTGCTAACTCCTGGGATTTAGCAAGCAATATCTCACTACAGAGACACTCTCCAAAAAAGGCCCAAGAACTCTATTATATTTTCACAAAATGCTATTACAGACATAGGTGATATAGAGTTGGGAAAGAAGTAATTAAGTGAAAAGATTATAGATGAAAAAAGAGTCTGAAGAAAAGCAGAACCCTGGGAATAGGAAGAGATAAAGTAGCTGAAGGCATTTGGCCTTTTCTGAACAACTTGAGCACAAACCTGTGTGGAAATCAGCAGAGACGGCTACGTGAGTATTTCACTTTAGCTACTGAAGCACAGGTTTAATCTCACCAATGTTTCTGACATGAATGATTTCAAATATCTTATATTTCTACATATCTCCTTTATGTATGGGTTTCTATCAGTCCATCATTTCCCCTTCAAACTACTCATTCATTCATTCATCAGTATTTGTTGAAATAGTTAAAACAATATTGGAAAAAACAATATTTTTGTTTTTTAAAGAAAATTTATGACTGCCTACAATAATCCTTTGAAGGTTTCTTATTAGAATGGAATGTGAGTTTTTGAAGATCTGCTGATTTATTTGAGGCGGGTAGGGTAGAAGAAGCATAGTTCAGTATTTTCAAAAAGTGTAACAATTCAGTAAAGATTTTGATGTTGCCTTAAGTTTTCTGTTTTTTTTTTCCTCCAGTTTTAAAATGACTTTTTAATTGCAAAGGAAGAGCTTTTAACACAGGAAATAAAATCTAGACCAGTCCCTTATGCCCTTTTTGAGACCCTATTATGCACTAGTCACTTAGGTGTTACCTATACAACAAAGCTCACATTTTACAAGAATTTTCTGTCTTCATGGTGCTTCCATTCCAAGGGAAAGACAATAAATATAATAAATAATTCAAGTACAGTGTATTACAAAGTAAGGAGTGGTTTAGAAATAAAAGAAATGGGAAGCAAGGGAAGGGAGCTAGGTATGTATGTGTGCAATTTTAAATAGAATTGCTTTAACTGCTCTATTCTGAATGAGCTCTGATTTACAATTAGTGAAAAAAGCAAGATGTAAAATAATGTGACTAGTAGGTTACCACTTGTATTTTTAAGAATAAGTATGTGTTTTTATGTGCACAGTCTGTCTGTGAAAGGAGCCCAATAAATCATCAAATGGTAGCCTCCAGGCAGGAAAACTCATTGTTTGGGGGAAAAAAATTTGTTTTTCAAGTACCTTTTTCATATCTTGAATTTTGCACCTGTGCATTATTTTTTCAAATATTTCAATTAATACTTTTAAAAAGAAGTTTTATATAACCCAAAACAACCTACAGTAGTGTAATCAATGGTATGGCAAATAATCTGTGAATATAAAATAAACCACCTAGATTTGGTATTTCCCTGCCAGCATAACAGAGGAAATTTTAGAGTTATCTTTAAGGCTATTCCAAGAAAAATAACTCTTATAAGTAATTTATCTTTACAAACATTTTTAAATATGCAAAAATAAAAATATACCTAATATTTTAATTCTTCTTATCCTTTTCTTTTCCTCCTATGATCAACTCATTGCTAACTTTGTTTGAAGGTGAACAGGACAATGGATGAAGCTAAATGCACTTGAATCTTTTTCTCCTCTTTAGCAACTGAAAATCCAACTAACCTGCCCTTACTGGCACCAAGCGTAGATTGATTGGACTGGAATTGTCTTTACTAATAATACTTGCAGTGCTAACAGTAGTCACCACCCTCTGTTGAATCAGAGCTCTTTCCGCAGCTTAATAAATCAGCGTGTCTACTGGGAGGCTGGGGTGAAACTGAGGCATCTTATCTTCACTTTTAGGATTATCAAAGAACATCTCCGTTAGTAACAGTGTCATTTATCAAAATATCAATTCAAAAGTTTCCCTATCTCTTCAAACTATTTTGAACATCTTGTTCTTTGATACTGTCACAACTAATTGACCACCTCTGAGGTCAGCAGGCGTGGCTTGGCCCACATCCAGATTTCTACTGGGGATGATCAGTTCACTGCCCTGCCAGTGGCCTTGGGATCTCAAATAGTAACACAGACCTTGTGACCTGGAGAATCAGAGACCTGGATAAAGAGGACTGGGATTTCTTGCCCATTTCTAATTCCCAGAAGTAGCCACCCTTCACCTGCAGTCAGGGACTTTTAAAAATATTACTATTCAAAAAAAAAATATATATATATATATATTACTATTCACTCATCTCACACACTCAACTCTTCCACTTATACCTTCTCTTGAATTTCTAGTGAGAGTTTCTTTAGGGCATGTTTTATTTTTAAATTCTTTATTGTCATTCCTGACATCATCTAGCCCAGTCTCCACTATTGTCAGTGTCTGGCATATTTTCCCATCAGGACTTTTTTTGGGTACAAGTGGGTGGCAAAATGTTCAGTTTTGCTTCCTTCTCTGTGTTGGTAGGAATCCTAAAAATAAGTTAAAACCAGGTCCACGGTGTGGGTTTCTTTACTGTACCCTTTACAATTTCATAGTTCAGGGTGGGAGGGTGGATGGTTCACTTAGCTCACTTCTTGGAAAAGTAGGAAAAGAGTAGAAAAAGAAATTTGTTGGGACAAGAAATTAAATTTCCAAGTCCACCGGGAAGTAGCCTAGAAGCGTCAACCACAGAGATTGATTGCTTACCTATGTCCCAAATCTTCTACAAGAAAATTTGGAACCTTTTTTCCAAAACAACAAATGTCATCCTTTTCTGTGATGAAAGCACCTTAAACATGTGGTATGACTGGAGAAGCAAGACTGATCAGGTGATCTTCTCATTGTACCCAATCCCATTTTATTAGGCAAACACCCAAATATCAACTCTTGTAACTGAAAATCCCAGCGGTATGAAGTTGCAGCAACTTCAGAAATCTATCTTTCCCATCTCTTTGCTCTCCCTTCCCTGGAAGTGGCTATTTTCTCAGGCTCACTCTCTCTTCACAGCCACCCAGGTTTACATTGTAGCAGTTCAATAACCCTCTGGAAAGATTCCTATTGGCCCAGCTTAGGTAATCACTGAGCCAATTGCTGTGTATTGGCCAGACCTAAGTATTGGGTCTATTCCTGAAATCCCAGCAGTGCTACCACTTCCAGCTGGACCAGGGATTGTGCAAGGGTGTTTCTCAAAGAAAAAAAAAAAAAAAAAAAAAAACGGGTCTATGATTAGCAGAAAGGAAATGGATTCTGCAAGGCCAGGACAAGAGGAGTCCAGAGAAGCACCAAGAGGGCAAATTTTAAGTTAATCAGACACTCATTTTTAATTCATGGAAGTTTGGTTTTGACAGTGAGCCTTTCCTCAAATTTTCTGCCCTAGGCTCCTCATTCACTTCACCCTCATGCCCTGAATGATGGGCAAACAAAAAATAAAACATCATTATACTCATATTCAAAACTATCTCCCAGTGTGCTTACAATCCCCAACTTGAGACTCACTCCTTTAAGTAGGCAGAAACATCCCGAGGGGTTCTTCAAATTTTTTTCCTTTCAAAATAGCCAGAAGATAAATCTTTAAGCTGATCAAAGTTTCCTTAATACGTGACAGTTAGATAGGCTGCTGCTGCTGCTGCTGCTGCTGCTGCTGTTAAATCACTTCAGTTGTGTCCAACTCTGTGCGATCCCATAGACGGCAGCCCACCAGGCTCCCCCATCCCTGGGATTCTCCAGGCAAGAACACTGGAGTGGGTTGCCATTTCCTTCTCCAATGCATGAAAGTGAAAAGTGAAAGTGAAGTTGCTCAGTTGTGTCCGACTCGTAGTGACCATATGGACTGCAGCCTATCAGGCTCCTCTGTCCATGGGATTTTCTAGGCAAGAGTACTAGAGTGGCTTGCCATTGCCTTCTCTGGTTAGATAGGCTATCAAGTCAATAACATCTAGGGCCAGCAAATGCTGAAAGCCCCACCCCATAAAAATGTGTATGGTATATATGCTATGAGCACAGACAATAGGGAAGAGGGACAAATGGGTAAGACCTGGAGCTGCACAGAAGAGGGTCCCTAAAGAGGAGAAAAGTGACCGAAGAAAAGGAGATACAAGATGTTAAAGACACACTTCAGTCCAATCACTTACTAATACTTAATGAACACTACCTCTAGCTCTACTTCATCAACTTCCCTAAGCTCTGCCATGTGGAAAAATGGAGGTAGTAGGCTGGCAGGAGAAGAAATAACAGGAAAGACTTAAGACACAGTCCCCATGGAAATCTCTGAACGGGACCTCTTTGATGGTGTGCAACATCTGGGAAGGCTTATCTGGAGTTCCAATGATAATGCTACAGGGAGAAGGGTGAATCCTGCCAAGGGAAAAATCCTCAGGTTTTCCAGTACCTGGCATCTTTGGAAGCTTAATTTTGCCCTACAGTAAAGGCTTAAGGAAAGACTGGGAAACTTATGAACTGTGTGTCCCTCCTAAGACCAAGGGAAAAATCAGTTCTTAAACCACAAGATAAATAAGTCAAGTACCTCATAAATTTGGTACTAATAAAGAGAATTTTTTTTAATCTTTTGTATTCCATTCATTTTAATCTTCCCTTTCTGGGGAGTTGCCTTTGGCAAAGAAAAGAGCTTATATAACTGAAATATATCTGCCTCTAATAAAAATCAGGCTTCGAAATTTTTTGTCCATCTGATGTTTATCTAAAGCAATGATTGTTTATCTAATTATCTAAAGATATGATTCAGTTATTAATGGGAGGCTGCATTTGGGAATACGATTTTCTATTTATAAAGGATCCAAACACTGCCAGAAACCAGAGTGACCTGGTCCACAGACCTCAGCAGTCTGCTTCTGGTGGCATGTACGTCACCACCTTGTGACTGGTGGATGGCTAGATGCCAGCAACTTTGCAATCTTACAACTCACTTCCCCTGTTTATGGAACAGCCTATTACATAAAACGGCCTCCACGGGACTTCCCAGTGCCTACTGGGAGACCATGTGGTGGCCACAGTGTCTGGTGCCCATAGCAACCCTATTTTACACTATTTGCTTTATACTCCATTGACCACTAACAAATCAGCATTCTGATTGTAAGTACCAGGTTCAATGTGCTAAGAATTGAGTTTTTGTGCCCACAAGGATTAAAGCCAGATGCTAGACCAGGAGCAAGTCACAGCAACTGTGTTGATCAACTGTGAGGCTTCTTAGAGACATAGCAAGAAGCCTCCTTTCCTTGCCACACCCTTCTCTCACCCTGTGAGTCTTCAGGCTGGGAAAATCAGATGCTATAAAAGCAATGAATACCTTTTTACGTTCTTCCATCCCCGAAGAATTCTACCTGATGAGCTTTCTGCAAAATATAACTGGCGGTAGATTTACTAATGAGTGCAATAAATGTCGAGTACCTATTATATGCCAACTACTGTGCTAGGAGTGGTGGAGAATTCCAGGCTGAAAAGAACAGAATGTCAACCCTTGAAGCCTGCAAACCAGAAAAGGAGATAGGCAATAATTTTCTTAAGAGGCAAATTATCCTAACTTCTGTAGTAGAAGAATAAATTACACTGTACGGAGAAAGAAAAGCTTAATTATAACAAGTGGCTCAAAGAAGACCTCTTGGAAGACATGGTGTCTGACCTGACTCCATGAGATCCTCTGGGGAGTGTCGCAGGCCAGGCAGAAAGGGATTTGACTCAAAAGTGCTGGGAAAAGGCCCCCCATGGGGCTGAACATCTTGCCCTGGGCAAGCATATCATTAAGACCAGATGACTGGGTGAGAGACAGATTGAGAAGGCTCTGGGCTCTAGACCACAGAGTTTCGGAGTGCAGTTGCGCTTTGCCCCATAGATTATCATGGTTAATTAAATTTTAAGCCATCACAGGTGTGACTCTTGAGCTTTTTCTAGGTAGGAAGACCTATCAGTCCAATATATATAATTGCACTATTATTATCCAATATTATATAAGTATAGCACACATTGGCATCCTCATTAGTATCCCTCTCTCTTACTTGGTTTGTTTCCTTTGAACCATTTAATGTACCTAAATTAAGACCTCCAAAATCAAGATCATCCAATGTATGCGCCCCCCTCCCCAAACCCAAAGTTTCCAGGTAGAGGAGAAAGATGTCACCTCTGAATTAAGACACTATGGCACAGAGGGAAATGCCTAGAAACCAAAACCAGGTGATGTCTTCTCAGCTTTTCAAAGTAGCCTCTCTGGTTCCTTCAGAAAAGGGGTCCTCCTCAGCCTCTCCAAGCCTCAATCTGCCAGGGATACACAAGAGCTCAAAGGGTCTGAGGAAAATCCTTTAAAAACCCCACTGGCCGGAGATCAATGTCAACATCTGCAGCGACAGTGGCAGCACCGGAATTTCTGGTCCTCCCAGCTGTCTGGGATTCCCAGCTTGAACTCTTCCTGGAAGCTTTCTTCACCGCTTCTCTTGCGCAATCTAGCGAGCCCTCCTTCCGCTCTCGGGCTTCTTAAACCGAGTGTGGCTAGGCGCCGGAGACCAGAGCACCGAGCAGCGTCCCCTCCCAGCCTGGCGCTGGTTGCGCACTGCAGCAGCAGCGCGGGACCACAGCCGCTTCGGAAGCACCTCTCCCGCAGGTGGGTCATACTGCTGCCGGCCTACGCCTGGTACCTTTCGCCACAGGGCTCTCCTCCCTTAGCTTCTGCCCACCTCGAATTCCTGCTTCCAGGACTCTGCTCCGCAAACCTGCTCGCCCTGGGAAGAAGGTACAAGACCACCCAAGGGTGTGGCGGGATGAGTTAAGCAATTCAGCAAGCGGCTTGCTTCCAGGAGTTTTCTCTCTTGCTTCCTCGGGGTGCAGAGGAGCCCTAAGAAGGAAGATTTAGGGCTTTGGACTCCTCTCTGTATCTTACTTCTAGATAAAGGCAATCTCAGATCTGAGCACACTTCCTGGCCAAGAGCTGAAAATGCGTCCTGAGATTTGCAACTGCTTCCATCCTTGATCTTTAGCAACTGTTTTTCCAGAGAAATCTGCTTTGGAATGTAATCGCTATGAAGAGTAAATAAAACCTTTGGTTCCCTGTTTGTGCAGAGGCAGCTGGAAGGTACTTTCCCCCTCTGGATAGTAATTTTAAAACTTTCTTTAGAAGATGACTGGTCTAAAGGAAAGTCAACTGGATGGAGAATAGGGCAGGGGTGGGACTGGAGAATTCTATTCTTAGTTCTAATTAGAAGTTCAACACCTCAGCCTCAGTTTCCACACACATAAAAATATTGGAGCAGAGTAGCCACAAAATCCACCTCTAACAAGGTAAAAACCCATGACTAAAGATGCTTGCAGATTTGAAATACACTGAAAACTTCATCAATGATATATGTGTAACTAAGAAATTTCTTTCTTCATAATAATGCAGGTTTCACTTTTTTAGGGAAACTACCCAGTTGTGGAGAGACCGTCTTTTTCTACTGAATACCTTGGACTTGCACCACTTTTATCATTCAGAGAATACTCTCAGCTTTCCAAACCAATTCTTCAGCCTAGCTGTGTGAGAATGTCCTATTCCGTATAAATGACAGTCATATAAATGTCACTCACATGAAAGAACATTTTTTTCTGATACACTAGGTGTAATTTTATAAAATGGCACATTTATTTGAAGCAGTAACTTCTTTGAGATATGGCCTTTTGCAAGGCCCCAAGTTTTCCAGAATGCTGTGATTTAACACGATATCAATACCTGCCTGTATTCCACCTGCATGGCAAACACCACCACCCCAGAAAACAGGATGAAGCCCTCCTTATTTATCAGGCTTGGAGGTTGTAAAGTAAATGGAACATGTGTATGGAGAAATTGGGTCATGGCACTCTTTCCATCCAGTAACATTTATGGTGTTGCTGAAGTTCACGCGGCAACCTGAGGTTCAGAAACCAGCCTGTTCAAGGCCTCACCCCTAATTTGAGAATGATTTCCAGATGCCTGCCTTGCTTAAGCTTGCTAACTGGTGTTAGAAGTAAGCAAATAAAATTTTATAAACCTGTGCTTAAATTGAAAACCCTGAGCCTTGTTCTGAACAGTTTTAAGAAAAATAGATTCATTTATCATAGAATTTCAAAATTGAAGAACTCTTGAGCAGTCACTCCACATTTCCTCAAGGACCAGCCCTCATCATGCTACCATTATTCATGACATTATTAAAAGGGTATAAATTCTCTTTTTAAAGTTTCCTGAGTAGCTGATTCTGAAGTTGCCCTCAGAAACACATCCAGTGTTTCATGATCCTCACCACCCAGTTCTCTTTGGAAGTCATTTGGCTCTTTTGTCAACTGCTATTTCAAAATTATTTCCTTTTAAAATCTTAATAAAGTTACTAAGCTGCTAGCAGAAAAAAAAATACAATCACTTTTCAAACTTGAAGACTTGCCAGGGCACCTTGTAGGTTTCCTCTGGATTATCCTCTGAAAAAGTGAAAAACTCTTTTTAAAGTGTTAGTCACTCAGTTGTGGCCAACTCTTTTCTACCCTGTGGACTGTAGCCTGTCAGGCTTCCCTGGCCATGGAATTCTCCAGGCAAGAATAGTAGAGTGGGTAACCATTCCCTTCTCCAGAGGATCTTCCCCACCCAGGGATCAAACCTAGGTCTCCTGCATAGAAGGCAAACTCTTTACCATCTAAGCGACCAGGGAAAAAGTGCAAATTAGTCACTCAGTCATGTCTGACTCTTTGCTACCCCATGGACTGTAGCCTGTCAGGCTCCTCTGCCCATGAAATTCTCCATGCAAGAGTATTGCAGTGGGTTGCCATTTCCTTCTCCAGGGGATCTTCCTGACCCAGGGATTGAACCTGGTCTCCTGAATTGCATGCAGATTCTTTACTGTCTGAGCCACCAGGGAGAGAGGTCAATTATTCAGTGTCTGCAACTACATTTACCTGTAAGTCCTACTCTAACAGTCTAGGACATGCTGTGGATAGTGAAGTTTTCTGTGTGGGATTTATTTTTTTTTTTTGAAGTTACAATTAGGCCAGAAGTAATAAACTTTATAAGGCCTCTGAAGTCACCTGTTTGAGTGCTTTTGTACATCCTTCTGTGCTTTGTACATCCAAAGAGAACAGGTCATTAGTTAACGAAGAGGACAGTTAACTATGAAGAGTTCCACATTACATGTCCCACCTACTATGATATTTTAAATGACTTTTGGGTCATTTCCAAAATGATTTTAACTAACACTTGTTATTTTATTGAGAAAAATCAGGCTTGCAAGGAATAAAGCTAATAACTAAAGGATAACTAATGCTGAAAACAATACATGATAAGAAAACATATTTGGCCAACATACTTAAGCAATTTGTTCTTACCAAATTATTATGGAAAAAGGATCAAAGAGTGTTTACACTGTTTGAAGATCATCTTTCAGAAATACATCACTGCAAAAAAAAATATGCAATGTTTTACTCAAAGAAGCATTTCCACCCTAATTAACTAGGCAGGACATGACATCCTAATGCTTCTCCACAAGGTTCTAAAAGAGTGTTGTCTGCCATGTGTAAAGAAGCCTTACCATACTGAATTTTGATGGCTGCGTATTTTTGAAGTTATTTTGAGAGACATATGTTACTTTTAAATGTAGATGATATGATCAGTCTTCATGTCAGGATGAAGTTCACTTTTCATCTTATAAGGAAGGCAAATGTATGCAAAGGATAATTTTGAAAAGTCAGGAACTATAATTCTGAACACAAAGAAATCTAAGAGGTAACTTTATATAACTATATAGCATACCTCTTGGGGAGGGGGGTATCAGAACACATACTAGACCATAGCTTTTGCCTTAGCTCCAAATAAATTGAGGGAAAATAACGGTTCAAGCACAGAGCCAAGTGCTCCAATCAGATTTTCACTGGTGATGGCTCAATAATTGAGAAGAATCAGAATAGGAGAACATGGCTAATGGTCCACACTGATCATACATCTTTCATATACACATCTCAGTTTATAAGGCATGGAAATAGCTTTGAGCTCAAATAAAGCAGTGGCTGAAACAGTTATGCACAGACTTTGGTAAACTTTCTTGTTCTGCTTCCCCAGCAGATTAGCGCCCTTCTCTGTACATTCAATGTCTTCGTATGTTATTTTACAGCAGTTTGATTATGTGTCTATATCCTCCCCAAGACAGGAGCCCCATGAGGACAAGAACAGTCTAGTTTATCAATTTACCCCTCTTATGTATCACAGGGCCTTGCACAGAGAGGTTATTCAATAAATCTGTCAAAAACATGCAGTGTCTCTGTGTATCAAGACATTGTTTTAGTGTATCAAGACATTGCTGATACACTAATTTTTTTTTGAAAGATGCTAGTAATTATGGACATAGGAGGTTATATGCACAGATACCTCCAGTGCTATACTAGTTAAGAGGGTCAACGTGTTCAGATTTCAACTACCTGCCCTTTGGGAAGAAGCATGAGATTGCTTTATACTCTACAAACATACAAAGTAAGTAGTGGAAATTATTCTGCTTTTTTAAAAGAATAAATAAATTGTAGGAATTTTGGTATTTCTTCTAATTAACCTTAATTTAATAACCTATTATGTTGCTATCTTGGGTAAGATTCATAATAAATTATGAATAAACTATAATACTTTGGAATTTAATTCATTTTAAAGAGTGACATAATGCAATTAATGCATTTAACTGAGGTCATGAAAGTTGGAATATTGAATTTTTAAAGGTTTTAATTAGTTTAACTTAAATAAAACACTTGAGCCTTTCTTTTAATACCTGAAGGCATGGCATAAGAAATGAAGCCTACTGATTAGCTAAAAAGAACTAAGTTACATCAAATCATTCTTATTTTAGAAATGGCTATTTATTTTCCAGTACCCAAGTACTGCTATTAAAGTGATTTCTTCATTGTATTCAATTGCCCTGGCATAGCAGTATGGGATATGGGAGGCACTTGAGGAGAAAACAATCAGTAAGTTGGTAAATGATACATTGCAGCTAATAATGGTTATCCCAAACTAAGATCCTAAACTCCTTTCTTTTTTTTAATGCATGTCTGAAAAATTCAAAAATATGTGTTTGGGAATGATGATACACAAAGAGGTCCCTGTATCTATCTTCTGAAGGGAGTCAAGAGTCTAGCAGTATCAGACTTATAGCCCAAATTGTGTTAACTCCATGTGTGGGGTTGTAAGGGCCTGAGACCTTTGCTGGGGTAGAGGGACCCACATGGATTCTGTTTTCATTAAGAACCTATGAGCCTGAGCCTCCCTAGAAGAGGGGGAGAGGCTCTAAGGAAAGAGATTTTAAGGCTTGAAGTCCAGAGTCAGGATTGAGAAAGTGTATCATCCTATCAGTCCAACCATTTTCCCATTTCCATGGTCCCAGGCAGAGTCTTGGAGAGAAGAGACGGAGAAAGAGCCAGTGTGTGCCAGTAAATGGCTAAGGAAAAAAGCACTTGCTGATTTCCATGGCGTGAAATCTCCAAAGTTGGCTGATTTCAAACTTTCAGCTGGCAAGCCACCTCCAGCCACACCACACCACTAAAAAGAGCTGCAATTAAAAATCTAGGAATTAAAAAGGAGGAGCTGATTCACTAAAATCTATTTATCAACCAGCAGTGCCCTCAGGCTTGTATATCTTAGTATAACATGAGAAGGGGGAAGGAGTTTCAAGAGCACTTTCTCTCCTGGGTAAGAAATGGAGCGACTGCAAGGCCAGATCTTTCCATACAGCTCGAGCTCATGGGGTCTTGGCAAATATTAAAGGTACTCTGGCCATTGGGAATCCTTGCCTCCAAAGCCAAATTAAAACTGAAAGAAAATGGTACCCAAATGAAGATGAAGGAGACTATATAAAGGACATATAAAGCACCCCCAGGAGATTTCTAAATATTGTAAGGAGATTCTTTGAAACAGATTGGAGTTACACTCCAAGGGAGAGAGGGAAACAGGATCAGATCCACAGGTTGGCAGTAATCAATATTCAGATAATTCCCAGTGGCCTCAAGGTGAGGATAAATGACTATTTATAGAAAATTTATTTAAGCAAAGTTAATTCTGAAATGATAGAATAAATTCCTAAATGTTTCTGACTACAGCAATCCTAGAAAAGCAAAATCCACTAATTGACACTAAATATTAAATGGGCTTTTGCAATCACCAATTAACCAATAAGCAAATGCTCAGGTATTAATAGTATGTACAAGTCAAATGCCACCAAGTCAGTGAGATAGAGTTGTTTTCCTGATGGTGAATTGAGGTAAATGACAGATCTATAAGAAGTTGCTCAGAATTTAGTATGTAAACAGAAGTCAAGGTAAATTAACTTAGACTGGACTGAACCCCTGACCTCTCTGTCATGAGCCCCAGATTTAATCAAATGAACTAACCAGCCTAGACAGGGGCTAATGAACCGACATGATAAAATTCTTAGTCAGGGAATCATAAAACAGTCTTCATTTATCTTGACAGATGCAACTGAGATCTAAATGTGAAAACACATATTAGAAAGATCCTTAACTGGATCAGAATTTCATCAAAGAACTAATATTAAAAATAGAGTTTCACCTAAAGTATAATTCAAATAGGTAATACAGATCTGCGTCACATTGCTCTCCTGATAATTCATCGGATGGTAGTGAAATGCTACTGACAGAATCATTTTAGCTATACAGCATGTCATAGCTAGTTTTACTTACTAGCAATCCTCGTGGGTATTTATCCCCATAGAACATCAACGTAGAAGTTTTATATTTAGCTATGTTCTTGTTACTTTATCAAGTTGTACAACTTGATTAGTTTCCTTTTGTGTCATTCTATTAGACAGCATAAAAACTAATCATCGGTAAATTAGGGTGCTATGAGATATGTAACATTTTCTCCCAAAATAATTGAAATAATTAGTTTTTTAGCAACCAACCTGCAGTGGTTTCTTTATTTAGACTAAGGGCTTTAGATGACAGATTTATGCTAGTCTATAGCTATTACTAACAGCTACCTCTATCTACAAGGCTAAAATAAGAAAGGTACTATTATATTTTCAAATAACATATATAGACTGAAGATTGAACTGTCAAAAATTAGAAAACTCCATTGAATATGGGCACATTACATTTTTTTATAAACAACAATCAGTGGTCTTTTTAAATCAAGGTCTTCTGATTTTGCTACAATAATATATAACTGTCAGTAAAAGAATATGTACTTAAATGTAAGCATGCTTGCTCTCCCTAAAGAGCCTTGATCTCACTAAATACAGAAATAGCTCCATGAATAAATAGGATGGGTTCATGTATTATTGTAAGGTTTTTCTTAAAAAAAATTTTGACCATATTTTGCTTTCCAGTTATCCCTGGGATATATTAAAACAAATGCTCTGAATCACAGGAAGGCTGGACTAGTTGGAGAACTCCCTCCTGCCCCTATGCCTGGTGAGGAAAGGAAATATTTGATTGATGGGCTTCAGCTCATTACAAATATGTTGTCAAGTCATGTAGGGCTTTTAGAGTGAAATTCAGAAGGAATAATAAAACAGAAAGAAGGACTAAGCAGAATCCCTGTTTACAGGCATCAAATTAAAATGAAAAATCCCTGCCATAGCGTACAGAGTTTTAAAGTGTTATTTGTATTCTGACTCTCTGGGAGGTGCCAAGCCAGATCACTGGACTTGGAAACAGTAACCCTGAAGGAGGGGAGATGCGTATGTGGAGAGGACAACATAGGAGGAATTCAAAACCTTGTGTGAAAACTCAGTTCAGAATTCAAAGCTGAATTCTCAAAGGGAGACAAGGACAGAATATCTTTAATACTGGTTTCGTCCAAATGTAACCAGGATGTTGTACGGCACCAAAGGAGAGGTGCTATGGAGGAATAACTGTAGTAGATTCATGGCTGGATTTGATCAAATTATAACTTGTGGCTCATGGAAACTCATTAAAGATTCCTTAAGGGAGTTACAGAGCAAAGCCTACTGAGTGTGTCTGGCATCCCTTGATCCTCTCCCTTGGGGTGCCTGAACACTCTTCAGTTACCATAAAAATAGGAATTCTAGGTTATCAATTATACCCAGCCAATTATTACTTAGAGGAAGAAATTTTAAAGCAAGTGAAATGTTTCTGCAGCCCCTTATAATCTCCTCCATAGGCTGTTCTCCCTCTGCCTTTTCCCTCCCCACCATCTCTCTCCAGTGGTTCTCAGCTCTGGATGCTTTTGAGAATTCATTTGTTTGGTTTGTTTTTTCACAAAAAAAAATACAGATTCCTGGGCCCAATCTCAGAACAATTGATTCAGAATCTCAGGAGGTTCTGAGCATTTAATAGCATTTGATTTTTTTTGGTATAAGCATTTAAAAGATGCAAATTTTGTCATTCTATTCCAACATTTCCAAACAAGACATTCAGATAGCAAATAAGCAAATGAAGAAGTCCGTACCTTAGATTGAATACTAAAAAAGAACAAACTATTTGCACAAACTATTTACACATGCACCAACTTGGATTGATCTTAAGGGCATTATGCTAAGTGGGAAAAAAAAGCCAATTTGAAAATGTTTCCTTTTGTGTGGTTTCACTTGCATAAAATTCTCAAAATGATAAAATTACAGACTGAAGATTAATGACTTTCAGAGGTGGGGGAGGTGGCAGAGAGGGGGTCAGGTATGACTATAAAGGGGGTAGTAATGGAATAGCTCTGCATCTTGCTTGCAATAGTGGCCACATGAAACTACACGTGAGATAAAACAGCACAGAGCAACACAGCTAATGTGCTGGTATCAGTCTCTCAGTTTTGATGTTGTCCTCTATAAGTGTTGGAGGAAATGGAAAACGATGCACAAGAACCTCTTGTACTATCTTTAAGCTTCCTATGAATCTATCATTTCTCCCAATAAAAGTTTCCTTACTAATATCATTGATTTGTTAAATATAATCATTTAAAATGTGAAATTTTTGTATCCTGTTTGGACATTTCCAAATTCTTAATACTCTACTGCAACTGCTAAGTCGCTTCAGTCGTGTCCAACTCTGTGCGACCCCATAGACGGCAGCCCACCAGGCTCCCCCGTTCCTGGGATTCTCCAGGCGAGAACACTGGAGTGGGTTGCCATTTCCTTCTCCAATGCACGAAGGTGAAAAGTGAAAGTGAAGTCGCTCAGTCATGTCCGACTCTTAGTGACCCCATGGACTACAGCCCACCAGGCTCCTCCATCCATGGGACTCCCCAGGCAAGAGTACTGGAGTGGGGTGCCACTGCCCAATAGTTTATTACAGAAGTGATTGCAAGGAGAAGGAATGAGGTGCAAGGGGCTTAAAACAGGGAACAAGGGAAAGACAGGACAAGAGCCCATTAAGTTGGCCACTGTTAAGATGAGTGAGGGCTTCCCAGGTGGTGCTAGTGGTAAGAACCCACATGCCGAAGCAGGAGACAGAAGAGATGCGGATTTGATCCCTGGGTCAGGAAGATTCCCTGGAGGAGGAAATGGCAACCCACTCTAGGCAGTACTCTTGCCTGGAGAATTCCCATGGACAGAGGAGCCGGGCAGGCTATAACCCATGGGGTTGCAAAGAGTCAGACACGACTGAGGTGCCTTGGCGCACACACAGATGAGTGGTGCTCTATTGCTCTGGGACTTCCAGAATTGCTCTGGCACTTCCAAAGAAGTCTTATGAAACGTGTCAGAACTGTGTTCCAGACAATTAGAAGGGAAGCCCTTATCCACGGAATCCTGTCCCCCACTGGCCTCTGATGGCGACATGGGTTGTACATGTCTGAGTGCCCAGAACAAAGATCAAGAGATAAAAGATTTAAAGCCCCAAAGTGAGCTTCTGTTAGGCAGTGGAAACAGAGCAGAGCTCAGTTATTGCCCAGTGACTAGAAATAGAACCAGGAGGATTTGAAGTGCAACTCAAGATGTACACAACACAATAATCAAACTTAAAACTTCGATAACTTAATACAGAGTGACTAACTACCCAATGGAATAACTATATTTCTTTCTATTAACTCCATCAGTGATATTTTAATATCTCCTTATTGTTTCTATATCTTTAATTTTCCCAGGGATGTCTCTGAATATTTACGAGTGGAAAATAAATTTTAATGGTTGCGGTAACAGCCCAAGTGTGTTAT
Source organism: Capra hircus (assembly GCF_001704415.2). Taxonomy (NCBI): domain Eukaryota; kingdom Metazoa; phylum Chordata; class Mammalia; order Artiodactyla; family Bovidae; genus Capra; species Capra hircus. The sequence continues at coordinate 47,813,168 of NC_030811.1, forward strand.
ATTGGATTTCCAGCTGCATTTTAAGAGGAAAATATTAAAATGTGAAAGAATTACAAATGAGGGAAATTCACACTTGAGCTATTTTTATATCTGTGTTTTGATAAATTCTTATGTGCTGAAGCCATTTCATACATGGTTTTACTTATAAGAAATAAGTGGGGAAATGGCTTCCCAGGTGGTAAAGAATCCACCTGCAATGTAGGAGACTCCATTTCCATCCCTGGGTCAGAAAGATACCCTGGAGAAGGAAATAGAAACCCACTCCAGTATTCACACCTGGGAAATCCTATGGACAAAGGAGCCGGGTGGGCTATAGTCCATGGGGTCATAAAAGAGTTAGACACAACTTTCAGACTAAATAACAAGTGGGGAAAGAAGTTTCTTAAAAATTACTGAATGTGATTTCAAATAAATTTGATAGATTTCCAATAATCACACTTACAGAAGTATAATGAACCCTTAATTTATACAATTTACATAAATACTAAATTAATTAGATATTTAACAGATTGACTAATTAGATTCCAACCAGTCCATCCTAAAGGAGATCATTCCTAGGTGTTCATTGGAAGGACTGATGTTGAAGCTGAAACTCCAATACTTTGGCCACCTGATGCCAAGAGCTGACTCATTTGAAAAGACCCTGATGCTGGGAAAGATTGAGGGCAGGAGGAGAAGGGGACAAAGGAGGATGAGATGGTTGGATGGTATCACCAACACAATGGACATGGGTTTGGATGGACTTCAGGAGTTGGTGATGGACAGTGAGGGCTGGCGTGCTGTGGTTCATGGGGTCACAAAGAGTCAGACATGACTGAGCGACTGAACTGAACTGAATTAGATTAAATTATAGCATACTAAATATTATCTTAAGAATGGCCAGTTTATTGAGTACTTATCATGTCTCAAGAATTGTTCTAGGATACATTAATTCATCTGGCCCTTACAATGTCTCTAAAGTGGGTACTACAGAGCTCTCATTTCACAGATAACGTAACTGAAACACAAAGAGCTTGAGTAATTTGCCCAAGGTCACACACTAGTAAGTAGAGAACAAAATACTAATGTAGTGTAATTAATATCTTCAATGTTTTTCAAGTTTATGAAAGTTTAGAATAGATGCATGTGGGAGCCACATGATCAAAATAAAGTCTGGACTCTCTCTCTGCAATGATTCAGCTCAGTTCAGTTCAGTTCAGTCACTCAGTCGTGTCCAACTCTTTGCAACCCCATGAATCACAGCACACCAGGCCTCCCTGTCCATCACCAACTCCCAGAGTTCACTCAGACTCACATCCATAGAGTCAGTGATGCCATCCAGCCATCTCATCCTCTGTCGTCCTCTTCTCCTCCTGCCCCTAATCCCCCCCAGAATCAGGGTCTTTTCCAATGAGTCAATTCTTTGCATGAGGTGGCCAAAGTATTGGAGTTTCAGTTTTAGCATCAGTCCAATGAATACCCACGACTGATCTCCTTTAGGATGAACTGGTTGGATCTCTTTGCAGTCCAAGAGACTCTCCAGAGTCTTCTCCAACACCACAGTTCAAAAGCATCAATTCTTCAGCACTCAGCTTTCTTCACAGTCCAACTCTCACATCCATACATGACCACTGGAAAAACCATAGCCTTGACTAGACGAACCTTTGTTGGCAAAGTAATATCTCCGCTTTCTAATATGCTATCTAGGTTGGTTATAACTTTTCTTCCAAGGAGTAAGTGTCTTTTAATTTCATGGCTGCAATCACCATCTGCAGTGATTTTGGAGCCCCAAAAAATAAAGTCTGACACTGTTTCCACCGTTTCCCCATCTATGTCCCATGAAGTGACGGAGCCAGATGCCATGATCTTCGTTTTCTGAATGTGGAGCTTTAAGCCAACTTTTTCACTCTCCTCTTTCACTTTCATCAAGAGGCTTTTTCGTTCCTCTTCACTTTCTGCCATAGGGTGGTGTCATCTGCATATCTGAGGTTATTGATATTTCTCCAAGCAGTCTTGATTCCAGTTTGTGCTTCTTCCAGCCCAGCATTTCTCATGATGTACTCTGCATAGAAGTTAAATAAGCAGAGTGACAATAAACAGCCTTGACGTACTCCTTTTCCTATTTGGAACCAGTCTATTGTTCCATGTCCAAGTCTAACTGTTGCTTCCTGACCTGCATATAGGTTTCTGAAGAGGCAGGTCAGGTGGTCTGGTATTCCCATCTCTTTCAGAATTTTCCACAGTTTATTGTGATTCACACAATCAAAGGCTTTGGCATAGTCAATAAAGCAGAAATAGATGATTAAGATGATCCAAATGAGAATATGTCAATAAAGACATCATCCATCTCACTGCAGGAGACCAGAAACTTTGTTAAATCTGTATTTTGCTTGCAAATGCTCATTCCAATATAAAAGAGAGAAAAATAATATAGTAGGACAAATAACGAAAAAAAATTGATAGGACAGACAGGCACACTGGTATTCTTTCATTACACTTACATACCAGTTCCAAAAAGTAAAAAATTATGGCATCATTCAGCAATTTGAGGGTTTGAGTTATAACAACTAATTGTTAATTGATTAGAAATATAATATAGATTGCTACACTAGTTTGCCTTTGAAGATGCTGCTAAGAGTTTTTCAAAGGCATAGCTGTGTTTCCATATGATAGGTTCTGATCATCTCCAGGTGCTTTCTCATATAAAGTCACACCCTTCTCTGATACAGTTCAGGATATCAGTCATCAGCTAGTTTATAAAATGATTCAGTTGTTATGATTAATTCAATTATTCAAAGAGTTTCTGTGGAAGTATATAAAAGTCTTGTATATCTTGTCCCTTTTCTCTATAACTTCTGACTACTTATAAAAGTCTGAAAGATCTGCCTGTAATAGATATTAATACATACCTTCAGATAAGCTCAGGTAAGAATTCCTTTTTTCCTAATTTGAAAAGATACATGCATTCCCATAGAAGCGCTATTTACAATAGACAAGACAAGGAAAAAACTAAATGTCCATCAAGAGATAAAGAAGACATTGTATATATAAACACTGGAATCCTAGCCAGTCATAAAAAAGAATGAAATAATTTAATTTGGATGCACTGAAATAAAGAAACAATGAAAAAAAAAAAGAATGAAATAACGCAACATGGATGGACCTGCATACTAAGTCGCTTCAGAAGGGTCCAACTCTTTTCTACCCTATGGACAATAGCTGGCCAGGGACCATCCCTGACCATGGGGTTCTCCAAGCAAAAATACTGGAGTGGGCTGCCATGCCCTCCTCCAGGGGATGGTCCTGACCAGAGATCAAACTCACATCTCTTATGTCTCTTGCATTGTCAGGCAAGTTCTTTACCAGTAGCACCACCTGGGAAGACCCCAAAGTAACTTAGACAAAGACAAATGTCATATGGTATCACTTACATGTGGAATCTTTTAAAAATGATACTAAGAAACTTATTTACAAAAAAGAAATAGACTCACAGGTGTAGAAAACAAAATGGATGGTTATCAAAGCAGAGGGGTAGTAGGGAGGGGAGATAAATGAGGAGTTTGGGATTAACTTATAAACACTAATATATATATACACATATAAAATAGATAAACAAGGACTAACTGTATAGCACAGGGAACTATATTCAACATCTTGTAAGAACCTATAATGGAAATGAATATGAACAAGAATACACACACACACACATATATATATATATTTGCTATACCCTGAAACTAACACAACATTGGAAAAAAACAAACAAAAACAAAAAAATTCAGGTATTTTCCATTGGCTAAATTGAAAAGGGCAAATTTCTGAACTTCTTTTAAAAAGGTGAAAGCTTCATATGCTCTGCAATCTGCATGAAATTCACTATGTCTGAAGTGAATAGTGATTAGGTCTGGTTTGAAATTCCACATCAAATTTATGGAGTTTTACTTTAAATCCATTTGGGTGAAAGAAGTAATGTCCTTAATACCTCCCCACCCCACCCCACCAACTTCTCTCTCTCTTTACCCCTGCCTTCCTCCCAGTGTTCACTCTATTCTCATTCAGCTTCCTCTTCATCATGCACCTCTCACTGTGCCTGACACATAGAGCAAACTGCAGCTTACAACTCCAACGGTCCACCCCTCCAATATCATCCCATAAATATTTATCAACAAGTGCCTGGTCCATCACAGTCAGTGCTCTTTCTAGCCCTGAGGATGCATCACTGAACACGAGGCTACCACCCACTGCCCCCACAAAAAAGATTAACTAAAAGCTTACACAATACACTGAATATCGGGAAGAGAATTTTTTTGAGAAAAGTTAGTATTGAATTAAGAAATAATATTCTTTGAAAATGGAGAGTATCCTAGATGATTTTATTAGATCATAAAAGCTTCAAGAACTTTTATTTATTATTAATTTAAATTTCAAAATCTTAAAAAGCAACATAGTCAGATGGTTTATAACTTTATATCAGTTTATTTTTACCCTGCATTTCTTTTACATTGGGTAAGATTAAGAAATCTTTTACTATATTGAAGTCATAAAGTTTATAACCTTTCCCCTCTAAGGTTATAAAATAATTCTCCATGGCCTCTTACAGTTCTATTATAGGTCCATTGCTTTAAAAAAAAAATACATTTCCAGCCTTAATATATTTTAAATTTACCTTGGGGAAGAGTGTGAGTATAGATTAAGCTTTTTCTTCCAATTGGTTATTTAGTTGTCATAATATTAGCTACTGAATAAGCCATCTTTTCTACATCCACTTGAGATGCTAATCTTTATCATGTAAATTTAGGTTCATTTCTGATTTTTTTTTTCACTCTATTCCACTGAACATTTGTTATTCCTGTGACAGCAGCATGATATTTTAGATTTAAAATATTTAATAGAACTGGTCCTCTATTTATTAGAATAGAACTAGCCCACTTTTCAGAATGTATAGATTAAACCAGAGAAAACTGACATTTTTGTGAAGCTGAGGCTACCCACCCAGAGACATGCTGTACATTTCTATTTACATGAATCTTCCGAGTCTTAGGGGAATTTTAATTTTTTCTTCATTTGGATCTTGTACATATCTTGTAAGTGTGCATACTCAGTCACTAAGTCATGTCTGACTCTTTATGACCCCACAGACTCTAGCCCACCAGGCTCTTCTGTCCATGGGATTTCCCAGGCAAGAACGCTGCAGTGGGTTGCCATTTTCTTCTCCAGGGGATCTTCCCGATATATATCCTGTATCTTAAGTTCATTCTTAAATACTATCTCTATCTTGTTGCAGCTGTAAACAGGGCCTTTTCTTCTATTAAATCTTCAAATTGGTTTATTTTTCTCATATGAGAAAAGCATTGATATTAATTGAGTGCCCAGACAAGATATTGAATTGCTTTTATGTGTATAGCACTTTTTCAATTGACTTTTGAGTTTTCCACGATTACAGTTTGATTTTCTACAACCCCTTTTGAATTTCTATACCTCTAATTTCTTTCTCCAGTACAATTGTGTTAGCTAGAATCCAAACAATAATATAGGATATATATATTTATCTGGTTTATGACTTTATTAGGAATATTTCTAGTAATTCTCTTTAAAGTATGAAACTGTATTTTAGGTTGAGAAAGATACTTTGTATGTTAAGGAAATATATATTCATTCCTTTTTAAATAAAAATAAAGAAAAACTATCAAATTTTAATGTAGGTCCACTTAGCATACATAAATATGGTCATATTTTTCTCTTTAACCTTCTAATATGGTTTATTCTATTAATAGATTTTCTAATACTGAATTTATAGAACTAATCTTTACATTTTTAGAATAATCCTATCTGATCCAAGTGCACTGTCTCCTAAAAGGCTACCAGATATTGTTGGTTAATTTGGGATTTTGCATTACTAAACATAAATAAGTTGGTCTATAATTTCCATATTAGTGCATTCTTTGTCAGATTTTGCTCTTGAGAACTTTGGGAACTCAATAATGTAAGTACTAATGTAATAACGTAAGTACTCAATAATGCAGTATCATTGTGATACACATCCACAGTTTAAGACCACAACTGGTAAATGTCTTGGGTTATCACTGCATTTCTTTATCCAATACAAGATTTTGTTAAATAAGACATATGAGAATATATGAGACAGTTTTTACTCCTTCCAAACTTTGTCAGAAATGTGCTTGAGATAATTCATCAGAAGATTCAAACATCACTCACTCACTGTTTCCTTGATATAATTTTCATTCCTTTTTACCATAACATTCATATTTTGTTTGGGTATTTGATTATCTTTCAGTTATGGAGAAAATTTCTACAGATGCATTTCCTCTCACTATGCATTCTTCAGAAAAGCAAGAAACTGTATGCATTTTTGGAACTGGAGATTTTGGAAGATCACTGGGACTTAAAATGCTCCAGTGTGGTTATTCTGTTGTTTTTGGAAGTCGAACCCCCCAGAGGTCCAGCCTGCTGCCCAATGGTGCAGAAGTCATGAGCTACTCTGATGCAGCCCAGAAATCTGACATTATAATCATAGCAATACACAGGGAACATTATGATTTTCTCACAGAATTAACCGATGTTCTCAATGGGAAAATATTGGTCGACGTCAGCAACAACCTCAAAATCAATCAGTATCCAGAGTCAAACGCAGAGTACCTTGCTCAGTTGGTGCCGGGAACCCATGTGGTAAAAGCATTTAACACCGTCTCAGCCTGGGCTCTCCAGTCAGGGGCACTGGATGCAAGTCGGCAGGTAAGATTACAAGATAGATTTACACTCCACCTTTAAAAAGTAAATGTCTTAATATGCACTTACCTCAAAGATTCTAAAACATAATTTCAAAAGAAAATATTTTATTTTGCTAATATGTGCCATGAATAGCTTTTCTGGGTTTGACAAAGTAGGGTAACAAATTGTAGTGATTCATTTCCCATTATCTATACCCTGAGCTTTCAGCTTGATAGAACCCAATGGTGTCAACCTCTAGAGGCCTCCTGTCAGTACTAGAAAATAACACCGCTAAATTGTTGATGGATATCCTTTCCACTCCCATTACTTTGTATGAAATGGGTTCCATTTATTCATCAAGATTAAAAGCAATCCGTAAGTGATATAGCACCCACAAATACAGAAGAGAACACAAGTTATCTGTACTGCAGGAAACCAAGTCTAATCATATCTATGCCATATGCCTAAGCCACTCTCAACTTAAAAGCCTGGTATTTAACTATCCAACATACATGTGCAAGTCTAAACCATTATCTCGTTAAATATGCTCACTCTACAGCCTTATTTCAGAAACAGTAACTACTATATAACACCGTCCTCCATTACTAAAGAAAGAATAAAAACAAAATTAATTATTTTAACCCAGGTGTTTATCTGTGGAAATGACAGCAAAGCCAAGCAAAGAGTGATGGATGTCATTCGTAGTCTTGGACTTACTCCATTGGATAAAGGATCTCTCGTGGCAGCCAATGAAATTGAAAACTACCCGCTACAACTATTTCCAATGTGGAAGTTCCCCTTCTATTTGTCCGCTGTTCTGTGTGTCTTCTTCTTTTTATACTGTGTAATAAGAGAAGTAATCTACCCTTATGTTTATGAAAAAAGGGACAGGACATTCCGTCTGCCTATTTCTATTCCAAATCGTGTCTTTCCAATAGCAGCACTCACACTGCTCGCCTTGGTTTACCTCCCTGGTGTTATTGCCGCCGTTCTGCAGCTGTACCGAGGAACAAAATACCGCCGATTCCCAGACTGGCTTGACCACTGGATGCTTTGCAGAAAACAGCTTGGCTTGATAGCACTGGGATTTGCCTTCCTTCATGTCCTCTACACACTTGTGATCCCTATTCGTTATTATGTACGATGGACATGGAACAACAGAACCGCTACCCAGGTAAATCTCTACTCATATGTATTCTCCTATTTTTAAATCAAAGATCAATCTTGCTACATCATATTCCATTTCATAATTATAGAAAATCACTCTTCTAAACATCTTTATTTTTTAAAGCAGCTACAATTATTAGACAGTTCATGTTTGTCTTGGGGAGTTTATTGTTTTACTTTGGTTTTTTAACAAATCCTGTTGAAATCTCATGTAACTATTGAAGAGTCAAAGTTAGATTCCCAGGTTCACTTGGACCCATATCTGTATTCTCAGGATTCACTGGTACACAGATGTGAGGGCTCAGGAAAACCTAATGAACCTACTTGAGTTACTTCAATAAATGGAAGCCAAAATTTAACGTTTCTATTTTTATGCATGCTACTTTCTTTTGGAAGTCCAAACATGAATCAGAGGAATGTAAACAAATTTACAAAAGGGTGTTTATAACTCCATTAATGTTTGTCTTGTGGGATGCCATCCTCAAACAATTCTGAGCAAATGTCAAAAACTGTATTCTGCACAGTCAAAATTTATTCAGAGAGAATCAGCATGGGGTGTCTTAAAGCAGTCCCATAGAAAGTTCTATACATCAGTTCTGGTTTGGAAATAATTGGTTTTGATCAATCCTACTGCAGTGTCAAAGTTTATTAGTCAGTAACTCATTGATGGTGTGTCTGTGGGATTTCTATACATTATTTTCGTAACAAATACATAGCATGTCCTTGGGTAATAGTCATGTTACAGGGGCCAGATTTCTCTCAAGATGTATTACAACAGACCTGAAGCTACATTCCAAAAAAAAAGAGGAAAAGAACTCAAACTTCATGTGTGTGAATAATCAGCATATAAAGCAGGAAAACAGAACCCTGATGTAATCGTTTGAGAACATCAATTTTTGCTTGGGGAACAAGAAGCCATATGGTAAAGAAGGTTTAAGTAAATGTTTACTTTGTTTTAGGATTTACAGGGTCAATTAAAATTCTCTATATAATTTCTGGAGTTAAATATCATAGTAAAGTCCTAATAGAACCAATTACTTTTTCTATCAAAAAACATAATATCTAAGTGTAATTATTTTCTGTGACTCTTCAGAAATGTTATACAACTTGCGTTGAGCAAAGAAATGATGTAGAGGTATTTTTTCATCACCTTAAAAGTTTGGGCAATTTGTAAAAAATGAAATTTTAAAAAATTGCTTCTAACTATTTTAGGCAATAACCAAGAAAGAAAATCCATTTAGTACCACTACCTCCTGGCTCAGTGATTCATATATCGCTTTGGGAATGCTCGGATTTTTCCTGTTTGTACTCTTGGGAATCACTTCCTTGCCATCAGTTAGCAACATGGTCAACTGGAGAGAGTTCCGATTTGTCCAGGTAAAAGGACTTCATGATTTAATCTACTTTTTAATGCAAAATGATTCTGAGTTTACAAATATTCTGCTTTTTCTCTCATACCCGCATAAATTTTCATTTTGCTCCATCAGTTCCCTAGCAATCACATAAAAATAGCAACTGAAACAAGTTCAGATTAGAAAAGCTAAACTCGAACCCAAAGGCAGCTTCCATGATGGTTTGATTTCCTAGCAGGACAAGATTCCTGACCACTCCCAGAGACACAGCTAAGAGTACAGACTGAAAAGCATCAACTACTATTGAGCCCTGTGTATGGAGATATACTAGGCTCAGGGTGGAAAGAAACCCAAACACAAAATTTATACTTCTGAAAATCAACTTTAGAATATGGACTTATGTGTATAAAACTTTCTATGCTAGCCTGTCATCATACCAGATTCAGTGCTGGTCTGTAAGATGGAAAATCAGTGATTCCACACATCAACCACCAGATACGTCATTAAAGGCAGTTAGTAACTAATCTTGTAGACCAGAGGTCTTCAAAGTGTGGCACCTGGACCACCACCAACAGCAGAATCACCTGGGATCATGTTAGATACAAATCCTCATGCCCCTCCCCTACCAAACTGAATCAGAAACTCTGAAGGTATTGAAGCAGGAGTTAGATGGGCCCCAGGTTGAACAATTTCTCCCCTGTGGACGAAAACCCCGTAATAGGAGAAACTCCATAGAAGCAGGATGATGGAGGAGGCTGTGCCCTGCACAGATACCAAATTAAAAAAAAACACACACACATTCCTCGTTCTTAAAGTTAAGGAGACCTCCCCAACAACACATGCACAGAAAGGCTTCTTGGAGGTAAAAAAGGGAGGGTGTGACACCTCATAGTAAGCAATGTCAACTACCCATGGGACTCTTCACTATTCACTAGACTCCATCTTGGCAAAGAGATGAGCTTCCACACATGAAAGGATCCTGAGATATACCAAATATGGCTTCAGGACTACACAAATCAAAATGATTGGCCAAAGGAAACCTGGAAGAAATGACCCATAAAAGTAATTCAAACTGCCATGAGAGGGTGACTAAGCACTCTCTCTCTCTGAGCCTGCCCATGTGTCTACCCACACATACTCTACTCTTTTCCTCCTAATAAACACTTTGTTGGCTTCAGTACTTTTTGTCTTTGTGGGAATTCTTTTTGGCAAAACCAAAGGGTCAGGGTCTTGTCACTGACCACTGGTCTAGTGGCTAGGATGTGGTGTTCTCACCACCTCGACCTGTCCTCAGTCTCCGGCTGGGAACTGAAGCCCAGCTTCAAGTCGCTGCAGGCCGAGGTCATCCGAGATCATCCAAGATCAGTAAGGCCCAGCAGTTGGTTTGTTTTCACAAGACCTCTGGGTGATTCTGAGGCATATTCCTTGAGAACTAGTGTAACGGAATAGACCGTTAGTAACGAAAGTCAGAATTGCACTTTATAGAACTGTTTGAATTCAGAAGTCTTACAGTTTCTCCCAGAGACCAAATGCAGTAAACATTTTCTCATGTTTATACCTTTGTTCAGACATTAAGATGGAAATAAACACTGGGCTTTGTATGTAGGCCTAAACAAACAACCAACCAAAAGTAAAGTTTGCTAACTGCTGTTTACTGTGATACCATTCAGCTAGTATCTGCTTTTAGTCAGCAACATACACTAATGTGGTATTTCTTGAGGACATACTGTGTTTTGTTCATCTCTGGCCTTCAGAAAAGATGATCCAGGAAGGAGTGTTACCCTTGAAAAAGAAGGTACATTACTTATTCAAATGCAAAAGAATCTATTCCTGGGAAACTTTCTCATCCAGTTAGGTTAAGATGAAACCACCAGGTCATTTGTAAGGAGTCTTTTCTTTTTTTTAAATGTTACAACGATCATCCTGAAGGAGAGTTAATGTTTTTTCAATTCTTGGCAGTGTTCTAAATACTACAGCTTTCAAAGGCTTGTGGCTTTGACGAATACCCTTCACTGACTCACAATATTTCACGTGAAAATGTAAACAGTGTTAATGTACATGTTTTTGTTTCTTGTTTATAGTCCAAACTGGGTTATTTGACCCTGATCTTGTGCACAGCCCACACCTTGGTGTACGGTGGGAAGAAATTCCTCAACCCTTCAAACCTTGTGTGGTATCTCCCTTCAGCCTACGTGATTGCGCTGATCATCCCTTGCACAGTGCTGGTGATCAAGTTCATCCTCATCCTGCCATGTATAGACAAGACCCTTATGCGGATCCGCCAGGGCTGGGAAAGGAACCCGAAATACTCAGAATCGGCATTGAATGGAAAAACAGATATTTAAAGCAAAGTTCCAATTCACCTGGACTTCTTAACCATGGCGTTGCATGTTTAGAGAAGAATAATTAGTGCAGTGAAGAAAGTGTGTTTCTCCCACCATGGGCTGAAGTTTGTGAACAGAGAAAGAAATCATGCCTGACTTTGAGAAATGGGACACCATTTAATCTCAGGTCCATGTGGAACCACTGCTGGTCTCTGCCTCTCCTTTTTCTGGAGGTGCGGGGCTGAATCACCATTAGCTTTGTGGTTTCACAATAAGAAGCTTCTTTGCTGTGGGCAATATGCATGACCTGATGTCTTGCAAAATCCAGGGGAAGTACACGTAGTTTCCTTCTCTGATTCAAGGGCTAGGTAGAGTGAAAGAGAAAATACTAAGATGGTGGCCGCTGATAAGGGCTTTATTAGATCTGTCTGAAAAAGAGGGCCAAGGGAGCAAAAGGAATGAGATTTTTATTCTGGCTTTTGGAAGTGCAGGTGATTATAAATATTGCCATGGTAAATTCTGTAGTTATGTGTGCTTTTTGATATTTTTTTTTACCAACCTGGATATGTAGTGTGGGGAATTATTTTATAAAACAATAAAGATTTCACAATAGATTAGAAATAATCATGGACTGGATATATGCAAACTTATACAGTTGTCATAAGATCGTTCCTTCACAAAGGAATAAGTATAAAAAAAGATTGAGTTAAAAATGAGGGATATCCACTTGGATTTCCTCAATGTACCATAAGTGAAGAAGAGTTGATAAAAGCCCTAGTGCAAAAAGTTAAAAAAAAATTTAATAAAGTTTATAAAGTTTATACCACATCAGGTTTACTATTATTTAGGTTATGTGCTATGCTTTGTAAATAACATATTCCAGATTTGTTCAGCACTAATCATCTATGAAATGAATTGCTAGTATAAAAAAGTAGCTTCTATAATTTATCATAGTTTGTTATAAATTTAAGCAGTGAAGTTAAATGAATAATGAAAGTGTAAGTTGGACAAATACACAGATGAGGGAGAATTTTGAAGTCTTAGGCGAGAGAGGTGTGAGCATCAGTTTGTAATAGGAGACTTGGTTCTTTCTCAAGTCCTAGCTGGAAGGCAGGATGCTTTTCTCTGCTTTTCGGTGATAATGATGCCATTTCCAAGATGACCTTCAGCAGGATTAGCCTTCCTGGCTCATACATGGAGCTGAGAGGAGCCTTATGTATGACCTTTCCACAGGCCAAAATAATCAAAAGTCTTCAGATTTGACAATTTTCTGCCTGCCTCACACAGGCCATTTCTTTTACTTTTTACTTTCACTATCATATATTCTATATAACATTATACAAAATGATTACAATATATTAAAACATCACCCACAATCCAGAATATTTTTCTATAAAATGTTTTGAAAATAGTTCTACCTATACTGTATATTCAATTGTGTATCCTTCCTTTTTCACTTAATATACTACAGCTTTGTTTGCTTACTTACATGCTTTATGTATTGAATCAGTGGCTTCATGATATTACATCAAATATGCATTTATTTTATGCTCTAATTCAACATTTAGGTTATATCCATTTTTTACTAAAACAACATTTCAGAGGATACCTTAGCACTTATAACTTTAGTGTGTATTTTAATTTACTTCTTCAGAATACTTGCAAAGAATTGGGATTAAAAATTAAAAAACATTGAATGTGATTGCTAAATTATTTCTGAAGTTAATACCACTGGCACCATATGAAGATGTTGGTTTCATTATACCCTTCAGTTCAGTTCAGCTCAGTCGCTCAGTCGTGTCTGACTCTTTGTAACCCCATGGACTCTAGCACGCCAGGCTTCCCTGTCCATCACCAACTCCCAGAGCTTACTCAAACTCATGTCCATCAGGTCAGTGGTGCCATCCAGCCATCTCATTCTCTGTCATCCCCTTCTCCTCCCGTCTTCATCTTTCCCATTATACCCTTACAGATTTTTTTTTTAATTTCAGCTTGTGTTAATGAGAAGACACCCAGAATATATGTTCCATTCATTTATCCTTGATCTACTCAAGGATTCAGAAAAGCTTGAGACTGAGCAGAGCTGTGCTGTGTAGTGAAGACCCCAGGGCATCAGTGAGAAAGACAAGGCAACTGTCACTGCTCATTCATTCTATTTTATGCAAAATACCCAAGTATTGTAGGGTTGGCCACTGCCTTTTGGCTAGATAATTGGTTGCCTAAAGGTTAAGTACTATCCAGGCTAATCTAAAGGAAACCTTTGGGGTTAACCATGTTCCTTTTTTGGTAAAAGAGTAAGATTTTTACTGGCTATCTGGTCCATTACTAAGACTAGAAAAGGCCACTCTTAGGTTAAACAAGGGGCTTCCCAGGTGGCTCAATGGGTAAAGAATCCACCTGCAGTGCAGGAGACATGAGATGTGGGTTCAGTCCCTGGGTCAGGAAGATCCCCTAGGATTTAACATGGCAACCCACTCAAGCTTTAAAAAAAAAAAAAAAAAAAGCTTACCTACAGTAAAAAGGATTCTGCTTTTATAACCTAGTAAAAATGTTCTTCCTGGGTACTTCAAAAAAGGCATCCAGGAAGCCAGATATTCCAGAGCACCCCTGGTGGTTTTGGCATCACAGTGCATTGCTGGGCATGACCCTCAGCCTCACCCACAAGGCTCCAAGCCCCAGCAGCTGACCAGAGAAGCTGGTTCCCTCCTTTCACCCCTCCCAACATCCATTTGCAAGCCATCAAACCAATGTGCCCATCCTAACACAGCTGATTCCCCCAGTTTCCTTAAGGTGGAAAAGAGTTTGAAACAGAAACAGGTGTGTTGTGTGAACTACAGTTCTTTTTAACTGTTCCAAACTATTCTTCTACATTAAAAAAGTCAGACTAAACTTCCTCACTCCTCATACATTTCCTGTATTCTAGGAACATGTTTATTATACAATAGACCTTTTATTTTTGTATGTATTCCTCATATTAAGGGATGACTGCTTTTGGAAATGTGTACTCATTAAAGATTGTTTTAAAAGTTTTTCCAGTTGAATAAATCATTCTGGTGTTGACTCATCTGCATTCCAAAGAAAGTGTCTTGAAGGTTTTGGTTTACAGTAGTTCCAGCATCTGAAACTAAAAATAGTTTCTTTCAGGAATAAGGAAAAGGAAAGGAAGTACAGTGGCTGGAAAGCACGGTAGTGGATTTCCAGCTTCAGGTGATACATGCCTACGCTCGGTGCATGACGTGTCCCAACATCCTGCATGCTTCATTTTTTACCCTCAGAGAGGGAAAACGCATTAGCTGGTCAAACAGGTAGGGGGTCAAACTTTCCCACGCTGGACTTTTGGAAGAAAAACAAAGGCCTTCCTTCATTCTCCCAGGTGGATGCCACCCAGACAAGGCAACTGCCTTAATGGGTAGACTGATTTCAAGTTGAATTTTAACCTGTGGGACCAGACATGAAATGCCTTGGGCAACTGAACAACTTCAGCCCTGATGGGTGTTACCTTTCTTTTGAAAGCAAAATAAAAACAGATAAATAAAGAAAGGGTCAGCAACCTTGAGTAAGCTAGAAACTGACAGAACAAAGTCCCTTTTAGAAAGCTGCTTTAACTAGAAATTGCATTCAAGAGCTCTCCATGTGTTTACAGTTCAAGGATCACAGAAGAGTCATGATAACAATGAATGCAAATATAATGAATTTGATCACTAGCAGCTCAAAAGGTTCTGGGCCTCCTCCTCAAAGCAAGGTGGAATGGCAGTCAAGTTGCTACACACAGAGCTTGCAATTTCCATTCTCCATTGCGACTGTCCACACCACTACCCTTTTAATACACACACACCAAAAATTTCCCTGTATGATTGATCCTCCGCTACTTTTCTACAGTGAGTTAAGATCACAATGTTGAAAAACCCTCCAGTCTTCCAAAGCTTCATTCAGTAGCATTCAGGAGAAGGGGAGTAAATCACCCTTCTCTGCATTACCTTTCTGAAGTTTACAGCAAAGCCTTGAGCTCTCAGATATGAAGAAACAAGAAATCGATCCAACTGAAGGGGGAGAAGGATCAGGGGTGAAGGGGAAAGCAATGAAAGTTGGAGTAAAGGGGAGCACCGACCAGCAGGGTCCTGCACCCTGCCTTAGCCCAGCCAGTTTCCTCCTTTCGTCCCTTCCAATGTCTCTCCCTCCCCAAACCATCAAACCAGTTTGACTATCCAAACACAGCTGACTCCTCTAGTATACATAAGGTTCTACCTGTTTCCTGCTAGGAAGGAATCTTGGAAGGCTTTTAATGATGATGACTGTATCATATTATGACCAAACACTAAGCACTTGACATGCAGTACCTTATTTCACCCTCATAACAACTGTCTAAAGTACACTTATTATTACCATTTTCCAGAAGAAACTGAGCCTCAAAAACACTGAGTGCCTTGAATAGATAGGGGCAAACATGGGATTGGAATCCAGGCCATCTGAGTCCAGGGCCTCCACCTTTCAACACCATAGTACAATGGAGGACCCTCATGTGCTCCTCCAAAATATGCCTGAGGATCCATGTATTAGGGTGAGTAGACTGAACCACTGGCAAACTTTTTTTTAAATATTTTTTAATGAGAGCCTTAAATATTTTTGATTGCCCCATCCTTCAGTTCAGTTCAGTTCAGTTCAGTCACTCAGTCGTGTAAGACTCTTTGCAACCCCATGAATCGCAGGATGCCAGGCCTCCCTGTCCATCACCAACTCCCAGAGTTCACCCAGACTCGCGTCCATCGAGTCTGTGATGCCATCCAGCCATCTCATCCTGGGTTGTCTCCTTCTCCTCCTGCCCCCAATCCCTCCCAGCATCAAAGTCTTCTCCAATGAGTCAACTCTTTGCATGAGGTGGCTAAAGTATTGGAGTTTCAGCTTTAGCATCATTCCTTCCAAAGAAATCCCAGGGTTGATCTCCTTTAGAATGGACTGGTTGGATCTCCTTGCAGTCCAAGGGACTCTCAAGAGTCTTCTCCAACACCACAGTTCAAAAGCATCAATTCTTTGGTGCTCAGCCTTCTTCACAGTCCAACTCTCACATCCATACATGACTACCGGAAAAACCATAGCCTTGACTTAGCACTCCATATTTGCCTATTGTTGATATTAGGATGCCATTTAAGGTTGTAGCCACCTGTGATCCCTTGGTTTCAGCATTGAACACAGCTCTGTTGTAAGCACCACTTTAATCTTCCCACCACAGTCTGGCCACAAGATTTCTTAAGCAGCAGAAAGACTGCTGGAGGTAGGTACTAGGTAGTTCATGCATAGGTAGGCAAAAAACCCTGACCGGAGGACTCAGAGGGGCAGCCAACGAAAACACAGCTCTATAGAAGCTGAAAGGCAAGTGTTCTCTTTCTGTTTGGTTTCACCTTAGTGCTTTGTGTACTGAGAGGACTTATTTGTTCTTGAGAGCTAGTGACACACCCAAGAAATTTCATAACACTTTTCACTTCGTATTTTAAGACTATTGAGAAATCTTAGTGCTAAAGAAAACAAGATTCAGTCTCACTACCTAAAGTGGCCAGTTTCTTGGTTTTGTAAATATGAAGGGCTGTTAGAATGGAACTCACAATGCATCAAAACAATCAGAACAGGATTAACTATAATTAAACTCTCCCTTAGGATTTTTAGAGAATCAGCATCCATTAATTATGTATTAAGGAATATAACTCATATATTGGTTTCACTTTTACTGATCTTTTCTTTCACAGAAAGAGATGAAAGAGTAAGGAATTACTGTTCAACTTTCATTAAGGCAGAGAAGTAAAATCTGTTAAGACGAAGGGTCTGCCCTCAAGCTCAAGGATTCTTTATAGTCTCAACTGTCCAGCCAGCCAAGCAGGCTTAACTGTTTTCAAGATAAGCGTACTGACTGCCACCAATAGGAAATCTTTCCATTCTTAGGTACACAGGACAATTAGAAAACTCTCTCATACCAAACCAAAATTGTCCTGATTGTTCTTCCATCCACTGGTCTCAGTGCCATCATTTAAAGTTGTGCCTTCTTCACCTATGCAGTGTTTTATTGTATTTATTTATTAACTCATCTACATATTTTTGGCTGTGCTGAGTCTTCACTGCTGTGTGCAGGCTTTCTTTAGTTGTGGTGAGCAAGGGCTACACTTCATTGCAGTGTGCGGGCATCTCATTGTGATGGCTGGCTTCTCTTGTTGTGAAGCATGGGCTCTAGGGCACATAGGTTTCAGTAGTTGTGACACACGGGCTTCCTTGCTGCAAGGCATGTGGAATCTTCCCCAACAAGGGATCGAACTCATGTCCCCTGCACTGGCAGGCAGGTTCCTAACCACTGGACCACCAGGGAAGTCCTACAGTGTTTTTATTTTTTTCAGTTCATCACAGACATTTGTGTGTGTGTGTGTGTGTGTGTGTGTGTGTGTGTAAAACACAAAATCACCACACTTAAATATCACAGCAACATCACATTTCTATAGAACTTTCTAAACTTTCAAGCTCAATTTCTGACTTTATCAGACAGGTGACAAATAGATCACAAACCATCTGCAGGCCTCACTTTGAGAAGCACTTATAGATAGGTCTCACAACCTGGCCTGACTTGGGTTCCCCTAGAAGCCAACTCTGAGGCAAAGATTCTAATGCAAATGTGTAGTTTATTCTGGAAATGAAATCATTAAGTGTGGGGCATAGAGTAGGGAAGCAGCAGAGCAGGGAAGGAATAAAGTGTGGGTCCTCAAGTCAGTTACCACTGCAGGTCCAACTCCACAGGGAAACTCTGGGAAACAATGTCGTATCTGTTATCTTCATCCAGAGGAAAGGAAAATGGCAGCAAGCGGGGTGGGGGGTTCTACACCAAATTCCTGTTCATTACCAGATGAGAGAAGCTTCTAGGCACTAATTTTTTGGCTCTTCTGAAGTTTTCCCATATGCTCACTGTACATGCCACCATGGCCAAAGAGAAAGCCTGCAGTCAAGGTGTCACAGGTGCTCAAAGAAGCAGTTTTGGGCTCATAGGGAGGGTGAGGGGTCAGCACTACCTCAGCTACAGAAGTGAACAGAACGGCTGGTCAGAACAGTTCACAGTGGGACAAAGGTACTTCAACATGTGAAAAGACACTCAACTTCATTCATAAAGAAATGCATTTAATCTCAGCCTGCATTTAAATGCCATTTCTTACCTCACAGATGGGCAAAATCCAAAAGTTTGAGCATGCACTCTGAGTAAGTGCATTACTCTAGGGTGTGTAAATTGAAACAATCCTAAAGAGAGAAATTAGGCATTATCTTTCAAAATTAAAAATGTACTATGTATAACAGGCTCCAGGTTCATCCACCTCATTAGAACTGACTCAAATGCACTCCTATTTATAGCTGAGTAATATTCCATTGTGTAGATGTACCACAACTTCCCTTATCCATTCATCTGCCAATGGACATCTAGGTTGCTTCCATGTCCTAGCTACTGTAAATAGTGCTGCAGTGAACATTAGGATACATATGTCTTTTTCGATTATGGTTTCCTCAGGGTATATGCCCAGTAGTGGGATTGCTGGGTTGTATAGCAGTTTTATGGGCTTTCCTGGTGGATCAGTGGTAAAGAATCCATCTGCAATTCAGGAGACATAAAATGACATGGGTTTGATCCCTGGGTCAGGAAGATCCCCTGGAGTAGGAAATGGCAACCCACTCCAGTATTCTTGCCTGGAGAATCCCATGGACAGAGGAGCCTCGTGGGCTACAGTCCTTAGGGTCACAAAGAGTCAGACACGACTGAAGTGAGTGAGCCTGCATACACAAATGGTAGTTTTATTATAAGTTTTCTAAGGAATCTCCACACTGTTCTCCATAGTGGCTGTATCGATTTACAAAGTCAGAAGAGAAAGACAAATACCATATATTGGTGCTTTAGTTGCTAAGCCATGCCTAACTCTTGCAAACCAGCTTGCAGGGCAGAAAACAAAACAGACACAAAGAGCAGACTTTTCAACACAGTGAGGGAAGGAGAGGATGGGATGATTTGAGAGAATGGCATTGAAACATTGCCATATATTAAATACATAACCAGTGGGAGTTTGCTGTATTATGCAGGGAACCCAAAGCCATTGCTCCCTGACAGTCTAGAGGGGTGGGATGGGGTGGGAAAAGGGAGCATAGTTCAAGAGGGAAGAGACATATGTATAACTATGGCTGATTCATGTTGATGTATGGCAAAAACCACACAATATTGTAAAGTAATTATCCTCTAATTTTTTTTTAAAAAAAGGAAAAAAAAATTGAGAAAATCTGAACTTTGGGCTTAAGAAAAAAATCTGGTTATGAAGGTTTTCATTTGTGTTTTCTATTTATGTGACTTTAAAATAAATTTGCATGTTCAAATAAAAAATTAAAAATGCAGAGTTAAGTTTTGACCCAGGGACTCTGCACGGGAACATTCATCCTACAGATATGCCTGCAACCATTTGAGATGATGAATAAACATTACTATTCATTTTCCTTATTTTTCAAGAACAACAACATTGTAAAAAAACAAAATATAGGCAAAAACTCAAGCATTCATCTTTAGGATGGATCAAATAAACTATAATGCTTTCACAGAAAGAAATTCTATGTAGCTATTTAAAACAAACAAGTCACCTTATTTATACATATACAAAAAGATCTCCAAAATATATTATCAAGCAAAAAAAAAAATCAAGGTGCAAAATAACATGTAAAGTTTGATTCCTTTGTATATGTGCATTTGCTGGTATTGCCTAAAGAAATAATGAAAGGATTCAAAAAAAGTAATAAAAAAAATCATACCTAAACAGGATGGGGAGAGGGAGGAGCAGAAGTAAGAGTAGATGCACTACATATGTTTTGCATCATTTTTGATTTTTTAATTATATGAATATTTTACCTAATTTTGAAAATAAATTTAATTTAAAAAGTAATCGGTCGCCAAAAGGAGAAAAAAAAAAAAAGGTAATTGGTTGCAGATCCCTGCTAAGCCCTCGCTTGTTCACTCCAAACCTCTCCAGCTCATTCAGTCTCTCCTCTTACATAATTTCCATATCTTTCACCATCCTCCTCCCTCTTTTTTGGATCACCTACAAATATTTCAGTGTCCCTTTGAAAACAAAACTCAGAACTTCAGATAAGATATAGCTAAGTTAGAGTATGACTGTTGCTTCCCTTATTCTGGATGATGAGTCTCTGTTAATGTATTAATAATTAAGCATTTACTAGGGTTGTTTTTTTTTTCCTTTTTTGGACAGTCACATATATCAGGATCACATCACAGAATATGCCTAAATTCTTTTCACATAAAATATGAAGTCCAGCCTCTCTACCACCCACCCTACTGTCTCCTTCCCTGCCCCCTTCATCACTAATAACCACCCACTCAGCATTGATTTCCATCAATATTTCTAAAACTCTGTAAAGCAAAAATAAAAAAGCACTCCGTACTATCTTCACAGCAATTCTGTAAATCTAAAACTCTCTTAAACAATTTATTTTTAAAAAACAAACAAATCAACTCTATTAAAGTTTATTTTATGGAAAGTAATCTCTCATTTCAGCCTGGAAGATTTCTTTAAATTGTGTTTTCCTATATATGTGCTGTCCACACATTTCCTAAATACAGCTTTTCACTTTTGATAATAAATACAGAAACATTTTAACTGTAACCTCCACCTTCAACTACAAAATTTCATACCCTAGATGAAGCCTGGAGATTATCTAATCTTATAAACTCATTCCACAGATTGGGAAACTAAAGCCCAAGGGGGTAAAGTAATTTCCGCAAGGTCACACAGCTACATGGTAACAAAGAAGAATTAGACCACAGATGACCTGATTCCAATTCCCAGGCCAGGAATTTCTCTTGTCCTTTTGGAAGCAAGTGATTCAGTTGAAAACAAATTGTTTGCAGATCAAAATCGGAAGGGTCTAAAGGACAAACTGGTCAGAAATAGGCATATCCCGTTAGCAATTTTGGTCTTTTCTCTAAGTGCTAACACGGTAAACAACTTTGTTGTTGTTCAGTCACTAAGTCGTGTCCGACTCTGCGACCCCATGAGCTGTAAGCACACCAGGCTTCCCTGTCTTTCACCATTTCCTTGAGTTTACTCAAACTCGTGTCCACTGAGTCAACAATGTTTACCTTTAAAAAATGACAGGACTAAAGAAACAGTATCATCTAATGGTATGTTTAGATAGCCTATGACTTCTCCAATGCATGAACTAGAGTGTAAATAATAAAATCTTATTTTTACCTCCTTTCACATTCTCTAAATTCAAATAATATTTAAATTCTTAGTAGACATTTTAGGAATATCTGACAACAAAAAGTTGTCCACTATTTAATGTTAGGATTCTTCTCCCCCTTATGAAGGAGACTTTGCCAAACTGCTTTAAAAATAAAAGAAATTCACAGTAGAAATATTTCTTTGAAACTGGCTCAATATATCAAGTAGACATCAAGGCAGCCATGGAGATAGTCACACGTCCCTCCAAGAGCACCTGCTACAAGGGAGCATAGCTGATTGACAGCCTCCGGCTGCCACACCCTGCAATGCACCAACTCCTTCACTGGATTCATAATTCATGTCGCCCTTGGCTGCTCTACTGTATGTGACAGAGATACCAGAACCATTACTTCCTCATGCAAGATTCCTCTAATGGGTAATATCTGCTCGGGTATTTCCCGTAAACCCAAGAGTGTTTCACAGCTGCACTGAAAGCTGGGCATCTTCCTATCCAATCTTCCTTCCTTTGCTCTTTCACAGGTGTAACACCTGCGCAGTATGAATGTTTACCCCTCCTTTATCCTTCAAGGCATTTCCTCCAGTGTGTCTCTACACTAATCTTGATGTCTGCTTTCTTAAAGGACCAAACTGCCAAGCATTTTTGGTTTAAAAGTTGCAAAATAATTATTTTTATTATGAAAGTGGAAATGTTAGTCTCTCAGTTGTGTCCAATTCTTTGTGACCCCATGGACTGTAGCCTGCCAGGCTCCTCTGTCCATGGAGTTCTCCACGCAAGAATACTAGAATGGGTTGCCATGCCTTCCTCCAGGGGATCTCCCCAACTCGGGGACCAAACCTGGGTCTCCTGCAATGCAGGCTGATTATTTACTGTCTGAACCACCAGGGAAGCCCGTTATGCATGCATGCTAAGTCGCTTCAGTCATGTCTGACTCTTTGTAACCCTATGGACTATTGTAGCCGCCGGGCTCCTCTGTCCATGGGATTCTCCAGGCAAGAATACTGGGGTGGGTTGCCATTCCCTCATCCACGGGCTCTTTCTGACCCAGGGATCGAACCTACATCTCTTGCAGCTCCTGCACTGTAGGTGTATTCTTTACCACTGCGTATTCTTTACTGCTGAGCCAATGAGGAAGTTCTATTTTTTTATATTTTAATTATCATACCATCTATTGTGTCTTTCACCCAAATACATCCTTCAACAATTAGGTTCATTAACTATTTATATTAAAATAAGGTAAGCATAAATGAGTGAAAAACCACATCACAGAGTGTGTTAGTAAAGTGTTAAATAGAGCTTACATCTGCTTTTCCAAGCTCTAACCCTCTTCCCATAAAAGGGAAGACAATATGTTTCTAAAGGCCTAACGATATAAAATACCCTTTAAAACACCCACACAAAAGAACAAAAATGTGTTTCTATTGCATGGAAAATTGTGAAGCTGATGGTCTCAGAGAGGGGCTAATGTGGTAAGAAGGCAAGAGGCTTGGGCAACGAAAGTGAAAATGGCCAAATCTGAGAAAAAGGTGTGGATTTAATCCCTCCTGTCTTGAGTTTGAGGCAGACAAAGGAATGAAGTCTGTGAAGTGAAGTATCTCCAGTGTTGTGTGATGTCTTATTGAGCTGTGCTGTGGTGTGACACAAAGGTTTTAGTAAGATTCTTAGCCACTGGAGTGGAATGCTCTAAGAAACACCTCTAAGGCCACTCAAAGCAAAGTGCCTAAACTGAGCTAATTCTTAACAGGAGTATCCTAAATCCAGAGGAGCCACAATGAAGATGTCAACCATCTTGGGCCCAGAGCCAAACCCCCCACCATCTTCAAACCCTAAACAATCCCTAGATTCAGCTTTGATAAAACAGTGAAGAGAATCAGCCACTCTATGAGCTTGCTTTTAGCTAGGTAAGGGGTAACTCCGTAAAGAGTTTTCTGATTGAGAGAATGAAAGAATTGTAACATTCTTTATTGGTAGAAGTTGTGCAGCAAAAAAATATGGAAGGATAGAAAAATGAGAATTGAAAAAGGTCAAGAGTGAACTGGGGGAAAAAGAGCAATTGGGACTATTTCAAATTACTGAGGGAAAAGGTTATTATAATTAATAGGACAATTAGAGGTTTTTCCAGTGGTCATGTATGGATGTGAGAGTTGGACTATAAAGAAAGCTGAGCACCAAAGAATTGATGCTTTTGAACTGTGGTGTTGGAAAAGACTCTTGAGAGTCCCTTGGACTGCAAGGAGATCCAACCAATCCATCCGAAAGGAGATCAGTCCTGCATGTTCATTGGAAGGACTGATGTTGAAGCTGAAACTCCAAAACTTTGGCCACCTGATGTAAAGAAGTGACTCATTTGAAAAGACCCTGATGCTGGGAAAGATTGAGAGCAGGAGGAGAAGCGGACTGTTAGGGACCAAACGACAGTCTCTAGGACCTGAGTTATGTTTACCAGAAAGAGACAGGATAAGCGTTCATCCTGCCTGGCCAATCATGTAACGCCAGCTACTCCTGTAACTGAGACAAAGAACTGCTTGTATATAAGCCGCCATACTCCTTTGTTCGCGGCTCTTGTCAGATTCCCTTGTGTGGGATGAGACTTGGGCCCTAGTGCACTAGGAATAAACAAACTCCCTTCTTGCGTTTGCAATACTGTGGTGGACTTGCTCTCTCGGTCGGTTCGGAGATACGGGCTCGGAGCATAACATCTGGGGGCTCGTCCGGGATCTCTGTCCCGCCAGGGAGGACAACTCTCCTGGTAGAAGGGAGTAACCTCATTAGGAGATAAGAGCTCTGAGCACCGGTGCTAACGTTGCAGAAGCCCAGATTAAGTCCGAGGCCTAGTATCTTACTGGGGAGGCATCTGGCTGTAAAGTGCAGAGGCAAGTCAGCGTAAGGCCGGGGCCTAGTTTCATGCTGGGGAGGCAGCTGGCTCTGATACTGGATTAAGTCAGCGTAAGGCCGGGGCCTGGTTTCGTGCTGGGGAGGCAGCTGGCTCTGATACTGGATTAAGTCGGCGTAAGGCCAGGGCCTAGTTTCATGCTGGGGAGGCAGCTGGCTCTGATACTGGATTAAGTCGGCGTAAAGCCGGGGCCTGGTTTCGTGCTGGGGAGGCAGCTGGCTCTGTGAACATCCTGCAGGTAATGTTGAGTGCATTGTCGGTGGCCACCTTGCGTTTGTTATCTGTTTGTCTATTTGTGGTGTCTGCGCTGCTCTTTGTGTGCTCTGTTGGCTCCCAGTGTACTTTTCTGTGATCATGGGACAAACAACTTCTACTCCTTTATCTCTTATGATTAACCACTTCTCTGATTTCAAGTCTAGAGCTCAGAATCTTTCATTACTGGTAAAGAAGAGCAAACTGGTGACTTTCTGTTCCGCCGAGTGGCCCACCTTTGACGTCGGATGGCCACAAGAGGGAACCTTCAATCCCCAAATTATCCAGGCAGTTAAAGAGAGGGTGCTTACTCCTAGTCCTGCCGGGCACCCAGATCAGACTCCCTACATTCTGGTCTGGCAGGATCTAGTGAGGAACCCGCCAGAATGGCTTAAACCCTTTGTTCTCACTCCTCCTAAACCTCCCCGTCCCTCTTCCCCAACTCCAACCTCACCAAGCCCACAGGTGTTAGTAATGAAGGCTTCCGAAGAAAAAGAAGAAAAAAAGGACGAAAATCGACCAAAGCCGGTATTCCAGGAATCTTCTCTGTATCCTAATCTGATAGATCTGGAGACCGAATTGTTCCCACCCCCGTATGCGGATCCACATCCGCCCTTGCTTTCACAGGTTTCATCGGGAGAAGCCAGGAGGAGAACTGAGCCTTCAGCTCATCCCAGAGAAGGGGGCCCCTCCCAGGGAACTCGGGGAAAAACAAGAGAAATGGCCAATGTAGCGGAATAAGACCCGGAAGTCCCCTCCTCCACTGTTCACGCGTTTCCGGTCCGGGCGGGACCAGCCAGAGAGGGTGGAGAGCGGACATATCAGTATTGGCCCTTTTCCACTAGTGATTTGTACAATTGGAAAACCCAGACTCCCTCCTTCTCTGAAAAACCGCAGGGTCTTATTGATCTGTTAGAGTCTATCCTTTTTACTCATAATCCCACTTGGGATGATTGTCAGCAACTGTTACAGGTGCTTTTCACTACAGAAGAGCGAGAGCGGATCCTGTCAGAAGCTCAAAAGAATGTGCCAGGGGTGGATGGGAGGCCCACAATACAGTCTAACCTCATTGAGGAGGGGTTCCCCTTGGTGCGACCCAACTGGGACTTCGAACGCGCTGAAGGTAGGGAGCGTCTCCGGGTAAACCGTCAGACTCTTATGGCTGGCCTTAGAACGGCCGCCAGAAAGCCGACTAATTTGGCCAAAATAAATTCAGTGAGGCAGGAACCAAATGAGAGCCCAGCAGCCTTCCTTGAAAGGATAATGAAAGCTTTTAGACAGTATACCCCTATGGACCCACAAGCAGATGAGTCACGAGCGGCAGTTATGTTAGCATTTGTAAATCAAGCAGCACCCGATATTAGAAAAAAATTACAAAAGATAGAGAGGTTAAATGAACAATCCTTGCAAGATCTAGTGAGGGCAGCCGAGAGAGTTTTTAATCATAGAGAGACCCCAGAAGAGAGAGAGGACCGCATTAGAAGAGAAGAAAGAGAATTTAGAGCTGAAGAAAACCGTAAAAATCAAAAAGAGCTGGACCAGATATTTTTTGCTGGGGTTGAAAACAAAAACAGGTTCCAGAAAGGGAAAAAATTGGACTCAAAAACTGAAGAAAAAACGACAAGGCGTAAGCTTGAGAAAAACCAATATGCGTTTTGTAAAGAGTTTGGACATTGGAAAGATAAATGCCCCAAGAAAAATCTAAAAGAGGAGCCCAAGAACCCCAAAAACGAGACTCCCTCTCCAGACAGTCATATCCTCTACGCGGGTGAGGATAGGGACTAGGGGGGTCAGGGCTCGAAGCCCCTCCCCGAGTCCTGGGTAACTATAAATGTGGAGGGGAAACCGATTGGCTTCATGGTGGACACGGGAGCCCAATACTCAGTCTTAAACCAAAAAGATGAACCCATGTCTAAGAAAAGTAGCTGGGTGCAGGGAGCAACCGGGACTAAACGGTATGGATGGACTACAAAACGGCATGTGAACTTGGGGGCCCACCAGGTGACCCATTCTTTTCTGGTGATACCTGAGTGTCCAGCGCCCTTGTTGGGAAGGGATTTACTGTCTAAAGTAAATGCCCAAATTCATTTCGACCACAGACAAGTGTCGGTTTTAGATGGGACCGGGCATCCTCTTCAGGTCTTGTCTCTGGCATTAAAAGATGAATACAGACTCTACTTGCCAGAGGCCCCAGCGACAATAGGCCCCGAAGTACAACCATGGGTTCAAAGATACCCTCAGGCCTGGGCTGAAACTGCAGAAATGGGACTAGCCAAACAGAGGCCCCCTATCATTGTGGAACTGAAAGCCAGTGCTTCCCCAGTCAGGGTACGACAGTATCCCATGAGTCAGGAGGCTCGACAAGGAATTACTCCTCATATACAATGCCTCATAGACACTGGGGTCCTGAAAAGTTGCCGGTCCCCATGGAACACTCCCCTGTTGCCTGTAAAAAAGCCTGGGGGAACTGATTTTAGACTGGTTCAAGATCTATGAGAAGTCAACAAACGGGTGAATGATATTCATCCTATGGTTCCTAACCCTTATACATTGCTAAGCAACTTGCCTCCAAACTACATTTGGTACACTGTTTTAGATTTAAAAGATGCCTTTTTTAGTTTGCCTCTTGCCCCCGCAAGCCAAGAGATCTTTGCCTTCGAATGGCAGGAAGACGGTGGTCAGACCTCTGTGCAGCTGACATGGACTCGCTTACCACAGAGTTTCAAAAACTCACCCACGTTATTTAATGAGGCCCTGGACGAAGACCTCCATGAGTATCGGGTTGAACACCTTACCATTGTTTTATTACAATATGTTGATGACCTTATGCTGGCGGCGGCTACAGAGAAAGAGTGCCAAGAGGCAACAGGTGACCTTCTGCAAACCTTGGGGACTTTAGGTTACCGGGCTAGTGCCAAAAAGGCCCAGATTGCCAAACGAGAGGTTACATATCTTGGTTATAAGATAAAACAGGGCCAGAGGTGGCTAACACAGGCTATGAAAGAAACCATCCTCCAGATCCCTGAGCTGGCTAACCCTAGACAAGTGAGAGAATTTCTGGGAACGGTGGGATATTGCCGGTTATGGATCTTGGGGTTTGCAGAAAAGGCCAGGCCCCTATATGAGGGGAACAAAGAAAACAAGGACTGGAAATGGACTGAGCCAATGAAAGAGGCCTTCCAAGAGCTCAGGCGAGCCTTGCTAGAGGCTCCTGCCCTTGCCCTCCCTGATCCATCTAAGCCTTTCCAATTATTTGTAGATGAAAAGCGGGGGATAGGAAAAGGGGTACTAACACAGAGATGGGGACCATGGAAGCGACCTGTAGCTTACCTTTCCAAGAGACTGGACCCAGTGGCAGCCGGATGGCCACCTTGCCTCCGTATCATCGCGGCCACCGCGCTCTTAGTCCACGATGCTGATAAACTGACTTATGGACAGAGAGTCTTGGTCTATACTCCTCATGCCATAGAGAGAGTTTTAAAGCAACCCCCAGGTAAATGGATTTCTAATGCCCACTTGACGCACTACCAGGCCTTGCTACTTGACACCCCACAGATTCATTTCCAAACGCCCTGCACTCTAAATCTGGCCACTCTTTTGGCCAATCCGGGGGAAAATAGCCCCCTCCATGACTGTGATGAGATACTGGCCGGGGTAACAGCAATGCGAAAGGACTTAACCGATACTCCACTGGATAACAGTGAGCTAAGATGGTTCACAGACGGCAGCAGTTATGTAAAAGATGGACAGAGACGGGCGGGAGCCGCAGTAGTAGATGTCTCTGGACGGACGATATGGGCAGAGGCCCTTCCCCTGGATACCTCAGCACAAAAGGCAGAGTTAATTGCCCTGATTCAAGCATTAGAGAGAGCCAAAGGAAAAAGAATAACTATTTTCACTGACAGTCGCTATGCTTTTGGCACGGTACACATCCAGGGCCTGATATATCGGGAACGGGGGTTTTTGACAGCTGAAGGAAAAGAAATTAAAAACTTGCCTGAAATCCGTAGACTTTTAGAGGCTGTACAGATGCCTCGGGCTGTGTCAATAGTACACGTACCTGGACATCAGAAGGGTGACAGCCCCACGGCACGAGGGAATCGTGCCACAGACCTGGCAGCTCGAAAAGTAGCTGATAAAGACTTCATCACCCCTGTGTTGGCGATCGGACTTCCACCTCCAGGTATGGGAACTCTGCCCCCAACCCCTGAGTATTCATCCACAGACTTTGCTTAGATCCAAAAACACACCAACCTTCAAAAAGATAAAGATGGATGGTACCGAGACTCAGACGGCTACTTGATACTCCCTGCTCAGTTGGGACAGCAACTATGTGAGCATTTGCACTTGTCTACTCATCTGGGAGAAGACTCTGATGCTCTTTCAAACTGCGTGCCTGCGATTTCCCCAGCACCAGACAACTGTAAAGAACATAGTGCATGCTTGTAAGGCGTGTCAACAGATAAGGCCAGGAAAAGGACAACATGCAGGACTGAGGTATTGGGGAGAAGGACCAGGGCAACACTGGGAAATAGATTTCACCGAGGTAAGGCCAGGCAAGTATGGTTACCGGTACTTGTTAGTGTTGGTGGATACCTTCTCAGGGTGGGTGGAGGCTTTTCCTACAAAGGGAGAAACCGCGATGATAGTGGCAAAAAAGATTTTAGAAGAAATAGTTCCCAGGTTTGGCCTGCCAGTGACCATGGGCTCTGATAATGGACCTGCCTTTGTGAGTCAAATAGTTCAGAGCCTTGCCCTAGCCCTGGGGACTAAATGGAAGTTACATTGTGAATACAGTCCACAGAGCTCAGGGCAAGTAGAAAAAATGAATCTGACTCTAAAAGAAACTTTAACTAAATTGGCTATAGAGACTGGCAGGGACTGGGTGACCCTCCTTCCCTTCTCCCTCTTCCGTGCGCGTAATACTCCTTATCAACTTAATCTGACCCCATTTGAGATTCTGTATGGGAGACCTCCCCCATATGTCCAATATTTGAAGGGAAGAAACTACCGCCTCCCACGTTGGGGCAACTCCAAGAGGCCTTGATGGCTTTAAGCAAGGTGCACTCTCGTGTCTGGAAACTGCTCCAGGAAATACATGTGGGTCAAAATAAGGGAACTATTCCCTCACATGACATTGGCCCAGGAGACTGGGTGTGGGTCAAAAGGCACCAAACCAAGGCACTAGAACCCAAATGGAAGGGTCCTTATGTTGTTCTTCTTACCACCCCAACTGCCCTAAAGGTTGACGGTATCGGGCCTTGGGTGCATTGCAACCACGTACGCCCAGCTGCTTCAGCAGAGCAAGAAGACGCTAAGAAAGAATGGGAAGCATCTCTGCACCCGTCCAACCCCTTGAGGCTAAAGCTTCAAAGGCGCCAACAGGACCAGGACAACTCGGCTGGGCCCTCTTGTGGATGACCCAGTTACTCTGCTCCGGAGTTGCCAGCGTGAACCCGCATCAACCCGTCAAAATCACCTGGAAGCTGCAAAATGGACTAACACGAGAGGTGCTAAACTCCACTACCGCAATACATCCACCAAACACATGGTGGCCAGACTTGTACTTTGACCTCAAGCCGATGGTAAATGTGCCTTGGGCTAGGGGTTATCTCCAAGAACAAGGGTTCTGGGCATGCCCAGGCGCACCCAGGCATGACTGGAAGACCTGTGGGGGGGTACAAGACTCTTATTGTAAAACTTGGGATTGTGTTACTTCTAATGATGGACCTCGGCCCTGGGAAGTAGGAAATCGAGATTTACTTAATTTTTCATTCGCCAAGCCCCTCCCTAGGGTCCTCAGAGATCCAACTTTTAGCTGTGAAAGTTGCAATTATGCACAAGTCAGAATAAGGTTCAATCCAGAAAAAAGCAAAAAAGAGGGGACCTGGATCTCTGGCCTATCTTGGGGACTACAGACGAGGGAATCAGGAGGGTTTGGGGTTGATGGGAAAGGGATTATAGTAGTGAGCCAGGTCTTAGAGCCAATTCTTGTACACAGTATCGGGCCCAACAAAGTAGAAGAGCTGGCTGTAACCCCCCGCCTAACGACTTCCATGCCAACATCTTTGGCAGTGAGTCCCGAAGCAGAAGCGCTTGCTGAAATAGATCCCCTATGGAAGCTGATTAGGGCAGCTTATGCCACCCTGAATCAGACCCATCCTGAGGCAACTAAATCTTGTTGGTTATGTTACAACTTAATTCCCCCTTATTACAAAGCAGTAGGCCTCAATGCCTCTTATGACTTGGCCAACAGCACCGATCCTCCTCAATGTCATTGGGGGGACAGAAAGGTGGGTCTGACGATGAAAGAGGTATGGGGAAAGGGCTTATGCATGGGCACGGTGTTACCAGCAAAGTCTCCACTTTGTGTGCTTGTCGTCGAGCCTGATGATTTGCCTGTAGCTAAATGGTTAATACCTCAAATGGGGGGATGGTGGGTCTGTTCACACACGGGGCTAACTCCATGCCTGCATAGCTCAATCTTTGACCCCAAAGAAGAATTCTGTGTTATGGTGGCTGTCATGCCAAAGATTCTGTACCGACCAGAGAAAGCGATATATGATTATTGGGCCCAGAAATTAACTCTAAATCCTCCAAAAAGAACTTATAAAGTTAAGAGGGAACCTCTTACCGTCATAACCATAGCAACTATGTTCGGTCTTGGAATAGCCGGGGCTGGAACTGGAATAACAGCTCTGTCCCTGCAAGGCCAAGGATTTAACTCCCTGAGAGCAGCCATAGATGAAGACATTACCCATATAGAGCAATCTATTAGTCATTTAGAATCGTCTCTAACTTCTCTATCTGAAGTAGTTCTGCAAAACAGGAGGGGATTAGATCTGCTCTTTCTGCAACAAGGGGGACTCTGTGCTGCCCTAGGAGAAGAGTGCTGTTTCTATGTGGATCATACAGGAATAGTTAGAGAATCTATGGCCAAAGTGAGAGAAGGACTAGCCCAACGTAAACGAGAACGCGAGGCTCAACAGGGATGGTTTGAATCTTGGTTACAACAATCCCCTTGGCTGACTACCTTAATCTCCACCTTGCTAGGACCCCTGCTAGTACTTTTACTAATGCTTACCTTCGGCCCATGTATTATCAGTAGACTTGTAGCCTTTGTAAAGGAACGCATAAATACAGTACAGCTGTTTGTGCTTCGGCAACAATATCAAACTGTGTCTCAGGACCGAGAGGAAGATTCCTCTATATGATCTAAGGACGGGGGGAATGTTAGGGACCAAACGACGGTCTCTAGGACCTGAGTCATGTTTACCAGAAAGAGACAGGATATTCGCTCATCCTGCCTGGCCAATCATGTAACGCCAGCTACTCCTGTAACTGAGACAAAGAACTGCCTGTATATAAGCCGCCATACTCCTTTGTTCGTGGCTCTTGTCAGATTCCCTTGTGTGGGATAAGACTTGGGCCCTAGCGCGCTAGGAATAAACAAACTCCCTTCTTGCATTTGCAATACTGTGGTGGACTTGCTCTCTTGGTCGGTTCGGAGATACGGGCTCGGAGCATAACACGGACGACAGAAGATAATATGGTTGGATGGCATCACCGACTCAATAGACATGTTTTTGGGTGGACTCTGGGAGTTGGTGATGAACAGGGAGGCCTGGCGTGCTGCAGTTCATGGGGTTGCAAAGAGTTGGACACGACTGAGTGACTGAACTGAACTGAACTGAGACTTAAATAAAATCAGGTCAGTACTTCATACTGGAATATACTGCAAATGAATCAAAATTTAAATGTATAAACTAAAAACACACTAAAATAAAACATGGGAAAGTTGCCTTATAATCTGATCTGAAGTTAACCTTACTAATTCAAAACTAAAAGTTATGAGATAAAATATTGATCAATCTAATTAAGTCAGTTTTCCTTAAAATACTGGCATGACACAAAAACAACACAAAGTCAAATGATAAATGATGAACTGAGAAAAATATTTGCATTTAAAATGTTAATAATCTTAATATCTTAATCGTTCCTACAAACTGAGAAGAAACAAAATAACAATCTGATAAGAAAGTACCAAAATATATGAGCAGACATTCACAAAAGAAGAAATGAAAATGGCACCTAAATGTACACAAAGATGCTCAAACTTGCTCTTATTCAGGGAAATGTAAATGAAAATCACAACGAGCTATAGCTCTTCATCTATCCAATTGTCAAACATCCAAAAATCTGATAACATATTCCACTGGGAAGGTTATTTCAGGAAACAGCTGAGGAGAATATAAAATGTACAGCTCCTAGTAAAAGAAATTTGACAATATCTTTAAAAAAAAATACTAGCAATCTACATAGAAAATTCACTTCTAGGATTCTACCATCAAAAAATCCTGGTTAAAAAAAAATACAAAATGTCTTGTATGCAAAGTGTATTTTTCCAATGGCAAAATACAGAACAGTACATATACTCTACTAACATTTAGAAAAGAAAAGAGATTGTTAATATATACACAAATGTATTATATTTGAGAAAAAAAAAAAAACTAATAAGAATGGTTATAACCAGATCAGTGGTTCTCAGATTTTAGTGTACATAAAAATAAACTTCAGGGCCTGATTCCCAAAGTTTCTGATTTCAAAGTTCTGAGATGGGGCCCAAAAGTTGGCATTTGTAATGAGTCCACAAGTAACAGTGAAGCAGCTGTTCTAAAGATCACACTTTGCCTCCAAACTTAAGACAAATGGAAACAATTGGATCTATCAATATCAAATTACTTACATTACAATATAAAAAATAGATTTTTTTAATTATAACTATAGATATAGTGACTTTTGAGTATTTTGAGAGTGTATCCTAAGTGGTGTGTATGTGTACGTGGTCACTCAGCTGTGTCCAACTCTTTGCAGCCCTTTGGACTGTAGCCCACTAGGCTTCTCTGTCTATGGATTTTTCAGGCAAGAATACTGGAGTGGGTTGCCATTTCCTCTTCCAGGGATCAAACTCACATCTTCTGCATCACCTGCATCACAGGCAGACTACTGCTGACCCATCGAGGAAGCCCCGTATGAGTTCTAATTACAAAGAGAGCTTCAAATAAATCTTACATTCAATTCAATGTTTATTATAAATGTTAGTATTACTAATTTGAAACTAGCTTATACATATACAAATACACACAAATATTTATGTTGTTGCTCACTCACTAAGTTGTGTACGACACTTTGCGACCCCATGGACTATACACAGCAGGCTTCCCTGTCCTTTTCTATCTCCAGAAGTTGGTTCAAACTCATGTCCATTGAGCCAGTGCTGCCATCCAACCATCTACTCTTCGGTCGTCCCCTTCTCCTCTTGTCCTCAATCTTTCCCAGTATCCGGGCCTTTTCCAGGGAGTTGGTTCTTCACATCGGTGGCCAAAGGATTGGAGCGTCAGCTTCAGCATCAGTCCCTCCAATGAATATTCAAGACTGATATCCTTTAGAACTGACTGGTTTGATCTCCTTGCTGTCCAAGTGATCCTCAAGAGTCTTCTCTGGCACCAGAATTTGAAAGCATCAATTTATTAGCACTCAGCCTTCTTTATTGTCTCACTCTCACATCCATACATGACTATTGGAAAAACCATAGCTTTGATTATATAGAACTTTGTTGGCAAAGTGATATCTCTGCTTTTTAATATGCTGTCTAGGTTTGTCATATCTTTTCTTCCAAGGAGCAAGCATCTTTTAATTTCCTGGCAGGAGTCACTATGCACAGTCATTTGGGAAACCAATAAAATAAAACCCTTCACTGTTTCTACTTTTTTCCCATCTATTTGCCATGAAGTGATGGGACTCTTGATGGAAGTGAAAGAGGAAAGCGAAAAAGTTGGCTTAAAGCTCAACATTCAGAAAACGAAGATCATGGCATCCAGTCCCATCACTTCATGGGAAATAGATGGGGAAACAGTGGAAACAGTGTCAGACTTTATTTTGGGGGGCTCCAAAATCACTGCAGATGGTGATTACAGCCATGAAATTAAAAGACGCTTACTGCTTGGAAGAAAAGTTATGACCAACCTAGATAGCATATTCAAAAGCAGAAACATTACTTTGCCAATGAAGGTCCGTCTAGTCAAGGCTATGGTTTTTCCAGTAGTCATGTATGGATGTGAGAGTTGGACTGTGAAGAAAGCTGAGGGCAGAAGAATTGATGCTTTTGAACTGTGGTGTTAGAGAAGACTCTTGAGAGTCCCTTGGACTGCAAGGAGATCCAACCAGTCCGTCCTAAAGGAGATCAGTCCCGGGTGTTCATTGGAAGGACTGATGCTAAAGCTGAAACTCCAATACTTTGGCCACCTCATGTGAAGAGTTGACTCATTGGAAAAGACTCTGATGCTGGGAGGGATTGGGGGCATGAGGAGAAGGGGACAACAGAGGATGAGATAGCTGGATGGGATCACCAACTTGATGGACATGAGTTTGGCTGATGGACAGGGAGACCTGGCGTGCTGCAATTCTTGGGGTCGCAAAGAGTCAGAAACGACTGAGTGACTGAACTGAACTGAGCTGATGGGACTGGATACCATGATCTTCATTTTCTGAATGTTGAGTTTTAAGCCAGCTTTCCTGCTCTCCTCTTTCACCTTCATCAAGAGGCTCTTTAGTTCCTCTTTGTTTTCTGCCATTAGGGTGATATCATCTGCATATCTGTGATTCATCCAGCCCAACAATTCTCATGATATACCCTACATATAAGTTAAATAAAGAGGGTGACAATATACCCTTGATGTACTCCTTTCCCAATTTGGCATCAGTCCACTGTTCCATGTCCGGTTCTCACTGTTTCTTCTTGAGTTGCACACAGGTTTCTCAGTAGGCAGGTAAGGTGTTCTGGTACTCCAATCTCTTTAAGAATCTTCCAGTTTGTTGTGATCCACATGTTTCCATAAAGTCAAATAATAGTGTCAATATTGTTATGAACTAAAATTATTGGTGTAAAAGAGTTTAAAGTTAAAAAAGTTAAATTAAAATTCCCTGATATTAAATTTGAATTGAATATTGAATACAGACAAATAAGTATTATTGCATGATTGTTTTTTTTTCTGTTCAAAATGTGTATTCCTTAGCTCTGTAACTGCAAAGATCTACAGGACAGGCAGTGACCACCCAAAAACAAGAGTACCCCTAGTGCCCACATTTTGGTCTCTAAGTAGCATTTCCCAGTACAGGATCCAAAGCCTATGGCAGAATTCTGATCCCAGATTTGAAGAAGAAAATGCATTAAATGGGTTTGTGACAAGTTATGCCAGAAAGCAAGGAGGCAATCAGAGACTAATGGGATATGTCAGAAGCAAATATAAACAGGGGCAAATATAAGTTAGAATCCCATTGGAAAAATATGAGAACATATTAAAAATAGTGACTGCTGTTAATTAATTAGAATTCATGAATTCATTCTATCACTAAAAACAACAGCAACAAAAATGAAAATAAACAAAACACAGAAGCAAAAATCTAGTTGGTCACTATTGTATTTAGAACACTTCCTTATTTTAAAAATTGACAGTAGAAAGAAAAGAATTAGGCATTTTCCCTGCTTTCTTTGTGCAAAAGTGTTGATGACAGAATGTTCTCCATAGAAAACACCCAGTTAATAAAAGTTAAAAGAAAATTAGAAAAGTGCAACTTTGGCCAATGAAAATGCTTTTACCAGTAGATGAAATGGCCAGGTGAAAAGTTTCTAGGTAATTATATCCTGTCAGCGTCACAAAACCATATGCTGTCTACGAAGCACCCAAAGACCACAAATGTTTGCTAATAAAGTTGAACCCAATCTCTTCAAGCCTTGAATGCACACTTAAATTTTAGGAAATACAGTGGGTGGGGTAACAATTAAAAGTCACCAACAGGAAGCCGATAGACAAATCCAGAATATGGAAAATTCTTAGGGTTAAAGCACCCAATTTTTTTTCAATAAATCAAGGGCAAGGAGGGTATGGAACTACTCTAGATGCAGTAAAATGCAGAATGTGAATCTTGTGAGTTCTTTAATTAAATAAATCAAATATTAAAAGATACTTCTGAAACAGTTGGAGAGTTATAAATATTGACTGTATTAGACTATCCCAAGGAACTGTCAATGTTGTTAGTGGTGATAATGGTTTCATGATTTTTAAGTCCATTTTTAGCAAAGCATAGTAATATATGCCAAGCTAAAATAACAACATTTGGGATTTGTATCAAAATATATCAGCAAAAATGAAAAAAAGAATGGATTAAGCAAGTGAGGTAAAATGATGATAATGATTGAATCTGGCACATGGACATTCATTATACTATCATTTCAATTTTTATGTGTATTTAAAATTTCAAAATATATTTTTAAAAGTACAGTTGGCCCATAGACCTCTGTCAGCTTTCTTAAGTATTTCACATTTCTTAAGTAATTTCACATTACTTCTGCTGAAGTACAATGGAAGATTCTAGATTACTGGTAGTTACTGCTTTCTAATCACCTAAGAATTTAATCGAAACCCTACTGCAATAAAAGTGCCCTAGAATACAAGTCCAGAAGAAAGTTAGGGTCAGGCCCTCACACTAATCTTCTGAATTTGACAAATCATTTAATCTTTTCAGATCTCATGATCTGTAAAGATGGGAAATTAGACTACTTTATATCTCATCTTTACCCCAATCACTAGAAAGTAATATGACTGTCCCTTTTCAGGCAAGCAGAGGGCACAAAATTGAGTAACCAAAAAAAAAAAAAAAAAAAAGCATGAGTGTAGCTTAAACAGAATAACTTTCTTGAATTCCTAACTGGGAAATAAGTGGGTTAGATTACATTGTTTCTAAGATGTCTCTTAGTTCTAAAATTTTATGACATGTAAAAGCTGTAGCCATAGCCCAGACAAATGTTATATATCAAATTCCAGTGGCTGATGCTGGCACCCAGTTTCAGTAAGGCACTTGTCTCTGTATTCTCAGAAGACGGAATACTTACTCACCAATAGGACAGGAAAACAAAGACCAGTTGTTTTCAAACATTCTTATCCCTGGTTTGTAATCCATGGTCCCTATTAAAGAAAGAGCCTTCTAATGATGACGTGGAGCAGGAACCAGCAACCCACTCCAGTATTCCTGCCTGGAAAATTACGTGGAAGGAGGACCCTGGCAGGCTACAGTACCTGGGGCTGCAGAAGTCAGAGCTGAGCACGCACACGCTAAAGATGAAGCGCGGGCGAGTTCACCTGTTTCAGTGTCTGTCGCAGTACCTCAGAGACAGCCAGTGCTGTAACCCCAGATGAAGATCCAGGCTCTCAGGGGGAAAAAGCTTACAATTAAGACAACAATTGATCCTGAGCTGGAGAGTGCAGTGTCAGCACTCTAAAGGAAGGTCAGAATTTAAAATGTGGCAAATGACATCTGTCCTTCAGTATGACGTTTGACGAGCTGCCATGGTGGGTGGAAACGGTGCGGAGATGCTTTGGCCATTACTAGGACCAGTGAGTGAAAGTCATCCGGAGACACTTCAGGACAAGATTCTTCTTCGTAAGGGCTACTGCTGCCTGAAGACAGAACTGATCATCTCGGGGAGAATGAATTCAGTCACTGGAGGCTGTTTCACCAGAGGTTAGTCTGTATTATACAAATGGATTCCAAGCATCAGAAATTACATAATTCATAAAATTTATATATTATGAATAGTGCAGCTGGGGCTCAAAAAAGCTATTCTATCTGAGAATTTCAATGACCAACTAATGAAATTTTTAACTGGAAATTCCAATTTGTCTAATCCATATATGAAATAAAGAAAATGGTTGCAAATACTTTGTTAAATAAGTGAATACTTAAGAACTCGTAACGTGAAATTTCCAAGGGAAAATACAATTCATTCAACAATGAACGAAAGTACTTTTTGAAAGTCAACTATGTGCCAGAAATTGGTAAATTCTGTCTTTATGGAACTTTTATTCTATCAAGGGCCCATAATGCTAGCAATACATTCTTGCATTATACTGAAACTAATGTAATGCTTTATGTTATTATACATCAATAAGAATATTTTGTCAGGTGGTTAAGTTCTAAAAACAAAAGTAAACCAGATTAAGTGAACAGGATGGGGACGCTGCAATTTAGACTGGATTTCCTGGAAAGGGTATGTGAGAGGTAACACTGAAGCAAGGGTGTGAAGAGGAGCATGAGGGAGTGAACCACATGGATACCTGAGGGGAAATCCCAGGGAGGTACAAGAACAGGTGCAAAGACCCCAAGGCAGGACGGTGTTTGGTGCTCATGCAAGAACCAGGAGGCAAGCGGGGTGGGAATAGGATGAAGCAGGAGAACAATCAGAGGCAGGTCACAGGTCCTGTGAGCCCCAGAGGCCTGGGCAAGGATAGGAGCTGTGTAGTCTCACCAAAAGGGACATCGACGTAGAGTTTTAGATGGAGGAGTGACTTGTTTCAAAAGGATCACTCACTTGGCTGGGTGAGGGAAAGGAAGAAAGAAGATGCTCATTCAGAAACACGTTAATTGTGGTTTTGACTGAAGTGGTCATAGTGAATACGGTGAGGCATGGTCAGGTTGGGAAGGAACTGGCTTGAAGAGAGGAAATTTCATTTTAGACCTGTCAAACGTGAAGTGCCCATTAGACATAGAGGTAAAAGCGTCAGATATGAAGGTAGATGTACATGTCTAAGAACCAAATTGAAGATGTAAATTCAGGAGCCCTCGGCACACAGACCTGGAATTGAATGAATAATCTGAGACATGAGTGTAGATAGAGAAGTGAAGTGAAAGTTGCTCAGGCATGTCCGGCTCTTCGCAACCCCATGGACTGCAGCCTGCCAGGCTCCTCTGTCCATGGAATTCTCCTGTGTCTGCTGCAGTACCAGTGGATTCTTTACAACTGAGCCAGTGGGGAAGCCCCAGATATAAAAAGGATAACTGATAAGAACCTACTGTATAGCACAAGGAACTCTACTCAATATTCTGTAATGACCTCTATGGAGATAGTCTCCTTTGCTGGAGATTCCTTCCATCATCTTCCCACCCTCCAGGTTTAGGATGCATTGTGTCTGTCTTTAGACTTGATTTCTTCTCTATCTGGGCTTCCCTGGTAGCTCAGCTGGTAAAGAATCCGCCTGCAAAGCAGGAACCCCTGATTCTATTTCTAGGTCAGAACGATCCCCTGGAGAAGGCAATGGCAACCTATTCAGTATTCTAACCTGGAGAATCTCACGGACAGAGGCTTGTTGGTATTCAGTTAACTAAGTCGTGTCTGACTGTCTGTGACCCCATGGACTGCAGCACACCAGGCTTCCCTGTCCTTCACCATCTCCCTGAGTTTGCTCAGACTCATGTCCATTGAGTCAGTGATGCCATCCAACAATCTCATCCTCTGTCATCCCC
Source organism: Capra hircus (assembly GCF_001704415.2). Taxonomy (NCBI): domain Eukaryota; kingdom Metazoa; phylum Chordata; class Mammalia; order Artiodactyla; family Bovidae; genus Capra; species Capra hircus. Next base: position 47,853,478 of record NC_030811.1, read on the forward strand.
TTCTCCTCCTGCCTTCAGTCTTTCTCAGCATCAGGGTCTTTTCTAATCGGTCAGCTCTTCTCATCAGGTGGCCAAAGTATTGGAGCTTCAGCTTCAGCATCAGTTCTTCCAATGAATATTCAGGACTGACTGGTTGCATCTCTGTGCTGCCCAAGAGACTCTCAGGAGTATTCTCCAACACCACAGAGGAGCCTGGCAGGCTACAAGCCATAGGGTGGCAAAGATATCTAGTAGTGTGTATATGTCAAGCCCAGTCTACCAATTTATACCTCTTACCTGCCAATCCCCTGGTAACCATTAATTTACTTTCTACATCTGTGCATAGTCTCTATCCATTTACAAGGATTTGAAAATACACTATAGAGGGAATATAAAGAAATACAAGAAATGACCAACCTGAATTACAGCTAGCACATTGTACAATTCACATTTGTGCAAATAGTTTAAATTTACCTAACATTTTCTGAGTATCTTATATGACCCAGAAATTAAAAACAAGGATGTCTAACACATTTCCCTATTTATGAATTTTATAACCTAGAGATTGTTTTCTCCCTTATTCCAAGGTAAGATCGGTTGGTTGAAATTACTGATGAAAGTGAAGGAAAGTTAAGCAAGTCAACTTTGGAGGTAGAACAACATAAGGTTTTGTGATCTAAACAGCTATGAAAATGAGAGAGAAATACAATGCATAATGGGTAACTGGGTTAATTGGAATATGGCCTGGATTTATTATCATTCCTAATTATTAGGAAATTTGTTACATATGACAATGGTATTCTGGTTATGTTAGAAAATGTTCTTATTGTATACAGATAGATAATAACATATTTAGGAGCAAAATGAAAAGATATTACTTATTTAAACCACTTCAAAAAATAAAAAAGAGAGAGAGTGAATTGAAAAGGTATTCTCCACTTCTGCCTAATGCAAATGTTTGTCAACTATGGAATTTTGACCCATAGAATTGAAGGAATCTTTATCTTTGTCTCCCCAGACAATGTGTACCCATTTTCTGAGAACCATAAGGGCAGACTGGAATTATAGCTCAGTTGGGAACTAGATGTTTTTAAGCTCCTATCCATACTGAACAGAATATGTCATATAATCTGATTTTTCTCTCATTTCCATTGCCCTTCTTTCTGTTAGTACTTACTTGCCTTTTACTCCCTGCCCAATATCTGTTTTTTTAAGTTCCTAATCTTTCTGGATCTCTGTATTTGAGGGCTATATACTAAAAGAGCATAAAATATATACTTTTAAATTTTAATCTATTTTATTTGGAATGTTTAATCCATTGAAACTGATTGTGATTGTGCTAATTGATATATTTGGATTTATTTCAAATACCTTATTTTTTTTTCCATATCCGTTAGTTTATAATAATCCATTTCCCTCCTTTTTGTCCTCTCCTGGACTGATGGACTATCTCCTTTCATTCCAGTTTTTCCTTCTCCCACTTTGAAAATTATAGTCTATTTGTGATCTTATAGTAAGCACCCTGGGCTTCCCTGGTGGCTTAGATGGAAAAGAATCTGTGTGCAATGCAGGAGTCCCAGGTTTGATCTCTGGGTCAGGAAGATCCCATAGAGAAGGGAATGGCAACCCACTCCAGTATTCTTGCCTGGAGCATTCCATGGACAGAGAAGCCTGGTGGGCTATAGTCCATGGGGTGGCACAGCCGGACATGACTGAGCTACTAACACTTTCACTTTCAGTAGGTACCCTAGAGATTGTAACATGTATATTTAACTTTTAAAAAGTTTAAAGATAATCGATGTCTTTTGTTGTTGTTCAGTCACTCAGTCATGTACGACTCTTTGTGACCCCATGGATCGCAGCACACCAGGCTTCCCTGTGCATCACCAACTCCTGGAGCTTGCTCAAGCTCATGTCCATCAAGTGGGTGATACCATTCAACCATCTCATCCTCTGTTGTCCCCATCTCCTCCCGCCTTCACTCCTTCCCAGCATCAGGGTCTTTTCAAATGAGTCTGTTCTTCGCATCAGGTGGCCAAAGTATTGGAGTTTCAGCTTCAACATCAGTCCTTCCAATGAATACTCAGGATTGATTTCCTTTAGGATGGACTGGTTGGATCTCCTTGCAGTCCAAGGGACTCTCAAGAGTCTTCTCCAACACCACAGTTCAAATGCATCACTTTTTCGGCACTCAGCCTTTTTTATGGTTCAAATCTCCCATCGGTACATGACTACTGGAAAAACCATAGCTTTGACTAGACGGACCTTTGTTGGCAAAGTAATGTATCTGCTTTTTAATATACTGTGTAGGTTGGTCATAACCTTTCTCCCAAGGAGTAAGTGTCTTTTAATTTCACAGCTGCAATCACCATCTGCAGTGATTTTGGAGCTCAAAAAAATAAACTCTGACACTGTTTCCCCATCTATTTCCCATGAAGTGATGGGACCGGATGCCATGATCTTAGTTTTCTGAATGCTGAGCTTTAAGCCAACTTTTTCACTCTCTTCTTTCACTTTCATCAAGAGGCTCTTTAGTTCTTCTTCACTTTCTGCCATAAGGGTGGTGTCCTCTGCATATCTGAGGTTATTGATATTTCTCCCCGCAATCTTGATTCCAGCTTGTGCTTCTTCCAGCCCAGCATTTCTCATGATGTACTCTGCATATAAGTTAAATAAGCAGGGTGACAATATACAGCTTTGACGTACTCCTTTCCCAATTTGGAACCAGTCTGTTGTTCCATGTCTGATTCTAACTGTTGCTTCCTGACATGCATACAGGTTTCACAGGAGGCAGGTAAAGTGGTCTGGTATTCCCATCTCTTTAAGAATTTTTAGTGTCTCCACTCTCCTTCTAAATAACACAAACACCAATAATGTTTCAACTCCAGCCACTACCTTCTACTACTATGAGGTCTGATTATTTGATTTATTCATGCTGCTTATTTACTCACTGTCTCTCTCGTCCAAGCCCATTCTGCTCTGTGCTGAGACTACAAACTGTATTCCCCTATTTTGCCCACTGACTTCCTAATGTGTTTTTTGTAAGGATACAGAAGGGAAGTAAAAGATAAGTGGAGAGGAGAAAAGCACTCCTTTCAATTGCCCACTAGATCAGCAACTTTATTAGTTCAGCCCTCAGATTTTTTCAGAACTTGGAGCAGACTCTCTAGCAGTCTCCTTGTGAGCAGCCAGCAGCCTCCAGGTGCATCCCTGTACATCCAAGCTGTAGCTGACTACAGCAACAGTGGAAATGCTAGGGAGACTCCAAAATAAATATAATGTTGCAGTGCCACCTCGTGGACATTATCAGTATAGCATGAACCCAAGCATTAGTGAAACATGAGCTACACAACCAAAGATACTAGATACTTTGGAATTTCAAAAAAATTAAATATATATATATGTGTGTGTCTTAGTTAATCTAGAAAACTGAATAACAAATAACACAGGACAATAGTATAAATTGGCAAAATCACTTTTATATCCCTTGTGCTAAAGCACTGGCTCATTCCTTAGACTAGCATTTTCTAGTTCGGTTCACTGTCATTTTAAATTTCCCAAGTTTATAAAAAAATAAATAAATTTCCCAAGTTTAACCAACCTAGATAGCATATTCAAAAGCAGAGACATTACTTTGCCAACTAAGGTCCGTCTAGTCAAGGCTATGGTTTTTCCTGTGGTCATGTATGGATGTGAGAGTTGGACTGTGAAGAAGGCTGAGCACCGAAGAACTGATGCTTTTGAACTGTGATGTTGGAGAAGGCTCTTGAGAGTCCCTTGGACTGCAAGGAGATCCAACCAGTCCATCCTAAAGGAGATCAACCCTGGGATTTCTTTGGAAGGAATGATGCTAAAGCTGAAGCTCCAGTACTTTGGACACCTCATGGGAAGAGTTGACTCATTGGAAAAGACTCTGATGCTGGGAGGGATTGGGGGCAGGAGGAGAAGGGGCCGACAGAGGATGAGATGGCTGGATGGCATCACGGACTTGATGGACGTGAGTCTGATGGAACTCCGGGAGATGGTGATGGACAGGGAGGCCTGGCGTGCTGCGATTCATGGGGTCGCAAAGAGTCGGACACGACTGAACGACTGAACTAAACTGAACTGAACTGAAGTTTAAAGACCTCATTTTTTCTCCAAACAAATCAATAATCCTCATCTTTTCTCAGAATTAAAATGTTTTTCCTATTCATTGTATGTTTTCTCTGTTGATTTCTTTTTTAATTAAAATTTTCAACCTTCAAAAAGAAAACAACTTTTAACAACCAATCCTAGTAAACTAATTCTGTTTTTTTATGAGACAATGAAATTAGCAGTGATGGAATCATGGTACATCCATAAACTTTTCTAAATTTTCTTTTTTAAAAATAAAATTTTGGTCTTAAAAACTTTCTATTACTATTTGCATGTTCATGCTAGTTATTTTAACAGTATTAAATGACTTTCATGTTTTAAAATTAAATTACTATGGAAAGAAGTTTAGTAGATTAACATATTAGAAAACAAGAATGTTTGCTTAAAGCCTTAAATTCAAGTCTAACCTTTCTATTTATCAGAGATAAGGAGACAATTACTTCAATTTAATTAGCCTCAGTATAATTATGTGTAAAATGAGGGTTGAAACACAACTCACAAGTTTTAAAATATTAAATAGGAAAATGTACATAAAATTTGTATTATAAACTATTATACAAAGAGTTGAAAAACATTTATGCATTATGCTTAGTACCTTTATTCATAAATCTGCTTATTGTATAATTTTGTCTGAAAGAAATTTAAAATAGTCCCTTTCATGCATCAGGCAAGCAATTATTTTTTTTAATCAGGATTTTTGTTTTTTAATTTGGTTGTGCCAGGTCTTAGCTGCAGCAAACGAAGTATTCCTTATGACATATGGGACCCAATTCCCTGATAAGGGATCAAATCCAGGCACCCTGCATTGAAAGCACAGAGTCTCAGCCACTGGACCACCAGGGAACTTCCCAAACAATAATTCTGAGGGTCTATTTTTTTGAGAGTTTATATTTTGAGGGTATATATTTCAAAAGATACTTGAAGATGATGAATAGTTCCCAGTGACCACCTTTAAAGTTTTATAAATTTTTTGAGGGTTCACATGCACTTAATAAGTCAAATTACAAAAGCAATTAAACTAATCCTTAGGTGGCATCACAGAAGAAGTGTTCAGCTGAGTTTGAGGTAGAACATAAGTGAGAATGGAGATTTAATTATGGAAAAACGGTGTGAAAAAAGGAAAACTTTTATTTTCCCTGTCTCAGCACCACTGCAGTATTTCCTATTAATAAACTTTATCATTAACTTTTGGCTCCTAAGCATATGATCACTTAACATACTGTTTTAGGCTTCCCAGATGACTCAGTGGGTAAAGAGCCCCCCTTCAATGCAGGAGACAAGACACAGGAGACTTGTGCTTGATCCCTGGGCTGGGAATAACCCCTGGAGGATGGCATGGCAACCCACTCCAATATTCTTGCCTGGAGATCCCCATGGGCAGAGGAGCCTAGTGGGCTACAATCCATGGGGTCACAGAGTTGGACACGACTGAAGCCTCTGAACCAGAGAAGACAATGGCACCCCACTCCAGTACTCTTGCCTGGAAAATCCCATGGATGGAAGAGCCTGGAAGGCTGCAGTCCATGGGGTCGCTGAGGGTTGGGCATGACTGAGCGACTTCACTTTCACTTTTCCCTTTCCTGCATTGGAGAAGGAAATGGCAACCCACTCCAGTGTTCTTGCCTGGAGAATCCCAGGGATGGGGGAGCCTGGTGGGCTGCCGTCTATGGGGTCGCGCAAAGTCAGACATGACTGAAGTGACTTAGCAGTAGCAGAAGCCTCTGAACATGAACGCAACATTCTGTTTTGGTTCTTAACTATAACTTTTCACTCCTATTAAATTGAGGATGTCTGCATGCATGTTCAACTAGACTTGGTCAATGATTTTTTTCTTCCCTTTTTGTCCTAGTTTTGCATTGTTTTCATCATATTACCTTTTTTTTAAAAAATGAACCAGATAGCATCTCATCTCTTTCCATGTTCTGTATAAGATGCAAATAATCTGTTATTTGAAAATTTAGTAGAATATGTCATTTGGGCATGGTAGAATTTTGCAATATCATTCATTTTTATTTTTCATAATTCCTCTATTCGATTTTTCTACTTCTTCTTGAGTCTATTTTGTCCAAATGTATTTCTTAAAAAATTATCTGGATTTTTAAATTTTTTTTTCAAATTTATTGCTAGAATAGCATAGCTGCAATAATGCTGTGTAATAAAGCATCCCCAAATCAGTGATATACAGCAACATTTCTTTCAGCCCACATACCACTAAGACAGTTGGGAATTGGTTAATTTGGTGGTTTGGCTCCATATCTGAAGGTATATCTCACAGGCTTCTTGGACCACCTGGCTACCTATGAGAAAAATATGAGCCATGTTCTCATGGTGATGGCAGAAGTTCATGTTAGATAAGTGGAAATAGATGATGCCTCTTAAGGACCAGATTCAGAACTGGAGCACTGTCAGTTCAAACTCATCAACCAATGTAAGTCTCATGGCCCAGCCCTGTATCACGAATGGAAATGGATACACTCTACTTTACTAGGAAAACTGCAAATTGACATGACAAAGGTTCCTGGTTTAGGAAATGGTAATGACCTGAGAACAATTATGCCATTCACCATAGATCCTGTTAAAATGTATATATATATATTGTGCTCCCATTGCTCTTGGTCAATCATACCAAAGATTTTTCTACTTTATTAGATTTCTTCAAATAACTGACTTTTGACTGTACTAATAAAGTCAGTTTTTAGTTTCTTTCACTTTTGTGGTCTGTTGCATGGTCAATTTTCAGATACCCTGTGCTTCAAAGAACGTGCACTGCTGTTAGGTGGGCAGTAATCTGTGTACTGTGTGTGCTCAGCCGCTCAGTTGAGTCCAGCTCTTTGTGACCCCAGAGACTGTAGCCTGCCAGGCTCCTCGGTCCATGGGACTCTCCAGGCAAGAATGCTGTAGTGGGTTACCATTTCCTCCTCCAGGGGATCTTCCCCACTCAGGGATCAAACCTGAGGCTCCTGCGTTAGCAGGCCGGTTATCTACCTCTAGCTACAGACTGGTTCCAAATAGGAAAAGGAGTACGTCAAGGCTGTATATTGTCACCCTGCTTATTTAACTTCTATGCAGAGTACATCATGAGAAACGCTGGACTGGAAGAAACACAAGCTGGAATCAAGATTGCTGGGAGAAATATCAATAACCTCGGATATGCAGGTGACACCACCCTTATGGCAGAAAGTGAAGAGGAGCTAAAGAGCCTCTTGATGAAAGTGAAAGAGGAGAGTGAAAAAGTTGGCTTAAAGCTCAACATTCAGAAAACGAAGATCATGGCATCTGGTCCCATCACTTCATGGGAAATAGATGGGGAAATAGTAGAAACAGTGTCAGACTTTATTTTGGGGGGGCTCGAAAATCACTGCAGATGGTGACTGCAGCCATGAAATTAAAAGACACTTACTCCTTGGAAGAAAAGTTATGACCAACCTAGATAGTATATTCAAAAGCAGATACATTACTTTGCCAACTAAGTTCCGCCTAGTCAAGACTGTGGTTTTTCCAGTAGTCATGTATGGATGTGAGAGTTGGACTGTGAAGAAGGCTGAGCGCCGAAGAATTGATGCTTTTGAACTGTGGTGTTGGAGAAGACTCTTGAGAGTCCCTTGGACTGCAAGGAGATCCAACCAGTGCATTCTGAAGGAGATCAACCCTGGGATTTCTTTGGAAGGAATGATGCTAAAGCTGAAGCTCCAGTACTTTGGCCACCTCATGCGAAGAGCTGGCTCACTGGAAAAGACTCTGATGCTGGGAGGGATTGGGGGAAGGAGGAGAAGGGGACAAAAGAGGATGAGATGGCTGGATGGCATCACGGACTCGATGGATGTGAGTCTGAGTGAACTCCAGGAGATGGTGATGGACAGGGAGGCCTGGCGTGCTGTGATTCATGGGGTGGCAAAGAGTCGGACACAACTGAGCAACTGAAATGAACTGAACTGAACTGAACTGAACTGAACTGAACTGAGCTACCTGGGAAATCCAGTGTGTGTTTTAGATTCTACGTGTTAATGATGTCAGTCTAGTCTTCTCTATTCTTATTTCCTGCTTACTTGATCTTCTAGTGTCTGTGAGAGTTGGGTAATAACTGCTAATAGGCTGTACTAGTCCATTCCTCCTTGTAGATCTATCAATTTTGCTTCATAAAGTCTGAGACTGTGCTATTTCTGCATAAAAACTGATGACTAGTGTGCATTCTTTGGTAAACTGGGGTTTTATTCCAATCTGAAATAGCATTCATTAGGCCTTTTATCTCAAGAGATAAGCGAGTACAAAAGCTGGTTTTCACTCTGAGGTGCTTACTAGTGCAGCTTCCCCAGTGGCTCAGCAGTAAAGAATCCTCCTGCAACGCAGGAGTTTCAGGAGACACAGGTTCAATCCCTGGGTCCAGGAGATCCCCTAGAGGAAGGCATGGTAACCCACTCCAGTATTCTCGCCCGGAGAATCCCATGGACAGAGGAGGCTGGTAGGCTAAGCAGAGAACACTTCCCTTGTCTTTGCATACCTTCTCTTCCTAGATTAGCACTTATTCAAATCTGCCCTTGCGGAATTCTGTGTCCATGGGGTCACAGAAGGTCGGACACGACTAAAGCAACAGCACACACACACACACATGCTAACTAGTGCTCTTGGGTATCTGTACTGAAAGCTGCTCAGGGTAAGGGGGGCAAAGAAGAAGATCTTTCAAGTAACAGAAAAAAACAGAAAGAGAGAAAAACTCATGAGGGGAAATATTAGAGAATTAAAGCATAAATCCAATGGATGCCATATGCAAACAGACACTCAGAAATAAAAGAAGGAACAGGTTATCATTAGAGAATTAAGAATTTTTCCCAGGGCTAAAGCAAGGCCTCAACAAGTTCCAGGAAGGACTGATTTTAAATATATATATATACACTATGGGGGTTCCTTCAAAAACTAAAAATAGAGCTACCATATAATCCAGCAATCCCATGCCTGGGCATATAGGGCTTGTATGCAGAAAAGACAAAAGCTCAAATTCAAAAAGATACATTCACCCCAATGTTCACAGCCACACTATTTACAACAGCCAATACGTAGAAGCACCTTGCTGCTACTGCTAAGTCACTTCAGTCATGTCATAGACAGAAGCCCACCAGGCTCCCTCGTCCCTGGGATTCCCCAGGCAAGAACACTGGAGTGGGTTGCCATTTCCTTCTCCAATGCGTGAAAGTGAAAAGAGAAAGTGAAGTCGCTCAGTTGTGTCTGACCCTTAGTGACCCCATGGACTGCAGCCCACCAGGCTCCTCCGTCCATGGGATTTTCCAGGCAAGAGTACTGGAGTGGGGTGCCATTGCCTTCTCCGAGAAGCACCTTAAATGTCCATTAATAGATGAATAAAGAAGGTGTGCGTGTGTGTGTACATATATACATATATAATATGGAATATTACTCAACCATCAAAAACAATGAAATAGTGCCATTTGCAGCAACGTGGATGGACCTAGAGATTAGCATACTAAGTGAAGCAAGTCAGGCAGAGAAAGACAAATAGCATAAGATATCACTTATATGTGGAATTTTAAAAAATAATACAAATAAACTTATTTACAAAATAGAAACAGACTCACAGATATAGAAAACAAACTTATGGTTACCAAAAGGTAGCAGGGGGAGGATATATTAGGAATTTAGGATTAACAGAGACACACCACTATATAAAAAATAACCAACCAAGGAACTTCTGTATAGCACAGGAACTGTATTCAATGTCTTATAATAATCTTAATGAAAAAGAATTTGAAAAAGAATATATATATACACATTTATATATATATACACATATATATATATGCCTGAATCACTTTGCTATATACCTGAAACATTATAAATCAACTATACCAAAATAAAAAATAAATAAAAATAAAGCATATATATATGTATATATATATATGCACACACCTCAAGGTATATTCTAGAAATTCTTAAACTCCAAAGATAAAGGGAAAACCTTACAAGCAAAGCATTCACAAAGAAGAAATGGGTTGTCTATTAATGAGATTGGTAATGAACATCTCAACTGTGATGTTAGAAGACAGATCAGCATCCACAGACCAATGAGAAAAGTCTTGTAGTCCAGCTACCCCATGCTGAACACAGATTTGCGGCTATGCAAAGATTCAGAAAATACATCTTAGTTAAATAAAGATTCAAGGAAAGATTTTGAACCAAAAGTGAATATGAACAGAATAGTCAAAGTAAGGGCCTGCAAGCTAAGTCCTGCGTTACGTGAATAGAAATGACTGGCCAAAAATAATAATAAAGTAATGTGACTGTGTATAGAGCACTTCTGGGCACTCGAGATACTGATCTAAATTGGACTCTTATCTCTGTCTCTACAGATGGTTTCACAGCTCCTTTAAAGTTAATTTGGAGCTACAAATATAAAAAGATAGAGTTTACGCCATGGAGAGAATTTTTCTTCTCAAACAAAAGCTGAAATTAGGACAATGCATCATAATTTATTTTTTACTTAGTAAATGGGCATAAAGACTAACCCATAAACAAGTATGTTTGTCAAAATCAAAATTGCGTATTTAAAAACTGATATTTCACTATATATAAATTACACATCAATAAACCTGCATTTTAAAATAGGAACTCTTCTCTATATTTTTAAATAAGTAATCCTAATGTATAGATTAATCCCTCACTCTGATGTAGGTCTAGATTTTTAGGTCTATTTTTCAATAGCTATATAGTTTAGATAACTTGTCAAGATACTTAAAGAATAAAATTATATCTTGTAAATCATCTCTATTTTTCAAGGAAGATGCAAGTAACATGTGCTGCAAGTAACATGAGACAGTGACTCAGCTAAATGAGATAAGGAACTCTGTTGCGCAAAGGTATGGCAACTTCAGCTGCATAAGTCAGTGGTCTGGCTCTGTGCCCTGAGGGTCTCCAGGTGCATGTATGTTAGTGTCCGAAAAGTAGTGAAACACATGTAGCAATTCCAGGTAACTACTTCTTCTTCAAATGCTCTCTTAAGAGCAAGCAAACAGGTCCTCCTGCCAGCCCCCATGACTTTCCTTCCAATCTCACTGGCCAGAATTAGATTATATGCTCATTCTTTTTTCTTACTGTGGTTAAAACACACACACACACACACACACACACACACACACACACACACACACACACACACACACACACACCCAAGTTACCATCTAAACAATCTTTAAGTGTACAATACAGTGTGCACAGGGTTGCTCAGTAGGTCTCCAGAACCCTATCTACATCTTGCGTGACTAGAAAGCTATCCCAGTGAACAACTCCATAGCTCCCTCCTCCTCCACTCCTAGCAACCACCACGCCACTTTCTATTTCGATGAGCTTGACTACCTATTTCATATAAGTGAAATCATGCAGTATTTCTCTTTTTTGTGACTGGCTCATTTCACTCAGTACAATGTCCTCGAACTCATCTCTATCGTAACGTATGATAGATTTTCCTTCTTTTTAAGGCTAGATAATATTCCATGTATGATATGCATCACATTTTTTAAAATCCATTCATCTGTAGATGGACATTCGGGTTGCCTCCATATCTTGGCTATTGTGAATAACAATGAAGTTGTTGTTGTTGTTGTTCAGTCCCCCAGTTGTGTCCGACTCTTTGTGACCCCATGGACTGCAGCACACCAGGCCTCCCTGTCCCTCACCATCTCCCGAAGACTGCCCAAGTTCATGTTTATTATATTGTTGATGCTTTCCAGCCATCTCATCCTTTGATGTCCTCTTCTCCTGCCCTCGATCTTTCCTAGCATCAGGGACTTTTCCCAACGAGTCGTCTGTTCAGATGACCAAAATACTGGAACTTCAGTTTCAGCATCAGTCCTTCTGGTGAATATTCAAGGTTGATCTCCCTTAAGATTGACTGGTTTGATCTCCTTGCTGTCCAAGGGTATGCAAATATCCGTTGGAGATTCTGTCTTCAATTCTTTTGGATATATACCCAGAAATGAGATGGCTGAATGGTACGGTAGCTTTAATGTTTTTAGGTATCTCCATACACCATTTTATAATCCCACCAACAGTGCACAAGGGTTCTTCTCACATAATGGCTAACACTTGCTACGTTCTGTTTTTTGATAATGGCCATCCTAATGGGTGTGAGGTAGTATCTCACTGTGAGTGGTTTTAATTTCCCTGATGACTAATGGTGCTGAGCATTAGTCATCTGTATTTCTTCTTTGGAGAAATGGTTAGTCAAGTTCTCGGCTCAGTTTTTAATTGGGTCATTTGAGGGTTTTTCTTCGCTATTGGACTGTAAGAGTGCTTTATATATTCTGGATATATATTAAACCAACCATCACGTGTGCACGCTCAGTCACTAAGTCACGTCTGACTCTTTGCAACCCTGTGGACTGCAGCTGCCCACCAGGCTTCTCTGTTCGTGGAATTTTCCAGGCAAGAATACTGGAGCAGGTTGCCATTTCCTCCTCCAGGGGATCTTTCCAACCCAGGGATGGAACCCACGTTTTTTGCATTGGCAGGCAGATTTTTTACCATTGAGCCACCTGGGAAGTTCCAGATAACCATCACCAGGATGCAATGGTTATTGGGTAATCTATCACCACGGGACATATGTGTCTCACTTTTGTTTTACATCTCAGTTTCAAATTCAGAGAAGCATTCACTAAGGACATTATCGCAGCCGCAGGTCTTATTTAAGCAGATGTATATAGACAGGTAAGGTATAAATGGGAGGACACTGGATAGAGCCTCAGGTGACCTGAGTTTTTAGGACTTAGAAATTGCTAACAGTTCAATCTTCTTAAATCACTTTATCTTTTAAAACTATCTGTAAACCAAAGGGTGGTTTCATAATTCCAGCTTTAATCATTAACCAGGGATCTAGGTTAACCATTCATTTAAGACAGTTTATAAGCCTTTGGTAAATGTGACATCAAATTGTTGGGTGGGTAGGTAGGTGTGGTCAAGTGTGGATCTGTATAGATATAGGTTTGTAAGTGAGAGTAAGTATCTGTGGGCCTGGGTGTGTATGTGTAGATACAGGATTATAGGTAAGAGTGGGTGTGGGTTGATAAGGGCAGGGTGTGTGTATGTGCATATAGAATTATATATGAGAGGGTGGTAGGTCAAAATGCAGAGTAGGTAAAGGACAGGATGAATCTCAGTCAAACACATGTTTGATCATTTTAATGATATATTTAATAATTTAATGATTCATTGTAATGATGTATATTTGTGTAGGATATAAACCCATTAGGAAAGATGTTGCAACTATCTTTTCTAGTTTGTATGTGGTCTCTTATTTTGTTAATGGTAGGATTTTGCTAACATTACAAACTTTATTGGGTATTTTTTGTTTCCATTAAAAGGACTCTTCTTTACTTTTAATGGTCATTTAAAAATATGACAATTTATACACAAAGAAAATTAAATTAAAATGTCCACAAACTCAACACCTGAGGATAATCACTTTAACAACTCAGTCTACAGTCCAGTTCTATAGAGGGAGAGATATGCAATAACACTGTACAGCCTACACACCTCTCTATAATAGATTTACATATAAATATGAGGTCGCTCAGTCGTATCTGACTCTTTGCGACCCCATGGACTGTAACCTACCAGGCTCCTCCGTCCATGGAATCTTCCAGGCAAGAGTACTGGAGTGGGTTGCCATTTCCTTCTCCAGGGGATCTTCCCAGGAGATCGAACCCGAGTCTCCTGCATTGCAGGCAGATGCTTTACCATCTGAGCCACCAGGGAAGCCAAATGCTCTCATGTTCTATTAATGATACTATAAATAGGTTACTTCCAAATTCATTCTATGAGATGACCATTACCCTGATACCAAAACCAGACAAAGACACTACCAAAAAAAAAGAGTTAAAAGCCAATATCTCTGATGAATATAGATGCAAAAATGTTCTACACAGTATTAGCAAACTGAATTTATCAATATACAAAAAGGATCATTCTCCCTTGATCAAATGTGATTTAGTCCAGTGATTCAAGGGATGGTTTAATATTTGCAAATCAACATGATACACCACAGGAACAAAAGAAAGCATAAAAATTACATCATGATCATCTCAACAGATGCAGAAAAAGCATTTGACAAATTATAGCATCCATTCGTGATAAAAATTCACCAAAGTAGCTACAGAGGGAGCATCTCAACATAATAAAAACTATTTATGACAAACAGCTAACAACATATTCAATAAAAATAAATAAATAAATAGGGCATGGTGATGATTTTAAAGCTCAAGAACTCTTCAGGGAGGGCTGAACTGTGAAGTAGGGACTTTGGGCAGACACAGAGGCATAAGAAGGACACCTAGAAGTCCTGGATAGCTGCTCTAGATCCTGGAAGAAAAGACCAGAAAGGCACATGCAATGGTCCTGAAGACACACTGTTGAAATGCTGCCTGTGCAAGCCGCTTCAGTTGCGTCTAATGCTTTGCTACCACATAGACTGCAGCCCACCAGGCTCCTCTATCCATGGGATTCTCCAGGCAAGAATACTGGAACAGGTTGCCACACCCTCCTCCACGGCATCTTCCTGACCCAGGGACCGAACCTTCATCTCTTATGTCTCCTGCATTGGCAGGTGGGTTCTTTACCACTAGCACCACCTGGGAAGGAAATTTTCCCTACATGTGCTTAAAAATCCCATTACATGCTACTTTAGGTTTGGCAATCAATGTTAAGTTCCCAGCCTCAAACTCAGAAATAGTTCTGTAACGCAGTCAGCGATGTACTGGTAAATGTTTAACAACTGGCTCTCCAAGGGAAAAAAAAAATGCACGTATACAGGCATATTAGATTATTACAAGCTTTACTGATACAGGACTTCCCCAGTAGCTCAGACGGTAAAGCGTCTGTCTACAATGCGGGAGACCTGGGTTCGATCCCTGGGTCAGGAAGATCCCCTAGAGAAAGAAATGACAATCCACTCCAGTACTATTGCCTGGAAAATCCCATGGACAGATAAGTCTGGTAGGCTACAGTCCATGGGGTTGCAAAGAGTCAGACACGACTGAGCGACTTCACTTTCACTTACTGATATACAGGATGTGCAGCATACAATTTATAAATAATGATGCAATATATAGTACATTTTATTGTCAATTTCATACAGCCACTTGATTCTCAAAGAATGCTTTTGTTAGTTTTACAAGATTCTTTTATCCATAGTAAACTTGTGGTTGAAATGGACAATGGTGGATAAAGTTGCAATAACACTTTCTCAATAAATGATTGCCAGTTCAGATATATGATTTACTGTTAAACATTCGCCCTCAAAATGGGCTTCCCTGGTGGCTCAGTGGTAAAGAATCTGCCTGCTAATGCAGGAAACACAGGTTCAGTCCCTGGTTTGGGACGATCCACTAGAGAAGGAAATGGCAACCCACTCCAGTACTCTTGCCTGGAAAACCCCATGGACAGAGAAGCCTGGTGGGCTACAGTCCATGAGGTCTCAAAGAGTCAGACACAGCTGAGTACACACACACACACACACACACACACACACACACACACACACAAATTAGAGATTGGTGTTTTGTTTTGTTGCATGTCTACTCCAGACTTACAATTAACACATGAAATTTTCTCCAACCTGCTGACTCCCAAGTTTGGAATAGACAAACAATAAACCAATAAACCAATCTCTTATTTGTAAGTATAAGTTGATATCCATGGAATAAATACTCCCCCCATGGCCTATTTCAAGCTACTAACAGACACAATATGATCAAGCCTGCAGTTGGAAATTAATGTCCAACATTACCCCCATTACATAGTTTAAGTATAGAAAAATAATTAAGTGATGCATCGGGATTATTTAATAGCTTTGTTTTCAGTAAGCTAAATTTTTTAATTTATAATATTGGCAGTGTTTAACAATAGTCTGGAAAAATTCCTGAAGATTGGCTCTTACTGGCCAACTCCCACACATTGCTGATGCAATACAAAGCTCTGAAAGTCTTTGGAAGTCTCTGATGGGGGCAATGATTCTCAAACACTGGGCTATGTATACTGCTGCTGTTGACTCCCATCTGCCTTAGCTAAGGTAATATGTTCTAATACTGAAACACACCTGTTACATAGAGGACCTCTCTGGGGCCAATGGGAAAACTGCCTATATTGTCGAATATGTTTATTGTTGGTTACTGATTGCCAGGGATCAAGAGGGCAATGTGATGAATCTGCTGTTACAGTTTATACTTCCTGATCATTCTCTTTGACCATCCAGCAAGGACATGCTCCTCTAAGAATCACGAGTTTCTGTATCTAAGACCTCACATCAAGATGCAGGTAAGTAGAGATATGTATGCAAGGTTAGTTCCATAATGCAAACATTCTAATTCTACTGATTTAAAAAAATACGTAAGTTCCTAATCTATGAAATTCTATTAACTCATTGTTTTTAGCTGAGTATATGCCAAATTTATAAAATATCTAAACACTCTTGGGGAGCTAAAATTTTTATAAAATATAATCTAAATGCTCTTTGGGAAGCAAGATTTAAGAATGAAGCACAGAAATGAACAAATATAGTATACAAAATTATTTTAAAATAGAAAATTGTCTTCTCAATCTTGAGATTTTTAAAGGTATACAGAAATGACAATTGGATTTCTCCATTGAGAATATTAGCATAGACTAATAGAATATTAAGTTATATGCAGCTTTGGCTTCCAAGAGAATTTAGTTCTCTCAATTTCCCTGATTTACCAAGAGAAAAGCTGTTTTGTTTTGTTTTTTAATTTTGCTCTGAGAAAATTGAGTCTAAGTTACTTCTCCCATTTTAACAAAATGGAAACAGCAGATGTTGCTTCATAGAACAGTAATTCTAATAGATTCATCAAAGAATGTCATGAATTGATGCTAAGATACCTGTAGCACTTCTGATAATATGTTTTAGACTGAGATAGTTAGATTGATTTTTCCATAGAGAGTCTTAGACACTCGTGTATACATGCTCAGTCACTCAGTCGTATCCAACTCTTTACGACCCCGTTGACTGTAGCCTCCAGGTTCCTCCGTCCATGGGATTATCCCTGCAAGAATACTGGAGTGGGTTGCCATTTACTCCTCTTTCAAGGGATCTCCCCCACTCAGGGACTGAACCTGCATTTCTTTCAGCTCCTGCACTAGCAGGCAGATTCTTTAACATTGAGCCACCTGGGAAGAAGCCACAGATACTTGACAAACGGATGCTTCTCAGTGTGTAAGAGCACTGATTCTTTGCTTACTATAATAGTGTCACAATTTGTGTTTTACCAGCAATATAAGGCATGAGAATTAATTCACCTAGATTCCTTTTTCAGATTTGCCATTGATTTCCCATTATATGAAAACAGGCAAGTTACTTTCTGGGAAATATATATATATATAAAGGTATATATATATATATATAAAAGTGTATATATATATATAAGTAAAGTAAGAGTTTATTTTACTTTTAATTAAGAAATCCTCAATTTACATATTATTATAACTGATTTATGTATAGGCTTCATACTAGTTTGGCTTTCTGGAAATAGCTTCTCTACCTGGGTGCCTTAGAGTCAAAATGGGTCATTCTTCCTTCCCCAGAGCTCTAGTTTGAACTTTTCTTCTGTTTTTCCTCCCTACCAATGCCACCTCCATACTAATAGAGTTGATGGAGACTCTACCCTCTACCCCTGCCCGGTTCTGGGTAGACTTGGTGACATCAGGACTCACAGGATAAAGGAACTGGGCAGAAAACAAGCCTGAGTGAGTGCTCCCCACCCCCTGCCTTGCTCTGCCCTGGCCCCAGGACTGTTTCTTTTCAGAAAAAATATTGAGGGTTATGAAGAACTTTTGAGGGGCTTGCCTAGGAACCAGTCACAAAATGACTTCTATAGGAAAATATATCCCAAGTTGCAAATACCCAGCTTCTAGAACACAATGTCTTTAAGA
This sequence comes from Capra hircus, assembly GCF_001704415.2. Taxonomy (NCBI): domain Eukaryota; kingdom Metazoa; phylum Chordata; class Mammalia; order Artiodactyla; family Bovidae; genus Capra; species Capra hircus. The sequence continues at coordinate 47,871,538 of NC_030811.1, forward strand.
GTTGAGGACACCGAGTAAGGAGTCCAACGTTCTCAGGAACACTCGTCCTCAGGGAACTGAACATAAGTGGTTTCCTACCTGGGAATACAGCTCCACTTCTTTATGATGATGCTGCCAACAATCATTTTTCCACAAAGTTGGAGATCTGAGTTCTCTCTAAGGCAGAGTTTTTCAAATCATGAAGTGACAGATGCAGATTAAGAGTTAAATGAAAGCTGAGACCTTCATCCGGAAAAGGTTATTGCTCACTTCTTCCTGATATGTTAGGCCTGTGATTAATTCAACTGTAGGAAATGGCGAAACAATGGCAGTTACTTCACTAGAGGACTCCTTCCAGCACTTCTCTGACTGAGACATTTCTGGCTGCCATATGCAATACTTTATGTAAACTTTTCTTCAGGGACAGAAAGTATCCACATGCCTTTTGTCTTCCAAGTGGGAATATCGATGACTGGGGACAGTACACCACAAAAGAACAAGACCCTCTATGAGAAGTATATTCAGATCAACTCACAATTTTAATTGGAAGAGCCAAATATTTAAATCAGGCTAGGCAAGGCCTTCAAGAGCTTGAGCCATGTACCTTCTCCCAGGCTTAATTTCCTCATCTGTAAAACAACAAGGTTGGGGAAGCTGATTACAAATGTTTCTGTGATTCCAATGACTTCCCCGAATGACTCTGATCCAGAGCCTGTCTAAAAACCTCCTATACTGAGCCATCAAAAAGAACAAAATAATGCCATTTGCAGCAACATGGATGGACCTAGAGCTTATCATATTCAGTGAAGTAAGTCAGACAGAGACAGACAAATGTCATATATCATTTATATGTAGAATCTAAAATATGATACAAATGAGCTTATTTACAAAACGGACTCACAGATTTAGAAAACAAACTTATAATTTAAAAAACAAACTTATAGTTACCAAAGGGGAAATATGGAGGGTGAGATAATCAGGCATTTTGGATTAGCACATACAAACAACTATATATAAAATAGATAAACAAGGTCCTACTGTATAGTACAGGGAACTATAGTCAATTTCTTGTAATAAACCATCATGGTAAATTTTATATGCATGTGTGTGTGTGTGTGTGTGTCTGTGTGTGTGTATGTTTATTTGTTGTTCAGTTGCTAAGTTGTATCAGACTTTTTTGCAACCCCATGGACTATAGCCCACCAGGCTCCTCCATCCATGGAATTTCCCAGGCAAGAATACTGGGGTAGGTTGCCATTTCCTTCTCCAGGGGATTTTCCTGACCCAGGGATCAAACTCATGTCTCCTGCATTGGCAGGTGGATTCTTTACCACTGAGCCACCAGGGAAGCATATATATATGTGTGCATATGTGTGTATACATATAACACAATCACTTTGCTCTATACCAGAAACTAGCAACTAGCACCACATTGAAAACCAACTATACCTCAATTTTAAAGATAATTAATAAATGTAAACCTCTTATTGTGCACTCTCTGACCCAAGCTACTGCCAGGACCCTCAATCATTGTGGTATGGCTGTATAACTCCCACAGTCTTTTTCTAGGACTTAGGAAATAGTTAGGACAAATAACACAGGATTCTAGCTCCCCAGACTGTCCAAACCAGTTAGGAATCCCTCTTCTAACTATACAGCTCACATACTCTGTTGCTGAGTTTCTTTAAATTATGTGAGGATTTTATTGTCTGTATCTACAGTTCTGTGATTTGAAGGCACAGGAATAAGATGAGTTCTTATCCCACTAGGGTTTTTATTTTGTTAAAAATTAAAACAGACCCAAGGAATGGCAAGGAATGGCTTCTCCTTCTCTAGATTACATTTTTGATGATTTGTGTGGTCTTGCTGAAGGCTGATACTTATAACCTCTGCAGGATTTTATGCACCTAAATTCTTTTTCAGCAGTTCCTCTTCTGCCCAGATTCCTCAGGAAGCAGTATAATGTGGGGGAAAATGTAAGCTTGGTTTAGTATCATTGTAGTTTGTTTACATTTTAGACACCAATGCTTTAGAGTTAGGTAAGTCAGTTAAGCTCAAGACCTGGTCTGTAACCTTGGGAAAGTTACCTATGCCTCAATTCCCTCATCTATAAAATGTGGGCAATTGCATCTCTTTTCCAAGGTGATTTTCTTGAAATGCATCTATAAGGAAGTACCCAGAACAACAGTTGGCACATACAAAGAACCCAGTAAAGCTGCTCTTTTCTCACTCTCTACCTTCACTGCTCCCACTGGACTGAATATCAAAACCATAAAAGTAAATTGCCTGTATTCACCCCTATTCTTATAGAATTCTTACTGAGTCTTTAGTTTTTCCTGAATGTTTTCAGGCTTGACAATACTCAGACATAATTAAAGGAACCCATGTTACGTGAGTAACGTTTAAAAGCTTGCTTTGCATCCAGGTTTGTCATCACGGGGCACACCCTCTGGCTACTTCTATACAGGGCAAGACTGAAACCAATAAGTCAGAGTTTCACAGTGTTCCTTTTGACCAGCTTATTGGGCAATGGGGAAGAGTCTGAGAACTCTATACGTAGGATCCTACCCCAGAGAGGTCAGCATTCCTCAGGGTGATTCAGCTACCTTTATCCATTAGCTTTACCCTGAAATCATTTGTTAAAGCGCTACCCTCCCAGAGTCATAAACCAGAATCCTGGAGGGGTCTGCCACAGCGGTTGACAACTAATATACAAGGGACAAATCTACCCCACTTCCTGCTTTTATACACCTAGGACCTAATAGTTGAAAAAATAAATAATAGTATTTCTTGACATATGAAAATTATATGAGACATAAACTTTGGTGTCCATAAGTACAGCTGTACTGGAACAAAGCCACAGCCATTTATTTGTGTATTGTCTATGGATGCTTGCATGGTACAGGAGCAGAGCTGAGTAGTTGCCGCAGAGACTGTAGAGCCCATAAAACCTATATACTTTTTGGTCCTTTACAAAGTTTGCTGCTCCCTGACATGGGGCAGAGACACTGGGAACCAGACCTGGCAGCAGAGTTCAACTCTCGATTCCTCCCACTTGCCCAAGTTCTCTCATCTCCTTTGTATCCTCCAATGGATAATGAGGCTTTTATGAGGGTCAAACAAATGTATAAAGTGCTTAGAAGAGAGTCTGGTGCATATTAAGTACCATCTATGGGTCTGTTACTATTAGCTGTCACAACTTTTTTCACAAACTAAAGCAGCAGCAGCAGCATACCAGTTAGTTAGCAAAAACTGTGAGAATTTCATTTGTAGCCCTCCAATTACATTCAACGGGCAGTAGGAAGGTATTAAAGACACCTGAAATAACATTGAGCATAGATGCTTATCCACAAAACTAGTTCTGCATTCTTAACAAATATTTTTTTATGCTATATTCTTCTTTCAAACTTGAGTCTTAAAGAAGCTTACACTCACCTTTGATTTCAGCCCTCACCATCTATTCCTTACAGTTGGAAGAAATAGACTTCAAAACAGAGGCTAAGGAACAGAATAGAGCCCAGAAATAAATCCATGCATATTTGGTCAACTGATCTTGGACAAGAATGCCAAAAGTACACAATGGAGAAAGGATGACCTCTTCAACAAATGGTCCTATGTTAGCGCATGTGTGTGTGCTCAGTTGTGTCTGACCCTTTGTGACCCCATGAACTATAGCCCACCAGACTCCTCCGCTCTGGGATTTCCCATGCAGGAACACTGGAGTGAGCTGCCGTTTCCTCCTCCAGTGGATTTTCTTGATCCAGGGATCGAACCCACATCTCTTGCACATCTCCTGCATTGCAGGTGGATTCTTTTTTTTTTTTTTTAAACCACTGAGCCACTGGGGAAAACTGGATGTTTACGTGCAAAAGAGTGATTATTGAAAAAAAAAAAAAGAGTGATTATTGGACCTATCTCACACCATGCACAAAAATCAACTCAAAATGGAATCAAGACTTAAATATAAGATCTAAAACTGTAAAATTCTTAAAAGAAAACTTAAGGGGAAAGCTTTGTGACATTAGCCTTGACACTGATTTCATGGCTATGACAGCAAAAGGACAAGCAACAAAACCTAAATAAATAAGTAGGATTAAAAATGTTCTGCACCGCAAAGAAACAACAGAATGAAAAGGCAACTCACTGAACAAGAGAAAATATCTGCAAGACGTAGATCTGACAAGAAGTTATTCTGTAAAATTTTAACAAAGAAGATACACAAATGCACAGCAGGTATATGAAAAAAATGCTCAGTGTCACTAATTACCAGGGAAATGCAAATCAAAACCACAACGAGGTATCACCTCATATCTGCCAAGATGGCTATCATTATAAAAAGAAAAAAAAACAGACAATAAGTGTTGGCAAGTATGTGGAGAAATGGGAAAGCCTGCACATTATTAGTGGGAACTAGAAATGGTGAGGCTGCCATGAAAGCAGTGTGGAGACTCCTCAAAAAATTAGAATGACCATATGATCTAGCAACCCTATTTCTGGATATATATCCCCCCAAAAATGAAAACAGAACCTCAAAGAGATATTTGCACCCATGTTCACAGCAATATTATTCACCAATAACCAAGATGTGGCAGCAACCCAAATGTCTATCAATACATGAATGTTTTTCAATGTGGCATATATCATACAATGAATTGTTATCCAGCCTTAAAAAAGGATATCTTATCATATTCTGCAACATGGTTGAATTTCAAGGACACTATGCTAAGTTAGGAGAAGGCAATGGCACCCCACTCCAGTACTCTTGCCTGGAAAATCCCATGGATGGAGGAGCCTGGTAGTTCGCAGTCCATGGGGTTGCTAAGAGTCAGAAAGGACTGAGCGACTTCACTTTCAATTTTCACTTTCATGTAGTGGAGAAGGAAATGGCAACCCACTCCAGTGTTCTTGCCTGGAGGATCCCAGGGACAGGGGAGCCTGGTGGGCTGCCGTCTATGGGGTCACACAGAGTCGGACACAACTGAAGCAACTTAGCAGATGCTAAGTTAATTACAAGAAGATAAATACTGCATGATTCTACTTATATGAAGCATTTAAAATAGTCAAACTCATAGAAACAGAAAGTAGAATGGCGGTTGCCAGGGCCTCTGGGGAGGAAATGGAGAGCTGCTTACTGGTAGAGCTTTTCAGTCATGTGAGAGCGGAAGTTTCGGAGATCTGCTATGCGGCACGGTGGATGCTTTAACAATACTGTACACTGTACACTTGGGCAGGAAGATACCAGGTTGTGTTTTTACTACAATAAAAATACTAGGGAAAAAATAAAACCCTCCATATGGGCCAAAGGATTCATCTCTCTAATCTACCTTGATGATGACTGTGGTACTTGAAAACAGGAATCAACTTCCTGAATCAAACACAAAGCAAGTAATGTATAGTTGATTTGATATAAGACAACAGGAAATATTAGACTTTTTCTCACAATTCAGGACTTTTATTTTGAGGTTTGGGGGATCCAAAAGAACTTGAGAGGGAAGTTTATACATGAGAGGAAAACAATGACCCCAGTGAGAACCCAGTCCACCACAGGAGCAAGCCCTGTCCCACACACAGCAGGTGCTCCAGTATTTGTTAAATGTTGGTGACTCATTCAATTTTTCTGTGCAACCTCCACAGCAAATACTGTGAATCTTGCTTATTGTTACATTTCTTAAAACAATTTCTTAAAGAAATTGTTGAAATTCAAAGAATTCTGCGTGATAGAAACTGCAGGAAACAAAACCAAACCAGAAAATCTCACGTCTGAATTGCTTCAAACTGTTAAACTGGGTGAAAAACAAAGCTGTGAAGTAAAGAAAACGGTTTCCTGAATCACCTGAGTGAAACTCCAAGATCCAGCTCTCTTACCTTCCTGACAAGTGTGTTTTTACCAACACACTCTTTGCCTGCACTAAACTGTTCTTGCATAAAAAGTAGCTGAGTGATTTTGGAGACAGGATTGTTTTGCCTGAATCATCCAGATAACTTGAACAACTCAACTTCTAAGAACAATCCAGCCGAGGCTGCCCTGCCTAGTAAGTGCCCGCTGTCCTCTTCAGGCCATATCCGAGTCACATCCAGCTTAAACTGGAGATGACAGTGTCGTCTAGGAAGGAAACACGCCGTTATTGTTAAGTGAAATGGTCAACTCCAAATGCGCTCAGGTCCTGAAATTCACTGCTGATGTCCAAAGGCGCTTTCGCAGCTTGGTTTTTCGAAGTTTCCTTTCCCTGAGAGCATCACAGGGCTGCCCGAAGGCATTTGGCCCCTTCCCCCATACCACACTTTGCTTCCAGCCCCGTAGGCCTGTCCAATAAAGTTGTTTAAAATACAAAACGTAGCAGAGGATGCTCGAGCAGGAAGAGAAAAAGAACACCCGGCGAAATGGGTCGGTGTTGGAACGTGCCATTCGTTTTGAAGGGAGGAGAATCCCAGGTGTGAATTGCATCCCGAGCGTGAAGTCATTTAACAGACCTCGGGTTCTTCAGGGCCTGAGAAGAGAAAACACCAAAGACCCGGCGGAGCGTAGGAAGGGGCGGAGGCCGGAAGCGGAGCCCGGCGCGGGCGGCGGCCCCGGGCGCGTACCCCGCGGGCCAGGGTGGTGCGGCCCTGGGCGGTCCCCGCGGGCAGGCGGGGAGGCGGGAGGCGCTGGGCGGCGGCGCAGAGTGCAGCATGGCGTATCCCGGGCATCCTGGCGCCGGCGGCGGCTACTACGCAGGCGGGGTGAGTGCTGCCCGCGCGGGCTCGTGGCCGGGGGCGCGATCCCTGGACGCCCGGGGCTCCGAGAAGCCACGAGGGTCGTCTCGGCCCGGGAGGTTCCCGGGCGCCCCCGCCCTGCCCGCCGCCTCGCCCAGCGCCCCCGCCGGCCGGCCTCGTTCTCCGGCGACCTCCTTCCTCCTGTCCCTTCTTCCCCCCGGGTTGCTGCTTGGGGCCGGGACGCGCGTAGTTTAACCCAAGAAGCCCACCCTGTGCCTCCCCGATCCGCGGCGTGAAATCGTGCAAAAGGGGTGTTGCCTTCCGCTCCGCCTTCCCTAAGAGCAACAGCCATTTTACTCTAGAATGGTCCTGCGATCCACTTCTCTCTCTCTCTCCGAAATTGAGAAAAACGGGGAAAGTCAGGGAAAGTCCGCTAGAGTCGGAGACTTCCGGCAGGAAGGCAGCCTGGCCCTCAGTCTGGGACGGGCATCCTTTTGGGAACTGTTTCCTAAAGAGAATATTCCCTATCCGTGACACACCTCACCCTCCCGAGGCTACACCTGTCTCAGAACGCTTTAAAAATACCTTAAACGCTAGGAAAAATTATGCAAGACAATTCTGAGCCCTGCTGGTAAGTTGCATGGCCAGGTTGCATTCGTCTCAGTAAACTGCAGGTTAATGGAGATTTGCAGAGGTTACTTCATTTATACTGATGTCATTGTCAAGACAACTCATTTTGATCCTAGCTGCGGGTTTTTAAATTATAACTGCGGCGAGAATGGGAGAAAGGGGAGGAGTGATTGCGCGTAGAGTTAAGGGAGGTGAGGGGGAGGGGAGCAAACGACTGACAGCGAACCTGGCTTTGCACAAGGCAGTCAGTGGTGAAAGAATAAAACTTGGTCATCGGATTTATTCATTTGTTCCCTGTCTTACAGTATGGAGGGGCTCCCGGAGGGCCTGCGTTTCCCGGACAAACTCAGGATCCGCTGTATGGTTACTTTGCTGCTGTAGCTGGACAGGTTAGCTCTTCCATTTAACATTAAAGGAATTTCAGATTGTACATTTGTATTAACCTTTGTTACAGTCACACGGAAAAACGACTGTTCCTCTGGAAAAGAATTCCTTTGCTTCTGCTCCAGAAAAAAGAGAGAGAGAGAGAGAGAAGGAAGTTCATGGGCAGTTATTTATTTTTGAATATTCAGAACAAACTGGAACAACGTGTTACTCATGCTTATGTTCAATTCAGAACTAAACTTGTGATTGAATTAGGGTCAGATCGAACATAATAAACTAGTGTAAATATGCTTTGAAGATATGTAAGGTAGAAAGATGTCTTTAGAACTGTCAATTGTCAGGATCCAGACAGTGAATTTCCAGAGAAGAAATTCCAGGTCGACTGAACTTTAAACCTTTCTTTGTACAATTAGAATCATGTAGTACCAGTAATTCTGTAGCCAGATTCTGAGGGACATTTTCTTTGCATTGAGTTTGACTGTTAATTACCCCTTTAGGAAATGGGTACTCCAGGTAAAAACCCACTAGCTTCAAAATAAGAAAGGTACTTTCTTCTTGCTATCAGGAAGTTAATCTTGTGGCCAGTTTAGTTTTTCTTAGCTGCGGATGCTATTACTAGGTCAGCCCTTCCATGTCCTTGTTAGGTGTTGTGGTCTATTGACCCAGACAGAGAATGAATTAAGGTCAACACCCCAAGACCTTTCACTTCTAGTTGTGTGACAGGTGGTAGTTCATCTTGTAGGAGGCCTTTTTCCTCAGCTACCAGGTCACTGTATATACCATACTGCTGTTATAATCCAACATGTTCAAAGAGGACGTTTGTGCTTATGAGTTCAACCTAGCTTTCTTTTAATCAAAAGCTAGAAATAGCACAGTCTTGATGTGAAAATGCCTGTAGACTATTGTGGGATAAAAACGTGTGACCACCTTTTAGAACAGCACTGGAAAAAGTACAGTTTGAGAAACTGAATGGAAAATTGAGTCTAAAACTGAAAGAGCTTCCCCTAAGTATCTGCTTCACCTGTTAGTGATCAGTATCTTTGAAACCACAGGACACGGCAAAGCTCAAGTCTCTGCACTCTTAGATCGCCAGGACCAGGAGCCATGAAAGGCACCCACCTGCTTAGCTTTCAGCAGCCCTGGTCTGCGGCAGCATGTCCATCGTCTTTCCCATTATTGATCCTGCCTGTCATCTAGATTGTATAATAGTCATGAACTTGAGGATTTGGGCATTTTATTTTAAAATCTAACGTGTTTCTAGTTCTGACCTAGGTCAGCCAGTGAATAGGCATGGAGAACTTCTATAATTGTATAACCAGGTATAATTGTGATCTGAAAAAAACATTCATCATATTCTAAGCAAAGGAGATCACAGAGGCTGCTTTTTGTGGGAACCAAACTTTTCATTTACTGATGTCATCTGTGTACCCAGCCCTCCACCCCCTCAACAGAAAAAAAAAAAAAAAAAGGCGAGGACAAGTAATAGAACTTATAATCAAATACGTAAATAATTGTATTTTAAATTGCTTACTTTTGCAGTTTCCTAGTTCAGAGTAAGAGTAGTTAAGGATAGGAGCTAGTTGTATTTATATGTTTAAAAATATGTCTCAGTGGAAGAAACTGAATTAATCTTACTGTTTTATTAAGAGGAACCGTATGCTTTAGAAGTTATGCCAAGTCTAATTCAGGAATTTATAGGAAATGACAAAAAGATATTGGTAATACCAAAGCATAGGTGTAAGCAGCTTTCAGACTTGGTAATTCTTGTGTAATGATTGTTGCAAATAAAGCCTGAAATTGAATACCCACTTTGCCTAGGTACTAAGAAAGGTATTTTTGGTATATGTCCTTAATTATCCATTTGTGGGAGAACCTGGAACAGTTTCCTTTCTTTCTGTAACTTGTTGTTTGGGGAAGTAGAGTGAAGAAAAAGAATGCCTACTTTTGAAAGGCGTCCATTTAAAAAAAGTCTCGTGTGATAATATTCATTTTCTGTATTATTATTGGTATACTGAATGCTGAATGTAAACAAAGAACTGGAAGGTACAAGTCACTCTTGTAAATCCTTTTCCTATTTTTTTTTTTTTTTTTTTCAAAAGGATGGACAAATAGATGCTGATGAACTGCAAAGATGCCTGACACAGTCGGGCATTGCTGGAGGATACAAACGTGAGTTAGCAGCCCCAGAGTGTCTCGGAAATCTCTTGGGTTGCAGATGTTACTTGTGATTTACAGCCTTCAAGGAATCTGAGAGCTTCTGAAATGGCAAAGTTAGGAATTTCAGAAGCTGAATTTATTTCTTTTGTATTTCAAAATGCTCGTTTGAAGATAGTTCTTTTTTTTAATATATAAATTTATTTATTTTAACTGAATCATCCCACACAACCCACCAGTTTAGTAGGTTTCTTGGATCTGGGTTCTGGGTGTCTGGAACCATTCAAATCAATAAGACATGTGGCCTCCTCCTCAGAAACCGAGGTAGGGTGCTGAAATGAAATCCTCTAGGTCAGGTGTCATTAATGATAGGAGCTAACATTTGCTGCTCACTGTTGGCCAGGAGCTTATTCTGGCTTGAACGTGGTGTCACCTAGGGCTTTCAGTGGCCAGTGCTTGGCACCTGGTCCCAGGGTGACCTGTTCTGCATCCCTAGTTCTGAGTAGTTGGTCCTACCCTCCCTTTTCACAAGTGCCCAGTCCCCTACCCCTAGTCCTCAAGGAGCCAGTTATATACTCCTGCTCTCAGCTTCTGGCAGCATGAGTGCTCACCTCGACATCTCCCAGATCTTTGCTCTTTCTACATCAGGCTAAGTAAGACGTACCCTTCCTAATTTCTAAACTCTTTGTACTCATCCTTCTTCCCGCTGCCCCCTAGTTCCTCATAGACTCCCCCTGTGCTTATACCCACTTCCTTCCTTTTGAATTCTGCACAAGCTGCAGAGAGGGAACCCTTACCAGGATGCTCATTGCTGGCAGGGGCCTTCTCATCCCACACATGCCACATGCTTCCCTTCAAATCCTATCTTTACCATGATAGAACAGCATCTTGGCTGATATGCATGACCTACCACCTTCTTTGCCTGCTGTTAATTGAGACAGAATATCAAATTGAAACCTCAACTTCTTGGTCAGCTGTGAATTAAAACATTCAAACTAGGGGATTTCCTGACAGTCTGATGGTTAGGGCTCCAGGATTTCACTGTGGTGGACCCAGGTTCCATCCCTGTTTAGGGAAATAAGACTCCACAAGCTGTTCAACATGGCCAAAAAACAAACAAGCAAACAAACAAAAAAACCCCGACAAACTAGAATTCACACCTGTGGACCTGTAGTGGCTATTTTTGACCGTTTGACAGGGCATAGTTACTATGTGGTTCTCTTTTTTAAACTATCAGCATATCCATTTTTATTATCCTTTGTTTTATGAATTTAGTATCCAATCACTATTTCCTAGTTATGGAATTAAAATAGAAACCTTTTGGATTTCTGTCATTTACTCTGGTCCTAGACTAAAGAAGCCCTTTTCTCCACTAGAGATTTTTTTTTTTTTTTTACACTATTGTAGGCAGTACATTTAAATTGTTAATCTCAAGCAGTTGGGGCTGATGAACAAAGGAGATCTAATAGCAGGGTTTCTACAAGTGAGCTATGTCACAATACAGATTATATTACTCTACTTCTGTTCAGGAGAAGAGGTGTGGCCAATTTTAAAATCTAACAAAGTGGGCAGTGTATTCTTGTAGAGAAGTCCCTTTAGAAACTTCCTTTGAGAAAGCCACATTTAGTAATGCCCTTACATCACCAAGTTACAGAAAGGACATACCTATCACCTGAATTCTGTGGTTAATCTGCTTGCTGTCATCTCGTTGTGAAGGCTGTGCACGCATGCCAAGTTGCTTCAGTCGTGTCTGACCATTTGTGATCCTATGGACTGAACCCGCCAGGCTCCTGTGTCCATAGGATTTCCCAGCCAAGAATACTGGAGTGGGTTGCCATTTCCTTCTCCATGTGAGACTGTAATGACCCACAAAACCATCCTGTTTGTGAGTGTCAGAGTTAGTGTTGTAGTGGAGAAGTTATGCAGCCATTGGTCGTTTTCAACCCACCTTCTAAACTAAAGATGGGGATGTGGGAGACAGTAAAACCTGTGGCATCTTCTTTTCTTGCCTGGAAAATGCCATAGACAGAGGAGCCTGGCAGGCTACAGTCCACGAGACCGCAAAGAGAAGGACAGGACTGGGCACACACAGCGCGTGGTATCCTAACCAGTTTAAGAGGGAGCAGTCATGCCCAGAGGTGGTGCTGATGAGGGAAGGTGCTCTTTGAAATTATTTAAAACAGGATTAGCATTATTTAAAATAGGATTAGCATTAGTAAAAACTCTTCTGGAGGAAAACAAGAAATGAACAGGAGTTCTCCTCACCCAAACTAATAAGATGTCAGTGTTCTAACTCATGAGAACTGCCTGCCCAGAATAGTGAATTTTCTGTTTTGTTCCTGCCCATCTCATTCCCTCCCTTCTCAGATCAGATTTCTAACAAAGAATTCTAACCTGTCACTCTCCTGCTCTTAAAAATCCTGAGTAGCTCCATGGTGCCCATATAAAACAGAAGTTAGACGGCTTACTAGGAATTCAGTCCCAGATGCACAGCACCCCCCAACACTTTCTCCCCGCTTCTTGGCCTGTCTGGACTTCGCTGCTTGTTTCCTTGCTTGTGCAGGTCCCCGGCTTTACATGACTATCTCCAGATATCCCAAATCTTTCCTGTCATTCACAACTTGGCTTAAATGTTACCTCTTCTATCAAGTCTTTCTTTCAACATGAAGGAGCCTCTCACACTTCAAGATCTGGTAGTTTTTGGTGTCTCCATTGTGGCTTACCCTCTTCTACCCTGTAGGAAATGACAACCCGCTCCAGTATTCTTGTCTGGAGAATCCCATGGACAGAGGACCCTGGGGGTCGCAAGAGTCGGACACAACTTAGTGACTAAGCCACCACCACCCTGTGCACAAGACCTCAAACGGTCAGCCAGCACAGGATCCAGCTTCACAGTTGCTGTCTCCAGAGTCCCTGGTATCCTGAGCCCTGCACACCAGGAGTACTTAGTAGGCATTTGATGAATTAATGAGTATGGGAGGCTGCCTAAAATGGGAAAAAAAAAAAAATATATATATATATATATATACCCTTATTTGTATTTTGACTTAAGAAAGATTGGTATTTACCTAAGGGATTCTACGTTACTTCTAATTATCAGTGTAAATCAGAAGTGTCCATTTAAACTAATGCCTGATTCCCATGGTCAGATTCTGATCTAATTGTTCTGTGGTGATGCTGGCTATCCTTTAACAAAAGTTGTTAAGAGAGTAGATCTTAAAAGTTCTCACCACATGCATCAAAGGTAGCTATGTGAGGTGACGCATGTGGTAATTAACCTTCTTACAGTCATTATATACATACATCAGACCATTACACTGTACACCTTAAACTTACACAGTGTTGTATGCCAATCATATCTTAGTAAAGCTAAACAATTAATAATTATTGTTCTGTAGTATACCCCAGATATCAGGGTCTTATAATGCTTTTGGGTGATTCTTGTAAGGGCTCAGGATTAAAAACCTACGGTCTAGACTAGAGAGGCTTCATACCTCCACACAACTTAAAAACACAACAAAGAATCAACCAACTCTTAAGTGTTAACAAAGTGTTGCCTTTTCTTACCTCCAAGAATTATCTTTGTGGATCAGATGGAGATTAAGGGACCAAAACAGAAAGAGTCTCCAACCTTTTATTTCAGGGTTCTAAGCTATGCCAAACGCATGAATCTATTAAAAGTAGAAAACCTATAGTTTGTAACATTTGGAAACATTACAGCAAGAAGAGTTAGCCTAGTGTTTTAAGTTCACTTTGGTTAAAGATTCAAATGAAGCTGGTAACAGCTGTAAATAATGCCGACTCTGCCTACATCTCAGCAGCCTTGTTGAGTTCATGCTGGCCTTGCCCACATGAGCCTTGTTACTCCTTCCTCCTAGTTTTACAGCTTCTTTGCACCTAAGACTACCCCCTCAGTCTTGGTAAGATGCAAGGAATTCTCTATTTTTAATCTGTTGATACTTAGGTAGAGTACTTTTAGGCCATAAACCAGCAAGTGTATTCTTGTTTGGTTGTCTAAGTGAGGTGTGGAAATACCCTCAGAACGCCCTTGAGCCGTGAGTAAACTGAAAAGGCTTCAGAACAATGGCTTTCATTGAGTGGGTCATCGGGTCTTAGTCCAGAATGCTCTCGTTTGACCCACAATTCTAGCAAGCATATTTATCTTATTGTCTATGAAAAGAGGCCATAGGCAATTTGAGGTAGGAGGTGACCATTCAGTGTCTGACATTAAAGGGAAAAGAAAGAGAAACAAATGATCTACACAGAGCTAGCAAAACCAACTAAAGTGAATTGTGCGTAGGAACAAAGCAACTGGATCCACCCATTCACCGTGGTGGATATAATACATTGTGGTTCATTATGGTGGCTTGAACTCTATTATAGTTTCAAAGGCAAAAAAGGATATAATACTTTTTATGAACTATGTTATAGAAAACTGTAAGCCTGTGCAAAAATAGAGATAATTATACAATGAACTCCCGTGTACTCATCCATCAGCATCAACAATTATCAGTGTGTTGCCCTTCTTGTTTTATCTATAAACCTAGCCATTTTCTTTTAAAGCAGATTCCAGATCTCTTAACATTACTCTATCTATAGATAACTTCAGTGCATATTTTTCTTAAAGGTAAGGACACATTTATCCCCCAACTTAAAAGCCATGAATCACACCTAAAAATATTAACAGTACTAGGCCATGCTTTTTTTTTTTTAAAAAAAAAGATTTCTATTAAATTTTTTAAAATCAAATTTGGGTTCTGTAAGAAGTTCTCTCTATCTGGAAAATAAGCCTACTTCAAAGCTCCATGAATTTAGTTTCACATAAATTGAGCAGCATGTAAGAATAAAAGTGTATAAATAATCACGTTCCTATTAATTTGAATGTATCCAATGTAATGTGAATTTTTGAAATTGTATTAATATGTATATACTTTTCTTGATTTAACAGCTTTTAACCTGGAGACTTGCCGGCTTATGGTTTCAATGCTGGATGTATCCTTTACCTTGATGGCAGTCTAGAGTATTTTATTCTGGATTTAAAAAAAAAAAAACCTTGAAGGAATTTGTCTAAGAACTAATATTCAGTAAACACAAAGTGACAAATGACCACAGAAAAGTTTTCCAAAATCATTAGCTTTTAAGATGTCACTTGGTGTGAAAAAGGAAGTTTAATAAGCAGAACATTTGTTATTTAAGAATTTGAGGAAGCATCATAAACAAACAAGTATAGAAACCAGAGCAGTCAAGGTGACTTTTTTGCTGTGACATTGATTACCCTGCATGAGTCACACTGACCTTCAAGCAATGGGATTTTTCATATCACAGTTGTTAGACTAGTTTAGTTACTGCTGATGGTATGGTGCCTTCATCCCACCTCATTTTCCAAAAGCGAAAACAGTGGGTCTGGGAGGCCTTACCGTGGGAATATTAGGGCTAAAGAGGACCCTGGACAGAAGGGTAAGCAGCATAGCCTGGACCTCTCAGAAAGTGCAGACCACTTTGGTTGTTATAGGTAGCTCACAATGGCTTTTTAATTTCCTTGTAGTCACTCATGTAGATGATCTCTTTTTCTCACGGAAAATACGTACTCAGAGCTTTTTCTCCATAGGCCTTTATTTTTATATCATTAGAGTATCTTTTTGTCCTGTCATGCCCAAAAGAATGTACAGTATTTTTTTCAGCAGAAAGAACGTTAAATTCCCTTATCCTTGATCTTTGATATAATCGTTAGAAAATGTTGCAAAATAAAGATGCTCTAATCCTTGATTATAGTTCAGAGAGACATGTCAGGCACAATGGGTTTCAATGAATTTAAAGAACTCTGGGCTGTACTGAACGGCTGGAGACAGCACTTTATCAGCTTTGACAGTGATAGGAGTGGAACAGTGGATCCCCAAGAACTGCAGAAGGCCCTGACGACAATGGGTGGGTATGACTGACTCCATCTCTGTTCACTAGTAGCTTTTTGCTTTTGTTTTTTTGTTTAATTTATAAAACTAAGTATTACATTTCTATTTATAGAAATAGCACCTATTCATAATTTAAATGAGCCCGCTCCTAAAAAATTGGGCTTAAAATTATTTTTAATTTTTTTTTTTAAATCCTTGAAATTGGAATATTTTTTCTTCTTTTTTTGCTGGATGATTTTTCTTCCTTTCAGGATTTAGGTTGAGTCCCCAGGCTGTGAATTCAATTGCAAAACGATACAGTACCAATGGAAAGATCACCTTTGATGATTACATCGCCTGTTGCGTCAAGCTGCGAGCTCTAACAGGTGTGTCCTTTGAGATTGCTATTGGCAGGCCTGGCAAATAATTCTGTTTCCTCAGAAATTTTTTCTCACATATTAAGTAATCTGCCGTTAAAATGATCCAAACTAAATTCCCTGGCAGTCCAGTGGTCAGGATGTGCTTTTACTGCCAGGACCTGGGTTTCAGCCTTGGTCAGGAAACTAAGACCTGGAGAGCTGAGTGGCTCAGGAGGGGAGAAGGAGTCCTAACTAAACTTTAGTGTTCTATAACATAAATGAACCAGGCTAATTAGTAAATTTTTGATTAGAGTATGAGCAGTATTCTGTGACTTCTCCCTGGAACGTGAACTACTTGATAAAAGTGAAATACTTGAAAAAAGTGAAATTGCCCATCAGCAGCCCTCTTTCCTAATTCCTCCTGTTGGAGAGTAATTTGAAATGGTGGTCTGTGTTTCAGATATCCTTCTCAAATGAGGCTGTATCAATAATCTCTACTTTTCTCTCTCCTCTTTTTCTTTCCTTTGTATGTTTTTTCCTGTTCCATTCCTTTCTTTAGTTTTTTTACCCTTTTTAATATATGGTATTATAATTTTTTTGCATCCTTACAAATTCGAGGGCAGATTCTTTTTTTTTTTTTTTTTTTTTAAGTAAATCCCTTTTCATTTAGTAGCACAAAACTCAAATGGGTGGAGTACTTGATTATAGCTGTTTGTCATATTAAGGACGCCATCCATCTGTGTGTATGTGCTCAGTCATGTCCAACTCTTTGTGATGCTATGGACTGGAGTCTGCTAGGCTTCTCTGTCCATGGGATTTTCCAGGCAAGAAAACTGGAGTGGGTTCCCATTCCCTCCTCCAGGGGTTCTTCCCAACCTGGGGATCAAACCTGCGGTCTCCTGCGTTGCAGGTGGTTATGGCTGAGCCACTGGAGAAGCATCTGTTTCTTAACATATCTTTGTTATTAAGAAGTCTGAAATTCTGTACTTCCATCACAATTAAGGAATGGCCTCAGAAGTTGTGCAGCTTTTACCAACTTTGGGATGAGGCCTTTTCTTCCAACTCCAGGTTGGGGAAGACAGTTGGCCAACTTCTGCTTGCTGTGTTACTTGGCTGCATATTAAATCCATTCGTATTGCTACAGCTGATTTCTTTGCTTTGGCCTTTTGTCTCTGTTGGCTGGTTGTACAATTTGTTACTGCATTTGAAACTCTGCTGACATAATTAACTATTAGGATTTCAGATGTTCTAAAAAAGCTCATAAATTTTACTGTTGTGTTTTACAGACAGCTTTCGAAGACGGGATACTGCTCAGCAAGGTGTAGTGAATTTCCCATATGATGATGTAAGTCTGAGTAAATTCGTAACTGAGTAAAAGAGAGGTAAAGCAATTGGGCATCCCTTTGAAGCTGGCTCTTTAGAGCATCTTAAGGATCCCAGAGCAGTTAAGGCTTACATGATCAGGAGTCACCATCCAAAATTTATTAATGTCATTTATTTGTCTTATCCATAGACCACTGTTGCATTAAACAACCGAGGTCAAGGCCCAGCTTTTCTCACTGATTAGCTGGATCACTTAGGCAGTTTTTTCATTGCTCAGAGACTATTTGAGGAAAGAATAATAATGCTGTCCTCACTAGACTATTGTGAGATTTCAATAAGAAATGTCCTTGAAAAACACCACCATGCAGATGGTGTATCTACTTTTGTCTCCTTTACACAAATCACCTCTGTCAATGAGAAATAACTTGCATGGTTCGAAGCTGCAGTTGGCACATGTGTTCTTCACTGAGGACAAAAGACACAAACTTAAGTCATAATTTAAAACTGTGTTTACCGTACAGCCACACTAAATGCGTCAGGATACAGACACATAACCAGTGTGAGCATAACCACGTGCTATCTTTGTTGGCCTTGGTTGGATAGACACAGCACAGCTGGGGAGATGTTTAGGTGTGTCTCCAGTTTTTGTTCAGCCATTGATAAACCACTTTTAGAATGGACATCACTGTGACAACTAAAAGGTTTCTCCATTTCAAAATATAAACGTGCACATATTTTCGGTTTAGCAGCAGCTGCAGTTCTGAGCACACTCTTAAAAGGCTGTTGCGTAAATATGTTTACTACTTTTGCTAAAAGGTGTGTTCCCTCAGTGTGCATTAACGTCTCAGGTAACAGTCCCGCTCTGTTTCCAAGGATGGAGAGGCAGCCTGTGGGGTGGAAAGTGCACAGGCTACGGCCTCTCACGGGGCCACTTAAAGAACATCTGTCTGAATGTCCTGACCCAAGTTCCCTTTTCCCTGAAAAAGGGAGCATCAGCTGGTCCTTGCAGGAATGCTGTAGGAATTAGCAGTGTCCAGGGCCTCGCTGATGGTGGAAGAAAGCCAAAGAAAACTGAGAACAGGAGCAGAAATGATTGCTGTGTGTTGGACTGTTATTTATATTTGTGAGTAGGTGCCTTTGATCATGATCACATTTAGAGTGAGATAATAATTTGGAGTTTAAATAATTCTTTATGCATTAAGGTAGCATCAGCTTCCTATAAGAAGGTTTGATGTGAGGAAACCCTCTGGATTTTATATTAGAATGCTTCCTTCAAAAAATGAACTTTTCCATCCATCATTTACTCTTATTTTTAAAGCTTTTTTTTTTTTTCTAATCCACAGTTCAAATGAATAGCAAAATGTAAGCTGCGTAGAAATAAGCAGGGGTGTGTTCCATGTTCTGGGGTCTGCAGCGTAACACTGATTTCTCTCTTGCAGTTCATCCAGTGTGTCATGAGTGTTTAAGTCAGGAGCAAGCTGTATGAACATAACCTACATTCCGACTGGAGTCTCCTTTGCTCTTTGCCCTCAGTAATTGTGTGCAGACTTACACAGCCACCTTTCCTTAACACCTCTTGTGAAAGTTTATTACTTTATGTATAACTGAAGTTTTTTGTTTTGATAATAAATGCTTTGAGATGATATTATCATAAGATCCAGTCTGTTAAACACCATTTAAAACTTCCTTGAGCCACTGTCAGTCAAGCCTTATTTTCTTGTTAAGCCTCTTTTATGTAAATTCAGGTGTGCCAGTTGTTTAAGGCACATGATGTATTTTTCATTGTAAGATACTAAAACCTTTTCATCAGACTGCAACTGTTGTCTCCCCTCTTTTAGAAGGGCTTTTACATCAGAGTGAAAGCTTTATATGTGGAGTATTCTTATCATGTAAATGGTTTATACCCACTTGGATACCAAAAAAAACCACAAAAAACGTGGTGATCCATATCAGGATTCCCCTTGGTAGAAACTTAACACAGGCTTTAAGGATTACAGATACTCTGATGGCTCTATGAATGGACATACTTAAAAAGCTGTTGAAGGGAATTTCCTGGCTAGGAAAAGTCCTAATCAGGGTTAGGACTCCATGATTGCACTGCAGGGGGTACAGGTTCAACTCCTGGTTGGAAATCAAGCCATGTGGCCAAAAAAACCCTGTTGAATAAGTGGCAAATACTGTCACTAAGTTCCGCCTTGTCATTATCCATGTAGACCTCTGTTCTGTACTGTGCTTAGTCACTCAGTCATGTCCAACTCTGCAAGTCATGTCCTACTCTGCAACCCCATAGACTGTAGCCCACCAGGCTCCTCTGTCCATGGGGATTCTCCAGGCAAGAATCCTGGAGTGGGTTTGCCATGCCCTCCTCCAGGGGATCTTCCCAACCCAGGGACTGAACTTGGGTCTCCCCCATTGCAGGCAGATTCTTTACCATCTGAGCCACCAGGAAAACCCAAGAATACTGGAGTGGGTAGCCCATCCCTTCTTCAGGGGATCTTCCCAACCCAGGAATCAATCCAGGGGCTTTTGCATTTCAGGTGGATTCTATACCAGCTGAGCTACCAGGGAAGCCCATAACTATAGTTAAAAATCTTGTATGTTATGAGCCACATATTTAACTATGTTAAAAAAATCGGTAGAAAAAGACTAAAGGAATATATGAAAATATTAATTGTGGGGTATTTTTGGCTAATGGGATTCTAGGTGACTTCAATTCCTTTAGTGCATGTCAGTGTTTTCCAGGTTTTCTATAATGCATGCACTTTCCTTTTATAATCAGAAGATGCTAATTTTTAAAACAGTGATACATCTATTTTGATATGCCATGGGTTCACACATATTAAACAATACACACATCAGAAAGACTGGGAAGACTATACGAAAATATTGATGTGACTTTCCCTGGAAATCAGAATCATGAGTTCATTTTCTTTCTTCCTACTACTTTTCCAAATATTAAGGCGATGGCAGCCCACTCCAGTACTCTTGCCTAGAAAATCCCATGGATGGAGGAGCCTGGTGGGCTGCAGTCCATGGGGTTGCTAAGAGTTGGACACAACTGAGCAACTTCACTTTCATGCATTGGAGAAGGAAATGGCAACCCACTCCAGTGTTCTTGCCTGGAGAATCCCAGGGACGGAGGAGCCTGGTGGGCTGCCGTCTATGGGGTCACACAGAGTTGGACACGACTGAGGTGACTTAGCAGCAGCAGCAAGTATTGATACTACATTTATATTAATAGTAGACTTTTTTTAAAAATTTTAAATCATGTGCTTTTAAGTAAGATCTGAATTCTAATGTTGGCTATGCCTCTTACTAGACAGGTGGTTTGATCATTTTAAATCATCTCAGAGCCTTGCTGCTGCTGGTGCTAAGTCGCTTCAGTCGTGTCCAACTCTGTGCAACCCCATAGACGGCAACCCACCAGGCTCCCCCATCCTTGGGATTCTCCAGGCAAGAACACTGGAGTAGGTTGCCATTTCCTTCTCCAATGCATTAAAGTGAAAAGTGAAAGTAAAGTCACTCAGTCGTGCCCGCCTCTTAGTGACCCCATGGACTGCAGCCTACCAGGCTCCTTCGTCCATGGGATTTTCCAGGCAAGAGTACTGGAGTGGGGTGCCATTGCCTTCTCAGAGCCTTAATTTCCCTATTTTTGGAAACAATGTAATACTTACCTCATGAGGTAGTTGAATATGAAATGAATCTGAAAAAGTGTTCGCATAATAAGCATCAAAACCTTTGTGTTTCTTAAATTTAAAGCTGGCCTGGTTTATTCTTTTAGGCAAAATAGTTTAACAGACAAAACAAGTTAGTCTCCCTGCCAGCAGTTCAGCTCTCAGTTTAGAGAATTACTATTCAAATGATCAATTAATTGTCACAGATGAAAAAATAAAGATTTTCTAATCATCTTTAGCCTCATCCCACTAATTATTTTTTCAAATACTGTGCGCTCTCTCTCTCTCTATATATATATGTATATATAAACACATTTAACATACTCTAACTTATGTATTTCTGTCGTGTAATCACACCCAGGCTACATCTCAGAATGTGAGTCAGCCTGCTTTATACTAATTTCACGGGGAACCTAGGTTTCATTCCAGATATACTAGTAGTCCGTGAGGTCACAAAGCCTGGCTTGAGTCTGAGCTGTCCAGAAAAGAATGGATGGAGGCCCAGGAAGCAGAGAACTCACCTTCAAAGTCCCAGCACCTGTTTGCTTCACACTCATCAGGATCCTCTGGAAATCTTGGTTTAAGGCCGTGGTCCTTTCCTAGGTGACTGGGGTGGTAAGGAAGAAGGCCCTTTCTGTCCAGAGGCCATGTACCAGATTTGAACCATCCTGCTTTGGTAGGTCCTGGGGTGTGTTGCCTCAGTCATGGTTCTGAGTCTGCTTTGGGTTAAGAGCTAAAGTATTATAAAACTGTGTCTCTCTGGAATATTCAATTTAGTTTTAAATTACTGATAGAGCAAGTCTCCTTATCTCCTCCACTTCTAATTTCCTTTTGAAAGCATACAGCCTGGTCTTCAGTATGTCCCACAGAAAGTTTCCTTCCCTTTGACAAATTTGATGTATCTATTCTAGTCCTACAGTTAAAGCCACACTCTTCATTACAAATCAGTCTTGTGTTGTCTTACTTCTGTTTTATGCTGGGTTCTGTTTCACTCATTTGATTCACATATCCAGTGCAGCCTCGCTGCCTTCTTCAAAACTGCTTTTGGTCTATTTTTCTTCGAGCATCTAGTTGGAGCATAATGAAGCTGTGAGCTCAAACTTGAATACTTCACTCATATGGAGAATTGATTACGTTTCTCAAATCGCTCCAACTCAAGATTTAATACTGGAGATGAGAGCTTTATCCTGGTGTGTCAAGAAATTTGTGATGATTAAGTACTTACAGCTCTTTCTGAGCACTTCCAACCAATGTGGCTGCAGGAGCCCTGTGCACCCCTGGTGACAGCTGGCATAGATTTGCACCACAGCAGTCACATTTCATTAATCACAGCTTTCACTCCTGTTGAGCCAAAGAAGAGTCAACTCCACTTTAGTGTGATGTTCCGGGCGATGCCATCAGTCCATGACATGACATGTGAGCAAAAACCTCTGTTATCTCTGAGCTAGACTTTGCTTGGCTGAGTGTGTTACTGTTTCAGTGTTTATCTTAATAGATTATTATATGCCTAAAATATTTATGGACGTGAATTTGTGCAAACTCCAGTGATAGTGAAGGACAGGGAAGCCTGGTGTGCTGCAGGCCATAGGGTCGCAAAGAATCAGACACGACTGAACAACTTAAGATTTAAGTAAAAGAAACAGGGCTATATGTAGTCACCATACCTTTTTTTAGTCTCATAATAAATATACAAACCCTTAGTCAATGACTTCTGGTTTTCTCACATTAAAACAGTACTTTGTGGGCTGGGATAAAAGGAAGGGAATATATGTATATTTATAGCTGATTCATGTTGCTGTACAGCAGAAACCAACACAACATTGTAAAGCAATTATCCTCCAATTAAAAACAAATCTAAAAAACAAAACAGCACTTTGACTACTTTTAACTGCTTTTTCCCCCCCCCACAGACTAGGAGCTGAAGGCAAGGAAACTGCAAGTGCCAGGGTAAAGATTGGTGGGTTAAAGGGCTGCTCAAGAGACTATGAAAAGGCTGGTGGAAGAATCTTTCAGGCAGTGAATTCCTGCACCTAAACTGAACCCATCCAGGATACAGTCTTACACAAGTGAGCTCATTAGGCCCGAGCATCACTGCCCGGGCTCTAGGACAGAATACAGTAAATGGATCCTTACTAGGCTGAAAGGAGAAAGTGTTCCTGAAATAAGGCAGGAAGATAAATAGAGAAGACTCCACCTGTCATCCAGCTGGGATAATTGCCCAACAAAGTAACCATTCAGACTCCATTAAGGGATCATGGTATTTCTCCCCATGCAGATGGTCTATTCTAGGACACCATGAAACAGAAAAGCAAGAACCGCCAGCAGTGTCCCAGCAAAGCTTCTGAAAGAGAAACAGTGACTGGGAGAAAAACAGGATTAAAGGGAGTCATCATCAAAATAACATAAATCTTTTATTGAAAGTCACTTTATTGATGTTACAATGAGAATAACATAGAAAACCGTGGTACCTTATTAGCTTCAGAAGTGAATACTAATAAAATTGTGCCAGAAATTTGAACCTTAAGTTAGAGTGACCTATAAAAACAGCAAGATTTTATTTACCTACAGTAAAACAACTTTATAACTTACGTGACACAAATC
This sequence comes from Capra hircus, assembly GCF_001704415.2. NCBI lineage: Eukaryota > Metazoa > Chordata > Mammalia > Artiodactyla > Bovidae > Capra > Capra hircus. The sequence continues at coordinate 47,895,223 of NC_030811.1, forward strand.
ACACTTGATCTGGAAAGCAGTTGCCATATATTTCAGTTGCTGTTTGCCAAAACCCAGTAGTAACGTTTAAAGTAGCTTAAGAACCCGAAGTGCAGGGTAGCAGAGAGAACAGAATGTTAAAATGAAGCCAAACTATATACACCTGATTATCTGATTACCGAAAGTGAAACTGTGCTGCCATTAACACCTTCCCATAAAGTGGCTTCCACTTCCTGTAGACGGGACATTACCCCTTGAAGATGACAGATGTGGAAAATACTAGTGCAGACCTACACTAGCTAACATATAACTGCTATGTTTAGGTGAAAAAGCTGTTTCTAAAGGAAGTTGTATTTTTGTGATGCTAGACTGGAGGGGCAAGTCTCTTCTACCAAGTTAAAAAAGGAGCACATGCTTATTATTCTGAATTAACATTTAAGCACTTTTGAAGTTAGTGTTAAAAAAAAATTGTCTTCCGTACAAAACAAAGATGTTGGGTTATTTTTTTCCCATTAAAAAGACTAGCTATAGAATCACAGTTTGATTTTGTGCTGGATTAAAAAAGAAAAGTGGGGTTTCTCATCAGGCAGTGATACAAGTGTGTAATTTAGCAAGGACTCTTGTATTATCACTGAATCAATGAATTAATTTCTGTCAGCACTTTCTGTATTGTGTCATCTGGTTTAATTTAGCACCGCTGTGTTTAAAGATTTGGGGGCTATTTGCATTTGTAAGGGCTTGATCATCAAAACACAAATCCATATCTGAAACTTCATAAAAGAAAAAGCTAAGCCCTAAAGTAAATATAGATTGGTATTATATGCATATGTATTTTCAACTTGAGAGGAAAACGCCCTTTTCTTCATAAACTCATAAATTCTTCAAAAAGTGTATTGATGGTTTTGTAAGCACATTATCTTAACATTTGGTAGTCTCATTGTATGCCTTTTTGTAAAAAAAAAAAAAAAATACACTTTTTCTCTGGTTTTGATTTCAGGGATACCAAAATATGAAATGATGATGTCCTTAAGCCAAACTCCTGCAGCCTTTAAGCACCTCCAGATACCATACAGGTTCTATGAGGAATGGAACAGGGACATGCCACACCAGTCACTGGCCCACTGTGACTGGACAATGAGGACTACACAGCCAATGCTCAGTAAAGCTACAAAGCACACAGATCTGCCCTAATCACACAGTACACACCACCAGTGGCCAACCTGTGCTCTTCTGAGCGCTCCCTGAAGCTCTCCATCCTGCACCTTCCCAGGGCTACCTGCCCCATAACCTCCCAAGGCTCACTGTTTCTTACCTGCCCTTCAGCCTGAAGCACACCCTGAGAACCAATTTCTTGGTGATGTCCCAAGTTGCACAATCCATGCCCAGATGCCAACGCCCCTCTCCCAATTCTGTGCCCCCAATGGTTCCACAAGTGCCATTCCAGGCAGAGGGACTTAACTTCCATGACAGTGAAGGTTCCTAGTCAGGAGAAAAGGTCTGACAGCTACTGAACAGGGAGTGACTTTGAACGTAGAAAGGGTCTGGAAGCATCTCGCAAACCCACAGTGAGAATGATTTTGGTTTGTCAGATTCTGGATAAAAAGGACAAAAATACTGGGCAGATTTTTGTTCCATTTCGGACTATTTTCTCCTTATAAACTGAACCAGAAAATGCTCCATTTGGGGTATTCTGACAAGCTGACAAGCAGAAATACCCGATTTCTAAGATCCCATCTATCTTTGTTTGCTCTGCCTCTGCAGGCATGCTGGAAAATTCCTCTTGGAATTAAAAGCACCTGCCCAGGGAGCATATGCTATGAGCCTGTGCCAAAGGTTCCCAGCAGGTGTCGCTGCTTCCACCCCCCACCCCCACCCCCCACTCCAACTCCCCACCCCAACATACAGAAGCGGATAGGCTTCTGCCTGTCAGCTAATTTTCAGGAGCACAGTCTCAGCACCTCACAATCTCAAAAACACAGGAAGCTGCTCGTGAAAGTCCTTAGCTGTCTCATGCTGGAGGAAAGTTGCTGCCTCCAAAATCCGAATAGTCTTATCCATTCAGAAAATATCTCAGAGGAGAAAAAATTTAAAGGTTGAGCCTCTAATTAAGTCCTATTCCATAGCAATGTTTGCTTCATATATTTTAAGCTAATAGAATAAGAAATTGACTCCACTTACTCATTTATCTGGAGAAGGCAATGGCATCCCGCTCCAGTACTCTAGCCTGGAAAATCCATGGGCAGAGGAGCCTGGTAGGCTGCAGACCGTGGGGTCGCCGAGAGTCAGACACGACTGAGCGACTTCCCTTTCACTTTTCACTTTCATGCATTGGAGAAGGAAATGGCAACCCACTCCAGTGTTCTTGCCTGGAGAATCCCAGGGACAGGGGAGCCTGGTGGGCTGCCGTCTATGGGGTCACACAGAGTCGGACACGACTGAAGCCACTTAGCAGCAGCAGCAGCAGCACTCATTTATCAGTTTTAAAGGAAATACAGACAAGGAGGGGAAGACACTTAGGAGCATTAAAAAGTAGACATTATGCTGCAAATGGGAGTCAGACGTTTCATGTAAAATTCTTATCAATTTACCAACTGGTACCTTTGTATTTAAAATAAGGCTGCCCAAGGACTTACTTGGGGACCAGTGGTTAAGACTCAGTGCTTTCTGTGAAAGGAGCACGGGCTCCCCCTAGTAGGGAAATAAGGTCCTACATGCCGCTTGGCCAGGAAAAAAAAAAAAATGCTCCCCATAGAACAGGGTCCTGTAACAGGTGGTGGTGTCCTACTAGGCTGTGGAGGGCCTAGCCTGCCTCCCTTCATTCTCTCACTGCCTTTATTCAGTGGCCCTCTTCCCATATTCCTGGCAAGCTACTCAGTAAATTCCAGTAAGTTCCTTTTCCTTTAAATTTAAATAAAGTGAAATAAAATAGTCTTCTCTTTAGGTAAGGATTTATTATCATGTTGAATAACACAAGGAAATATTTAAAGCACTAAATCTATGTTTATATTGGAACTGACTCGTTGGAAAAGACCCTGATACTGGAAAAGATTGAAGGCAGGAGGAGAAGGGGACAACAGAGGATGAGCTGGTTGGATGGCATCACCAACTCAATGGACATGAGTTTGAGGAGGCTCCGGGAATTGGTGATGGACAGGGAAGTCTGGCATGCTGCAGTCCATGGGGTCGCAAAGAGTTGGATACAACTGAGCGACTGAACTGAACTGAAATACATATGTTAAAATAGAATTACATGACAACAGGATATGAAGAAGGGCTGAGATCAATAAATGAGCAAATGATTTTGAAACACTAAAAATGAACAAAAATAAAGTATTTCTTCTGGGTCATAGGTAACTATAAAAAGTAAAGGAGAAAATCTTAAAAGGCAAAGGAGCCACAAGAGATCTGAGACAATGGATGGGATTAAATTATGCAAATCTTCAAGGGGATCAACAGAAAAAAGAGATGTAAGACTGGGAATTCAAACATAGTCTTTCTGTGGAAGTGCACACAATACCTGATTTTATCTTTTCAGCAACTTCTTTTAGAAACCCTATCAATCTTACACTCAGAAATCTATACTAGATTATGTATACTACTTTCTGTAGTAACACAATTTGGAAAGCCTTTTCAAAGCAAGGGGACAGGGCAGTGGGCAGGAGAGAGAAACTGTAGTATCACTTACAGCACCTATATATCAAGCTGAAAAATAGCTTTGGCATTTTAACCTTACATTTACTTTATTAGTCAACTTTTTTTTTTTTTAAGGAAAAACACTGTATTTCTTTCAAAGAAAAAAAATACAGCAACCACAGATTGCGAGCCCTCCTGATGCTGCAATGTTTGAGCAGTTTATCCCTTTCCACAGGTTGCTTGTGGCCTACGGGCCACTTTCTAGCTGCGAAACTCCAGAGGAGTACGCCACTTCCTCCCTAAAGAGTGGCTGAACACGGTTCCTTCAGGGCTCCGTGATACCATACCTCTGTTCACACTCTTAGTGGAGAACCATGTGTTGCTTTAAATCAGAGTATATTACACTGTAATGACTATGGATAGATTGAAAATCTCAGGCTGCAAAGTTGTCCGATCTGAAGTCTTATCTATGCACCAAACTTTAGAAAGAGAGGGAAAAGGCATACAATGGGACACAAAGGCCAAAATTTGCTTTTCTCTGCTTTTCATAATGGTCCTATAGTTGAGTGAGGGGTATAAACATTAGTTTCATGATGCAAACTGCTATGTGGCCTCAAAGTTCCTCTCTAAAATAGATACTAAAAAAAAGAAGAATGCTGTGCTTGTGTTTACTGCCATGGCTCCATTCTCTTTGTCTCAGTGGAGGAACAGTCATAAATATTTAGATTTAATACATCTAGAATGCCAACCATGAGTACACATATAGGGAATTCTCTCTACTCACCACTGAAATTATATATGTGTCAAAGAACACTGCAAATGGCTCTAAGGATGTTTATACATTCCTAGATTGAGTAGAATCTAGAATAAAACATTAAAAGTACTATAAAATCATAGTCTCTCTGCAAATGAAACACTTCTCATTCAGTTCCATATGAAGGTTATTATCGAGGAAGATGACTATAAACTGTATACCTCTAGAGCAACCATGTCTCCCAAAGGCACAAATAATGATTTTTACTTGAAATAATAATCTTCATGTAAAAATAAATTGAGAAAATGAGGAAAGAGAGAGAAAGGTAAAGGGGATTCATTGACTACATGGCTAATCATTTGTGGATTCTTTCAAATGAGGGATGTGTAACCATAACTAGGAAGCATATTTACATGAGGTACCTTACATTCAAATCTATAAACTCTTTTATAGTCAAAATAAAACTTCTAACATTAGCTTTTATACACTCAGTACCAGAAAACATTCAGTGCACATTAAAGTGATCTTGGTCAAAAGCCACTTTATTTGCTACATCTTTAAATCTGTCTGCCCTCCTGTCCTTAGTTTGAGCCATGTGGCAACATCACCCAACACCCACTCAAACTTGAGTCTGATGGATCATTTTATTGTGGTCTCGACAATCACATCCCTTCCTGTCATGAAAAATGCTGCTTATACGGTATCATTTGGGATAATTAAATTGCTTTACAAATGTTTTCAAAGACTTTCAGAAGAGAGGTCCATTATAGAAGACATAAACAGATAGAGGAGAAAATGCTGCCTTCTAATGGGGCTCTTCAGTTTGGGACTCCAAGATGATTATACTTAAGAGATGAAATGGGTTTTATTCTCGAACACTACTGGGAGAGATCAAACTTACAGGATATGTCTGAAATCTTGTCTGCAGATTCCATTCCTCTCAAGAAAAAGGAAAGAGAAATAAGGAAATTCAGAAGTACTCTTCCCATTGAAGCATTTGATTGATCCCATCCATTGCTGAGCTCACTAAGTTAGCCTCTGGAGAGAAGTTTTCTTTAAGAATGATACAGCTGCATGATGATAGCTATGGAACTTTGGTTTCAAAGAGGGGATTTAACATAGATTTCTCACTTTTCTATGGATTTAAAAAAAAAAATAGAGAGTTCAGGACATCAGATTCTTCCCCGTGCCAGCTGTTTGGGTAACTTCACAGTTGCTCACTTCTGTGGCTTTAGGTTTCTTTGACCCCTCTGTAGTCTGTTGAGGCTTCCCAGCCCACCTCATAGAACCTTCCATGTCTTATTTACAAATCAGTGCAGAATGACTTGTTGGGACTCACATCCCACTGATGATAAATACCTTTAATAAACTGTGTAAAAGTTGTTTTTTTTAAAACAAGTCATTCACATCACAGATAAGGGTGGCTAAAAAGTTTTTTTAAAGAACAAAAGTTTAGGCCACAAAGGGTTGGAGTATTGGCAAGGTGGGAGTTACTAACGCATCAGCAGCCGTGGTCTCCTGTGTCTTTGGTGCACTTTGATCTCAGCAGGACACCCTGCTGTGGGGCTCACCCCTGGGGTGAGACTAGCAGATGTGCTCTGGTACCGAAAAAGAACAGCTGCTGAGGCAGGCACTGTAGCCCCCAGAAAGATGGACCTGCTGGAGGATCCCCAGGAGCCAGCCAACAGGCAGTAGAGCGCCTGGAGGCAGGAAGCAAGCTGTGGAGGCCCTAAGTTTGGTTGGACATTTTGTTTACTTGTTCAATAAAACTACCTCCAGACTGTGCACACTTTAAAAGGCTAGCACATGGTTTGGACAAACATCAATTAAGGGGAGACACACATACAGCCCTGATCACGATATTTACAACATCGTCCGATTATAATCTTCAAAGAACAGTTGATGGATGACAATGACGTGACTGTGACTGACTGTTTTTAGGCATTTGGCAAAATACACTTGTGTGTAACAGGTGCTTGTTTTTAAATTTTAAAATGTTCACATATGTACAATTGTCCTTGTATGCTGATATAAATATGAAAAGTAAAAAAAGAAAAAAGAAAAATACATGTTTACAGTTAGCATATGGGATATTGGCCTCTCAAGCTTTAAAGTCCTGCAGAAGAAATCCTATATGCCTTAGCCCTGCATGCTAGTTTCTATTATGGGATGTTGTTTCCTTAAATGTCGAAAACAATAAACAGAAGCTTCATGCACATAGCATTGCTGACTTTCTACAATGAGGATGCGCTTCAGAATGTCAAGTTCTGAATCCACTATTGTCCCTTAGTAACTTGCTACATTTGGGTCATGTGAGTTAATTTTAGTGATATTTCTACATATATCTGTCATGCGGATTATCCATTAACATACCAGTACCTTTGTTGTTCCATGTTATAGTGTAACATTTCAGTAGTCCTTTTCATGGTTCAGTTAAATCCTAAGCCAATGACAAAAAGAAAATGGTATCCAGATGTGAAGCTTGGCTTCCTCTCCTCTGTTGCTTCTCAGAGATGTTTTCGAATTGTCTGAAGAGCAGATAGATTTGCAGTGATTCCATGAGGCTGGGTTTGTATAAAAGTTGAAGTAAACAGTTTCGATGTATCACATGTAAACAGCTGATCTTAAATGGATGTCTCCCATAGCTGCAACAGAGAAAAGCAAAACTTCACATTGTGAAAGCAAGAAACAGATGCATTCTGAGCCACAATGATGAAAAAGGTTCAGTGATTCCATCTGTGCTGATGTGATTGTGGGTGTGAAGTCTTATCGATACATAAAATAAACAATCTAATTTTTAGCTCTCTCTTTCCTCTAAGCCTGAGGCTCAACCTTTCTAACAATGGCCCCCTTTTAATAATAATAATAATAAAAAAACCCTCACAGCCTCATTTACGATTACTTGAAATTACAAATAAATTAAATATGGTATTAAAGGAATAAAAGGTACAAAAGGTATAAAGGTATAAAAGGAATAATTTAAAATATTATTTTTTAAAATTACACATACCCTTGTTTTCCCCAAGATTCTAATACAGTCATCTAGAATAGTAGTTCTCAACCCTGCTGTACATTTCATTCATCTGAGGACATTTAGAAAATTCCATAGCCTAGCCAGCACACCATATCAACTAAATCGAAATCACTCTGGGTGAAACTCAGGCATCAGCATATTTTTAAAAGTCTTTTAGACAATTCTGTTCAAAGCTGAAAACTATTGGCCTTAGAAAAGTGTGAGCCCATTAGTACCACCACTGCCCACTTAAAAATCATTTCTCTAGGCCTGTGGTCAGCTATACATGCTCCAAATCCATTGCTATCCCCTGAACAGTAGCCGCTCTCGGGAGCTGACACATCAGAGTAGAACAATGCATCCAGGGCAGGATGTCAGTTCCCTAATTCCCTCATCTCTTCCCTCTCCTGGCCTCTGCCACCATTTCTTTACAGCAGCCCTATTCATATCTAATTTCTAAAATGTTCAGTAATTGCCTTAATGGACTGAAAACAAGCTTGGTGTGATCAAAGAGAAGTGCCATTCAGTTCACTAGAGAAGGAAGACCAATTTTAAAAAAAGAAAAAAGAAATCAAACTAATAAAATATGTTTCCAGGCAATATGATCTGGGTATAATTATTATGGACATGAATAAAGAAAGCTGAGATCAGAGTGACATCAGCTGCATCCAATTTCCATCCAAATTCCATTTTTACAGGAGATCTGGGGCATATCATAGTAGGATACCTAATGGGTTTCTGAGTCAGGGAGAAGGAGAAATAGCTCAGGAACTAAGTGGGCGTTTCTCTACAGATTTTCTGATATGTTCTCCTGACTCTTGATGGAAATATTCTGTTATCTGTTTTAGGTGTGCTTTATATGTCCTTTTCATTAAAAAAAAAAAGACACCAAATCTCCCAACTGTGAGGATCTCTGCTATGGATGACACCTGTTGATGGAGACAAGTTATAATGAATAGTTAGCCAGGAGGTCTGCACGGCATCTGAGGGAGAGAAGATCTCATCATCTGATGCCCAGACGATGGTGCAAAGTAGAAAAGAGTTCAGACTTCAGCTTCAGTGAGCCCAGTTTCTTCACAAATGGTTAAAAAGATTAAATATTGAGTTACAGCTCACATAAAGAAGAGAAGAGCCAAGGAATGACACTGGGAAAACCTGAAGGCCACGATTAATCCAGTGAGGAAAGAGGAGCAAAGAACTGCCAAGCCATCACTTTGAGAAATAGGCATGACCTTGGCTATATCTGGATGGCTGTAACAGAGGGGTTGATGACAGACAGAACTGCTTGTTACATTGTCCACAGCCCACGAAGACATCCCAGAGACAGGGGTTGCCTATACTGTAGGGATCTGCTACATGGTCATGTGACCATTCCACAGTGGATGGAACCAAGCAGACCTTTCACACAATGTCCCCAAGGCTACATTCTTCACAGCCACCCTGTTCAGCCTGGAGATAAGGCCATGGGCCAGCCATTTCTTGTGAGTGGGGATGTCATTTCCATGGGCTCTCATATGGGAACATCCTCAAAAACCCACACCCTAGCATGACAACAGGTGAGTGAATACCCCAGCTAGACAAAAGAAACAACGATGCAGACAGTTTATCAGGGAGAAAATGTGGGGTGTTCTACTTCAACAGTTCCCTGAGGAGGGAAGGAATGACACCACCTAAGGTTTCATTACCACATACTTAGGTCACCAACAACTGGATGCCTACTCACAACTTTTTTTTTTATTTTTAGGGACAGAAAGCTGAGTGATGAGAATCTGAGTTATCTTTTTTCTTTCTATCTTTTACCATTTCCTATCTTAACATATGTAGGTAATTTTATGTATGGTGAGTAAAACACCATTGATGGTTTTTAAAGTCATGTGGATCACAATAAACTGGAAAATTCTGAAAGAGATGGGAATACCAGACCACCTGACCTGCCTCTTGAGAAACCTATATGCAGGTCAGGAAGCAACAGTTAGAACTGGACATGGAACAACAGACTGGTTCCAAATAGGAAAAGAAGTATGTCAAGGCTGTATATTGTCACCCTGCTTATTTAACTTATATGCAGAATACATCATGAGAAACGCTGGGCTGGAAGAAGCACAAGCTAGAATCAAGACTGTCGGGAGAAATATCAGTAACCTCAGATATGCAGATGACACCATCCTTATGGCAGAAAGTGAAGAGGAACTAAAAAGCCTCTTGATGAAAGTGAAAGTGGAGAGTGAAAAAGTTGGCTTAGAGCTCAGCATTCAGAAAACGAAGATCGTGGCATCTGGTCCCATCACTTCATGGGAAATAGATGGGGAAACAGTAGAAACAGTGTTAGACTTTATTTTGGGGGGCTCCAAACTCACTGCAGATGGTGACTGCAGCCATGAAATTAAAAGACGCTTACTCCTTGGAAGAAAAGTTATGACCAACCTAGATAGCATATTCAAAAGCAGAGACATTACTTTGCCAACAAAGGTCTGTCTAGTCAAGGCTATGGTTTTTCCAGTAGTCATGTATGGATGTGAGAGTTGGACTGTGAAGAAGGCTGAGCGCCGAAGAATTGGTGCTTTTGAACTGTGGTGTTGGAGAAGACTCTTGAGAGTCCCTTGGACTGCAGGGAGATCCAACCAGTCCATTCTGAAGGAGATCAACCCTGGGATTTCTTTGGAAGGAATGATGCTAAAGCTGCAACTCCAGTACTTCGGCCACCTCATGTGAAGAGTTGACTCATTGGAAAAGACTCTGATGCTGGGAGGGATTGAAGGCAGGAGGAGAAGGGGACGACGGAGGATGAGATGGCTGGATGGCATCACTGACTCAATGGACGTAAGTCTGAGTGAACTCCGGGAGTTGGTGATGGACAGGGAGGCCTGGTGTGCTGCAATTCATGGGGTCGCAGAGTCGGACACAACTGAGCGACTGAACTGAACTGAACTGAACTGAATCACTTCTTAACAAGTTACATTTTCTTACTGATTCTGAGTTGATCAAGTTAAAATTCAAATGATCCATGTTTACCTTGAACCCTGTAATTTAAGTTAAGAATCTAAGAAGCTCTGAAATATCTTTCAAAACCAAAAAGGCTAAGAACCTGGGACCCACTATCAGATAAATCTGTCCAGGCTTTTAAAGCTTCATTTTATTTTTTTGCAAAATTATTTCTGAGAAGATCAAAGTTACAACACAACTAATCACAACAGGGCCTGTACCTCAATAAAGGTTATTATTCTTTAGTTATTTCTTTCACATTAGTCTCTGAGGGCTGGTCTGCCTCTCTAAACTCAACTATATCTCACATTTTGCACAATGGAAGTGTTCTTGGGAATGTTGTGAGACTAAGAGGACTTAGTATTTCTATGAAACTTCTGGTGAATCATATTTTTATAAAAATAGTAATCTCCAAATATGTTTTTAATTTTTTTAAATAAAAGTTTGCTAAATTTCACTATACTTTGTTATACTCTTAATCTTACAGATTTTCAAGGCTCCCTTCCTTGCATCTAAATTCCACCTCCATTCCCAAGACACTGATCTGATTTCCTGTTATGGGTTCCTAGTCCTTAAATCCTATTGGGTGTTATTTGCCAGTGAGAAGTCTGAATAAGCAATCTGTGCATGGACATAAGGTTGGTTTACTTAATTTCTAGAAATTTCCAGGTGTATGAAAAAATTGATAAAACAAAATATAGTCTCTGTTTTATCTATTCCAGATTGTAATATATTAACTTTGGTGAATAACAAAAGACATAGATGAAAAGAAGTAAATGATTAATACATGCCCAATACTTCTAAATTCATCAGTAATTAAACAAACTTGGGCCCAAAAGCCCCAAGAATCATCTACTTTTTCAAACTCAGTGTTTTTCATGTTCTTACAAACAAAAGAGAAAATGGCTCTCTCTTTTAAAACATCGACTCACAAATAAATGATAATGACTGAGGATGTTAATATACGGATGGAAGAAGCTCTCACATACCCTGGCACTTTGTCGGTTCACTTTCTTCTCCTCATCAGGAAGGGGAGGCATTGGATAAGGGTATTTTCTGCTGGAAGCAATAGACCCGGTTGACGAAGAAGGAGACTTGGCAGGAGATAAAGTCCTGAGACGTTGAGAACACATGAGATACATATTATGTAATTGCCTAAAATCTTTTCAAATTCTGAAAAGTGGGTTCAGAAAGAACCCTCTGATATCTACTTTCATAGGCCACTAGTGCAAAGATTTAACTACCGGGACATACTCTGTCATTCACAACACTGGAATGCTAGCTAGTGTTTGTCTTCCTAATTTCACAATTGCAATGGATTGTTTAAATCTTAGTACACAGAATCATACTTTTCAGCTAGAAAGCAAATAATGAGGGTTTTTTTTAAAACAGTTTTAAAAAGTTAAAGTGAATGAGAGATTAAAAATATTCTAAGAGCTCATAATGGTAAATAAAGTACAACATATTAAGAGTCTGTCTTATTTTATGACTTAATGTAAAAAAATTTTAGTACAGTAATTCCAATTGTATTTTTAAGATCTTAAAATATGATGCAATTGATACATTTATTAGTTACTAAGTCACACACCAGTTTCTACAAAACTCATGCATTCAGAGGCCAGTGTGTTAGTTGTGACAGAACAAAGGCAGATACAAAGGTTTTAACAACAAATTAGTAAACATGCAAGCGGTAAGGAGTGCAGAGTTCCAGCCAAACAAAGAGTCTGATGAGAACATAAAAGATGGTCTGATTAGTCCCTAATCATCATAGCTATATAGGGAAGGATTCTAAGCCATGGACACAGATCTTGATAACTCATGTAGGGCATACTTGTCATGTCCAGAAGGTGGCAACACTTTAATGACTGGAATTTTTGAAACACAACAACAGAAACTCTTATTTGGAACATGTGTTCTCATCACGGAGATATTCCCTATGAAAAATGTGCATGAGCTCTTGGTGTATTATACTGCTCTTGTTTTATTCAGCATGTACAGTGGTAATATCCGTGACTAAGCAAAGCACACTGGAAAACCCATATCAGCTATCTTGTCTTTAAAGTGAAAAAAAAAAATAAAACAAACTGAAAGTGAAGAACCTCAACTTATACTGTGTCAATGAAAAACAGGCATGATCATTTAGCAGTAGCCACCCATTTCACAAATGTTCAGTTAATTTCAGTTCAGTTAAGTCTCTCAGTTGTGTCCGACTCTTTGTGACCCTGTGGACTGCAGCCTACCAGGCTCCTCTGTCCATGGGATTTTCCAGGCAAGAGTACTGGAGTGGGGTGCCATTGCCTTCTCCGCTTGACTGTACTGCCTGCACCAAATAAAGATATCTTTTCCTCCCTGATTCTAAATTTTGATTCCTATCCACAGATTATTCTTTGCTCTGGTTTTGCTGTAGTTTTCAAGTCAGTTTCTATTTTATGGACACTGAATTCAAGTTAAGGTTTGAAAATAATTTTTCCTACAAATCCTGAGATTTGATTCAATTTTAAGAATCAAGAATGACTCAGTTTACTTTTAATCTGTAATTCCTACTGTTTCCTCTACTTTTGGAAAATGTCCAGGACCAAATGGTCCTTCATGTGAACTGTCAGAATATTGCAACTGTTTGATGCCTCTTGTATTAAAGCTCTCCACTGAAGAGAAGATGGGTGGAACTAAGAATTTATAAATACTTCAAATCCTCTAAAGTATTATTAAAACAATGTACTACTGTATCTTTTTCTAACTCAGAAATTAATGTGTTTTTTTTTTCAATTTTAGGAAAACATTTCAAATAGGACTGTGATCTTTAGGAAACAAATTCAGTATGTTCAAAATGAGCATATACTTTTGTATTAAATACTTAAATATATCCTTCTAAAATTAGGGATATTAAACTGGGTTCAGATTTTTAGCCTAATCACTACTGATAAGACATCCAAGTTCAGAAAAGAGTCAGGTACACAAACAACTAAATGTCGTTTACTTTAGGGGATCATACAAACTCAGTCATCTTTTTAACATGTTGCTGTGTGCATGTGTGTCCATAGCATGAGGTATTAGCTTATAGCTTCAAAGTCATGCCAGCCATTCACTTGGTCATGGTTCCAAGTGACCAGCTTTGTATACACACAGGGCCATTCCAATGAGGATGCTGGAAGTCCAGCTTCCCTTTCAAATATCTCCCTGGCCAAAGCCAACAATGAGTTAAAAACAAAGAGGTATCCTCCAGAACCTCAAAGAAATTACACATTTAGTACTTCTCACATTAACACACCAGTTTAACTGACACTTTGAACCCTAACAGCGAGAGAAGCCACGCAGCCCAGTTTAGCAGGGGTGAGGGGCGTCAGGTCAGGATTGAGTGGTGTGTGACAGCATCAGGGGACTATCCTGGGGGATGCAGAGCACCAGAGCAGGAGTCGGAATAAGAGGAGAGAGCAAGGTAAGGTCAGTTAGTTTAGGGAAAATGAAAACAAACTTCAAAATTTTCACAAATATCTAAGAAAAATGTTTCTTCAAAACCGCCTCCAGGCACTTTTCTGAACCTGGCTACTTGACTGGTGGTTCCAATCTGGCTTTCACCGAAAACCAAGCACCGACCCAGCTCATTCACTTTACAAAGTAAACTCTGGACAAATGCTAACCATTATCATTACTGCCTTTTTTAAAACCATAATAACCCATAATCATAATGGGTGCCATTGAGAATTACACAGTGAAGGTATGTCCATGTGCAGATGGATTGTGGAGCATTTGGGGGCTACATCAGACCTTCTGGGTTTGCCTTCTGTCCACAGACAAGACCAATCTTGGTTCACTTCTGTCCCTCAGAACAGGCAAAAACCAGTCACACACACGTGGGGCACATGCCCACCCCTTAATTCACCTGGCTGTGTTCATATGCAAATGTCATAGTAGTATGATGGAAAAAGAACAGATGGAAATAGTATGATGGAAAAAGAACGGCCTCGGAGCCAGAGCCAGGCTCGTAATTCGGGTTCTGACACACACTAGCTGGGTCACCTCGAGTTACTCTTCCGCCTCAGTGTTCTCTATACACAGAAAGGAAACAAGAACGCCTGCAGCTCATGATGTAGCGAGAAATAAAGGAACAACGCAGGCACCCAGTACATGACAGTTGTTATCATTAGTTTCTTTCCAGAGTTATTACATTTCCACAAGATCATGGAAAAGAACTAACAAACCACGGATGAACTGAGTGACCAAGTGGATAATACACAACACCAAGGAAACCTTCCAAGAGCGGGTAAAGCACTGTCGCCAGCAGGACTGCTCCCAGGATCTAGCTGTGAAAAGACAATGCGCTCACTGTGACCCCACCTGCTCCTTTGTGATGAGCTGAATATATACTGACAATAATTTGAACAAATACTGTCATATAAGAACTGGGTAAGGGAGCCCAAGCAAGGCAGTCTGATTACTCAAAATCTTCCTACATAGGCTTTGCTCTTCAGAGTTATATAGATACCACTTTTCTTTTTTCAGTGCTGGACTGTCTTTTGGACCAGTTTGCTGTAGTCAGAGTCCCCACTGCATTTTGATAAGGATGCCACAAACCCCACACCACATGGGTGATTAATAAAGTGACCTTTGCCCTCATTGGTGGTTTTGGCAGGTAATCCTGAATGAATGACCTGGCGGCAGACGAAGCAGACCTGAGCTTAAGCATAGGGTTGGCAAAGCATAAGCCTTTGGGTCTCCTATGTGAGGCTTGGTGTGGACGGACAGTGGATGAAATTCACTCTGTTGTGTTAGTATCACATGTTCCAAGCCCTGGAACATCTCAATTATTTACCACTTCCACAAAAATTCTGTGTTGACTTTCAGGTCTTACAGGCATAACCCTTATTAACCCCCATATGACAGTTAACTTATAACCCTCCACTAAATTTTATCTAGCCTTTAAACATACATATGTATTTAATACGGAATTCTTCATATGACTATCCACTGTAGGGACCAACGTCTCATCATGAGAGGAGATAAAGGAACCCTCTACCATTGCCCTTGCAGCTTTGCACGTGCAACAGGGGAAGCTGAAGCATTCCCCCATCCAGATTGCATTTACTCATGTGGCTTCTGGGCAGACCTGGGTGCTGATTTTAAGAAATGTGAACTCTGCTCTGGGAGCCACATAAACTACTCAGCTCACCCAGGGGAGGTGAATCAACTCTTCCGGAGTACCATTTCACAAATCAGTGTTACAAACATGCTAAGACCATTTAGGTCATGTAAGCCCTACCCCATCTGGGATCAAAGTCACTGTATTACTGTGTTTTGGTTCCATGGCTGATACAAGTTATAATCTGCCCACAAGCCTGAGGAAAAGAGAAAGGAGAAGTAGGACCGCAGGTGAGCCAAGATTCCAGATAACATTCAAAATCATCTTACCTGTCTTCCTGACGCTGGCCATCTTGGGAGCTACGGGTGAGGTGGGATGTTTGAATGTGAGTGTATGTGTATGAAGTTCAGTGGGAAAGTGGTATTAGCAGAGGGGCAGGGAAGAAGGGGGAAGATGGGGTATAAAAGCAGGAGATATTTTTGTGAGCAAGCAGGGTTATGCTTTCCTTGAGTTATATGCAAATGTATGGATCAAATTAAAATGCAGGTTGGTCTAATCATTTTCTCAAACTATATATGTCTAAACTAAATGGTACACTGGAAGAGAAAGTCCACCTTGTATGGGTGCTGAGAGTTGGAAACACATACATATTTTGATATCTGATCAGTGCTGATCCAAGTCATGGCAATAAGGAATCTGAAAGCTAACTGTTGAAGTTATGCTCCAAAGAGGTAGTAATTGAGTCTATATTGCTTCTTTACATTAGTTGTCCACAAAGTTGTCAGATTTAAAGCATATGTTTACATCCAGGAAATCAGTTTGATATTGTAAAGAGAGAAAAAATGCCATTAGGAGCTCTTGGAAATTCTCGCTGACCTCTAATGTTAACTGAGCTGCAGTAAATTGAGTAAATTTGCTAGTTTTCAATATAGAGGAATACTCTGTCTGCTTTTTGTGAACCAAGATCGTGTTTCTGACCTTTTTCTTGGTTCTACCTGAAGGGTTAGACAATAACATTCTTACTGGAATAAAAAATTCCTTAGAGGCTTTTTTGAGAATCCTTAACACCCTTCTCAGCACACCTTTTCTCTGGTGGCAAATGGCTGTACTGAACAAACAAAGCCTCATCACATTCCATACTCTCTCTTGTGGTCAACAGTGTCTCAATAATTTTCAAGTTCCATCAAATAATTGTTTTTACTGAAAGTAAAATTCCACTACATTTCATTTCGTTCCGTTTCATGTTTTTCCTTGAGTCTTTGTATGTACTATGCACTCTTAAGGCAGTAAGTAGGAAAAATGCATTATGAAACTGCTAGGTTCTAGAAATTAAATTGTTCAGGTTAATAGTGCTTCTTTATTAGTGGAAAGTATGCTTCATGCCCATAGAACAGTACATAGCATAACATGAAGAGAAAGCTACTAAAAAGCTGAAGATGGTGATAGGGACATGCACTAAATGGCAACCCTTTCAAATATGTTCATTTGAAACATTCAGAAAAGAACTAGACTTGCTCATGAAGCCAAAAACAGAGGTCAAAAGGCAGCAAATAAACAAGAACCTTTTCCACCTATGGGAACTTGTATTGGGAGATACAAGATAGAAAACCAGTCACACAACAGTATTTGTATGTGCTGGGAGAGTTTGAAAAGGATATAAAATTAATTTATAAAATACCTAAAGTATGGTCCTTCAGTGTTTTTATTCACATCTTCTACCCACTTAGCTACATTATAGTCTCTTTTGAACCATGGGTTTAAATACCTGCAGAAAGCAATGGAAGGAACAAAGAAAGCAGAACAAGATAGAAAATCTGAAAATACACAGCACAAGCTTAGCAAGGATGTTCTTCACCCTCTAAATGCAAGTGACTATGGCAAATAAACCAGGATGGATGCTGGGTGATTATGAGGCAGTCTGTACAACATGACAATTAACTCAGCTACAAGAAGGCTCAAGGCATTTTAGCATATATTCACCCTTTCAGGGAAAGCCTTTCCAGTGGTTTCCCAAAGTGAATCAGAAACTCTCTTTCAGAGTAATGTCAGCTGCCCCACCTCCGAAGGCTTTTTCCAGTCCACCACTCATTTGTCTCCTTGGCTTTCAAATGATAATGGGCCTTTCTGACAATACTCAGATGGCTGCAATTCCAACCTGGTGTTTCAGAATATAACATCCCAAGAACAATTAAAAGAAGCCAAGCTCTCTTTCCAGTATGAAAGGAAAGATTTTACATGGCTTCTGTCTCATTCCTGAGAGAAGATCCCAAGCTGGAGTTTAGGAGAAAGGTGATCCAGCTGGCTCTATAATGAGCAGAAAGGGTCCCACTCTTCTGATCCTGGAGCCCCAACACACAGTATGGACCCAGTAGGCCTCCATGATCTTGAGGTGGGTTTGGTAACTTAGGTGCAGCTGCCATTCCATCCTTCCTCCCCTTTGTGCACTTCACATTCATGTTTCCAGTAGGAAATGCCTCAGAAGCTGCCTTCTGAGTATCTGTGAGTGACTGTCAGAGGATAATGACCTTAGCTAACATTTTCCTGACGGATCTGACAAAGTCTCCATCAGAATTACTGCACAAAGGAAGATGTTAAAGGCAGTAAAATTATGAGTGCAAGAGTTTTTATATTTTTTTCCAGAGTTTCTTTTGATTTTTAACCCTGGAAGCCAAGCAAAAACACACCCTCTTAGAATATGCCCTTGTCAAATACATAAAGATTCAACAAATTCAGTCACAGAAGAATTTGGAAATTTTACACTGAGATTTCTCATTTAAAAGGTAACTTCCAGAGATACCACAGACAATGAAGATTTAAGCTCAGTAAAATGTTTAAAGTTATTTCAAAACAAACCAGGGGAAATTATAAAATACACTGCTTTTTTTGTGGTTAAAGTTTGCTTCTTGCCTCCATATTTAGTTTTTTGTCTTTGGGATTTTTTTGTAGATACATTTAAATCAAGATACATTTCCACAGTTATATAAACAATATTAGATTATATTTCCATAGTGCTTTCCCTCAAGTTTCCCTTTCCTTTTTAGTAATAACCAATGTACACTACAAAATAACATCGTCAGTTCCCTTCTGAGAGAAGGGCTTGCTTGCTTTTCATGCTTACAAGACCATTTTTGCTAAGATAGTGTCCGACTTGGGCACAACTCACACTTCTTTTTGCCTTTAGCCACAATCATTGCCAACTTGTGCTTTTGACATAGATAGCCAATTAAAACTTGCATAAAAATTTCTACTAAGACTCTGAACAAAAAGAAAAAAGTCAAAAAGCAAGTTACAGCCACACATAAAGGCCAGTGAATGCTCTGGCCTGGGGAAAACTGTAGAAGAAGCCCATGCAGCTGTTACCGGGTGAAACATAGCCGCACAGCAAACTGAGTCACCCACGGACAGTTGGCCACTTCCAGGAGGAGACATGTGTTCCTTTCACTGTCAATCTTAGAAGCTCCAAGGAACAGCCATGGCTGTTCCAAGAAACCTACAGCCATGTGGCCTGACTTGCATATGTCAGGCCTTTCTCTCCATGTCAGGGAGCATCTCAGAAAGCTGTGATCACTTCACGCTAGGTCACTGAAGAGAGCTCTCAATCGAGATTCCCTCTGGGGATGTGCCTATGAAAGTGTCTTCACAGTGGGCTTCCTAATAATCTCTAGGTCATGCTGGCTACAGTGATGAGATTTCATCACATTGAGATGCATCTGCCTACGTAGCTTGACTTGGCTTGTAGCGCAACATGCAAAAAAAAAAAAAAAAAAAAAAGCATTCAACAGGATAGGAGAGCCCTTTGTGTTCTCCAGAATGGAAAGGCAGAGGAAAATTAGCCGGTACTGGCTGGACCAGGAGCACCTCTGAGCAGACGTTGGGGGTCAGTCAGAGATCAAATGACTCTGCTCTCAGCCAAGGAAGGGACTTGGAGGGAGATTAAGTGGCAGCCCAGAATGAAGGGGCAGGTGGAGACTGACCTGTGATCCAGACTCCCTGTCTGGGGGCTGTCAGAGCCCCCTGAGCTTATGCCTTGGGATGGGACTGTCTGGGCGAGGGAGTGCCCAGGCTCAGGTGCTTGGGGCTCCCTCCTGTAAAAACACAATATATAATACAAAGTCTAAGCCAAAAACCTTTTGTTTTTATATCATGTACAACAGTGAGGATGATGCAAAAGCTTTGAGTGGAAGAACAATACAATAAACAAGGACTTTTTATAGCACAGTATGCATTTGTGGTGCAGTTTCTTTAATGAACTCATGTTTCATCATCCTTTGGGATGATCAGATACTAAAGGGAATGTTGAAATAATGGACCTGATAGTAACTCTTAACCTAAAAAAAATTTAAAAGATATGTTTGTGGTCATACTGCTCCTCTTATAAATCACACAAATGATATTGTTATATCAGATGCAATTGCAATTGTTTAATAAACATGGGAAGTATTTAAAAAAAAACTGTTGACATAATTCCTGACATGCTATGTGTTAGGATTTCTTTTAAGAAAAATAAAACAAAACTTAGTGTCTGTACAATAAGGTATATGAGAATGTGAGAAGTGGTCAGCTTCACAAACTTGGTTCCATTTAGCTTATATGGGTCATGTAACCAAATCTGAAAGTCTGAAAAATCTGAAAGCATCCTTAATACTTCTTCATAATGATGACTCCATTATGATGACTTATTAAATGCAGTAATTATCTCACAGGCAAGATTTCTCAAGGGCTGTCTACAGTATCATAATATTTGTTGCGTGATAAATAATTTTTGAAAAATAAGTGATTTGCTAGAAAATGTCACTAAACACCAAGTATTCCTTGGGTCCTAAACTTATAGTTTTAATACAATATTGGATATTTGGTGGTTGTTCACTTAGGAGTTTTCAAAGCCTTGTTACAGGAAATACTGTTAAAGCACTATACAGTTACACAAAGGAAGTCCTAAAGAACAATCCAGCAGTTTACCTGTACTCTTGTGAGCAACTGAGATAAGCTAAGAAGCTCTTACAAGGTGACCTCATGCAAAACAAATCAAACATTCCAAGAGTTTATCCATGATGAGCCCTAAAGCATCCAAGCGCTTTGGGAATGTATAAGATAAACTCTAACACATTAGTTATTTGTGATGGAGTTCTATGATGCCATTCTGGACCATGCAATGGTATCACTGGAACCTATTTATTGTTGCTAAGGTAACATATCCTCTAGTAAACTGACAAGCCACTTACAAGACAATACCGTCAGCAGGAAGCTCCAAATTTCAGGGCAATGTTATTGTCCTGGACTGAAAAAGGTAGGGTATATGATGGAAAAGCTAACATGAGTTTCTGACAGGCAGTGAACAAATATCTGCTATTCAGATTTTTTAAGTATTAAGGCATGAAGAAGCAATAGAGATCCAGGGAATAATCACTAACACTGCAGTGAGAAATAAGTAAAAAAAAAAAAAAAAAAAATTAGGTAGGTCCAAAAAGGATGGTTAATTAAAACCAGGTGGCAAGGTCCAGAAGAAAACTAAGGATGTGTTTTATTCCATGATGGGAGATAAAGATTTCAAGAAGCTTGGTTTTGCTTGATTTTTCTTAAGTGGAGAGACAAATTTGAAAAGTGTATGGTGTTTACCTCATTATAAATGACTCTAAATGTAACTGCTAACCCCATCTGACTTAAAAAAAAATATGGCTATCATTTTAAATACAGAGTGTTGCATTCAGTGACAATGATTCCGTTAAAGAGCAAGTTTAGGGAAATAACCTTTTAAATGTCCTCAGAAGGAAAATTTTAAAGGGACCCATATTCCAGTAGTCTGAGAGAATGCTTAGATGGCCATGAAGCCCTGGGACCGGCGGTTTCACACTGCGAGCAGCTCTCGTGCTCTAGTACAGTGGAAACTTCCGCCTGATGCTTCTAGGCTTTGTGAATATCGGGGAGAGGAAAGGTGACCCCTCTGAAATGGCTGGACCCCGGGCGATGAGAAGAAAGGAATGTTATCAAAATTCCCTTCAAACGGAACCAAAACACCACAATGGCAGGTTACTGGAGGACAAAGCCTGCAGCGAGGGTGAGACCCCCCACTATCAGGGGGTATTGGTATGGGCACAGTTGCGGAGATGCCTATGTAAAAGAGAAAAGCCATGGTTAATTTTAAAACAGCAAAATAAATAAATCAATAAATAAAAGGATTAAAAAGATAAAACCAAGACCCAGAGGCATGGTTTACAGTTCTTTGATGATCAGGTTAATTAACATTTCACACTAACTGCACAAGACCTTGCAGGGTCTTTTTCCATTAGAGGTTCAGACTTACTCAGTTGAATTAGACCGAGGTCTAAATCTTTTGCCTCTGATTTTCTTTCTGTTGCCTCCCAGGTTACCTGAAAAAGATGATTTATGGCTAGATTCGAATATTAAAAATAAAAAATTTCTGTGTGTTTAATTACACTGTATTTCAAGTGAATGCAATTCACAACAGCACCAGCCCAGAACAAAGGACTTCAGAGCACTGTGCAGCCTTCTCATATACCCAGTGCACTGGTGCTACCAAATCCCATCATTTCCCAACCAAGAAAAAAGAACCAGATTCTCTCATAAGAAATGTCCTCCTCTTTGTTGGAAGAAGAGCTGAAGAACTAATGAAAAAGAACAAGTCTTTACAACCAGGCACCATACAATATAGAATTAAGGTTATGTGGACAGATGGGTTCAGAATGCTGCCCTATACCTTGCCAAGAGTTACTCCGAGGTCGTCCATTTTCACAGATGTCTGAAATATGTTTTGTGTCTGGAATCCTTTCACTCCAAGAATGAGAAAGTCCATTTGACCTGAAATTGAAAATGTGTATATACTGTTCAAAAATATAATCAAATGAATGTTTTGAAATCAGTAAGCAACATTTCTAAGCATTACTGAGCATTAAAATAAATCAAGAAAGAAAAAATCTGAAATGAAAGAATGAAGAAAACATGAAAGTCTTCATGAAGAAGGCAGAATTACACAACATTCAATTTAAGAAAAGTCAAATACAATGGAACCCCATTACAAGAGTTTGTAATTGAAAAGGATCAGGATACTGTGCAAGCCAATTACATTCCCAAGAACCACACAGAGCAAATACACTATGTATTTCAGTTACATAATCCATGCAGCAAGAGTTATAATGGGGTCCCACCATAGATGTTTCTTAATTGTAAAGCAATGGCTTCCATTCAAGTATTATGAGAACATGGACTTCCAAGAGATTTCAGTAAGAATTGCTCAGTTGAACCTGGTTAACCTTTATCAAAGATTAAGCTTTATCAAAACCTAATATTTACGTTTTCTTAAACAATAAAATTATTTTCTGAGAATTGGCGTTTTTCTCCACTAATATGCACCCCTGCCCCTCCCAAATGCGGTACTGTTGGTTAACTATTCAATAACTGAATTGAGTCAGATGTTTATCATGGAGCTTTCTCTCATAAAGTCCATGTACCATTAAGCCCTTCTGCTCTTTGTGTCCTACCATCTTTAAATGAATTGTCTACAAGAAGCAAAATTTACACACCTACCTTGAACCACATAAGAAAAGCATTTTGACAATCTGCATATTCTTAGGAGGAATCACATAATTTGGTACAATATTTAACTGTTTAAAAGTCAAAACCCATTGAGATTTTGCTAAAATCTGGTAAAGATTCAAATCAATATTTTAAGCTCTTCTTGAAGTACTTTAGAAAATAGTGCTGTAATTTAAATCTTTTCCATATATCATTCCAGTTAATCGCTAAAAACATCTATTTTAAAAGGAACCTTCTACTGATGAATGAAAATAAATGGAACTCAGAACAATTATTATGTAATTCCCTAGATTTTTTACCATCATTTGCTAAGTATAAAGTAACTCCTATTTTGTACAAAAGAACAATAGAAATTCTCCTGGAATCTATTGATTTCTACATTTATTTACCATGTGATTTGATTTAAAATTAAATATTTGATCAAGAAAATATATACTGTGAGGATTTTAAGAAAAGATTATTCTCTTAGCTAAAAAGTACCCAGTGAACTAAAAGAATAAAATGCTTGAACATCCTCCTATAGAATTGTACTCCTTATGCAAAGACTAATAATTTAACTTTTAAATTCAAGCTATATTATCTGAGTAAAAACAATCCTTTATGCAGAGAACAGTTCCACAGCAGTTCCCAAATCTCACTAATTCCTTCAATTTTTTTTTCCTGATGTTTATAAAGAGTGAGATCCACTGCAGAATTTTTGCAGATTACTCTATTTAGAACTCCAGAAGAGATCATGTTTCTTCTCAATAAACTAGCAATTTCCCTTTCAGTCTATAAAGGAACTACTGTGCCCAAAGTATACATTACAGCCCTACCAACAATTTTAAAGAAAATCTTCCAGAGGAATATTTAAGTTTTTTTCAATGGGAATGAAGGTCTCATTTCCTAAAACATTCTATTTATTTCTTCTGTCAGCTGATTTTATTAAGCATTTATAAAGCATGCAGAATTTTAAATGGTCTTATATACCGTAAGACCATAGAGCAGAATACAGCCTTCAAGTTTAAGACATATAAATAATATATTAACCCCATCTGGACTGCTATACAACTTAAATATTAAAAATGCTTAAATTAATTTGGCAACCAGCTCTAAATTATAAAGTCTAGAATTAATCATTCCAGGAATGAAAGGCAAAATCATAATATTCAAATATATGATTCACAGAGAAGCAATTGTTTTTTCACAGCAAGCTTAGCTTTGATAAATTTAAAATTAAAAAAATTCAATGCAGCATTTATATTACCAATTTATTTTAACAACTGCTTTTACTGAAGCGTGACAGTAACCTTTTTCTTTGACTACCAAACATGACATAAAGCTCACCATTTAAAATACAATAAAATACTATGTGTAGTTTCTGAAGCAGTAGAAGAGCAAGATTGAAAAACCCTGGAGTTTCTATATAGACTTAGGGTTGTTATTTGCTTAGTTTTCTTTTGTTTGGTTTTCTGGCCTGATTTGTTAAACCACTGGTTCTGAGCATATGGCATTTTGAAGTAGAGTAATCAAAGAACAAAGGATACTATTTTTAACATTCAAGAAAGAAGGAAGAAGTAATCAAACCTGCTGCAAAATAATGAAATGTTCTGACTAATGGAATAATGTGTGATGGAACAGGTAGAAATCTGAAAATGCGACAGAAAAGCAGACCTCTTCTTAGAACTAGATGCTGAGTTTGTGCTGACTCCAGGAGGAATGTCGCTATAAAAAGAGTCGCCATCTCCAGGCTTTTTTACATAATCTCCCTGGGGTAACTGTCTAAGGCATAATAAACATTTCAAAGTCAGAAAACAAGACACACACATGAACACAGACATATACAAATATTATTTTAGGAAAAAAGAGGTAGGGATAATGATCTACATGAATCAAATCTATAACAACATGTAAGATTATTAATAAATGTGACAAGTTAAAGTCATTCTAATTGTAGAGGTCAGAAATGCAATCACTGAAGTCTTTACAATCTGGATTAATATACCCTTGCTTCAGGGGAAAAATATGAAACGATGAGGTTTTTCACTGTAACTTCATTACTCTTAGAGATGTTAATTGCCATTTTGTCTTTAAAAACAAACAAACAAAAAAAAAACCCTGGTGCTGAAGGAGACATATCAAGACAGACAGTCCTTGCCCAGATAAGGTATCCTTTTTTTCACTGTGATGTGTAAACTATTTGTAATTTCTAAATACTATAAATGTGATCTTAATTTGGCCTTAAAAGAATTGATTGATTTCTAAACTGTTCTATAATTTAATCCAAATAAATTATTTGAATTCTCTATTCAATCTGGGGCCTCACTATTCATTTAGCAGAAATATAAAGAAATCAAAAGAGATTCAAATGTCAATCAAAAATGTAATTCTATTAACTGCACGCTAGAATACGTAAAGGAAGATAATTTAGCAAAAGGAAGAAAGAGTTGAAAAATAATGGAATTCTTGTTGACACTATAGAAAGATACTTATAGGTGGCTGGTGGATGACCTCAATTCTTTATCTCCAACAAGGGAAAATCTACACAGTCTGCACTATTACCGACTCCGTTCGCTCTGATTCTGAATTAACTGAGATTGGAACATATTTTTATTATTTCTGCTAAGGGAACAGGGTAGAAAACTTTAGATAGAATCTGATTTTTTGCCAGTGCATGACCCCCCAGACAGGCATGGCTAATAAAATTTTACAACTGACATAAAGCACCTATATTAACTTGTGTGATCTACCTCCCCTTTAAGGAAATCAAATTTCTCATTAGATTTGTATGTAGGATTAATATAATTCTTTGATACATATTCTTTCAAAATATTTGTGACTTCAGATCATAAATATAATATTTTTTCCCAGTATATTATGAAACATTAATTTTATAGAAAAGACATGTAATTCCTATATTTATACTGTTAATAACACAAATGATATATCTGTTTATGGAAGAGATCTTTAACTGTCTGGAATCATATTTTCTGTCTTGCCTCCTATCAGTAAAATGCTCTATCAATTTTTTGAAAAATAAAAATAATCAAAGTTTTGTTAAGTTGCCTCAGGTAGGAAAATTGCCTTTTGTAGCATATCAGTACTTATAAAAGAATGCCAAAGAACATCCCATTAACATTACATTTCCAATAATAATCTTTATGGTTAACAAGTCATTTTTGTCACTGTTACCTTTAATGATAATTTTTATAAGCTGATGAGCTGTGCCTCACTAAATTCAAATTTATACTTGCTCTGTTGTGTCTGACTCTTTGCAACCCCATGGATTGTATCCCGCCAGGCTCCTCTGTCCACGGGAATTCTCTAGGCGAGAATACTAGAGTGGGTTGCCATGCCCTCCTCCAGGGAATATTCCCAACCCAGGGATCGAACCCAGATCTCCTGCATTGCAGGCGGATTCTTTACCAACTGAGCCACCAGGGAAGGCCAAGAATACTGGAGTGGGTAGCCTATCCCTTCTCCAAGGGATCTTCCTGACCCAGAATCAAACCAGGGTCTTCTGCACTGCAAGTGGATTCTTTACCAGCTGAGCTACTAGGGAAGCCCATAAATTCAAAGCAAATAAATACAAGTTGTGACTTTACTTGACTTTGCACCCAAATTACTCTTTCTTTACATGGTTCTGGCATTCAGGCATTTACCAAGGGTTCACTTATCTGAGACTGCAGGCTTAAATGGACTGCTTTTCACAATGGATGGGGCTCAATGGTTTTGCCTGTTGTTTAGCTAAGCATCGTTTACAAATCCTTCAGTGTAATTTCTCTGCAGTCCATGTTCATCTTTTACGCTGCACACAAACATCCTAAATGCTACACACGTCATAAACTATGGGCTTCAGTCAAAGGGTTGAAAGGAAAGTTTAAGTGCAGTGAACTTTGAGGGGCATGGCTTTGCTTTTATCATCCCAGGCAAACTAGACTCTTCTCTATCTCCACCATGAAGTCTTCGAAATAAAGAAATTACACTTCATTCTTAAAATTCCACAAAGAAGGCATGTAACTCCTTCACACAGTAAATGCATAAAAATGTTAATAATAGCAGATGATAGACTTTGTTAAAGATCTTTTAATACTATTTAACAGCCTTCACTATCCAGAAATTTATTCTTTTTTCAATATCTAATTATATATTATTATAAACCTACTTCTCCTGATTAATCTTTAGTGAAGATAAGAGAATATCAGGTCCCTATGATCAATAAAATACTACTTCATCATTTGTTATAAAAGACCATAAATGACCAAGTAAGTGATAGCTTTAAATGTGTTAAAACTGAATGTGTTTTTCTAGTCTTTATGCTTTTCTTCCTAAATTTTACTAGTTTCATAGAATTTTGGAATTAGGTGGCCTGATCAGTACTAAGTTTTATAATGGAAAAATTACCTCAAATTTCCCACATCACAAGCAAATATTTTAGACATGTGAATGAATTTTCTATAAATAATAACCAAAAGAAGATAAAACTTATTTAGCTAAATTATTTTTCCTCAAAAAAGATTCCTGTTGTAAGAGAAGTCTGGTCTTTCCTTAAAGGGTCTGCTGAACCATAATATTTAACTTAATAATCCTTACACATACTCAAAATAAGATCACAATGAAAAAAATTAAGTCTTAACCTTAAGACTGAAGGAGGCACTTTTCCAAAGCTTTGTTGGTGTCCGGGCTGTCTGCTATTGGAATTGTCACATTGCTGTCTGAAGAAATGTTGTGTACTGTGTACTAAGTCACATTGACAGATGCATGAATATCACTATAATAATATTAAAAAAACTAAAAAGCTAAGAAAGTCTTGGGGAAAAAAAGGAGGGAGGTTTACAAGCAGAAAGTAAAGTGGCTAAAACAGGTAAGAGAGAGAAAAGAAATGGGGAAGGGGGTTTCTGCTTGAGGTACGGATCAGGAAGATATGAACTAATTATTTATTCTGATTCATATTATTTATGTTCAACAATGTATGTTCATTTCAGACAAAAGAATATTGCACCTGAATAAGGATGCTTTATAAATCCAAGTTTAATGTTTTATAAATCCAAGTTTAATGAATTCAATTTAACTTGAATTAAATCCAAGTTTAATTGCACCTGAATAAGGATGCTTTATAAATCCAAGTTTATTTATTGCTATTTGCAAAACTGCCTGAAAACTAAAATTCAAACTTCTGATTCTTATTGCAAAGCATACAGCTGCTAACTCCTAAAGCAATTATGCTAAAATAGAAGCAATAGCATCAACTGAAAAATAGATGGAAGGCTTCCTTCCTGGAGATTTTAAAGAAAATGATCAATAGTCATCCTTCTAACTAGATGATATCTGAGAATTCTCCTTGGCGCCTCAGTCCCATGGCTCTACCCTTCACAAGATGACACTGGCAGACTTATATTTATTTATTTTTGCCATGTTCACAGCACTTGGAATCCTAGTTCCCCAGCCAGGGATCTAACCTCGCCCCCTGCCCTGGACCGCCAGGGAAGTTACCAACCCTGGCAGATCTAAAGTGATATAATTCATGTATGAAGTTCTGTCTCCCAGAATGGGGTTTCTATCTTTTATTAGGCAGCTTATAAACAAAAAGAAAAAGAAAAAAAGGGCTTGCTTCTAATTTTTTTGCCAGATGTGAAATTAAACCTATCACACATTCCTTCAATATAAAGAAAACCTGGGGGACACATTCTCTGGTGGGACAATTTACCAGGTTATCAGGTTTCTTCACTGAATTACTTGCCTGACATTTCCAGTCATTTGAAAGTTAAGCTGAGTTTGGCATTTCTGAGCCATCGTATCATTAATTAAAGAATCTCATAACTGGCTACATACTTAATACGTATTTAGTGTCAAAGCAAAGCTGTATGTTCACCAATGCTTTCACACCAGGATGTGTGGGCCTCACTCATGTCAGGAATGCTGCCT
The DNA here is from genome assembly GCF_001704415.2 of Capra hircus. Taxonomy (NCBI): domain Eukaryota; kingdom Metazoa; phylum Chordata; class Mammalia; order Artiodactyla; family Bovidae; genus Capra; species Capra hircus. Next base: position 47,924,116 of record NC_030811.1, read on the forward strand.
TTCTCTTTAAGGACAACCATACCTACCTATCTCTTTCATCTGAGGATTAGAGAAACACAAAGTCTTCAGAGACCACATATCAATAACTTTCCTTACTAGAAAGCTTCACAGATTACAAAGAACTTTGTCTGCATTTGGAATTGGGGAAAGTTTAAGTGATTTCCCAAGACCACATACTAGCAGGTAGATTTCTGATTCATTCTTGATTGGTCTTCCCACCATGGAACTTCAGAGCAAAACTTAATTTAAATGCAACTCAAATTTTTTATTTCTATTCTCTGGCATCCTTTGGAATTGGGCATATCTTTATTGGAATATCTTCAGATATTTTCACATGATTGTAAATTTCCTTATGTAGGCTTTGGTCCATTGGTCTTATCACCGTTTCTATAACCACTAAGATACATTCTAATAAAAGACAGTCCTTCAGAAGGAGGACTTCCTGATCTAAAGTTCATTCCTTGCAGCTTCTCCATTTTAACAATTATTATATAACCCTATATAATACCTGGAAAATCCCATGGACAAGAGGAGCCTGGTAGTCTACAGTCCATGGGGTTGCAAAGTCGGACACGACTGAGTGACTTCACTTTTTTCATATAACTCTAAGATTCATTAGCTACAGACAATCATAAGGGCAAAAATAAATAAAATTTGTGCTAAAATATATTAAAAAAATAGTATCTGCTGAAAAGTGACAACTCTCAAAATATGAACTAGACTTCAAAGAGTGTCCAGATTGATGAAATGGTGACTCAGTATTCATCATATACTGATAATACTCCCAGGATTACCAGGAGGCATGAAATTACATCAGGCACAAAAAAGAGATTTCTAACAAAAATTTTCTTAACTGTACCTATGTATATATTGAGTTAGAATCAGAAATTGGTGCTCAGGTTTACATATTTACCATTTGTTTTTGTAATGTGGACAATTCCTTTATTCTGGAGAATACCCCTGGTGAGAACACATCTTAGAGCACACCATAACAATTTTGCTTATGTTACGTATTTATGACACTGTGCTTTCCTTTTCAAATAGTCAGCAACATTAAATTATACTACAGACTTAATTCTTACAGAAATGGAGCTAAATCACCAGTTTTTGATCTTTGCACTATAATTTTATTTTTCACTGGTGAAAGCCATCAAACTTACATTTCTGGTATAACTGACCAACATCTACCCAACAGAAAACATAAATAGCTTTGGCTCTTCTTCAGTGTTTTTTGGACACAGAGTTTAAAACATGTCACAAAGAAGTCTATTTCCTTTATTTAAATAATTTTGTTTCAATTTTACTTTCTCCATTAATGATAGAAGTCAGTGACTCTAGAGCAAGGTCATTATTTTCTAATATCAATGGCTAACTGGTCAGGATCTCAATGGGTACCCTGTGGGTACCACTTATGGCTAAAACCTTATACAGATTTTAAATTATAACATAGAAAGAAACAGAACAAAGTTTAAAATTCTAGTTTGTGAAAAATAAAATAAAAGCTGTGGCGAGGGTCTGATAAAGTGTCACATTTATTGCATCTTATTTCTAATCTGCCTCAGACATTTCCTACAATTGTGGGAAGTTAGGAGCCTGCATAGGCATCTTGAGTCCAAAACTAGTACTATATGATGTGGTCTTAGATGGTCAATTTCCAGTGTATTTTAATTTTTTGGTATCAATAGTTAATAGCAATTATAAGTTTTTAAATGTGAAAAGTGAGGAGTGTATCTCAACATGGGCTAATTTAGATTTAGAAAAAATAGGCAAGTTTTATCCAACTACATGAATGCTTTATCTCTTTAGACACTGCTGGCTAAACATAGATTTTAAGGTTATATGAACAGAGTGCCTGACATTATGGGGCTTTTTATTAAAAAAAAAAATTGTGCAGTAGGCAATCAGAGATTATTACTATGCAAATCACTTCTTTCAAAACCTGTACAATTATCTGTAAAAAAAAATTTTCTTATACAGAGATAAAACAGATTCCTCAAATGCCAAGATGCTCTCCTGATCACAAAACTGTGCCTATATAAATTTTATCATTTATTAATGAAAGTTAGTAAAATAACAACAATCACTAAAAATAAATTCCTTTAGACATCATTGGGCAAGAAAAGTGTTATAAATGTGAAGAAAAGCCAATCAACTAATGTAAACAAAGGTGACACCTTAACATACAGGAATTTTGTTTTAGGTAGGAAAAAATCAACTTCTAAATATATATTACTATAAAAGTAACACAAATAAGAATGACTAATTATAGTTTTGTTGGATGACAAAACCATTAAAACTAAATAATGATAGATCTATTTTAAACTAACACATTCCACAGCAACAGTACTAAAATGATCATTTCAAGGCCATGAAAAATCAAGATTAGTTTATGACCACTACAACATAAAAACAAAAGTAAACTTAATTTATAACAGTATGTATGAATTCCAAAGATGATAACAAGATTTAAACCTTTTGGTTTTCAGTTGTTTTTTCAGATTATTCTTATCACATACCTCTGCTCTCGATAGTTTCTTTTTATGGACAAGAAGAGAGAGAGAGAGAAAGAATTAGTTACCTAAAAAAATACGTTAAGAAAAATCACTAAACATAAAAGCATTTGATGAAAGATCTCCACTAGAATTTTTAATTGCAGAATTAAAATGAAGATCAAAAACACAGTATCCCCCTCTCTCTCTCTCTCTCTGCCTCACACACACACACACACACACACACTCTCACATACACAAATTTCACTTCATCTTTTGAAGAAATGACACCAAAGGGTTAGTGATAACATTTTCAAGTAACCATTGTTTAACAGCATAAAGCTTCAGTTATTAAAAAGTAATTGTTTCAACTGTATCATATTAAACATTTAGTAATGTCCTAAAGTCAACCTTATTTCAAATATAGGTTTTCAGACATGCACATTGATTTAAATAAGGAAACTAGTCAAGTTACTTATATATACTAAATGCGTTTTCATGCAAATAAAAATTATAATTCATTCTTTTTGGAATATATGCCACAAACTAGAGCTCGTCCTAAGAATTTCAAATATGAAAACATAAATGTACATCAGAACATTTTGTGTAAGATAGAATGAGCATTCACAGCTGTCATGGACCTCCTATGTCATCACTACTTACTCACTGAAGTTTCACTGAAAGCAACAGTGGTGATACTTTGTTTAAAGTCTCCTAAAATAAAATTGCATGAGTTTCAGAATAAATCGTTCTGAAACAAAAATGTGTTCTAGAGAGTGCGGTAAGGAGGTGCCAATAATTTTTAATTTTTAAATAAAACAAGCTAATTTCAAAATTTCTATCCTGACCTAACTAGCTGTCAGTATTTTGAAGACTTGTTGGAAGGTCAAGCAACTAACAGGTAGGCTCCTCCTTCCAAGATCAAGGCTAATGTTGCTGTATAGATTTTGTTTGTAGCACCTTTACCTACCAATCTATTCCATGAATTCTCTGGGCATCTTTCTTAATAATGAGCTCATGAGGGTAAAAGTGCCAATTTTATATTTAATATTTTTCATTCCTGAAACTATCATATATGGGAGAAAAATAAGCCAAAATGTTTCAATTCAACATGTTCTACTTTTTATCCCCTCAATTTGATTACCTGAGTGACCCACCAGTTACAAATGAGTATTCCTCATTTCCTATTCTTTCTATTACCCCAAGACTTGGAGAAGGCGTAGAAAGTTTAATTGGAAGGATTAATGAGAAAATGAATTCTCAAGTCCTAAACTCGCTTGGCATTTTAAATAGAATACATGAAACAGCATATTCACGAATTTAATTACTGTACATTTCTACATCCTTATTCTATTTTTATACAAATTCTGAATAAATGTAGTAACATTAAAACTTTCATCATTCGGGTTCAAATTATTTGTGAAGAGAATACTGTATATGAACAAGATTCTGCAAAGTACATATATTCAGAAACAAAAAAGTGAAACCACTTAAATTTCATAAAAATAAGAAATGATATACAGAAAGAAATATTTTTCATTCTAATCAGTAAAGCAAACAGACACAGATAATTTCATTAGCAGTAGGATTAGATGTTCAGGTTTCAAATTTTTGAAAGGGTAATTTTTTCCAAGATTGTAAACATGAAATATCAGTTTGCATCAGTAGGTGGCAGAAAACTAACAGAACTAACAGTTTGCTTTCCCTCTAGCATGACCAAATGAAATCACTGAGCTACTTCAAAATAGCAGTGTTTGTGATGGCAACTACTACATGAGCCTTGCACAAGGGAAGTCAAGGAAATAGTGTGACGCCAAGATAGGGCTAATTCACCTTAGGTATAAGGAGAGCTCAAACAATATATGTACAGAAAAGCCTTTCTTTCAGACATATAATTTTATACTCCAAATTATGCTGAAATCAGCTGGTGCAAATATAAGCATGCAAAGTGCCAAACGATCTGCACATTAAAGAGGCATTTGCTATACTATGCTAGGCCATATTAACTACATTATGCTAAACTTTACCCTGCTGTCTGTGCTATCTGTTAACACAGCCTTGCACAAATGTCTCTCTGCATTTTAGTATTCACAACATAGAAAGTTTATCCTGGCTGTCAACTAATTACTCTCTCTTTTCAGCCAAAATAACTTCAATGTTTTGACCTCACAGCCAGCAAGACCCATATACTAGTTTACAGAGGTGTCTTTTAATTCAGTTGGATTAAAACCATGTCAGGCAGTGATAATAGTAATAACAAATGATTATATACACTATGCTAGTCAATGCCTAGTCAAAAAAGTTTGGTTCATTTAAGTTTCATTTTATTAAACATAAGTTATTTGAATACTAAGGAAACTTTTCACATCATAAGTTGAAGTACTTAATAAGGGGAATGAGCACATTAAGTACACAAAAAGTCTGCAATGTGTGAAGTCATTTACTTAGCTAAATGCTAAGGGGATCCAATCTTCAAAAGTTACATAATGTGTAACTTTTTAAATCTTGCACATAGAACCAAAGAATTGTAAGCTGAACTTTAAAGCTTAAGAATTAGGTTTCTAAAAGTTGTAACTAATAGTTGAATTTTAATTTTAACACGTCTCTGAAGAGTTTTTCCTTCCCACAAAACACTCACATATATAACAAATAACATTCTTCACATTGGTTGGGGAGAGGTTTGGCTCTTGGCAGGATCCCTGCTCTTAGCAGGAAGCACTAAGGAGCAGATCCTGCTCTTGATCTTGTTGATATCACCCTTGTCACTAAACTCTATGCTCTCTAATACACTATCCTGCCTAGATGTGGGGGAATGGGTTTAAGTCAAGAGAATCTGCATCACTAAAGAGCCAACCAACACAGCCTTTGTATGAGACACGATTTAGATTGATTTTATTTCATGTAATGGTTTTAAAATAAATTCAATATTTTTAGAATAGATGGGAGTTAATCTCAAAATTTTAAAAATGATTAATTATTGTTACCTCTAATCATGCCAAGGATCATTATGGATTGAATACTGAACCAGACTGATTTTCACTGCAGGTTTATTTATCCAATGATACAAAAATTTCTAGAATCATTTAGATAAACATTTTAAAGTACAGTTTGACAGTAATATACTGAGCCATTTCACTTACTTATAGCCCCATGCAGTGATTCCTAATATGAGGGCCAGCACTAAAATGGTGCCAGCAATTATGCCTATTATAATATTGGTACCAGCAACACCTGAGGGGAGAAAAGAAAAAATGAAGATCAGTGAATACAGCTGAAATTTTGATATAAAATTCTTCCAGGAACTTTATTCTCCAGAGTAAAGATCATCACACTAATAACATTTGTTTTAAAAAGTGAGCATTTTTTGCTTTATACAGTTTTAATTTTAGAGAAGCTTTTTCCCAAATTTTACTTATGTATTCAGATATAATTGTGACAAAACACTATATTAGTTTCAGGCATATGACAATGATTTTATATTCCTATATATATTGAAATTAAAAGTAGGTATTTTTAAGGGAAGAGAAATCAACCATAACTTAGCAATTCGATCAATTGTTTTTCAAAAAATAATTATTTGTGTATGTTCCCTTTCAATTCTTGTCCAAGCGCATTTTGAATGGTTTTATTTTCCATGTATTTTTCTGGAAAATATAATGAGGTCATTGAACTAAAATAAAGAATAAAGATAAGGAGAAGACAGGAGTATCACTATATAGCAGAATACCCCTGGGGAGGAATACTTAGAAATCATATTTTGGACTCCAACCTCTTCCCTAGAAATTCTAGAAATGTTATTGTTCTTATCACTCCATCTTCACAACCAATATAAGGTCCTTATTTTGTGTGATACTTTGTCTGTGTAAATATAAGCTTCTAAAGGGAGAAAACATGGCTACAGATGGTCAGGTGGTTTACATGATGAAAGACTGTAGTTCCCAGTCTTGCCAATAATGACTGTGGTGTCTGGGGAAAACAATGGAAAATACAGAGTCAGGTGAGCTGGAGACTGGTGCTGATGACCTGTGAGAGCGAGGATGCACCTGACTGGCAGGGGGCCAGGGCAGGGCTGGAGGTAAGGACCAGGTGATGGTGCTGTTGTGTCCAGCAGCAACAATGGTCAGACAGGCTGCGATGCAATTCTTAAGGGATCTCAGCAGTGAAAGGGGCCCAGTGAGTCAAAGGACTAGACAGCAAGCACTAGTAAAAGCCCAAGAGTGAAAAACGCAGGCTGGAGGCCTGCCTGGCTCCTGGCGCTTGGCTCAGAAGACCTGTTTGGTTGATAAAGACTTATACCCCATGTTGAATCGTAGCGCTCTCACCCAGGGCAGCTTAGTTAGCTCTTTGTCTGCTGCACTCCTGAGGAATCAAAGGCCATAATCATGGATGACTGGAACAGATTCCAATTCCCCATGACGGAGTGGCAGCCTCTCTATCGGGGAGCCCTCAGGAGTCACATGGGACAGCGGGGCTCAGACATCCAGGAGACTGGCCGACTCCACCCTGCCCCGGTCATCTGTGGGATAGAGGGTGCAGATACCAGAGGACCCCTGGAGCCCTGGGATTTTCCCACTCTAAGACCTAGCCCATCTCCCCTTCCTTTCTTTCCAGAGATTTAACATGCGTGAGTGCTTAGTCACTCAGTCATGTCTGACTCTATCCAATCCTTTTAACTAGCTTGCCAGGCTCCTCTGTCCAGGAAATTTTTCAGGTAAGAATGCTGGGGTTGCCATTTCCTCCCTCAGGGGATCTTCCCAACCCAGGGACTGAACCAGCATCTCCTGTGTCTTCTGCATTGCAGGCAGATTCTTTACCCACTGAGCCATGGGGAAAGCTCCAGAAATTCAACAGGAATCAATAGACCCTGGGAAGGAGGGCAGGAGGAGAAAGGGACGACAGAGAATGAGATGGTTGGATGGCATCAGTGACTCAATGGACATGAGTTTGAGCAAACTATGGGAGATAATGAAGGACAGGGAAGCCTGGCATGCTGTAGTCCATGGGTCACAGAGTCAGTCATGACTGAGCATCTCAACAACAACAATAAACTCAAATGCTAGTCCTGATTACTTCTAAGTAATAGTATGACTTTTGACAAGCCAGTTAAATCCACAGACCTGAAGAGGCTTCTTTCTGCATTAAGTGCAGGAACCAGCCCCACAACCATCGCTAAGACTTAGGATTTTGAAGATGACAAAATCCTAATCGCTCTGTGAGTTTTATTATGAAAGTCACATTGATTAATACATTTAACCTGTATGGATGATTAGAATACAAATAATAATTTTCTCATTCTTTGGAGCTGAATGGACTTCAGGACTTGAACATTATTTTGTGCAGAAGAATACTCAATAACAAAATGATAAAAACAGTTTCAAAAGGGACATTCATCTTCAATATATGTTTTATTTCCATTATCTGCGTTTAATTTCTACTTCTCCATTTGGGCCACTCTTGCTTTTAGAACTACACCTGCTGCTTCTTATCCATGTCAAACCCCTTCCAGGCACCTTGGCCAAGGTTACTACTTCTAGAATTACCCACAGTAGAGGCTACAGAACTGGAGTTTAATATAGATGTGGTTATTTAAGAGAGAATATTAAAGTTAACAAAATATTTTTAATATCAACTCAAATTTTTCCTCATTTACTTAGTCCCAGTATATAAAGAGTATAAAATATAAAATCATACACTTAAAAATTTTGGCTACTTTCTTGATTTAAAAGAAATACTAGGGGTTCCCTGGTGGCCCAGTGGTAAGGAATCTGCCTGCCCATGCAGGAGACACAGGTTTGATCCCTGGTCCAGGAAGATTCTATAAGCCACGGAGCAACTAAGCCTGTTCACAACAACTATTGAGCCTGTGTTCTAGAGCTCGTGCTCTGCAACAAGAGAAGCCACCACAACGAGAAGCCCACACTCTGCAACTGGAGAGTAACCCCCGCTGAGCACAGTTAGAGAAAGCCCATGCACAGCAACAAAGACCCAGCACAGCCAATAAGTAAAAATCAAATTATATTTTTAAAAGATGCTAGGATTTGTTGTCAGCTCCAAATAAGTACAATACTTGGAAAATATCAGTCTGATATAGAACAAGATATGGCTAAATCAATAGACTAAGTCATATTCAATATTTCATATTACACGATAATGGAAATAATCGGTTTCATAATGAGGGCCCCAGTTGTACCTTGTAATTCATTATTACGTGGATTTAACTTATATTTGAATTATATAAAAATAATCCAAACAAAGCTTAGGAAGGGCAGTTTTCTCTTTCCTTGTGCATAAAGACAACATAATGGGACCAAAGTAAGTACCTACCATTGCCAGACAGCGTAATGCCAGCTTTTGCATCATCATTGTAAGGGAAGTAAGTGCTGCAGTCTTCACCTACCCAGTGTCTGTTACACACACACTTCAGCTCATTACTGCAAACCTGAAATCCAAAATCAATCTAAAATCAACACTAACTCTTAGGTACAGAGGCATGCAAAATAAACATTAATTTTTAAAAATAAAAATTAATTGTATTAATTTCTAATAATTGTATGCCTAGAATTAGATGGGACTGGACATTTATTGGTACTTTCTTCCTATTTCTAATTACTTACTAATTATCTTGCTCAAAAAATATTTTCTAGAGAGCAAACAACAAAGTTTAAAAGAGAATTTACATTTCTTACACAAAAATCGATGATCAATTTGAATTTTGTTAACCCAAGTTTTATGAGGGAGATTTTAAAAAACTAAGCAGAATTACAATCATTTTCCAATTATTCAATACAAAGTTTTTTTCTTCTAAAGAAAGGGTCTTTATAACAAAATTTTATTCATCTTTTAGGAAGCAGATAAGATGAAGGGAAATCTGACAAAGAAGAGGGGAGGCCTGAGGCTTTGCAGTGGTCTGAGAAGAAAGCTTCACAAAACCATAACCTGGGCACCTCAACCCAAGCTCCAGAGCTTAGCTATCTCAGGGGTCATGGAAACTGAGAAGTCCCTCAAATAAAGCCTAGGGGAAAAATTCACATAAACTGGCACCACATTTTTAAAAATTATCAGACAATAATCTTCACTTTTATATTCAGGAAACAGAACCTATGTTTCTGTTCTAAAATCTTATTATTCAAAGCAACTTTGAAAGGAATGAGAAGTAGGGGAGAATTCAGTTAGGGTTAAGATCAGAGAAGTTCTTCAGGACTCAGGTTTGATGGGATGCGTTTCTCATTTTTGTCTGCTTGAATTTGCCAGATGACAACATACATGCAGATTTAACTGTACTATACATATGATCAACAAATTGCAGATTTCAAATGAATTCAGATTAGCAACTTTCTGCAGATTAACAAATATGCAGGAAGGAAAAAAAAAAAAAAAAGGCCTGAGTTTGAGACCCCACTTCACCCACCATCTTTTCAACAGATCAGGTCAATAATCAGGTCAACTGGTTTCTCCAAGCATGTTTCCATATCATGCAGCAGCACCAGTGACACAGTGACAAGGGTAGTAACACTGTTGTACAATGGCCACAATAAACAGTCACAGCTGACACTACTGAATACTCACTGTGTCACAGGGATCGACCTAAGTATTACGTGTCAGTTGCAGGTGTTAATTCATTGATTCTTCACAACAATCCTGCATCCTAGGCAATATTATTCGTCCCACTTTATAAGAACGGAGTGAAACACAGAGAGGCTAACTAATTTGCCCAGTCTCACCCAGTTAGTGAAGAGGAGAGCTGGATTTCACACTCAAACTGTCTGGTTCCAAGCCCACACTCTTAACCTACATGACGTAGAGTATAAAGAGAATATCTACTGTATTTCCCATTTTAATTGTTGTCACAATACGAAGTTGAGTCACTATGAGTTAAAAACACATAGGATATAACCTTTCTGTGTTATGCATAATTATTATAAACAATTGGATGCTATTTGCCACCTGCTTTGCTTGTGTCTATCACTCATTTATGTGTGAATGTGTGCTAAGTCGCTTCAGTTGTGTCCAACCTTTTGTGACCCTATGGACCAGAGCCTGCCAGGCTATCTGTCCATGGGGATTCTCCAGGAGAGAATACCGGAGTGGGTTACAATGCCCTCCTGCAGGGGAGCTTCTTGAACCAGGGATCGAACCTGCAACTCTTAGGTCTCCTGCACTGGCAGGTGGGTTCCTTACAACTAATGCCACCTGGGAAGCCCCATCACTCATCACGCATTACTCATTCCTTAAGCAAACAGTTAATTAACACAACTCTGCGTTACATACTCAGGACTTCTAGATGAGTAAGATACAGGTATTCATTAGCATATGATCAAGAAATTATTCCATTATGCTTTACTCCCATCTCCCAAAAAGCATCTCTCCCTAACATCCTCTTACTTATAAAGGAAAGGAGACTTAGCAGATTCCTTTAAATTAAAGAGCAAAACTACTTCCTATATACCTTCGCTATTCTCCTGTACCAGAAGAATTCCTATTCTTAGGCAAAAAGTAACATTACTAAGACCTTCCTTAGGAAATTCTTGGTGTATCCTTCAGGGATATACACAGAATGACTGGGATTGAAGGCTTACACTTCCTGGACAAGGATTCTCAACTGGATAGTATAACCAGATTGAACCCAGAGAAGATAAAAAGAAAATCATGGCACATGCTGAAAGAAAAAGATTCAAGAAATTTTCATTAGTGTAGAATTTCTAACTGAAAATGACAAAACTGTAATTGCTAATAGAGCATGTTTATTTAACCTATAAATTTACCTATATCTTGTCAGATATATGATTAAAAAGATAGAATTTAGCCTTTTAAATACCACCATTTTTTCTATTTGGGCTTCCCAGGTTGCACAGTGGTAAAGAATCTGCCTACCAATGCTGGAGATGCAAGAGACTTGGGTTCAATCCCTGGGTCAGGAAGATGCCCTGGAGAAGGAAATGGCAAACCACTCCAGTCATCTTCCCTGGTCCCATGGACGGAGGAGTGAGACAGGCTACAGCCCATAGGGTCACAAAGAATCAGACATGACTGAGCACCACCAGCACCACCATTCTTTCTATTCATCTCTGAGATTCATTTCCTTAATTATTCTGCTTCTATTTCTAGACGTTATCCTTAGCTGGTACCCACTGTTTTGGTCAAGGCAATTATTTATGGTCTGTTCTAACTGGTCAGTGTCTACTACTGCTACTGCTACTGCTAAGTCGCTTCAGTCGTGTCTGACTCTGTGCGACCCCATAGACACCAGCCCACCAGGCTCCCCCATCCCTGGGATTTTCCAGGCAAGAACACTGAAGTGGGTTGCCATTTCTTTCTCCAATGCAGGAAAGTGAAAAGTGAAAGTGAAGTCACTCAGTTGTGTCCGACTCTTCACAACCCCATGGACTGCCACCCACCAGGCTCCTCTGTCCATGGGATTTTCCAGGCAAGAGTACTGGAGTGGAGCACGCCATCACCTTCTCCAGTCAGTGCCTGGACCATACCAATTGTTAAGTATTGTGGCCACTGCCCCTTGTACTCCCTTTTTCATCCCATTATAGTTTGTTAAAATTTATCTCCTAAGTCGCTTGTAGAAAACTCAGATTATATTAAATTAGATCAATTTAACCTAATAAGAGTGGAAAATGGGAGAATTTGGTTAGGAAGATGAAACTTTTTCTCATTCTCAAGCTTTCACAGATTATACAACAGAAATATACAAACGACTATGACCACATGACTGTTTATATACTAGCTGGAGAAACATGGGCAAGCATGTTTTCCATTATTACAGCAATAGGCAGTTCAGGGTCATATCTGTTTCTCTGATATAAAAGAACTGAATAGATCCCTATGGTGAGGCAGTGAATACTTACTCCATTTCCTGAGCAAATAGTGCCTTCTTTATTGCTTAAGCAAGTACTAAAGTTGAAGGAAGCCACAGGAAGACACCTGTGTTCTAAACACATCATTTTGGGACCACAGGGTGTCCCGTCTTCCACATAGCCAAGGTCAACATCTTCATCAAGCTTAACATGCCCACCACTAAAAATAAATTGAGAGCAAAAAGAAAGCGGGATTCTGTTAATTTACATTTATCTTGAGACTACATTTAAAAACTTTAAAGTAGGCAATATCACTTTCTCTATTTTCTCTTTATTACCTAATTTTAAAAGTAGCATAAACATTTTCAATCTTCAAATGGAGAAAGCAATTGAATCTTTTGATTTAATTATTTTCAGATATTTATATTCCTTAGGATTTAAATGTAATTATTATAACAAGGGCCTGAAATGGCTTTATCATTTTCCTTTGGCTACTATGCCATGTACAAGTCAAGTAAGCCATTATTAATAACATTTGATTTGATAAATAAGTACCTTCAAGATTTTAAATACATTTCAAACAATGATGAGAATTTTGTAGATTTGGTTACATTTCCCCAAAGATTGTTCTATTTGCAAACTATAGTTGACCTTTGAACAACATGGTGGGTAGGGGTACCACCCCTCCATGCAGTTGAAAATCCAAGTTCCACATCCACAGATTCAACCACTGCGGGATTATGTAGTGTTGTAGCACATATTTATCAAAAAAAAAAAAAAAAAAAGACCTGTATTTACTGAAAACAACATGCACATAAATAGACCCTTGTAGTTCAAACCAGTGTTGCTCAAGGGTCAACTGTATATTTGAGAATGGCTAAATGACTGAGCACTGAACTGAACTGACTGAACTAAAACTATTGCAACAACTATTCAATATAGCAACCCATACATTAGGTAGGAATAAAAAGGAAACAGGATAAAAACAATTAAATAAATAGGATAGGGACTAAAAATGGATATTCATGATCTACTTATTCATATAATACCATGTCAATGCTACTACAAAAATTTCCATTCTTATTGTTTATTTTTATCAAAATTATGCATGCATACAGTTTTATGAGTTAAATAGGCAAATTGGTTTTTACAGTGCAGTGAAGGGATTCATTGCCCCTACTCCTCTTATGTCCTTCCCTGGAGGAAATCACTTTCTACTCTTAACTGATTCTTTTTAAATTTATGTACACATTTTTAAATAATGAGTTTGTATCACTACTATTTTTAGTTTTCCTATTTTCAGTATTATCAATTGACTGCCCTCTATGGAATTTGAGAATTCATCTCTTTCCCCTTTCCTTCCATTACACATTTTGTTGATCAATAGTTAAATCAACAACAAATCATGCACTGTTAGGACTTAGTAAATGAGTGATATAGTACACCATAATTATACCTTTTCTTTTACCTGTACAACTTTTCATTTTCCCTCAGACTCGGTTCAGTTTAGTCGCTCAGCTGTGCCCTGACTCTGCAACCCCATGAATGCAGCACGCCAGGCCTCCCTGTCCATCACCAACTCCCAGAGTTCACCCAAACTCATGTACATCGAGTCGGTGATGCCATCCAGCCATCTCATCCTCTGTTGTCCCCTTCTCCTCCTGCCCGCAATCCCTCCCAGCATCAGGGTCTTTTCCAATGAGTCAACCTTTTGCATGAGGTGGCCAAAGGACTGGAGCTTCAGCCTCAGCATCAGTCCTTCCAATGAACACCCAGGACTGGTCTCCTTTAGGATGGACTGGTGGATCTCCTTGCAGTCCAAGGGACTCTCAAGAGTCTTCTCCAACACCACAGTTCAAAAGCATCAATTCTTTGGTGCTCAGCTTTCTTAACAGTCCAACACTCACATCCATATATGACCACTGGAAAAACCATAGCCTTGACTAGAAGGACCTTAGTCGGCAAAGTAATATCTCTGCTTTTCAATATGATATCTAGGTTGGTCATAACTTTCCTTCCAAGGAGTAGGCGTCTTTTAATTTCATGGCTGCAATCACCATCTGCAGTGATTTTGGAGCCCCCAAAATAAAGTCTGACACTGTTTCCACTGTTTCCCTATCTATTTGCCATGAAGTGATGGGACCAGATGTCATGATCTTCGTTTTCTGAGTGTTGAGCTTTAAGCCAACTTTTTCACTCTCTTTCACTTTTATCAAGAGGCTTTTTAGTTCCTCTTCACTTTCTGCCATAGGGTGATGTCATCTGCATATCTGAGGTTATTGATAGTTCTCCTGGCAATCTTGATTCCAGTCTGTGCTTCTTCCAGCCCAGCGTTTCTCATGATGTACTCTGCATAGAAGTTACATAAGCAGGGTGACAATATACAGCCTTGATGTACTCCTTTTCCAATTTGGAACCAGTCTGTTGTTCCATGTCCAGTTCTAACTGTTGCTTCCTGACCTGCATATAGTTTCTCAAGAGGCAGGTTCAGGTGGTCTGGTATTCCCATCTCTTTCAGAATTTCCCACAGTTTACTGTGATCCACACAGTCAAAGGCTTTGGCATAGTCAATAAAGCAGAAATAGATGTTTCTCTGGAACTCTCCTGCTTTTTCGATGATGCAGGGATGTTGGCAATTTGATCTCTGGTTCCTCTGCCTTTCCTAAAACCAGCTTGAACATCTGGAAGTTCACAGTTCACGGATTGCTAAAGCCTGGCTTGGAGAATCTTGAGCATTACTTTACTAGCGTGTGAGATGAGCGCAATTGTGCAGTAGTTTGAGTATTTTTTGGCATTGCCTTTCTTTGGGATTGGAATGAAAACACCTTTTCCAGTCTTGTGGCCACTGCTGAGTTTTCCAAATTTGCTGGCATATTGAGTGCAACACTTTCACAGCATCATCTTTCAGGATTTGAAATAGCTCAACTGGAATTCCATCAGCTCCATGAGCTTCGTTCGTAGTGATGCTTTCTAAGGCCCACTTGACTTCACATTCCAGGATGTCTGGCTCTAGATGAGTCATCACAACATCAAGTCTCTTATTTGATCACTGAATCATCTGTCACTAACTCAAAATTACTCCAACCCTGCTGTCAAAATCTCCACTTAAGATGTGTCTGAACATCAGTTCATCTTGCTGAAATAATCTCTCCTAGAGTTTCCATTTGGAGTTCCCCTGCTCCTATCCAATCTGGTGGGCCCTGTAAATGGTACAGAGCTGGGTATCTTGGCTTTCTCCAAGATACTATTCATTGAAGGATTGCCCTGTCTCTCTCCAGAATGGATATCTTGTTTCCTAAATCCCCCATGTTTCTTTCTTAGTTTTCTTCTTTATTTTGGTGGAGCACAATTTCTAACAGCTTCCTGAGAAAGGACTTAGGGGAATAAACTTGGGGCAAACTTGCATATCTAAGTGTTTCTTTATTTTCTACCCTCACACTCGATTCATAGTTTGCCTGAGTACAGAATTCTACTTTGGAAATTATTTTCTCCATTGTCTTTCAGATCCCAGCACTCTTGTTGATAGATTTGAAACCATTCTAATGCCTATTCCTTTTTTTTTTTCCCTCTCTCTCTCTTCTCTCTAGAAACAGTTGGGATTCTTTTTCCTTAGGTTCTGAAATTTCATACTGATAAGTTTTGATGTATTACTAATTTCACTGATTTCACCTTGCACCTGGTGAGCCTGGTAATATGGAAATTCAAGTCCAAAGGTTCTAGATAACGTTCTTAGAATTAGTCATTGCTAATTTCCTCCCTGCTGTTTTCTCTGTTCTTTATTATTTATATTCTAACATGGTTAGCTTTACTCTATGGCCCTTTCTTTGTCTCTTTTACTCTGCTTTCTGGGAGATAATTTCAACTATTGAGTTTAATTTTTGCCATCTTTTTTTTAAATTTCTAACAGCTTTCCTTTGTTTTCTCTTAATATTCCTAATTTTTAAAAATTCTACCCTATTCTTGTTTCATTATATAAGTATCTTAAAATATTTATAGGTAGTTTTTGCATTTTCTGGTCATTTCTCTCTCTCTTTTCAGGTTAGAGTCTTTCTTCACAAATCTGGTCACTTGTTTATATTTGAGTTGGGGAACCAGACAGATGATTGGAAGTTCTGGGACTTTCTGACTGAATATCAGTGAGGCTAGACCACTTCTATACACCTCTGATAACTGATTTTTCTGCTGACAGTAAGCTTGGAAACCTTCTGTTTTATTCTTTGCAGACTGTAAAGCTCAAATCTTTCATGGGAGGATAAGCAGTCACCAGCTTAGTTGGGTCAGGGAAGAAAGCTGTAGATCTGGCAGCTTCTCTAACAGAGTTCACCTGTCTTTTTCATTCGAGTTCCTTCCTCTATCCCCAAATCCTTTATTCCCTCTTCCAGAAGTAGATGATGCTGCCCATTTGAGCCTTTTGGGACTGGCAGTACATACTGAGTCGGTTTCTTGGTTTTCCCCATTACTGACTGAGGACTTCAGCATTTTTAGTTTTGATAATCATCTGCCACACATCTGTTTGTTCTCTATGCTCTAGAATTTTGTTGCTGCCGTTTCCTCTCCCTTTTTCTGTTTCCCTATGGACATACAAATTCTAGAAAAATATCTGTTTAGTGTCATTTTAGTGGGATTTCGTAAGGGAGCAAAAGAAGATGCATTTATTTAATCCACTGATAAGAATGAAATGCAAACTAAACCCTGCAAGATTTAACTGGACAATTAAACATAACTCTAGCTACCATACAATAGTCCACATTCAATTAATTCTTCCCTTCTGTCTGTTCTCTGTCAGGATTTACTTAATCATCCCTATGGACCAGAATCCATTTCATCTTACTAACATACATATGAACTGAAAATAGAAGTAATCCTAAGCTTCATTCCTGGGAAATAAGATGGGTAATGTTCTCACAGAATGGTTAGCTCATTACCTGCAGTTTAATGTTCTTCCCTGCTGCACAACTAAAGTAGACGTGATTTCACCATCGAGTTCTCCAAGTCTTGGGATATTACCAATGTTCGTACACAAAAGGTAACCACAAAGCACATCCCTGTGTTAAAAAAGTACCAAGTATTTACGTCTTCCTTCAAAGATACAGCAAAATCCATACAGTTAGAACAATAATGTTATCTTACTTAAGCATTTGTTTTTTCATCAACTGTACTATTTCTTCAAATTACAAGCAAAACAAAATAACCTCAAATTAGTTTACTTCCAGCTTTAAAAACTGTCTTCTCTGAAACTTTTGGTGCTCCAAAATCCTAACTATGTTCTAGATTTTCCTTCATTGTCCGCAAAGTATTTATCTAAAGAAAATTACCCATCAAATGGACTTCTTTTATATCTGAATCTCTTTCCTTGTAACACATCACAGGATATACTGAGACATTAAAAAATATATATTTGATAAGTGAATGAATGAACTTTGAGTGAGTATTCTTTTAGAATACAGTGTTTTCTTCAACCAATGGCACCAGAATTAAAGAACAGATTATACACTTTGTGGCTTCTCAACCACATAGGATCATGATTCCTTTTCCAATATATTCCACTTCTCCCCCAGCTAGCACATACAATTCTAATTTAACTTGTAACATATTTTCGTTTGTATTAACTATCTTACATATCCTCTATATTTAACACATTTTAATCATTAAGATAGATAATGATAAACATATTCTAATAAATGTCTTGCAAAGACTTATTAGCAGGCCAGCAACTATATATGGAAATATTAGACTTTACCGTATAGAAAGAGAAAAATTAAGACTTGCATCTATCGCCAACATAGAAATATATGTATTACTGTATTAAAAAATAATTTTTAAAAGTTATATCATCACATTATTGTATATATCACAAATAAAAATGCTTTTTAACATAGAAGACATTCAACATTTTTTGTTGGAGTTTACTAAATACTTTAGTATAATATTAAAAACATTAGATGATTTTTATTCTTACTCTGGGTAAGAAGCGAAATTACATACGTTAAACATCTATAAAACATAGAGTTAGTGACAAGGACCATAAAAGTAGTGCAGAGGATGCAGGACAAGAGGGAGGTGTGGGGAAATAAATAATAACAAATAAAATAATCCAGAAATAATTTACAGAGTAAGTGCTATCCAAGGGGATGGGGATGAGTCATTTTTGGATAGGTAAAATTTTTTATGGAGTATATAGGGTACTTCCTAAAGTATGAATAGCACACATACCCGTGTGGAAGTAGGACAATAAAATATATTAAAAATGGCAAGGTTTGCTAGACTTTGAAAGAGTAGAAAAGGAAAAAACAAAATATGTAGGTTGGGGAAAATTATGGAAGAGGTACAGTGCCAACCTAAGGTTCCATTTCATGTATTAAGCAAGATGGTATGACATTAAGCAAAGTGGTTAAAAGAAAATTCTAAAATCAGACTGCTGGGTTCTAATTCTGCTCTTATTATATTCTAGCTACATGACCTTAGTCAACTTAACTGTCTCAGTTTCCTCCTCCATAGAACAGGGCAAACTGCTATTAAGATTAAATGACATCACTTACGTAAAGTGTAATACAGTTCCTAACACATAGTGTGCACCGAATAGATGTTATTCTTACTATCAATTAAGTATGTGGAACCAGTGAAATTTGAACAAAGAACTGACATGGTCAAAAGGTTCAGGAAAAGACTATTTTAATGGGATCATGCTAGACACTGCTGGTAGAGAAAACTAAGAGGTTTCTGTATTAGTTGAAGAATTGACATAGGTCTTAGTTGGGGTAATGCAATAGGCACAGCAATGAAGAGATGAGTTAAAGACAAATTGTGGAGGAGTGAAAAAGAAGAATAAACATGATTTGTCATTCGGATAATGAATCAGAGAGAAGGTAGCATCAAGGATCACTCTGAGGCTTCTAAACAGAAGGAGAGTGAGATATTAAGATCTTTGGGGAAAAGAGTTCTCTATTAAAGTCAGAGTCAGATAATTCCACTTATCAGCACTGAGAACATTCTGTTGGCTTTAATTTTTGTTGCCTTTGAGATGCTGACAGGTGTCTTCTAGGTGAGAAAGACCTAAGGCAGCCATAGGCATCGCCTGAGCCTTAGGAGAGAGGTCAGAATACATATTGAGATTCAGAAACCCTCTGCAAAGGTGATGTTGGAACTCTGGGAAGAGATGAGGGAGAGAGAATGCTTGATGGCATGCAGAAAAACAGGGAAGTCCTGGTTGCTCAAGAAGCGGTGCCCGGGACGAGGTATACACTCGGCCAGTTTCTCCGTCTCACCGTTTGTTGCACTGTATCCACGTGTCTTTGTCTTTCCCACAGTTGCCCTTCTCGGTGCCTTCTATATTCAGTTTCTCATAGCAGTATTTGTCTGATGACATCACATCTGAAGCAGAATAGAGTTTTCTATCAGTGAGAGATATACCACATGAGCCGTTCAACTGTTTGCAGTAAGGGGAAAACACTTGTGAAGAACTCTCTTCTTTCACTACAATGTTACCAATTGCAAAGGTTGTACCCGTGCTTCACAAGAGTTCCCCATACCAAAAGCACCCATCACTTGGGTGCATTTCTTACAACTGCTCATTTAAAACTTGAAAACAAATCTACTTAGATCTTTGATATGATTCCGGCTATAAGTTCTGAGAATTACACTCCTGAGAATTTTGCCAATAATTGGGGAAAGATGCTACCAAATGGTTCATTGACAAATGTTCAATGCTTTAATCTCAGTGCCAGATATAAAGCATGAATTTTTCACTCAGCAACTTTTATGAATCATAAAGACAATTTTATTAAAAGAATGATGCATGATAATTAAAGACTCAAGAAAGAGCAGTATTTCCACCTTGTTTATTAATTCTTAATGGCTATCAAAAAGTTACTCTGCTTGTAAGCAAATCTCAATTCATGTTAAATCTCTGATTGTCAAATAACATTTTAATTCATGTCAGCATTTTTGTCAGGATTTTATTGTTGCTAAAGCCAAGGTCAGTTGATGGAGCTATCCAAGATTTAGATCAAGACAACTTTTGCAAACTAATCAAAAGATGAGTATATTTTTTAAACTGATAATGTTTGGTAGTTACTTTTCCTACTTCTTGCTGTCAGCCACTAATTTTTCTCCAAGAGGAGGAAGCAAAAACCATATTTCTTTGGCCAGAGCATAAGCCTACATAATTAAAATGTTCTCCCATCCCAATATTTCTCTAGTTGTTCAAAAGAGAGCACATACTTCCATTCCCAAAAGGATTATAGCCAGTATTTGTGACAGTTAAGGGTTATCATTATCTTTATAGTTTGCTTTCCAATATAAATCATCTTTTGAAAGACTTTGAATTAAACACTTCTTTCAGAAGGGCCAGTAATACTTCTGGAAAAATATAACATTTAAATACTCATTTAAATTAAATATGTTTTAGATATGAATGTTACATATTTCCTTCTGAAAATCTGCCAAACTTTGAAGGGAATAACATTAAAATTTCTTTCTGATATGACAGAGCTACCTTAGCAGAAATTCACCTATAACCAGGAAAACCAGCTAGAGTTTAAGAAAGAGAGATAAGAAAGAAAAGGCAGTTCTAGCTAAAAGGCTACAGTTCTTATCCAAGGGTGCCCCACTTGGGGTCCATGTCCATTCCACATAGTTGATGGGTTTTGCCTTAGGATACTAAGTTAAAGACAGCATAAGAGGATCAGAAATCCAGGTTTGCTTTGTTCTCCAAGTTGCATACCCTAGAATGGATTTTACCTGCCTGACAGAAAAGGCACTTTCCATCCAAAGGCATGGCTAACTAGCCAAGATGTACAGAGCTGTGTCTTATCAAAGGAGGTGCTTTTCTGTAATTTCCACAAAAGTGCTCCTGCTAAGAGCTGCAGTGGCTCTGAAAGTCCCCAAGTCATAATAAAGTGGTTGAAACATTACTTCCATCCAGTTCACATGCCCTTGGGCCAGCTGCCAGACTTGGAGAAGGCTCAAGCCTTGTCATTTACTCACTTTGCCCCCAGATGTATTTGCATTGTCTATCCCTGGTTTTACATCTTCCTCCAAAGCAAATTCCCTAAAATGGAAAAGCATACCCATTAGCAGCACAACGTCTACTTCCATCAGGTAACTGAAAACTATGACCAGG
This sequence comes from Capra hircus, assembly GCF_001704415.2. Taxonomy (NCBI): domain Eukaryota; kingdom Metazoa; phylum Chordata; class Mammalia; order Artiodactyla; family Bovidae; genus Capra; species Capra hircus. The sequence continues at coordinate 47,945,529 of NC_030811.1, forward strand.
AAAACTAGTAGGTGAGTATTATAAAGGCATTTTACCTTCAGAGTTGACTACGAAACATTTAATATGATCTTCCTACTTTGGTGAGACTTAGTATTTCTTTTGTGCTGGTATATAGGAAACATTTAGGTAAAGATGAAGTAACCTACCTGGACACCATCACAGGAATAACCATCCATCTTATGAATATTGGGGGCACACTAGGAAAAGAAAAGAGAAATATGAACCAAATGCACAGCAGGATATTAAGATGAGCTAATCTCTCTCAAGGTTTTCATTTTGAAAATGAAGTCTCATAATACAGGGTGGTCTCCCAAATCATCTGAAAATAAAAAAAAAAAAAAACAAGATCAAGAGAAAACAAAAGGAAATGTAACAATTGATGCATTTTCCCCTAAAAATATGGATCTACCAGAGGAAAAGAGCAGTTGATTTGTAAATCCTTATTTACAAATACAAAGAACCAACAGCAAAGACTCAGCTAACTTAGACAGACACACTAGTTCTCAGAGTAAGAAAAACAGGAACACAAGACAAAGCCAGAAGGATGCCACCAGATGGAGCAATAGATACGGTTTCCCCTTTTTTAACCATGAGAAGTAACAGTTCTTTTACTTAGAAGTGAAAGTCTACCTTGGACATGTCAGAAAAAGACATGTTTTATAGCCACCCCCCCCCCCCACTTTTCTTCCCTTGGAGCAATTGCAGAAAAGACTGCAAAAGATTGCAAAGCATTCCTATCTGGATAGAAACAGAGTGTAACTTTAAAATTTAGTATACATTTTTGTATTATTATAGTAATTACATGCATATTTGAGAAAAGTTAGGAAATGTAAAAAAAAAAAAAAAACAGGAAAAATGAAAGACCAAAGTCTCTAATATTCCCACCATCCAGAGACAACTATTTTTTATAATTTGGTACATTTTTTCCTCTACCTTTTTTCAACATAATGTGGTATTTTATAATATAAGTATAATCAGATTATAGATAATGCTTTATATTCTGTTTCAGCCCTTTACTTTCATCATGCAAACTTAACTTTTTTGTAGGTATCATCTTTATAGCTATAACACATTCCCTGAGCTAGCAAGTCATATAATCAATGTATTAAAATATTTACTTATAAATATCTCAAATTTATGCCATTACAACCAGTGCAACAAGAACACCTTTGTATGCACATAATTTTCAGATTTACATTTCTTTTGAAATCCTGCTTATCACATAATTACATTTTAAAGAAGTTGCTTTAACATACTTTCATTCCCAGAGCCCATTAGGTAATTATTCATTGTATCCCCATCCTCACCAGGTGTAAAAGCTTAGGAAAACAATGCTAATTAGACAATAAGAATGCAAATCTTTAATCTCTTAGGATGACCACTTTTAAAAGAAAGCATTTTTAATGGTTAAAGTAGGGCTTCCCGGGTGGCGCAGGGATCAAGAATCTGCCTGCCATTCATCTGATGAACATCTAGGTTGCTTCCATGTCCTGGCTATTATAAACAGCGTGGCGATGAACACTGGGGTACACGTGTCTCTTTCAAAGCTGTGGTACATATACACAATGGAGTATTATTCAGCCATTAAAAAGAATACATTTGAATCAGTTCTAATGAGGTGGATGAAACTGGAGCCTATTATACAGAGTGAAATAAGCCAGAAAGAAAAACACCAATACAGTATACTAACACATATATATGAAATTTAGAAAGATGGTAATGATAACCCTGTATGCAAGACAGCAAAAGAGACACAGATGTATAGAACAATCTTTTGGACTCTGTGGGGGAGGGAGAGGGTGGGATGATTTGGGGAAATGGCACTGAAACATGTATAATATCATATGTGAAATGAATTGCCAGTCCAGGTTCGATGCATGATACAGGATGCTTGGGGCTGGTGCACCGGGGTGACTCAGGGATGGTACGGGGAAGGAGGTGGGAGGGGGGTTCAGGATGGGGAACACATGTACACCCATGGCAGATTCATGTTGATGTATGGCAAAACCACTACAATATTGTAAAGTAAAAAAAAAAAAAAAAAAGAATCTGCCTGCCGATGAGGAGATGCAAAAGATGTGGGGTTTGATCCCTGGGTCAGTAAGATTCCCTGGAGTAGGAAATAGCAACCTGCTCCAGAATTCTTGCCTGAAAATTTCCATGGACAGAGGAGGCTGGCGGGCTACAGTCCATGGGTTCGCAGAGTTGGACATGACTGTCTGAGCACAGCACAGATAAACCACTATTAATTCTCTTTTCTCTAGAGAAAAAAAGATGTGGGCAATCTTCACTTTGCATGGCTCCAGTGTGAAGGAATTTCACTAACTACGGTTTTGTTAAACAACACCAGTACCCCCAGGACACAGTTTCAGTTTCAGTTACCACGGTAGATTAAGTGTGGGTAATTGCATGAAGAACAAACTTTGCTATTAGCTCTTCAGCCCACCAATCGCTTGGTAAATAAGACACGGCCATCACGGTCAACAGCCTGTCTAGGCGCTTCTTTCAACGTCTGTCAGGATTGATCGCTGAGCATCTGTTCATTCAGTTCATGTACAGACAACAAAGGACGTAGCTTGTTGCCTTTCTGTCTCTGGGTGATACCATGTGACATCTTATAATAAAACTGAATAGTTGAAAGAGGAAACTGGCCAAAGGTGAAAGTGCAGCAAAGAAATGAAAAGTGATAACACTGGAAGAGAAAGTAAAATCAAATGTAAATAGCATGACAGAAAAAAAAAAAAAAATCAGTGACTATGGGAATGGGATGCTGATACCACTGTTCAGCAAAACAATTCCCATTCACAGCTTCACATCTCTTGGATATTTCACAACATTGAAAGCACAAAGGATCATGTCAAAAAACTGACCCAAAGTTAGGAGAGTAGCAATTCAACAAGACAGGAAAGATGCTCACTAAGTATCATTAGGTTTCTGACCAGGAGAAGGCAAGCACGGCTCAAATTACCGATAAGTTTTTTACCAAAAAATAAAATGCATTAATTTTCAATATTTTCGTTTTAATTTAGTGTGAGCTAAATAAATATTAGTTCATTTTTTTTTCATTTCCCTATTCATTTAATTCCAACAGTAAGGGAGTTTTTAATCACCTGATATTTTTTAAAGCTCACAGAATAATTGTAAATTTTTCCATTGATTACTATACTACTTCGCATGGTTTCAGCTTTCATGGGTCACTGCTGTGATCCTGCATTAAATGCAAAGCAAGGACTGCCTGTATACACATACACTGAGATCTGTGATCCCCTGACGAAGTTTATTAACTTCTGTATCTTCCCTGAAGTGAAAGTGTCAGTCGTTCAGTCATGTATGACTTCTTTCAACTCCATGGACTGTAGCCCACCAGGCTCTTCTGTCCATGGAATTCTCCAGGCATGAATACTGCAATGGCTAGCCATTCTCTTTTCCAGGGAGTATTCCTGACCCAGGGGCCCGTGTCTCCTGCATTGCAGGCAGATTCTTCTTTAACATTTGAGCCACTAAGGAAGCCCTTATCTTCCCTACTGACAACTAAATGATATTAAATTCAAAATCAGCAATTAGTGGCAAGCTGTTTCAGGTAAATAAAAGTAAAGACAGGCCCTGTCTCAGAACCCAATATCCTGTGGTTCTCTCTGCCTTGTCTAACTCGTTTCAACCAGTTGAAGAGAGTCTTTCTGTTTCCTCCTTCACTAGCTGGACTAAACACAAAAGCCTTTTATTCCCTACTTTCAACAAAAACAAAATAGTTAAGGCAGATATACAGTCTTAAGATTAGTTCAACGGTAAGACAAAATCACACTGAACATCTGCTCAAACTTAGCTTACTGAAACTTCAATTCCAAAAAATTAATGAAAGGAAAGAAAGAGTTGACGCGAAAGAGAAACATGAATATCTTGCCCATTTCCATTCCATCTGAGGGTCAGTTCACTAAACTCCAACTTTTCCCCCCTTGGATTCAAAGAAATGATTCATAAGTTACCTGGCTTGAATTTCCAGAGCATGTTTCACGAATGTCACAATCATTTACTGCTTCACGGCACACGGTTCCCATAGGCTGAAACTAAAATGAACAAAACTCAATGTGCAAAACTGTCAAAGGAAAAAAAAAACAAACCTCTTACAGTATCATCTTAAAAATGCAAAATGAATTTTTTTGGGATAGGAATACCTTAAACTAGTTTAAGATGAAAATCTGTGAAAACCATACTGCATGAAAATGTTAATTTAATAGTTCTCAGGGCGAGTTTCTCACATATGAAGTAATTTGCATAGTCATCACACATAGCCTTACAAGATCTAGCTAAAATTGGATGTGCTTGATGGTACATCTGTACCAGAAGGACAAGCCAGTCCAAGTTCCAGCAATTCTTTCTTCCAACTAGCTTATGGATTTACACTTTATCCTTCATTCTTACTGGCACTTTTATCATATTATTCTTTTTTACCTCATCAGCTAAGAATTTGAAAGTTATATTTTGGACTGAATTGTAAAGTTAGAGGAAATGGCAAAGCTATTTCCTCTCATGATTTCCTTTACCATCTTCTCTTCCTGCATCATTTTCTTTTTTAAAGATCTATAGCTTGGTCTTTTATTCCCTTTTAATGTTTATATTATTTGTACCTGTCTGTAAGACTCTTCTTTGGTCTGTTTTCAACTCAAATATTTCTTTAAGCATAGGAGTCATATAAATAAACTTGTATGCTGGTTGGATTCATCAGTTGCAAGAGTATTCATTAAAACAAAACAAAAAGAGATACATAAAGCTACCATCTTTCTCTTTTCCTCTTTAATCCCACTCTCTTTCTTGCTCTAAAAGGTTACTATTCGGGGCTGCGTCCTTCTATGTTTCTAACTCTGCTCACACAAGCATATACAGTATTCCAGACCCCTTTTCTCCCCCAACACACACCCACACACAACTTCCATCTTCTCTCCCTGGTTCACCATCCTCTAAGCAGTTGAGCTTCCTGTTGCTCATAGAACATGAGCAGCACAGTGCCAACTCCAGTCAGTAATTCAACAGATACTTTTCAGAAGGGCTGAACAAAATTTTGTGTTTGTTCATTCATTCATCAAGCATTTACTAGGCACTTAAAATGTGTTAGGCACAGCCAGTGGAGATTCAACAGAAAACAAACACAAGAATCTTGTTGGCAAGGAACTTAGAATTTAGTGGGGATGATATCACTCTAATGACAGAAAGTGAAGTGGAACTAAAGAGCCTCTTAATGAGGGTGAAAGGAGAGAGTGAAAGAGTTGGCTTAAAACTCAATATTCAAAAAATGAAGAACATGGTATCTTGGTCCCATCACTTCATGGCAAACAGATGGGAGAAAAGTGGAAACGGTGGCAGTTTTTATTTTCTGGGGCTCCAAAATCACTGCAGACAGTGATTGCAGTCATGAAATTAAAGGACTCTTGCTCCTTGGAAGGAAAGCTATGACAAACCTAGACAGCATATAAAAATGTGATGGCAGCAGAGACATCACTCTGCTGACAAAGATCCGTATAGTCAAAGCTATGATTTTTCCAGTAGTCATGCATAGATGTGAGAATTAGACCATAAAGAAGTCTGAATACCGAAGAATTGATGCTTTCAAATTGTGGTGCTGGAAAAGACTCTTGAGAATACCTTGGTCAGCAACAAGATCTAACCAGTCAATCCTAAAGGAAATCAATCCTGAATATTCACTGGAAGGACTGATGCTGAACCTGAAGCTCCAATACTTTGGCCACCTGATGCAAAGAGCCAGCTCATTGGAAAACACCCTGATGCTGGAAAAGACTGAAGGAAAAACAAGAAGGGGATGGTAGAGGATGAGATGATTAGATAACGTCACCACATGAATTTTAGCAAACTCTGGGAGATAGTGAAGGACAGAGGAGAGGCTGTACTGCAGTGTATGGGATCACAGAGTCAGACACGACTTAGCAACTGACCAACAACAACAAATAGGCCATAAAAATAAGGAAACAAGCAAGATAAGTTAATTTTATATACTCTGGTTCTCTTCCTCCTGGGAATTGGTACAAGCTACAATTTTAGAACTTTTGAGGTAGAAGTATAAGCAGATTTAAGGTACAGTTCATACAAGAGTGTAAATGTTCACGAATTGTCAGGAAACTTCCAAAAATCAGCATGGTAGAGGAGGACTTGTGCTAAGTGCCCTGGGGTGAAGCAGTAAGTCAACCCAAATCACCTCCCTCTTGGAATTTTCACATAAAGAAAATAGAAAATGAGCAAAGAAGTAAATAAGCAATATTTTACAGCAGGAGTTCCCAAATCATGCCTCGAGGACAATTTTGGCTGCCTGTTTGTGTTGTATTTGAAGTTTTATTAGAACACTGCCACATGTTTCTTCTGTATTTTTGATGGCTGCTTTCAAAGAAAGAGTTGAGCAACTGACATAAAGACCTTATAACCCAAAAATCTGTCCCTTTACCGAAAGTGTTTGCTAATTCTGACTTACAGATAAATCATTATAAACACATATAGAAGAAAACAAAAATACACATGCTTCCTCATTTTGTTCTTCTGATCCCTCTTTTTCATTTCCTCTTCTGCTTCTGACTCCTCTAGGAGCCCAGGGTGGCGTGAGATGGGAGTATGGGGTAGAGAAAGAGGCAGAACAGATCTTACTTGACTGGTAAAGCTGTAATTCATATTCTAAGACAGTTAACCATACCATTTTATTTTATGTATTTTAATTCTATTATTTTGTACTTGCTCCTTTCAGTGATTATATCACAAAGAGCTTAATTCTATGAATCCAAGAAAAAATGGCATAATTGACTGCATTTGATGGATCAGTCAGTTCAGTCGCTCAGTCATATCCAACTCTGTGACCCCATGGACCGCAGCACATCAGGGCTCCCTGTCCATCACCAACTCCTGGAGTTTACTCAAACTCATGTTCATTGAGTCGGTGATGCCATCCAACCACCTCCTTCTCCTCCCACCTTCAATCTCGCCCAGCATCAGGGTCTTTTCAAATGAGTCAGTTCTTCGCATCAGATGGCCAAAGTGTTGGAGTTTCAGCTTCAATTTAATGGATGGGCAGACTTAAAACATTGAGGATTAAAATATATGATTAGGAATCCCTAGATGGCAGTTGGAGAAACTAACAGAATAAATAGTTGAGGTAGACAAAATGAAAAAACATGTGTTTCACATTTAGTTTGGTCTTTGTTTTTTAGAGAGTGCTTTCAGAGATCTCTGCCAGTGCCTTGCTTCTCTTAAAACTCTGCCAGAGACACAGTGGTAAAGTGGGAACAACAGAAACTGCTGCCAGCAGATCTGGGGTGTAACTGCACATTTCTTCTTTACTAGCTGAGTGAGACTATGCAGGTTATTTCACTTCCCTGAGATAGGCATTGCTCAGCTGGAAAAAATCTAGATAATAATATCCATCCCCAGAGTGTAGCTATGAGCATTATCTAAGACAGCAGTCTCAACCAGAGAATATTTGGCAATGGACAGAGGAGCCTGATAGGCTGCAGTCCGTGGAGACGCTAGAGTCGAACACAACTGAGCGACTTCACTTTCACTTTTCGCTTTCATGCATTGGAGAAGGAAATGACAACCCACTCCAGTGTTCTTGCCTGGAGAATCTCAGGGACGGGGAAGCCTGGTGGGCTGCCGTCTATGGGGTCGCATTGAGTTGGACACGACTGAAGCGACTTAGCAGTAAGACATCATGGTGTCATGACTTGGAGGGATGCTGCTGGCAACTAGTAGGTAGAAGTCAGAGATGCTGCTAAATAGCCTTCAAGACATAAGATAACCCTCACAATAAAGAACAATCTTGCCAAAAATGTCAACAGTGCCACAGTTAAGAAACCTGGATATAGGATGATATATTTTGCAAGTACTTAGTACAGCTTCTGGCACACAGTAGGGCATTAAATATGATAGGTTCATATTTTGCCCTCTATTAATTCATTAGAGCCGATCAGTCAGCAAAGAATTAGTAAGAGAATGCTGCGCATATTTATTCATTCATTCAGCAATTATTTACTGAAGTCTTGTTCCAATTACAGTGCAAATGCCTGGCTCTGCCTCTGCAAAATGTACAGACTGGAGGGAAAGAAAGATATTATACCTTAGAAATAATATAAAATTATACCAGATTTTATATGAGGAAAGAAAAAATGGATTTCTTTGAGCAAAGTAAGCCCCAAATTACCAGAGTCTTGATGTAAAGGCTTAACTATTTGGAGACAGGCATGAGGCTGTTATTGGGAGAAGGAAAATAGCCAAGGTGTGTAAAGATGCATTGAACAGTGATGTACAACAGGTGAAAGGTGTTTTAATGTCTACAAAGATTTCTTTTGTTGCCTCAACAGCTAATACACGAGCCATTCCAAGTTGAGCACCATGAAAAGAAGGAGATGACATCACCCTTATGGCAGAAAGTGAAGAACTAAAGAGCCTCTTGATGAAAGTGAAGTGAAGAGCAGAGTGAAAAAGTTGGCTTAAAACTCAGCATTCAGAAAACTAAGATCATGGCACCTGGACCCACCATTTCATGGGAAATAGATGGGGAAACAATGGAAAGAGTGACAGACTTTATTTTTTGGGGCTTCAAAATCACTGCAGATGGTGACTGCAGCCATGAAATTAAAAGATGCTTACTCCTTGGAAGTTAAGCTATGACAAACCTAGACAGCATATTAAAAAGCAGAAACATTACTTTGCCAACAAAGGTCCATCTAGTCAAACTATGGTTTTTCCCAGTAGTCATGTATGGATATGAGAGGTGGACTCTGAAGAAAGTTGAGTGCTGAAGAATTCATGCTTTTGAATTGTGGTGTTAGAGAAGACCCTTTAGATTCCCTTGGCTGCAAGGAGATCCAACCAGTCCATCCTAAAGGAAATCAGTCCGGAATATTCATTAGAAGGACTGATGATGAAGCTGAAACTCCAACACTTTGGCCACCTGATTCAAAGAACTGACTCATTTGAAAAGACCTTGATGCTGGGAAAGATTGAAGGCAGGCAGAGGATGAGGTGGTTGGATGGCATCACCAATTCGATGGACATGAGTTTGATCAAGCTTCCAGAGTCAGTGATGGACAGGGAAGCCTGGTGTGCTGCAGTCCATGGGGTTGCAAAGAGTCAGACATGACTGAGCCACTGAACTGGACTGAACTGAATTGAATATCTACTTGGCTTTACAATAAAGGAAACACATTATTCAAAGAATAGTTTCATTTAAATTATATTACATTATGTTATTATTATTATTATTATTCAGTTCAGTTCAGTTCATTTCAGTCACTCAGTCGTGTCCGACTCTTTGCGACCCCATGAATATCACAGCATGCCAGGCCTCCCTATCCATCACCATCTCCCGGAGTTCACTCAAACTCACGTCCATCAAGTCGGTGATGCCATCCAATCATCCCATCCTCGGTCGTCCCCTTCTCCTCCTGCCCCCAATCCCTCCCAGCATCAGAGTCTTTTCCAATGAGTCAATTCTTCGCATGAGGTGGCCAAAGTACTGGAGTTTCAGCATTAGCGTCATTCCTTCCAAAGAACACCCAGGGCTGATCTCCTTTAGAATGAACTGGCTTGATCTCCTTGCAGTCCAAGGGACTCTCAAGAGTCTTCTCCAACACCACAGTTCAAAAGCATCAATTCTTTGGTGCTCAGCTTTCTTCACAGTCCAACTCTCGCATCCATACATGACCACAGGAAAAACCATAGCCTTGACTAGACGGACCTTTGTTGGCAAAGTAATGTCTCTGCTTTTGAATATGCTATCTAGGTTGGTCATAACTTTTCTTCCAAGGAGTAAGCATCTTTTAATACATATATATTATAGCACATTAAATGGTTTCATTTAAAGTGCACGCTCTTCAGGGAGGCAGTACAAAGAGCACAAACTCTAGGGATTACAAAAACACAGGCCCTAGCTCCTTATTTACTTGGTATATTTAATCACTACAAGCCTCAGTTTTGTCATCCGTTAGATGGGAATAAATATAGTAACTACTCCTCACAAGACTTGTGAGACTCCTATAAAGCCTCTGGCACTTGTCACTCAACTCTTACTATCGTCTATTGTTATTTGCTTATGTTTACCTTAAATATTAACTATTTAAGTTATTGCCTTAATAACTTATCAAATATATCCTCTTTTCTTTCAGTTGGTTATCAATCAACATTTATTTACCTTGCACTTTTTACAACAAAGACCATCACTGCATTGGGAGTCTTGAGTCAAGGTACATTTCTTACAACACTCTGCTCCTTCAAGGACACATTCCTAAGGAATATAAACATTTGGAAAAAATGAAAGTGGTGTCATTTTCCTGAAAGCATCAGGCTATTTTCCAAAATAAATGTACAGCCTCACAATTATCATCTTTATTCCAGAATCTTATGAAATTTCTAGGCACAACACTTGCTCTGTATGGTTCAGTGTGGATCTAGAATATCCCCAAATAACCTAAAGAAATCATCCAAACTCAAAGACTTACTGCAGGGGTCCCACAGTCACACTCCTCGCCAGTTTCAATGAAGCCATTGCCACACTCAGGAGGATCAAGAAGCTGTGGGATGAAAAACAGGAAGGGCACTAAAACGTAGAAAAGTCAGCACCAAATATAATATGAGAGACCACAAGTGTCACAACTACACTTCTGGCCTGTCAGTCATTTCAAAATATATTTTTATTTTCCTAAGCTATAAAGTATGACTGTAGAATTTTAGAACTGGAAACTTTAGAAGTGTCTAGTATTGATTCCATTTCAGACTTAATCATATTTTCATATATAACACATACACCAAATAGGGTCTGATAAGTGCCATCAAAGCAGAAAATGATCTAGGCATTGGCTAAAACAGAGCCAGATGGACTCCTAAAATTTCATTTCAAACAAGAGCAAGGGATTTGGAGTCAGAATGTCTGTATTCAAATCTTGGCTTAGCCATGTATCTTGGGCAAATGGCTTGCCATCTCAGAGCCCAAGTGTTTTAGTATTTAAAACAATAATAACAATAATATTAGTTTCCATCTACATAATGAATTATTCTGAAGATCAAATACAATTACCTGTGAAAAGCTCTGTATCAACTGTATTAACTTGTGAAACAAAGTTATTTTGTGGGCAATGAGGAAAACATCACAAAAATTAATAAATTCATGGATTTATTTAATATAAAATTCAGCTCTACCTATTCACATAGCTCTGCAGAGAACAGCAGTAATAATTTGCCCCAGAGATGGGGATTAATGAGAGGACAAAGACCTCCTTTTCCATCAGGATGAATTATGATTCAGTATCCAAAGGGGAAAAAAATGCATCAAGAAAATGAAAAAGAAATGCAAAGTAAAGCTGTTTTTGTAAGCAAACCCTGAATCCTCCTTTGGCTTTATGAAAAGAAAATGAACATCTTTCAGAAAGCAAAACTCTAATTTATACCTGCTTTTTATTCCCATCAGAATAGCCCATGATTAATTTAATTCAGAAATGCAGACATTCAGCATATCAAGAATACGTATGAACCAAGTTGAAAAAGTTTTATTCCATAAGACACAATGAATGAAAATTTGTGTTTATAATATTTGAGAAAGATTAATAACTTAACAACTCTGATCACACTTATTACCTTAGAAGGTTTGTTGAAAAGGCAAGCACCACCTCCACTATTTAGAAAGTCATGATACTCTTCAATATTACACTGGGTAAACTTTTTAGGAAGATAATATCTATAAGAGAGAAGAAAGGCAATAGCTGGGTATAATTTCTGTCTCTCTTGTTTGTAGACTAGTTTTAAAATTTAACGCTGTTAACACTGTACATTATTCCTAAAAATTAAATAAATAAATAATAAATTCCACTTATGCATAATATCTGCATTGAGAAGGGAATGGCAACCCACTCCAGTATTCTTGCCTGGAAAATCCCATGGACAGAGGAGACTGGTGGGCTACAGCCCATGTGGTCACAAAAGAGTTGGACACAACTTAGTGACTAAACAACAACACATTCTTCACTGGTGACCAATGGTAACTATGTGCTCAGTCAAATCCGACTCTTAGCGACCCCATGGACTGTAACCACCAGGCTCTTCTGTCCATGGGATTTTCAAGGTAAGAATACTGGAGCAAGTTGCTATTTCTTCCTCCAGGGGATCTTCCTGACCCAGGGATCAAGCCCGTGTCTCTTGTATCTTCTACACCAGCAGGCAGACTCTTTACCACCGTGCCGTCTGGGAAGTCCAGCGGTAACTGTGATTTGCTCTGCATTATCTGCATACCCATTCAAAGGAAACACACACCTACATATGTGTAATTTCCATCAAAGAGAGTTAGAAATAATTTATTTCACAATAAGTCTTTCCTAAATATTACACTTGGGCTGGAACCCAAACTGCAGAGCATTCTGCAAAATAACTGACCTGTAATCTACAGATGTGTCAAAGTTGTGACGATCAAAAATAGACAGGAATTATCCCAGACTGAAGAGATCAAAGCCTGACTGTAATCAAAAAATCCTGATTCTGAAGTTTTTGCTAAAATGCCATTGTAGAAACAAAGGGCCAATCCTGAATGAGGGCTAAGAATTAGATGATTTTTTTTGGTTGAATTGTGGTCCTACAGGAAGATGCCCTTGTTTATAGAAATGTACATTTTTTGTTGTTGTGGTTGTTTAGTCACCAAGTTGTGCTCCATGTCCAACTCTTCACAATCCCAAAGACTGCAGCACACTAGGCCTCTGTCCCTCACCATCTCCCTGAGTTTGCCCCAGTTTATGTCCACAGAAAGGTACATTAAGTTTGGTATTTTGAAGTGAGAGGCACCATGGAAGAACTTATGATTCAGAAACAAAAGGTTCTCTGTAACTATTCTTCCAATTCAAGTCTCAGATTGCTTCAAAATACTATATATATATATCTATATATATATATCTCTCTCCAAATAACATATATTTTATTATAATTATTTATTTTATATATATATATATATATATATATACACACACTTCAAAATAATCAAGGGTCAATAGAAAAAGAAACCTGGCAATAAAGCAAGTTGGTACTATGCATTAAGAATGTTCAGAATGTGAAATAGCCTTAAATCTAGTAATTTTACTTTAAAAAATTTTTCTTGAGGAATTAATTTGCTATGTGTGCAGAGATGTCTGAATAAAGATATTTATGGTGGCACAATTTAAAGCAGCAAATAACATGAAAATAACCTAAATGTTCAACAGAAAACTGTTAACTAAACCGTGATATATTAATAAAACTAAAATACCATGTAGTTACTAATGATCATAGTGTTAAAGAATGAAGACTTGGAAAAATGCTGAATCTATAATGTTAAGTAAAAAATGAACAAACACTTATAACCAATATAATCCAAATTGTATAAAACAATAAAAATGGAAAGAGAAAAAATACAAAACTACTGGATTTATTTTATTTTCTTGGCTGCACCTCATGGCATACAGGATCTTATTTCCCAATCAGGGATTGAACTTTTGCCTTCTGGCAGTGGAAGCATGGATGGCCAAGGAATTCCCAAAACTACTAGGTTTAAACAAAACTATTTTAACGTTCTGTTAACAGGGGCTTCCTTGGTAGCGCAGCTGGTAAAGAATCCACCTGCAATGCAGGAAAACCCAGTTCAATTTCTGGGTTGGGAAGATGCCCTGGAGAAGGGATAGGCTACCCACTCCAGTATGCTTGCCTGGAGAATTCCACGGACAGAGGAGCCTGGTGGGCTACAGTTCAGGGGGTCTCAAAGCGTAGGACAGGACTGAGTGACTAAGCACAGCACAGCACATTTTAATATTAACCAGTTATCACCTGATGGCAAGAAAAGAGGTGGTACAAATTTTATTTTCTGTATTTTTCAAAACTTCTTGTACATTGAGCTTTTTATAAAAGTGAAAACACAATTGAGGTAAGAATGAGTAGGTTTTTATAAAAATCTCTCCCCCTAGCCTGTGCACTTACTTATATTCCCACTTCTTAGCATAATGGCTAATGTTTAAGTGAATTAACTAATGGAATTTACAATTATTTACTGTAAACTCATTTATCAAGTGTTTCATGTCAAACCTTCCAAATAAAGCTGTACTGAGTTTAAATTGTCTGAACAACTTCATTCCTTCCTTATTCTAAAATAATGCCATTTGTAGCAACATGGATGGAAATAGAGATTATCATAGCAAGTGAAGTAAATCAGAACAAGACAAATACCACATGATATCACTTATATGTGGAACCTAAAATATGACACAAATGAACTTATGTACAAAAGAGAAACAGACCCCCAGACACAGAGGTCGCCAGAGGGGAGAGGGGATGGAGAAGGGATGGACTAGGAGTTTGGGATTAGCAGATACGAATGCGTGCATGCTAATTCACTTCAGTTGTATCCAACACTTTGCGACCCTATTCTCTAGGTAATTCGCTAGATAAGAATTCCGGAGTGGGTTGCCATGCCCTCCTCCAGGGGATCTTCTTGACCCAGGGATTGAACTCACATCTCTTATGTATCCTGCATTGGCAGGCAGGTTCTTTACCACTAGCACCACCTGGAAAGCCCTGGGATTAGCAGATGAAAACTATTATATAAGGAGTGAATAAACAGCAAGGTCCTACTGTATAGCACAGTGAACTATATTCAATATCCTATGATAAACCATAACAGAGAAGAATATGAAAAAGAATGTACATATATATAACTGAATCACTTTGCTGCACTGCAGAGATTAATGCAATATTATAAAACAACTATACTTCAATAATCTTTAAAAAAGAAAGCAATTCTTTTAAAAAAATTATATTTACCTGAAGTTGATGGAATCATTTATCCTACATGGCCCTGACTCACCACATTTCAAAGTCCTATCCCCTGCCCCCTCAAAAATCTTTGACTTACTAGCTTAACAGACAGCAATTGTTTTCATAAACAAAAGACTATTTTGTGAAAATACATTTCCTTCAGAGCCACTGAGAAAATCAACTGCCAATTTTGTCTTAAATCCCTATAGGTAGGGTTCCAGGCAGTAACTTATTGACTGCCATCCTCCTAAGAAGACAACAGCACAGTAGAGAAAGGAACAGTGAGTTATTTTTAAATAGAAGTGGCTCACCCAGTGTCCCCCATTATGCATCCAGACCACGTGTCCTCACATTTACACTCACCTAAGAGAAAATGAATACATACACCTTGTTACAAAGGGAAAACATGTACATTAGAGTAGTTACTATTTTTAAAAGTATATGTTCACTTTATTCCTTATGTACATTTACAAATCAGTAAAGGATCAGTCCTCTAATTTTCCTCACATTTGAAGTGCTTTATGCAATGCATAGCAACAAAAATCTACTTTGACTCTATTGAGCTTATATAATTTCTACTAAAAGTCTTTTGCAAAATGTTAACAAGTGGCTGTATTTTTGAAGTACTCAGTTAAAATGGCTTAACAATCAAATAGCAATGAAATAGTGATGCATGACCACAGAATTTTGGTTTCATAGGTTTTTATGGAAATTTCTGTAATTTCTCATCCATTTTTAAAACCTCTGCACTCAAGGTTGCTGGTAGGAGGCAGTACAGTATATTGGTTAAGCAGAAGAGTCTTAGAATCAGATATACCTGGGTTCAAAATCTGGGTATACCACTTAATATGTGTGTGATCTTACAGACATTACCCTTTTAAGATCCAGACACTTTATAGATCTTCATTATCAGCTGATAATGAATACCTTGCAGGATCATCTTGAGGATTAAATGAGCATCTAGATGTAGATACTTCTGCCATTCAGCTATCTTTTATGGAGTGGGCACTTCACAAATGGTAATTTTTGTTGTTGTTTAGTCGCAAGTTGTATCTGACTCTTTTGTGACCCCATGTACTGTAGCTCACCAGGCTCCTCTGTCCATGGGATTTCCCAGGCAAGAATACTGGAGTGGGTTGCCATTTCCTTATCCAGGGGATCTTCCAGGCCCAGGGATCAAACCCATGTCTCCTGTATTGGCAGGCAGATTTTTTAGCACTGAGCCACAAGGCAAGCCCATAAATGGTAATAGTTGTAATTATTATAAACAATCATATTTATGGTATTTGTTGCTAAAATAATAAATACAATTATAGTCAACTTACTTCCCTGGTGGCTCAGATGGTAAAGCATCTGCCTGCAATGCCAGAGACCCGGGTTCAATCCTCAGGTCAAGAAGATCCCCTAGAGAAGGCAATGGCAACCCACTCCAGTACTCTTGCCTGGAAAATTCCATGGATAAAGGAGCCTGGTAGGCTACAGTCCATGGGGTCACAAAGAGTTGGACACGACTGAGTGACTTCACTTTCACTATAGTCAACTTACTCCAAATATATAGTGCTCGATCATTCCTGGTAAAGTAACTTTACCTACTGGGAATATATATTCATCATAGATGCTAAACCTAGCATATTTTACTAGGCCCATATTTTACTGAGCCCTTTATCAGATCTGATTCTGCAGGCAAATTCTACCTCTGTAGCAATGCTAAGAGACGTTTTAAATAAATGATAATAAAACATACACCTTAAACCTCTATGCCGAGATCATTCAAAATTACCAAACTGAACTTATGTCCTTTAAATTCATAGTTTAATTTAACAACACCTGGCTTTAATGTTTATTATACACTGAGGAAATTTCATATGTGATGCAAATATTAACATTTGTATTACTTTTGGAAAAAAACATTTTGTGCCCAGGTTATCTTTATACTATCACTCAAAATCTTTTGATTAAAAAACTAGAATTTCATTCTGTAAAATATTTTATAGATAGTCTCTTTTAAATATAACTAAACCACACATGTACTTAAACTTACCACTTGCTAACTTTCTTTTGTCTGAGATAATACCAATATTATGGGCTAATGACTGGGCAAGTGTAACTGCCATTAAGTCCGTTTTCCCAAACTGAAAAACAAAAATAAAATACTTATAAGTGCAAATTATTTTTTATTTAAGATGAACCAGGGAACATGTCACAATATAACTTAAAAAAACTTCTAAACATTTTATTTAGCAGAGGTTAATACATAATAGCTAGTGCTGAACTATGGAGCATTAAGGAAAAGGTAGTAAGAAATAATTCCATGTTTGACGAAGTCTTATAGAGAAGAAACCAGAGAATCATCAACTTCCAGATTTGGAAACTTAAATCTAATTTTTGAGTCCAAATTTCACCAGTGACATTTCTGAAAAGCTTTATACTTGTATACAATTAAGCCAGTCATCCAGTTAATAGAAAATAAAAATAATTTATTTTGAACTTGCTCATCTTTGTTTGTCTACTAGCACTTCTAAATTCCCCAAATTAAATAGAAGTTGGCTTCAGAAAACAAACAATAATGAGTTAGAGGTGGTGGTGATAATGTTCGGTCAAAATAAACTTGAAAACATCTAGGCATATTTCTTTTCAATATGTAGCCTCTCAAAGATTCAGGTATTTTTCTTTTAGATCACTTCCATCAGGTTTAGTGCCCGAGGGGTAGAAGTAACCCTTTGGAAAACTTTGTCTATTTTTTTCCTCCAAAAATTTGCCAAACATTGAGGCAGAAAATTTTCAACTGAGTTGTTAAGTAGTAATCCAATGTTTCAGGGAATTTCTCAATTTCTGGAAAATCAGTCAAAGTGATAAATAGGGTCTTCTTTTTAAGAAAGGTAAAGATTTTCTCTATACAATCAGCATATTGCTAAGCCTGGAAATTATTCTGAGTAGAATATGAACAGAATTATCCAATTTTATCTTCCATTGTTTTCCTATTCTGTCCTTGGGTCATTTGCAATAACCAGGTTGGCTGTTAATAAAATAACAATACCTGGAGTATATAAAATACTGAGAAATTGTCCCTTAAATATTAGGAAAACATCGTCAGCCATCATACCACTTTGTATTGTACAGATGTTCACACCTACTTCATTCACGCCTCCTCCTTTCAGCAACGAGCAAATCCCACCAATATAAGCTGCCCCGCTCCGGCTACTCTCAAATTGACTTCCCCTTTTAGAAAAGGAAATGAAAAAGGCTTACTGCTCACAGCTCAAATATCATAGCACCTCTCATTATTAATTTACCACGTTTATTTTCTCAATACACATACATTTCAATACTATACATTCTGGAGGTAAGAGAAGAATATGAAAATTGTTCACACACATAACCAGAGGAAAACATTTCTGAGGAAAGTTTCCCATTGCGATGAACAAATATCTTAAACAGAACTATACCTCTTGAAAAAGAATCTCTAATATGAGTTACAGGTATGTGGTATTTCTGTCAAAAATGCATATAACTTGAATCTCACAATGAGAAAACATCAGGCATTCTCACAATGAGGAACATTCTATAAAATAACTGGTCTAAACTCTTCAAAAATGTTAACTTCAAAAGAGACAAAGAAAGGCTGAGGAAATACTACAGATTAAAGGAAACCGAAGAGACATGATGATTAAATGTAATGTGTGATCCTGGATCGGATCTTAGATTTGGACAAGGGGAAGGAGGAGCAAGCTATAAAATAATATTGAAAAAATTGGTGAAATTTGAATTCAGACAGTGGGTTAGATAAAAACATTGTACTGAGGTTAAAGTTTCCGGTTTTGAGAGTTTACTGCGGTTTATTCTCGGGGAATATACACAAGTATTTAGTAGTAAAGGCCCAATAACTAAATGTCTCCAACTTATGCTCAAATGGTTCAGCGAAAAAAAAACACAAACACACACACAATGATAGAGAGATGGATAGATGGAAGGAAGAAAGAAGAATACAAAGAAGAAAATTATAAAACAAATGGAGTAAACCATCAAAAACCGATGAATCTGGGTAAAGGGCATATGGAATTTCCTTGTAGTGTAGTATTCTCACAACTTTTCTGTAAATTTGGAATTGTGTAAAATAAAAAGCTACCTCAAAACTACACTTTTGCTTATAACTTTCTTCAACAGCTCTGGCATTAGATGATTTTATATTAAATATACATGTTTAAACAAACCATAAGAGTAAGAAAAAGTAAAATATAAAATACACCCTAGAGATACTAAGCTCTCTCTTAGACCAAAAACAAAGAGAAAATTAGCATTTAAAAGACAGCAATTTAAAGAATATAATTATTCTGTTGTTAAGAATATGAGAACTCCTTATGAGAATTAATGGTACTTTCACTCAGTAAATGCTCTGATTAGATCTCTTAAAAAATGAAATATACATGCAATAATAAAATAACTCAAAATTAAACCTACTGAATATTCGTGACAATTTCAAACAATCTGTGCTTTAAAACTTCTTTAAATATATCTGCTACATCAAATCCTAATTGCATTATGCGGTACAAACAATACATCTCATCACAAGTAATAAGAGTTTTCAACATGGAATGAAGAAAAGTATTAAATCATTAGAAAAGTTACGTACGAAAAAAGGTGAACTGCATCACTTTTCTCTTTGATAAAATCCCTCCTGTATTTCATAAACTCACGTAGGGTGATCAATGGATTTTCAGATATGGCAAACTTGTTGTCAGCAGCCCAGGTTTCCATGGCAACCAATACTATCCTTGTCTTAAGTTGGTCTTTATATATCTAGTATATTAACAAAATGAACACACCAGCTATACACATGGGGAACAAAATCAAATGATTTATGAACAGGCCTACAAAGCTCCTTTTATGGAAAATCCTGTAGTTTTAGTGAAACGTGAGAAACTCCACTTTTTAAGGGAGTTAATTGTTTTTCTAACTTACACGTTTCTCTTGAGTAATAAGAATCCAACTGTTTACCAAGTAACACCCAAAGAAAAGAGTACTAATTAGACATAAAATACCCCTTTTTGACAGATATTTGCACCCTTACTCAAGGTCCCCCGAGTCCATTTTCTGGCACGCTGTAAGACTCAGGCTTTCCTGAGTTGCCCCAGTAAAAAATAGAACACTCTCCAAGGAGATGATTTCTGTACTCTCTGGCTGGCCTTAATTAAACTCATGGGGAAGGTACGGGCATAGTCTTGTCAGGGAAATTTGGAAAGTAGGTACAGTAGAACTACTTATTTGCATCATTCCCACAGCACCAGGCACTCTTTTGAAAGCACAGCTGTTTTTTCATTGCTAGAAATACACTGTGAATATCTTTGATAGGGGCTAGGACTCAACTCTTTCTTTTCCAGTGTAAAAAATACAGGAAAAAAAAATTTAGTCATAAAGGTGTATCCCTGACCTCTTCCTTTTACCATCTTCCCAGTCAGAGATCAAAGTTAAATAAAGTTCATGTCAGAGTTACCATGGATTTACAGAACACCTTGGCTAAAGTGCAATTTAGATCGGTGAAAACATAAGAATATTATCCAATTTATTAGCAATCAGGAGATAAAATTCCTCTGTGGTAATTTTGAATCGGGTTCATACTTACTAAATCTGCCATGTTCACCACAGATTTCGCGTACGTATTGGTAAGTACCACTGAAAGCCGGTGCTTTTTAAACTGAAAGCAAAAGAAAACAAGTGAAGGACTTCAAGGTCATCAACAAATGCTCATCTCAGCACAGGAAACATGGTGTAACTAAAAGGTCTTTAAAGTTTTCTGTAAAAAAATTCAAGACTTGACAGCTAATTCTTTAGATACTGCAAAGTCTGTGGCAAGGCTCCTAAAGTTTGAGGCCTCACAGATCTTTGAGATAAAATAAAAAATACCCATTTCATCCATTTCAAAAGGTTATTTTTTTGTCACAAGATTATTATTCAAAATGAGAACATATATGAAAGTTATCAATGAACTGCAAGACATACAAATAAAAGCAGGGTGAAAGCCAGAGAAAGTAAATGTGAATAATGCTGAAAGTATGAAAAGTTCCACAAGGGTTACTCAGTAAAGACAAGAAAGCTTTAATGGTCACAAGGAGGTGACTTACAGCTTGATGTGAACAACATATATCTTTGGTTTGACCTCAAGGCTGTTTTAAAACTCAAGATATATCGTGTAAAATCTGGTTTCTGGCTTCATTTAAAATCAGTATCCACACATGGTAATAACTGGCAAGGGCTGAGAAGCAGTCACTCCTATTAGATAGACAGACCATGTGACTTCTCTTTTGCCATAGACCTGACCCTTCCCTATTGTTTTATATCTGGCTCACTTTGAACTATCTGCCTATAGATGCTTACAGACATTTGAATTTATGATATCCTAAAATGTCAAAAATATGTGTTTTTACAGCTTATTCTGTAAAAATCTCAGGAAAAATAACATTCATGAAATTAAATTGGTAGAAATATAAAACTCAGTCCTACCATAAACAAGGAAGAAGCACTCTTTAATAATAATTATTGATAATTAATTAAAATCTCTATTAGCTTAATCATATTTAAATAAATGACATATTTTCTCCCAAATAAATAATTCAAAGTAAATTAAAATGTATATGTACCTGAAATTTAGTAAAATTCAACAAAGTGCATCACTGAATATATTTAGTTTAAAACTTTGGTTACATGAAACAATTATAATTCACTGATGTGCAATGAATGTAACCAGGCTGATTATAATATGCCCATGAATTGAGTATAAAACATGCCCGTAAACTGGGCATTAAAAAAAAAAAAAACTGACTCAATAAAAAGTTTGGCTAGGTTTTTATCCTAAAAATCTTCACAGCTTGGCTATATAAGCTTTTCTTTTTTTATTTTATATTGGAGAATATTTTGATTAACAATGTTGTAGTAGTTTCAGGTATACAACAGAGTGATTCAGTTATACATATACATGTATCTATTATTTTTCAAATTCTTTTCTCATTTAGGTTATTATAAAATATTGAGTCCCCTGTGCTAGACAGTAGGTCCTTGTTGGTTATATATTTTAAATACAGCAGTGTGCACAGGTCAATCCCAAACTCCCAATCTATCCCTCTTTCCATCTTTATCCTCTGGTAACCATGAATTTTTTCTCTAAGTCTATAAGTCTGTTTCTGTTTTGTAAATAAGCCTATAAGCCTTTCCAAATGATTTACTGCACAGCAAAAGAAAAACAGAAAAAAAATGCTTTTATTAGGACAAAGCTAAACATTGCAAATTAAAGTGTCACATTATTGCTGCTACACTTTTTCAATTATAAAATGGAAGTTTCCCTTTTTTCTTAACCTTGCCATTTTAGTAAAAGAAGATATTAGCCCCTACATTAACTAAGCAAATCCAAGGAGTTAACATTATGAATCGCACAAATATTTTTGGAACTTCACAAAGTACTGTGAATTGATTTACCTAAGAGTGTGTTCCTGTTTACAGGTTGTTGCTGGGTAACAGAAACGTTTGATTATACAAATACCTTCTCCAGGTCACAACTTTTTTCAGGCTTCTTTCTTCTAAACATATTTCTGCACCCACCCATTTTATGCTGGGCATGGGCAAGTTCAAACAACACAAAATTCAGCAAACCTTACCATGAGATGATCATTCACAATCATCAGCTCAATATATTTGGTTTCCTCCTCTACATTACGAGGATATCGACGAAGCTGCAGTATAATAAAGGAAACAGCACATAAATAAGCCCTGGTAACTTGGCTGTGGGAAACTTACACATTAGGTCCTCAGATATGACCCCTCTTAGAACTGAAAGTGTGTACCCTCTTACTAATCTCTCCCTTTTCCCCCACTGCCTAGCCGCTGGTAACCATGTTTCTACTCTGTTTCTATGTGCTTTTGTTTGTTTGTTTTGTGTTTAGATTCCACATGTAAGTGGTACCATGCCATATTTGTCTATTTCTGCCTGGCTTATTTCTTTTTTTTTTTCTTTCTTTAAAATATAAATTTATTTATTTTAATTGGAGGTTAATTACTTTACAATATTGTGTTGGTTTTACCAAACATCAACATGAATCCGCCACAGGTATACACGTGTTCCCCATCCTGAACCCCCCCTCCCTCCACCCTCCCTGTACCATCCCTCTGGGTCGTCCCAGTGCTTATTTCACTCAGCTTAATGCCCTCCAGGTCCATCCATGTTGTTGCAAATGGCAAGATTTCCTTCTTTATTAAGGCCAAGTAATATTCAACTGTGTGTCTCAGGGACAAGACTTCTAGGTCAGAATCCCAGCTCCATTGCTAGGTAACCCAGTGTAACCATGGGCTGGTTTCTTAAGTCTCTTACATTTCAATGTCTTTAAAATAGGGATAATGATAATGCCTTCCTCAAAAAATTATGAGGATTAAATACATTAATACAATTGCCCATGGTGAGTCCTCAAAATATTTAGCAATTATTATTCATTAGAATAATTAGAAATAATTAGAAATAATTAGAAATCTGTCTGTAAACATATTTTACTTCATACTTACTGCTGCTGCTGCTAAGTCACTTCAGTCGTGTCCGACTCTGTGCGACCCCATAGACGGCAGCCCACCAGGCTCCCCCGTCCCTGGGATTCTCCAGGCAAGAACACTGGAGTGGGTTGCCATTTCCTTCTCCTCATACTTACTAAACATATATTAAAAAGAAAATACCTGGTCCCTTCAACTGCTTTGTCTTACTAGACACTTATTTCTCTCGCCCTGTTTTTATGTCATACACACCCCTACACCAACTACCACCACAACTGTGATGATATCTTAATTCTGATGACCAGAGTTTTTATTTTGTATAAACCATTTACCAGATCTATGATTCTGGGCAAGTCATGTACACATTTCAGAGACATCTATTATTTTTCCTGTGAAAGAATAATAATAGCACCCACTTCATGCGGCTTAAAGCATTGTACAGTAAACAATAAACTGCTATTATTATTATTAAGTTCAATATGCACTGAACATTCATAAAGCAGACATTCTGATTTTATATCCTAGACTCCAGAGTAGTTCAAGTGTGAAAATAGCATTTTGCAGTTTTAAAACTTGATGGAGTCATTCTTAAGGGGGTATTCTTAAGGGGATAAACATAAGGGCTAGTACCATCCAAGCAGACTTCATGATGTGGTTGGTATATACTCAGGCAAGAAAGGAGGCCTATGGTAGAAACAGCCTGAGATGCCACGGCAGCGGCCCCATAATCCATCTGTATGGAGAGTGTCCATATTATTGCCACTATCTTGAGTGTATTTTGAGTCTATGAAATAATATGACCCTAACTCCACTGCTCCTACCAATGTGTCACCGTGCTGTTTACCTCACTGTGGCAAATGCCTGAAACTAATTCTTACCTCTTACAGACTTAATGTAGATTAAATTGACTGGCAGTTGCCAAAGTTTTTAAAATATTGTGACATACACCTGTGAATACATACCTGCCGTTTACTTCTTTTTGGTCTTGGCTTCAAAATAAATTTTGGTGGAGTGATATTTACTTGTTGGAATTCTAAAAGGAAACAAAAATAAATTTAACTTTGCACATTTGCCAGGTTTCTTTCATGAAGGGCAATCAAACTTCTACCAGCCCTAATTAGTATAAATTATATAACTTTACTTTAATCAACAATGATTATTATAATTATAATCTATAAATTATATAATTATACATAACTATTATTAATTTTATAATGTGAATATCACACTTAAAATATAGACCATTAATCTAGGTAATTATATTTACATTAATATAAATAAACATACCACAAAGGAATACAATTCAAAAAAATCTCAAGCATTATTCCAGTTCTAATTTATCTCAAAATTTTTCTCATATTTCTCTTATAAATACTATCTATTTTAATGGGAAATCATCTAAATAGCCACTTGACCTTCCCTTCCACCACTAACCTTCACCAAAGAATGGCACACCAAAGGTTGGTGAGGATGTGGAACAATTAGAACTCTCATATAATGCTGAGAGTATACAATGGTATGACCAGTTCAGGAAAAGGTTCAGAGATTTTTCATTCAACAGTGGTTCTTAAATTGTGTTCCTTGGACTAGTGGCATTAGCATTACCTGAGAACTTGGAAAAGTAAATTCTTATAACCCACCCAAGACGTACTTAATCAAAAGCTCTAGAAATTTGTGCAGCCACTATGAAAAGCATTATGAATATTTCTCAAAGTATTTGAATAGAAATACCATATGATTTTAACAATCCTACTCCTAGGCATATAGCCTAAGGAGTTTAAATCAGGATCTCAAAGAAGTGTCTGCACGCCCATGTTCATTGCAACATTACTGACAGCAGTCAAGAGACAGAAGCAACCTAAATGTCCATCAGTGGATGAGTGGATAAAGAATATATGGTATATACACACAGTGGAATATTAATCAGTCTTATAAAAGGAAATCCTGCCATTTGCAACAACACACGTGAACCTAGAGGACATTCTGTCAAGTGAAATAAGCCAGACAAAGAAAGACAAATACTACTTAATACCATTTACATGAGGAATCTAAAATAGTCAAACTCAGAGAAACAGTGATTAGAATGGTGGCTGTCAGGGGCTAGGAGGAAGGAATATGAGAAGTCACTAGTCAAAGCAGACAAAGATTTAGTTATACAAGGTGAATAAGTCTTCAAGAGCTACTGTACAGTTCAGTGCCTACATTAACAATACTGTATCGTATACCTAAAAATTTCCTAAGAGGTTAGATTTTATGTTAATAGTTTTTATCATCATCACCATAAATAGTGCAGGAGAAACTTTTGGAATGGATGAATATGTTTATGACATTAGTTCTGGTGATTTCATGGATGTATATTTACCTCCAAACTCATCAAGTTCTATAAATTAAATATATACAGCCCTTTGTATTTCAATTACACCTCAATATAGTGGCTGAAAAAAATAGCCTGAAGATGAGGCCATCAATCTGTGTTTACCAAGCCCTCCAGGTGATTCTGGTAGATGCTGAAGCTTGAGAACAATATTATAAAGTTAAAGATATACTACCTTGTGACCCAGTTATTAAACTCACAGGTATTTGATAGAGAAATACAAATGTGTGTCCCCAAAAAAGATTTTTACAAGAATGTTTATAGTTGTTATATTCATAATAGCCCCAAACTAGAAGCAATCCAAATGTCCATCAACAGAAGAGATGAAAAGTGCTATATGCATACATAAGAATATAGTAATCAAAATAAAGAACTATTGCTGCCTTTGACAACATAGATCTCAGCCATGTGCTAATAAGGAAACAAAGATGAATATGATGAATGAGTCCATTTGTATGAAAAGGTGAAACTAATCTACAGTGAAAAAAGTCAGAAAAGGGACTGCAGAAGTGGGAGACACTGACAGAAAAGGGACACAAAGGAAATCACTGGGGTAATGGAAATAGTCTATTCTTCATCAGGGGAGTACAAGAGTGTCAGAACTCGGCAAATAGTACACAAAATTGGTGTATTTCATCATAGTAATTTTCTATTGCAGTATAACTGACATACAATACCATACTATTTTCAGGTGTACAAAATAGTGATTTGGTATTTATATACATTTCAAAATGGTTACCACTGTAAGCCCAATTATCGTCTGCCTCTGTACAAAGTTATCACCGTATTACTGGCTATGTTCCCTATGCTTTACATTACATTCCCATGCCTTCTTTACTTTATAACTGGAAGTTTGTGTCTCTAAACCTCCTTTTCCTCTTTTGGCTGGCCCCCATCTGCGCTGGCAACCACCCCTTTGTTCTCTATATTTATGAGTCTATTTCTGTTTGGTTTGCTTCTGTTGGTTGGTTGGTTGGTTGTTTATCATAGTAATTTTTAAACAGTGAGTGCTCAGTGGTCATATGTAAACAAAAATCTTTTTTTAAAATGTGTTCTTAGGAAAACTAGTCTTGAGAGATGTGTCATGTAAAATAAAACATTCCATAATCAAACAAGATTGGGGAACACCTGATCATATTCTATGTCTGGGAAATACATAATGCATAGCAAAAAAGACATAATATAACCCACAACCCTGTGACACTTTATTAAACTTAAAATTAAAAAAAAAGCTTAGTTTTGAGCTTATATAAAATTGCAGCTTTGACATTTGCCTATTTTTTGTTTCCTTCCAATTTGTCATAGTAAGTCTAAAGAGCTTGAGGCAAATAATACTCTTAAAATGAATACTGTCAACTTCTGATACTAAAAGATAACCAGGAACAAACTGAGGTTTTTCAAAGAATATGGTCAAAACTCATTTTTCATAGCAGAAAAACTACTGAGTAACCTCCAAAGTTTCTGTTGTAAAGAAATTCTGAATGAAGTTTTTTTTTTTAAAAATCATAAGATTGTATCATGGCAAGCCTATAATAAAGTCCTTAGTGGGGAACTTTTAGTTATTACTTTAAATATTAATTAATGTTTATCACATCCAGTAATGCCTATTGGATTGCAACTTTGTTCTCAAGCAGCTAATCAGGATTTATTTTCTTACCATACTAGGAATTCTAAAAAGTTTCATATGATAACGAAAGAACAGTATAAAGCGTCTATGTGAAGTAAAAGTATCTATTATTCATTTGCAGATTTTTCCAAATAGCAAATTCTGTAAACTAGGAACTTCCTGCCCTTTGGCAGCAGGAGAGAAGGGGTGAGTTCTGTTTCTCTTTAGGGTAACTGCAGAAGGTCAAGGAGCTATGAATTTATTTCAGAGGAAAGAACATTTGAAAACACTTACTTCATTTTCTAACAAGGAGACAATGCAGCCTTTAAGTCATTTTCCTAAGCAGGAGTTTAGACTTTGCTTTGGTCTAGTAAGTTTCCCATTTGCCCTGGTGCCTGTCTCCCAAGGCACAGTCTCCTGGTGCCATAATCCAAATACCCACTCAGCCTCTTACTAGCTGTGGAACCCTAGAAAAGACAAACTAGCTGAGCTTCTGTTTGTCCATCTATAAAATGGGAATAATAATATTGACCTCACAGAGTTATTATAAAGACTAAAAGAAGTTTAAAAATTAGACTATACTGTGGCCATAATCGGAGAAGGCAATGGCACCCCACTCCAGTACTCTTGCCTGGAAAATCCCATGGACAGAGGAGCCTGGAAGACTGCAGTCCATGGGGTAGCGAAGAGTCGGACACGACTGAGCGACTTCACTTTCACTTTTCACTTTCATGCATTGGAGAAGGAAATGGCAACCCACTCCAATGTTCTTGCCTGGAGAATCCCAGGGACAGGGGAGCCTGGTGGGCTGCCGTCTATGGGGTCGCGCAGAGTCAGACATGACTGAAGCGACTTAGCAGCAGCAGCAGCAGCATGGCCATAATCAGGCTGGCTAAGAAGGGGAGGAAGCATCTCCACATCAGCTATACCCTCTCTTTAGAAGGAGAACACGGAAAGGAGTCCACTGTGGACAAAGACAAATGCACTCTGCATAATCATTGCTCCTCTACCAAGGCTGAAGCATGAATACCCTGCCCTTCTCACCAAAAGACATGGATGCAACTCTCAAATCAAACCTATAAACAGATGGACTCATAAACACACAATGGAAGGAAAGATCAATTTCACAAATAGCACATCATCATAATAATACATATTAATCTACAATAGCTCTTTATTAAAATGCTGGGGCAAAAAGAAATGAGGAAACAATAAATGGGAAAATATTTACAAGTTCATCTCTATATGTGCAAACTGAGGACTTCACCAAGAGTGAATTTTATATATTCTACCTATGCAGACCAATTTTTGCTTTAACAAAGTAAAGGAATACTTTACTTTGAGTCTTTTAACATTAATAAGCTCTTCTTTGTTGAGTACAAACAATATCTTTCCAAACTCACCCACTATAAACACGAGGTCAGTTTGCATTTTTTTCTCTCTTAATGTCACTTGACTTTCTAAAACTGTTATGAGCAGTCGTAGGCTGATGATATTCCTCATATAATTAGTTATAAAACATTAAAATGAATTATTAAAGCTGTCTTTTTAAAAAAAAATCACTATATGAAAATCATACCAGATGGAAGATCATCCAAAGGAAATTCAAACAGTCTGGATTTGTAAACCGAATGAACATGGAAATCCTCCTGAAATAACACAAACGAGAGATGAGGCATATACAACCAGAAATCTTCAGGCTCAGGCGATCACAGCTGGGGGAAGTGAAACCTTGAAAGAATCATTGCTTGACTACACATTCTCTCAAGTTTGGGAAGGCAATGAGCCCTTGCACATCCCTCCCACTCACTCCTATATTATCCCAGCACTACAGTGATAGCCCATTAGAAGTAAAATGCCTTCATGGATGGAGAAGCCAAAGCCTGTGGTAATGGCAAAGAAATGAATGCACCTATTCCCTCAAGGAGAAGTAAGACATCTGGGGAATGGGGTTAATGTTTTCTATGACTGGTTCCTTTCCATGACGCCCTGCTTCCTGTTAGAGCCTGACAGCTTTGCTAGGCAGACTGCAGAGCTAACAGTCTTCCTGTTGGGAAGCAGGTGACTGGCACAATCAGAATGCCCACAGTAGACCCTGCCTCAAAATTCAAGTGTCACACAAAGATCTATAAAACTCCAACAGATAAAAAACCATGTTTCATCTAAGAAAAATTAATAAGCATTCAAATAATTTCATCTGGCTTCCTTCAATTACTAAAAACGGAAGGTCATAAATAGTCAAATTTCATGATATCACTGTTTAAAAATCATACTGTCAAGCAAAGGGACGAGGACAGCTTTCAGTGGGTACTCGGAAAGTAACACAAAACAGTTTCCCATACAAGATTGTTTATGAGTGGCAGAACAATGAGCGTTTCTTGAAATTATTTGCCTCTCTAAGTGCTTGATTGGTGTTCGTGTGTACAAAGCTAGGATGGAATGCATCATGTTTCTCTTTAGTCAGTAGTAGCAACCATTTCCTAATTTGTGAGAAAGCGAATGTTTAAACTAAACTGAGGAGGAGAACTGAGAAACCTCAGATTTCTCTAAATTTTATCAGCATGGGGCCTTAAAGAAAATAGGCAAAAGAGAAAAATCTGGAATCTAGAAAAGAAAAAGAGTGGGAAATCACATTATCTGTGGAGTTGATCCATCATGAACTGAATGTCTATGTCCCTTCCAAACTCATGGTTAAGTCATAAATTCCTAATGTGATTGTATTTGGAGATAGGGTCAGAGGGATGCGATAAAGGTTAACAGAGATCACAAGAGTGAGGTCAGAGTCCGATAAGGCTGGTGCCCTGATGAGAAGAGGGAGAGACACCAGACCTCACAGGACACCATCTGCACCCCAAGGAGAGAGCCCTCAATGGACACTGACCCCACTGGCACCATGAAGTCGGACTTTCAGTCCCCAGACTGTGAGAAAATAAATTTATGTTGTTTAAGCCGACTAGACTGACAGACCACAGCACATCACGGTGGAGTTAGTAATGAAGGCTTCAGAACACCTCAGAAGGAAAGTATTTCCAGCAGATGGGAAGAGTAAAAGGTAGATTAAAAAAAAAAAAAAAGATCGCTGTGGTTTTGCTTTGTTATTGCTGTCCAACTCTGCAACCCCATGGACTGCAGCATACCAGGCTTCCCTGTCCTTCACTGTCTTCAGTATTCATAATTTGAGCAAACCCCAGGAGATAGTGAAGGACAGGGAAGCCTGGTGTGCTGCATTTCATGGGGCCCCAAAGAGTCAGACCCGACTCAGCAGCTGAACAGCAACAAGGCAAAACCACAGTGATCTTTTTTTTAAAAAAAATCTACCTCTTAATTTGGCTACCTCATGCAAAGAATTGACTCACTGGAAAAGACTCTGATACTGGGAGGGATTGGGGACAGGAGGAGAAGGGGACGACAGAGGATGAGATGGCTGGATGGCATCACTGACACGATGGACGTGAGTCTGAGTGAACTCCGGGAGATGGTGATGGACAGGGAGGCCTGGCGTGCTGCGATTCATGGGGTCACAAAGAGTCGGACACAACTGAGCGACTGAACTGAACTGAACCTCTTACAATTCCCCTCTGCTGGAAATACTTTTCTTCTGAGGTGTTCTGAAGCCTTCATTACTATCTCCACCATAAAGTGCTGTGGTCTTAGTCTGGGTGGCTTAAACAAGATAAATTTATTTTCTCACAGTCTAGGGTTTTTCCTTATTCACTATTTAACTTAAAATATATGTATACATATTATATGCATTTATATATATATAATATGTCTGTGTTTATACATATATTCTTGACCCTGAAATATGAAAAGAAAGCAAAATAGAAAAAAGAGAAGAAAAAGAGGGGGAAAGAAATCACCCAGCATTGTTTACATTTGCCATGGCAAACAGAAGGAGCACTTACTTGGGAGGTGTCATTTCCTTCCGGCTCAATGAGATAGGTGTGGTTCCCATCATAGAACATCCCACTGCCAAGGATAAGAAGACAGTTAGGCCTGGCAATTGACTCCTGCCTCAGAACCAGATCATTTTAAAGTCAGCAGCAGCCAGAGGACCAGTTTATTTCTCAAACCCTACTTTTCAGTCGTACCTATCACATGGAGTACCCATCACATACCACACACACATGCATCACACATACCACACACACACACCACACACACACATCACACATACATACATACACACCCCCACATCATACACACACACCACCACATACCAGACACACACACCATCCACCCATACATATACAGCCCCACATCATACACTCAACACCACCACATACCACACACACACACCACACATACATACATACACACCCCCACATCATACACACATACCACCACATACCACACACACACACACACACACACACACCTATATACCATACATTACACACTACATCTCCACTGTAAACACCACATACCACACTCACATATGCCACACAACACACATATCCGAATCCATATATCTTACACACAGACATGCCATACATTACATACACACCCACACATACTGCTGAGAAGGAAAGGCCTTGCCCCTGATCCCCCATAAGCAGCAGGGTCCCCTCATCCTGACTCTTCCCCAGGCTCAGGACTGCTGCTGCTGCTGCTGTTTAGTTGCTTCAGTCATCTCTGACTCTGAGGCTCAGGATTACCATTCTCCAACTGTGGCCCATTATTCCTTCCTCCAACATATAAATCTAAAATTTTAATATGCAAAGTATCACCTGGAAAGCATATAAAAATTAAAAACTCTCAGAACCCTCTCGGACTTCCAGGCTGGAACCCAGGAAACTGCACTTCAAACAAACCCCCAGTGATTCTGAGGCAGTTGGCCAAGGGTTATACAGAGACTGGCCTAAGCTGCATACTTGGAAGATGCTCTAGCAGTAAGAGCTGACATATTTTAACAACTCACCATGAGCTAAATCCTTTACATTCATTTCATCTTTTCCACAAATTTATGCTGGAGGTACAATGACTACCCACATTTCACAAGTTACAGAAACTGAAGCCCAAGAGACAAGTGGCTGACAAGTAGCTGACCCAGCCAGTGCAACTGGCCACACACTTTCATTCATACAACAGGGTGGTAATGGTGAGGGTGGTGAGAACCGGTCAAATTCTGAATATTTTTCCAAATAGAATCCAAGTAGAATCAATAGGACTAGTTAATGGATTTAAAATGGAGTTTGCAAGGAAGAGAAGAGTCAGTAAAGACTCCAAGGTTTTGACATGAGCAACTGGAAAAATGGTGTTTCATAAGATCCATTTAATAAGATGGAAAAGGCTGCAGGAAGAGCAAAACAGGATGGGCACAAGGAAGCAGGATGCAGGGCGCAAATCCAGAGTTCAATTTTGGACCTCCTGGGCTAGCGATGACCATCAGCCAATTGAGAAATTCTCTGGGGGCATCCTAAGCTACATATGGTCTCAACTCCCACTCAGAGAGATCCCGATAGCCCCTCCTTTTAGAGGAACATGGTCTTTCTATTAATATCAGTTTCCTCCTGATACTGAAGGAACTTGTCTTTACCTCTCAGGCATCTGAGAAGAGTAAAGCTGTGATCTTCTGCAGTCATTTATCAGTGTTAGGTGGAAATGACTGCATGAAGCCCAAGTTGCTAACCACAGAACAGTATGTGTCTTTCATTGATCACTTAGTGAAATCTACTTGTTTTCCTGAGCTATAATTATAATGGCCTCCAGCTCTGTCTCTATCCATATTCTTTCATTCTTGCAGTAATATCTTCCACATGTCCTCAAACTTTCATATACCCTTAGAACTGCCCTTTACACATCTGTAATGTTTTCGACTCAACGTGCACTTTCTGAATTTGAGTGACATTGCATTTGGAATTTAAAGATAAACAGATGCAGTTTGTAGAATATTACTGACAATATATGCCTAAGGAATAAGTGGGGGGAAACTTTTCAAAACAGTAGGCAAATATGGCAGTGAACATTCTGCTGATAACTGGTCAGATCCATCCAGAAAACTGTCCAAAACGATCACCCTTTGCCAAAGTTCACACAACTACACTGATTAAGTAGCAAACAGATGGCTTTGTTTAGACAGCATCAGGGGCTGTTTCCTCTTGAATTAGGTTAGTATCCAATGCAAAAATCAGTCACTTTTTATTGAACTCAAACATCTAGATACACAGTATAAACAAAGCAGATTCTAACACCATACATATATAGAAGATTCTGGTCCCATAAACGAAAATATGCCATATTTAATCTAAAATATGTTCAAATCTTTAACAATTAAAAAGCAGGTATGTTTCATTTGCTTTGTTTGAAATCTTTCTGGTTGATTTTTTATGCATTCCAGGAAGTATACTGAATCTATCACACAGTTTATAACTTGTAAAAATCTATAGCTAGAACCAAGTCATTACTGGCCAGTTGAGAGGTAAAATTTTTTAAAGTTGCCTTCAAAACCAGATTTTGAAAGGAAACAGTAATTCCTACAAACTGCCACAAGTGGGCAATAAATTTACAGTTGATTCCATTCATTAACATTCCCATAGTTACAGGATTTTGTCAAAACAGCAAACATTGCAGGCCCAAAATACTAACTATTAGGTCTTCAAATTTGAAAATAACATGTACCTGCAGGTTATTTATGGAAAAGATATGAGTTTGATTATTTTACCCATTATGTTCTTTAATGGAATTCTGTATATCAGGAAAATGAAAACTCTCAACATGCATTTGGCAATTTATAGAAGATGAGTCATGGATGAAATAATATATCTCATATTGAATCACTACAAGTGAAACAACATAAATTATTTACTATTTAGAAATAGCTCCCCTAAATATTTGTCAGCAATGTTTGTTCATAAGGTAAAATCAAGATGAGAAGTAATAAAGGAACAAACAGTGAATTTATTTAACATGCTTATAAAAGTCTACATACACCAAAACACACTTATACACAAACCTGACAGTGTTCCTACACACAGTGGGCTTTCTGTTTGTCTTTGTTTAGTCTTAAGTGAAAATCTTCTAAAGGGAGAAGTAAATTTTAGTTAGTTAAAACACCTCAGTTAGTCACTAAAATGTCCTTCAAGTTCCCTTTCCATCCTCTTTCAAAGGGCTGCATAGGATTAGTAGCCGTTGGTCTGAGGGTCTTGGGTCTATTAGGGTTTCTAGAAGGCAGTAATACCTTTTCTCTGCTCTTATGATGTTATATTCACTTGGAAAATGGGGGGGGGCAGTACTGGAACATGAACTAGACAAGATGCTTAAACTGTGACTTTGGACTGAGATGTTAAGAGGAATGAGAGAGGAAGGGAAAAGCCTACAATAGACACTTGCTGTCACAAGAGTCGGCAGACGCAGTGTACTATTCTTGGCTGACAGCTGTGCTTGCCTTGAGATCAGAGATAACAATATTATTGCTGGAGGATGCATCAATGTTTGTTTCCAGATTAAGAAAGCTGAGGCTCTCACATATTAGGTATGGGTTCCATGTTTGTAAAAATGTCTCCTTATTCAAAGGATTTATTTAAAATTAGTCAAACAGTCTTTTAGTACAAATAGTAAGTGAACTTACTGTCTTGCTCTCACGCATGTGACCTCCTTTCTCTGGTTATTTGTCTGATCCCTGTGTTATCTTCTTCCTGACTCTCAAGTACCTAGTGCCAGAGCCTAACCAGAAGCACAACTTAGGCAGACTGGCAAGATTTCCCAGCCTTTCCCATTAGGTCTCATTTCTCAATTTCTTGGAAGATGTGGCAGTTGAACCCCTCTCCTGGAAGATCCCTTGAAAGCCTGTTCCAGGGCCCATTCTATCTTCTTCAGGTAATGACTCTCTGGAACCCTTAAGAACGACCTCACTTTTCAGTGACCACTCTCAGCTTGCATTTTTCTCAGTTTTTTCTCTCATTGAAAACAACTATACCTACCACATTCCACAGCACGAAGTTGGGCTAGGTTTAGCTTCCCCATTAGACTGGGAGCTCTTGGGGACAGGGCTCACGTTCTAATCTGCTTAATATTCCAAGCAGCTGGCACACAGCAGATGCTCCATAACTGTTTGTTAGATGAAAACACTCATGTTTCTAACTTGGTAACAGACAGGAAGTCTTTTAAAGATTTCAAACAAGAATTTCACAAAACTGAAGTGTGATTGGTTCCTGCCCCAAAAAAGTAGCAGAAATGAGCTGAGATGAATTAGACTAACTAGAATGCTAAACTTAGATCACGAGCTCCCTATTGCAAAATTCAGGCTTACAAAGAAGGAAGTAGCAGAAACCACCAGGCAACTCAGGTATGACCTAAATCAAATCCTTTATGATTATACAGCAGAAGTGACAAAGAGATCAAGGGATTATATCTGGGTGACAGAGTCCCTGAAGAACTATGGATGGAAGTTTGAAACATTATACAGGAGGCAGAAACCAGAACCATTCCAAAGAAAAAGGAATGAAAGAAAGCAAAGTGGTTGTCTAAGAAGGCTTTAGAAATAGCTGAGAAAAGAAGTAAAAGACAAGGTAGAAAGGGAAAGATATACCCATCTGAGCACAGAGTTTCAGAGAATAGCAGGGATAGATAGGAAGGCCTTCTTAAATAAACACTGCAAAGAAATAGAGGAAAACAATACAATCACAGAGACTAGAGGGGGGAGCCTGGTGGGCTGCTGTCTATGAGATCGCAGAGTTGGACACGACTGAAGCGACTTAGCAGCAGCAGCAGCAGCGGTATCTTCAAGAAAACTGGAGATATGAAGGGAATATTTCATGCAAGGATGGGCATGATAAAAGGCGGAAACAGTAAGGGCTTAACCGAAGTAGAAAATATTAAGAAGAGGTAGCAAGAATACACAGAACTGTACAAAACAGGTCTCAATGACCTGGATAACCATGATCGTGTGATCACTTACTTAGAGCCAGACATCCTGGAGTGTGAAGTCAAGTGGGCTTTAGGAAGCATTACTATGAAGAAAGTGAGTAGAGGGACAGAATTCTAGCTGAGCTCTTTTAAATCTTGGAAGACGAGGCTGTTAAAGCGCTACACTCAATATGTCAGCAAATTTGGGAAAATCTGCACTGACCGTAGGACTGGAAAAGGTCAGTTTTCATTTCAATCCCCAAGAAGGACAATGCTAAGCAATGCTCGAACTACCATACAATGTGCTCATTTCACATGCTGGCAAGGTTATGCCCAAAATTCTTCAAGCTAGGTGTCAGCGATGCATAAATCAAGACTTACCAGATGTACAAGATGGCTTTTGAAGAAGCAGAGGAATCAGAGATCAAATTGTCAACGCTGGTTGACAGAAAAAACAAGAGAATTCCAGAAAAACATCTACTTCTGCTTCATTGACTACACTAAAGCCTTTGACTGTGTGGATCATAACAATTTGTGGAAAATTGTTAATACCAGACCACCTTGCCTGTCTCCTGAGAAATCTGTATGTGAGTCAAGAAGCAACAGTTAGAACCTGACATGGAACAACACACTGGTTCAAAACTGGGAAAGAAGTATGTCAAGGCTGTGAGCTTCCCAACAGACCCAGTGGGTAAAGAATCCGCCTGCAATGCAGGAGATGGAGGCAGACACAAGTTCATTCCTGGGTCAGGGAGATCCCCTGGAGGAGGGTGTGGCAACCCACTCCAGTATTCTTGCTTGGAGAATCCTATGGAGAGAGAAGCCTGGTGGACTATAGCCCATAGGGTCACAAAAAGCCAGACACGAGTAAAGAAATGGAACACACACTCACGCACGCACACACGTCAAGGCTATATATTGCCATTCTGCTTATTTAACTTACATGCAGAGTTCAGTACAGTTCAGTCACTCAGTCATGTCCAACTCTCTGTGACCTCATGGACTGCAGCACACCAGGCTTCCCTGTCCATCAACAACACCCGGAGCTTGCTCAAATTCATGTCCATCGAGTCAGTGATGTCATCCAACCATCTTATTCTCTGTCATCCCCTTCTCCTCCTGCCTTCAATCTTTCCCAGCATTAGGGTCTTTTCCAATGAGTCAGTTCTTCCCATTAGGTGGCCAAAGTACTGGAGTTTCAGCTTCAACATCAGTCCTTTCAATGAATTTTCAGGACTGATTTCCTTTAGCATGGACTGGTTTGATCTCCTTGCAGTCCAAGGGACTCTCAAGAGTCTTCTCCAACACCACGGTTCAAAAGCATCAATTCTTAGGCGCTCAGCTTTCCTTTTTGTCCAGCTCTCACATCCATATATGACTACTGGAAAAACCATAGCTTTGACTAGATGAACCTTTGTCAGCAAAGTAATGTCTCTGCTTTTTAATATGCTGTCTAGGTTTGTCATAGCTTTTCTCCCAGGGAGCAAGGGTCTTTTAATTTCATGGCTGCACTCACCATCTGCAGTGACTTTGGAGCTCAAAAAAATAAAGTCTATAACTGTTTCCATTGTTTCCCCATCTATTTGCCATGAAGAGATGGGACCAAATGCCATGATCTTCATTTTTTCAATGTTGATTTTTAAGCCAGCTTTGTCACTCTCCTCTTTCACTCTCATCAAGAGGTTCTTTAGTTCTTCTTCGCTTTCTGCCATAAGGGTGGTGTCATCTGCATATATGAGGTTATTGATATTTATCCCCAAGATCTTGATTCCAGCTTGTGCTTTATCCAGCCCAGCATTTTGCATGATGTACTCTGCATATAAGTTAAATAAGCAAGGTGACAACATACAGCATTGACATACTCCTTTCCCAATTTGGAACCAGTCTCTTGTTCCATGTCCAGTTCTAACTGCTGCTTCTTGACCTGCATACATATTTCTCAGGATGCAGGTAAGGTGATCCTGTATTCCCAGACTACCTGGGAGAATTCTCAACAGTTTGTTGTGATCTATACAGTCAAAGGCTTTGGTGCAATAGTCAATAAAGCAGAAGTATATGCAGAGTACATCATGTGAAATGCCAGGCTGGATGAATCATAAGCTGGAATCAAGATTTCCAGGAGAAATATCAACAACCTCAGATATGCAGGTGATACCCACTCTAATGTTATCATTAAGAATGTGAAGGGGACCTAAAGAGCCTCTTGATGAGAGTAAAAAGAAGAGAGAAAAAAATGGCTTAAAACTTAATATTCAAAAAACAATGATCATGGCATTTGGTCCCATCACTTCATGGCAAATAGCGGAGTAAAAAGTTTAAGCAGCGATAGATTTTATTTTCTTGGGCTCCAAAATCACTATGGACAGTTGTCGTGCTTGCTTCTTGGAAGGAAAGCTATGACAAACCTAGACAGAGGATTAAAAAGCAGAGTCTTCACTTTGCCAACAAAAGTCTGTATAATCAAAGCTATAGTTTTTCCAGCAGGATGTATGGATATGAGATTTGGACCATGAAGAAGGCTGAGCTCTGAAGAATTGAT
Source organism: Capra hircus (assembly GCF_001704415.2). Classification (NCBI taxonomy): domain Eukaryota; kingdom Metazoa; phylum Chordata; class Mammalia; order Artiodactyla; family Bovidae; genus Capra; species Capra hircus. The sequence continues at coordinate 47,984,232 of NC_030811.1, forward strand.
GCTTTCAAATTGTGGTGCTGGAGAAGACTCTTCAGAGTCCCTTGGACAGCAAAGAGATCAAACCAGTCAATCCTAAAGGAATTCTACCCTGAATATACACTGGAAGGACTGATGCTGAAGCTGAAGCTCCAATACTTTGGCTGCAAAATGCAAAAAATGGACTCACTGGAGAAGACTGTGATGCCAGGAAAGACTGAAAGCAAAAAGGGTAGGGAGACGCAGAAGATGAGATGGTTAGATAGCATCACTGACTCAGTGGATGTGGATTGGAGCAAACTCAGGAGATAATGGAAGACAGAGGAGCCTGGTGCAATGTGGTCCATGGGATTGCAAAGAGTCAGACATGACTTGGTGAATGAACAACAACAAAATGCTGAGGGATGACAAAGTAGCTTTATAATTATTTTGCCAACAAAGGTCCATTTAGTCAAGGCTATGGTTTTCCCAGTGGTCATGTACGGATGTGAGAGTTGGACTGTGAAGAAAGCTGAGCACAGAAGAATTGATGCTTTTGAACTGTGGTGTTGGAGAAGACTCTTGAGAGTCCTTTGGACTGCAAGGAGATCCAACTAGTCCATCCTAAAGGAGATCAGTCCTGGATGTTCATTGGAAGGACTGATGTTGAAGCTGAAACTCCCAATACTTTGGCCACCTCATGCGAAGAGTTGACTCATTGGAAAAGACTCTGATACTGGGAGGGATTGGGAGCAGGAGGAGAAGGGCACGACAGAGGATGAGATGGCTGGATGGCATCACCAACTCAATGGACATGAATTTGAGTGAACTCTGGGAGTTGGTGATGAACAGGGAGGCCTGGCGTGCTGTGATTCATGGGGTCGCAAACAGTCAGACACGACTGAGGGACTGAACTGGAAATGGAACTGGAAGGGGTCACATGACAAGAAAGAGATAGACAGCCACCTAAGTATTATCATCATGGACAGGATGGAGGAAGCTGATACATTCCCATGTTAAACACCAGCAAACACACTTTGATATTGAAGGTTATGAGAAAGGAAGCAAGGCCTTGAAGAAGGATGAAGTCCATTCCATAGTAATTTCTGAGAACAAATGGACCCTCCCATGAGTTTGCTGTAGGTTAGGTGGGATTCTGGCTGAATAAAGTGCTAAAATACATGAGCTCTGGTGGTCATCCTTTGTTTTTGTGCAAGGGGTCAGGAGTTTCCTGTCTTGAAATTTCTATTATCCCATACATATATAAAAATGAACATCAAGGAAGAGGAAGGACAGAATTGGTACCAAGGGGCTAAATACCCACGGAAACAGAAACCAAAGTTACACAAACCACTCCAGTCTCCATCTGGATGAAACTAGAAAAATGTTTCAAACATCACTAAGGAAGCATATTATAATCATTAGCGCCTCTGGCTTCTGCAACTCTAATTTAACAATCTGCTTGGTTTATAAACTGCAAAGGAAAAAAAGTCCTGATCCATTACTGTTTGAAAACTATTAATAGCTCTTGACATAAAATAGAGATTTCAACCACAGTGCATTAAAAATAAAGTAAATCACTGGAAAAAAAATGGATGATACAAAAACTTTGGGGACACTTACTGAAGTCCATGGCATGTCGACAATGCCACAAATGAGGCAGGATTTCCTCGGATGTGGCCCTGGTAGTAACAGTGTTCTCCTCCCTGAAAGCAGAAATAGGGAATATAAACCTTTGCCATCACAAAGAGAATCAGCCACATCATTTCACAGTCTTCTACCCACACTGCACCTTCATGGGCAATGGTCTGTACAATGTTTCATTATCCAGATTAGTATTATCAAACCATTTCTAACAGAATTATTCATAAGCACTCCCAGTGAGCTGACTCCAAATCAAAAGATAAGGAAATAAAAGTTGACTTAAATTTCCTTTTATGTAGGTGATAGATGGAACAAAGAAACACATATTGAAATGCATACGTGACCCCCAGCACGAGGAAGAGTTCAGTGAGCTATCAACCTTGCATACATGCATGTTAAGTCACTTCAATCGTGTCCGACTCTTTGCAACCTTATGGACTTGTAGCCCTCCAGGCTCCTCTGTCCATGGGATTCTCCAGGCAAGATCACTGGAGTGGGTTGCCATGCCCTCCTCCAAGGGATCTTTCAGACCCAGGGATTGAACCCATGTCTCTTATGTTTCTTGCATTGAGAGGCAGGGTCTTTACTGATAGCACAACCTGGAAAGCTCACTCAACACAGTAGCAGCAAAATGACAATTTTCTCAACCTTAAGCAAAATGAATACGAGTCATCTGAGAGTCACTGACTTAAATTAGTGGAGGAAAATGCCCTCTTTCATAGCGTTTATATTAAAACTTGACAACTTTATGATATTCTTTTCTCCAACTAGGAATGGCTTTTCCGGTATGCAGTCCAGAGCAGGGTCTAAATTGAGAACTTTCTTCTACCAGCAAGTCACATTAACTAAATTTCACCAAGAGACTCATTTCTTTGAATTAAGTATTCCTGGAAATGTTAGCAGGGTAGAGCCTCTGACATCTCAAGGTGGTACCCTGGTCTAGATGCTGGCTACTCAAGAGTGTGGTCCTGAAAACAGCACCAGCACTGGCATCAACAGAAGCACGTCAGAAATGCAGAATCCCAGGCCCCACCTCAGTGGATCAGAATCGGCATTTTAACAAAGCACACAATAGTAAAAAATCCACCGGTCAATGCAGGAGATGGAAGAGACGTGGGTTCAATCTCTGGATCAGGAAGATCCCCTGGAGAAAGAAATGGCAACCCACTTCAGTATTCTTGCCTGGAGAATCCCATGGACAGAGGAGCCTGGCAAGCTACAGTCCATGGTGTCGCAAAAAGTCAGACACAACTGAGTGACTAAGGACACAGTGGAGCACTAGGTGATTCATATGCACAATAAAATTTGAGAAGCACAGGTCTAAATGACCTTTCTCATTCCCCCACTAATTGCTCATTCCCTCAAAAGCTGAAAGCTTCTAGTTCAACTGGCTCACTGAGATGTGAAATAGTGACGTAAGGACTAAAGGAATGGGCGGTTTAAAGGGGCAAATGTTATCTACTTCACAATCTGTCTTAAGGACTAACCCTACTCAAAATACACAGTGCTTGACAAGTACGGAGGAGAGAACAGGAAGATATAGTAATGGAACAACGGTGACGATATTATCTTCACTGCAATTCTGGGGAAGGCAGCCTGTTTCTCCTCATGAGATAATCCCACGAATAGGGCGAAGTTCAGCTTTGCTGGGGGACAAAGAGCAGGCAGGAAGGCACACGGTGCGAGCCCTGACACCTCCAAATTCCCATGGAGTCACTGGGCATCATGAACTGAGGACTGGGGTTGGACTGGATGGAGGGTAAGATAGGGAAGTGCTTCAGGTGTGCTTCTGACAACAGATGGAACCCAGAAGGCCATAGACTTATGGGCAGAAACAAAGTCAGGCTGTGACTTCCAGGATAGGGTTGGTTTAGATGTTAACAGCTCGAGCTATCAACTCCTTCACTTACTAGTCATACAAGCTCAAGCAAATCACAGAGCCTCCCTGTGTAATAATCACATAAGGCTGTTCAGAGGAATAAAGAGCTAACGTGCATTAAGGGCTTAGGATAATGCTTGGCACTTGGTACACACTCAGTAAATGTTTTCTACTATTAGAATTACTGTGTGTCACTTATTGTCCTCCTCATTTTACACACACAATCTCCCTATCCTCACATCACTTCTACAAAGAAATACTGTCCCCTCTATTTCACATAGGAGGTCACAGTCTCTGAGAGTCAAGGTTGTCTGCCTGGGAAGTTGCCAAGTCGGGGTGCAAACTTTGTGTGAATGTGTGAATGTAACATCTATGTCCTTTCCCATATACTACTTATGAGTTGGACCTAGAAGCTCTGAGCTATGCAGTGCAAATCTAAGCTTTTCCTAGGCTGTTTTTGTTTTGCTTGTTTGCCGTGTGTGTGTGTGTGTGTGTGTGTGTGTGTGTGTTTGTGTGTGTGTTTTCTTTATTTTTTGGAGTAGCAGCGGGGGAGTAAATTTAACAGATTTTAAATTCACTCTGTTGGGCGTTTGGACTGGCGAACTATCCACAAGATTAGTGGAAGAGAGGTTATTATGCTTCAAATGACCTTGATTTCCTGGACACATCTGATTGGGCTAGAAATCGAAACTTTAGCATTTGATTGTATGTGTGCGCTCAGTCATGTCCTACTCTTTGCAACTCTTTGTAGCCTGCCAGGCTCCTCTGTCCATGGAATTTTCCAGGCAAGAATACTGGAGTGGGTTGCCATTTCCTCCTCCAGCGGAATCCTCCTGACCCAGGGATTGAACCTGCGTCTCCAGCATCAGCACGGAGATTCTTTACCACTGCATCGCCTGGGAAGCCAAGCATTTGATTGGCCAGACATGAAGACCAACAGTCAATGGGGTGACCTGGAAAGAGAACTATCTTAAAGTACTTCTTTAAATCGGATACTGACTAAACAAACCAATGAGATCTTCTCTCATAGATGTCTAACACTCACAGTGAAAAGTAGCTAGAAAGACAGTAGAAACAAAGATGAATGGTAATCACAAAATTATGGTATCAGATGAGGGAACAATGGAAGTTGACAAGTCATCCTATGCAGGGAAAATATATCAGAGTTAAAGGCATATAAAACATGTTTTATAAATTACTAGTTTTCTTTAAAATGCCAACTTTGGAAACATGTTAATTAAATCATAAAAAAGGACAAAGAATTTATGTTTTGAAAAATCCTTCATTATACTGGGGTTAAACAGATGAGTAGATAATAGAAAAAAATCTTTCACTAATTTTCTGGTTCTGAAAAATAGGAGTCAATCCAAAAACAGCATATGATCATGATCCATCTGCACAAAAACCTAACAAATGAAGTGAAGAGCTCAATATGGTTGAATCATTATCAAATATTTTCATGACACTTCAAGAAAAGCATAAACACCAGGGGGGCTGTCCTCCATTTAGACTATTATCATTCAAATCTTGAGGCTCTCAACCAGCATTATCTGTAATTTTCCAAATAACAGTGGAAATTAATTTTTGTTGCAATTTTTTTCAGGAATTATTTGCCATAAATCAATAATTATTTCAACTTAGAACTAAAAGTTTTCTTTTTTCCTTTAATATGCCTGGAAATATTTCTTAGTCCAGAATAGAGGCCTTAATATTTAAAGGCTCCTGTAATTTATATAAATCTATTGTTAAATTATTAAAACAAATAAATAAATTTAATAGATTTTTGCTTTTAAATAAGTATTGTTATACACTGTTTATAAGATAATAAATACTTATGGCAACAATCCTAAGAATTCAGGAGTACATGACAAAGAGTAAAAATATCCCCTTCCTACACACTGTCCAGGCTGCAAGTGCCACCTAAAAGGTAAATACTTTTACCTTTTTTGTGTACCACAGATTTTGTGTCCTACATCAGGAATCATCTATGCATATTTAGGGAATTGTACGTATACATAAACAAACATATATTCTTTCAGTGCACATATAGTTTATACAACCCACGCTGCTCTGCCACTTGATTTCTTTTTTTTCTTAAGGTAACCTTGACATCAACCTCATTCCTTCAATGAAGGCAAAATATTCCATCACAGGAGTGAACCATAATTCATTTAAACAAACCTGTACAATTGGATGGTTAGGTTACTGCAACAAACATCCTTTCATATAGTTTTTGGTGCACTTCTGTCAGTATGTATGTAGGCTAGACTACCAGATGTGGCCTGAAAGGTCAAAGAATATGTGCATTTAAAATTTTAGTGGATATTTTAAAGGAGAAATATAATTGTATTCCATTATACATATCTGTTTTAAAAATTGCTTTGCATTTAAAGATAATAAAATACACTTTAATAAAAATTTTATATTTCAATAGAGACTAACACTTAAGCCAACTTACTCAAATCTTACCAATAATAAAGGTTCTCCATATCTTCATATGACTTTCTTGAGGAAAAGGATGCTTTATGGAAGTAGGTCTTATATAAATAATAACCAAAGACAGATGTTGTAAAAAAAGAAAAAAGCCAGCACATCCCAATAGACTTCAGCTCTTTATTCAACTGCCAGTCATGGCTTTATTCCTTACTATCTCTTTTGTTCCAGTAATCCATTGTCCTTGAAACTTTCCTCATACTACTTGATTTAATAACATAGTCATAATAGTACAGATGTTTATTTTTAGATAATTAGACAGTCGTAGCTAAAAAATTATCCACCTCTACAAAAATGAACTACATATTAGTTCACCTGTCATATTGGTTTCTATTTCCTGGGGGAAAAAAAGCTTATTGCAAATTTAATTCTAGGGAAGTAAAAATAATCATTTATTTGAAAAATTCAAAGACAAACCACATTTTTATTAAGCAGACAGAAAGATCTCAAAAGAAAAGTAGAATTTACTATAAATAGGATGAGATGATCATGCATGAAAGTTACTCAGCCTGGGTTATAAAACTATGAAAACTTAGTAAGGAAAACCGATTCCAGTACAGCCACAAGGCCATGGTCATTTGCTCTCAATCCAGATCCTCACAGGAAATTACACCTTTATCAGCTCCAACATGGACTAGGGTCACCTTTTCCAAAAAGTCTTCTCAGATTCCCTCCTCCTCATAAAATGAAACTTTCTTGTGCTTCATCCAGCCTGGCATTTCACATGATGTATTCTGCATATAAGTTAAATAAACAGGGTGACAATATGCAGCCCTGATGTACTCCATGAAGCACAAACTGGTATCAAGATTGCCAGGAGAAATATCAATAACCTCAGATACGCAGACGATGTCACCCTTATGGCAGAAAGGGAGAAAGAACTAAAGAGCCTCTTGATGAAAGTGAAAGAGGAGAGTGAAAATGCTGGCTTAAAACTCAATATTCAAAAAACAAAGATACTGATATCTGTCCCAGCACTTCATGGCAAACAGATGGAGAAACAATGAAACAGTGACAGACTTTATGTTCTTGGGCTCCAAAATCACTGCAGATGGTGAGTGCAGTCATGAAATTAAAAGATGCTTGGTCCTTGGAAGAAAAGCTATGACCAACCTAGACAGCACATTAAAAAGCAGAGACATTTCTTTGCTGGAAGCTCCATCTAGTCAAAGCTATGGTTTTTCCAGTAGTCATGTATGAATGTGAGAGTTGGACTATAAAGAAAGCTGAGCACCAAAGAATTGATGCTGTTGAACTGTAGTGTTGGAGAAGACTCTTGAGAGTCCCTTGGACTGCAAGGAGATCAAACCAGCCACTGTTTCCCCATCTATTTGCTATAAAGTGATGGGACTGGATGCTATGATCTTAGTTTTCTGAATGTTGAGTTTTAAGCCAACTTTTTCATTCTCCTCTTTCACTTTCATCAAGAGGCTCTTTAGTTCTTTGTCACTTTCTGCCATAAGGGTGGTGTCCTCTGCGTATCTGAGGTTATTGATATTTCTCCCAGCAATCTTGATTCCAGCTTGTGCTTCCTCCAGCCCAGAATTTCTCATGATGTACTCTGCATATAAGTTAAATAAGCAGGGTGACAATATACAGCCTTGACATACTCCTTTTCCTATTTGGAACCAGTCTGTTGTTCCATGTCCAGTTCTAACTGTTGCTTCCTGACCTGCATACAGATTTCTCAAGAGGTGGGTCAGGTGGTCTGGTATGCCCAGACCATCCCCAGGTAGAAGATAGCAGAAAGACTGAGATGTTTTGAATCATCATCTGAAGAATGAAAGTGTTAGCCATATCCTGGGCCTTCTGCTTGGTGATAAATGTACTATTTCATGATGACTGATGAATGTGAGAAAATGTAGATCGAAAGTGAGCCTTCTCACCCATGTACGTCTGATGCAGAGTCAAATCTCCTTCTGTTGGTGGTTCTTAAAGAGTCGTGTCCAGCCCCAAAGCATCAGCTTGTTAGAAATGCAGATTGTCAAGCCTCTCCCCAGACACACTCAATTGGAGGCTGGAGAAGCTCTCAGGTGACTTCCCCGCACTCTAAAATTTGAAAACAACTGCTTTTCACTACATCTGCCTCTGCATTCTAAAACTCCTCGTTTATTGAGCTCTCTGAAATCTTACACTAGTTCCTGAGCAGATTCTATTATAACTGAAGCATTAAGAATATAAACAGCCATGGCTCTTCTCTACTTCTTCTCTTGTTATTCCCAAACAGCTGGTTTTATCAGAAACAAAATGGAGGGGGGAAGGAGAAACAAGATTATGTGAGGATTTTACCATGTACAGACAGGAAGAGCAAAGCTACTTTTGGTAGGTGCTGGTAAGATGGTACCACACAGGATGCTTTGACCAGGACTAAAAGGGACAGAGCAATCAACATCCCATTAGCCTGTAATTAAGGGGTCCAGGATGTGGGTCATTCAGTGCAGTAGCCGTGAAAGTCACAGGCAAATCAGTATGAGTTTAGTCACTCTAAAAGGGACAGGTTAGTGCAGACATTTCCAGACCAAAACACCAGCCTGTAACCCTTGTGATCCTGCTGTCCTCCCTGAGTCACAGCTCTCTCCCCTCCTTGGTGGGCACCAGGTCCAGGACCAGCTTCTGCCTTGCAGATCAGACATCCTCCTGCATAAGTGAGATCCCTGCTCACACTAGAAGTTCACCACCCTGGGCTCACATTAGTGTCACATTACCGGCACAAGGGAAGCTTTTTATAAAAGATCAAACCTTACACCATGCCATTTATATCAGGACCTCTAGGGAAGAAACCTGAGCATTCTTTTTTTTAAACTGCCCAGATGACTCCAACATGCTGCCTTAGGCTGAGAAGCTATGCTCTAGCCTATTCCCCTTTGCAGGAACTGAAGACCTGCCCCTGAACTCGACTGCACCCTAAATTTCTCCCAGGCATGTGCACTGAACAGACCTTGGTTAGCGGCTGCGAGGCTGGAACCTGTTTCACCAGCTGCTTGTTTACAATAGCCTCTTCCCAATTTCCTCCTGATTGGCATTGACATGATGAACCTGCCCTCCCCTCAACCTTGCCTCTTCCTCTCAATAGTGAGAAATGACATTTTAAAGTCAGGAAAATCCCGAGCCTCCCTAGGGTCATTAGGATGAAGGAAATTCCTAGAAAAGCTAAATTTTACTTTGGAGAGGATCCAGCAACTTATCCTGATTAAAATGTATAACCTGGGATTATATAGACTCAGACTGGATTCATAAAAGGGACATAGGTTAAACATCTGTTCAGTTACACAGTGTAAGGATATCTGATTCCATAGGCTCCCTAAGGGAAACAGAGAGAAAAACAATCTCATCTCATTTTACAGTAAATTAAAGTTAAATAATGCTAACACACGGTTGGTAATCCATGGATCTTCACTATTGTGTGCCAAAATCTTTACCAATTCATGCCAAAACAAGAAAAAAGGGCAATTCAGTCAATTTTTTATAAAGTTAAAAGTAATTTTCATATGACTGTCCTTTGCTCTGAGATTTGCTCTTGTCTTCACTTTGATTATAAAGATTATCCATTTTAATTTTAATAGCCTTTTTATTTTGAAATAATTTCAGATTCCCAGAAAAGTTCCAAAGATGGTGCAGAAAGTTCTTGCATATCTATCACTCGATTTCTCCTGTTGTTATCACCTTACATCACCTGAGAACATTTGTCAAAAACTGAAAGACTGACATGGTATGTTACTGATTATGAGGTTCTGAACATTTATATTTCACTAGCGTTTCCATTAATTTCTTCTTTCTGTTTCAGGATCCAGTTCAAGTTACCATATTGCACTAGTTGTTATATACATTCTTTTTGAACTGGTAGCAATGGTAAATATGATTTAGGTATTCTGAAGGCACTGTTTCCATATATGGCAAAATAAAAAGATTGGCAACCCTATACTGATCTAAAATTTGTTTTGTTAGTGTGTGTGTGTACTCAGTCATGTCTGACTCTTTTCAGCCCTATGGACTGTAGCTCACCAGGCTCCTCTGTCCATGGAGTTTTCCAGGCAAGAATACTGGAGTGGGTTGCCATTTCCTACTCCAGGGGATGTTCCCAATTCAGGGATTGAACGTGCATCTCTTGTGTCTTCTTTGGCAGGTGGGGTGGATTCTTTGCCACTGAGCCACCTGGGAAATAGAAGTCCAGGATCAGGAGTATGAATGAATACTTCCTAGACTCTACTCTACTCTCACTGTAGATTTCAAAATACTTTTTTTTAAACTACCCTTATATGTCCTGTGCTGGGCTCAGTCGCTCAGTCATTTCAACTCTCGGCAACCCCATGGACTGTAGCCCGCCAGGCTCCTCTGCCCATGGGGATTCTCCAGGCAAAAATAAAGGAGTGGGTTGCCATGCCCTCTTCCAAGGGATCTTCCCAACCCAGGGATCAAACCCATGTCTCCTACATTGCAGGCAGGTTGTTTACTGTCTGAGCCACCAGGAAAGCCCAAGAATACTTGAGTGGGTAGCCTATCCCTTCTCCAGGGGAACACCCTTATACAAACAGGGTTAATTTAAATGACTAACTAAAACACAATTTTTAATATAATCCATGGAAATAATTCTTGAAAGGTTACTCAATAACACTTTGCTATAATATTAATAACAATCTCAGATTCCTCATTGCCCAAGATTGTCCTGGACAATCCTTTCAAGGATGTTTGCATAGTGGAAAGCCTTTGAAGATAGAGAGATGTCTCCCTCTAGAGCAAAGAGCAAGCATGTTTACTTCCTATGATAAAAGATTCAGGTTTTTCAAATTCAGAATTTCTCTAGTAACACAACACACTGTGTGTGCAGGTGTCACCTGGCCCTTTTCCTCTGTCACCCTCTAGGGATCGAGGCTCAAGATACAAGTATAAGAAAATGTTGTTCTGGCTACTTCTATTGCCATGAGAACAAAGTTCTTTGTCTTTGACCCAGGATCTCTTGTCTTCTGCCAGCATAGATGAAACTGCAACAGCCTAACTTGTTGATTTGTAAGTAGGATAAAATCTCAGACCCTCACAGTTGTTGAATCTTGAATTTCCACTTTCCCCTAAAAATTAGGTTTGTTAACAAGGAGTCTCCATTCCCACATTCCCGTTTTCCCATAGGATACAAATTAGCTGCAAACGAATAAGACACACATTGTCCATCTTATTATAGCTAGCCTGTCTCTCACTTATGCCATGGGTTGGTATCTTTGGACATTTGTGTTTGCCATTCCATTCCAGGGTACAAGTGTTTGCTGCGGCTGCTAAGTCACTTCAGTCGTGTCTAACTCTGCGCAACCCCATAGACGGCAGCCCACCAGGCTCCCCCGTCCCTGGGATTCTCCAGGCAAGAACATTGGAGTGGATTGCCATTTCCTTCTCCAGTGCATGAAAGTGAAAGGTGAAAGTGAAGTTGCTCAGTCGTGTCTGACTCTTAGCGACCCCATGGACTGCAGCCTACCAGGCTCCTCCGTCCATAGATTTTCTAGGCAAGAGTACTGCAGTGGGGTACAAGTGTTTGAGCTATATCCAAATTATCAGCTCATTCCAACATCTAAAGGTAAATGATTCTTAAAAAATCTCTGCACTGCTTTAATACTCATTGATAAGCACTTGCAGATTAAACATCAACCAAAACACATTTTAAAAATTAAAAGGAGACAAATCTAGCTAACAGAAGAGAGAATAATTTTATTTAAAAGATGCATGTACCTATGGCTGATTCATGTTGACGTATGGCAGAAATCAACACAATATTGTAAAGCAATTATCCTTCAGTTAAAAATAAAGTGTTTAAAAAAACATGCATGGTTAAGAATATTGTTGCAGCAAACATTCTTAAATATTTTAGCAAAAGTTTCCACAAGAAAGGAGAAAAGAGAGAACTAGAAAGCCACTGGATATGTTAATAAATAAAAGTGATGAAGAAAAGAGCTTCTTTTCGGAAAATGGTGAACACCACAGAAAATAGGGACCGTAGAGTTCTCGAGTTAAAAAAAAAAATTACAGATCCAGTGAATTTAAAATCTATTTTTATTGTTGTGCAGGAATCTGTCCTTATACTGTTTTCCCTTGGGTAATGTTAGCTGTTGAAAACAAAACATGAAAACAGGGATAGGTTTCCAGGAGTTAAAGCTCCCAAGTATCCTAACTAAACAATTGTTAAAATCTTTTGAGATGCAATCTATTTTTCAAAGTTAAAGACTTACTCCCTCTCCTCTCCTATGTAGGTTCAGGCACTTACAGCACATACTCCAATTGTTTTTACATTAAGACCTCCATAACAAATTAGCAAAACCTGGGTGGCTTAAAACAAAAACACTTCATTCTCTCACAGAACTGCAGATGAGAATCTGAAATCAAGGTATTGGCAGAGCCATACTCTCTAGTGAAAAATCCTTCCTTACTTCTTCCTAAATTCTAATGGTTGCCAACAAGTTCCCAGTGTTCCTTGGCTTGAAGATGTATCCTCTAATCTCTGCCACCATCTTCACATGGCATTCTTCCTGTGTCTCTGTATCTAAACTTCCCTCCTATACAGATAACAGTCATGGATTAGGGTTCTCCTCTTAACTTGATCGCATCTGAAAAGATCCTGTTGGCAAAAAAGACTACATTCACAGGTACCAGGGGATATGACTTTTGTGGGGACATTATTCAACACAGTACAAATTCTCATCTCTTTTCAAGTAACCACATGAATTTTTTTATTCATGATCCAGAGATGTTGATTCTAAGAAGCTTGGTTCAGTGAAATAAAATGCAAGTGTCTACAGCAGCCCTCACCTAAAAAGATTAACCCATATCTTAATTACCTCTAGCCAGACATTCTATTTTCCCATAGCTTCAATGAACAATACTCATCACCTTTTTACACAAATATACAGTAAACCTGGTAATTCAGCTGGTAAAGAATCCACCTATGATTCAGGAGACCCTGGCTTGATTCCTGGGTCAGGAAGATCCCCTGGAGAAGAGATGGGCTACCCACTCCTGTATTCTTGGGCTTCCCTGATGGCTCAGACAGTAAAGAATCTGCCAGCAATGGGGGAGACTCAAGTTCGATCCCTGGGTTAGGAAGATCCCCTGGAGGAGGACATGGCAAACCCACTCCAGTATTCTTGCCTGGAGAAGCCACATGGACAGAGGGGCCTGGTGGCCACAGTCCATGGGGTCACAAAGAGTCAGACACGACTGAGTGACTAAGCACAGCACAGTAAACCTAACCGTCAGTTCTTTTATTAAGTCAAACAGAGCTTCCAAATTGCTTATTTTTAATCAGAGAATAGGCAAAAGAAATTATTTTTCAGCTGTCAGGTAATTGTTTACAGACACACTGATATAACAATGTCTGAGCAGACTATGAAAACATTCTAGGTTCCCACAAAATGCTCCTCAGCAGCAAATTACAGTAAAGCAGAGAGGGTACTTGGCAGGTTCTCTGGGATGCAGTTCTAAATTGAGAGAATGGAAAATCAATGAGAAGTACATACAGTGACTAAATAATTACAAACTCATGAAATTATAACTCTTTCCAGGAAACTACTGCATTATTGTATTTTAACAAATAATAGATGCTTAAATATATTGCTCTATATGAATTCTTTAGCACAAGACATGCATATTATGTAAAACCTTATCCTATAGCTGATGTTTGCATATCATTGGGGAAGAAATATAACTGTCTAAAAGGCAGTTCTAAAAAATGACAGCATATCCCTAAAATGAAGGAAGAAAAAGATTTTTGTTCCATCTGAAAAGAATAACATTTTTGTTTCTTCTCTTCCTTTTTTTTAATCTAATAATATGTAACTATATGAGGCTTTAAGGTAAAGAAAAAAGACATTGTTTTTCCCCTATCTCCTTTAATTTCACTTCCATTCTGTCACCCACCCATTTGCTCTTTAAAAAATAAGGAAGGATAAACAGGGAAAACTTCTAGCTGCCAAAGCTAGGCTGCATTGCAGCATCTCTTTCTCCTCTTATATCTTGAACCTTAAACTGTGTTCAAGAACTCAACACTAGCATTCAATGGTTATTTCTATTCCTCTACGGATGATTTTTGAATTAGCCCAAGATTAATTTAAAGATACAAACAAAGGGTTGGCTTACTAAGGACAAACTTCTCAAAGTCCTTTGGGGAGGCAGACTAATATTTAAGGATTGTATCTGTCAAAAAGTGACACTAAATCTGAAAAAAAAATTTTCCCGGCAATATTTCTACGAGTACATGAGCGTCATTTGCCATTTGGGGGATATTTTACTGTAAAATGAAGGACGGAGTTGAATTTGGTGGTCTCTAAGGTTTTTCCTGGGTCCATGAATTGCAGTCTATTTTTTTAAATCAAAGATTATAAACTTTCTATTTCTTTTAAATAACCAGGCCGACTTCCAAAGAGTTAATACATTTTACATTGCATTTACCATTAAAAAATTAAACCAACAGTGAAAGATGTGTTTGGAAAATTTTTAAATGTTTCATGTAAAAATTTTAAACAATTTAAAAATTATTTATACAATTTCTATAATTTATGAGTCATAGTATAAAAAGATAAACATATTTATAGGCAATGAAAAATGTATGAATCAGAACTTTTAGGAAGCTGCTTTTATCATCCTTAGGTGCTTACAGAAAAGAAAGATTGATAATTAGTAAGTTATATTTTGGGTTTCCCTGATGGGCTCAGATGGTAAAGAATCAGCCTGCAATATAGGGGACCTTCATTCCATCTCTGGGTCAGGAAGATCCCCTGGAGAAGGGAATGGCAGCTCACTCCAGTATTCTTGCCTGGAGAATTCCATGGACAGAGAAGCCTGGTGGGCTACAGTCCATAGGGTTGCAAAGAGTCTGACACAACTTAGTGACTAACACTTTCACTTTTTTCACTTTTTCAAGTTAAATTTTAGCGATAACGAAAGTAAAGCTCATTCTTTGAAACAAACATTTTAATAAACTCAAATAAGATTAACCAAGTAAGAGTAAAGGCACAAATAAAATATAATAGAAATGAAACAGGAGATGCTCTGATACAGAATTATCAGACCTTACCAGACCTTAAAAACCTAAAATGATTTGAAGCAAATTTAGCAAAATACTAACATGTATCTACACATGTATCTGTTACCATATTTTATATAACTTCTAATATGTTTGAAACATTTCAAAGTTACTGAAATTTTTATCATAGGTCAATTGCTGGTATTTCATGACTTGAAATTTAAAAGTAATTTAGAAGTGACTCTAAAATACCTTCCAAAGACAGCACATGAATATAATCAGTACACAGGATGACCTTAGCATCAGGTGAGCAGATGGAAGCCCTTCATTTTTCCTGTTTATATTCACTGCATCTTTTCACAGCAGGGGGAATAATCTGCTCTCCCAGATCCGTCCAAACTGAACTTCTCCCCACATACTGTTGGGTAAACAGGAGAAATTACCCAATTTCCTAACATGTGACTTACTTCATTCACTTATTTTGTTGTTGTTGTTGTTCAACATATATTTATTGTCTTTGAGGTCCATACATTATGCCAAGAGCTAGGTATGCAGTCCAAGCTCCCCTGGGAGTTTGCTCTTGGAGTAACTTCTCATAGAATGTATAATCTAGGGCATAGAAGATTGCCTTCTTACAGAGCAGGGCATAAAGAAGTGCTGTTGGTGATTGTGATATGCTCCCTGCATCACGAGCAGAATCAGAAACCAGCAGTGAAAATGAGTGGAGGGCACCAAAGACCTATCCAGAAATTCTTTTCAAATTTCCACTTTACCTCAATAACAATTTCAACACGGAGCATTTCCCATAACCAAAGCTCTGAGCTACATGTCTGTCTTTCTCATTTAACAGATGAGGAAAAAATGAACCATGAAAGAAATAATTAACTTGTCCAAGGCCACATGAAAATTAATTGGCATATCAGGATATGAATGTAGGTCTATCTGTCTCTAAATAGAGGGCCTTCCAGGTGGCGTTGGGCTTCCCTGGTAGCTCAGCTGGTAAAGAATCCTCCTGCAATGCAGGAAATCCCGGTTCAATTCCTGGGTCGGGTAGACCTGCTAGAGAAGGGATAGGCTACCCACTCCTGTATTCTTGGACTTCCCTGGTGGCTCAGCTGGTAAAGAAAGGACCTGCAATGTGGGAGACCTGGGTTTTACCCCTGAGTTGGGAAGATTCCCTGGAGAAGGAACTAGCTAACCCACTACAGTATTCTGACCTGGAGAATTCCATGAACTGCATGGGGTCACAGAGTTGGTCACAACTGAGCAACTGTCACTTTCCAGGTGGTACTAGTGGTAAAGAACCTGCCTGCTAATGCAGGAGACATAAGAGACTCAAGTTCAATTCCTAGGTCAGGAAGATCCCCTGAAGGAGCGCATGGAAGCCATTTTAGTATTTCTTGCCTGGAGAATCCCATGGACAGAGGAGCCTGGCAAGTTACTGTCCACAGGGTCAGGTTACACAGAGTCGGACACAACTGAAGTGACTCAGCATGCATGCATCTCTAAATATAGCCTCAGGCTCTAAGTTTTACTGCCTCCAAACTACAGATCTATCCTATATTTAGGAGCAAATGAAGTGACTAGTTTCATTTATTAATACTAGCGGAGAAAAAATATTCATTTTTTTAAAAAAATCAGAAATGTAACATGATCTCAAGAAGACAGCACTTGCTTTGTCTGAAAAGTCAAATTGCTATGCGGACTACCTATTGACCTCACTCAGAATTATCCAAAAAACCACTCTGCCTTCTAAAGACATTTAGAGGTGCACCTCCAGCTTTTGAGAATATGAAGAGAAGAGAAAACACAGGCATAAAATAATCAATACATGAAGTCCAAGGGCAGACTTGGTCTTATTTCCATTAGGTCATACTTGATTGTTTGGGTTGAGGCTCTGCTCAAATATTATACTTCTACCTTCTCTCTATTTTTTTAAATTAATTTTATTGAAGCACAGTTGACTTACAAAGTTATGTTAATTTCTCTTGTACAGAAAAGTGATTCAATTATAATATATATGTAATTGAATAATTAAGAATTTCTCATATTCTTTTCCATTAAGGGTTATTATAGAATGTTGAATATAGTTTCTGTGCTATATATCCTGTTATTTATATATCCTACATGTAGTAGGTTGCATCTGTTAATCCCAAAATGCCAATCCCTCCTTCTCCTAACCAACCCCCTCCTTGGCAACCACAGATCTATTCTCCATGTCTATCTGTTTCTGTTTCGTAGACAAGTTCTTTTGTGTCATATTTTAGATTCCACATATAAATGATGTCATATAATATTTGTCTTTGTCTGGCTTACTTGACTTAGTATGATAATCTCTAGGTCTATCCATGTTGCTGTAAATGGCATTATTTCAGTCTTTTTTTTGGTTATGTAATATTCCTGCAATACAGACCCAGGTTTGATACCTCGGTCAGGAAGATGCCCTGGAGAAGAGAATGGTAACCCACTCCAGTAATCTTGCCTGGAGAATTCCATGGACAGAGGAGCCTGGCGGGCTGCATTCCATGGGATCTCCAAGAGCAATTAACACTCATATATATATATACCACATTTTCTTTATTCATTCATCTGTTGATGGACATTTAGGTTGTTTCCGTGTCTTGGCTATTGTGAATAGTGCTGCTATGAACATACGGATGAATGTTATCTTTTCAAATTATCGTTTTATCAGAAAATATACTTACAAGTGGGATTGTTGCATTATTAGGCAGCTCTATTTTTAGTTATTTGAGGGACCTCAATAGTGGCTGCACCAATTAACATGCTCACCAACAGTGTAGGTTCTGTCTCTCTTGTACAACTGTCTCCATCTCTTCTTCTGCCCACCCTCTCCGGTTTCTTCCTCTTCCTCTCACGCACCAAGGTCCTGCACGTCAAGGCCTCTGGGCCTTTGTACATACTAATTTCACTGTTCCCTTCCCATTTCACCTCCTATTACTTATCATTTAAACGTCAAAGTTAATCTCATTTCCTCAAGGAAGTCTTCCCTAACCAACCAGACTAGATTAGGTCTCCTATCAAACGCTCTCAGAACAATAGAAACCTCTCTTTAAGGCACTCTCATAACTGACATTGTAAAAGACCTATTTGCGGTTACTTTCATTATGCCTATCACCTCTACTAAACTACCTGCTTTACAAGGGCAAGAATTATATCATATGTTGTCCACAGCTATCTCCCTGACCCAATGGCAAGCTCTCAATACACATCTATTGAATGAAAGAAGGCTGAGAACACAAGAGGGGTGTCTGACCACTGGAGCTTCTGTATATTCTGCCAGAAATCTCTAATGTCAACTTTTCTGTCTAAATGTCTAATCTCACTTAATCTCCACATTGCCTAAATTTGTAGGAGTTTCCTATGGGGATAATCAAATGCACTGGCACCCCTTCCTTTTCTGTTTCATAGTGTGCTAGTCACTCAGTCGTGTCTGACTCTGCCACCCCATGGACTGCAGCCCACCAGGCTCCTCTGTTCATGGGATTTCCCAGGCAAGAATACTGGAGTGGGTTACCGTTTCCTTCTCCAGGGGATCTTCCCAACTCAGGGATCAAAGCTGGGTCTCCTGCATTGGCGGGCGGTTTCTTTACTGCTGAGCCACCAGGGAAGCCCAAATGCCAAGGTGCCAGTTTTCTAGTTGTCACCTGTTCTTATTTTTATAGTAGCCACTTACTCACCAGAAAATAAGAACTTTTTATAAATGAAAAAGAAAATAATACCAGTTTGGGACAATACCAAGGGAATAACTTGCGATTTCTTTTTTTTTTTTTTTTTTTGGCTTCCAACCAGTTTCAAACTGATCAAAAACAACATTTCCACAACTTACTTCTTAATCACAGTTCACTCTGATTTCAAAAAGTTTTCTGAAAGTAGATCTGTATAAGACATTATATAATACAAAGATTAGTTCTGCAATTAGAATTAAAATAGGAAAAATATTCCATTATAGAATACTTACTTGGTTTCATATATAGAAACACTATTAGTGCTACTTTGATTTTTTAAATTTATGACTGAACATTTTTTTTAAGTTTATAGATAACATCTTGAATATTAACATTAAATAATCATTTCGATACTTATTTGAAAATTTTTTTACACAGAAGGAAAATAAAGAGGACTTTCTACTCAAACAGGTTACAAACAGAGCTTAGAAACAGAACTCATGCTGACACCAGCTGTCACAGTCCATTTCTCCTTTTTCCCAGCAATGAGATACCTGACCTGTATAAACTGGTAATGGGCCAATATATTTTCTTCACACTACAGAGTTAAGACTACTTGCAATCTTAACAATGCCATTAAGGAAGCTGATGCATTATACATGATGACTGACCTAGAGCAACCTTGCTTTGGTCCCAAGGGAAAGCAAAATTTACTTAATTCCCAAAGAATTTTTTTCCAATAATACAAAAAGAATTAAATCATGAAACCTGAGACCTCACTGAAACCACACTGATTACAAGATGGCAGAGGAACATATGTCTGCATAAGCCTGCCAGGGGGAAAATGCACAGTGTCCAGCTCATCAAAAAGATGCTAAATAGATGACTAACAGTGGATAAAACGTAAAGTTAGGAGACAAACCTGGAATAATTGTTACATGTGATCAAGAAACAGATATTTATCAGTTTGTTTAAGAGATTTGTGTAGCTCTTTCACTTTCTTCCGTGTGTGTGTGTGTGTGTGTGTGTCTGTATGTTGGGGAATGAAGGGGATGGGCATTTTGAAGCACCTTGGCAGGGATACAACAAAATATTGTCTAGTTTTCTTGCAGAATGATGACACGTTTCAGGTTCCCTGCTCTTGTCCATAAAACTTTACATTTCCTCCACAGCAGACAAAAGTACATGTAAGAATAAGATGGGCATAAGAACGAAGCCATGTGTTTGCCATGTGCAAGATGGCAACATATTTCATATGGTTACAGTTTAAAAGCCACAGCAATTCCCTCTACTGAACAATACTCAGTCTAATTTCCAAGGAGTACAAAGAAAGACTAAAAATAAACCCCAAGAGAAAATGATTGAAAAAACAGGGCATTCTTAGAAGGCATTTACTTTTCTTTAGGATAATGGAAATTTTATATTTAGAAGAAAAGAGACTCACCCAAACCAAACGATTACAACTCCAATTCATGGCTTACTAAAACATCTGCTAAGGAAGATGTATTGATAATTGTAAATGGTAAAATGACATGCTGTAATTTAAATATCTGTATTTTGATTCCTCTGCTACTATAATTATTGGTTTCCATAAAGAGCATAAATTATAGTGAATAATAGCATGAATTCCAGCATCAGACTGCTTGGCTCCAAATTCCAGGGAAAGTTAGTTAAATTTTATGTGCTCAGTTTCTTCATCTGCAAAATGAGGATACCAGTGGTACTACTGAGGGAGTAAATGATTTAAAATATGTAAAACACGTACTAGACTAGTGCCTGGCACATAGTAAGTACCATACAAATGTTTGCTATTTCTCCAACTGCAACTACTAATTCTACTTTTATTATTCTTCAGTGCAGTTATCAGTATTGATCTCATTGAGAATATCAACATAATTCAAAGAGGTAGAGATTGTACAAAATGGGAAATTCAGGATGGTAAAATTTAGAGCACTTATGGGTATAATAATTATTTGCAAAAATACAAAATTTTGAGAATGATATAAAGTCATTTTAGCAAATCATCATATTTTTAAATTCTGGTAAAGTGATCGTTTCTTTAGCCAGAGAGAATATGCCACCTATAGCCTTAAGGAAGCAAAATGAGTTTGGCTTTGTGAGACATGGTTAACTCTTCCAAGTGACTAGCATTAAACTGCTGGCAGCAGTTATTCGCCTCTAAGATGAGACTAGCCTTGGAGTTAATAGATAGTTAAAAAAAAAAAAAAGGCATAGTCTTTCCACAGGACAGTAAGACAGTAACATATAGTGATTATCCATCAGTGAAAGTAGCTCACTAGGACACCCTATGTGTGTGTTTAGTCATTAAGTCACGTTCAACTCTTTTGCAACCCCATGAACTGTAGCCCTCCAGGCTCCTCTGTCCATGGGATTTTCCAGGCAAGAATACTGGAGTAGGTTGTCATCTCCTCCTCCAGGGGATGTTCCTGACCCAGGGATCGAAGGCAGGAGGATTCTTTACCAGTGAACTACCACAGAAGCCCAGGACTTGCTTTACCAACCATCAGATAAATAGTTTCTCCAGTTACACTTTTGTTCAGCATTTAAAATACTTCATAAAACTTCTGTGAGAATATCATGGCTCTTTCAACAGTAACAAGAAAATCGAATCACTCTTTCTGATATAATTCACCATTAAAAATGAAAGCATTTAAAAATGGGAAGCCACTCAAACCCACAGGACCCAAAGGAGGAGGTTTCCTGTGCTGGTCCTATTTGCAATTACAGAATCATCTCTGAATTAGAAGATCCTGGAATTGAATCACACCATCCCTGAAATTCAACTCAATAATTTCTAATCAATTATTAGAAGAGTAACCCTGTTTATACATTTACTTTTTAGAAAGTTTAGATCTCATTCTTGGAGGCTTCTTATATCCTGAGGTTAAGAAAAATCTTTTCCATCAGTTGTTAGGAGCTACCGAAGTCATTAAATATAACAAAGTTTAAAACTAGTTTAGCTATAGCTAATAACTAATTATTTTGTATAAGGAAAATATATTGATCAATATTTCTTTAATCATTCTAATTTAATTACAAGTCATATTGATGTTAAGTCATGGCTAAACTCTTTTAGGGAATGTACTTGAGAAAAAATGCTTCCAAGTCATCTAATTTTAAAATATGTATATCTGTGGTTAAATTATTTTTTTAGTAGTGTAAACAAATGTTATGTCCATAGCGATGACATCTGAAATGTTCTCTCTGGCCAAAATAACTTGTGTGAGGTACCTGCATGCCCATCTCACCTATGACAACTGCATCTTTAGTTTTCCTTTGCACCAGAGGTTCTGCTGTCAGAGTTTAGGCTCAGTGCTGAGAGTCCTTAACCTAAATCTCCCAGCAAGTGCAGCAGAAGCACATACATACAGATTCTAACATATGGGTAGTCGCATCTGCCAAACATTCCTATCACTGTAGCAGGAGTCCCTCAAGGACCAACTAAAGGTCTTTAATTGATAGTCTGCCCTTCAGCTGGCCTTAAAATGATTACTGGGTTTCTTTACTGGACAAATACCTCCCCATCTCCTCAGAGTCAGGTAAAATGCCTGAAACTTCAATTTGAAATTAAGGGTGATAAAACTAAGAGCTTAGGTGACAACTATAAATAGATCTATTTAAAAAAATCCCTTTATAAAAGCATCTTCATAGGCCATATGACTTCATTACTATCTAGGTGACTAAGTATTCTTCCCATATCCAAGCAGTTCTAGAAAAGCTACTATAGTGAGAATTCAAGATAGAAAGCCTGTTTCTGTAACATAAGGAAAAGATGTAAATAAGAAAGACATTTTGGAAAAGAAGTACTGCTGCTGAGTTGTTCTCCTTAAAATAAAAAGAGAGAGAGATTTTAAATAGCCTTTGTATAGATTACTTGGCTACTTTGTATAGATTCCGTGGCTATTGCTTGTATTTCATCTCAAAGACCGTCTCAAAAACAAAGATATTCTAAAAGCTATTTGAAAAAAAGACTCATCACTGATACAGCAGTATGGGAGGTTCTGTACTAAGGCGTGCAGCAAAATTTACTGCACACCAAGGTCTGGTTTTTCTTTTCTATTTAATCATTTACTCTTCTTGCTTCTATAGAAAGAACCAAGATCTGGATGGTAATGCAGTTCTGAGAATCAATAAGGAAACTGGATATGCAGGATAAGTAAAAACAGATTAGTCCCTTTGTTCATCTTTTCTGCTGCAATAAATATATGTAATGACACTTTGGCAGATGACTAGCTATTTCTGTGCTCCCCATGACTAAAAAAAGAAACAGTTCAAGCACTTATGTACTATTCAATTATATGCAACGAGTTTGGGAAAAATCTACATCTCATAAAAGGATATGTTAAGTAAAGGTGTCATTTTTAAAAAAAGTAGAAGCAGAATGAAGTCACTAAACTATAATGTACATTTTAAATAAATTAAATCCTGTCACTAATAATTGAGATGATTGTTTCCTAATAAAGGAGTCTTCAATGTTTTATAGCACCATATAATCTCTTGTGGGGTTTTTTTTGGTAAAAATAAAAATTCTTAAAATATACCTTAAGAAACATTATTTCTTTAACACATTGTGCACGTTTTAAGTACTCAAGTATTGAGAATTATGTTCCTCATGGAGAAATCTAGAAAACAATATGAGAAAACCTGAATACAATTCAAGATCACAAGCAATTTTATATGGATGATTTTCAGGTTTATAGACACTAGTAAATTAGCATAAGCCAGGAAGGTATCCATTGTCCTGACAGTTATCACACGTAAATTTTTCTAAGTGATTTCTTATAGCTGTCCTCCACTAGTATTTTTTTTGCCTGTCATTGACACAGTCATTTTGGAAGACAAAATGATTAAGACAGGATTTTTAAGGTATATCTCTCTCTTTTTTTTTAAAGAAAATAGAATTGAGCTGGAAATCTGACTTTAAAAACTGAATGCAAAGGGAATCTTCTTGTAGCACAGCCTCCTGCTGGGGGACAATACTGTGCTGAGCTAGAAATCTTTCATAAACCGCCAAACCTCAGGGAGGGGAGATGGATGTGACCAGCAGGAGAAAAGCTATCTTGTAAAAAAACACTCAGGCTTTCTCCTTGCTTCTATATCAACTTCTCTGATACTCAGTTCCCAGAAATGACCATGGCCAATTCAGTTTGCCTAAACAATATTTTTAAAGGAAAATTCCACCACCATTCCATCAAAGTAAAAGGTTCCCTCTCTCTGCTCAGTCACTCAGCCATGTCTGACTTTATAACCCCAAATGACTATAGCCTGCCAGGCTCCTCTGTCCACGGGCTTTTTCCAGGCAAGAATACTGGAACGGGTTAGTCACAATAACCTCTCCCACCCCTTAAGCAAACACGTTCTCCTCTGACACCTGATCTTCAACACACAGCACTCTCCAATCTCCAGACTTCAACCTTGACCCACTCTCCAATGCCTTCTTACCCATCTTCTTACTGCCACTATGGAACCAATTAGGGCTTTGAGACAATGACCCCTGAGTGCACTCAATTCAATTAAGTGATGGGCAGTAACCAGTTAAGTGCCAGTCAAAAGTCAATACTGGAAAATGGGTGTCTCTACATATCCATCCTTAACGATTAGGATTCTGATTCAAGGACAGGTTAGGAGTGGTCACATTCAGTTTAGAAATAATTTGAACTAATAAAAAAGATACCCAGCAGTTATTACTTTGTGATCATTACCATTAGAGATCAAATAATTTAACCAAATACTATCAGAACTAATAACACTGGTGACTGGTCATGATCATTCACTGGTAATGATACAATAACAAATCATATCTCTTCCTAGACGTCTATTTTTACTTTTTGACTCCAAGGAAATCTACTTCCTTCCCCATCCATAAATACAGAAGATTTACCATTCCTTTCCTAGTGTTCTAAAACTCCTACTATGGCAATTTTCCTGAGATATGAAAAATAAAACAGGCCTTATCCTGGAGTATGTCTTTACCAATTTTGCCCAAGGCAACTGATGCTACCAAAAAGCTACCCAAATGCATAACCAAATTTGAGAGGGATACCTAAAGGGATTACACAGACCACCATTTCAATTTAAAGATAAGATTATAAAGGTGCAATTGTTAGGAATCTCCAGAAAATGAGATATGTATTTAATAAGTCTAAATAAGATACATTTCACTTTGTATGGCTATCCTATTTTACATTTGCTGTTGTTGTTCAGTCACTAAGCTGAGTCCATCTCTTCATGATCCCAAGGATTGCAGCACGCCAGCCTCCCTTATCCTTCACTATCTCCTGGAGTTCACTCAAATTCATATCCATTGAGTCAATGATGCTCTCTAACCAACTTGTCCTCTGCCACTTCCTTCTCCTTTTGCCTTCAATCTTTTACATAAATGTAGACTATATGGTAGATAGCATGGTGTAAGAGTCAGCTCCAGAGATAGATAACCTAGATTCAAACTGCAGCTCTACCCCTCCTGCCTGTGTTACTTTCAGCCAGTTACATAACCTCTCTGTACCTCAGTGCCCTGTCAAGTGGGATAATAGTTATTTTATAATCACAGGCTGTTTGGAGAATTTAACATATATAAATTCATATGACTGTCACATCATGAGCAATAAATGTTAGTGATTACCATTATTATGATTATAATACTGATGAACCAGAGCCTATGTAATGGGACAATTTGACTAACCAAATCCTGGCACCTTTCAGCTTCAAGACAAAAAAAGCTAGCTAGCAATAAAACAGCAAACTGCATGGTTTAGACTTATTCACTGCTCCTCATCAACTCCAGTTTCTTTTGTCATAAAAATCCAGAGCCATAGTTTAACACAATCAAAACAAAATTACAATCCCAGGGTATTCTAATTAATTGAGATTTCACGCTCACTTTATTAGTTTATGTTAAACACACAGAAGTTCTCCCTAAACTAAGGGACAAACTTCAAATTTAATTTTTAAATGAATTGGAAATAAATGTAAGTGAAAGATGATATTCTGCTACTGCTGCTAAGTCGCTTCAGTCGTGTCCGACTCTGTGCAACCCCATAGATGGCAGCCCACCAGGCTCCCCCATCCCTGGGATTCTCTAGGCAAGAATACTGGAGTGGGTTGCCATTTCCTTCTCCAATGCATGAAAGTGAAAAGTGAAAGTGAAAGTGAAGTCGTGCCCAACTCTTAGCGACCCTATGGACTGCAGCCTACCAGCCTCCTCCATCCATGGGATTTTCCAGGCAAGAGTACTGGAGTGGGGTGCCATTGCCTTCTCCAAAGATGATATTCATATATTTTATTTAAAAACACAGAACCCCATGAACAGTATGAAAAGGCAAAATGATAGGATACGGAAAGAGGTACTCCCGAGGTCAGTAGGTGCCCAATATGCTACTGGAGGTCAGTGGAGAAATAACTCCAGAAAGAATGAAGGGATGGAGCCAAAGCAAAAACAATACCCAGCTGTGGATGTGACTGGTGATAGAAGCAAGGTCCGATGCTGTAAAGAGCAATATTGCATAGGAACCTGGAATGTCAGGTCCATGAATCAAGGCATTGGAAGTGGTCAAACAGGAGATGGCAAGAGTGAACATCGACATTCTAGGAATCAGTGAACTAAAATGGACTGGAATGGGTGAATTTAACTCAGATGACCATTATATCTACTACTGCGGGCAGGAATCCCTCAGAAGAAATGGAGTAGCCATCATGGTCAACAAAAGAGTCCAAAATGAAGTGCGTGGATGCAATCTCAAAAACGACAGAATGATCTCTGTTCGTTTCCAAGGCAAACCATTCAATATCACAGTAATCCTAGTCTATGTATGCCCCAACCAGTAACGCTGAAGAAGCTGAAGTTGAACAGTTCTATGAAGACCTACAAGACCTTTTAGAACTAACACCCAAAAGAGATGTCCTTTTCATATAGGGGACTGGAATGCAAAAGTAGGAAGTCAAGAAACACCTGGAGTAACAGGCAAATTTGGCCTTGGAATGCAGAATGAAGCAGGGCAAAGGCTAATAGAGTTTTGCCAAGAAAATGCACTAGTCATAGCCAACACCCTCTTCCAACAACACATGAGAAGAATCTACATATGGACATCATCAGATGGTCAACACCAAAATCAGACTGATTATACTCTCTGCAGCAAAAGATGGAGAAGCTTTATATAGTCAACAAAAACAAGACCAGGAGCTGACTGTGGCTCAGACCATGAACTCCTTTTTATCAAATTCAGACTTAAATTGAAGAAAGCAGGGAAAACCACTAGACCATTCAGGTATGACCTCAATCAAATCCCTTATGATTATACAGTGGAAGTGAAAATTGATTTAAGGGCCTAGATCTGATAGATAGAGTGCCTGATGAACTATGGAATGAGGTTCGTGACATTGTACAGGAGACAGGGATCAAGACCATCCCCATGGAAAAGAAATGCAAAAAAGCAAAATGGCTGTCTGGGGAGGCCTTACAAATAGCTGTGAAAAGAAGAGAAGCGAAAAGCAAAGGAGAAAAGGAAAGATATCAGCATCTGAATGCAGAGTTCCAAAAAATAGCAAGAAGAGATAAGAAAGCCTTCCTCAGCAATCAATGCAAAGAAATAGAGGAAAAGAACAGAATGGGAAAGACTAGAGATCTCTTCAAGAAAATTAGAGATACCAAGGGGACATTTCATGCAAAGATGGGCTCGATAAAGGACAGAAATGGTATGGACCTAACAGAAGCAGAAGATATTAAGAAGAGGTGGCAAGAATACACAGAAGAACTGTACAAAAAGGATCTTCACGACCCGGATAATCATGATGGTGTGATCACTCATCTAGAGCCAGACAGCTTGGAATGTGAAGTCAAGTGGGCCTTAGAAAGCATCACTACGAACAAAGCTAGTGGAGGTGATGGAATTCCAGTTGAGCTGTTTCAAATCCTGAAAGATGATGCTGTGAAAGTACTGCACTCAATATGCCAGTAAATGTGGAAAACTCAGCAGTGGCCACAGGACTGGAAAAGGTCAGTTTTCATTCCAATCCAAAAGAAAGGCAATACCAAATAATGCTCAAACTACCGCACAATTGCACTCATCTCACATGCTAGTAAAGTAGTGCTCAAAATTCTCCAAGCCTGGCTTCAGCAATACATGAACCGTGAACTCCCTGATGTTCAAGCCGGGTTTAGAAAAGGCAGAGGAACCAGAGATCAAATTGCCCACATCCGCTGGATCTTGGAAAAAGCAGAAGAGTTCCAGAAAAACATCTATTTCTGCTTTATTGACTATGCCAAAGCCTTTGACTGTGTGGATCACAATAAACTGTGGAAAATTCTGAAAGAGATGGGAATACCAGACCACCTAACCTGCCTCTTGAGAAATTTGTATGCAGGTCAGGAAGCAACAGTTAGAACTGGACATCGAACAACAGACTGGTTCCAAATAGGAAAAGGAGTACATCAAAGCTATATATTGTCACCCTGCTTATTTAACTTCTATGCAGAGTACATCATGAGAAATGCTGGACTGGAAGAAACACAAGCTGGAATCAAGATTGCCAGGAGAAATATCAATAACCTCAGATATGCAGATAATAACACCCTTATGGCAGAAAGTGAAAAGGAACTAAAAAGCCTCTTGATGAAAGTGAAAGAGGAGAGTGAAAAAGTTGGCTTAAAGCTCAACATTCAGAAAACGAAGATCATGGCATCCGGTCCCATAACTCCATGGGAAATGGATGGAGAAACAGTGGAAACAGTGTCAGACTTTATTTTGGGGGGCTCCAAAATCACTGCAGATGGTGACTGCCGCCATGAAATTAAAAGACGCTTACTCCTTGGAAGAAAAGTTACGAGCAACCTAGATAGCATATTCAAAAGCAGAAACATTACTTTGCCGACTAAGGTCTGTCTAGTCAAGGCTATGGTTTTTCCAGTGGTCATGTATGGATGTGAGAGTTGGACTGTGAAGAAGGCTGAGTGCTCAGGAATTGATGCTTTTGAACTGTGGTGTTGGAGAAGACTCTTGAGAGTCCCTTGGACTGCAAGGAGATCCAACCAGTCCATTCTGAAGGAGATGAGCCCTGGAATTTCTTTGGAAGGAATGATGCTAAAGCTGAAGCTCTAGTACCTTGGCCACCTCATGCAAAGAGTTGACTCATTGGAAAAGACTTTGATGCTGGCAGGGATTGGGGGCAGGAGAAGAAGGGGATGACCGAGGATGAGATGGCTGGATGGCATCACTGACTCGATGAACGCGAGTCTGAGTGAACTCCGGGAGTTGGTGATGGACAGGGAGGCCTGGCATGCTGCGATTCATGGGGTCGCAGAGTCGGACACAACTGAGTGACTGAAGCGAACTGAACTGAAAAAGTATTTATTATGTTTTTCAGCCTAAAACCTTTCTTTGTAAACTTGCATGGGAAAAAAGGTTTAATAGAACTTTAAAAGCAGGAATATGCACCTCTCTGATCAGAATAAAACTTCCTTCAATGAGACATAGAATGCCTTGCAGATAATACAAATCTTTATCTTAAGGAAAGGTCACTAAAATGTATTTTATTTTACTGTAAATATAAAATTACAATCAAGAGCAAAACCCTGACTGTGAGAGACTGTATAGGATAAATAACCTGACTTCTTCAACAAATAAACCGCATGGAAGAATAAAAAGAAAGATAAGGGATAACCAATGGAATAAAAGAGAGTTTTTTAAAACTGATTTTTTAAAAACTTAAGTAAGACTAACATCTAGAACACACTTGGGTAATAAACCTATAAGCAAAAGTCAGGAAAAAATAACCACAAAAGTCAGGATAGTGTTTACATGTTTTATAAGAGGAGGGAAGGCCCTGGGTTTGGAAAGCAGCACATGGAAGAACAGGACAAGCTCTATTTCTTAAACTGCTGTTCAGAAGAAAATAAACACTTAGCTAAAACTCTTTATATTAAACATTGGTCCTAAAGAAACTCTTGGGTGATGTTTGGTCTCACAGACCTTAGACAACATCATCAGCTGAAAGGCATGTTCTTATGCCTATGAAAGGGAAAGCGCTAGCTGCTCAGTTGTGTCTGACTCTTTGCAACCCCTTGGACATGTAGTCCATCAGGCTCCTTTGTCCATGGAATTCTCCAGGCAAGAATACTGGAGTTAGTAGCCATTGCTTCTCCAGGGCATCTTCCTGACCCAAGGATCAAACTTGGGTCTACCACTTATAAATCAGAAAAAAAAAAAAATTTGTTTGAAATCTTTTTCAGAGTATACCCAACAAGAACCAGTACCCTGAGATTTCTGTCTTCAGGGATTTAAAACTCTCTGGGACATCCCTGTTGACATAATAAGTTCATAATCTTTCCAGATGAATTTTTCCAAATGAATATAAAGCCAGGCACCTACCCTAGACTCAAGATTTCACCTCTTTGTTCTCAGTGCTAACCTTAAAAGCCAATTTCAGAAATTATTTTCTGTGATATAATCTAAAAGAGAACTACTTGCAGTAATATTAATCCCACAAAGCATAACTCCAACAATTCCTGCAGTAAAGACTTCTTTTACTGATAATTTAGTTTTCCCCTAAGCCAGTGACACATCTTAAAGATAAATTCTGAAATATAAAAAATCCCAAATTGTATATTGGAAACATCACGGAAAATTAAAATTATCATCAGCACTTAAAAGTTTCTCAGAGTTTTCCCCAAGAGAAAAATTTTACTTACTTTTACTTCCACAGTCTTCCCTCCATGTTCAATGTGTCTCTCCACATATTCAGAGGACAGCAAATCACTGCAGAAAAAAAAAAATGATAATGAAAAAGGACCTTGAATATGTAAATCACTTGAAAATCACCATTGTTGACAACGTTCCAGCATGAATGATTTGTTTAATATAGATTTTAAGGCAAAAACAAAACTTTTTAGGTCTCTCTCTCTTTCTCTCATACACACACACACACACACACAGCCTAGTACTTGTAAAAGGATATGAAGCTGAACTGACTAATCCACCTGTCACTCCCTTGCTTAGCAGAGCTAATTCCACCAATAAAGTTCAGCAAGTTTAGGAAACTACCATTATTTTTAAGACATCTTATTCTTCCCTTTTTTACTTTGGCTTTGTTGTATACAAAGATTTTAATTTGAATTTTTATTACTCCTTACATCCTTCTCAGTTTCCTTTGCTGTTTCTCTTCTCCAATGTTTGAATAGTGAGGTACTCGCAGGAGACAGTCTCTCCATATTCCTTGGTGCTCTTTTCCTGTCTCATGGCTTTAAGTATTAAGACACTGTCAATATCTAATTTTTTATTTCCAATTCAGACCTTTTTTTTCTCAGACTGGAGATTTAACTGTCTATTGGATGTCTCTGCTTGAATATCTAATAGGCATATCAAGCTTAACATACTAAAGTGGAATTCTTTTACCCTTGCCCACTCCCCACCTCCTGTTCAGCCACAGCCTTCCCCAACAGCTAACTGCTTTGCCTCTAACTTTGAAATGATCTTTGCTTTAGCTTTATATCAAAGAGTTTTGATTTGCTACTATACCATGCCATTTCTCATGCGTTATGTGAGATATTTTATCTAACAAAATGTTTCCCCCAGAAAAAAAATTAAACAGAGGCAAGGAAGTTTAGAAGAAATGAAAAAAAAAGTATACTTCAGCTTTCTAAAATAATCTTTTTTGAAATCTCTCCTAAACAACCACCAGCTTCTTATATATTAATAACTGTTAAATATTTACATCATCTTAAATATACTTATCTCTAATTCTACATATGAGAAAAAATGTCCCCTTTAGTAAGGTGCCTCAAGACACAACACTCATGAAATGTTTTAAAGTCTTTAAATTTTTAAAGCACATTCACATCCTAATCTTTATCCAAGACCATACCCCTAACAGGAGAGGTACCAGCCAGATGTTTTCAAAACATTGCCCCCAACCTTACTATCAGTCTCCAACAAATTCTCCATCAGTGAGAGTGGCACCATTTGTTAGCAGAGCCAGCCAGGTTCCCTCTCTTGGGAATCTGAACTAGTATATTCAGAAGGAAAAAAAAAAAAAATTACCAGATGAAGGAAAGAGAAATAGAAAATCAAAAATAAGCAGTCTCTTGAGAGAAACCAAGCTGTGCCAGTGGGTGAAACCTGTCACCTCAAACCTAGTCTCTCTCTTGGTGGCTCTCAAGCCAAAAGATACAACCAAGCCAAAGAGCTTGGAGAATAAAGAATTTATTACTTGCAACAAGTAAGGAAAACACCTTGCCCAAAGCAGTGTCTTCTCCAAGAGCAAAATTGGGAAGTTTCAAGTAAAGGGTATGTGCATATTCATGAAAAGACTTGAGAAAATTCAGCAAAGAATTGGAGGAATAGTCAATAGAGTCCACACTTCAGTTGACAGAAGTCATGAGGGTCAGGAAAAATCAACATCATCTTTCCTTAGGTTCCACTTGATGTAATGATTGAGCACTAGCCCTACATGAGTTTAAAGTCTGCAAAACAGCTCAAGAAAGTACTTAAGGCCAATCTTTACCACTGAAACAGAACTGGGAGTCTTTACAACTGATTTATTATCTTTGCTGTTGCTATTTCTCTTGCCTGAAAACAGTTTATTTTGTTTCTTTAAGAACATTATTACTGAGATCTGCTCAAGGTCAAGGACTTGGCCCGGCTTATATCACAAATGGCTTTTATGTCAAAAAGCTATAGCTAGTTCTTTTTCTCCAGGGACACCTCCTCCTCACCTTATTTGCTTACCAAGTCAGAGTAAAAGCCCCAAATCTCCACTGAGTAAGCCACAGAATCCAGAACAGCGCATCCCTAATGTTGGATCCTTTCTCCTTCACTGCCATGTGAGTAACCCCCATGATGGGAGCCAGCAGGAGTAAGATCAAAAGCAACTATGTAAAATGATACTTAGAGGGGGAGGAACTGTAGTAGCAGTAGAAGTAATAATAATAACAATAATACATTTCTGAAAAAATAGCTTTTGAGTCTTCCAGGTTTTCAAATTTCAAGGGAATAGTCTTCTTTGAATTATAAAATCAAGAAATTTTGAGTATGAGAGTATGAGTCACCACAGGAATGTAATTACAGAGAAGAAAAGCCTCTGCTCAGAAATTATGCAGCTATTTCAATCAAGACTCTATATGTAAAGTTTTTCTGGAAAGGGCGCTATGTAATTTAAACCAAAAGCAGCCCACATAATTTGGTTCTGTTTGTTTGCAGTATTGTGGAAGTCGGGTAAGTATTGTTATTTAATTACTGGGCTGAAAAACCTTCTATTTAAAATATATTTTTTTCTCTACTGAAACATAAAAATCCTTACGTTTCATCCTAACCACCAACTTAGAACCTCAGTACAAATTTTTGAAGCCTCCTAAAGTAGAGATAATCAAAATTATCTTTTTAAGTTCTATTATTTATTTTAATCATCATTGTTTATCATTAAGTAGGAATCTACTTAAGTTTAAGTACAGGAAAACAGAGACTCTCCTTAACATATGGGAAATTTTATTTCATCTGATCAGGAAGAATTTACTCCGTATTAACAGTTTACTCAAAACTGCTGTGTGAATGCTTCTTTGCGAATTTTGAAAGACAGAAGTGAAAATCATTTCCAGTCAAATTCTAAACCCACTTATTTTCTAAATGAAGTAAGGAAATGTTTTAAAAATTCAAAATGAATTCTGGGGTCTCCTTTTTAAAATTTATTTGCATGCCGTAATAAGCCTGGAAAAAGCAAAACAAATACAATGTCAACATTTTCAGTCATAATAATGATTATCCTTTGTCTAGCAGGCAACTGTCATGAATCAGGCAGCTGGTATATTACAAAGTTTTGGAATTTAAAAACAAAAGCAAATATTTTTATTTCCTATCCAAATTGCCATTGACTAGCTTTGTGACCTTGGCCAAGTTATTTAATCTTTATGAACACAATTTTGTCCATGTCTAAAATGAAGATAATAAAAATTTCCTTATAAAGTTGGTACGGTATTAAACCAGAACATATGTGAAAAGTTTCCCAAATCCTGATTTCAATTATCTCACTCCTTATGCATCATCTCCTACCCATCTTTCTCTTGAACTCTCACTTTAACTGTTTGTGTTACCAAACCCAGGTTTGGCTCAAAAGCCAATACTTGAGAGACAAGCGTTGGTTGGGGAAAAAAAAAAAAAGTTGCTTTAATCAGAAGTCCAGCACCCTGGGGAGAAGGCAGATTTGTGTCCAAAAACCTATTCCAAACATTCTACATGACCAGGAAAGTTTTTAAAGAGAGAATCATTTGGGGAGGAGGTCAGAGTCTTCGTTATCTTCCACTGTGTGCAAACTTTCTTCAGATTGGCTGGTAGTGAGGTAACACAGGGACTTCCCAGGTGGCACTAGTGGTAAAGAACCCTCTTGCCAATGTAGGTAGACATAAAAGATGTGGGTTTGATCCCTGGGTTGGGAAGATTCCCTGGAGGGGGGCACCAGTAACCTACTCCAGTTTCCTTGCCTGGAGAACCCCATGGACATAGGTGCCAGGGGGGCTATGGTGCACAGGATCACAAAGAATCAGACACAACTGAAGTGACTTAGCATGCATGCATACATGAGGTAACACAGTGGTGTTCCAGTATTCCAGGAATCTTGCAGCCAGTCTGAAGTTACCATCCTCCACCTGGATGAGGGCCTTAGTTCCTACGGAAGATTCCAAAGGTATTGGGTACCAGGACCGTGCCCTGATTGATTCAGCCATTTGGAACACAGGTCAAGGAGACTGAATGAAGCCCGTTATCATAAATAAGAATGGGTAAATGGAATGGCCCTTGGAGGGGACCTACAGTGTCCAGTTCCACTTCATTTGGAGATTTTTACACCACTGACCCTACCTACTACTTTTTCACTGCCATTCATCTCTCTCTTTTCCACCTAATCTAGTTTACAGTCCATGATTTATCATGAAATCGCTCCCTTGTTCCTCTTCCTCTCTACACTATGCCCACTTGGCCAAACTTCAACCTTGGTAAAACTTTACTTTTCTACTAATCAGTCTGACCCTAAGAAGCAGAACATCCTGAATGGTCATATATCTAGCCACATAATTTATGAATACATTGGCACGTGGTCCCCCTTATCACAACACTGCCCATAAATCCACTAGTGCATTTTCCTAGTCAATTTACTCTGAGAAGATCCTTTCAAATTTTTCTCTCCTAAAATCCCCAAGGCATTTCTTCATTACAATTCCCTGCTAATGACTTCACTTCTATACTCACTGAGAGAATGGAAACAGAAAAAGGCTGCTACATCTTTCCAATCTACCAACATCCCTGTTTTCTGAGCCAGTCTCTGAAATGGAATAAGACCCTATGGGGCCTTCCCAGGACAGAACTTCCTCCATGCCCTCTGCCTGACTTGTCTTTAGAAAAACTTTAGTCAAATAATAAATATAATGAGAGAAATGATAAAATGCAGAAGCAAAGGAAAATAGTCAAACAAGACCAAACAGTAGTAGTTTAGTCATTAAGAAAAGCCAAAGACATTTAGCTCCTCCTCGAGGGCTACAGATAATATTCTGAGCCATATCCTGTGAGCTGTTTTGTAGATAATGGAATGCCACTAGGAGGAGGAAGTTAACTACATGATGACCAGACTACAGCCATGACATCAGTTGCCACAATTCTGAGAACCAGGCTTAAGAAAATCAACCCTGGAACTAAAGATCAGCTGCACCTAAAATAAGCAAAATGATGCTGATCAGGCCACTACCTGACTAATTCAAGATGATGGTCAGAGCTGACTGTGCTGTTCTGCACATAGCCCCTTCCCTCTGCCTACACACCTCTGAAACTCCCCTTTAAAAACATGCCCACTGATTAATGGTGGAGATTTGGACTTCGGACATGAGTCTGCCTTCTCCCCCAGTTGCCAGCCTCCAGAAAAAAGCAATCTTTCTTTTCTATCAACACATGCGTCTCTGGTATTGGCTGTTGAGCTGCTAGTGAAATAGAAATTGCTAGGCAGTCAGTGCAGGACCCTGAGACCTCTGTTTTATTTTCAATAAACATCTCACTCCATTAAACTAAAATTATACCCTTTGTCGAGAATTCCTGGAATGTGTCCTTGGTCTGATAAATCATCAGCATTCAGATCCAGGGAAGGGCAGTAATTAACTTCTGCTCCACATGGGTGATCATTAATCTTTAGCCCATACTTCTGGTCCATTGTAAAATGGCCAGTGGGCATGAAAAAGGGTGGCGACTTAATCTGAGGATCAAGAAAAGCAAAAGAGATGTTAAACATCTTGACCTTTTAACTGATTGGTTAAAAATGACATATTTTAAGGACAGGAGCCAACCAAAACTGTACAGATTA
Organism: Capra hircus; assembly: GCF_001704415.2. Taxonomy (NCBI): domain Eukaryota; kingdom Metazoa; phylum Chordata; class Mammalia; order Artiodactyla; family Bovidae; genus Capra; species Capra hircus. The sequence continues at coordinate 48,020,233 of NC_030811.1, forward strand.
ATACTGGTAAGGATATAAACTGCTGTAAGTCCCACCTTGGGGGGACTCTTTACCCTTCTCAGTGTCTGTGCTGACAGCTTTGTACTTTCCTTCTCTTTAATAAATCCTATTCTCTTGTTTGGGAAGTTCATTCTTTGGCTCCGTGAATAAGAACTCAATAGAGTTAATGCATAACTCTCTCAGAGAAAACCCAGTATTCAAGTCTCCATTCTAAATGTATCCTACTAATAACTTCACAGTGAAGAAAACTGGGGGACATCAACCTTAACTGAGTTATAATAGCTAACATTGTCAATAACAGAAGAAACCAAAATCATGAGCCCCTGCAGTGATGCACTGAGGAGGCATCATTACAGTATTCCCACTAAATATGCATAAGAAAGAAACAAAGGAATAGAGAAATCCAAATCAGCAATAGATTTTCAAAGAAATAGCCTCAGAGAAAAGATCTAATCCAAAATTCCATGCAAATATGACCTCAAGGTCAAGATCAAATCGAAGGTATGATAGTATGACCCTTTGATAAGACCTCAGAAGGTCTTAGAGTTATTTTGCTTAAACTATACCAACTATATTTTTAAAGTTTCTAATATTTTTAAGAGCCTGTCTATTAGATTCTCAGCTATAGCAAAAAGTTTCTAAGAATCTCAAGGTATGACTCATAGATATTCTCACCTAAACAAAAAGACTTCCAAGAATCTTAAGGGCATTTTAACTCAAAGTTCTAAGTAGAGAAAGGCCTGTCTCAAGACTTGTGGATTTGGTACGTCTTATATGGTTTTTCCAGTAGTCATGTATGGATGTGAGAGTTAGACTGTGAAGAAGGCTAAGTGCCGAAGAATTGATGCTTTTGAACTGTGGTGTTGGAGAAGACTCTTGAGAGTCCCTTGACTGCAAGGAGATCCAACCAGTCCATTCTGAAGGAGATCAACCCTGGGATTTCTTTGGAAGGAATGATGCTAAAGCTGAAGCTCCAGTACTTTGGCCACCTCATGCGAAGAGTTGACTCATTGGAAAAGACTCTGATGCTGGGAGGGATTGGGGGCAGGAGGAGAAGGGGACGACAGAGGATGAAATAGCTGGATGGCATCACTGACTCGATGGACGTGAGTCTGAGTGAACTCTGGGAGTTGATGATGGACAGGGAGGCCTGGCATGCTGCGATTCATGGGGTCACAAAGAGTCGGACACAACTGAGCGGCTGAACTGATAGGATAAATACCAATAAGATTCACATGAAACCCTCCAAAAAACCACTGCCAGCTTGGATTAAAACACACAAGTTAATTCAAGTCTTTTACAGACAGGAAGCAGACCTAGAAAGATACTTAGATTAAGGCCTGGGTCATTTCTCATGGAAAGAAAATGGTGATGTAAACGTTGGAGCCAAGAACCATAGGCAACCACTACCAAGAAGATGAACAGAGCTTTAATCAACATATAATTCCTTTCCCAAAACTTCGGGAACTGGTGACTATCAGAATTTCAATGGACCAGTGATAGCTGGGTATCTCCTATTCCTCTGGTTTTTAAATAGCAATATCTACTGAAATCATCCTATCCTTATCTCCCATTGTATATTAGTGTATGTGGAATAGATAACTTTGTCCTTTTAGTTCAAAGGCCTGTATCTGTGTCACCTCATCTACAAATGTTTAATGAGAATGAGGTGATAAGAATTTGAACCTTGAGTTTGAGCCTGATAGCATAATGGAATGAGATCCTTCAGGAGTCTTTGAAGGAATATGTGCATTTTACATATGTGAGAAATGTAAATAATTTGTGGTCAGATGATAGACTGTGGTTGAACAAAGATGTCTACAAACTCTTTGTCACTCCTCTCATGGTAAAGTGGAGGTCATTTCTCCTCTCCTTGCATCTGAGCTGGTCCTAGAACAAACACAATGAGACAGAAGTGATATTGTATAACACCCGAGATCTGCAGCTTTCACTTCCATGCATATGGAACTCTCCATCTTTGACTATCTGAATCCATTCACCATGCTGTGAGAAAGTTTAAGTAGTCATACAAGAGCCTTGTAGAGTTTCTAGCTGACAGCCCCAGTTGAATTTCCAGCCAGGGCTGGCAATAATTCCTAACCATATGATTGAGACCAGTTTGGATCTTCCAGATGTAATATAATAGTGCCCCAGCTAATATCACGTGAAGCAAAACTGCCCAATCAAACTACAAAATTTTACAAAATAATACACTGCAAAGCAATAGGCTAATCATGCCTATTATTCATATATTCAATGATCATTACATTGTACAAAATTAAGATCATGTTTTCCTTAGAGCAGTCTCCAGGGAATTCCCTGGCAGTACAGTGGTTAGGACTCAATGCTTTCACTGCAGGGCCCAGGTTCTACCCCTGGTCAGGGAAATAAGATCCCACAAATTGTGTGGCATGGTCCCCGCCAAAAAGAGAGAGAGAGAGAGAGAGAGAAAATGTGCACAATGTAACTTGTTTTAGATGTTAACATAGAGACAACTTACAATTTTTTGACTTTAAGATGGTGCAAAAGCTATATGCATGTGGTAGAAATAGTATTTAGATTTTGGATTTTGACTGTTTCCTGGCCTAGCAGTATGCTGTATGATACTCTCTTGTGATGCTGGGCAGGTCAGAGAACAGCAGCTCCCCGTCAGCCACACAATTACAGTAGTAATCAATCTAAGTACTTACAGCCATTCTGTTTCCATGCCAACCTTTCCATTTTTCACTTTTAGTACAGTATTCAATAAATTACATGAGATATTAAATACTTTATTATAAAGCAGGTTTTGTATTAGATGATGTTGCCCAACTATAGACAAATGTAAGTGTTCTGAGCACATTTAAGGTAGGCTAGGCTAAGCTACGGAGAAGGCAATGGCACCCCACTCCAGTATTCTTGCCTGGAAAATCCCATGGATGGAGGAGCCTGGTAGGCTGCAGTCCATGGGGTCCCGAAGAGTTGAACACGACTGAGTGACTTCAATTTCACTTTTCACTTTCATGCATTGGAGAAGAAAATGGCAACCCACTCCAGCGTTCTTGCCTGGAGAATCCCAGGGATGGGGAGCCTGGTGGGCTGCCGTGTATGGGGTCGCACAGAGTCAGACATGACTGAAGAGACTTAGCAGCAGCAGCAGCAGGCTAAGCTATGATGTTCCATAGGTTATGTGTATTAAATGCATTTTCAACTTATCAGGACGTAACCCTATCATAAGTTGAGGAAGTTCTGCAAAAGAATTACAAAAGTTTCAAATATGACTGTGAAATAGTGAAATAGTGAAAAGCCCCATAGGTCATGGGGCACAATGGAAAATCAACAGATTCCATTAGGTACTTAGACCAAGAAAACCTTTTCAGAAGCACAGAACTGGGAAAATACAAATTTTAAGGACTCAAATTTCATTGTTTTATTTGAGTAATAAAAAATGATAAGCTTAGAAAGTTTTTTAAAGAAAACATTCTTCCCATTCTATACATTGTTTCCCCCATTTCATCTTTTCTCTCCTTTATTTTCTTACTCTGTTTAGCCACGCATTAATCTTCCAGATTTCTCTGACAAGCTAATGTCTTTGCTGAGAAGCCTCACTACAGAAAATGGATAAATGTCCTGAACTTTCATATCACTGAGAATTAATCATCCAGTTTTTAGCACTGTTATGTGCAAAAACTGTTATCTGTATACTCAGTATGTAATAACTAGTACTTAAAATTCCTATTTTGTTTAAACTAAGTTAAAGGGAAACTACAAATGTGAATCAGAAGTTTTTCCAAGATCTGCCTTTGGATGAGAGTTTCATTGTATTAATTTACAATTTCTAAACATGAAAACTCCTTTCCTATTTATACATATACAAGAGATTTTCTGTGTACCCTTATAACTAAAGAGGAGGCTATTTTAGCTATGTTCTGCTGAGGAAGTCTTAATCTGATGAAAATTTTCAGGGAGCTTACATTGTGAATATCAAGGACTACGGACTTAAAGTAAATATGATCAGATGAAAGTTGCAATAGGTACTGTCATTAACATTAGCTCTTATTTATAAAATCCTTATTCTTACTAAGGCATAAGTTTCCAAGCCTTGCTTTAGAGCAGAATCATGGTTTTGTTTATTAATGACTGGTATCCCCACATCTACCAAATCAGAATCTCCTAGGCTTATTATGATATATGAAAAATATACATGATGATATATGAAAATATATATACCAGGACATGAAAGTACAATCAAATTATATCTAAAAATATTCTAGTAAAATTTTATTAATATAATGGTATGTTGGCTTATTCTGATCATTGTGACTCATTACCACATTGAAAGCCAAAGACACAAGGGAACCCATTACAGCAAAGCAATTAAAACCAATCCCTGAAAAATAGTATGGCAAACAATAAATGGGGTTGGGGGGAACTCCATTACAACCAAATCAAGGACGATTTTTTCAGAAAAAAATCTGACACAATTAGTTAAAAATATACTTAGATTTTTGGTAAGTACCCTAGAAGTGAGAGGTTTTGGTATTCTTGTTTTTAAATTGCAATTTTTAGGTGTGGTTCAAATAAATTATTTATTTATACTAATTAAAGATTTCAATTTCTATATCAATTAGTTGAAAATCATCAAGACAGAGCTAGCCTGAAATTCTCTCTGTTGCTGTCTACCTAATTAACATCTTTACCTTCATTTCCTTCCTCTCTACATCCATGTTCTAGGAGTGAGACCATACCCCTTAGCTGGACTCCATAGTCACAGGTCAAGAGCCCAGGGCTCAAAATAAGACTTCTCCACACTCTCACTTGTGCAATGTTTTGAGTTGGAATCAAATGGGAGTCCCAAACTCTGCTAGTTCCTGGCAAGACGGCATCTACTTGCCAACAAAACTCACAGTGATATTCTTTAGAATCATCAAGATTAACCAAATCAGGCCTTTTGTCTTAGTTCATGTAGTGGCCTCAAGAAGCTCAGGCTCCCAAATCACCCTTCATCTCCAGCTCTCTAACCTCCATGTGGTTCTGCCCCTTTTCCCATCATGCCCCATCTCCAGATATGATGCCTTTCAGAACTTACTCATGGCCATTAGGAAAATCCCCTGTCTCTAATCTCTTCTTTGAATACTTCCTTCACTATCTTCCCCTGAAGGAGGAAATGACAACCCACTCCAGTATTCTTGCCTGGAGAATCCCATGCAAAGAGGAGCCCGCTGGGTTATAGTCCACAGGATCACAAAGAGTTGGACATGACTGAGCAACTAACACTTTCACATTTTCACCATCTTACTCTGAGAACCAGCTTTGCAGTGGAGGAACTGCTTCTCCTGCAAACGCTTAAGTGTAGACTGCACATCTGGAGAGGACGGGGGAAGCTACCCTTTTTACCTCTCATTGCTATGTCATGCCATTCTCCCTCATTCTGTTAGGGAAATACTGACTGAAACCACCCACCTTGGCCAGGAACCAGAGTCAACATTTGCATGAGTTATTTTATGACAGGAGGTCCTGGTAAGGAACATGGAAATAACAAGCCAAAACCAATCAGGAGAATTCGGGAACGGTACTAACCTCCCAGAATCCTCCTCGCTGGAATCCATCTTGGCTGAGCAATATGTGTGCCACCAGGAAGGACCCTGAGTCAGAATGATTGCCCAGAGAGAACCCAGAAATGAACTCCTTTACCGTAAAACCAGAAACTTGGAACCACATTGGCAGAGCAGTTCTACTGGGTTCCCTTACCCTCCTGTTCTCTGCCCAGGTGCCTCTTCCCAATAAAGTCTCTTGCTTTGTCAGCACTGTATCTCCTCAGCCATTCATTTTGGAGTATTAGATAAGAGCCCACTCTTGGGCCCTGGCAGGGGACCCCTTCCTGCAACAATTTCACTAAAAATCATCCCATTTTATATCTCATATCATCAGATTATACTACCTATCATTGATCCTCATGTAACTTATTGACTCCTGGTCATTTCCCCTCATTTCCCTGAAGATTTTAACTTTTAGTTTACAATCACACTTGCCAGCACTACTCCTGTTGTAATTACTGGTGATTTTGATATCTACTTAAGTGGTCCTTCTAATTCTGGCTTCTCACCCTCTTGACTTCATGTCTTCCAATGATCTTCTCCATTCTATATTACCCTTACATCACTCACATAACACATTCTCAAATACAAGCATCTCACTCTCTGACCAACTCCATCCCTTCTAGCTTTCTCTTTCAAAATTCCATTTCAATCCTTTGACCCCCCAATAAGACCTAAAACTCATGAACTGACTGCAATTTCACTGTCCTCACCTATCTCATGTCTCACTCCCTTCCTTTCTCAGCTTAAATTCAATCTTAGTATTTACTATTTTGCAAATCTCCCTACCCATCTCCTAACACATGCTTCTCCCTTCCCTGAGCCAATTCTAGTTTAAATGAACTTTTTACTGGCTTCATACCCACTCAGTGCAACTTAATGGAGCTGAAGAACAGCATATCATCAGGCTGACTGTACTCACTTTACGCTGACAACCACCAACCTCAAGGAGTCCCTTAAAGCTGCCTGGAAATTCTATTCCCTTTGTCCAGGACATTTACTCTCCTAACTGTGTCTCAACACCATTTCATGCCTTCTCCTTCTTTATTCAAACCCCCAACATCTACTCCCCATGTCTTTTAAGAGGATGATTATGTTCCCTACAACACTAAGGGGAAAAAAAGCAATCAAAAGGTAAGTTCCATAGACTTTTATCACCACTTCTTTGTACCTACAAGCATCCTCCATACTCATACGCTCAGTCCTTCCTCCTGTCCTAGGAGTTAGCTGCCCATGTAATTATCCCAAGTCAATACCTCCACTTGTACACCACAATCCTTGCCTGCCTGAGGATATGGCCACCAGACAGTCCTTGCTCTCTTCTATCATCAATCCCCTCTTTTTACTAGCTCTTTCCTATTACTGTATAAACTCTTATTTCTCCCATTTCCAGAAACAAAACAATTCTCTTAACACAATTTTCCTGCCCAAAGGCTGCTATGTGTCCTTCTGTCCATTAAGCAAAACAACTCTAAAGAGAATTATCCATAGTCATTATTTACCTTTTTCTCCTCCATTATCTCTTGAACCCATCTAATCGGATTTTCACCACAGTTCACCAAAACCACTCTTATCAAAGTCACTAATTACCTTTCCATGTTGTTATATCTAACATCAATTCTCAATCTTCCTATGACTCAACCTACAAGCAACATTTGAGTCAGTCGACTACCCCCTTCTCTTGGAAATACTTCCTTCGATTTTCTACCAGACACCACATTCTCTTGGTTTTTCTCTTACTTCTCCTCTTGCTGTTTTTCCACACCCTTTGCTAGGTTCTTCCCATTCCTCCAGTCTCTAAACATTGTAGGATCTGGAGGTTCAGCTCTTGATGCTTCTCTCACTCCCTTGGTGATTTCATTCAATGTCTCTCCTTGAATAACAACTACATTCTGGTGACTCTCGGATTTATATCTCCAGTTTAGAATTCTCAGAATAATGTCCCACTCCATAGTCACTCTCTCCTCACTGTTTATCAAATAAGCACATCATACCTAAAAATGTCCAAACATGAGCTTCTGATCTGTTCTGACACTCAAGATATATGTAAAGGTTCAATCTGGCAGAAATATGTAGGGCATTTGAAATGTTTATTCTTCTATCATGATCATACAATTTTTATAATGGAAAATTATTTAATTAAATCCAAGCCAAGGAAATCCAGAAAATATGGATATGAAACAGACACCAAAGAAATAAAATTGTATCTCATCATGTCTCAAAACTCTAGCAATGAGTCCTTAAAAGGTGCCCTTTCTGCTCTCATACATTTCATTCTAATCCATTAGCTGTTATTTCAGTACCTGTCTTTCAATTCCAAGAACAATTTCCAGCTAATGAGCAAATGATAATCATACCAAGACAAACTATTTAATTTTTGTTCCAGAAAATTGCCTTTGTTTCTTCACAATACCAGAATGCTACAATAATGAGTGGTTTTTAAAAACTTTAACAGAAGTAACCAGCTGAACACTATCACTTTCAAAACTGTCTTCCTGAGATCCTCTTTATTCATGCCAGTAACTTTGCAATGGCTGAAAATGTTGTTGATATTTCCTTTTTGGAATTGCTTTCAGAGATTATTTACATGACACATAAGACACCAGTCTCATTTTTTTCCAAATCATATCCTCTAAATAAAAAATAGGACAATTATCCATCCTAGTGAAAAGACAATTGTGACTTGCTACTTCCGAGACACAGATATACCTGTACTAAATGATGTAATGCCACCATAACATAAAAATTCCAAAAATCTTCTATAGACTTTGATAGCAAACCTCCTCAAAAGATCTCACATTGCTTTGAGCTGAGCTGTTATTGTAATGAACGTTCTGCAGTGACAACTTTGAATGAGACAACTCACCTAGCTATACAAGTTTTGAAAAACTTGTTTTAAAAAAGCTTCATTAGGTCACAGTCACTCCTCAATCGGCATAAATGAGCAATAAATGAAAAGAAAACTAATCAGGATCTTGACTCTTATGATCTGACCCAGATTACTTTCTATATTCTAAGAGCTAATAATCAAAACACAAAACTGCAAACAAAAGTTAAGGATGCTTTGGTCTCCTATTCTCTCCAGTTCAGTTCAGTTCAGTTGCTCAGTCATGTCCGACTCTTTGCAACCCCATGGACCACAGCAACCCAGGCCTCCCTGTCCATTACCACCTCCTGGAGTTGACCCAAACTCACGTCCATTGAATCGGTGATGCCGTCCAACCATCTCATCCTCTATATCCCCTTCTCCTCCTGCATTCAATCTTTCCCAGCATCAGGGTATTTTCAAATGGGTCAGCTCTTCCCATCAGGTGGCCAAAGTATTAGAGTTTCAGCTTCAGCATCAGTCTTTCCAATGAATATTCAGGACAGATCTCCTTTAGGATGGACAGATTGGATCTCCTTGCAGTCCAAGGGACTCTCAAGAGTCTTCTCCAACACCACAGGTCAAAAGCATCAATTCTTCGGCGCTCAGTTTTCTTTATCGTCCAACTCTCACATCCATACATGACTACTGGAAAAACCATAGCCTTGACTAGATGAACCTTTGTTGGCAAAGTAATGTCTCTGCTTTTCAATATGCTATCTAGGTTGGTCATAACTTTCCTTCCAAGGAATAAGCGTCTTTTAATTTCATGGCTGCAGTCATCATCTGCAGTGATTTTGGAGCCCAAAAAAATAAAGTCAGCCACTGTTTCCCCATCTATTTCCCATGAAGTGATGGGACTGGATGCCATGATCTTAGTTTTCTGAATGTTGAATTTTAAGCCAACTTTTTCACTCTTCTCTTTCATCAAGAGGCTCTTTAGTTCTCCTTCACTTTCTGTCATAAGGGTGGTGCCATCTGCATATCTGAGGTTATTGATATGTCTCCAGGCAATCTCAATTGCAGCTTGTGCTTCATCCAGCCCAGCATTTCTCCTGATGTACTCTGCATATAAGTTAAATAAGCAGGGTGACAATAAACAGCTTTGACATATTCCTTTTCCTATTTGGAACCAGTCTGTTGTTCCATGTCCAGTTCTAACTGTTGCTTCCTGACCTGCATACAGATGTCTCAGGAGGCAGGTCAGGTGGTCTGGTATTCCCATATCTTTCAGAATTTTCCACAGTTTATTGTGATCCACACAGTCAAAGGCTTTGGCATAGTCAATAAACCAGAAATAGACGTTTTTCTGGAAGTCTCTTGCTTTTTTGACAATTCAGCGGATGTTGACAAGTTGATCTCTGGTTCCTCTGCCTTTCCTAAAACCAGCTTGAACATCTGGAAGTTCACAGTTCATGACTGCTGAAGCCTGGCTTGGAGAATTTTGAGCATTACTTTACTAGTGTGTGAGATAAGTGCAATTGTGTGGTAGTTTGAGCATTCTTTGGCATTGCCTTTCTTTGGGATTGAAATGAAAACTGACCTTTTCCAGTCCTGTGGCCACTGCTGAGTTTTCCAAATTTGCTGACATGTTGAGTGCAGCACTTTCACAGAATCATCTTATAGGATTTGAAACTGCTCAACTGAATTCCATCACCTCCACTAGCTTTGTTTGTAGTGATGCTTCCTAAGGCCCACTTGACTTCACATTCCAGGATGTCTGGCTCTAGGTGAGTGATTGTACCATCGTGATTGTCTGGGCCATGAAGATCTTTTCTGTACAGTTCGTCTGTGTATTCTTGCTACTTCTTCTTAAGATCTTCTACTTCTGTTAGGTCCATACCATTTCTGTCCTTTATTAAGCCCATCTTTGCATGAAATGTTCCCTTGATATCTCTTAATTTTCTTGAAGAGATCTTTAGTCTTCCCCATTCTGTTGTTTTCCTCTATTTCTTTCCACTGATTGCTGAGGAAGGCTTTCTTATCTCTCCTTGCTTTTCTTTGGAACTCTGCATTCAAATGTGTATATCTTTCCTTTTCTCCTTTGCTTTTCACTATTCTTTTCACAGCTATTTGTAAGGCCTCCTCAGACAGCCATTTTGCTTTTTTGCATTTCTTTTCCATGGGGATGGTCTTGATCCCTGTCTCCTGTACAATGTCACAAACCTCCATTCATAGTTCATGAGGCATTCTGTCTATCAGATCTAGTCCCTTAAATCTATTTCTCACTTCCACTGTATAAATCATAAGGGATTTGATTTAGGTCAAAATTACCTCTAGGCAAACCTTTTAGGAGTACATTTTCTTGTGGAAAATTACTGAACTTTTTGCATTTGAAAAATATGCAAAAGGAGATAAGGAAGCAATGGAAAAACTGTCATATACATCAGTTGTTCATGTCTATAACTCCAAACACAAAGGGATTGATTATGTAGGGTCTTTGAATGTGGCATCTCTTCACAATTGTCTGATGAACCGTTGTATTGATCTCAATCTAAATTCAACCAACAACCCAGGAAAAAGAGTGTTTTCATTGCTGTTTTTCAGTTATAAATTCCAAATTATGTTTTTATAAAAGAGAAATCAATGCATAATGGTAGGCTTCATGTTCAATTACTGGGGAATAAGCAGAGATCCTGAAACAAAACAATCTCTATTAATACATACATCCAAATGAAAAGGACCCAAGATATATCTACAAGGTTGACATATTTCCCACGTGGCTCTCTCTGGTTTTTGCTCTAGTTTTAGGCTTCAATATCAAATGAACTAGGCATTTGGAGGGAATATTTTAATAAAACTTGAGCATTTATCTTGCTTATTAAACAAAGAGGATGGAGAAGAAAGAATCTATGAATATTCTATGCAGATGCACCAAGAAGTATAAACTGTAACAGTTGTCAGGGACTCCATAAATATTAAAAAACTGCAATGTAATGAAATTGAAGTGGGAACTAGAGGTTGCACTGGACATTTCTCAAAATGCTTGAGAGTCATGTGGGGATTTTATTATATGCAGATTCCTGGGCCATGAGGAATGCTATTAGGGCTGTGAAAGTCCGAGATGACTGGCAATCAAAACAATAGATAAAACATTTGTCCTGGTGAGAGGCTGAAGACTAAGAAAACCGGGTTAATACAGTTCAAGCAGAGAGACCTGAAAAATGCAGGGAAGAACACATAACACATAAAAAAAGGTGTGTACAAAAAACAACACAACAAAAAAGCCATAACTAAAAATGAGAAGTGGTTAAGAAAGATGTGTTGGGATTCTCAGTCCCCTCCCATACTTCTCATTTTCATGTGGGGGATTCGCACTGGATTCTTTCCTGGATTCCCACTCTTCGCCCTATCTTGAAGGAGTGAGTGGTTAGGTGTACATCGGTCCACATTTCTGAAATGGGTAAAGTTAACCTTTTAGAGGGGCTTCCCAGGTGACGCTAGTAGTAAAGAACTCGTCTGCTAATGCAGGAGACATAAGAGACAGATGCAAGTTCCATCTCTGGGTTGGGAAGATCCCCTTGAGAAAGGCATGGCAACCACTCCAGTATTCTTGCCTGGAGAACCTCATGGACAGAGGAGCCTGGCGGGCTACAGCCCACGGGGTCACAGAGAGTCAAACACAACTGAAGCAACTGAGCACAACCTTTTACAAGACTGTAAACACTGGGGATCTCCTCTCTTTTCCTCTCTGCTGCAACCAATGTGAACACAGAGATTATTACAAATTGTGTCAACCCCACACACCCAAATCTGTCCTAAATACCAAAGTCTAGACTTCACTGGAGGACATAGAGACAGGAAGCATTAATAGAATCATTTGGCCTTCTCACTAAAGCATGAAGTTTTTCAACTGTTTTATCAGTAAAAACAGTGATTATTTATTCTCCAGCTTCCTCTCATCTCTCAGTGTTTCCAAACTTGGGCAGGTCCTGGGAAATTTGTTCCAAGCAAGGTCCCAAGAACAAAGAACAATTGAGCAATAAAATAAATGGATAGAAGGGAAAGACTGGTATTATCTGAGTTTGAAGAAACAACAGCGTATTCCATGATAAAAACCATCCACATCAAGGGTGGTAGTACTAGGGTATTGATTTGAGCCCAGAGAAAAAGTCAAAGGCAAGTACAAAACAACTGGCTTCAGTTTTTCCCTTAAAGAAAGGTAAAACAATGAATTGCTTGATTCTGAATTTAGAACATTAAGATGAAAAACTTTACTTTTCACTAATAAAGTGAATGCGCTGGAGGGATTAAATCACCAAGATTCCATCCAACTCTAAAATTCTGACATGGATTTAGAAAGTGAAAGTCGCTCAGTCATGTCTGACTCTTTGTGATCCCATGGACTATACAGTCAATTCCATGGACTATATATAGTCAATTGACTACACAGTCAATTCCATCGACTATACAGTCCATGGAATTCTCCAGGCCAGAAGAGTACTGGAGTGGGTAATCTTTCCCTCTCCAGGGGATCTTCCCAACCCAGGGATTGAACCCAGGTCTCCCACATTGCAGGTGGATTCTTTACCAGTTGAGCCACAAGGGAAGCCCAACATGGATTTAATTCATTCAAAAACACATTTACTGAACCTCTACTACATGTTGGCGTAGGAGAGTGTTTGGGGCAAAGAAATGAAAATAGTACAGTCTGGAGATAAATTGGACAGAAGTAGGAGTAAAGAACCAGGACAATTCAGGGTGATAAGCATGTAACAAATATATGCAGGAGAAATCTGTTATTTTTGCAGGGGAATTTCACACACACACACACACACACATATAGGATACCACACTGGGTCTGGAAGGTTCCCACAGAAGAGAGCAGAAAGGTGATTATGAAGCAAGGATGTTCCTAAGAGGAATTTATAATAGAGCTGAGTAATTCACCAAAATGATTAAAACTCTCACCTTAAATACCATCTTCAACTGAAGGAAAAAGAGGATGTTGGGGGTAGTGGTTTGGGATTTCCAAGAATAGGAAGGGAATTAACATGGAGAGGGAAAGGCAAATGTTTGGTAAACAGGTGTTTGCTGGACCCTGCAAAGCCAATGGGACACAGAGAGGAATCTTAACAAACAGACTTTGCTAGGTTCCTCCCTGTCTACACACCTAGTTCATACTACAGTTTTCTGTGGGAATGGCTCCCTTCATGGAACAGGATCTTATCCACATTCTTTTAGGCAGCTTTAGGGAAAGTCAAAGTCTTTTGATCATTTTCAGCTCAAATTATCTTCATAACAAGGAGATATTTTATTTGTCTATATTATCTTATGAAATCTCTAGGATTGACTCTAGATATTTTTCCCTTCTGCTTAATGTTATAGTTTTTTTCAAAATGTTAAGTTATAATATTTAATAAATTAAAAATCTCTTTCACATAAGAGTTTCAAAAGAGAAACTCCAAATTAAAACTATGTTTTATATCTGTACTTTATTTCTGAATTGACCTTTTGTTGTATTTTTTCATAAAGTACACATTACTATTTCCTCTTCTGAGAGTACTTTATATGTCGAAGTTTCTGTAATAAAAAGCAGTTTATATAAAGTGATACCATATTTCATCAGTCTAAAATAGCATCTAATGACCAAAAATTAAAATTATATGCCATTTACCAACTATAACCTTGCTGCTGCTATATCATTTCAGTTGTGTCTAACTCTTTGTTACCCTATGGACCATAGCGCACTAGGTTTCTTTGTTCATGGGATTTCCCAAGCAAGAATACTGGAGTGGGTTGCCATTTCCTCCTCCAGGGAATCGTCTCGACCCAGGGATCTAACCCGTGTCTCTGATGTCTCCTGCATTGGCAAGTGGGTTCTTTATCACTAGTGCCACCTGGGAAGCCCCAACTCTAACCTTAGATTTCTCAATTTATGATCAATGACAAATCCCATTCACCCCAAACTTTAGTTATCCAAATGGCACATCAAAGAGTAGACATGGAAAAGCTCTGTTCCAAAATAGATAATATGTCAGGCCCTGGACAAGTAATTTACCCTCCATGGACTTTGATTTAAAGTGGGAAATAACCTAACTCCTTATTTTGATTTAAGAAAACTCAGAGTCAGAAAGGTTAAGGGATTTCTCAGAACTGGTAACCTGTCAGCAGCCACTAAAACTTCAAGAAGAGGCCTCCAATGAGAACAACTGGCAGGCCTTTTGGAAAAGTAAAGCTGGAAACTTACTTCACACTAATCCCTACATACATTCTAAATGGGCAAAATCGAAAATTATTAAAGATTAAAACACAAAAGTAGTAGGAGAAAATTTGAATGACTACTTCCTCAGTGAAGAAGACCTTTCTAAAACCAAAACAGAAAGTAAAACATATATTAGATTTTCTACATAAAAATTTAAGTAGTTCCTTTGACAAGTGACATCAAACTCAGTTAATGATAAGCGATGTGCTTGGAGGTAAAGGGAGAACTATTTGCAGGACATACGGGGTGGCTATAAAATACAGAAGCACAGGTAATAGTATTTGGTCATGAATAGCAATATAATACCTATAAATTATTCATTAGATATTCTTCTACGTTTCCAGGCTTGGTGACAATCTGTATAAAAAACAAATAGTTAATATTATTAATGTATAAATCAATAAGAAAAAAGTAACCATCACAACAGAAACTGATCAGAGTACATGAAGAAATAATTAATAAAATGACTACAAATGCTAATAAACATTTCAAAAGATGTGTGCAAGCTTTCCAGAATCAAAGAAGAATGAATTTCAAAAGAAGAAAAAAAATAACCTATCATGGGCAAGGATTTTGAAAGATTAATGAAGTTATAGGAACACAGACTAATGCTGAGAAAATAAATTAGTAAATAACCTTTATAGAAGGGTTAAGGGATTTCCCAGAACTCATAACCTGTTTGGCAATATGCATTATAAATAAAGATATGTCCGGAATAAAAAGACTGGTCAAGAACACCAATATATATGCACAAGGATATTCATATTATAATTGAAAAATATTAAAAACAATCAAAATATCCACTAAAAGCTGAATTATTAAATAAATTATAGAACAATCATACACTGGCATACTATGTATCTATTAAAAATAATGATATGAATCTACTTTTAATATTGAGATATTTATAAAATAAAGTTAGTAAAAACAGCAGGCCACAGAACAGCATACATACTGTCCTTTTTACACATGTAACAGGGAAAACATTTTTTTTAATAGTTGGCAACAATCCAGAAACAGGGCAGGAGATGAAAAGAAAACACAATCATAGAGGAATACTAGACGGCTAAGATGTTCAAGGAACTACCATTTTCAGTTTTATCAAAATAAAATATCAAAAATAGAACATAAAAGCTAGATTCATGCTCACTGAAGCATTATTTACAATAGCCAAGACATATAAACAATTTTAGAGTCCGCTGAGAGATAAGGAGGTAAAGAAAATGTAAATGTATATAATGGGATACCATTCAGCCATAAAAAGAAGGAAATATTGCCATTTGCAGCAACATGGGTGGATCTTGAGGAAATTATGCTAAGTAAAATAAGTCAGGGAAAGACAAATATTGCATTCTACCCGTATGTTGAATCTAAAATAAATCCCTAACCTTTTTCATTCTTACTCCCATTTTTATTTTACTTTTAAAAAAAGGTATTTAATTTTGTTCTTACATATATACACGCATAATTTTTTTGAAATGCTTATATTTGATATCTTTACTTATTTGATCCATTTATTTATTTATAAATACATAGTGCCCTGCATATATTAATAATAATATAACATCTTACTTTTAAAATAAATACTTGTGAAAGACCCTGCCAAAATAAATGACAAAAGAAATTTTCAGATTAATACATTACAACCTTACATATCTAATAAAATTGTTAACAATGAACATATTTAGTAGATATTCAATTTTAATTTGCAAATATATGCAGTTAATGGTAAATAATGCAGAACCATTTTTTTTTAAGAAAAAATAATTCAATAACATGCCTGCATGCTCAATTCTTAGGAAGACATGAGAATTTAAAGGGCACTTGAACCTATGGAACTTCAACTCTTATTATGAAAGCAGGAAAATACAAAGAATAGATCCCAGCACATGTATGATTGAGAGTCATGGTAAATGGAACTGACCATAGGCACATGGAATCTACAAAAAGAAAAGATCTCAGTGAATTAAAACAGTCATTTCAGGGTCCATGAAGGTGCTAACAGTTCATTCTTGGAAGACAGAATGTTAGTAGGGTAGAGAGAGGCAGAGAAAGGCATTCCAAATGAGAGGAATAACAAAACTGGAATTGTAGAAGGGAAAAAACTACAAGTGACTCCAGAGGTCGCAAAAAGATAAGCTTGCCTAGAGCTGAGGGCTAGAGTAGAGGAAATGAAACAGCTGGTGTTTGTGGAGGGCTTCTCACGTGTCCAGTACTGTGCTAGGTGCTTTACAGGCATTAGTAGCTTACTGACGTGCACAAACTGCCAACATCCATTGGATCATAGAAAAAGCAAGACAGTTCCAGAAAACATCTACTTCTGCCTTATTGACTATGCCAAAGCCTTTGGCTGTGTGGATCACAACAAACTGTGGAAAATTCTTAAAGAGATGGGAATACCAGATCACCTTACCTGACTCGAGAAATCTGTATGCAGGTCAAAAAGAAACAGTTAGAACCGGATATTGAACAACAGACTGGTTCCAAATTGGGAAAGGAGTACCCCAAGGCTGTGCCTTGTCACCCTGCTTGTTTAACTTATATGCAGAGTACATCATGTGAAATGCCAGGCTGGATGAAGCACAAGCTGAAATCATGACTGCCAGAAGAAATATCAATAACCTCAGATATGCAGATGACACCACCCTTATGGCAGAAAGCAAAGAGGAACTAAAGAGCCTCTTGATGAAAGTGAAAGAGGAGAGCGAAAAAGCTGGCTTAAAACCCATTATTCAAAAAATTAAGATCATGGCATCCGGTCCGATCACTTCATGGCAAACAGATGTGGAAACAATGGAAACAGTGAGAGACTTAATTTTCTTGGGCTCCAAAATCACTGCACATGGTGACTGCAGCCATGAAATTAAAAGACACTTGCTCCTTGGAAGAAAAGCTATGACAAGCCTAGACAGCATATTACAAAGCAGACATTTACTTTGCCGACAAAGGTCCATCTAGTCAAAGCTATGGTTCTTCCAGTAGTCATGTATGGATGTGAGTTGAACTATAAAGAAAGCTTAGTGCTGAAGAACTGATACTTTTGATTTGTGGTGTTGGAAAGACTCTTGAGAGTCCCTTGGACTGCAAGGAGATCAAACCAGTCCATCCTAAAGGAAATCAGTCCCAAACATTCATTTGAGGGACTGATGCTGAAGCTGAAACTCCAATACTTGGCCACCTGATGTGAAGAACTGACTCACTGGAAAAGACCTGATGCTGGCAAAGACTGAAGGCAGGAAGAGAAGGGGACGACAGAGGATGAGATATTTGGATGGCATCACCGACTTGATGGACATGAGTTTGAGCAAGCTCCAGGAGTTGCTGATGGACAGGGAAGCCTGGCGTGCTGCAGTCCATGGGGTTGCAAAGAATTAGACACGACTGGGCAACTGAACTGAACTGAGGTGCACAATAAACCAATAAGGTAAAAATAAATATGATCCTGTTTGGGTAGGTGAGAAGCGGAACCCAAGAGACGTCAAGTGGAAGCCTAAAGTTCCCCATCTGGTCAATCACAGCATCAACAGATTAATTCCCAGTATGTCTGATTCCTGAGTACACTTTTGAACAGCCACATCCCTCTATTAATAAAAAAGGGTTTTATCCTATAGCAACAAGATGGCCAATGAACATGAAAGGACTATTCAAGATGAAAGCCTTATTAAAAATAACCTAACTACAGTAGGTAGAGAAGATTAGAAAATGAAATTCATGATAAAAATGTCTCTATTGCAAGTGTTACTTGAATTTCTCCAATTTAGTGTAGATTAGTAGAAAATTCCTCATATCCATCCATCTTTATATTTTCATTATGAGAACATCTAAAAGAGCAGATAATGTGGTAGTTCATAAGCTTTCTAAAAAAGCCATCATTATAGTCACAGATATGTCAATGCAGTATGTACAATCCAAATAGGAGGAATAACTTCATAAAAATTTTAAGTCATCTTGTTTAAATAATGGAAATACCAATAACTTAATAAGAATGAAACTACAGTGTAATATCTAAGCATTATAAACAGTCATAATACAACTATAAAATTTTGGCAAATATTTGAAATATTTCTTTTTTAATAGATTGCATACTGTTTCACTTCCCTATTCCAATTTCAAAAAGATGTACCTCTCTTTGGTTTTAATATGTCATATTGTAACAATGAAAAGAATGGTATATTTGATTTATGTAATGCATATACATACGAATAGATGGAAAGAAGTATCCTCTATGCTAAGGATGACACTATTTTCCCTGGGATGTCTTGTACTTTTAAATGTTACACAAGCTGATGGAAAACTTTATGCAATTTCCACACACATATCAACATGTGTAGATGCACACATGGATGTATCTGAAATAACGGAAATGTTCTCCTTAAGTATCTTGCCTATATCATTATTAAACTTCTCCATTTATTCAAATAAAAAGGAACATATACTTCTAAGTTTACATTTTCTTACAATATGGAATGCTACAATTCTTACCATGAGGAATGCATGCTAAGTCACTTGTCAAGTCTGACTCTGTGCAACCCTATGGACTGGAGCCTGCCAGGCTCCTCTGTCCATGGGATCCTCCAAGCAAGAATACTGTAGTGTGTTGCCATACCCTTCTCCACTGGAATCTTCCCAATCCAGGGATCAAACCCGCGTCTCTTATCTCTCCAGCATTGGCAGGTGGGTTCTTTAGAACCAGTGCCACCCAGGAAGCCCCAGCATGAAGAATAGAACATTCCTTATCCATATGTTAATATATCTGTGCTAATGTACACATTTAATAAAATAATGAACTGAATTAATCATTACTTTTCCAACAGTTATTTCCCCCATACCCATGTTTTGATAAGAAATGGCAGAGTTGTTTGAAACTGCAGTTTGATTCATGCAACTAGTATCAAACATTCATTAAAAGAAAAAAGTCAGCTACTTGAATAGTTGGGAATTCCTTGGTGGTCCAGTAGTTAGGACTTCACACTTCCATTTCAGGAAGCTCAGGTTCAATCCCTGGCTGGGAAACTAAGATCCTGCAAGCCAAGTGTTGGGGCCAAAAACAGAAAAAGTGAACACGCTGCTAAGAAGTGTGTTTCATCCACCTTCTTGCTACCATTAGCAAAAAATTCTCCCTTCTACAGTTGTGGTATATGCCATCCCTTAGACGGTTATTAATATTATCAAAATTAGATCTAGTACATCCAGGAAATAGGAAGAAACATTGATGAATGAACAAGATAATCAGGGCTTAAAACACATCAAACCTTGAGATTGGGTTAGAAACACATTTTAGTGACACTTCAGAATAAAACATTATCTTATGGATTCATCTCTATCACCAAAGCTTCCTTAATATATATAAAATGTCAGCCTGACCTAACCAAGTTCAAGAAAGACTTGAACTGGAAGAGGAATACGATTACTGATGAAGCCATGAATCTTCTTTTTTTTTCCGCCTTAAGAGAGGAGAAATGCAAAGCCAATGAAAAGAAATAAAAAATGAATGTGCATGTGAGTAAAACTAGGCATATTAATTTCCAACTCATTAATCTCATTTTCAACTCCTTCAGATCAAGTACAAAGTTAGAGGGACTACAGTAGAGTAATCTATGAATACATATGTAAAGTATTATTCCACACAATGGCCTTGATAGCTATAGACATTCCAAATTAAATAAATAAACAAAACAGGCCTTCAAAGTGTCAGGATTTAATTTTAACTTCGTATCAGTTAGCTATCTTATCAGGATAACCCACTGATGTGAAAATAAAATAAAAATTTATTTCTTCCATTTTTCTTACAAAATACTCTGGCCAACACACCATATTTACAAAAATAATAAATTTTTGAATCCCAGTCTCTGTAAAATACAAACATTTGAATATCTCTTTTTTATAGTCTAATGAATAAATAGCCAAAAATTGGCAATAGGCTCTGACTAATGCAGAATCAACAAAACAAATCAGTGACTTCCAAAAGAGATACTTTCTTCTTTAAATTGGGGAAATGGTTTAGATAGTAGAGCAAAGAATACAAAAAAATATGACTCAAAGAAAAGCTCTATTACCAATTTTAGCGACACAAGCAGAAATTAAGTAACAACAAATCTCTATATTTATGTAGAAACAGATGCATTTATAAATCCATTTTAGGAAACCAGAGCAGTATTCTCTGTATTCAAAAAAGAAACCTACATTTTTATTTCTTTTCTTAGCAGATTTGTTCCTAAAAAAAATAACATTTCAAATGTAGCTTGGCCCATACACATACATGCAAAACAACTGAAAATAAGAATGTTTTTCCTCCAAAGGTTAGAGACTAAAGTAGGATGAAAGCTTTAATCTGATTATTCACCAGAAGCGACTATCTTTATCTGGAAGGGAGATGCAGGCAGTGACCACATATTACACCTTGCCCATCAGCTGGGGGAAAAAAGCATGCATAATTTTCCATAATTTTACAACAAGGAATAATAGCGAAAAGTACTCACTTGTATCTCTCAATAAAAACATAATTACAAAAGTAATCTTAAATTTCACATTCAAATATGGTTGACTTGTGGGAAACATGTACCAAGAAGCATCAAAGACAGACTAAAGATACGATTAGTACAGTATAGCATAAGATGCATGCATATTAAAAGATTTCCTAGACACGTTTTTTAAAAATATATACCAATGTGGATATATAATTATATACTTTTTCATAAACACACACACTAATGAAATCTTAAACTGGCATTCTATTGGCACCACCTATGTTAATGTAACTATCTTAAGGTCATCATTTATATAAGTAATGATGGCATTCATGCTAGGTTCCATCTGTCCTAAGGTAAGCAGAATTCTATGCTGATCCCCAAAATTCCCAAATATGGTATATACACTCTACATAACTCCTTTCCTGATGGCTCAGAGAGTAAAGAATCTGCCTGCAATGCAGGAGACTCCAGTTCAGTCCCTAGATCAGGAAGATCCCCTGGAAAAGGAAATGGCAATTTCAGTATTCTTGTCTGGAGAATTCCATGGACAGAGGAGCCTGGCGGGCTACAATCTGTGCAGTCACAAAGAGTCAGTCATGACTGAGTGATATTGAGTATCTATAGGAATGTGAATAGGATGGGCTATCATTTTCATGATTACACTACATGATATAGAAAAAGGGATTTAGTAGATTTGGCAGTCCCTTATCTGCCAACTTTGAGTTAATGAAATGGGAGATAACATGAGTAGGCCAGACTTAAT
The DNA here is from genome assembly GCF_001704415.2 of Capra hircus. NCBI lineage: Eukaryota > Metazoa > Chordata > Mammalia > Artiodactyla > Bovidae > Capra > Capra hircus. Next base: position 48,042,113 of record NC_030811.1, read on the forward strand.
CAGGTGAGCATTTAAGCAGATCCAGAAGCAGTGGCAGAAACACTCCTGCAGATCTAGAAAAAGAAAATTTGGAAAACTCAGCAGTGGCCACAGGATTGGAAAAGGTCAGTTTTCATTCCAATCCAAAAGAAAGGCAATGCCAAAGAATGCTCTAACTACCACACAATTGTACTCATCTCACATGCTAGTAAAGTAATGCTCAAAATTCTCCAAGCCAGGCTTCAGCAATACGTGAACCGTGAACTTCCTGATATTCAAGCTGGGTTTAGAAAAGGCAGAGGAACCTGAGATCAAATTGCCAATATCTGCTGGATCATGGAAAAAGCAAGAGAGTTCCAGAAAAACATCTATCTCTGGTTTATTGACTATGCCAAAGCCTTTGACTGTGTGGATCACAATAAACTGTGGAAACTTCTGAGAGAGATGGGAATACCAGACCACCTAACCTGCCTCTTGAGAAATCTGTATGCAGGTCAGGAAGCAATAGTCAGAACTGGACATGGAACAACAGACTGGTTCCAAATAGGAAAAGGACTACGTCAAGGCTGTATATTGTCACCCTGCTTATTTAACTTCTATGCAGAGTACATCATGAGAAATGCTGGACTGGAAGAAACACAAGCTGGAATCAAGATTGCCGGGAGAAATATCAATAACCTCAGATATGCATATGACACCACCCTTATGGCAGAAAGTGAAGAGGAACTAAAAAGCCTCTTGATGAAAGTGAAAGAGGAGAGTGAAAAAGTTGGCTTAAAGCTCAACACTCAGAAAACGAAGATCATGGCATCTGGTCCCATCACTTCATGGGAAATAGATGGGGAAACAGTGGAAACAGTGTCAGACTATTTTTCTGGGCTCCAAAATCACTGCAGATGGTGACTGCAGCCATGAAATTAAAAGACGCTTACTCCTTGGAAGAAAAGTTATGACCAATCTAGATAGCATATTTAAAAGCAGAGACATTACTTTGCTGACTAAGGTCCGTCTAGTCAAGGGTATGGTTTTCCCAGTGGTCATGTATGGATGTGAGAGTTGAACTGTGAAGAAGGCTGAGTGCCGAAGAATTGATGCTTTTGAACTGTGGTGTTGGAGAAGACTCTTGAGAGTCCCTTGGACTGCAAGGAGATCCAACCAGTCCATTCTGAAGGAGATCAACCCTGGGATTTCTTTGGAAGGAATGATGCTGAAGCTGAAACTCCAGTACTTTGGCCACCTCATGAGAAGAGTTGACTCATTGGAAAAGACTCTGATGCTGGGAGGGATTGGGGGCAGGAGGAGAAGGGGACGACAAAGGATGAGATGGCTGGATAGCATCACTGACTCGATGGACGTGAGTCTGAGTGAACTCCGGGAGTTGGTGATGGACAGAGAGGCCTGGCGTGCTGTGATTCATGGGGTCGCAAAGAGTGGGACATGACTGAGCGACTGAACTGAACTGATGCTATGAACAGCCAATGGAAGAGATGATGTAGCAAGTACCCGAGGGTGATATTTAGAGGATGAAAGAGGTCTCCAGACAACAGCTAGCAAGAAAACAGGGACCTCAGTTATGTGATCACAGATTAATTCTGAATTCTGCCAACAGCCTGAATGAACTGGAAAGAGAACTCTGAGCCTCGGATGCAATCACCTCTCCAGCCAGCACCTTTATTCTACCTTGTGTAGAAGACTCAGCTTATCTGAAAATGGTCTCCTGACCCACAGAAACAATGAGATAATGAATTGTGTTCTTTCAAGCATCTATGTTTAAGGTAATTTGTTACACAGCAACAGAAAGCTAGCACTAATCAAAATTCTAATTTTCTCTTTACCAAGTCATCTGCAACAGATATCTAATATACCTGGATATCTAGGGAAGTAGAACCACTTACAGATATGTGAAAGTCTTGATAAAGGCGAGATTAGCAACAGACATGTTGATCTAGAAGTGATTACAAAAATCTTGCCTGTTGAGAGGTAGCAATAAGAACCAGAGGTGTGAGAAGACTCATGAAAGATGTCAGGTTTAGGAAATATCTCCAGAAATAGAGTTCAGCTATGACAATAAGTGATCAGTGAGAAAATGAAAAAGTGGTTCGTTAGTTTTACTTTTTTTAGAGAAATAATAAATACCAGATAATAATCATCAAAACCATCTTAAAAATGAATACACACATATGTATGAAGAAGGAAAAACATTTCAATTATAATCCTGTTATCTATTCCTGTCCTTGAATTCTTCAATATTTGGAAAGGTTTGAAATTATAGCTAGTCTCTGGGAAACTATTTGTTTTCTAATTTAGAATTCTTTCTCATAAAGTTGATTATGGCTATCATCCTTTGCAGATCTATAGTCGGGAAAAATTTGGAAATGCCCAGGTGGATTAAGAAATGTATATAGACAATTACTGGGTAAAATAACAAAGATGCACCTTTCTGTTTATGTAAAAAAAATTTTTTTTGAGCTTGCTTATAAATGGAGACTTTAGCTTATGTTTCCATTCAAGGACTTTGGAGTTTACAAGGCAATGAATATGTTTGACAGACAACTCTAAGCCAGCATGTTCTGGAATTTATACTGTATATTAAAAATGCTGACAGAATGAATTAATATTTTATAATTTTCAATGTTACATCAAAATAGTCAACTATTCATGAGATGTCCCTCTATAGTCTATATTCTTTCTCACAGAATGAAAAATAACTTTTCAATACTTATCTCTCCAAGAGATGTGGAGCATGCTAAAAGTCATACTTGCCAGGGACTGAACTAGTGCCCTCAAACACAAATGAAATACAAGATGATATCTGATTGCTCAAGCCTCCAAAAGTGGCTCACACCTCCTGAACATTTCCATACCAGCTATGACACAACATTCAGTGTCCACAGGGTGAAAAAAAGCTGGTAATGAGGTACAATATTCAGAATGAATCCATTATCTTTGGTTTTTCAAGCTGTCCAACAGGTATTGAAGACTTTTCTTAATATTAACACAATTTCCCAATGAAAGACTCAAAGAGAGGGAATACACGATTATACCCGTCATAAAAAATTTAAAATATATAGCTTTATGAAAAATTCCCAGGAGAGTGTATATGTTTATGGTAAGGGTGAGGGCAAGGTAATCATCCAAAAGTTTCTTTTGAAGAGAAAGAAATATTAAATCATCATTCTTCATTGACCAATGATTGGGTTTAAAGCTTGACACATAGACAGAGTCATGAAATAAGCTTTTATCAATAAGCAACAAAAGGATAAAAGAAATCAAGGTAGACCTAATGGAAATTAGGTAGAAGGAAAACCTAATGGAAATTAAGCAGCAGGTACACGGTGGAGATCAAACATCAGGGTGAAAAGAAAATCAGTACATGGCCCCTCACCTTTCTCTCTCTTTTCTTTCTTTTACATGTGAAGTTATGCTTTAGGTTTCCATTTTTTCCCCACATAATTAACAGAGTTTAAAAGGTAATTTGGTAGAACTTATGGGATGGAGCCAATGAATAATAAAACCTGCACTCACATAACTTCAGTTTAAAAAATCTATAACACTGCAGCTACACATTTTCAATTCTTTAAAAGTTGCTTCTTTTGTTTTTTGACTGTGGTGGATCTTTATTGTCGCACTAGGCAAGTGGGGGCTACTCTTCGTTGCAGTGCACGGGCTTCTCATTGCAGTGGTTTCTCTTGTTGAAAAGTACAGCCTCTAGGCACACAGGCTTCAGCAGTTGCAGAGTCCGGTCTTTGTAGTTGCAGCTCGTGGGCTCTAGAGGGCAGGCTCAGTAGTCGTGGTGCACTGGCCTAGTTGCTCCAAGGCGTGTATGTAGGATCTTCCCAGACCACGGATCTGGTGTCCCTTGCATTGCAAGGTGGATTCTTAACCACGGAACCACCAGGGGAGCCCCTCCAACTTTTAAAATATCTCAAATTTATTGTAAAATTACATTATAAAAAGTTCTTTTACTGTTTGAGCCAATGACCCCATTATTCAGAATTTTTCTTGAGGAAATAATCCCCTCAAATGCTCTAATGTACAAATATACTCATAATATATGAATCATTTATGAGGTCAAGACCAGAAATGATGCACACACCCAATTAAATGTTAATTCTTTTGCAAATTATGGAACATCAGCAAATTAGATCATATGTAGCTAAAGTGGATGTGCAATAGATGGAAACAGGACAAATGTTAAATAGAACAGGAAGAATACAAATTCTAAGGATGATGACAGTGATATAAAATACCTGTGTATATATGTATGCGTGTGTATATATGTATGTGTGTGTATATATATATGTATGTGTGTATATGTGTGTGTGTGTGTGAGTGTGTGTACAACCCCATCCCTGTTGAAAAGGACAAGAAAGAAATGAGGATGGAAAAGCCAGTAGTTTTCTTCGGATGTTAAAATTTTTAAGAGGTCTTTCTTTTTCTGTTATTTTTGTCATGAATTGTGGACATCTTTTATAAAGTAACCTTTCAAAAAAGGGTGACTAAATCAGGAAAACTTTTCATTTTATTCTAATTAATTTCTCATCATTTAGGTGGAAAGGAAGAATGACAAAGAACAATTATTAACATCGAAGGAGACTAAGGATGGGCTCAGAGATTTTTATATCAGAGAAGAGGAAAAAGCTACAGTTTCGTCTGTTCCAATGAACTGTAAGGTAGTAGTAAGAAAACTTTCTCATGGCTTTATTCCATGGTGGCTGTGTATATGGCTGGTTGTACTGTCAATGTATTGTTAATTTATCCCAAAGATAATAAGTTGTAATAAATATAATGAAGAAATGAATTAATATATTGAAACTGGGATTGTGAAAAATATTTTTATCTTTATTCCTTTTAGTGCCTGTGTCTTTATTAAGTGGTATTAAGAAAACTATTATTAAGAAAGGTATTATTAGCTTTTTTCCATCAAAAAATTAATGGAAAGAATATATTCACTCTAGAGGATTTCTGAACTTTGGGAGGGGCAATAAACCTTGTATCAACTATAACTCTTGATTCTTTTAATCCCCTAGTGAAGGTTTTTTGCAATTTTCAAAAGAAAAAAGGAAGATGATATGGGAAAATGAGCAGTGAAGGCCTACTGCATTCAAAATAACTATGTAGGAATTATTTCCAAATATGTCAGAAGCATAAGACATAATAACCTACTTATTTTTCATTTGCATTCATATTTAATTTTATCATCTAGTCAGAAACTTAAAAGCCTTCTGTGACAATAACGATTATGTGGTGATTATATTTAAGTATTATATACTTTAACATTCTTCTACAGGAAGATTAAGAACATGTGGAGATCAAACAAATCCTTATTTTCCCAGACTTGGTGGTTTTATAGCTAAAATAGAACAAGCAATTTAATTCTCAACTTGTAGAGCCCAGAGGATGACATTCTAGTTACTAATTCAGCAGCAGGATTTTCTGACACATGTCTATACTAACTCACTGTGCTGGACCACTGCTGGTTAGGCCAGTCCAGCAACCTTATTCCCTTACTCTGCTAACAGTATCGCCCCTCTTCCTTTTCGGGAAATGGCTCCACTTTTCAATGAATGGACTGCTAATCATGGGATAAGCTGTTGACATTAACACTCAGTCCAACAATTAGACATGCTAAGCTGAGCAAGGTCTTTCCCTTGGATTTTTATACATTCTTAAGAAAAGAAGAAAGATAAATTTTCTAGTCTGCTGGCTAGAATGCTACAAGCCTGGATATTTCTGTAACTATGTCTTTCTCAGCATAGAGAAAAACTATCAAAAGAGAATGAGGTTGATACAGACAGAAGAAGAGCTGGGAAATAAAAAGGAAGAGGCTTGAAGTAACTGGAACTCTGAATGTGGTAGCCATGCCTGATGCCAGCGTGGCCTCCATCATTCTGAGTATAATTTATATAAATTTTTTTTAAAAATTCCCTGTTTTAAGTCAGTTAGATTTCAGACACTTGCAATCAGTCCCAAGTGAAAAAGGAATATGCTGCTGCTGCTGCTGCTGCTGCTAAGTCACTTCAGTCGTGTCCGATTCTGTGCCACCCCACAGACGGCAGCCCAACAGGCTCCCCCATCCTTGGGATTCTCCAGGCAAGAACACTGGAGTGGGTTGCCATTTCCTTCTCTAATGCATGAAAGTGAAAAGTGAAAGTGAAGTCGCTCAGTCGTATCCAACCCTCAGCGACCCCATGGACTGCAGCCCACCAGGCTCCTCCGTCCATGGGATTTTCCAGGCAAGAGTACTGAAGTGGGGTGCCATTGCCTTCTCCGAAAAAGGAATATAAGGTGAAGTAAAAGGTTGGCTTACCTAATCTAGACTAATGATGCATTATACAGTGCAGTAGGAATTATGTTGCTCTACTAATAGTTTCATTCCTTTAAGTGCTGCTAGAAAAATCATAGCTTGAACTCACTCAGAGATTTTAAATATTAAATTCAATTTTTCTTCTTAGAAAAATATTTGGCCAGAGAACAGAGTACATAAAGTAGGAATACAAAATATGGTAAGCTTTTGGAATCATTCACATAAAACAATCATTTTATGACAAAAATCTTAGATGTGTTTAATTTATCAAGTCTACTTATATGTATGAAGTAAATCAATGACAATTTACACACAACAGAATATACTATAACATTGTTAGACAACTTCATGTAGAAAAAAATAGTATGCAATTTTCTAATTTATCTAAATCTTTCCTATCACTTAAGCAAACATTTTTCTCTTGGTTAAATCCAAAACAAACAAACAAAATTCTCATTGAACACAAATCATCTTATAAGCTGGCCATAGCAGAATTTCTTGACCAAGATCATACTCTTTTATATTTCAAAGATCATTTAGCACATATTAATCAATCAAACTAGAGAATTTTAGTTTGCAAGTTACTGAGATCATTTGAATTTCCACGTCAAGAAATGTGTGTCAGGTATCTTTCACTTTGTCCAGGTTACTGAACCCCAAGAATGCATTAAAAATATGTAATAATAGGAAGAAATTCTAAATGAATCAAACTTTCTTCAGATCAACGTTCTTTTATGTCACGAAGATCTCAGTGAGAATCTAATGAAAGCCATGGCCCTGCTCTCCTAAAATTCACGTTTAATGTAATTTCAGGAGTTCCTAAAAGTCGGTATCCATCTGTGAACACAGTTAGGAGACTCTGCTTTAGATCCGTTAAAAAGTCTGTTTAAGGAAAAAATACTATAATCACTTGTCTGAAAAAAGCCAATATATTTTTACATGTTTTATTTCTAAGCCAGATCACTAATAGGAAACACAAGGCAATAATACAAAAACTTAACCTATTTAGCATTTTTAAGGCCAAAATGGACCATTCAAAGCATCAAAAAAGCAGGAACAGCATATGCGTCATTTTGTCTCATGTGATCCTTTGCAAACCTTTGGCACACATCGGAGGATCCTTCCCAGAAACAAGGTTTGCTTTAAAACCTCAGTTTTCTTACAAAGCACCAAGATTTAAGATCTCTGGAAGGTTCTGGTAAACAGTGGTTTTTGCGCTGGGGTACTGGGTGATGGGGCAGGAGAGAAAGATCTTCCTCGTATGGCTGGTGTGCTAGGTATTTCCACTTGCTTCCTGTCACCTTGCTTGTGCCCCAGAAGGCTAACTACAGGGTTAGTTAGAATCAAGGGTTTCCTGCCCTCTGGCTACTTGCTGGGTTGGACAATGGGTAAAAGGACAGAAAGTCAACGGGAAACAGAAGTGTAGGAAGGGAGAATTTATTCTGGCCTCTACCAGTTAAGGTCCTCTGAAGTGGGTCATCTTTCTTTGTCAGATCACAGCTTCTAGTAAGGGCTGACCACTCTTCTGTAGGACTCACCCCCTTAGTTCTGATACCTTCTCCCTTCTCTCACCCCTCAACACGTCTGGTACTAACAGTTTACTGCATCATCGCTTGGAGCATGCTTGCCCCTCTGCTTTTGCAAACGATTTCACTGCAATTAAATTATCTTGTAATAACCTATTTTGAATACCATTTGCTGCCTGCTGGGCCCCTGACTGAATCACGCTTTTTCATATTTTGAATTATATATTATGTGAATAGAAAATAAAATTTTAAAAATTTATTTTTGTGTGTGTGTGTGTGGTATCTTGGAGTAAACAATTAAGAGAGTAGTACTGAAACATGTAGGGAGCCGGTGGGAATTTGCTATATGATGCAGGGAACTCAACCTGGTACTCTGTGATAACCTAGATAGGTGGGATGAGGTGGGAGTTGGGAGGAGTTCAAAAGGAAGAGGACATATGTATACCTATGGCTGATTCATGTTAATATATGGCAGAAACGAACACAACATTGTAAAGCAATTATTCTCCAATTAAGAAGAAATATATATATATATATTTTAATCTGCAGGACTTGGTGACTGCCTGGATCTATTGCCCTGGGAAGCAGAAGAAGGAGTTAAAAATTTCATGAGAATTAACCTGGTAAAATTTCAGCAGTACTGTCAAGGTAGATTAGAATAGTGAAGGAAGGAGTGAGACCAAGGTCCATACAAATTAAGGGAAACAAACCAGACAAGAGTGTTGTTTCTTCCCTTGCAGTGACAGCTTCGAAGTATCACAAACCTGTGCACTTGGCAGAGAGGGGCTCTCCTTTCTGGGTGGAGATGCATTGTGAGGTATAGGGCTCCCTGAAGAGTGTTACTTGGAGTCATATGTCAGTGTCTCCCTTCTCTGCACAGCATGGGCAGAGCACATAAAAACCTACGTGGCTTTCACCATCAAGTCCCAACTTTCAATTGAAGAGTTATATGGGTCTGGCCTGAATGAGGCCCCAGCCGAAAAGATACTAACAAGTGCATCATTCTTATCGTCAATTTCTTCCCCATTGGCAGTTGGAGGGCATGCCATGGGTAATTTTAACGCTGCTCATTAACACCACACTACCATTCATGAGAATGCAATGATGTCTCAAGTGTCACAGCAAAGCCTTTTTTGATTAGCTATTAGCATTCTCCAGAAAAAAAAGCTTACTATCCATGTAAAAGATGACTTTCACAATTCTTAGTGAAATTCAGGAACTTAATACTTAATTCACTTTTATCAGTATTATGGAAGATGACAACACTAAAGTCGTTCTTCATCATTGAAGGTTTCACTTTTTTAACAATAAAACATATTTGAAAGTAAGTTTCCCCCATAAGAATTTCATAATCAGTATTCTGAACATTAAAAAGGGCTAATGTATCTTGTCCCTAGCTCAATGCTAAATTGCTTGAGTTTTTTCCCACCATGCAAAAATGGAGTGCTAGTTAACGGAATGAAAGTAACCACTTTTCTAAACAAAATCATTATATATGATATATAATGATATATATTAATAGTATACCATGATACACATTTTGTATATTATAACTAAGCTCAATCTTTTACATCAAAAAATTTGAGAGTTCATAAGGTATTTATCAAAAGGAATGTGAACTGATACCACCTCTGTCTAAAGCTTTATGCAAACATTATTATATATATTCAGTCATTTGTTGCAAAGTAATTGTGCAGTTTTCCTCCTAAGATTACTATGTCAGAATCAGAGCTATTTATTGCTAAGGAGACATTATTCACTGCTAAGAAACCATTCAAATAACACTTGACCTCCAGGGGTTTTCATGTTCCAAGTTTGTGTGCCTAAAACAGGAAAACAGGAAGTGAACATACCATTGGGAGTCTCAGTGAGTTCAATTGGAAAATCTTTGTTTGGAAAGGATTTCTTTTCTTACAATATGCCTTATTGTCAATACATGTTGCAAATCAAGAAAAAAAATGCTTTGTATTTCTACTGAAATCCCAATCATATCAGTTATCCTATTAGATTTGGCTTATTTATTTTTCATGATTTTCTGTTCTAGTTAATGCGAATATACAAATTTGGTAAAACACTTAAGTGATGAGGGGAAAATATCTAGATTACCTAATATAATTTATTTACAAAATAAAAGGTCCCTTACAGAGAACTCAAATGATGACACTGCTCTATAATGATTCTCAATAATGTTTTTTAAGGAAGAAAAACCACACAAAAATAGACTGTGGGACCCAGAACAAACTGAAACAACAGGTAATATGCTGATTTCTGAATACTACATTTTATTTTCAGAGGACAAAGGGAGGCAAAATCACTTCTTTCTTAGCCACCTGACATTAATATTGTTTGGACAATCTATCTATGAGATAGCACATGAACAAGATACACTGTGCTATTTCTTAAGTTCTTTTCACTGGCATGGGTAGTAAATACTGACCCTGAACAACAGCTCTTTTAAAGTAAAGGGTCTAGTTTACAGATCTGAAACAAGAGAAGATCTAAAAAGAACAAAATGAACCATTGACTTAATGGGACCATCTCAGAATCTTTGGCGAGTTGGGAGAAACTGGCAGTTTACAAAGATGTCCCTTGATCTCTAGGATCTACATGAAAGGGAAAATGTGAAGAAAAACATGCAAAGCAAATACGATTTGTATTTGTTGTGAAAAAGCATGAGGAACAAGTTTTATGGAAATGCTATTATATAAGTATTGAATCATTTGTTGCAAATTATATAGGTTTCTTCTTCATATATATGTCTACATTTATATAAATAATGAAAGGATAAGTGAGAAATTAAACGGTTACCTATAAGAAGGCAGAAGGTCAAAAAAGAACGCATTTGAGTCAGTTCCAATGAGGTGGATGAAACTGGAGCCTATTATACAGAGTGAAGGAAGCCAGAAAGAGAAACACCAATACAGTATATTAATGTGTATATATGGAATTTAGAAAGACGGTAATGATGATCCTATATGCAAGACAGTAAAAGAGACACAGCTGTAAAGAAGAGACTTTTGCACTATGTGGGAGAAGGGGAGGGTGGGATGATAAGAGAGAATAGCACTGAAACATGTGTATTACTAAATGTAAACCAGATGACCAGTGCAAATTCAACGCAAGAAGCAGGGCACCCAAAGCTGGTGCTCTAGGGCAAGCCAGAGGGACGGGGTGGGGACAGAGGTGGAGGGGGGTTCAAGATGGCGGGACACATGCACATCCATGGCTGATTCACGTCGAAGCATGACAAAAACCACCACAGTATCGTAAAGTATTCACCTCCAATTAAAATAAATTAATTACTTTTTAAAAAAAAAAGAAGGGAGGAGGTAGAAACTAGGTGGAGGAAGCAGAGATGTAGATGAAAAGGTTCTGAACATACACTTTATATATTTTGTCTAGTTTTTAACATGTACATGCCTTACCTATTTCAAAAATTAAATAAAATCAAAAGAGAAAATGTTGACTCTATCTGAAAGCAGAGTGAAACAAATTATCTATATATATGCTAAACTGGTAATATAAACAAACAGAGAAAACAAGTATTTTTAAAGTAAACAGAAGTACAGTACTTTGTACATCCTTACTGGGAAATATTCTAAAACATTCTAAGAAGGTACAAAGTAATCTTTAAACATAATTCAGCAGTTTATGACTAGCAAGAAGTATACTTGTTACTTTTTTTAAGGAACTATGAATTTTAGTATAAGAAAAAAGATATATAATTTAGTACACTATAAAGTACCTATTGATAACTCTAATTTTAAAACAGCTCACAACTTTTACATCTCTCCCAAAAAGAGCCTAGAAGCAATACTTCAATAGCAATAAACACATATAGGACTCACATTTCAAGTCTCTAGAGCTATTTCCCATTGCTCCAGGAGGGGATGAACTTACTATTCTGTCTTGTTTGTATCAATATTATACATGAAAGCTATAATCTTTGTTAGGAAGGCTTCTACCCACATGACAATGGATAAGAAGACAGAAATAAAATCAGAACATGTTACGTCCTCTGGCAAAACTCAAGAAACTTTTGGAAAGCAACTTTCAAACTTTAATTTGTATAAGGATCACTTTGACACTGTTTAAAATACAGATGGCTGGGTCCCAGCAAGTCTAACTTATTAGGTCTGGGATGGGACACCTCATTTTTAACAATCATCCCAGCTAATACTGATGACAGTGATCACAGAACATACTTTGAAAAACAGAGTCTTGAGGAAAAGTATGATGGACATTGGGCTTCCCAGGTGACACTAGAGGTAAAGAACTTCCCTGCCAATGCAGGAGACATAAGAGATGGAGGTTTGATTCCTGGGTTAGGAAGATTCCCTGGAGGAGGGCATGGCAACCACTCCAGTATTCTTGTCTGAAGAATCCCATGGGCAGAAAAGTCTGGCAGGCTACAGTCCATAGGGCTGCAAAGACTGGGACACGACTGAAGCAACTTGGCACGCACACATGCATGACAGACATTTCCTAGTTCTATCTCTCCTTCTATATTTTTTTTTCTCTCCTTCTATATTTATTATTAATACATATGAGGAAAAAGAAAGAATTGAACATGGTTGACTCATGGAAAGGAAAGTAGACAACTATTAAATTCATTTATTCAACTATTTATTCAGCTATTACATTTATTTTAAAATTCATATATATAAACTTGATTAAATATAAAAACTCAAGGGGGAAAAAAAAACAGTAAGTGCCCCTTCTCCACCCCACAAATTTCACTAGCACAAAATAAAGCAGAGATTTTTAGATTAGTAATAAGAGAACAATACATGAGAATATTAAACCTCATCATTTGCTGGGACATGTGCTCAAAGAAAAATCCAAGCCACCTGGCTTCAGAAGTCAAGCTCTTATTTCCTGGGCTTTGCTTGGCTTTGGTAAGAAGATGTTTAATGCACAAAGATGAAAAGTGATGGCTGGAGATCTGGTTCCATTTCCTCCTTAAGTTTCATCATTGCGGCTGTTTTTTATTTGATCCAACATATTCCTTTTGCCATTTAGCTTCTCTGAATGTCTTTCTTGAAACCAAATGCTCGCAGCTATGCGTGCCTGTGATGATTGATTCCAAATGTACAAAAAGGGTATCAGGGATGATTGAGACTGCCTAGTTACACGGACAGGGCTAGAATCCACAATTGCTTTACTTTGCTATGATATGGAGAAATTATCCAGATATTTTACTACTCTCTTTCTACCTCTTTAAAAACAGAGCAAGATGTTTCAACCTCATAGCTAATCAGTGTTTAGTAAGTGCTTTCCAATGTCTTAGTCTGTCCAAGTTGCTATCACAAAATACCAGCCTCAGTGGCTAAAACAGCAGACATTTACTTCTCACAGTTTTGGAGGCTGGAAGTCTAAGATTAAGGCGCCCACAGATTCAATGTCTAAAGAGCACAACTCTTTCTAGCTTGCAGAGGGTGACTTTCTTGATTATCCTCTCATAGCTGAGAGAGAGAGAAAGCTCTGGTCTCTTTCTCCTCTTACAGGGATACTAATCCTAACCAGGGGCTCCACCCCCATGACTTCATCTAAACCTAATTACCTCCCAAAGGTGTCACCTTCTAATGCCATCACACTAGAAGATAAGAATTCAGCATATGAATTTGGGGAGGACACATTCAGCCCATAAGACCAATCTGGAGATGACATTTATTAGGGTTCAAATCAGTGCAACCAACTTTACCCCCTAACTTCTGACATAGTTTTGAAAGTTCTTTTGCTCTCCAGAAGAATAGTGTATTCAATACCCACAATCCACATCTTTTTTTTTTTAATTAAACCCTTGGTATTTTATTTGGAGAAGGAAATGGCAATCCACTCCAGTACTATTGCCTGGAAAATCCCATGGACAAAGGAGCTTGGTAGGCTACAGTCCATGGGGTCGCAAAGAGTCGGACACGACTGAGCGGCTTCACTTTCACTTCACTGGTATTTTATTAGTACTTGGTACTTTTTTAAAAGTAAGTAGTATCACAGTGTACATTGAACTATTAGATAATGTTTCTACTCCATACCAGTGATCACTACAAAGACCAGAACACTCATATTCATGGCTCTATATGGGGATCACCTGGGGAGCTCTACAAGATTCTGCTCTAGTAGATTCCCAGGTCCTCCGCAACACTTCTGAATCAGACTTTCTGTGGGTGGGACTTGGCTTGGGAATCATTTCTTCAGAAGTCCTCCAGATGCCCCCAAGTGATTCTGCTGCAGCCAGTCTGAGAATCAGCATTTGGATATCACTGGGATCTGTCTAGTCAAGGCTATGGTTTTTCCTGTGGTCATGTATGGATGTGAGAGTTGGACTGTGAAGAAGGCTGAGCGCTGAAGAATTGATGCTTTTGAACTGTGGTGTTGGAGACTCTTGAGAGTCCCTTGGACTGCAAGGAGATCCAACCAGTCCATTCTGAAGGAGATCAACCCTGGGATTTCTTTGGAAGGAATGATGCTAAAGCTGAAGCTCCAGTACTTTGGCCACCTCATGTGAAGAGTTGACTCATTGGAAAAGACTCTGCTGCTGGGAAGGATTGGGGGCAGGAGGAGAAGGGGACGACAGAGGATGAGATGGCTGGATGGCATCACGGACTTGATGGACGTGAGTCTGAGTGAACTCCAGGAGAGGGTGATGGACAGGGAGGCCTGGCATGCTGCGATTCATGGGGTCGCAAAGAGTCGGACATGACTGAGCGACTGAAATGAACTGAACTGAACTGAACTGGGGTATCACATTTCTCAATAGAATGATGACTTGGGAAATGTTGACTGATAAATTTCCAAAGATAACATGACAGACATCAAACCACAGATCCAGGAAGTTCAAAGACAAAAAAGCAGGATTAATACCAACATATCTACACTTGGGTATTTCATATTCAAATTGCAGCAAATAAAATACAAAGAGAAAATCTTGAAAAAAGTTAGGGGGGAAAAATCCACCTTATCTACAGAGAAACAAGGATAATAATTATAATAGAATTTCCAACACAAACCATGCAAGCAAAAAGAGTGGAATGAAATATCTAAAATTGAAAGAAAAAAGCGTGGCAAACTAGAATTCTATATCTAGCTAAATTACTCTTAAAAATAAAGAAGAAATGTAAAGACTTTCTCATACACACAAATATTGAAGGAATTCATCACGAGCAGACCTGTCCTGCAAGCAATGTTAAAACAGATTCTTCAGAGAAAAGGAAATGTGAGAGACCAGAAACTCAATCCTACGTAGAGAAAGAAAGAAGGCCAGAGAAGGAATCAATGAAGGTAAAATAAAATCTTGCTACTTTTCTTATCCTTTCTTTTTTAAAAGATTATTTTGAGGTGGACCATTTTTAGAGATTTTATTAGTTTTGTTACAATATTGCTCCTGGTTTATATTTTGGTTTTTTGGCCATGAGGCATGTAGAATATTAGCTCCCCAACCAGGGATCAAACCCACACTCCATGCACTGGAAAGTAAAGTCTTAACTACTGGACAGCCATGGAAGTAAAATATAGTAACAAAAAAAATCTTTCCTCCCATAAGAGCAATTACATTTTTTTTGTATTGAGTATACAAACTGTCCTCTGGAGAAGGACATGGCAACTCATCCTAGGATTCTTGCCTGGAAAATCCCAGGAACAGCAGAACCTGGTGGGCTACAGTCCATAGGGCCACAAAGAGTCAGACACAACTGAAGTGACTTAACACTCAGGCTGCTGCTGCTGCTACTACTAAGTCGGTTCAGTCGTGTCCGACTCTGTGTGACCCCATAGATGGCAGCCCACCAGGCTCCCTGGTACCTGGGATTCTCCAGGCAATAACACTGGAGTGGGTTGCCATTTCCTCCTCTGAGGCATGAAAGTGAAAAATGAAAGTGAAGTCGTTCAGTCGTGTCTGACTCAAAGACCCCATGGACTGCAGCCTACCAGGCTCCTCCATCCATTGGATTTTCCAGGCAAGAATACTGGAGTGGGGTGCCCTCAGGCACGCACATACAAATTGTTTATACACAGTGTTAAGTATGTTCTTTCAAAACCAAATTTATAAATTTTACATTTATGTTGACTATGCATTCAGTCAGTTCAGTTGCTCCGTCATGTCTGACTCTTTGTGACCCCATGGATTGCAGCATGCCAGGCTTCCCTGTTCATCACCATCTCCTGAAGCTTGTTCAAACTCATGTCTACTGAGTTGGTGATACCATCCAACCATCTCATCTCATTTTCCAGTAGTCATGTATGGATGTGAGAGCTGGACTATAAAGAAAGCTGAGTGCCAAAGAATTGATGCTTTTGAACTGTGGTGTTGGAGAAGACTCTTAAGAGTCCCTTAGCCTGCAAGGAGATCAAACCAGTCAATCCTAAGGGAAATCAGTACTGAATATTCCTTGGAAGGACTGATGCTGAAGCTCCAATACTTTAGCTACCTGATGATAAGAGTCAACTCATTGGAAAAGACCCTGATGCTGGGAAAGATTGAAGGCAGGAGAAGGGGATGACAGAGGATGACTATGCATAACACCCAGCAAAATCTAAACTATGTTATCACATTCAAAGGTATGATACTATTTATTTTTTACTACAATAAGACAATGTCATTATAACATTCTACCAATAAGAATGTTTCTCACAAAGGTATTATCCAATATATTATCAATATATTTCTTCCAGAACAGAAGTATGAATCCAATAAATGAAGAATGAAGTTTATGTTACATTTCCATGAAGTTTACACATTGATCCTTGGACAACACAGGTTAGAATTGTCCCAGTCCACTTATATAAGGATATTTTTCAAGAGTAAATACTAGGGTGCTACACTGTCTGCACTTGGTTGAATCTATACCAAGGAATCACGGTTACAGAAGGCTGACTACTAATTATACTCAGATTAATATACACATTGTTCAAAGTCAATTGCACTTCTTTAAACTGATGTATGACCATGGTAATACTAAAGAATCTCAAATAATTAAGAAATTATTATAAACTACTAATTTAAACAAATTATAATGCAGTCCAACTTAAGTCATATTTGATATATAAGGAAGGTTCTTTTCAGGGTTCACATTCCATGCAAAAACAAATATTGCTGAACTAATAGTATTCTCTACCAGGTTGACTTAAGAAGAACAAAACTGCTGAGTCTTTAATTCCAATGTTCAATATAAGTTGTTTTAATTAATTTAAATCAGCAATACTTTAATTTAAACATTCCATTCTTTACCATTTGAGTGGAAACACTAACAATGTTGCTTCTGAAAGTCTCTTGGCCCTCTGATCTCTTTGTTTCCCAGCTGCCAATCAAGCCGCTATATTTCAAATTATGTGAATTTGCGCCTTGAGTGATTTTTAGAACTAATTTAGTCCCACTTTATCCATGCATCAAGGGAGGGTTACATGAATTAACTCTTAATGCACTATGACACACTTTAAAAGATACATAATGAACAAGCACAGAGAAGTCACTTTCTGAGAATTAGTAAATTTTGTGCCTAAATTTATTTTCAAAGTGGGGATAAATTATGGGTCTACATAAGGAATGGCATGCACCATGCAGTGGGTTTTATCAGTTGTGTGCCTTCAACGTCCACCTCTACACCAAGCCTTAGCCTGAGCTACTGCATTGGACAACTGCGGTTGTGTCTGACCAAATGATGCCCTGCTCCTACAGGTGACATACTCCTCCCCCACAACTATCACATGCCAATCACCTTGCCCCAACCCTTGCTGCCTGCAATCATTTTTTAGGAAAAGATTATTTTCAGAGTGAAGAATAAAAATAACATAGAGAAATATATTAGAAAAAAATCCAGAATGAATAGATGTGAAGCTATTCAAATTCATGTGATCCTTAGGTGAGCCTCAACCTGTGCTATCTTTCAGGGTTTTGTTACACTGCACAATAAGTTCTTTCTACCAAAGCCATGACTAATTAAAATTGGGTGTCTGTCATGTGCAACCAGAAGAGTCTTGAACCAAATTCATAATACAATTCAGACAAGAGATCTCTGATAATTTCATATGTTGCTGTTTAGTCACTCAGTCATGCCTGCTTTTTGCGACCCCATGGACTGCAGGACTCCAGGCTTCCTGTCCTTCACCATTACCCAGAGCTTGCTCAAACTCATGTCCATTAAGTCGGTGATGCCATCCAACAATCTTGCCCTCTGTCGTCCCCTTCTCCTCCTGCCTTCAATCTTTCCCAGCATCAGGGATTTTTCCAATGAGTCAGCTCTTCACATCAGGCGGCCAAAGTACTAGAGTTTCAGCTTTAGCATCAGTCCTTCCAAAGAATATTCAAGATTGATTTCCTTTAGGATTGACTGGTTTGATCTCCTTGCAGTCCAAGGGGCTCTCAAAAGTCTTTCCAACACAACAGTTTGAAAGCATCAATTCTTCAGTGCTCATCCTTCTTTACAGACCAGCTCTCACATCCATACATGACTACTGGAAAAACCACAGCCTTGACTAGACAGACTTTTGTTGGCAAAGTAATGTCTCTGCTTTTCAATATGCTATCTAGGTTGGTCATAACTTTTCTTCCAAGGACTAACGTCTTTTAATTTCATGGCTGCAATCACCAGTGATTTTAGAGCCCAAGAAAATTAAGTCTCTCACTGTTTCCATTGTTTCCCCATCTACTTGCCATGAAGTGATGGGACTGGGTGCCATGATCCAGGGATTGAACCTGGGTTCACAGTAGTGAAATCACTGAGTCTTAACCACAGGTCTACCAGGGGATTCCCCAAGTTCATATGAGACATATTTGAAAGTAGGTCAGTTTCTGGCACCTTTGAGCCAGACTGTCTCATGGGCTGTCCTTTCTTGATTACCCCAAATGATCTGTTTTGAGTGAAGTACAGCCAGATGCAGGTTTATCCTGAACCTAAGAACCCCTTCCAAGCACAGTTTTCTTCCAAGTCTTACAGAAGACCTTAGCAATATCTTCACATGGTCTTATTTGTTTATTTTGTAAAAGATATTTAACCACAATGGGTTGGAAGAGCGGTGGGTATTTTTGGCATCCAGATAAAGGAAAAGCAGAGCTGGGAAAATATTTATGTGATTCACATCACTTTCATATAGCATTAAGTTATTGCCGATCTTAGTGGTATCAGAATGGCATCCAGGTACACTCCCAAGCTTTGTGCCAACTCAGTCATCAAGATGACAAGCAGCTGCAGGGCCAAAGTCCTATCACTCCAAGGATGTGCCCTATGATAGCTGACCCTGCAGGATACTAATAGTGAAGATGAAAGGTTTGAAATAAAAGCTAATCTGTGGGCAAGTTTCCCAGTCACCAGATGTCTAAAATTACAAGCAGAGGCACTGATGTCTAGTCAAAATTTAAAGTGCTCTCCTGTCAGAAATATACTCAATATAATGGCACTACGTTTTTTAAAGGCAATGGCATATTTTGCAAAGTTTAAATACATCATTTTAACTGCAATTTGAAAGACATTTCAATAAACTAGTGAAAATTACAATGCCTGATTTATACATATATACACAAAGGATAACTTCTTGTGTCATTTTTTAATTTATTAAATGACTAAGAGAAAATTCAGATTAAAAATTAATAGAATCTGAAACAAAAGCGACCAAGAATGGCCATGTAACCAATTGAAATTATTTTGACATTGAGAAGTAAATGTTATAATTTTTTTCATACTGTATTATAAGAAAAGCAGCAGTCTATCAAAAATAAATAAAAATAATGAACAGACTCGAGTTATTTAAAAAGATACAATTATGACAGTGAGTTAATCAAATGATTATACTAGAAAAAGATTTAAATATCTTACTAATTCGATATGAAATACTGACATGAGTTAAGATAATGCAAAACTCATTAATATCAATAATGACAAACCATTTAATTAGGGTCATTAATTCAGAGTACTTAAGATTAATTACAGGCCCCGCAAAACTTGAAATGCCATAAAATCTTACTGTATATTATGATAGAGGTTTTCCCAAATTTGGTCCAAAGTTCCCTAAATTTATAAAACATTATTAATAACATGATGGAAAGCTGAAAGAAAACTTTCTAAAGTACCAATAATTGAATGCAAATTTTAATCCACCCTTGCCACTGGAAAGGTTGAGTTATCTCTATAGAAAATTATATTTCAAAATGATTTTTTTTGACATTTAAAATCAGGTGTTTTAATAGACAGCATTTTTCATTCTTACATTCCTTCTATGCCAAGGTTGAACTTCTTTTTTTTTTTTTTAACTTTACTTTACTTTAATATGAAGAAAGAGAATTAGAAAGTATGCAGACACTGTATATAGATTAAAATAAAGTATTAAAGTGGTATGTCAGGCAACTAATTTTTTAATGTTATTTTCCTGTATTTTGTGACGTTTCCTATATTTGCTGGCCTTTAAAAATATATAATTTCTTTTCTCATTCTGTATGAATGTTCATATCCATAGCTAACTTTGTAGTTATCATTTTGTATTTTTTTTTCTTTTAAAGGGGTCATCAAAATTATGTAATTTTCAGGCTTTAGGAAACCTGGAGCCAACCATGGATCCTGCTCTGTGTCATTTTAATAAAATCCCAACTTAAACCTGTATCAGTCAAGGTCAATACAGCAGACTGAACATCTCTCTCTGACTGATCCCTTGACCTACCCACTTCAGCATCTTTATTTAATTAGGGGCTCTCTGGCTCCCATGATCTCACATCTATCTAACCCGAGAACCAAGATCTGAACCTGTCAATATTCTAATACAGAGCTCTAAGAACAAGTTGGGTCTGGAAAGAGTACTTTGCTAGTGCCTTAAAACTCAGACTGTTTGAAGGCTGCAGATCCTGTGGTGATGGTGACAGCAGGAAGTGCCCACAGGCTCCACAGTCTCGCTCCTCAGTAGGAACCTTCCGCTTATTTGGACGGCTTCTACCACCCCTGCAATGCCCGGAAGGTTTCCTGCTTCCCCGGACCCTGACATCAAGAAGGTGGCAGCCCTGTATTCCTGAACATTAAGGAGCTTCCCCCTTCCAGTATCTCTTTCCTCCAAGTCCTATTTCCTCGTCATGCTGTCAGCAACTTCCTGACAAACACCAAGTTATCAATTCAATCTGAGCCCACCATTCACAATCCCCAAAGCTTTGAATTACATGGTAAATCCCCTACATCCGAACTTTCAAGTTGCAAATTTCAAAGATGCGAATGTGTGTTCACATGTCCAATCATGTAACTTGGTTCACATATCTGGTGTATACTGTTATATGCAGGCATCCCCTACAAGCGGTTGTGCTTTAATATACTTTACTGTATAGCAGTGTATAGACTATATTAGTACAGTATCTTTATTTGAAGCCCAGGATATCCGGAAGCAAGCATAAAAGCAGCAGTGATGTACCCAGTACTGCTAACAAGCACCAAATGATATGATGGAAAATGTCTTTAGTTTTTTTTATTTGCTTGCTTTTTAAATGAATCATTTAGATGAAAAGTATTATGAATTTATTATAGTACAGAACTACATAGCTGATTGTGTTATCTGGGTATCTAAGGAGAAGGGGGCGACAGAAGATGAGATGGTTGGATAGCATCACCAACTCGATGGACATAGGTTTGGGTGGACTCTGGGAGTTGGTGATGGACAGGGAGGCCTGGCATGCAGTGGTTCATAGGGTCGCAAAGAATTGGACATGATTGAGCAACTGAACTGAACTGAGGCCAACTTTGTTGGCCTTACAACAAACTGGACTTACAAATGCACTCTCAGAATGGAACTCATTTGTATGTAGGAGACTTACTGTACACTGTTGATTTATGACTTTCAACTGAAGATGGGAATGATCCACCCAAATGTGGACCTGGGCCTCCCACCAGAGTGGCCTTCTCTTCTGTTCTGGTATTTCCCCAAAATACGCTGATCCCTTTCCCTTAGTTCAGAACAACATGCAACACCAACCTGGCAAGCAGACAATCTCCTATCCTTATAATATATAAATTTATTGGGAAGCAAGTTGGTAAATTCAGGGTGCAATTATTGTAATATAGTAATAGAACAAAAAGGGCTTCCCTGGTGGCTCAGATGATGAAGAATCCCCCTGCAATGCAGGAGACCCGAGTACTATCCCTGGGTCAGGAAGATCCTCTAAAGAAGGGAACTTTAGAGGACTAAGCACACAATAGAACATAAAATTCCTACATTCAGTGCTGAATTAACAAAAAGTCAATCTATGCTGATGATTGTGTGCTTGCGTACTAAGTCACTTCAGTTGTGTCTGACTCTTTGCGACCCTAAAGACCATAGCCCACCAGCTCCTCTGTCCATGGGGTTCCCCAGGCATGAATACTTGAGTAAGTTGCCATGCTCTCCTCCAAGGGATGTTGTCGACCCCCGACAGGAGTTGAACTCATGTCTCCTATGTCTCCTGCATTGGCAGGTGTGTGCTTTATCACTACCACCACCTGGAAAGCCCATGCTGATGATAACTAATGCTCTAAAGAAGCAAGACTCCCCACCATGGGGAGGGGGGGGGAATGAGAGAAAGAGACAGAAAAAAATTTTTTTACTAACAATTCAACTTTCAAAAGCACTGAAATTGTTGATCTAAGAAATAGAACAAATACTGCATAAGAGCATAAACTCTGGTATTAAATTGCCCCTTTTTGAATCTCAGCTCTACCACAATCTTCATGAGTGGACTCATACAATTTACTTAATCTCTCTGTTCCTTGGTTTGTTGTTGTAAATTTTGAACACAGTTAGACATGAAGCGCTTAGGACAGTTCCTGGCAAACAGTAAGTGGTAAGTGCTTTCATCATTTAGAAAATGAGAACTTCGTGAGACTTCCTCATTTATCACCTTATTATTGTTCAGTTGCTCAGTCATTTCCAACTCTTTGCAACCCCATGGACTGCAGAACGCCAGGCCTCCCCATCCATCACCAACTCCTGGAGCCTGCTCAAACTCATGCCCATTGCATCGGTGATGCCATCCAACCATCTCATCCTCTATCATCCCCTTCTCCTCCTGCCCTCACTCTTTCCCAGCATCAGGGTATTTTCCATTGAGTCAATTCTTTGCATCAGGTGGCCGAAGTATTGGAACTTCAGCTTCAGCATCTGTCCTTCCAATGAATATTTAGGGGAGATTTCCTTTAGGATTGACTGGCCTGATTTTGCTGTCCAAGTGACTCTCAAGAGCCTTCTCCAGCACCACCATTTCACACTTTAGTGTTCTTTTATTTTAAATGACATTTGACATGGTCATCATCCTCTCTTCATTGTCTCTGGTCTAAAAATTCTTAATTTGATCCTGGTCATGTCTTTGGCCTTTTTTCCCTAGCTGTGGTCCTGAATATGCTAATAGGGCAAACCTGCCCCTCCCTTCCCACCAAAAGAAAGTAATACATGACCAAGTAAGTTTGAAAAATGCTGAATAAGCAGGTTTCTTTACCTCAGGGCTTCTCCATAGGAAGAAAGGTCAACTTCCAGGCCCTCAGATCTCCAAGAAAGCTAAGCCACTGCAGTTCCGCTTTAATGCTTTAAAATTTATTTAGGCTTTGAAGTCTTTTTTTTGTACTGTCTTCCCTGACCCTCCTAACTGTTGTGCCGCAGGCCTTGTATCTGCCTGTCCACAGGATGCAAGTAACCAATAACAATCCCCTAATTTAGTGTGCAGTTGAGACTCTCAGGTAGAGCAAGCCCATTCCCCAGGTACCACAGGCTCATCTACATAAAATTCCAAGAGGCAGATACAGTGCAAAGCATTTCCCAAATTTCTCTGTCCATAGAAACTTTTCTGGAGGAACACTAAAAATCATATCCAGAAATACCAGCTGCCCTTAAACAGTGACAAGACTTTTTTATTTCAAAGTTTCTGAAAATACTTGTCTTTTGACTCAGAGTCTCCTTTTCTTAAAGAACAAGATTCCCCTACTTTGAACAATATTTCTCTACTCTGAACAAGATTTCTCTACTTTCGGACACAATAATCTGTCTTCTGTTTCCCAAATTTAAAATAGCCAAGTATTTTCAAATATCTTACTTAATTCCGGCATACAACTCTGTCCTGAAAAAGTTTTTTAAAGTGATTCTCAGGACATATCTGATCTGAGGGAAAATCCAGATGAATGAAGCTCATTCCCATCCCTAAGAAACTGCACAGAATACTTGAATTATGGCAGGAACACCATGGATCCACTTGATTTCTAGGTAAACCAGTATCTCTAACTTTGAGCAGTAGTAAATAATTTGCAGTAGTAGTAACTGAGAAGTTATTTAACTTCACTAAGCTTGAATTTCTCCATCTGTAAAAGAAAATTATCATGAAGTTTAAATGAGATGGTGTACATATGAATTTATGGAACAAAAAAATGCCACTTCAAATTGTTACTTTCTTTTCAGAGTTACAGGTGTTTTACTTTTTGCCTTTAGATATCTCCTTTGTTTATTTCAGATCTCCCCAGACTCGCAGCTGTCTGCTTTTCCCAAAGAAAATTGTTTTCGTAATTTCCTGCTGCAACATTTTTTTTTCTGACCTCACTTAGTCACTGAAAATCAGAATCGATTTTACAATTTTCATAGCTACTTTTTTGGCAATAACGTGTACATTTCTCACAAAAGAGTTACTGGTTCTAAGTAAAGGTTCCAACACTTCAAAAATTACATCCTCCTTTTATCTCAGCCAAGGATGAAGTTTTTCCTAATCCTACTCCTTTGGACTGAGCTCAATCTCCCTAAAAATGAATTGTTCCTTGGGTTAGGATCAAGAAAGAAGTGAAAACAGTCTCATAAAATGGTCATCTAATAGGGTGGAGGTTAGTTTCATTAGATATGAGGAGTGTCTTCCAAGCTGCATAAGGGGTCCTGCCTCACCCAACTCATTAACTTTATCTGTCCTCAATCCATGTCTGATCTTTTTCTTCTTTGCTTTACTAAATAAAATTTCCCTTTGAAATTGTGCTCTTTTTTGACTTTTACAAATGCCTATCAACTATTTAGCTTTTAAACCATGAAATATTCTCTTCACAGAGTAGAAAACAACAGCATCTTGTTCACCAGAAAATTGTTCGTGACAGAATTTCTTGACATTGGTAAAGTCCTTTGGGAAATCACCCCGCCCCCACATTCAGTTCCTGTAGTTTGGGAAAGATCCCAGTTCCAGGGGTAGGTCCACACTGGTCGTGGACAAAGGCTGCATCATATTTTCTGGTTTTGGTACCTGGTTCAGAGATGGGCATGCGAATCAATCAAAGCTGCTGGTAGACAATGAGACTTACTGGAACAGAAGTAGGTGGTTCTCCCTACTGGACTGAACTTGAGGCACATCAGGGCTTGTGGCCAGAGGTATATATTGAGCTGGAAATTAACAGTGGAAAGAAGCAGAACTAAGAGTGGAGAGCAACAGGGACATGAAAACCAGAAATGCCCTGGATTCAATAGTATGAGTCAATAAATCTCATTTTCCTTTATATATCTAAGCTAAGTTTTTGTCACTTGCAAATGAAAGGTTCCCAACTGATACACATATTTGACTACCCAGAAAAGTTTATAAACATTAGCTTTTCACAACTTTGCCAGGTCAAGCACAGTAAGAACATTCACCATTTGAAAGCCAAGGAAACTGATCTCTAGAGAGATTACGCAGCTTCACCAAGGTTGCATCACTAGTTACAGAGTAGCGACAACTCAAACCTGGGTCTTCTGAGTGTCTGCTCTGTCATAATTTTCATTACAGAAGCTTGCAATGTGCTTGCTCCCATAGTCTTGCCCTGCCAGGTCTTCACCCAAGTGCTAGATCCTGTAAGACTCACCTGTTGGTAATGAAGAGAATCACAGACATTGTTAGGGACTATGGGAAACAAAGGGGAAATGATGACTGGTTTCTATACTACACATAAACTGAGCCTTGAAAATACAAAGTTATTAAATGGCAGTACATGGTGTCCCAAACATCAGTACCAGCATTAAAGCTCAAAATGGTATCTCTGCTGGCTTTGGAGTGAGCGGCAGGTATAATAAACACAAGAATACAAAATCAGGAAATCAGAGAGCCTCAGTCCCCTCTCCAAAGAGACAGTGATATACTAGATCTCCAGACAAGAGGGAATTACTTATTCCTAAATGTCTTGGCCTTTGAGTTTGCACTGTCTTTCATCGTGTCTTGGCCTAAAGCTCATATATTATTTTTCTGCATATGTTTCTATACCTTGTCACTGAAAGATAAGCAAGTACCAGAGTAGAAACTGCCTTCCATGGATGATAAAATCCAACCAATCTCAATTCTTCTGAGCCCAAAAAAGATAGAAGCAATTCCAAAATAATATACTCTCAGTGCCTGATTTTGTGTACAGAGCAAAAGCAAATTATAAACAACAAACTAAATGGAGTGTAATCTTATTCAAGACCAGGGTAAAAACAAAACCTAGTGCTCTTTTCTCAACTATTCCATTCCTTACCTTCTGAACATACCACAGTTTATTAAAATTGCATTTATTCCTACTGAAAGAAATATGTATCTTCCAAACCATTAGTCTAAATGGATGAATATTCAAATAGTCATATTCAGTACAGGCATCTATCACAAAGCTTCATTTGTCACATTATTTTTGTTAAGGAATCCATGTTATGCAAAATAAAATTTATTTTTTGAATCACAAAGTTGTTCCCTAACAGCTAACATTTAAAATATTTTATCATAATAAATCATGCAAGTTAGAATATGTTCTTCGTGGATATGAAAACAAAATAACAGAACAGAATGAAGACATTAGAAAAATCTTTCTTCATGCTTATTTTTCAAAACAGCACACAATCCTGAATATGCATGTCTAGTCCATTTTTTTAATCCTGTGATAAATTATAAAATGAAAAACAATAAGATTATTTTAGTAACAATTCTGGAAAAATTCTTATTCAGATTTATTACAGCTGTGTTTCTCATGTCTTAGCTAAAATACTTCTCTCGAAAACTACACTGTGATTTGCTGTTCTAATTGATGCATATTTTTATATCTCTGTACAGTTGCTTTCTGTCAACACTTTACTACACAGAAAACAGAGAGCAAAACAGAGAGGAGGAAATGAAACAGAAATCAGCAGGAAAGCTGCTTACTTTTCAAAAGAGAATATTTTACATCAAAGGAATAACAAACTGGATATCCAGCAAATAATAAGGGGTTACTTAACAACAATGAATGTAAAGAAATGTTCCAGTATTGGAAAAATGTATTATTTGCATCATTTAATAATGTTTGCTAAATTAATAAACTGTCTCATTTTAAGAGATGGCAATTTACAATAAATAATTTTTAATAGAGAATTCATTCAGGAATAAAATGTTCAATTTGGCTCTAATTTTAAGGTTTAACTGATTTTAAAAATCCTTAGCAATGGAAAATTTTAATCCCACATAACTGATAATCCTAAACACAAATCAATTCTAGTAAAAAAACAAGCATCATAAATTGTTTGGTTTTGTAAGAAGTTTTAAAATGTTTTAAATATTTCAAAAGCACTTGTAAGTCAACAATTATGTATTAAAAATAACTATCTGAACAGAGCAAAGCAGGAGACTAGAGTTTAAATCCCAGATCTGCTTCCAAATAGGAGCTTCCTTGACAAGTGGATAAAACGGAGACTTTGAAGTCAGAACTAAGTTCAAATTCCAGTTCCACACTGACCAGCCATGTGACCCTGAGCAAGTTACTCAGTTTCCCTGATTCTTGATTCCAGCATGTATAAAATTAAAAAAAGAACAACATGTAGAGGTAGTGAAGATTAAATCACACACACACATTGTGTGAATGCACATAAAGGCAATAGCATAGTGTTCAATGTGTTTTTATCTTCCATCCTTTCCTATCTGCAATATTGGTGCCTCCTGAATCTTCAAAACGGGTCTGTCTTGAAAGTCCCATATAAAGTCCATTTTAGTGTGAGTCTGGAGAACACAGTAATATCCCTTTTCTCAATAAGTAAGTGTTATACAGGCACCATTTCATAATAGTTTAAAATATAAATACCTTAAAAAATCTTTCACCTGTAACTTTTTATAACACATTCACAATCCCTTCAAGAACCCTTGAGACCAGATGTATTCTGGAGTTCAGAAATGTTTTAATTTTAGAAAGGTAACAATGTGCATAGATCATATATTACATACTGCTCCCAGCAGAATCAAAGGATCAAGGACAACACCCTTTATCAAGCATATAGATACAGGCATATCTCATTTATTTAGTATTATTTATCAAGCATATAGATACAGGCATATCTCATTTTATTATGCTTCCCAGATAACACACTTTACAAATTGAATGTTTGTGGCAGCCCAGTTGTTGAGCAAGACTATTGGTGCCATTTTTCCAACAGCAATAATTTTAAATTAAGATATACATACTGTTTTTTATACTTAATACTATTGCACACTGAACAGACTACATACAATGTAAATATAACTTTTAGAGGGATTTTTGGGAATCCAAAAAATTTTTTGGGAAACCAAAAAATTTCATGACTGGCTTTATTTTGATCTGAGATTTACTACAATGGTTTGGAATTAAACCCACAGTATCTCCAAGGTATGTCTCTGATTCCTGTACCAAATGAGATTCACACTAAGTGGGATCAATAAAGACTATTAAGTAGTCTTACGCATTGAGATTCAGAAAACTAAGACATAAAACTACAACATTCAGAAAACTAAGATCATGGCATCTGGTCCCATCACTTCACGGGAAATAGGTGCGGAAACAATGTAAACAGTGGCAGACTTTATTTTCTTGGGCTCCAAAATCACTGCAGATGGTGACTGCAGCCATGAAATTAAAAGACGCTTGCTCCTTGGAAGAAAAGCTATGACCAACCTAAACAGCATATTAAAAAGTAGAGACATTACTTTGCCAACAAGGTCCGTCTAGTCAAAGCTATGGCTTTTCCAGTAGTAATGTATGGATGTGAGAGTTGGACTATAAAAAGAAAGCTGAGTGCTGAAGAATTGATGTTTTTGAACAGTGGTGTTGGAGAAGACTCTTGAGAGTCCCTTGGACTGCAAGGAGATCCAACTAGTCCATCCTAAAGGAAATGAGCCCTGAATATTCATTGGAAGGTCTGATGCTGAAACTGAAATTCCAATACTGTGGCCACCTGATGTGAAGAACTGACTCACTGGAAAAGACCCTGATGCTGGGAAAGATTTAAGGCAGGAGGAGAAGGGGACAACAGAAGATGAAATGGTTGGATGGCATCACCGATTCAATGGACATGAGTTTGAGTAAGCTCTGGGAGTTGGTGATGGACAGGGAAGCTGGCGTGCTGCAGTCCATGGGCTCGCAAAAAGTTGGACACGACTGAGCGACTACACTGAACTGAACTGATGCATTGAGATAGGCACAGTTTTCAAGATTTTCACCCCCGCAAAATTCTCATTCTCTGATCAATCAAACACAGTCATCTCTTGGGGATGGTTCCAGAACCTCCACATGTACTAAAATCCACAGGTGCTCAAATCTCTTGCATAAAATGCTGTAGCACAATGAATGCGGTGGTCTCTCCATAGTCACAGGTTTCACATCCTCAGGTTCAACCAATTGCAGATGGAAATTTCAATTCCTGGTGGTTAGTTCCACAAACAGGAAACCCACAGATATATAAAAGGCAAACTGTATATTTATTGGGAAAAAATCTGCCTGAGCAGTTCAATACCATATTGTTGAAGGGTCAACACTACTAATCTAGGTAGTGCACAAAGAGATTCTGCAGATGAACTTTAAGTTACTTATCAGTTGACTTTAAAATACAGAGATTATCCCAGGGCAGCCCCATGTAATCACAGAAACCCTTAAAAGAAGAGAGAGAAAGAAATGTCAGTCAGAGTGGGATGGTGGAAGAGAATGGCAAAGAAAGGATGAAACAGAAGCGGAGGCCAGAGAGAGGGACCTGATTGGCTATTGTTGCTTTGAAAGATGGAGAAAGGGGGCCACTAGCCAATGAATTGGAGAAGGCAGTGGCACCCCACTCCAGTACTCTTGCCTGGAAAATCCCATGGACAGAGGAGCCTGGTAGGCTGCAGTCCATGGGGTCGCTAAGAGTCAGACACAACTGAGTGACTTCACTTTCACTTTTCACTTTCATGCATTGGAGAAGGAAATGGCAACCCACTCCAGTGTTCTTGCCTGGAGAATCTCAGGGATGGGGGAGCCTGGTGGGCTGCTGTCTATGGGGTCACACAGAGTCGGACACGACTGAAGTGACACAGCAGCAGCAGCAGCAGCAGCCAATGAATGTGGGCAGCCTCTAGAAGAACAGTCTGTGCCAACAGCCAGCAAGGAAATGAGGACCTCAATCCTATAAACTCAAGGAACTGAATTTTGCCAACAATCTAAAAATGCTTGAAGTAAATTCTTCCTCAAAGCCTCCAGGAAGGAGCATAACCTGGATGATACCTTAACAGAGGCCTGTGAGACTCTAAGCAGGGAATCCAGCTGAGCTGGACTTCAGACTCAGGGAAACTGTGAGATAATCAATTTGTGTTGCTTTAAGCTGCTAAATTTAGGGTAATTCATGACAGCAGCAATACAAAACTAGTATGTGTATGTTAGAGTGAGATTTTTAAGGCCAAATGAGTTTCTGGAAATATATAAAATCTTTTCATTTTCAGAGCTTCTGGGGTTTCAGAATTGCACAGAAGGGATTCAGAACTATTAATTTCCATTATTTAAATATGTTCAGTGACATCACCAAGTTAATAAATAGTAACTAGGCTTTGAAACTTTTTATAAAACATTGTTATATATGCATTAAAAGAGAAAAAGGAAAAAGGGCTTCTATAGTGGCTCATTGGTAAAGAATCCCCCTGCCAATGCAGGAGACACGGGCTTAAGCCCTGATCTGGGAAAAGCCCACATGCCACGGAGCCACTAAGCCCATGAACCAGAAGTACTGAGCCTGTGCACTAGAGACTGGCAGCCACAACTACTGAGTCTCCAAGTCCTAGAACCCATGCTCCGCAACAAAAGAAGCCACCACAGTAAGAAGCTGGAGCACCCCAGCTAGAGAATAGCCCACGAAGCAATAAAGACCCAGAACAGTTAAAATTAACTTTTTTAAAAAAGAAAAAAAAACCAAACACTCCAATAATAATCTCAGTACCTAGCTCCCTTTTTGTTCTAAAGGTTTCAAAGTTAGCCAGTCCCTTCAAGACAGCTGGACTCAGAGTAACTCTGAGTAAAGGACAGTGCCTCTGTTAGCCAATAATAGATAACATTCACTGAACATCTCCATAGCCAGGTGCTGTTCTGGGTGCTTCTGTCAACCACCCTATGAGAAAGTACTGCTCCCATTCCTGTTTTACAGGTAGAGGAATCCACGAAGTGAGCAGTTAACTGACTTGCCTGAGAACACACAGCTAGTTCGGGGCATAGTTTCTAAACCTAGGAAGTCCAGCTGCAAAATCTTTGGGGCTAACCACTTGTCAATGTTGCTTCTGTTGGTACAGGCACCATTTAAACAAACACCAACAACTGGCACAGTAAATACAAAGTACCCACTACCCTAGAATTAATAAGAGAAACCTTTTTCTATACAAACTTTTGTATTGATCCCTCAAGTCCCAACAGTATTTCCTTCAGGAAGCACAGTGTACTAACCAGCCAACCAGTATGATCTGCTATCCAAGGTTACCTGCTGTGCTGCCTTTTCTCTCGCTTATTGTAGCGTGAAATTCTGGAAAGTCACGCCCACTACTGGGTCCAAAATCCTGAGCAACCTTGTGTCATGGCTGTGACCTTATTACTGATGCTGCTGCTGCTTAGTCACTCCTAGCTGTGCCCAACTCATTGAGACCCCATGGACTGTAGCCCACCAGGCGCCTCTGTCCATGGGCTTTAGGGACCTGCCAAATAAACTCATGGTGACTGGCTGTTCACTACGTGAACCAATTCACAATTTTCCAGCTCAAGAATACAACACCTCAGGTCAGAGCAAGCTACACAGGGCCCAGTAGGAAGTCTTCTTTGACCTAATCTGTAATAACCAAGCATACTGAAAAAATCAACAACAACAAAAAACCATCTTAGTTTTCAACAAGATTTATCCACAAGACGCTATCTTTATTATGATATGAGTGAGAACAGTTTTAAGCTCCTCTTGTAATACACATAAGAAAATGAGTGCCACACAAATGCAGGGCTGAGATCTGGACTATATTAAGATCATGAGAAGAAACTGATGTCCTGGGAAAGATACACTAGTGGTTCTCAAACTTGAACACATATCAGAATACCCAGAGAGCTTGTTAAAACAGTTTTCTGAGTCCCACCCCACCAGAAGTTCTGATTCAGTAGGTCTCAGTGAGGATCCTGTGGATGCTGTTGCTCCAGGGACCAAACTGGGAAACTGCTAGTTTGCGGTTTGGGACCCAGGTATTGGCAGTTTCTATAAACCCCCAAGTCATTGTAATATGTAGCCAGAGTTGAGCTCAATGGGCTAGGAAAACTGGTAATGAGGAAGACATTAATTAGAAACTTTGTATTAATTCGTATGATGGAGATAATCTATCACAAAAGCTAACATGTCCTTGAAGGAATATCTGCAGGCAAGATCACGGCCTGTGAGAAGAGAGCTTTCGGGCATCAAAAGGAGAGCCCTTCTGGACACTGCCCAGTAGCCATTAGCCGTGTACTTCAGGGAAAATTCTAGGCCTCTCCATCCAAGCATTGTGATTTCCAAGATCCTTTCTGCAAAGGGAGGAGTAAAGCCACATCTGCTGTTTCTCTAAAATCGTCTGGTATTCATATCCATGGCCATGTGTTACTAGTTAACTAAAAGACCTCTACAAAACCACTGCCAGAGGCCTGTTTCAAAGCCATGTCACCACTTTGCCTTTGAAGAATATTTATTCACATGATAAATTTTAATTAGGAAGTTTGTGTGATTCTGCTCTTTAAATGCAAGGTACCTTGCAAAGTGAGAACTGGGATTTTCTGTGACCTCTATTAAGCTTCGTTGTCTGTTACAATCTGAGCCACCAGCTTTAAAAGAGGAATCGGGGTGGGAACAGGGTCAGAAAAAAATATTTTTAAAAAAGAGATATGATCCACATCAAAATTGGATCTAGAGAAGCAGAAAGAAATGGGGGGAAAGAATTACCCAAGTGACAACAGGATATCTGATCTCCACAACAAAGTGTGGTTGAAGAATGACAGCCAATCATTTTCATTATGGAACTGAATTAATTAAAACTACTCAAAACAGTTTTTGTAAAAAGGAGTGTGTTTTTTAGTGTGTTATTTATATCAGAAAACTTTGAAGCTTTCAATTATTAAGATGGTTTGATTTTGTTCTTTCTCTAAATGATAATCTCTTAAGCATTCGGAATCTCTCAGTGAAGTCTAGTGTAAATCTGGGTTCATAGGTGCAAACCATCCTTTGAATAAGGCAAGTTCTATGCACATCATGCTTTCTGCACAGTGAAAATGAAAAGATACGCAGTGCTTAAAAGGCTTCTGTGTCGTCCTCAGTTCAGTTCAGTCGCTTAGTTGTGTCTGACTCTTTGCTACCCCATGGACTGCAGCACGCCAGGCTTCCCTGTCCATCACCAAATCCTGGAGCTTACTCAAACTCATCCCCACCAAGACAGTGATGCCATTCAACCATCTCATCCTCTGTTGTCCCCTTCTCCTCCCACCTTCTATCTTTCCAAGGATCAGGGTCTTTTCCAGTGAGTCAGTTCTTCACATCAGGTGGCCAAAGTACTGGAGTTTCAGCTTCAGCATCAGTCTTTCCAATGAATATTCAGAACTGATTTCCTTTAGGATTCACTGGCTTGATCTCCTTTCAGTCCAAGGGGCTCTCAAGAGTAATAACTAAGTATATCTGTGTCATCCTAGCTGGACTGAAATACACCTTTTAGAATCAATCCTTGGAGTTACTTTGAACAGATAGAAACACCACTGAAAAGTCACATATATGGACTAAGAAGGGGACTAGAACCAGGCAACACTTTACCATGAAATAATTTATCAGAGAACAGGTTCTTAACAGAACCATGGTAGCTGAATGACTCCCAGCAGGGGGCAGGACAGACTGCAGTGAAGGGTGAGGTAATGGAAAAGGTAAAGCAAGGGCTGGAACAGCCTGAAGCACATTGATTCTCCTACAGAGGGAAGTGATAGCTCAGGTTGGGGTTCAGAGTTGGGCAGCCGAAGGGCTGAATTTCACAGCATGCCTAGAGCTTTCTTGGAGAAACCTGACATTTGATACATCTAATCTGATCATTCACCTTCTTACAGCAAAAGTTACTAAAATGAAAAAAAAGTTAAAGCAATTTATTATAGGGTCTCATTAGATATGAACAAAAAGAAGATGTACATGAGATTATAAAAGTCAATGAATAAAATTCAATATGAATTGACTCATTATTTTTTTGGTAAAGGCAGTCCCTCTTGAATCAAGAATAAAAGGAAGATCAGAGGGTTCTGATGTCAAAAGTCTGTGGAATGAACTCAGCCTCAGCACTGCAAAAGCACTCTAATCTATTCTTTGAAGATCACCTTCATCCAAGGTTCTCTTTGGCAGACTCTGTTGGCTACCTGTCAATATCCACTCCATATGCCACTAGCTCTCAGAACCCTGAATGGGTCAGAGATCCTCTCTTCTCCCATACAACAGGGGGGGAGATGAACTCACCCCAACTCCAGAGTAATCCTGATTATTATCAGCTCATCACAGAAAAACTTTTCCTCTGCCAAGGACTGGTTTAACAGAAGGTTTGACTCAGTTCTGCCCAATAAGACTTTGGAAGTTTCAGTAAAAGCTTTCCTGGATCCCAATGGTTAGACAGATCTTTCCACCTCCTCTGGACGTAAGAATGGCAAAGTAGCAGAGCTGAAGTCACACCTGGGACTGCCCAACCTCTGGACTAATAATTATGTGAGACTGGAATCTCCTACTATGTAATGACTCATTGAGTCAGACTTTTCCATCATTTTTAACCCAAAGCATCCCAACTAATTTATTATCAAAATGTGCTATGGGAAAACAATTTCATAATATGAATAAGTAAAATCAGCCCTACGGTAGGCTTAAAAACTACTACTACCTATAGGATTAAGGAAACATTTTGAGAATCAAAACCACTAATTAAGGAAGCTTATTAGGTAACTCAAAACACACCAGGTTTTTGTTTTCATGATTAATAAACTTTCCGAGCTACTAGTAAAAATATCTTTCTGAATTTATGATTTAATCACTTAAAAACACTGACAGTCCTCCACTGCCAACCAGAAAAAGTTTAGATAGTGTGGCAATCAAGAAATCACTTAGACATACTTGTCAGACCCAACCTAATAAAACAGTTTAATCTCCTAGTTCTCCAGCCCCCCAACTTTATACAAATCTGCCCCAAGGCACATCCCCAATACCATATCATTGTTCTGTCCCTTTTTTCTGCTTTAGATAATCCCTGCCCTAGCAAAGTTTTACACAGCTGAATACTCAGAACAAAATATCATTTTGTGTGTGTGAAGTATTATCAAAAGTCCTGTACTGGGCAAGATCTTTCATTCCTTTCCAAATTGATACCACTGGAATCAACATTGATTATCTTGCTGTACAGATCACAGGATAGATATTTGTTTCCTCCACATGATCAAGAGTATCCTGAACACCAATATGATTTATCTGAGTTTAATCTTTTTAGGGTTTACAATTTCTAACCAAATCCCTTTTCGTTGGAAGAAAAAAGACATGGAGATTTCACTAATGGGTAGGGAAACAAACATAGCTCTGTTTTAATTGATTCCTTCAACCTTAAAGGTATTAAGAACTTATGCCCTCAGAACTCTAATGTTACTTTAAAATCCTGATTATCACCTCCTATCACCTCCTTATGGTTTATTACTATAACATTCTTAAGGAAGTTTTATCTGAGATTTGCTTTTACCGTCTGAGCCACCAGGGAAGTCTTTTCTTTCTTTTCTTTCCATATTTCATTTACTTTGTTATGTGCAAGATAATCCCCCAAAAGGCAAGTAACTGAAATGCTTTTGTCATTTATTCATGCGTTGCCTCAAACTTTGATTAAAATAAGAATAATGATAGCTGTCAATCCTGGGCTTTTTTATATAATAAGATGATATTTATAATTGATTAGCAAAATGAAGATAAGGACCAGGCTATTAGAAAACAGAAATCAGTTCAAAAGTAAAAAGTGAACCTGACTGTCTCAGAGGGAAGAAGTTTTTCTCATTGGCCCAGAAGGCAAAGAAGCACTTAGAGATTAACGGAGTTATGTGATAAGAACAGAGGAACCACAATGAAAGGGTTCCCACCATCCAACTTTGGAACAATTTGAGCATCACAAAGGCTAATGACTGTGATTGAATATAAACACTGAATAAATAAAAATCTACAAGTATATCCTATGTTCAAAATATTTAAAAGAAAAAAAGCTGTACTTTGTGTTCAGGGATGCATATAGAGGGGCTGGGCTTCTCACATGGTTCAGCAGTAAAGATTCTGCCTGCCAATGCAGGAGACACAGGACACATGGGTTCAATCCTTGGGTCAGGAAAATCCCCTGGAGTAAGAAATGGTAACTCGCTCCAGTATTCTTGCCTGGAAAACCTGATGCACAGAGGAGGCTGGTGGGCTACAGTACATGGGGTCACACAGAGTTGGACAGGACTGAGCAACTGAGTACACACACACACACACAGAGGATATAAAACTGTATAATGGTATGCTGCTGCTAAGTCACCTCAGTCGTGTCCGACTCTGTACGACCCCATAGACAGCAGCCCACCAGGCTCCCCTGTCCCTGGGATCCTCCAGGCAAGAACACTGGAGTGGGTTGCCATTTCCTTCTCCAATGCATGAAAGCGAAAAGTGAAAATGAAGTCGCTCAGTCGTGTCCGACTCTTCGCGACCCCATGGACCGCAGCCTACCAGGCTCCTCTGTCCATGGGATTTTCCAGGCAAGAGTACTGGAATGGGGTGCCATCGCCTTCTCCGGTATAATGGTATAAGTATGGACAATATAAAAGATTGCACCCAGTCCACACTGGTCCTCTGGATACACAAATATGTAACTCCCTGTCTGAGAATGGTTACGGTTGACACTCACAGGACGAGAGTATCCAGTACATCCACCACATCAGATCTCATTGGTTAAGAACACATGCCAACCGCGGAAGCATGAGAAAATATACCTATATTCACCGATTGATAGATATTCTTTGTATGTGTGAGAAAATATCTCAGAGACAAAGAGCAACAAACAAGTTCTATGCAGATAGTTCACCTGGGTAAGCATGTACCGTACACCTCACTCTAAGACACAGTCTTTATTATAAAACAAATACTGCGGAGGCGTGGGGTGGCAGTGGCCTGCTGCAGGGTCAGAGGCACTGAGTGTAGCAGTGCCTGCATGGGACCTTTAGAAGGAGGTCACCATTATCTTCATTACCTCCACCACAGTTTGGCCCCAGGTAAATAAGAGGGAGGGAACACAGCCCCACGCGTCAACA
This sequence comes from Capra hircus, assembly GCF_001704415.2. Taxonomy (NCBI): domain Eukaryota; kingdom Metazoa; phylum Chordata; class Mammalia; order Artiodactyla; family Bovidae; genus Capra; species Capra hircus. Next base: position 48,079,429 of record NC_030811.1, read on the forward strand.
GAAAATTGGATTCAATATTTACTGAGCATGGCCCTGCCCATTACAACAAGACCCAGTTTCCCCCTTAGCCAGTCTCTCCCATCAGGAAGCTTCCATAAGTCTCTTATCCTTCTCCATCAGAGGGCAGACAGACTGAAAACCACAGTCACAGAAAACTAACCAATCTAAATCACATGGATCACAGCCTTGTCTAACTCGATGAAACTATGAGCCATGCAGTGCAGGGCCACCCAAGACGGGCGGGTCATAGTGGAGAGTTCTGAGAAAATGTCCACTGAAGAAGGGAATGGCAAACCACTTCAGTATTCTTGCCTTGAGAACCCCATGAACAGTATGAAAAGGCAAAAAGATAGGACACTGAAAGATGAACTCCCTAGATCAGTAGGTGTCCAATATGCTACTGGAGATCAGTGGACAAATAACTCCAGAAAGAATGAAGAGACAGAGCAAAAGCAAAAACAACACTCAGTTGTGGATATGACTGGTGATGGAAATAAAGTCTGATGCTGTAAAGAGCAATATTGCATAGGAACCTAGAACGTTAGGTCCATAGTGAAGTTGCTCAGTCGTTTCCAACTCTTGTGATCCCATGGACTGTAGCCTACCAGGCTCCTTCATTCGTGTAATTTTCCAGACAAGAGTACTGGAGTAGGTTGCCATTTCCTTCCCCAAGGGATCATCCCAACCCAGGGATCGAAACCAGGTCTCCCACACTGCTGGCAGACGCTTTACCATCTGAGCCACCAGGGAAGCCCAGTCAAGGCAAATTGGAAGTGGTCAAACAGGAGATAGCAAGAGTGAACGTCAACATTTCAGGAATCAGCAAACTAAAACGGACTGGAATGGGTAAATTTAACTCAGATGACCATTACATCTGCTACTGTGGAAAAGAATCCCTTAGAAGAACTGGAGTAGCCATCATAGTCAACAAAAGAGTCTGAAATGCAGTACTGGGATACAATCTCAAAAACGATAGAATGATCTCTGTTCATTTCCAAGTCAAACCATTCAATATCATACCTGTCTAAGTCTATGCCCCAACCAGTATTGCCAAAGAAGCTGAAGTTGACCGGTTCTATGAAGACCTACAAGACTTCTAGAACTAACACTAAAAAAAAAAGATGTCATTTTCATTATAGGGGACTGGAATACAAGAGTATCAAGTCAAGAAATACCTGGAGAAACAGGAAAATTTGGCCTTGGAGTACAGAATAAAGCAGGGCAAAGGCTAATAGAGTTTTGCCAAGAGAACACTCTGATCATAGCAAACACCCTCTTCCAACAACACAAGAGATGACTCTATACATGGGCATCACCAGATGGTCAATAACAAAATCAGATAGATTATATTCTTTGCAGCCAAAGATGGAGAAGCTCTATATAGTCAGCAAAAACAAGACTGGGAGCAGACTGTGGATCAGATCATGAACTCCTTATTGCTCAATTCAGACTGAAATTGAAGAAAGTAGGGAAAACCACTAGACCATTCAGGTGTGGCCTAAATCAAATCCCTTATGATTGTACAGTGGAAGTGACAAATAGATTCAAGGAAATAGATCTGATAGACAGAGTGTCTGAAGAACTATGGACAGAGGTTCCTGACACTGTACAAGAGGCAGGGATCAAGACCATCCCCAAGAAAAAGAAATGCAAAAAGGCAAAATGGTTGTCTGAGGAGGCTTACAAATAGCTGTGAAAAGAAGAGAAGTGAAAGGCAAAAGAGAAAAGGAAAGATATATTCATTTGAATGCAGAATTCCAAAGAAGAACAAGGAGAGATAAGAAAGCTTTCCTCAGTGATCAATGCAAAGAAATAGAGGAAAAGAACAGAATGGGAAAGACTATAGAGATCCCTTCAAGGAAATTAGATATACCAAGGGAACATTTCATGCAAAGATGGGCTTAATAAAGGACAGAAATGGTATGGACCTAACAGAAGCAGAAGATCTTAAGAAGAGGTGGCAAGAATACACAGAAGAACTATACAAAAAAGATCTTCATGACCCAGATAATCATGATGGTATGATCACTCACCTAGAGAAAGTTATCCTGGAATGAGAAATCAAGTGGGCCTTAGGAAGCATCACTGCAAACAAAGCTAGTGGAGGTGATGGAATTCCAGTTTAGCTATTTCAAATCCTGAAAGATGATGCTGTGAAAGTGCTGCACTCAATATGCCAGTGAATCTGGAAAACTTAGCAATGGCCACAGGACTGGAAAAGGCCAGTTTTCATTCCAATCCCAAAGAAAAGGAATGCCAAACAATGGTCAAACTATGGCACAATTGCACTCATCTCACACACTAGTAAAATAATGCTCAAAATTCTCCAAGCCAGCCTTCAACAGTATGTGAAACGTGAACTTCCAGATGTTCAAGCTGGATTTAGAAAAGGCAGAGGAACCAGAGATCAAATTGCCAACATCCACTGGATCATGGAAAAAGCAAGAGAGTTCTAGAAAAACATCTACTTCTGCTTTATTGGCTACACCAAAGACTCTGACTGTGTAGATCACAACAAACTGTGGAAAATTCTGAAAGAGATGGGAATACCAGACCACCTGACCTGCCTCTTGAGAAACCGTATGCAGGTCAGGAAGCAAGTTAGAACTGGACATGGAACAACAGACTGGTTCCAAATAGGAAAAGGAGTACAACAGGCTGTATATTGTCACCCTGCTTATTTAACTTGTATGCAGAGTACATCATGAGAAACGCTGGGCTGGATGAAGTACAAGCTGGACTCAAGATTGCCAGGAGAAATATCAATAACCTCAAATATGCAGATGATACCACCTTTATGGGAGAAAGTGAAGAACTAAAGAGCCTCTTGATGAAAGTAAAAGAGGAGAGTGAAAAAGTTGGCTTAAAACTCAACATTCAGAAAACGAAGATCATGGCATCTGGTCCCATCACTTCATGGCAAATAGATGGGGAAACAGTGGAAACAGTGACAGACTTTATTTTTTTACACTCCAAAATCACTGCAAATGATGACTGCAGCCATGAAATAAAAAGACACTTGCTCCTTGGAAGAAAAGTTATGACCAACCCAGACAGCATATTACAAAGCTGAGACATTACTTTGCCAACAAGGTCCATCTAGTCAAAGCTATGGTTTTTCCAGTGTTCATGTATGGATGTGAGAGTTGGACTATAAAGAAAGCTGAGCACCGAAGAATTGATGTTTTTGAACTGTGGTGATGGAAAATACTGTTCAGAGTCCCTTGCACTGCAAGGAGATCAAACCAGTCCATCCTAAAGTAAATCAGTCCTGAATATTCATTGGAAGGACTGATGCTGAAGCTGAAGCTCCAATACTTTGGCCATCTGATGCGAAGACCTGACTTATTTGAAAAGACCCTGATGCTGGGAAAGATTGAAGGCGGGAGAAGAAGGCGATAACAGAGGATGAGATGATTGGATGACATCACTGACTCAATGGACATGAGTTTAAGTAAGCTCTGGTAGTTGCTAATGGACAGGGAGGCCTGGTGTGCTGCAGTCCATGGGGTAGCGAAGAGTCAGACACGACTGAGTGACTGAACTGAACTGAAGTGAATTGAAAACCTACACCCACACAGAGACCTGCCTGTGAATGTTCACAGCAGCATTATTCATAATACTTCCAAACTGGAAGCAGCAGTGGATCGATAGAATGTGATATATCTATACAATGAAGTAACACTCCACAATAAAAAGGAACGAAGCTCGTTACAGATGAACTTTGAAAACACACCAAATAAATGAAACCAGATCAAGACCACACATTCATATGAAATGTCCAAAAAAGGCAAACTTACAAAGATAAAAGGTAAATAAGTCATTATCTAGAGATGGAGATAGGAATGTGAATTAAGTGTATTCTTGGTTATCAAAATACTCATAGCTTTGGGACTTTGAAATGGTAAATATTCATGATGTGTGAAACAGCATGATACATAACTGTATGGTCTTAATTACATAAAAATGAATGCTTAGTTGTGAAAATACACAAATGAGACCTAGAAGGAGATGTCAAACGGTAAACTGCTTGTGATTATGAATGACTTCGTTTTTTGCTTCTTGTGCTTTTTGGTTTCCTATTATGTATATGTTAACTTTTAAGAAATAAATGTTATTTTAAAAACCTTAAAAAAAAAGATTAAATGGAAATAAGCGATATTTTGGGAGAGATGGAAAGTGTTTTACAACTGACATTGCCTTTGTTGATGGTTGTACCACTCAGTAGAGTTACTTTAAGAAATCATTAAAATGTATAACTTGAAATGGCTGAATTTTATGACAAACAAAGATACCTCAGTAAAAAACTTTATGAAAAGTCTTTAATTTTATGCAATAAATATGTTTCTAAACATAGTGTTTAGTTTCTAAAAGTCTGTATATGTCGTTATATTTGATAAGTACAAATAAAAATAGCATTGAGAAAGAAATTATATAATAGGTACAGACAAAATTTTAGAAATTATTTTCTAAAAAGCACACTTAGGCATTTCGCTGCTTTCCCGTGGTTAGCAGTCTACCCTTCCACTACCAGGGGCCCAGGTTCACTCCTTGGTGTGGGAACTAAGATCCCACAAGCTGTATGGTGCAGCCAAGGGGGAAAAAATGACTATTTTAAAATAAAAATTACATTTTGGGAAGATGTAATTTCCCAAAGTTGGCTTAAAAACAAGTAGATGAATACATCAATCCATCAAAGAGTAGTTTATCAATGTCTTATTTATTAAAAGTATTACAGGACCAGTCAGGGTAAAGATAAGGACTTTAAAACAATAAAATACATATGTATGATTCCTATACTACAGAAAATAATGTTTCAGGGAATACTTTATAAGTGAAAATATCATTTTTATAGCTTTTATGTCTGATACAAAAAAAAAAGACTAATGCCAGTTTCATGACAGCTGATGCAAAAGTCCTAAACAATATAACAGCAAAACTATCTTAGCAGTTTTTAATGGAGTACCGAAAAAAACTGGATCTTTTCATTTTAAGCTAGAAATTGCCTTAAAATTAGTTGCAGCATTCTAAAATGGAAACCAGAATTTGTAAGTGGGCAACCTTCCCTTTTTGGAGGGGCAAGTTCCCCTAAAATATACTCGGAGTTCTCCGAACCCTGGGGAAATCTTGAACCAGCAGAGAAAACCAATTACACTCACCTCAAGGAGTTAACTGCAGAGTTAAGCCACTACACATCTGTTGCTTGTCAACCTGCTCCAGTCCTGAGAACGATCTGTCCTTGCCTAAGCACAACATCAGAGGAAATTAGGAGCCAGAGTTAAAGCAGGAAGGCTGTGCAATCCGGATCTTTTCTACCCCTCATGCAGGAGGAACGACTGTGACAAAGATGTATTTGGTGTCTGGACTGCATTGTGTCTGGGCTATTGTTTAAAGTTGAATAAGCCATCCTTTGAAAGCTACTGTCAAGTCATGAGAGTCAAGTCAGAACAAAACTCTGAAAACAGGGGTTCAGTTTCACCTTCTGAGAGTGGACGTCCCAACTGCTTTTTACCTGGAACTAGAATGTAAGGTGCCCCTTGGACAGGAAAAAGAAAGAACTTCCTCTCTGCTCTGCCTGACTCTAAGCAGAGGGCATGTCTTTGTGCATCTGGTGGCAGCACCGACCTTCACAAGAAGGACTGTGGACGGGTTCGGGCTTCTGGGTTCTTAGAGGGACCACTCCTGGCAGATGTTAGCAGCCATCACCTTGCAGAGGATAGCTGTGCTCAGCAGAGCAGCTGTCACGAGCTTCTATCTGAGGCAAGAATAGAGTGGCAAGACAAAACAGTAGAGAACAAACTCACAAACAGTTGAGGGAAAGAGACACTTGGAGATGGAGGCAATTTACAGCAGGAAAACCAGCAGGGACTTGTGCCATGTAACTTAAATAAAAATAGGAAGTGTGATGCCCTTTTATAGTCACCAGTAGAGAGGCCAGAAACAATGAATTATCCAACATAGACAATTATCCTACATTATCCAATGTAGAGCTTATCCTCTATGGTCAAGGATAATTTCTCATAACAGGAAACATTAACATAATAAACACAAAAAGTCAGTTAAGAAAATCTGTATGTTCATTGCATTGATTAAAAAGGTATTCAAGAAAATCTAATACTCTTTAAAAAAAGGAAAAAACTTAAACAAGATATGGGATATTGGTCTAACACAATAAAAACTTTGTTGTTCAGTCACTCAATCGTATCCAACTCTTTGCTATCCCATGGACTGCAGTATGCCAGGCTTTCCTGTCCTTCACCATCTCCCGAAGATTGCTCAAACTCATGTCCATTGAGTCAGTGATGCCATCCAACCATCTCATCCTATATTATCCCCTTCTAATCCTGCCTTCAATCTTTCCCAGCATCGGGGTCTTTTCCAATGAGTCGGCTCTTCACATCAGGTGGCCAAAGCATTGGAGCTTCAGCTTCAGCATCAGTCCTTCCAATGAATATTCAGGACTGGTCTCCTTTGGATTGACTGGTTTGGTCTCCTTGCTGTCCAAGGAACTCAACAGTCTTCTCCAACACCACAATTCAAAAGCATAAATTCTTCAGCACTCGGCTTTCTTTATAGTCCGACTCTCACATCCATACATGACTACTGGAAAAACCATAACTTGAACTAGACAGACCTTTGTTGGTAAAATAATGTCTCTGCTTTTCAATATGCTGTCTAGGTTTGTCATAGTTTTTCTTCCAAGGAGTAAGTGTCTTTTAATTTCATGGCTGCAGTCATCATCTGCAGTGATTTTGGAGTGCAAAAAAATAAAGTCTGTCACTGTTTCTATTGTTTCCCCATCTATTTGCCATGAAGTGATCAGACTGGATGCCATGATAAAGACTAGCTCTCAAAAATCAAGAATCAACATCCTGCTTAACAACAAATTCTAGCGATACTCCTATCCGCAAAAGAACCAAGAGAAAAATGTTATTATCATCAAATAATAATATTCAGGAACTTCTAGAAAAAGCACTAGAGTGTGTAACAATAATAACTATCGTCTTGGAAAGACAACTAAAGCTCTCATGATTTTCCAGTCATGTTACAATCAAACTATAAAACCCAAAGAAACAATCAACAGCCATTAGTAATATTAAGAATGATACTAGTAATTAACTATAAAATATGATGGAAAAAATCTCCACAGTAGCAACAAAAAAACATAATTCCCATGAATATTTCTACATGAAATGTGTAAGACCTACAAAAACCAAAGTACTAAATTTTACTGCGAGACAGAAAAAAGATGCTTAAATTTAAAAACCAACAACAATCACAATGATATAGATGGAAAGACTTAGTACCATAAAAGGTGCACTTTTCTCAAATTAAATCATAGGTTTAGTGGCAGTCCAGTTAAAATTCTAAAAAGACAGTGACAAAATTACCCTAAATTTCCAACTAAGAGTAGACAAAAATATCTTAAGAAATTTTGCAAAATAAAACTAACAAGAGAGGTTTCCATGCTAGATGTTAAAACACTTTAAAAAGCTATGATAAACAGTATAGTGGTACTAGGCCCAATAACTAATGAACAGATCTTTAGAAGAGATTGCCTTGAGAAGACAGTAAAATATACAAAAACTAAATATGATGCAGAAAGGATCATAAATCAGTATGGAAATGGGTGAATAATGCAGCTTATGGTGTAAAAATATTAGTTACGTCTGCTTAGACTATTATTCAAAGTCTTTCCTGTGGCCTAAAAGGATCCTTCTACTTTTCTACATGATTTGGGTCTCTCTACCGTCAAACTTTTCCCTGGTGGCCCATACAGTAAAGAATCCACCTGCAGTGCAGGAGACCTGGGTTTAATCCCTGGGTTGGGAAGATCCCCTGGATAAGGAAATGGCTACCTACTCCAGTATTCTTGCCTGGTGAATTCCACGGACAGAGGAGCCTGGCAGGCTACAGTTCTCGGGGTCACAAAGAGTCAGACATGATTGAACAACTAACACACACACCATCAACCTCATTTAATAACCTCTTGGCTCCTGTTCCAATCTTCTAAGCCATCTTCCTGTCTCTCAAACACACTAAGCTTATTTCTGCCTCCAGGTCTTGATACGCACTGTTCTTTCTCTCTGCCCTTACAGTCAAATGTCATCTTCTTAGAGACGGCCTGATAACAACTGCTGCTAAAATTTAAAAAAAAAAAAAAAAAAACAGCAACAACCACAGTGATGTGGATGGAAAAACTGCTCAGACAGCATCCTCACCTCCACATCAGGCACCTGCTATTAATGGCAACGTCACTCTCCAAAATTACTTTGTTTGTTAACATGTTCATTGCTTTTTCTGACTAGAATACAGGCTCCCTAAGAATAGGATACTTATTCCCTCATTCTATTGAAGGAAGATGAGGAAAGAAGAACTCTTACCATTTACTAAAGGTTTAAAAATGAAGACACATGTATACATATGAATTATGTACATGTGTGTCTGCATTCATATGTGTTATGTATATGTGCGTGTGCATCTTACGTATACATACATGAGCACATATATTTATATACACCTACATGTGTGTACAAAATGAAGGTAAGGACCATTATTGATAAGAACTATTCAACACAGATTTGTGTTCTACATAATAATTTGTATTAAATGTACATATAAACAAATATTTACCATAATGAATTATGTTAAACAAGATAGTTACAGATTTATTAGTAACAGTGAGAAATCTCTTATGTTATTCTTTATCATCACATAATACCATCATCTAATTATAATATTATCCTCCTCACTTATTTTTATCCACACTGTAAACATCTTATTTACCACACTGAAAATTGGACATGGTTAAGTAAATGAGATTTAACCTTCAGTTCCAATTGAATTCATGCCCTTTTACTTATCGTGACTCCCAGTTTTATTGCAAATTCAAGAGTCCCAGTGGAAAGCAAGCATGTGATTCCCCTAAATGAAAGAAGACTGGACTTGCCCATCTGAATAGAATTTGGGTGTTCCTTGTCTGAGCTTTCTCCTGTTTCTCCTCCCACCACATCCCCATTCCCAAACCCTGGCTCTACATCACCTCCTATCTGCATGGGCAACCCATCTACTGCCATCTACTGTTACGTTTGAGTCTTTGGTGTCCTCCCTACCCCCAGTGCCCTGGTGAGTTAGGAAAAAAAGCTGATATCAGAGGGAGGTGGGAGCCTCAGGACGGGGGGACACATGTACACCCATGACTGATTCATGTCAATGTATGGCAAAACCACCACAGTATTGTAAAGCAATTAGCCTACAATTTAAATAAATAAATAATTTTTTTAAAAATTGTAAATCAACTATACGTCAATAAAAAGAATTTGAATTTAAAAAAAATCACAGAGTGAGAGAAACTATTATTTTGTTGTTACTGATGTAAGAAGATGAAGAGGAAACAATCTATTTAAAAAAGTCAAAATTTACAAGTTGGATCATCCTAAGATCTGATAGCTGGACAGCAGAATCTCTTCCAAATGCACACACACTACTATATTTAAAATAGATAACCAACAAAGACCTACTGTACAGTACAAAGAGCTCTACTCAATAATAATCTAAATGGGAAAAGAATCTGAAAAAGAATATAGATACATGCATATGTGTATAACTGAATCCCTTTCCAGTACACCCACCTGAAACAGACATTTTTGATCAACTATAATTCAACATAAAATACAATTTTAAAAAATCATCGACAAAAAAACAGATGGGTTCTCTCTTTACTGTTATGTATTTCACATCCTAGAACAACCAACCACAGTTCACGTGGAATATTTGCTCCTTGCATGGTGTGGGGTGCAGGGTGTACATGAATGTGTATGTGTGGTTTACATCTGTCAGGCCACCTATTGTAGGAAAAAATCACGGAGTTCTATAAAAAATATTTTCAGTATTTTTGCATTCCTTTACACAGTTTAATCATCTACTTCTTAAATAAGAAAGGAGAGAGTTACAGGAACAGACTTGGCCTGAATTGTTTCAATAATAGAGTTAAATGTCTTTATTAAGCCTTTTCTTTCTGAGGAATGGTTCACAGTAAAGTGTAACACCAGTTGCTGACCTCTGGAACAATCCAGTGTTGGCCTCAAGACTTGTTTGACCAGGCCAAATCAGGTCAGGACAGGCATATGTTTGGTTTTATTAACATATCTGTCCAAAAGAGTGAAATTCCACAACTGTATGACCCCTTAAAGGCGCTGAGAACTGTTTCCCACCCTTCCTAGTCTTGATAATACAGGAACTGACTGTTCTTTTCATTTTTAACCACCCCATAGTCTTTATCTGCTGCCTGTATGAGTTAGGACCCAAAGATTGAACTATTATATAATGTGGTTACAGACAAACTTGCTTCCTGAACATTCAGAAGGAGTATTATATAATGACACTTTTCCTTCCTTCCAATCTAAAAATACATATTTTGGGGATCCACTCTGCAACTGGAATTCAGCTACACAAGGACTTGACTTGCCTCCAGTTTAAAACAAGAGCAAAAAAAAAAAAAAAAAAAAAAAAACCGACCTATTCCACAGCCCTGGAATTGCTTCATAAAGCAAACAGCTTAGATTGAAGAGTTCCCCAGATGGTGGAGTAGGAAGACCCTGGGCTCACCTCCTCTCAAGGGTATCCCAAAATGACAACTATTTACAGAGAAACCACTGATGTGAAAGACCGGAACCTACCAGAAAAAAACCTTCTACAATTATAGATATAAAGGAGGAACTGCAAGGAGGCAGGTAGGAGAGGTGACAGTGCCATATAGTTGAGACCCACAGCAGTGGGTGGGCAAATCACACATGGGGGAAGAGCTATAACTGCAGAGATTGTCCCCTAGGAGTGAGGAATCAGAGCCCCACACTGTGCCCCCCAGCCCAAAGGTCCAGCGCCAGGAAGATGAACCTACAGAATGTCTGGGTTTAAAGGCCAGCAGAGATTACTTTTGGGGGAAGCCAGAGGGCTGAGGAAAATAGAGACTCCACTCTTAAAGGTCACACGTAAAATCTCACGTGCTCTGGGACCCAAGGCAGAAGCAATAATTTGAAAGGAGCCTGCATCAGACCTACCTGATGATTTTGCAGTGTTCCAGAGAGACAGGAGGCACCAAGATGCTGGTGGAACACATTTTGGGGAGCAAGTTCTACCACGTGGACGCTGGCCTTGGTGGGCACTACTCTGGAATCCTCCCTCTAACTTATTAGCTCCAAGACCCAGCTCTGCCCGCCAGCCAATAGGCATTACTACTGGAACATCTCAGGCCAACCAACGAGCAGGAGGAGACACAGCCCCACCCACCAGGAGGCTAGCTGCCTCAAGACCCACTGAGTCCACAGCCAATCCTGGACACGGCTTTGTGCATCCACCAGGGGTCCCAGGACCTGGCTCCACATACCAGGATGCAAACATTAGTTTTGGAACACCAAGGGTCCTGGAGCCAGAGGCACTGGGATTCTGCTTTGCTCACACCAGCTCCAGAATCTTCTTCCCTGCCACGCTCCCTCCTCCCCAACCCTCAACATCGGTCCCACCCCGCGTCTGGCTCCATTCACCAGTACGGAAACACAACTTCAGGACATCCTCGACCCCCCAGCAGCTCTATCAGGAATTGGCCTCAACCAACAGTGACCCAACACCAGTTCTGGGACCCCTGGATTCTGTAGCCAGAGACCCCAGGACCAGACCCTGCCCACCAACAGGCTGATTCAAGATTTGAGACATCTCAGGCCCCTCAGACAGTGGTCCTAGGGTCTAGCCCCACCCACCAGTCTTGGGATTCCCAGGGCCCTGCAGTCAGAGCCCTCGGGACCCAGTTCCACTCACCAGTGAGCCAGCACTACCTCTGGGAACCTTCGAGGTACCACAGCCAACCTTGTAATTACCTGGCCCCACTAGCCAGTAGCCAGAAGCCTCCACACAAGGGGCAACCAATTGAACAGGGGGGCCAGTCATGTCAAGCAGCATGCCCACAGTAGTCAGCACACTACATCAGAAGCACCCACACAACCCACATAGGGAGAACCCCTATAGCACATAGCAGTGATGACCAGAGCTACTAGAACACTATAAAAGGCCAGTTCTCCAACACTGGGAAAAGTAACCAATTCACCATATACACAGGATCAAATTTTGCATTTTGAACAACATAGATGGACCTAGAGCCTAATATGCTCAAAGAAATCAGTCAAAGACAAATACTTTATGTTATCACTTACATGTGGAACCTAAAACACACACAAAAAAAGAATCAATATGACAAAACAGAAACAGATTTACAGATATTTAGAATAAACTAGTGCTTGGAAAATCCCATGGACAGAGGAGCCTGGTAGGCTGCAGTCCATGGGGTCGCTAAGAGTTGGACATGATTGAGCGACTTCACTTTCACTTTTCACTTTCCTGCATTGGAGAAGGAAATGGCAACCCACTCCAGTGTTCTTGCCTGGAGAATCTCAGGGACAGGGAAGCCTGGTGGGCTGCCATCTATGGGGTCACATAGAGTTGCAGACGACTGAAGCGACTTAGCAGCAGCAGCAGCAGCAGAATAAACTAGTGGTTTCCAGTGGGGCTAGGGAAGAAGGGGGTGGGTAATACAGGGATAGAGGATTAGGAGATACAAATCACTATGTATAAAATAAATTATCTACAACGATATATTGTACAGCACAAGGAATATAGGTATTATTTTACGTCAAATGGAGTATAATCTATGAAAATTTTGAAACACTATGTTGCATATCTGGAACTACCATAATGTTGTAAACCAGCTCTATCTCAATTTTAAAAACTTAAGAAGAAAAAGTAAATTAAAAAGTATGTTAAATAAATATTCTGACACCGATGAGTGAGAAAAAAGAAGGAAGGAAGGAAAGAAAGAAGGATAAAGAAAGCAACGGAGGAAGAGTGGGAGGAAAGGAGAGCGAGAAAGAAAGAAGGAAAAGCTTAAAGAGCAAAATAATCAATTTTTCATCTTTCTGCTCCCTAACCAGCATAACCACAAGACAATATATAAAGTGAAACCATGAAATAAAAACATTCTCCATAAAAATAAGGAAAAAACCCTTTGTATAAAATCATTCTAGATCATACAACATAAAGAAAATAGATATTTGACACCTATGTTTAATATAGATCATAGCCAAAAAACAAAACAAAACACAGTTTGCATATTTCTCAGTCCAAACAATCTCTATTTATGCCATTTATGCCATTATTTTATCCTTTGTACTGCAATAAGGATGGGGTTTCTTGCCCCTATCGTGAAAGAAATTTTGCTGCACCCTTACTATTTTGTTTCATGCTCTGATAAGCATGGCCATATGTATTTCTCCTTCAGGAACAGAAAGCTTTAGGGCTCAGATGTCTCCAGAAGAAGTCAAGTGACTTGGGAAAGATGAATAAATATCCTTTCTTCATTGGGGTACTGAAAGTCAAGGCATTACCACTGTCAGAAACCAGAAAACAAAGCAGGAGCTATTCCCAGGAACTATTTAAAGGAAGGATGGGAAAGAGTCATTAAAGCAAGAGTCTTTCCGAACCATACCCAGACTTTCCAAATCATGCCCAGATACATATCTCCACTTTTAGAAGCCAGTCCCAAACACTTGCCCTCTTTCTCTTTTTTATTTTCAGTTCAATTCAGTCGCTCAGTCATGTCTGACTCTTTGCGCCCCCGTGAATTGCAGCACGCCAGGCCTCCCTGTCCATCACCAACTCCCAGAGTCCACTCAAACTCACGTCCATAGAGTCGATGATGCCATCCAGCCATCTCATCCTCTGTCGTCCCCTTCTCCTCCTGCTCCCAATCCCTCCCAGCTTCAGAGTCTTTTCCAATGAGTCAACTCTGCATGAGGTGGCCCAAGTATTGGAGTTGCAGATTTAGCATCATTCCTTCCAGAGAACACCCAGGACTGATCTCCTTTAGAATGGACTGGCTGGATCTCCTTGCAGTTCATGGGACTCTCAAGAGTCTTCAACACCACACTCCAAAAGCATCAATTCTTCAGCATTCAGCTTTCTTCACAGTCCAGCTCTCACATCCATACATGACTACTGGAAAAATCGTAGCCTTGACTACACGGACCTTTGTTGGCAAAGTAATGTCTCTGCTTTTGGATATGCTATCTAGGTTGGTCATAACTTTCCTTCCAAGGAATAAGCGTCTTTTAATTTCATGGCTGCAGTCACCATCTGCAGTGATTTTGGAGCCCCAAAAAATAAAGTCTGACACTGTTTCCACTGTTTCCCCATCTATTTGCCATGCAGTGATGGAACCAGATGCCATGATCTTATGTTTTGTTTTGTTTTTTTAATTTTTGGTCACACTGCATGGCATAGGGGATCTTAGTTCCCAACCAGGGAATTTCCCCTTGAAGTGGAAGCTCAAAGTCTCAACCACGGTACCACCAGGAATCCCTGACATCTTTCTTTTTTGCTGCTTCATTCTTCCCCAACTGACAGCCTCCACTCTCATCAGTCATCTCCTCTATCTCCTGGCCTACTCCAGCCTTTGGTTTCTATGTCAATATGACTTCCCATTCTAGAATTTAGTGCCTAACCTGTGCTAAGGATACATCAGTAAAGGAAAACAAATCTCAGTCCTCAGGAGCTTAAATTCTAGTGGGAGGAAAAAGACCAACAATAAAAATTAGTTAAAAATTAAAATATAGATAACTAGTTGACCATACAACAATGCTGCTCAGCAAATTTTTGACCTGCAAAAATGCCCATTTCATGAGTCAAACTTTATATTAAATGGTGATAATATTATTTTTAAAATTAAGCAGGGAAGAATAGGTAGTAGGGTGGATAGGGAGGTAAGCACACAGACGGTAAATTAAAACAAGGCAATCAGTCTCCAAGTGGTAAAATTATATGAGATGGTTTTTCTGCTCTTTCATTATTCTTCTAAGGAGCATGCATTCCTTCATAATGAGTTAAAAAAAAAACTGTATGACATCAAAATTGCTGAAAAACTGAAATAAGTCATTGTTATTTTAGCCACTAAGTTGTGTCCGACTCTTTTGTGACTCCATGCACTGCAGCCTTCCAGGCTTCTCTGTCCAGGGGATTTTCCAGGAAAGAATACTGGAGTGGGTTGCCATTTCCTTTTGTAGGGAATCTTCCTAATCCAGGGATCAAAGCTGCATCTCCTGCATCGGCAGGCAGATTCTTTACCACTGAGCCACCAGGGAAGCCCAAAATGCATCATACAACCATCAATTTTACGGTATTTACATCAAGGAAGAATATAAGACAGATCATAATAACACAATCGTATTCATGCCCTATGAAATTGGAAAGTCACACCCTATGAAATTGAAATTCATGCCCTAAAAAACATTATGTAGTATAAAATATCTAACATATATGTTCTAAGCCATGAATTTTAAAAATAAGAAATAAACTATTTTAATCAATATTGTAGAAATACAATTTTGTTACACTTTTTAATATACATGATCAAAGAACAAAACAATGCAAAATATTAAAGTATTTCCCTCAATTTTGCATTCTTGAATCTGTTATACTTGTTCAATTTCAAGGGGATATCCATTTTCTGTTATTTATCAGACTTTATAACTTATAGTCAATAGGTACCATAGTTTCAAATGTAGCATTTAACTGTTATTGGAGAATGAACTGGCAATCCTCTCCAGTATTCTTGCCTGAGAAGTCCCATGGACAGAGGAGCGTGGTGGGCTATGGTCCATGGGGTCGCAAAGAGTCGTACTTGACTTAGTGACTAAACAACTACAAACTGTTACAGGAAGATGAAGTAAAATGTAGGAAGCAAACAAAACTTTACAGAAGGATAAGAAAGTAGATTCAATGTGTATCTAAAAACAGTGCATGTAGCTCAGGAAAGACTTACTGATTTAGGAGGACATCAAGAATAAAAGATGTTCCAAAGGCGTCCAGCTGGAAGCTTGCCTGGTCAACGTGAGTCAACTGCAATATCAAAAAGATAAGAGGAATTTATTATGCAGCCATGGAGATCTGATGATAAGCATGTCTCATGATCCTCTGAAAGTTTTATAATATTAATTATAAAATCAATTCAACATGGAAGTGAAATAAAAACAAAGTAAACTTTACCTTCTTTGAAGCCATTCACTAATCTAAAGTACCACTTAACCAAGGAAGGCAAGTATCCTCCTTTTCTGCTTTATCTCAAGTGACTAAATATTTCATTTCCAAGAAGACTGAACTACATTTCATTCTGGTTTAAATGACTGACTCTTTTAAAATTAAGCTTTGCATATTAAAAAAGAAATAGGGAAAATAAGTTAATGCCAGACTAGATTAGTATGATGAATGTGATCTATTATAAGCAAGATATCTAAACTTCTAAAAACCCTTTTCATCCTATCTCAAATACATACTTTAAAAGTAATAGTTCAGTTCTAATTTACCAAATGGGATTTCATCAAGGTTTCTGCAATTCCTAAGAGAAAAACTGAACCTTCGCCCATCTACTGCAAACATCATCCATTAAAATTTTACTGGGAAAACCCATCACTATTTCCTATGCCATTTTAAGGACTCCCAGAAAAAATCACAAGGGATTCTAAAAAACATACAGTGTTATCAATAATATTAACATATTGAATAACCACATGCATTAACTGAAAAGAGTAAGCAAAACTACTTATTCCAACTCCTCATATAATAGAACTACACCTAAGCAGTAGAACTATAAATTATTTGATTTTTTTTGGTGCTATATTTATCTATAGCATCCAAAATTTCTACAGTAAGCATGTACAATTCCTTCAGTAAAAAAAGCAAACACTATTTTAGAGATGTAAATAATCTGAGCAACTGTATTTATGTAGCATGTGAGGGAGATGGTAGTGCTGCTCCCCAAGAACCAGAGCATCTCAGTAAGGGTCATCCTAGGATTCTGTGGGACACAAAAGGCACCTCAACCATATCTGGGATTTCCACTCTCATCAGACTATGGTATCAGGAGAAAGGAGAGAGCTTAATAATGATAAAGCTTTCTGGAATCAAAGGATAGCCCTTCAGTTTTAAAGTCTTTGAAATAAATGAGCGTGGGAGAATGCTAACACATTCTGATCATCATGAAATCCCAAGGGTGAAGAACTCTCTGGATACTTCTTAGCCTCATTAAACATTCAACCCCCTAACTACTCACTGTTCCCAATTAACACCCTGGTTATTACCAAATTCTGACTTCTCTTCTATGATAGTTCTTGGAGCCACACCTTACTCTTCATTTCCATGTATGCCACAGCTCATATCCTCTTTGCTCTTTCTAAAACTGACACTACCATGTGAAAATAGATAGCTAGTAGGAGGCTGCTGCATAACACAGGGAGCTCCGCTCAGTGATCTGTGATGATCTAGTGAGGTGGGATGCGGGGTGAGGTGGGAGGGAGGATCAGGAGGGAGGGGATATATGTATGAGTGCTCAGCTGCTCAGTTGTATCCGAATCTTTGTGACCCCATGGACTGCAGCCTACCAGGCTCCTCTGTCCGTGGGGTTTTCCAGGCAAGAATACTGGAGTGAGTTGCCATTTCCTATTCCAGGGGATCTTCTCAACCCAGGGATCAAACCCATGTTTCTTGCATGCCCTGCATTGCCAGGCAGATTCTTTACCACTACAGTCACCTGGGAAGCCTGAATAAATATATATATACATATTGCTGATTGACATTGTTGTATGGTAGAAACTAAGACAACACTGCAAAACAATTATGCTCCAATTAAAAAAAAAAAAGCTGACTCCTTACCAAAATAAAATCCTAACTATAAGTCCTATATTTTCTACTACATCAAATACAAACTTTCTCTCTCTGCATATCAAGAGCCTCAACAATCATCCCCACCTCGGACATAAAGCAAACAAGTCCCGAGGGACCCAGTCATATCCCATTTGCACTCAGTTCTCTCTTCTACTCTTTAATTCCACAAGTTTTGTGCATTCTAACCTTTTATGTAGCTTTCATGACTGTGCTTTTAAAAACCAGACCCTGAGGTGGTGATCTTTACCAAGGCCATTTCCCAGAAATGGCTCTACCCACCTTTCAAGACTTCCCTGGTGGGGCTTCGCTGGTGGCTCAGTTGGTAAAGAATCTGACTGCAATGCAGGAGACTCAGGTTCAATCCCTGGGTCAGGAAGATCCCCTGGAGGAGGAAATGACAACCCATTCCAGTATTCTTGCCTAGGGAATTCCATGGATGGAGGAGCTTGGCAGAATACAATCCATGGGGTTGCAAAGAGTTGGACATGACTGAGTGACTAACACTTCAACACTTACAATTTGTATTAATTCTGTCTAATTCTTCTATTTTCTTTTTCCTGCAGCTTCAGTTTACAGCTGGTACTTTTATTTTATTGACCTCACTCAAGTCCCAAGGAGAAACCAGTGATTGAATTCAAAAAAGAAATCCGTTGACAGCATGGTTAACTGCTATTTAGTGAAAAATGTTTCTATTATTGATAGTAAAAGGAATGGGATTATATTAATAGTATTTTAGTGTAAGACAGGCTTCCTTAGACTTTATGCGAATTGGTTCATTCAACAAGTATCTTCTGAGAGTCTACCAAGTGCTGGAATGCTTTTGATTTGGGGGACAAAGTGGTGAAGAAGGCTGCCCATGTTTCCCCTCTAGTGGGGCTTATCCTCTAGTGGAGGGAGACAGAAAGTGACAATTAAATAAAATGACACAAAATGAAAAATAAATTTAGAATATAAACACACTGTTCTCAGAGTTAATAAAACACGGTAAACAGGAATCAGGATAGATGGGGTTCTAGGTGGTATGGAGGCCTCTCTGAGGAGGTAACACCTGGTTGATGACCATAATGATTAAAAGGGATCTACGATAGATAGATCGTAGATCTTGAGTCCCTTGGACTGCAAGGAGATCCAACCAGTCCATTCTGAAGGAGATCAGCCCTGGGATTTCTTTGGAAGGAATGATGCTGAAGCTGAAACTCCAGTACTTTGGCCACCTCATGAGAAGAGTTGACTCATTGGAAAAGACTCTGATACTGGGAGGGATTGGGGGCAGGAGGAGAAGGAGACAACAGAGGATGAGATGGCTGGATGGCATCACTGACTCGATGGACATGAGTCTGAGTGAACTCTGGGAGTTGGTGACAGATAGGGAGGCCTGGCGTGCTGCGATTCATGGGGTCGCAAAGAGTCGGACACGACTGAGCCACTGAACTGAACTGAACTGACAATAGATAGAATAATAGCCCCCAAAGATGCCCACACTGTAATCTCTGGAACCTATGAACATGTTACCTCACATGGCAAAAGGGCTTTGAAGATGTGGTTAAGTTAAGGACCTTGAGATGGGGAGTATATTGGATTATCCAGGTGGACCCACTGTAGTCACTCCAGACTTATAAAGGTCAGAGTCAGAGAAGGAAATGTGATGAGGATTCTCTAGGCAAGAATACTGGAGTGGGTTGCCATGCCCTCCTCCAGGGGATTTTCCCATTTGAGGGATCGAACCCTGGTCTCCCACATTGCAGGCAGATTCTTTATCATCTGAACCACCAGAGAAGCCCAAGAATACTGGAGTGGGTAGGCTATCTCTTCTCCAGGGAAACTTCCTGACCGTGGAATTGAACTGGGGTCTCCTGCACTGCAGGTGGATTCTTTACCAGCTGAGCTACCAGGGAAGCCCTGTCATAGTGGAAGTAGAGATTAAACTGAAGTGAGGAAAAGACCACATGCCAAGGAATGTTGGCAGCTCTAGAAACTAGAAAAAGGAAAAAGTTAGAGCCAGTTCTCCCCTGGAGCCACCAGAAGGAGCATAGCCCTGAGAACACCTTCATCTTAGCCTTTTAAGACCCAGTTCAGGCTTCTGATCTCCAGAACTGCAAGAAAATTAATTCTGTTGTTTTAACATTAAGTTTTCAGTACAACATGTTACAGCAGCCATGGGAAGCTAATGTAGCATCACTAGCAATGTCCCTGAACATTTAGAAAAGTAACTCCAATAACAAGTTGGCTGCATCAGTATTCAATGTCATTTTCCTCCATGGCTTGGTTAAAAACCAAGGCACTTGCAACAGTGACACTCACAAACAAGGCACTGACACTCACGAAGGTACCAGGATCAAACTCCAAACACAGAGGGACTTCCCTGAAGGTTTAGTGGCTAAGAGTCCACGCTCTCATTGCAAGGGGTTCAAGTTCAGTCCCTGGTCAGGGAACTAAGATCCCACAGGCCAAGCTGCATGGCCAAAACAAAAACAAACAGACAAACAAATGAAAGTTCCAATATAGGACTTCCCAGCCTAACCAAACTTGCAGTGGTGATCACTGAAATACACATTAGCCTTTTTTTTTTTTCTTGCATTCTGGATAATCTCCTACCACTCGGGGACTTACAATCCCCATGTCTGACTTAACCAGTAGGCCGAAGAGAAGAAATGTATTTACTTCTTCAGGTTAGCGTGGAGAAATACTAAATTAAGTAGAATTACACAGAATTCAGGCAATATTAACAATCCAGCTTATTACTTAACACTTTTGAAGTGAGCCAGGACGGCTCACAGAAAGTTAATCTTAAACCTTACCTTCTTAGCTCAAAGGAAAAGAAAACATTTAAGAAGAGAGAACTAATCTATTGAAGATTTTCCTCTTTATTTTGGTGGGGGAGTACCTAACATATATTGCTCCCTGAATTCTAACTTTTTTTGATTAACTTTAACTAGAAGATTCAAAGGTAACAATGATTCTTAGAGATATTTGAAAATTATTATTTTGCAGAAATGTACTTTTTCAAATTACTTTGTAAGAATGACTTGTGATTTTAAAATCTTAAATGCTTCGTTATCATAGAATAATATTGAGAGAACCCCTGGAGCTCATTTAAGGTACATCCTTATTTTACAAATAAACTGAGCCATGTGGACAATGTCATTTCCAAATCATATTGGTAGTAGGGCAGCATTTCATCTCCTGGCAGGTCTTTCCCACCATGCTTCATCTCTGCTTTCATTCTGCAGTTTGGAGGTGCTTGCAGTTTTTCCTGGGTTCTAAAGAGCACTTTTAGAGCATATGAGAAGACAATCAAACCATAACAATCTTTGGAACTATTGACTCCATCAGAAAAGTCAAAAACATTACCACATCTGACACAAACCACAACCTTAGAAATTAAGAATTATAGTTTACAACACACATAGAAACCAATTTTTAAGGGAAAAAAATTACAAAGGTAATGGTGAAATGTTTGTGTTTTAAGCAGTGAGGCTGACTTTGATCATAGCTGTGAAAAAAGACTGAGGGAGAAAAATGGAAAAACATAAAATAACTAACCAGATGGCAATAAAACTTAATAAATCAATATAATTACATAAGGATAATTTAAATTTCAAATTTAAAAAATGAATCATAGGATTTTAAGACTAGAAAACCTGATACAATCCCCAGATTGAGGCCTATTTATTATTCACGGGCAAGAGCTAACATTTAAATGTGAAGTTAATATAACCTCCATGCTCCTCATGCATTTTGCTTCTTGGCAACCTGTTTTTTTCTCTTCAGTTCTCCCAGAGCCAATGAACTAGGGCCAACCTACAGAATCCAAAGAGCAGCTATAAGTTAACTTTTCGAGCTTGTGTTATTTACAACCGTTTTTCTTTTAAAACAAAGATGCACTAAAACTTTCACAGTAGAATCAGAAATTTGACACAAGGAGAAAGACAGGTAGTTGGATTTTTAATTAAGCCAACCTAAATAATGAATCCATGAATATTAATGGAGTGAGAGTATTACCAGTCAAATGGAATTGTGCAACAGGATACTTCTGTAAATAATTAACAAAATTAAAAAGAAGTCTTCAATGCATGTAACAGAGTCTTCAGCTATTCTGCATCCTAAATTCCTTTTGACATTTTATTGCTTCTACTTTGTTTTTTAAGAAATACAAGTGCAATTTTTTGCATCCAATACTTTCAGTTCAATAAAAAACAAAAACACCACTAATTAGTTTTGTCTATTTTCCCTGTTTTTCTACATCAGACAAGGCAACTGAAGAATCACCATAACCTCTCTGTAATTACTCCTCTACCTTATGCAAACTTCTGACAAAACAGCTCAAAGAGACTGATATAGCTTATTAACATTAAGATCCCTCATTCTGGAGTTTCTTACAACCACATCAATAATATGGTTTTCCCCTGTCTACTTAGTTAAGATATGGAACTTATTGCAGCAGAATTGTATAACAACAGCATTTTTAACAGAGCATTATACTCAGTAGATCTACTTAATACATAAATTAATAGAATATATGTGAGAACATTAGTGCTTTCTATCCTTAATTCTATATCTATGACTCTATGTTAAATACCTACCTCTTTTCATCTGGTTAACTCAATCATACTCATGGCTGTCCTAATCTACACTATATTTGACACTTACTTTACATACTATCATTAACCACAGCGCTCTTAAAATCCAACCTTCTACATTTAACATTGTAAGAACCAAATAGTGTTCAACAATAGAACATGTTAAAACAAAATGAAAGAAAACAAAAAAACATAGCCTTTAAAGCCAAGCAGACTGGTTTTGAATTCTAGGCCTTCCATTTATTAATGGAACAAACTAGGGCAAATTGTTTAATGTCTCTGAACTGAAAGTCTCTGCCTCTAAAAGACCAAAAATAATAATAAACACTTCTATAGCTTTATTGTGAAAACTGAAGGAAAGTTACAATGTATTCAACCTTTGTGGAGCACTGACCATACCTCCGGAAATACACAGGGCCTTGAGTCAGACATGGAACCCAGGAAACTCACAGTCAAAAAAAGAAATCATTAACCAAAGTATTACAAAATATTTCAAAGTCCAATAATCAGTTCAGTTCAGTTGCTCAGTCGTGTACAACTCTTTGCAGCCCCATGGACTGCAGCATGCCAGGCTTCCCTTTCCATCACCAACTCCCAAGGCTTGCTCAAATTCATACCCATCAGGTTGGTGATGCCATCCAACCATCTCATCCTCTGTTGTCCCCTTCTTCTCCCGCCTTCAATCTTTCCCCGCATCAGTGTTTTCTCCAATGAGTCAGTTCTTAACATTAGGTGGCCGAAGTATTAGAGTTTCAGCCTCAGCATCAGTCCTTCCAATGAACATTCAGGACTGATTTCCCTTAGGATTGACTAGCTGGATCTCCTTGCAGTCCAAGGGACTCTCAAGAGTTTTCTCCAACACCAAAGTTCAAAAGCATCAATTCTTCAGCACTCAGCTTTCTTTTTAGTCCAACTTTCACATCTATACATGACTACTGGAAAAACCATAGTTTTGACTAGATGGACCTTTGTGGGCAAAGCAATGTCTCTGCTTTTTAACATGCTGTCTAGGTTGGTCATAGCTTTTCTTCCAAGGAGCAAGAGTCTTTTAATTTCATGGCTGCAATCACCATCTGCAGTGATTTTTGGAGCCCAAGAATATAGTCTGTCATTGTTTCCATTGTTTCCCCATCTATTGGCCATGAAGTGATGGGACCGGATGCCATGATCTTCATTTTCTGAATGTTGAGTTTTAAGCCAGCTTTTAACTCTCCGCTTTGACTTTCATCAAGAGGCTCTTTAGTTCCTCTTCACTTTCCGTCATAAGGATGGTGTCATCTGTGTATCTGATGTTATTGATATTTCTCTCAGCAATCTTGACTCCAGCTTGTGCTTCATCCAGCCCGGCATTTTGCATGATGTAGTCTGCATATAAGTTAAATAAGCCAACAGAAGAGAAGACTCTATATGTGGACATCACTAGATGGTCAATACTGAAATCATTGATTATATTCTTTGAAGCCAAAGATAGAGAAGCTCTATACAGTCAGCAAAAACAAAACTGGGAACTAACTGTGGCTCAGATCATGAACTACTTATTGCCAAATTCAGACTTAAATTGAAGAAAGTAGGGAAAGCCACTTTTTCAGGTATGACTTAAATAAAATCCCTTACAGTGGAAGTGACAAATAGATTCAAGGGATTACATCTGATAGACAGAGTGCCTGAAGAACTATGGATGGAGGTTCATGACATTGTACAGGAGACAGTGATCAAGACCATCCCTAGGAAAAAAAAAATGCAAAAGCGGAAAACAGTTGTCTGAGGAGGCCTTACAAATAGCTGTGAAAAGAAGAGAAGTGAAAGGCAAAGAAGAAAAGGAAAGATATACCCATTTGAATGCAGACTTCCAAAGAATAGGAAGAAGAGACAAGAAAACCTTCCTCAGTGATCAACGCAAAGAAATAGAGGAAAACAATAGGATGGGAAAGACTAGAGATCTCTTCAAGTCCCAAAACGGATATATGTAAAAGATTTGTATCTTTTACAGCAGACCTCTGACCATAAGATTACAGAGAGTTGAGGAGGTACTTCTCAGACCAAGAATGCAGGGGAAAGCACTCCTAATAAAGGATCTACAAAGACACAAAAATAGAAAATAACTCAGCACATACAAGGATGGAAGGACACGCTATATTCCTGAGACAGAGAATGGGAGGCATCTATTGTAGGAGAACAGGCTAGAACCCCAGTGGCAAAGAATTTTCAAACCAGTGGTTGTCAATCCTGATTGCATATTGAACCAGTGAACCAGTGAAGTTACTCAGTCCTGTCCAACTCTTTGTAATCCCATGGACTGTAGCCTACCAGGCTCCTCCATCCATGGAATTTTCCAGGCAGGACTACTGGAGTGGGTTGCCATTTCCTTCTCTGGTGGATCTTCCCGACCCAGGGATCAAACCCAGGTCTCACGTGTTGCAGGCAGACACTTTACCGTCTGAGTCACCAGGGAAGCCCGCATATTAGGCTACATACGCGGCCCTAAGATTGTATATTAGGCTTACTCAGAAAGCTCTTTATTTATTTTTATTATGTATTTATTTACTTTTTTTTGGAGTATAATTACCTTACAATGTTGTGCTAGTTTCTGCTGTACAATGAAGTGAATCAGCCACATGTATGCATATATCCCCTTCCTCCTGATCTCTCAACCTCCCTCCCATTCCCTCCATCCCACCCCTCTAGGTCATCATAGAGCAACAAGCTGAGCTCTCTGTGTTACACAGCAGCTTTCCACTGGCTATCTATTTTGAGCATAGCACTGTATATACGTCAGTGCTACTCTCCCAATTTGTCTCACCCTCCTCTTTCCCTCTGCATCCACAAGCCTCTGTCTGCATCTCTATTCCTTCCCCGTAAATAGGTTCATCCGTACCATTTTTCTAGATTCCATATATATCCATTAACATATGATATTTGTTTTTCTCTTTATGACTTATTCATTCTGCATGACAGACTCTAGGTCTATCCACGTCACGACAAATAACCCAATTTTATTCCTTTTTATGGATGAGTAATATTCTATTATACATATGGAGCACATCTTCTCAGAAATATTTTTTTTAAAAATACCAATGCCTGGGCCCCAAACTCAGAGATTCTTTTAGTCTAGAATGGATCCTGGGCATCAGTATTTTTTAAAGAACTACCCTGTGATTTCTGAGGGTGGCCAAGGGTTAAAAACCACTAGCATAAAACAATGTAAGAAATGTACTCTTTATCCTGGAAACAATAATAAATGGATGTAAAAGCCTTTGAGATGATAGATGTTCGATAAATACCTCCTTTCCCATTTCTTCACAGTTTATGACAAAATATGTTTAGTTTTGAAATAATGATATACTTATCAAATTCTCACATATTTCTTGCAAGAAAAATGTATGCTCTTGTGACAGTTTACTGCTTGAATTTTTTTGTTGAATTCATACCAAAATAATAAATGTTTTAAAAGTTAAAAAAAAAAAAAGGAAGGGGACAGTACAAAAGGCAAAAAAAAAAAGAAGAAAAATAGATCCCATCTGGTGGCCTTCCAGATAAACTGAAAGCCAAGAAGTTTACAGAAACATCTCTACAAGCACCTTAGCATACTCTTTTGCACATAGCAGGCTCAAAAAAACTTTAAAAAAGAAGAAGGAAAAGGAGCACTAGATTGGAATTCCCACGAAAATTTTTAAAGAGCTCTCTGTGACAGTCTAACAGGTAATCAATTACCATGGAATGCCTCTCTAGTTGAACTTGCTCTATAATGCAAATACCAATTCTTGCTATTATTTGCTGTGAAAAACTTTACAACTGATGCAAACATGTCCCATTGTTGTGGACATGCACCTATTTAGGGATGTGTTATCCAAGAACAAAGATTATGTTATGCAGATCTCAGCACACAGGAATGCAAGATGAAGCCACACATACCATCAAAAAAGAAAAAAAAACAAAGGTTCTTCTTAGATGAGTTCATTTTATAAAATTTTATATTGGAATATAGTTGATAAAAAATGCTGTATTAGTTTCAGGTCTACAGCAGAGTGATTCAGTTATACACATCTTAGGAGGCACACTCTGAATTAGCCTTACTGAGTTTCCAGTTCTGATGTCACTGAAAGGCCTCGATTCTGTGATTCCTTATGGCCAAGGACCCTTCTCTCCAGTGGCTGCTGCTCCAACAAGCTGGGGTGGGAGAATGCTGTGCAGACACTGGCATCAGCTCTGATTTTCTCATCTCCATTCAGGAAGTTAGGCAGCCTCATTACCTATTTATGCTCTGCTATATTCTGATAAATCAGTCTCTCCATCATCTTGGCCATTAACTGCCCATTACTAGGACTTCATTTTGGTCCTGAACAAGAAAACGCTTACTCACACAAGCCTGAAAGTAGAAGCAGATCTTTATGATCTTTGGCAGCCTGAGAACAATACAATATGTAGTCATATTGAGCTGTAATTAAATCTGAGTGCAAGGAACCCCAATGTTTGAATGCAATAAAATCAGCAGACAACATCCCACAGAAGAACCAGTCCTGGGAAACTGATACTTTCCCTTAATGCAAGAAAGGCTTAGGAGAAAAATTACAGGTCTTCCTGACCCCACTGCTGATGGGACATTTCATTTATGGAGCTACGAAAACTTTCTCATTTTGTTTCTCCCAAAATGATAACTAAAAATAGTATGAATTACAGGTTGCTGCAAGAAAAGTACTTTAAAATTTTTGTTTATGGTGAAAAAATGGATAAAAGCTTGCTGTGAAGCATAATGTAACTACTGAGAGCTAGGTAAAAAGAACAGAGGAAGGGAGAGGCAGTTAAGCTATTACATTATCAAATGAATGACTAGTCAGTTCAGCTCTAAATCGGATAATTTTAAAAGCAGGCCTGGAAATAAAGGTTGTCTCTGCCAGCTGGGTCACAGTCCTTCCTGGAGGCAACTTCAGAAAGAGGTCAAGTCCAAAGAATAAAATTAAGAATGGTGAGTTCTTCACATCAAGATTCACTTCAGCCAGTTGTTAAGTGAATGGATTTTTGTTTGCTTGCTTGCTTAATTTCATTTTCCTTTTATGGATATCAGAGGCATCTGAGAATTAAGGCTCAATACATGAAAGGGCCAGCTCCCAGAATCAGAAGAAAGAAATCACTGACCAAAATGTCATGATGAATACTGGTACATAAGAATTCCATGGCATTTTCTTTAAGAAAAAATTACATAAGGTAAGAAAGTTTTTTCTTTCCTAGAACTAAAGACTAACACTACGTAACTATAGAGACTTTCTG
Source organism: Capra hircus (assembly GCF_001704415.2). Lineage (NCBI taxonomy): Eukaryota > Metazoa > Chordata > Mammalia > Artiodactyla > Bovidae > Capra > Capra hircus. The sequence continues at coordinate 48,107,037 of NC_030811.1, forward strand.
CTCACACACACACACACACACACACACACATACACACTCACACAATATATACATACATATACACACATATATATTTATGTGTGTATATATATATATATATATATATATATACTAGATGTTCAAGCTGGTTTTAGAAAAGGCAGAAGAACCAGAAAACAAATTGCCAACATCATTGAAAAAGCAAAAGAAAACATCTATTTCTGCTTTATTTTCTATTTCCAGAAAAACATCTATTTCTGCTTTATTGACTATGCCAAAGCCTTTGACAGTGTGGATCACAATAAACTGTGGAAAATTCTGAAAGAGATGGGAATACCAGACCACCTGACCTGCCTCTTGAGAAATTTGTATGCAGGTCAGGAAGCAACAGTTAAAACTGGACATGGAACAACAGTCTGGTCCCAAATAGGAAAAGGAGTACATCAAGGCTGTATATTGTCACCCTGCTTATTTAACTTATATGCAGAGCACATCATGAGAAACGCTGGGCTGGATGAAGCACAAGCTGGAATCAAGATTGTGGGAGGAATATCAATAACCTCAGATATGGAGATGACACCATCCTTATGGCAGAAAGTGAAGAGGAACTAAAAAGCCTCTTGATGAAAGTGAAAGAGGAGAGTGAAAAAGTTGGCTTAAAGTTCAACATTAAGAAAACAAAGATCATGGCATTTGGTCCCATCACTTCATGGGAAATAGATGGGGAAACAGTGGAAACAGTGTCAGACTTTATTTTGGGGGGGCTCCAAAATCACTGCAGATGGTGACTGCAGCCATGAAATTAAAAGACGCTTACTCCTTGGAAGAAAAGTTATGACCAACCTAGATAGTATATTCAAAAGCAGAGACATTACTTTGCCGACTAAGGTCCGTCTAGTCAAGGCTGTGGTTTTTCCTGTGGTCATGTATGGATGTGAGAGTTGGACTGTGAAGAAAGCTGAGCGCAGAAGAATTGATGCTTTTGAACTGTGGTGTTGGAGAAAGACTCTTGAGAGTCCCTTGGACTGCAAGGAGATCTAACCAGTCCATTCTAAAGGAAATCGGTCCTGGGTGTTCTTTGGAAGGAATGATGTTAAAGCTGAAACTCCAGTACTTTGGCCACCTCATGCAGAGTTGACTCATTGGAAAAGACTCTGATACTGGGAGGGATTGGGGACAGGAGGAGAAGGGGACGACAGAGGATGAGATGGCTGGATGGCATCACCGACTCAATGGACGTGAGTCTGAGTGAACTCCGGAAGTTGGTGATGGACAGGTGGGCCTGGTGTGCTGCGATTCATGGGGTTGCAAAGAGTAGGACATGACTGAGTGACTGAACTGAACTGAAACTTCAAAAGGACCAGATTCTTTATTATTTCAACTATACAAGTTTTCCAAAAACATACGCTTATGCTTAGTTGCTCAGTCATGTCCGATTCTTTGAGATCCCATAGAGTGTAGCCCACCAGGCTCCTCTGTCCATGGGGATTCTCCAGACAAGAATACTGTCTTCCAGGGGATCTTCCCAATCCAGGGATCAAACCCAGGTCTCCCACATTGCAGACAGATTCTTCACTGTCTGAGGTACCAGGTAAGCCCTTCCAAAAACTTAGCTGAGAAAAATCTAAGTAAAACATTTCAAGAACAAAGATTCAGCATAAAAGAAAAAGAAGAAAAGGGAAGTCTCTAAAATCAAGGATCCTCAAAAGATGTTTGTTTTTTATCTGTAACTTGATAGATAATGCTTTCTTTATTGGAACATAAAATGAATACAAACCCCTGCAAAACGACCTATTTATTTTTACGATTCCCAAGTAGTTAGAATGAAGATTGGTTGGAATAACATACCAGTTACCTCAATTATCATAGTTTCAAAGTGAAGGAAGGAATGGATATGTGTGTGTGCATTTGTGTGTGTGTGTGTGTGTGTGTGTATGTGTGAGAGAGAGAGATTGAAAGCAAGTGTGCAGATTACCAGTCATCACTGAGGATCACTGATGAAAGCATGTCTCAAAATCATGTCTTCTTTCAATACATACATAGGTTACAACATAGCAAGAATCTGCTGTGGAGACTCAGTATGACATGAATGTGTCCAGCAAATTCTTAAACTGATGGGCTTCCACATACTGCCAGTTAGTGTTTCCAAGCTGCTTTGAAGAGTAACTCCTTGCCCTTAAATTACAGGGTAATTGCAAAAAAATCATTCATGGTGCATGTTTATTAGAAAATACAAATGAGAAAAAATTTGTTACATGTATCTGGTCTGTAGTCTCTTTTGGATATAAACTTCAAAAGCATCTGAATTTAAACAAATATACAACACTGTAAAGCAATTTTCCTCCAATTTGAAAAGAAAGAAAGAAATTAAAGAGTGAAAAATTTTAAACACATTATTAGGAACTATTTAAAAGGTAGCAAAACAATGAAATTACTCTATTGGACAACAGTAATAAAATAAACTCTAGAAATTACTTTTTCGTACACTTCCATTATTTATTGGCACTAGTGGCTACTGGCCCCTATGATAAGTAGATCAAACATGTTACTTAATCCTTAGCACAAAACACTTTCCCTGGTAAAGTGAAATGCCTTTTAAAAATACATTGACTATAAACGTTAATTAAGGTTGAGTTTGTGTATTTCTCAGTGTTCTTTTTAGATAGACTGTAGTTCAAGTGAACCAGAATAAAGCACAAGCTCTAATGTTTACTGAATGCTTGACAAAATATCTGAAAAAAAGGAACAGTAATAGTTTTCTTTAAATATTTATGGGATGCATTCAATACTATGCAAGAAATTTAGAAACATACAGAGTTCATAGTAAATATTCAAAAAGTATTGTTGTGCTTACTATTCTATTAGATGCATAAAATCCATAAAACATTTTAAGTTCAAAATTAAATATGAATGTTTTGTGTTCCTTATTATCTCTCTGCTATTTAAAATTGTGGTTAATGAACCAGAGACTGCAGCAGCACTAGTTAAATGAGCTTATTAAAAAAGTAGAATTCAGGCCCACTGGAACTACTGAATCTGCATTTTTACAATATCCCCAGTGTATTTGTTACCCATTCAAAATTAAAAGGTACATAATAGAATCAATGAAAACTAGATTAAATATTGTTGACACTTCATGTACACAGACCACCATTTAAATGGGCTCTTTGGATATATTAAGTGATCTGAAGAAAATATTTATGTCAGTGAAATCAAGATAATTTTTCATTGAGTAAAACTTACACATCTATATATGGATGACATTCTATATTTTTAAGATATACTCAGGTGTGAATGTACAAAGGATATTAAATAGATCAGTGCTATTCGTAAAAATAAATTCTTAAATACATTGACTATAAGTAATCTCTTATAGTAGGATTTCTATCTCTAATAAGAGATACTGTTATTGAGACATAAAAACTCACCAAACCAAGTCAACGTTATCCATTGTACATCCAATAATGCTTGCACATGCATGTACATGGGTACATGTGTACACACCATAGCTTATAGCCAATGGTAACATAGAAAGTAATTACTACTTGAAACAAGTAAACTCTGTAAAGCGCTGGTGAGTCCAACTCTAAAAAGATCTGATAGGAAGAATAGCTGCTGCCCTAAAAAAAGATCCTCACTGGAGGGTGTCTGGACCTAGGACAAGCTAACAGTATACAGTGATATAAAGTCAGAATCAAATGTAGACTATCCCATAGGCCCAAAATGTCTTCACTGCAACAAAATAACACAACAAAATTTCTGAGATTTCTAACTATTGTTTTGAATTTGTGTCTTCATATAAAAAGAAAACAAAATCCTGGTCTGATGACTTTTTTTTTTTTTCTTTTTGGCCACATCGCACAGGTTGTGGGATCTCAGTTCTCCAACCAGGGATCAAATCCATGCTTCCCTGCGTTGGAAGCATGAAGTCTTAACCACTAAACCTCCAGGGAAGTCCTTGACCAGTCTGTGCTTCACTGGTATGAACTCAACTCTAGACAGGAACAATATCATGCCAGAGGTTGATGGACCTTGACCTCCTCTGTGTTAGAAAGGGAAAGGATAGAGAATTCTCTGGCAGTCCAATGGTTAGGACACCATGCTTTCACTGCTGGGGTCCTGGGTTTAATTCCTGGTTGGAGAACTAAGATACTACAACCCGCATGGTTGGCAAAAAAAAAAAAAAAAAAAGCCAGAAAGGACACGCAAATAGGATCACAAGGAGTCAAGACCTTGTGAAGGCAGGTCAGTGGAGCTTGGGAGGCAATAGCTTGTTTACAGCTATCTAAACATATCTTCCTCTGCTTCAACTCTCAGCCTTAACAAAAGAGCAAGCATGCAGGGGCACTCACTGTTTTCGGTGTTCCATACATGACCCAGGTTTCTATGCTGTTGATATGTTTTGACATAAAGCTGAATAAACCAAACTCTCTAGTCATTGCCTCTACTGAGGGCAAATTACAGCAGTTTAACGAGCCCTCTGTGCAACTGACATGCTGGGTTAAAGAAAGGATTTCTGCAAGATACCCCAGTTCTCTTTTACAAAGGAAAAGGGCTGGGCACAGCCTTTCTTTCTGTTCCCTTTTAATAGTTTTGTGTTGTTTTCTTTTTAAACTTTTTGTTGCTCTGAAGCAAATGCATACCTTGAAGTAACACACACAGTTCACTTTTCAATTAATTTATTAAATGATACCCTGGGAGAATTTCTTTACTTCTGAGAAGTGTAGGTCGTCCCTGTGAACTATCCCCACTGAGTTTCTGGGAAGCTGCCTCCTGGCAAAGCCTCCTGATCAAAATGTTCCCCAGTACAGCATCCTCAGCACGCTGCCACCAAGCCGACCTTTTTGTCCTTCTCTGGCCTTCCTGGCAGGTTCCACCACCTCCATAACCACCATCACATTCTGAATCCCTAGGTGTGAACCACAACAGACTCTGAGAAAGATACAACCCCTGTCTACAGATTTTTATTGTCTAGTAAAACATGTTACTACTCTTGTACAAGGTAGTAACATAATTCAGAACCAAGCTCTTTTGTCCTAAAGAGTTTTCCCTCTCTTTGAAAACTGTGAGCAGTTATTTACAAAAAGTGGCAGAGGGAAGTGGCTTAGACTCCCGATTCTAGAGCCAGATTTCCTGTTTCAAAGCCTCCCTCCACCCCTTCCCAAACTGAACAATCTTGGGCAAGTCATTTAAGCTCCCTGTGCCTCAGTTTCTCCATTTAGTAGATGGGAACAGTAGCATCCACTTCCGAAGATTGCTGAGAAGACTGGATGCCTGTAAAGTACACAGAAAGTCTAGATCCTTTGAAGCTATTTATTATTACACTGCCTGAGCAGCACAAGTCTAAGTGTGTGTGTATGTGAAGTTTGAGTTTGTGTGTGTGTGAGAAAGAGAGAGACAGAGAATTCTGTGTTACATCCAGAGTCAGATTTTTTCTCTTTTTTAGCTGTACGTCCTCCCAGATCTCATCTCCCCCAACAGGAACTGAACCCGGGCCACTGCTGTGAAAGCCCTGAGTCTTAATCACTGGACCACCAAGGAGCTCCTTAGAATTATTGCTTCCCTCCAGTCACTTCCAGATGACAGTTCCTCTGCTCCTCTCTCTTGAGGTCCATGCCCCACAGCTATACTACCCTCCACTCTCAACTCTGGACCAACTGCCTATGGATTCCCAACACTTAGTACCTCCCTTGGCACATGACACATACTCACTTACAAATTTAAAATAATTCTGACAATAAGATTAACAAACATTATTTTGCAAGTTTAAAATTAGTTTCCATTTTGCAAATGGAAAATAGTTCTCAGAAATATCACCCTAATGAGGGTTGCTTTCATATGGTTAGACAAACCAATCATTTTATTGGTTTCTTTATTTGGTTCTCTAGTAGCTTGTAAGCACCATCACTGTTATACAGGGTAAAAGCTTTAACAGCATATGCTCTCTATTGATTCTCCTTAAAATTTTCTTACCTGGGACCTTGTACTCATTTTATTCAACCAACATTTGTTGTGCGTTTGTAGCCATTTGGCTACATGGCTTGCAATATGCATTATCTGTAGCTCAGAGGGAGAAGGATGAAACTTTGAGTTTTAGGGAACCTCAGTGAGTTATGTGATTCATTTCCTACCTGAGAAAGAAACAAACATCTACTCCATACCATCTTGAAAAAATGATTGTGGAGACTATCTTGTACATTTTTGAGACAACCTTTAATTGTAGTCTTTCTCAATGCTGAATTATCTTTTTCCTCTTCAATAGCTAACAGAACTCTCTTAATGCAATTTAGACCTATTTCCTCCCTTTGTGAAACAGGATATGTTAAAAAATGACTTGAAAGTATGCCTCTCCTCTGTTAGGCACAGCAGAAACTATCTGCTACTTTGTAGGCTTTATAGCAGGCTAGCACTAAAAATATCTACCAACTATACAGGGTAAACCATCCTACAGAGTGATCCATAGCCATGCAAGTATAAACATAAAAGAGAAGTACATTTAAGTTCACCGAAGTAATACTTCGGCTTCCTGCTGGCTCAGTTGGTAAAGAATCCGCCAACGATGCAGGAGATGCTGGTTCAATCCCCGGGCTGGGAAGATCCCCATGAGAAGGAAATGGCAACTCACTCCAGTATTCTTGCTTGGGAAATCCCATGGACAGAGGAGCCTGGCGGGCTATAATCCCTGGGGTTGAGAGCGTCAGACATGACTGAATGACTAAACCTACCTACCTACCTACCAGCCTAAGGTAATACTGTCTTGCAAAGAATCCAAGTGCATTGTATTGGGGGTGGGAAACAGATTACATTCAGATACTTTATTGAAAATTTGTGTGGCCTTCTTTGGAGAGAACATAGAATGAAATGGAAAATATTGCCAGAGATATGGATACTTTAAAATATTTCCCCCAGTACAGTTTCAACTGAGATCTTCCATCACCGATCTTCTCTGGAATAGTCTTGTTACTCATACCTGATAGACATGCTCTAGCCTCAGGGTCGTTGTACCGGCTGTTCTCTCCTACTGAAATGCTCTTCCTCAGAAGAGCCTGGCTCACTTACCACTTCCTTCAAGCTTTTCCCAATGTCACCTTCTTTCTGAGATCTATTGGATCATCCTATTGAAAATTACCATCTATGTTCCCCACACCCCTGGCAGGCACTCCCAATATCCATTACAATGCTGTACTTTTTTATTTTTTCACGCTACTTATCACCTCCTGCTATACTAAATAATTTATCATTTATTATGGTTTTGCCTGTCTACTAGAACATAAATCCCATGAAGAAACAAACTTGGTTTAATTCATTTATATATCCCCCAAAGCCAGATAATGCTTTCTTATAGTAGGCCCTAAATAAACATTCAGGAAATAAATTTTTAAAATGTCAGCTCACAAATGAAATCACAGGAAATAATTGCATTACACACATGCATGTGTGTGCATGCACATGCATGCACACACACACACACACACACACACACACACACACACACACATACCCTATGTTAATATTGCCCAAAACTGTTATGGAGCCTTAATCTGAAAAATGAAGGAAGCAATGGAAAAGTTTCAATTGCAAAGCTGGCAAGTTTAACTTTATAAGAAAAGGAACAGAATCTAAGTCTATTAAATATTTGCAGTCTTCTCAGCTCCCTCATTATTCAAAGATAGAACAAGGAAAAGAGAAATCAAGAATCTCTAGTTCTAGTGAAAACACGCTGCAGAGAACAGGAGCTATAAAAAGGCATGATTAATGGCTCTAACATAACTAAAATACCCAACTGCACAAGGGCCAGAGGTGCAGAGACAAGTGTAGATTTTTCTCTCATTCACTGAAATGTGAGAACTAAAACAGACCCAGTGGCCCAACAGAGATGGGCTATTCCATAAAGACTCTCCAGACAGATGTACACACACATACATACGCACATCACTAACACCACCAGCAACAATAATATCTCCACTTACAGCTGCTCTTTGCCGAACACTTTCTGCAGGGAGCATATGATGCTAAAAGGAAAGCATACGGGCTTCTTCTAACCCAATTATTTCTTGAGACAGAGAAATAACACAAACAATTAACTTCGGAATAACAGATTTTGGAAAGACTGTTGAAAATTGTTGGAAATTCAGAAACACATGGTTGATTAAGTGTTAAAATATTTATTAAATACGGGAATCCACTGCAAGATAATGGAAGTACTTTCATAGAGCTGAAGGCCACATCTAATGCTGGGCCAAGTCAGCTCAACAAGAAGCTGAGGAAAGGAACTGATGATTATGACTGCTTTACAATGGGACCAAAAACAACAGAATGACAAAAAATAGAAAGGCAGAAGAGAAAGGGAAAACTAAGAACTGAGAATGACTAAAAGGTTCATTAACAGCTATATTAAAAACCACTGATTGGGGACATCTCTGGCTGTCTGGTAGTTAAGACTTCCCCTTACCATGCAGGGTGTGCAGTTTCAATCCCTGGTCAGGGAGTTAAGATTCCACATGCCTCAAGCCCAAAAAACTAAAACAGGAGCAATACTGTGACAAATTCATTTAAAAATGATCCACATTAAAAAAAAAAACTTTATAAAAAGACCTGACTGAATGTACACTTTCAAAGAATAAATTTTATGGTACATAAATTATATTTCAATAAGGCTGTTATTAAACCACTATGTTGAAAACCAAGATTGTGGCCATAAACATATTTCAAATGCAGGAAACGTATGGTCTTCCTTATAGCAACTGCTACCTCTTATAAAATTCTGGAGAGCCCTTTCTTCCTCAACTGTCTGTCCTCTTAGATTTTTGCCTTTTGAAGTTCTGCAGATAAAACATGTTTTTAAAATAATAAAATAAAACAAGCTATTAAAATGGAGCACCCTATTTTCTACTAAAGTTAAAAATACAGATTCCAACACTCAGCCTAGCTTGGGAACTCTGGTCCAACCTTTATCTCCCTGCCTGTTTATCTCTTCAAGTCCTGATCTCCCTACCTTCCCTCACCTCCCAGCAGGGAGCAGCCCTATGAGGATATAGACTATTGAAAGTGAAAGTGAAAGCCACTCAGTCATGCCCAAATCTTTGCAACTCCATGGACTGTACAATCCATGGAATTCTCCAGGCCAGAATACAGGAGTGGGTAGCCATTCCTTTCTCTAGGGTATCTTCCCAACCCAGGGATCAAACCCAGGTCTCCCACATTGCAGGCAGATTCATGAGGATTCAGCGGATGCAGAGATGCTTCTTGTCCCAAAGCAATGGAGCTGCTTTGTTACTCATTTAATTGTAAGAAAACAAATTACACTGGATGTTTAGCCATTATTATGTGGGAGGAGAAAGAAGGCAATGTTAACTTGGTTTGTTAAACTCCTGAAAAACAAAAAAAAGTGCAGTGAGATCAGAGTTGGTACCCAGAATTAGCATGAGGGTCCAAACTGTTCCACCTCCTGGAAGGTTTGATGCAAATTATAGCTCTTGTAAAAACAATCGAAGAAATCCAGTGATCTGTGTTCCCAAGAAACTGGGCAGTTATTTATACCAAGAAATGATCATTATGGGAGCTAAAAAAAGAGAGAGAGATAGCTAACATGTATAGAGCCCTTGTTGTTGTGTTGTGTTCAGTCATTCAGTCGTGTCTGACTCTTTTGCAACCCTATGAACTGTAGCCTGCCAGGCTCCTCTGTCCATGGGATTCTCCAGGCAAGAATACTGGAGTAGGTTACCATTTTCTCCTCCAGGGGATCTTTCTGACCCAGGGATTGAACCTGCATCTCCCGAGGGCAGATTTTTCACTGCTGAGCTACCAGCAAAGCTATGTATACAGTTCTTGTGTTTTGCTGTGCTGTGTTTAGTCACATCTCACTCTTTGTGAACCCACGGACTACAGCCCACCAGGCTCCTCTGTCCATGGTGATTCTCCAGGCAAGAATCCTGGAGTGGGTTTCCATGCCCTCCTCCAGGGGACCTTCCCAACCCAGGGATTGAACCCAGGTCTCCTGCACTTTGGGCTGATTATTTACTGACTCAGCCACCAGGGAAGCCCAGAAATACTGAGGTGGGTAGCCTATCCCTCCTCCCGCGGACCTTCCGGTGACCCAGGAATCCAACTGGGGTCTCCTGCATTGCAGGCGGATTCTTCACCTGCTGAGCTACCAGCTCTTACTATACGCCAAATGCTTAGCTACAAGCTTTATGCATATTACCTCATTAAACCTATGATATGGGTGCTATTCTTATCCTTATTTTATTGATGTAAAAACTCAGTATTAGAGAAGTTAAGTGCAGCCAGTGAGTGGCAAAGGTGGGCTTTGAATCCATGTACTTAATTCCAGGTTCTCTAACTCAATCTTTATCCTATAACACTTTCTTAGAAGAAAATGGTTTATCAGGGAGTTATCTTACTAAAAATGAAGATTTATTCTGAAACTCTAGTAGATTCTGCAGTAGTACAGGATTACACAACACAATCATGAAAAAAATAATTTACACGGATAACATCAAGAAAAATCTTTTAATCTATTACAACAAAAGATACCATGAGAATGAATAGATAAGACCCAATATTTAAAATGTCTGCAACAGAGATAACCAACAATAGGAAAAAATCCATAACATACTTAAAATGCCTATAAATCAATAGGAAAGACACTTGAAAAACGGGGAAAGCATATGATTAGGCCATTCAAAGGAAGAAATACAGATTACCAAAGGCTTTACCTCATGAATCATCAGGGAAATGGAAAGCAAAGTAATTAGACACTACTTAACACCCATAATACTGTTAGAAATTTTAAAGTCTTCTGATTTCAAATGATAAAGATGGGGATACACAGAAATTCTCATGCATGGCAGATAGAGTATAAATTGGTATATCATTGTGAGATTTGTCTATATGTGCAGACGTCAAGAATGACAAACCCTAAGAACCAACAATTTCACTTTTAAATGTATGCCCTGCAGAAACACACACACATATATGTTTCAATGGCAGACACTACTTATACCATCAACAAATCCAGGTCAATCTATAAATGCCATTAATAGGACAATGAATACATAAATTAGGGTAGGCTTAAAAAAATGGAAAGAAAGATAGCAATAAAAAGAAGTGAATTATTTTACTTGTGTCAAGACAAGAGATTAAAAATAAAAGTTGAGAAGTGGCAAAGGATATGTATGATACCAAATATATACATTTAAAAAATACAAAATAGTAATATACATACACTGTTTATGATTAAATGTTTATGTAGTATGAAAACAAAGCCAGAAAAGATGCCCACTAACTGCAAAATAATTCCTCTAGGAAGGAAAGGTATCACCTGCCTCAATAACGTTTATTTCTCAAAAAAAAAAAAAACAACTACTAAATGTTGACCCTGGGTGGTGAGTACAAGAGTGTTTGTCACATTATTCTATCTACTTTTTAAAATATGTTTAAACTATTATAAAACGTAAGATTTTCAAATTTTTAAAAAAGTAACAAAAATTGTCTTGAAGAAATTTTCATATGCCATATTTTATATTCATCAGTTTTCATTGGTGCCACACATAACAGCTCAGGGGTGAGTAACAAAACCATAGATATGTCTTTACTACTGTTGCCAGGAAAACTACAAGAAGCAAAAATTAGCAGCTGGAAGCTGCCAGGAGGCACAGGACTCCATCTGTAAAGCCTTAACCAGAGCTGCCTCACAGGTACCACTGGGCTCCACTGTCAGGGCTCTACAGGACAGTGTTTTAAACTGTGGGTCAGATATGACCCATTAGAGGATTAATCACTCTAGTGCACCACAGCCAGGATTTTTTAGAAAATGACAAAGAACAGAGTAGAATGAAAAGCATGCACTGCGTGTGTCACAACACACTTGTATTGATCTTTGGTGCATGTCGTGTTTTCACATATTGATACAAAAACATCAACACAAATGTTCACAGCAGTATTACGCATAATTTCCCCAAAGTGGAAACAAGCCAAATCTCCCTCAAAATGAATGGATAAATAATGGAATGTTATTCATCAATAAAAAATGAGGTAAAAACACATGCTACAACATGGATAAACCTTGAAATCATTCAGTTCAGTTCAGTTCAGTCACTCAGTGTGTCCAACTCTTTGCGACCCCATGAAATCATTATGCTCAGTAAAAGAAGAGAGTTACCAAAGACCAGATAGTGTATGACTCCATTTATTTGAAATGCATAGAACAGGCAAAGCTATAAAGACAGAAAGTAGATTAGTGGTTGCCTAGGGCTTGGGGTGGAGACAGGCAGGGTGGGAGTCTGGCAAATGTGTATGAGGTGGTGAAACTTTCATTCTGAGGTGATGTTTAAGACTGATTATGGTGATACCTGCATACTTGTTTGAATATACTAAGAAACTCTGAATTGTATACTGTTGTTAAATGGGTGAATTCTATGGGATGCAAATTATGTTTGAATAATGATCTTATAAATATATAATTCAAATATAAGTCATTTTGTTCCTGAGATTATACTACATCAGCTGAAGTCATGAAAACTGTTGAAGAGTTTATTTTGTGGGCTAGGTTCTTGATCTTGGGCTTCTCTGGTGGTTCAGACGGTAAAGAATCTGCCTGCAATGCAGGAGACCAGGGTTCAATCCCTGGGTCAGGAAGATCCCCTGGAGGAGGAAATGACAACCCACTCCAGTATTCTTGCCTGGAGAATCCCATGGATAGAGGAGTCTGGCTACAGCCCAGGGGTTGCAAGAAGTTGGACACAACTGAGTGACTAGCACTTCTCAATCTTAAGATTTTAATCTGGGACCCCTCACCAATACAAGCCCTTACTTTCTCTTCTGATCATAAATCTACTTTCAGATCAATCTTTCATTCACACCAAGATATTAATGCTTGAAAGCATCTCAGAGTGCCATTCCTCCCTAGGTCTCTACTTATTCCAAAGTGGCTATTCTTCAGTAGGGTTTTTTCTGATTTAAATCAAATGTGCAGACCTTTTAGAGCATGTAGATTTCATGGAGTAACAGTTACCATAAGAGTAGTATCTACCGTCTAAAAGACAAAGTAAATATTTTTTGTTAACTTGTTAGTCCACAATAAGGAGGTAAAGATTTGCTAAAAATAAAACAAAATATTAGATAAGAAATTATTGGAGGCTTAGCTATAGGGAGAAAAAAAAGAGGATATTGTCCTGGGTTCAAAGAAAAAAAAATTCAATACTTAACGAACAAATATCATGAAAACTTCTTAGCTAAATATGTCATATGAGTTTAAAACTATCAAAAATACTATATGTCACTTTCCCTGAAGACAGACATCACTGTCTTGAAGAAAATGCAGCTCCAGGCAGCAAATGGCAATCTGATGAACAAAGTCACACACAAAAGTTAAACAGCTTGGATTTATTTGTGTTGGGAGAGACAGGGCTTAGAAAATGACATGAATGAGTTTGTCACAGTGATTAAAGCAGCTGACAACAAGGTTGCTTTATATGGCAGAATATCAGCCTGCCCATTACTGTCCGAGTTCCCGCCACTTTCTCTAGCCTTCTTTCGGCTTATCCTCATGACCCTGCCTTTCCTAATAAACCTGACCTCACTTGTGAAACAGGAGGGACAGCTACTGCAGCTCAGACTCTCACAGTGATGGGATCCTCCCAGAACCTGGGCGTTCTGCCTATACAGTGGGACTCTGTTAGGCCAGGCAGACAAGAATGTACTGGCAGACTTCCCTGATGGTCCAGTGGTTAAAACTGCGCTCCTAAGGCACGGGGCCCAGGCTTGATCCCTGGTCAGGGAACTAGATCCCACATGCCACAACAAAAGATCCTTCACGCCACAATTAAGGCCTAGTGTGGCCAAATAAATGGAGGGAGGAAAAAGTCCGTCGAAGGGAGAGGATAAAAGAGGTCAGAGATAAAGGTATAAACGTGGAAGGAGGCCCGTACTCCTCTCAAACCCCTCCCAACAAAAGATTTTAACAATCCAAAATAAAGAAAATACTGTGATGGTTGGAAATACATCAGAAGTACATAAAATCAGTCACATAAACGGTCACACCAGAACTCTTTTTCTGCATCTCTGAAACTGAAACAAAGGCAGATCATAAATATTTGCTGAGCACCAACTATCCATCAAGCAGAGTGTTAAACAGTGAACAAATAATAGTGAGCACAAACGACAAAGTTCCAACATTAGGTCCATCTCACGAGGACGAGTCATCCTAGGTGGCACTAGTAGTAAAGACTCCACCTGTCAATGCAGAAGATATGGGAGACATGGGTTCTGTCCCTGGCTTGAGAAGATTCACTGGAAGAAGGCATGGCAACCTACTCCAGTATTCCTGCCTGAAGAATCCCATGGACAGAGAGGCCTGGCAGGCTACAGTGCATGGGTGCAAAGGGTCAGACATGACTGAAGAGACTAAGCACGCATGCACATTAACACATCCAAATGGCCAGTACTCCAATATCACTGCATCAACACACACAAAATTCCTATAATTTCACGCCAAGCCTGTGAGGCAAGCTGAACTTTCAGGATACCTGTTAAAGTGCTTCATCATTGCTGCTGCTAAGTCGCTTCAGTCTTGTTCGACTCTGTGCGACCCCATAGATGGCAGCCCACCAGGCTCCTCTGTCCCTGAGATTCTCCAGGCAAGAACACTGGAGTGGGTTGCCATTTCCTTCTCCAATGCAGGAAAGTGAAAAGTGAAAGTGAAGTCACTCAATCGCGCCCAACTCAGCGACCCCATGGACTGCAGCCGGACTGCAGGCTCCTCCATCCATGGGATTTTCCAGGCAAGAGTACTGGAGTGGGTTGCCATTGCCTTCTCCATCATCATTGCACAATTCTGCATCATAATCCTGCAGCAATGGAGCAAGCAACCTCTCTGGAAGACTTCAAGAAATAACCGTTCAGCAAGCATGGAGGGTGGACCAGGCACATCACTCAGAGTTTAAGTTCACGGGATTATGAGCAGTGAGAACAAGGAGAGCGATTTTCGGAAGGTGACTATTCCAACAGCAAAGAGCCGAAGTGATACTCCATGCAATCCACACCCAAAGAGGAAAATGAAAGAGGGACAGCTTAAGGGAAACAAACGAAACAAAAGGAAAAACCAGATAAAAAAACAAACTTAAAGGTAAGTAGTAGAGTGGGAAGCTTGTTGAACTATAACACATTCTGCAAATCCCAAAATAAGTCAGTCCAGCAACAAGCGACAGGGATGGTTCCCGACACTGAATATAAATAACCTTTCAGAGGCTTGTTTTCACTTCAGTTGCTAAGAGAAAACGAGGCACTTGACAGAAAGAAAGTAGGGGGGAAAACACAAAATAAACCAAGGGTCACAGGGAAAGTGAACAGAGCAAGACTATGTTCACAAAAATGACAAATGGAAAGCGGCAATGGGAATGTGATGGAGCCTGTACCGAGAGCTGAGAAAAGAAAAAAATGAGAGGAAAGGAAAGAAAGAATTGACCAGGGAAAACCTACTATAACAACAAGGGTCTGGAGGCGTAAGAAAGGAATAGACTCTCTACCTCGTGGCATCAAATCCAGTTCTCATTTGCCTGTTGAGCACTTGCTACCTACAAGCCTCTGAGCTCAACAATGGGAAGAAATAAAAATGCAGATAAGGGTGCATGCCTTAACACCATGTTTTTCCTACAATTAAATTGAAATAATTCTTATTCCATCACCCGAGGACAACTGCAAACTTCATGATTTCATAAGCAGAACACTTAAAATAACATCCCAGACAACACATTAAACAATGACCTCAAGTAGATTTCGTATTAAGTTGGTTAAGTTTGAATGACTAATACTCTGCCTTCATTAATTATGAGAGAATACCGTCCATGCGAGATCATTAAGAACCCTAAGGCCATCACACTAAACTTACCTCAGAAACTAAACACAACGAAAAATCACAGTATTGCAGCAACAATATTTTTCTCCCTTTTTTTTCACCCTGGAGGACACTGAGAACCAGCAAAAGTTATTATACACCATGGTTTGAAATACCCTCATGTCTAGTCACTCATCCAGTCAGAAATGGCTTCAACTTTGGTGACAGCAATGAATACAACATGAATTTCGCCCACCTTCTTATCAATCAATATCTGTATAAGCTTTCAGGTACTTTTATGAGGAAATCAGTTCGAAAAATAGCAATGTACTATTTATAGCTAACCAAGCTGTATAAGACCCTAAAATGTAAGAACAGTTTTGTGGTCCTGAATCAATGATGTTTAAGTTTCTATCATAGTCAATAAAACTCTTCCTAAGAAATGGCTTGATTATTTAGCAAATGGTAAATTTGTAAATGCATCTGTAAAAACAAAAACAAAAACTTTCCATTCTTCTTATTAAATACTTTCCTAAAGTTTTCTTCAAAAGCACATCAAAGTATTCCTAAACTATTGCTAAACTGCAGGTGATACCAAACTAATCGTGAAAATGACCCAGTATTTATAAAAAATGAAGACTGACATCAAAATTATCTATCTCAATAGGAACAAATTTTCCAAACTCCAACTAACAAGATTCTTCTATTGCTAACACACTTTTTGAACACATACCAAGTGCATGTAAAATTAGCCCATTGCTCCTTTCGTACAAACTAAATATGATTTTTCAGAGCATCAATTCCTGCATGAGTTAGGAAATCAGTCTTTATGTAAGTATCATCTCTGACCCAGGAGAGGCACAGTCTGCAGTCTGAATTACATTAATGGGGAAGAGAAGAGGAGAGAGTCAGGAGAGGAGTGAAGGGGGAAGAAGGAGGAGGAGAAAGTAGCTCTTCCCCCTGAACCAAACATGCTCATGGGGGCATGGAAACAATCTCAGGGGTCATCAGAGCCAGTCTGACCAAAAAACACAAGGTTCTCTTTTAAAACGTAAGAGTGGAGCCAACCACTGAAACCTCGTGGGCTAAGATTAAAACCTCAGAAAGTGCCTCAGACTCCTTCAGGTCTCTTTTTCTAGTGGAGCCAGGAGGATACTGGACTGAGCTGGCACAGTGGACCCAGTATCTTCTCTCTAGATCTGATATTTTTTATTTTCCTGAATCTCACCTTCCACCACCCTTATACCCACAGTTTGCTCCTGTCCACGTTCTGATGTCTCAAGATCACTCTTCTGCCAACTCCTCCTATTCTAGCCTCTCCTAGATCGACACTGCCCTGCGTAACCTTGACTGCTATGGATGCATAGCTAGGTTCTAGGCCAGACTCTGGACAGGATATTCCAAAGGCACTAAAAACCCATGAGAGAATTCACGTACATCAGGTCTGTGACGTGGCATTTTCCTCTGCAGCATCTTGCTAATCTAATCCAAAGAAAGAGAAACCATTGATCCCAGAGCCTAAGCTCTGACCAGGTAATAGCAATTGGTGTGTACCAGCCTGCTACTAACATCCTGACCTCAATTTCTTGCAAACAAGCCTGCTTAAAAAGCAAACTGAAAAAAAAAAAAAAAGTATATAAGAATAGAAATTGACTAACCAGAGGGGAAAGCTAGAGGCATAAGTCCATGCCAATCATAATAAGTGGTTGAAAAGAACTGTCCACCCATTCTACTGCCTTACTTAGAAAATTTTAAAACGACTTATAAAATGTGAGCTCTTGAGGCTGAGTTTCAGGAAAGTATCATTGATTTCCCATCTTCAAAGAGTCATCTAATGTTCTTTTACTTGGGACAAAAGAAAAAATACAGCAAAGGGGCAACTATTGCTAAGTGCTAAAATCTCCTGATACAAAATTAATTTTTAAAAAGGAGAAGAAAAATGTTGAAGGAAATGGCAATCCACTCCAGTATTCTTGCCTGAAAAATCCCATGGGCAGAGGAGCCTGGGGGGCTACAGTCCATAGGGTTCCAAACAGTTGGACTATTTGGACATGACTGAGCGACTAAGCACGGACCCTTACAGATGAATATAATTCTGAAACATCCCTTCAATACAAACAACAAATAGATGGTGAGACAGAGTGGGGCAGAGGGAAAGAGGGATTAAACTTTTTCCTTCTCTGTCCAGCTTTAGAACTGCTGATATTTCTGGATCATAGTACTACATTTTAAATTTTATTTTCAAAATAAATTTATATATAATAGTCTGCTCTGGGGAAAACAGATTTCTGTCTTAAAAGCAACTCAAAAGGTAAAATGAAGAAGGACACTTAGAACTTTAAAATCAGTTCTTCTATATGATGTCTTCATATTTTTTGAAATACAGCATTTTAAACTCCATTTCTGTGTCCAATCGTAATTATCAAAGGTGCTGTACATTCAATATTTGAAAACACAAAAAAGTATTCATTAATTTATTCATTTGGAACACAACAGCATTCCAAAAGAGAGTTCAGCTTGTTTTATGTGGATAATTACCAGAAAAAAATTTCAAGTGGATAAGAAAACCAGGGGAGAAAGAAAACTCATTAATTCAATAAATATTTATTAAGCATCAACTCTGTGCCAGTCACTGCTCTAGGCAGTGAAGATGTGTGGTGACCAAACAGACAAGATCACTATTCTTGTGTCTTTGACAGCTCGATGATGGCATAGTGAAAGAAAGACAATAAACAAGTCAATTGTTAAAGGAATGTCAAGTGCTAGGAAGGAAAACAGAGTACTGGTGACAAGAAGGGGAATGGACTAGGACTACCTTTTCAAAGTGAACAAATGAAACCTCTTGAGATCACATTTTTAAAGCCTAATATTTACTTCAATTTAAATCTAACATGCACTTGAAAATGTGCACAGATACGAATTCCCAGGTTGATAAGTTAGCACAAGTCAAGAGGATTTCAGATGACTTTTGTATTGAAATGGGGATGATGAGCAGGAACAGGACAATGATCTAGGAATGAAGCTACTATGAAAACTCATGCTAAGACTTCTCCTCTGGAAGAGAGCACAGCTCTCCTGGAAACTTTTGGCATCCACATTAAGGAAGGGAACAAAAGTATAAGACAAATCTCTCCTCTTTGTCCTGATGAGAAATCATGCTTAATGTTCTCCACGACTTCAATGTAACTGGTTTTGAGGAATATTTCTTACAAGATTCCTTCAAATTATCCTTTAGAAAAAGCCGGGAAAGTGATTGAAGTGGTCAGGGGAGTGACTGAGAAAGTGTTAGCTGTTCAGTCATGTCCAACTCTTTGCAACCCATGGACCGTAGCCCACCAGGCTCCTCTGTCCATGGAATTCTGCAGGCAAGAACAGTGGAGTAGATTGTCATTCCCTTCTCCAGGGGATCTTCCCAACGCAGGGATCGAACTCAGATCTCCTGTTGATACCAATTCAAATACCAAGTTCCCTTGTGACTAACTGAAATCCAAAGAGATTTATGAAAAAATAACTTAAATCTTGAGAATACAAAGAGCTCCTCGGCCCTGGATGCAAACTGGAATCCCCTGAAGACTTCAAAAGAAAAACCAAACTCTTACCCTAGAATCTCTGGAGGTGAGGCCAGTGCCCTACAAAGGAACAGATGATAATTCTCCATAAATAGCTTCTGTTACATGAATTTCTGACAGATAAAACTCCAAGTACTCAGAGTGCAGATATTCTCTGCTGCTATTCAGATGCACATGCAGATATTTCCTTGTGGTTAAAAGAATATCTGAGGTACGGTTTCCCTGGTGGTCCAGTGGCTAGGACTCCAGGCTTCCACTGCACGGGGAATGAATTCAATCTCTGGTTGGGGAACTAGGATCCTGTGCCTCACAACATGGTCAAAATAAATGAATGTTTTAAATGTTTAAAAAAAAACTGAGATAGAAGTAGAAATCGTAACCATTTCTAGAAATGAAAACCTATAACAAGTCCAAAACATCACCTCAAGTCACCCCTAAATGAAGTTAGCAAGAGAGGAGATCAGGGTAGCGTAGGCAATCAGGTAGGAGATCAGTTAGATAGGAGATCACGTCAAGAGTTTTCAAGAAATGTTACATTTGTTCCAACTCATAGATAAATGGGTAACCACATATTAAATAAGAAGCAAAGATTACAAAAGGGTCATTTTATGTTAATCTCTAACATTTTCTTTGAGAATTCTTAACCCAGTTCTATTACTTATCAGTTGTATAACCTTGGGCTGATTAATTAGCTTCCTTAAGCCTCAGTTTCCTCATCTATAAAATGGGTATAATCATGCCTACCTCATAATGAGAGATAACACATATAAATCACTCAGCACAGTGCCTGACATAAATAGTAAATATTAATTCTTATTTTTCAACTCTTTCTAATGCTTTTATTACCTAAGTGAACATATCCAGCTAGACGTTCACAGAAGCTATCATTTTGGTTATTATTGATTATGTATCTCTTTGACCTGAATGCTTTGACATTTGGGACTCTGGAGCTATTTGTTCTGGGAAGACATGAAAGATATTTTATATCTTTTCATTTGAAAAAGTACACACAAATATGGATTTCTATTGAGCATCTCATGTTTCTGCTTTATAAAGCTTAGACCACAAAAAAGCATATATAATTTTAGTATTGACAATTGGATACTGAAATCTTTGATTTACAAAGAAGATTTGATCAATGTGCACATCCAGTTTGAAAACAAAACACACATCCTTTGAGAGGTGTTGTTCACCTTTTAAATGTTAAATATCTTTATATATTCCATTCTCATTCTCAAGGTAGTAGAAAAGTTTCTTCACTACTGTACAACTTTTTAAAGATATTTTCAAGTGCTGCAAGAAATATATAGCTCCAGGGGAACGGATGTAAGAAATCATTGACCCCAGCACCACTGAATGATATCCAAGGAAATGTTGATGACTTCCTGCAGAAAGGCCAGTTTAGCATAGTGCTTCAGCACACAGGCAGTGCAGTGGAACTGAAAAGATTGCGTTCAAAAACCCTCTCAGCTATCTACCAGCTTTGTAATTTTGCAGTTAAATATTACTGTCACATGATTCTTGTGAGGATGCAATAAGTGGTATAGGTCACAAGTACTCAGATAACTGTTTGGCACATAAAAAGTAGCCACATATGTTACCATTTATTAAATGTTATTAAATATTTTAGTGTATTCTGTAACATGACAACACTGTATAAGTATTTCTCTCTTCTGATTTCTCTTGCCTTTCTCCTTCTCGCCATTCATCTCAAGGTGTTTTCCTTTTCTTGCATCCTCCCCAACTCTTTAATAATATCCTTTTTCCTTTTGGGGTTTATCCATAATCCTTAATGGTGGATGTGGCAATATCTGGACCCCACTGGAGTTAAAGAGTACTACTAACCCTATATGACAAGAAAGCAGGCCTTCCTCCATGTACTTTTAGAAGAGGCTTTCATCATTAAAAATGACAGAACACTTGGCATTCATTAAAATAAGAGAAGGCAAATAAAACTTAAGGACAATTTTTATCATCCCATAAGCTCTTAGAGTTGGTCACAGTTTTCCATGTGTAGCTGTAAAGAAGAGATGAAAGACATTCTTTTGTGCACGGTGAAACAATTGGGCAGAATTTCAAAGATTCCCAAAAGAAATAAATACAAATTGGGATCTCATAGACTGAAAACAAGATGTAAGAATACTACAATTATAAATTTTATTTTCTTTTAATTATGTAATTGTAAGAGAAGGTTGGTAGGAAAATAAAAATGTGCTGGGGAATGTCTCCTTCCTGTTTATTACAGTGGAACAAATTTTTTACTGGTTGCACAGTTTTATCAATATTGAGCTATTTAGGTTTAACAAATGCACATTAAGGGAAAAAAAGATGTATGTCCTATACTCACAAAATATTTCTAATTTCTAGGAGCCCTTTTTCTCCAGGAAAGCAGTACTACGGACAATGGACAGTCATGCTAAAGCAGTGTTCCCAAGTGAAACAACCCAATTTTTGGTGCAGCTCATGCATGCTGAGGCATATAGATAATTATGTTCATAAAAACAGTGCACAGCTATCTCTTGCCATCCTGTGCCCATCTTGCATTTCCCCATTCATTACTGATTATCAAAGCTATAATAAATGGTAGGTCTATGTTCTCGACACTTGACTACTTGAGAGGCTTACAAACGCTTTCCAGGGAATGAGATAGAAAACAAGTAGCCTGTCTATTCACTGACAAAGACTTCTGATAAAAAGAAATTCTGCTACTTGTAGCAAAACCAATTACTGGCTGCCAAACAAATTTCTTGAAAATGTATGGGGTGACCACACAGCAAAACAAGCCTATCTACCACACAGCAAATAACCTATCTTTGATGCTGCGCTAAATCTATCATGCTTGGCTTGCAAAAAAAAAAAAAGAGTAACCAGGAAGGTGCTTGCTCTTTATAATAGCAATTACGTGACCATCGGTTTCAAACCAATAGCAGAACTCTGTAAGTGATACCTTGCTTATATGGGTGTTCTATTAAAATATGTTTTATCCTATTATCTGCAACATACAATTTTTTCAGCATAAGTAAGTTCGAGTCAGATGAAAGGAAGACTGCATACTTTGAATATTCCAGTTCTGCATGCTCTTTTACAGAACTGAAATTACTTCAGATCAGGAAGACAGTCTTGAGGAAAGCAAGGTTACCGAAGATCAAATACAATTCCTTTGACTACCATTTCTAGAACTTCATGGCACAATAAGCTTTCAGTATGGGTCAGTCATCTGATTCAGGATGAAAATAAAAGTATACATTCAAGTAACTGGTCATACAAATATGGACTTATACCAACAGAATTAATTATTTCACACCTATCAAATTGCCAGTATTTCCACAGAACTAAAATAAATTTTCCAAAAACATAAAATGTGCAGTTCCATTTTGGGATGAAAACTGAAGTAAGGACACAGTAAAAGTAAAATTAAGGTGTTTTATATCATCATAGTTCTTGTGAGCGTTCTCAAACATTAAGCAAAACATTGCTGGTTTCCTTACTCTAGATCAATGACTCTATCTTACCAGGTAAGAAACGATTCTTCAGTTAGGTTAGATGACCTATAAGATTTCTTTCATCTTTATAATCATTAAGATTCCATTTAGTTATGTAAACTTGAGTAATTTGTAACTTACTTCTGGGAAAATGTTAAATTCCGGTAATTAGGGCACCATTTTGCATTAAAGTGATGTCATAAAATTTCTAAATAGTACTCAACCAGCCTAAGGGAGTTAATGTTATTTAACAAAACTCATATAGTGCTTGTAGAACATGCAGAACTGTTCTAAGTGCTACATAAATATTAACTCATTTATACTAAGCAGCTAAGTATGTTTAGTAACTAAGTTCTTATGAAGCTTAATGAGTATGTGAATTGGCATTGAACAATGAATTAAAGCGAACAACCACATTCACTCAGCCTTTGAAATTAACATTATTCATTTCTAACAATTAGGGTTATACCATAACAACATGATGGTATAGGTAAGTCTAGTAGGTTACCTATACGTAGGCCGGTAACTCTACTTACTGAAATCTTTGAACTGCCTTCAGGAGAAGCCCAAATTCCTCAGCAAGTCATGAAAGTGCTGTAGTATCTATTTTCTGGTTTGTTTCTTCTGTCCCTTAAATCGTAACTATTTGCAGTCAAAAATGCATCTGATTTCACATGTCCATGTATCTGCTGACCCTTCATTTGATATGACCACCCCTCCCCTATAATTTGGTCAGTTCTTACCAACCCTCAAAACACAGTTCAGATAGTGCCTCCCCTTGACAACCCACCCTGACTGCTCAGCTAGGTTAAGCACTGTCTTCTCTGCTTCCACATCTCTCTGTGATCACCTCCAGAAAATCACACACAAGGACACAGTGTAACTACCTATCTTTTCATTTATCTTCCTACTTGTCTGTAAACTCCTTAAAGGCTAGAACTGAGTCTTTTACCTCTAAATCCCCAAGGTCTTACAAAATAAAAAAAAAAAATGGTATACAGCATGAACTCAAGTATATAAATGTCTTTTAAATAAACAAATCAGTATATACCTTTGTGAGCTGATAGAAAGCATCTTAATTTTATTATTAGAAAGGAAGTTGTTAAACATATTTATGAGTATAAATTACATCCATTTAATCACCAAAAAAAACAAGGTCCATATATAATTAACTTATGTTTTTAGATTCAATGAACAGTTCTCAATGAAATAAGAAATGACACATTGCAGGACCACTCCTCAGTTTCCTAACTGGAGGAAATGTTGGCATACGGCAACTAAGTCCTCACAACTCTGCCAGATTCAGCCCTACTAGTCAGTGATCACTAACTGTAGCTGAGGAACATAGTAAACTGCTGTAGCTGCCTAGATGACCCAGCATGCAACCAAATGCACTATTTGTACCTCACCAGGTGCCAGAATGGAGATAACTGCTTGTCATAATTACTTGGATAACAAGACAGTATCTTCACTCTCATTTCTGACTTGAATGAATAAACTACTCATGCTGTTGTTTAAGCTGCTGCTGCTGCTGCTAAGTCGCTTCAATTGTGTCCAATTCTGTGCGACCCGATAGACGGCAGCCCACCAGGCTCCGCCATCCCTGGGATTCTCCAGGCAAGAACACTGGAGTGGGTTGCCACTTCCTTCTCCAATGCATGAACGTGAAAAGTGAAAGTGAAGTGGCTCAGTCATGTCCGACTCTTCGAGACCCCATGGACTGCAGCCTACCAGGCTCCTCCATCCATGGGATCTTCCAGGCAAGAGTACTGGAGTGGGGTGCCATTGCCTTCTCCAGTTCTTTAAGCTAAATCCTACCAATTCATTCACACCTCTCCACAAGTGAGGGCATTTGGTGGTCACGGTCATTCTTCTCAAATGTGAGGTTTCTCCTTGTAGGACGTAGAAGCTGCACAGGCCCCAAGTACCTTCTGCCCCAAGTGGAGAGATCTATGAACCAATAAAACACCCACAAAAGTGGTATTCCAGAAATGGGGAGAAAAAGGAGGACTGGCCTGTTGTCCAAGAATAGCAGTCTTTCACCGACACAGAGAAGGGCAGAGGGTACCTAAAGACATCACCAGCATGAGGCAGAGGCTCCAGGAGTCTCCAGGTTCAATCCTGCAGTTTTCTTTTTCTCCATCTCTACTTTCTTCCTCTCTGATTTGTTTTAAAGCACTGTGATTTGTTTTAAAGCAATGTCTATATAAGCAAAAATTTGGCTGGTGGAAGACTCTATTGGATGAGAGACCCCATATCTTCAATGAATAAATTGTATGGAAAAAAGGAAGAAAAAGGATGAGGGAAACCATGCATTAAAGAGGCTTTAAAAAAACTAATTGCAGTTTATAAACATTATCTGGATCCTGGTTCAAACAAACTTATATATAATATTTATATGTCTATTTTATATATTTATATATAATATATTGACATATTCAATATATATTAGCTATAATATCATGATTACATTTTCTAAAAAATCCTTGTCTTTTAGAGGTGCATAAATTCTTTTATGAAATGTTTCAAAATAATACAGAAAGGAAAAGAAAATAGGATGTATATAAAATAAGATTGGCTATGAATTGCAAATTGCTGAAGCTCAGAGTTCATTATAATTGTCTACTTTTGTGTGTGTGTGTTTGAAATTTTTTGTAATAAAAGTTACAAATGAGTGTGAGAATATTCCTCTACAGAAGTAATTCTAACAGTGTTTGATGCTTCTTCAGCTTTACTATGGAAACAAATCATAATGGAAAGGTATTTACCAAACATTAATTCAAATGATGGGATCCTTCACTAAAACTTGACATATTAAATTTGCTATTATAATAATCTAGTTGATGGATATTACTATAGCACTTTAATTTCTATCATGTTAAGATTTTAACAAAATTAAGGACTTGGCTACAAATAAGGAACATTTTTCTATTTTTACATACTTTACACTTATAGTAAATTACTATGATTATCACATCAAGACACATCTTAAAATATTAAGAATATATTTAGACATGTAAAAATATTCAGCCTACTTTAGTGAAGTGTGCAAAATTTTCAACTACAAGAACATGTTCTATCTTAATATGTACTTACAGGTGGATGAACTGGTTGCCAGGTTGATACATGTAAATAAAAAAAAAATGCTTGCAGAGCCCCAAAATATTTACTTAGATTAAACAGTAAGTTCAAAAATGAATTTTCAAGCATATCTGTGACTGTGTGATATTGACCTAAATATGCTAAACGGTAGTTAGATTTTTATTTTAAAACATACTTTATCAATGCCCCCAAAGCCACACTGCCCTAATTACACCAAGAGGACTGCTACCAATAAAGAAAGGGGAGAAGGGTATGTCTTCTTTGTAAGGTGGAGGTGACTGGGTCCATCTCCGATGTCCATAAATTGAGTGAGTTGAGAACCTTGTAGTTCAGCTTACTTTTAAGGTTTAAGTTTAGATAGGGATGTCTACGCTTGTTTTCCCAATTTTCCTACAGTACCAATCTTGGCTTAAATCACACAAAGCCCTCTCTTTGAGAATTAAAACAACAACAACCACAACAACAATAATGATATAAATCCTGCTCAAATATTATATCCCTTCTTACACACGGCTTTTGCTTGGCAGCGGTGAGAGGGTCTCCGCCCCTTCACTCAGGTTGCCGCACACATGGAGGCATCCCGCACAAACACCTCTTGAGCAAAGCCCCTGGCCTGTGACTCTTTGGGGGTTCTGTCCGCCTTTCTCTTCTTTCTTTTGCACAGGGAGCGCCATATATGACTCGCAAGAGAATTGCGCTGCTTTCACCCAAGACACTGCATCTCCAGGGCAACCGAGAGCAAACGCAGGGTCGGAGTGGGCCGGGCCGCGCGTAGGACCACCCCTCTGGACCGCGCCTCTCACCTGCCCACTGCTGGGGTCGCCCCGCACCCGCGTGTCCAGCGCGTCGTGCCCAGTTTCGTCTTCTCCACCCGAGCTGTAGATGAGCCGGAGTGGCACGATGCTCTGGCGCTCCAGGAAGCGGTTTTCGTTCCTCCTCTCCAGCTCCGTCAACGAGGCGTCTCCTTCGGGCAGGAAAGAGGGGAAGGAAGAATTAAGAAGAAAAGGAGAAAATAATGACCCTGACGGACACTCGTCCATCCTGCGGTCCGATGATTCCCCAGAGAAGATCCTACCTCCCCTCCCTCTCAGACCCCATCTGGGAAGGACGCAGAGATACCAGACGCAAAGCCTTGGACCAGCTCATCTGAGAGCATCCAAGATTGGGGCCCAAAAGCAGAGCCCCCTCTCCCATCCTCCGCATTCCTCTTCTACTTCCGAAGAAAAACAAGCATTTGACCTAAAGCTTCTAACGCATCCGCGCGCCCCCACAATATATTTTTGCTTCACTTCTCACCACCCTTCTAAATGAAAAAATCTCCCCGCTAACTCGGGAAATGGGGATGCCCCTTTATCATGCGCTTGAGGGCTGCAAAGATGCCCGGAAAATGGTACGTCCCAGAGCCACAGAGGGCGGCGAACTTACCTGCCCGGCCGCAGCGCGCCGGGGGACAGGTCCCCAGGGTGCAGAGCAGCAAGAAGGGCACGGACACAGCCGTCGCTGCCGCCGCCTGCATGGTGCTGCCGTCCGCCCGCCTCGCCCGAGATGCTCAGCTCCTCATGCCCAGGCAGCCGCGTCCGGATCCCGCGCCCCGCGCCCCGCGCCCGGGGCTAGCCTGGGCCACCAGCTCCCAGCCCCGGCCCGAGCAGTGGCGACCCGGGCGCTGCAGCCTCCACCGCGGCGCTGCCTCAGTGCTGCATTGTGCTCCGCGGGCGCTTCCGCTGGTGGGGGGAGCGAGCGAGTGCTGCATTGGGCGGTTGGCTGTAGCTAAGTGGTTTCTAGCGCCTCCCACCTCATCCCCTGGCAGAGGCTCCGGCGGGCGACGAGCGCTCGGCGGGGAGCGAGCGCCTGCTGCAATCGCCCCCTGCACTGGAGCAGGGGCGCGCGCACGAGAGTCAGCTGGGAAATGTAGTTCTCTCTCCACGTCCTGCTGTCTCCACGACGGCGCGGACTGTCGCGACCTCGTGACCACGGAATCATCTACAGCCTGGAGATGGGAGGGAGGAAAAGGGCAAGAGAAAGAAAGGTCATTGCTGGCAAGGCCTCCTGGGACCGAAGATGCCCTAGATGCGCCACTGCAGAAGCCAGGATTCAGCCACTGCGTCCCCCAAGAACTGCAATGATGTTTCCTTCAGATGTAGTAGTTAATTTAAATTATGATCAGGCAATCATACCCTCAAGATTACATGGATTACGTGGTAAAGTAACTATTCAACAAACATCAACTGAGGACCCACTGTGTGCGCGGTGGTCGACTTAAGAGCAAGGGACACAATGGTGAAGGACAGGGCTGTAAGAGGTACCAGCTATTGAGTTAATACCATTTTGTACAATACTGGGATGTTTTCCTCATTCCGTGGCAGAATTTTTTATACTCCCTGCCTTTTTTACTCCCTGCCTCTATTGAGGTGAGCTTCCCTGGTGGCTCAGCGGTTAAAGCGTCTGACTCCAATGCAGTGAGACCCGGGTTTGATCTCTGGGTCAGGAAGATCCCCTGGAGAAGGAAATGGCAACCCACTCCAGTATTCTTGCCTGGAGAATCTCACGGACAGAGGAGCCTGGTAGGCTACAGTCAGCCCCACGGGGTCGCAAAGAGTCGGACACGACTGAGCGACTTCATTTCACTTCCTCTTCTATTGAGGTGGTTTCAGATTCCTTCACCATTGTGGTGTTTTGAAAATACACGCCAATGAGCCAGTGTCCCAGATCAAGTGTGGTATCCAGAATTAAATACAACTTAGACAAGGTTTCACAGAAAGGGATTCTTTTCTCTGTTGTCCTAAATTCTTGCCTAAGAGAACAATCCATCATATTTTGGTAATTGTATCTCACCAAACTTATTGTCGCTTTGAAAAATTTTCCCCAAATCTTCAACTAATGAGACCCTTAAGAATTCTATATATGACATGCGACTGAAGCCTGAATAGGGCTACAAGATTTCAATAGTGCACTCTAGACCTTGATGCAGAAGATTTCACAATACAGTAAAATAAAATTAGAACCCAAGGCCTAGAGAAGCCCTTAACCTTCATTTCCTACATCACGAACCCAAATTCTTACCCCAGTTCTCTCAGTTGGGAGAAATAATTTTACAGTTTTGTAACTACTGTGCTGCTGTAAATATGCCCCGAAATTTTTAAATTTAAATCTCTTGTTATAAGCAATGCCCTGTGTATGTGTTGTGAGCATTTCTTTAAGGCAGATTATACCAGAACAAGAAATCGTTTGGTTTACAGGGTTAGCCCATTATTTTTAGTGTAATAGATGCATACCTTTAAACAATTCCATCTCCCTGGCACAGAATGGACATCATGAGAGGCGAGGCAAGTGAGAAAATTCCTCTGGTACTAAGCTATAGTTTCCCAAGGTATATTATGGAGGCAGAGGAGTGGGAATAAACTTGTCTTGATAGCAATTTAAAACACAGCATCCCATCCTTTAGGGACAGAATATCTCCTTTGACTCTATTTGAAGGCAGTGCATATGTATATATATGGGATTTTTGCTGTCTTCATTTTCATTTCCTTCCCACCTAGTTACTTAATTAATAACCAATTAATCTAGTTAACACATTTATGACCTCACATACTCTTTTTTGATGAGAATATTTAAATTTTATTCTTAGCAAATCTCAATTATTTAATACAGTGTTATCAATATTGGAGAAGGAAATGGCAACCCACTGCAGTAATCTTGCCTTAAAAATTCCATGGACAGGGGAGCCTGACAGGCTACAGTCCATGGAGTTGCAAAGAGTCAGGCATGACTGAGCAACTATCACTATCAACTATAGTCACTATTTTTACATTACATTCTTAGATATTATTCATTTTATAACTGAAAGTTTGCATGCTTTTACTAATCTCTCTCTATCTCCCCCATTTCCAGTGCTCAGTTCCTACTTTTCTACTCTCTATTTCTATAATTTTGACTTTTTTGGCGTTAAATTCCACATATAAAGGATACCATGCACTATTTGTCTTTCTCTGTCTGACCTATTACACTTATTAAAATATCTGCAAGGTCCATTCACAAGTAACAGGATTTCCTTCTTTCTTAGGGCTGAATAACATTCCATCATATATGGAAATGAAAACATGACGATCCAAAACTTATGGGATGCACCAAAAGTCGTTCTAAGAGGGAAGTTGAAAGCAATAAAAGCTTACCTCAGGGAACATGAAAAATCTCAAATAAAAAACCCAACCTTGCAACTGAGGCAACTAGAGAAAGAAGAACAAACAAAACTCAAAGTTAAAAAAAATCATAAATATCTGAGCAAAATTAAATAAAATAGAGGCAAAAAATATATAGAAAAAAAACAATAAAACTAAAAGCTGGTTCTTTGGAAAGATATACAAAATTGATAAGCCTTTAGCCAGATTTATCAAGATGAAAAAAGGAGCAGGCTCACTTCAATACAATCAGAATACAAAGGATCATAAGAGTCTACCACAAGCAACTATACACGAATAAAATGAGCATTATAGAAGAAATGGACACGTTCTTAGAAAGGCACAATCTCCCAAAACTGAATCAAGAAGAAATAGAAACTATGAGCAAACCAATCACCAGTATTAAAATTGAATCAGTAACTTTAAAACTCCCAATAAACAAACATTCAGGACTAAATGGCTTCACGCAGGCAAATTCTACCAAACATTTAGAGAAGAGTTAATACTTATTATTCTGAAACTGTTCCCAAAAAATGTAGAGAAAGGAATACCTTCAAACTCATTCTATGAGGCACCATCACCCAAAGTAAGGTGATTATATTGGGATTATATTGAATAATATATATATATATTTTAATATATTTTAATATATATTTTTGTCTTACAAAAATACCACACAAAAAATTATAGGCCAATATCACTAATGAACATATAGATACAAAAATTATTAAAAAATAACAGTAAACTGAGTGCAATAATACGTTAAAAGGACCATATACCAAGATCAAGTGGAATTTACCCTAGGGATGCAAAAATTTTTCAATATCTGAAAATCAATGTGATATACTACATTAACAAATTGAAGAATAAAAACCATATGATCATCTCAATAGATGCAGAAAAAGCTTTTGAAAAAATTCAATACAATTTATTATTTTAAAAAAACTCTTCAGAAAGTAGGCATAAAGGAAAACTACCCCAGCATAATAAAGGCCATATATAACAAACCTACAGCTAACATCATACTCAAAGGCAAAGAACTGAAAGCATTTCCTCTAAGATTGGGAACAAGACAAGGATACCCATTCTCACTACTTTTATTCAACATAGTTTTGGAAGTCCTAGACACAGAAATCATATAAGAAAAAGAAATAAAAGGAATTAAAATTGGAAAAGAAGCAAAACTGTCACCATTAGCAGATGACATGATGCTATACATAGAAAATCCTAAAGGCACTATCAGAAAACTATCAGAGCTCATTGGTAAGTTTGCAGGCTACAAAGTTATTATACTGAAATCTATAGCATTTCTATACACTAACAACAAAATATCAGAAAGAGAAATGAAGGAGATGGTAAATCCCACCTACCATCACATCAGAAAGAATAAAATATATCTGAAGAAACTTACCTAAGGAGGCAAAAGACTTGTACTCCAAAAACTATAGGACTGATGAAAGAAATTAAAGACAACGCAAACAAGTGGAAAGCTATACTGTGTTCTTGGATTAGAAAAATCAATACTGCTAAAATGACTATACTACCCAAGGTGATTTACAGATTCAATATAATCCCTATCAAATTACCAGTGGGATTTTTCACAGAACTAGAATAAATAATTTTTAAAAATTTTCTGGAAACACAAAAAGCCCCCAAATAGCCAAAATAATCTTAAGAAAAAAGAACAGAGCTGGAAGAGTCATGCTTTCTGATTTCAGGCTATACTACAAATTACAGTAATTAAGACAGAATGGTACTGGCACAAAAACTGAAATATAAATCAGTGGAACAAGATAGAAAGCCAAGAGATAAACTCATGCATCTATGGTCACCTAATCTATGACAAAGGAGGCAGCAATATACAATGGGAAAAAGACAGTCTCAAATAACTGGTGCTGGGAAAACTGGACAGCTAGATGTAAAAGAATAAAATTAGAATATTCTTTAACACCATATACAAAAATAAATTCAAAACGGATTTTGGACCTAAATGTAAGACTGAATACTGCAAAACTCCTAAAGGAAAACAGAAAGAACACTAACATAAATCGCAGCAATATATTTTCGGATCTACCTCCTAAAGTAATGAAAATAAAAACAAAAATAAACAAATGGGACCTAATTAAACTTAAAAGCTTTTTCACAGCAAAGGAAACCATAAACAAAATGAAAAGACAACCTACAGAATAGGGAGAAATAATGCAACCGACAAGGGATCAATCTCCAAAATATACAAACAGCTTATATAAGTCAATATTTTAAAAAAACAATGCAATCCAGAAATGGGCAGGAGATCTAAATAGACCTTTCTTCAAAGAAGACATACAGATGGCCTACAAACATACGTAGAAATGCTCAACATCACTATTATTAACGAAATGCAAATCAAAACTACAATGAGGTATAACCACCCTTCAGTCAGAGTGACTATCAGCAAGAAGGCTACAAAGAGGACTTGTATTGGAGGAGGATTCCAAGTGGGTCGCAGCTGCAGCGGCTCCCCACCGATGGAGCGTAGGCGGTCCGGGTCCGCATCTGAGAAAGAGAACCCAGGCGCCTAGAAAGGTCCTAGTCTGGGGAGCGAGACAGAAGAAGCCGCTCTCGTTCCCCGCACAGAAGGCCGTCCAGGTCCCCAAGAAGACATGGACCCACATCTCCTGCCCCTTCTCAACTGAAAGAAAGAAGAAATGAGAAGAAGAAAGAAAAGAAACAAAGAGTAAAGAACATCAGATAACTGAGGAAGACTTAGAGGACAACACAGAGGAAGAAATAGAAATGAAGTTAATGGGATTTGCCTCCTTTGACTCCACAAAAGGGAAAAAGGTGGATGGCTCTGTAAATGCCTATTCCATAAATGTGTCGCAGAAGAGAAAGTATAGGCAGTACATGAATTGAAAAGGTGGATTCAACAGACCTTTGGATTTCATTGCATGAGATCTGAAGTGCTGGAGAATGATTTTTTTTTCCCTCATCTTGATCAGACGGAGAAGGCAATAATGGCAACCCACTCCAGTACTCTTGCCTGGAAACTACCATGGACAGAGGAGCCTGGTAGGCTGCAGTCCATGGGATCTGGAAGAGTCAGACACAACTGAGCGACTTCACTTTCACTTTTCACTTTCATGCTTTGGAGAAGGAAATGGCAACCCACTCCAGTGTTCTTGCCTGGAGAATCCCAGGGACTGGGGAGCCTGGTGGGCTGCCGTCTATGGGGTCACATAGAGTCAGACATGACTGAAGTGACTTAGCAGCAGCAGCAGCAGCAGCAGCAGCAGCAGCAGCACCATCTTGATCAGAACAGTGGATTTTGTATTTAACATGCATCAAAAATGGGCTCACAGTCCTTCCTCCTTGTAAAGTAAGAAAATTTTATTATGACGTGTGTAGTTCACTTACCCTGCCTCAAAAAAAAAGTTAAATATTACATTTTTTTCCTTTAGGAAATATCATTTGGGGCAGTCATCAACCTTATTCCTAGGAAAACTGTATATGATTTTTTCTTGGACGCTCTTTATGACTTTTTAAAACACATGAAAGTAATTTGGAAGTAAGTTTCTCAAGTAAAGCAATAATTTCTACTCTTTTGTATTTGATATTTTTATAACTAGAAAAAAAAAAGGATCTCCCTACACATTTTCTCCCCACACATAGATTTAGATATCATGATTCGTCATAGTTTAAAAATTAGATCGAAAAAATGCAACTGGATTTTTTTATGTCTTCTGTGTTTTTTGCCCCCCACACCAATACCATATTTCCCCAGTTGAAAAGCAATATATGCTAATTATTAAACTAAAAAACACCTTGGGAGAAATCAGAAGGTAGGGAAAAAAAGCCAAAAATCACCTGTAATCTACTCCCCAAATGTTAATATTTTGGTATACATATTTCCATTTGGATACGTATTTCCATTTCCTATGGATATATATTTCTTGCCCCTAGCCAAAGAGATCAGATGCTGCTTTCTTTGCTAATCCTTATTCTCCTGTGTACTGTGAACATCTGTTAAATGTTCTTATAAATTGTTTGGAAAGTTAAAAAAAGAAGTCTTTACAAAGAAAAAAATTTGGAGGAAAATTTAGGAACATTAGGGAACCCTCCAACACTGTTGGTGAAAATATAAATTTATATAACTGCTATGGAAAACAGTACAGAGGTTCCTTAAAAAACTAAAAATTGAGCTACCATATGAT
Source organism: Capra hircus (assembly GCF_001704415.2). Lineage (NCBI taxonomy): Eukaryota > Metazoa > Chordata > Mammalia > Artiodactyla > Bovidae > Capra > Capra hircus. Next base: position 48,141,372 of record NC_030811.1, read on the forward strand.
CCAGCAATGCCACTCCTGGCCATATATTTATGAAGAAAATTCTAATTGGAAGAGATACATGCACCCCAGCATTCATTGCACCACTATTTACAGTAGCCAAGACATAGAAGCAGCCTAAATGTCCATGAGAAGAAGAATGGGTAAAGATGTGGTACATGTATACAAGGGAATATCACTCAGCCATAAAAAAGGATGGAACACCACTTGCAGCAACATGGATGGACCTAGAGATTTTCACACTAAGTGAAGTAAGTCTTGTGGAATCTAAAAAATGACATAAATGAACTAATTTACAAAACAGAAATAGAGTCTGTTTTGTAGAAACAGATGTAGAAAGCCAGCTTACATTTACCACAGGGAAAAGAGGAAGGGACAAATTGAGAGGTTGGGACTGACATATACACATTACTATACATAAAACAGATAACTAATAAAGATATATTGTATAGGATGAGGAACTCGTCTCAATACTCTCTACTGACAAGAATCTAAAGAGTGAATATATGTATATGTAAAACTGATTCACTTTGCTGTACAGTGAAAACTAACACAACATTGTAAATCAACTATACTCTAATAAAAATTTTTTAAAAAGAAAAGAAGATGTGGTACACACACACTCACACACACGGTGGAATATTAGCCATAAAAAGAATGAAATAATGCCATTTGCAGCAACATGGATGGATCTAGACATTATTAATATCATACTAAGTGAACTAAGCCAGACAAAGACAAATATGATATTATTTACATATCATTAAAAATGATATAAATGATCTTATTTACAAAACAGAAATACACAAACAGACATAGAAACAAACATGGTTACCAAAGGGGATTGTGGAGGGGTGAATAAATTAGGACTTTGGGATTAACATATACATACTACTTTGTATAAAATAAACAAGATACTGTATAATATAGGGAACTATATTGAATATCTTATAATAACCTATAATAGAAAAGAATCTGAAAGAGAATATATACATATGTAACTATATATATATATAACTGTATAAACTGTTCCAGACAGAACAACAGACTGTCTTTTTGCTTTCACCTTCATGACCAAACTTGTTTTCACTAAAAAGAAATATGTACCCCCGTGGCTGATTCATGTCAATGTATGGCAAACACCACCACAATATTTTAAAATAATTAGCCCCCAATTAAAATAAATTAATTATTTCTAAAAATTTGAAAAGAACTGTCTACATTTCACTCCATCATCTCCCACCCTTCCTTACTCCACCTATTCTGGATGCTGCTTCCATCACACCCAAAGAGGTTGCATTAATATCATAATGTGCATAATGTGCTCTAGACGGGCAAGTGTGCTGTGCTCTGCTCAGTCTCTTTGCAACCTCATGGACTGTAGCCCTCCAGGCTCCTCTGCTCATGGGATTATCCTGGCAAGAATACTGAAGTGGTTTGCCATTTCCTCCTCCAGGGTACCTCCTTTCCAAAGTAGGGGAAATTTGAGCTGATTCCTGAGGATGGGAGTTGGATAAGTAGAGATGGCAGGAAGGAGGGCTGATGCTGCATTAGCAGTTGTGTGGTGGTGAAGGAAAGGCCAAAGGCACTGCAGAGATGTCAGCAATTTAGCTGCTGAACCAGCTAAATTTGTTTCAACTGCCTCAGTTGAGTTTTCTATTATTTTTAGTAAAATGCATTTCAAACTCTAGAGAATTCAGTACCACAATGGAGTACAAAAAACAGGAGACTTTAAAGTACAGAATTGGCTATTTAGAAGTGTTAAGATAGTGGGCAGTGAAGACCTACAACTTTTCTAGGTTGGTGATAACAGTGAAAAAATTGGTCAAATTATCATCTGCTGTGTTTGGAGACTAAGAAAACACAACCGTAACAAGGCTATAGTTTTAGGAGATATGTTTGGAAAATCCCAGGTTTTTCATGTATGTTACTTACTTCTTATTGAAAATAAAAAGATGGAAAAAGATATATAATCAAAATAAACTGGTATAGCTTTTGTTAATAGCAAATAAAATAGACTTTAAACCAAAAAACAAAAAAACAAAAACCCCAAAACCCTCTAAAATGGATTTACTTCATTTGGACATATACCTTAATGCACCAAACGTAGCAATTATAACAATACCAGGGCTTCCCTGGTGGCTTAGTTGGTAAAGAGTTTGCCTGCAGTGCAGGAGACCTGGGTTTGATCCCTGGATCAAGAAGATCCCCTGGAAAAGGGAGTGGCTGACCACCCCAGTATCCTTGAGTGGAAAATCCCAGGGACAGAGGAACCTGGTGGGCTGCAGTCCATAGGGTCGCAAAGAGTCAGGCATGACTGAGCGAGTAACACTTTCACTTTCATAACAATTCTAAACTTGTAATGCTGCTACTTGCCTAAAACAACTTTAGCATTCAAAATGTATAAAGCAAAAAGTGAAGGAAGTGATTAGGTGAAAAGTGGAAGGGGAACATTATGGGTCAGGTTGGCAAAAACTAAACTCAGAGATCAATGTTGACATCACAGAGACACCCAAACCTGATATGTACATTCCACGTGGGAATATCCACCACCACCTATGAGATATTTTTGCCAAAATTTTGAACCTCAGTCTGATCAAGGCTCTAGATCATGGGAAATACAGAGTACAAAGGAACAAACTAAGTCTGACCACAAGAAGGTAATCCATGAAACTCACAATGTGGAAAAAATACAGGACAAAGGGGCCCAGTGTCTTCAATAAGTACATTTAAAGGGGAGAAAAAGGATAAATGCATAGATTAAAGTATGTTTAGGACATTGTCTTAGGCTCAGTCGTGTCTGACTCTTTGCAACCCCCTTGAAATTCTCCAGGCCAGAATACTGGAGAGAGTAGCCATTCCCTTCTCCAGGGGATCTTCCCACACCAGGGATGGAACCCAGGTCTCCCACAATGCAGGCAGATTCTTTATCAGCTGAGCCACCAGGAAGCCCTGTCTTAGGCTGATTCCTCCTGAAAGTGAGTCTTTCATTTGGGAGTGAGAACCTAGAGATTAAGGAAGTGAAAAGAGAAAGAGTGAGGACAGGTTACGGATGAGGAAATCATTCAATCCCATGGGAGCTTTGGAGATGCCATATGAAACACATCTCATAAATACTGTAGGGGGGAAAGAGGGACATATTTATTGGCTCACATTCTCCACTGGTCAAAGTTTGCTCCCAAGGGCATTAACTTGCCCTTCTGGGTTTTGCCCGTGCATGAACAACAGAAATTTCCTACACTAAAATAGCTCTGAGAACATTAGCTCTTCCAGGCAAACTTGTGCTTTGGTTTTGATGGCTTAGCTCAGGGAGGAGAACTGAGGTCAAAGTCTAGGGTAATGGCTAATAGGAGACCTTCTCATGTTAAGCTGGGATCCCAAAGGGCTCTGAGTAAGGCTGAATGGAGTATTTCCAAAATCTCTCCTTCATCCACAGAGGACTACAGAGAAAATGGCCTTGGTACTGAGCTGAGTTGAGAGATGGGGAAAGAAGGGAAATTGTTTTTGTTTTTAATATTTATTAATTTATTTGGCTGTGCCAGGTCTTAGTTTCAGCCTGTGAACTCTTAGTTGCAGCATGTGTGATCTAGTTCCCTGAGCGGGGATCAAACCCCAGCTCTCTGCCTTGGGAGCACAGAGCCTTAGCCACTGGACCACCAGGGAAGTCCTAGAAAATGGGTTCTTAGGTATACAGCACGATGTTATGTGGGCCTTATAGGAATTTTCAGGCAAGGCTGTCTCCAGAAGTCAAGAATTCAGAACATAGCATCAACAGTGAAAAATTCTTTTGAAAAGAACTTCTTCTGAGTGTAATAGCCAGTGAAGTCTTCAGACATCACCGACTCAATGGACATGAGTTTGAAAAAACTCCAGGGGTTGGTGATGGACAGGGAGGCCTGGCGTGCTGCAGTCCGTGGGGTTGCAAGGAGTCGCACATGACTGAGGGACAGAACTGAACTGACCTGACCTGAAGTCTTCAGATTCATGTATGAATTTACGGAAGATAGGGGCTAGAAGATTATATTAAATGACATTTTTTGCTAAACAAAACAATCCAGAAAGATATTCTACAAGAAAATTGACTCTGTTTTTTTCCAACAAATAAATGGCTAAAAAAATCAGCATGGGAGAAAGGGAACTGTTTAAAATTACAAAAGACTTGTTATATATTGCATGCTGCCTTGCTTCAGTCATGTTTGACTCTTTGCGACCCTGTGGACTGTAGCCCACCAAGCTCCTCTGTCCATGGGATTCTCCAGGCAAGAATACTGGAGTGGGTTGCCGTGACTTAATCCAGGGAGTCTTCCCAACCCAGGGATTGAACCTGTGTCTCTTAGGTCTCCTGCATTGGCAAGTGGGTTCTTCACCACTAGCACCACCTGGGAAGCCCTGTTCTGCTGCTGCTAAGTCATTTCAGTTGTGTCCAACTCTGTGCGACCCCATAGACGGCAGCCCACCAGGCTCCCCCATCCCTGGGATTCTCCAGACAAGAACACTGAAGTGGGTTGCAATTTCCTTCTCCAATGCATGAAAGTGGAAAAGAAAGTGAAGTCGCTCAGTTGTGTCCACCCCTCAGCAACCGCATGGACTGCAGTTTTCCAGGCTCATCTGTCCATGGTAGTTTCCAGGCAAGAGTACTGGAGGGGGTGCCATTGCCTTCTCCAGGGAAGCCCTGTTAAGCATATATAAACTGAATGCAAAGTATCGACTTTACCTGGATTCTAATTAGAACAAAATCAAAGAAATTTGAATGAAAGTTGGATATTAGATGACATTAGGGAATTCTTGCTTAATTTATTAGGTATCATAGTGATATTATATATCTTTTAAAACTTATTTGTTAAAGATAGATGCCAAAGCATTTATGAATATGAAAAGATATGACACCTGGCATTTTGCTCTAAAACGCTTTAAAATATATCAGGAGGGACATAGGTAAAGTGTTTATTCACAAACTGATCCTTGTACACAGAGGGCAAGGAGAGACTAAAGAAAGAGGCAGACCACTCCAGACTGGTAGGTGGCAGGTTAATAAACAAGGGAAGTTACTTATAAGGGCTTGTCTTCGGTGACCAAAGGACAGGGAGATCTCCACATTAGCCTTATAGAATCTTATATTTTATATGCAGACCTTAAGTAGGTTCAGTCACATATACTATTCAGATAGTCTCAACAACTCTCTCAAGGCTGTAGCCTTGAGCAGGAATGGTGGGTGAAAGTGAAAGTGAAGTCTCAGTCGTGTCTGACTCTTTGCAACCCCATGGACTGTAGCCTACCAGGCTCCTCCGTCCATGGGATTTTCTAGGCAAGAGTACTGGAGTGGGGTGCCATTTCCTTCCCCAGGGGATCTTGCTGACCCAGGGATCGAACCCAGGTCTCCTGCATTGCAGGCAGACGCTTTACCCTCTGAGCCACCAGGGAAGCCTACATTCCAAGTTACAGGGTGTAACTAAACAGTACTCTATGGGGCTTTCCCAGGACAGGCCCTTCCCACATATCATCTGATTCAGCTCTTCTCTGAAGTATTGACACCTAGATAACACTGTCTAATGCATGTTCTGGGGCTTTCCAGATGGCCCTAGTGGTAAAGAACCAACCTGCCAATACAGGACACATAAGAGATGTGAGTTCGATCCCTGGGTCGGGAAGATCCCTTGCAGGAGGACATGGCAATCAAATCCAGTGTTCTTGCCTGAAGAATTCCATGGACAGAGAAGCCTGGTGGGCTACAGTCCATGGGATCGCAGCATTGGACACTACTGAAGTAACTTAGCCCACACACATCACACAAACACCTTCCTGTGTTGTTTTTTACAGATGTGGAAACTCCTCACCAAGTGGAGGATGGTAAGTACCTGATAATCATGAGCACATAGCTCCCAGACCTACCGGCACCTAAGGACTGACACCACCCTGTTCCTTACCATCAATCAGTGAACTGTGCACAAGTTGATCACACAAGCTTCAGACAACACCCCACACCCACCCGGCCTTAAAAAAATGCTTTGCTGAAACCCTTTGGGGACTTTGAATTTTGGGGGGACATGAGCCATCTGTCTCCTTGCATGGCCCTGCAACAAACCTTCTCTGTTCCAAACTCCAACATGTTGTTTTGCTTGGACTCACTGTGTGCCTGGTGCAGGAACTTATGCTGACAAGGGGAGAGGGTGAGTAGTCTCCAAGCCAGGAGAACAGGCATTATAAATAAAAATTCTCAGTCCCTTCTCAGACTTTCTAAATCACAAGCTCTGAGGATGGGGCCAACACTTTGTTTTAACAAGTCCTCTAGGTGATTTTAATGTATATTAAAATTAAATGATTGTCCTAGAGAAATTTTTTTAAAGGATATATATATAACTTCCTTTGTGGCTCAGTGATAAAAAATCCGCCTGTCAATGCAGGAGCCACAGGTTTGCTCCCTAGGTCAGGAAGATCCCCTGGAGAAGGAAATGACGACCCACTCCAGTACTTTTGTCTGGGAAATCCCATGACAGAGAAGCCTGGCAGGCTACAGTCCATGGGGTCGAAAAAGTCAGACACAGCTTCGAGACTGCTGCTGCTGCTGCTGCTAAATCACTTCAGTCGTGTCCAACTCTGTGCGATCCCATAGACGGCAGCCCACCAGGCTCCTCCGTCCCTGGGATTCTCCAGGCAAGAACACTGGAGTGGGTTGCCATTTCCTTCTCCAATGCATGAAAGTGAAAATTGAAAGTGAAGTCGCTCAGTTGTGTCCAACTCTTCGCAACCCCATGGACTGCAGCCTACCAGGCTCCTCCGTCCATGGGATTTTCCAGGCAAGAGTACTGGAGTGGGGTGCCATTGCCTTCTCCGAACTTCGAGACTAAACAACAACAATATATGTATTTATATATTTATATTTTATTTATAGGTTTATTGACACATAACTTACATAGGATAAAATTGTTTCAAGTGTCCCCTGGGGAAACATTTGCACCAGGAGAGATGTACCTTGGACATTCCCCATTCTTTCCTTTTCTGAGAGCTTTTTAATTGAGGGCTTCCCTGGTGGCTCAGACAGTAGAGTCTGCCTGCAGTGCGGGAGACTGAGGTTCCATTCGTTGGTTGGGAAGATCCCCTGGAGAACGAAAGGGCAATCTACTCCCACTATTCTATCATGCTAACTATTATATGGGATATTTTGGGACAGGGAGAAGTGACTTTCGTGTCCTTTAGCTATTGACTGCCAAACCTTTAAGAATGAATGATAGTGGGAATTCCCTGGCAGCCCATTGTTAGGGCTCTGTGCTTCCACTGCAGGGGATAAAGATTCTATACCTAGTCAGGGAGCTAAAACCCTGCATGACATGAGGCGTGTCCAAAAAACTCCAAAAAACAAAAAAAAGAAGAAGAAAGAGCGAATGGCAGAGAAGACTTCAAATCAGTTTCAGTAGCTGGCTGAGACTTTGGGGTTGCCTTCCTTAGGGATCTGATGAATACATTTAACGTAAAATGCCTGCATCTGGGAGAAAGGGGTACCTGGGTATTAAGCAATTCAAGGGGTGAGCTGGGCAGACTCTATAAACTGACTAACCAAACATACTTTTCTAGACTCTTCATGACCACCTCATCATAGACCCTGGGAAACATTAGTTCTGGATTTGCTTTCCCAGTCTCCTTTATACATGAGGGATAGCCATATGAATAGGTCTGATCAATACTACATAATTGAAAAATGTTTAGAGGGGCTTCTGGGAAAACTCTTTCTTACTTGATAAAAGGAATGTCAGATATTTGTTGCCTCCTTTCTTTCTTCTTTGAATTTGGATATAATTTCAGCAGTTCTTGTAGCTATGGGGAAAATGTCCTGAGCAAATGCCAGCAATCGCTTATCCCAATAATTCTTCAGAGTAACAAATACAAAAACTTTATGTTTAATTAAGCCTCTGTTAGATTATTCTGTTATTTTCAGAAAAAAAACTTATATTAACTTATACATCACTGCAAAATGCTGATATTTCCAATCTCATTTTATGAGAACTAAATATGTAAAATGTCTAATACTTGCCAAGGCAAGCTTCTCTCTCTCATGTCCTTCTGTCCATCTTATTTCCTGGATCAATTTAGATACCTTTGGGGATAAATTATAGTTCAATTATACTTAAAAAAATTAAAGCAGAGGTCAAAACCATATATAATATTCTAATTAGCAAAGGTGTCAGTTTTCTCTAAGGATAGGATAATATTTTGCATTTTGTTCTGTAGTTTTATTTGTCATTCCTAATATTTTTGTTGACTTCTTTGATCAGAGAGTTTACTGCTCCAGCAGCTTCCTGTAAGGGTTCACAATTGCACTAAGCCTATTTTAATTATTTCCCTCTAGATGCATTAAATTGTACTGCGCAGACACTCCCTTGCCACTTTTTCTGTAAGTTCATGTAGCCTAGCACTTTATGTTATTTATCTTTGCTAGTTTCAGTTCAGTTCAGTTCAGTCGCTCAGTCATGTCCGACTCTTTGCGACCCCATGAATCGCAGCACGCCAGGCCTCCCTGTCCATCACCAACTCCTGGAGTTCACTCAGACTCACATCCATTGAGTCGGTGATGCCATCCAGCCATCTCATCCTCTGTCGTCCCCTTCTCCTCCTGCCCCCAATCTCTCCCAGCATCAGAGTCTTTTCCAATGAGTCCACTCTTCGCATGAGGTGGCCAAAGTACTGGAGTTTCAGCTTCAACATCATTCCCTCCAAAGAAATCCCAGGGTTGATCTCCTTCAGAATGGACTGGTTGGATCTCCTTGCAGTCCAAGAGACTCTCAAGAGTCTTCTCCAACACCACAGTTCAAAAGCAAGCAGAGCTAGGAGTTCAAAACAAGATAAAAGGCAGCAGCAGCCCATAGGTGTGTTGAGCATTGCTCCTTCCCCTAAAATAGCCCCATTTCAGGATCACTCCTTGACCTGAGTGTTGAAAGCTTTTTAACTTTAAAATGTGTTTATAATATGCAAATATGGCTGGGAGAGACTTCAGAGTTTATTGGTTAAGATTGAGTTGGGAGCTAACACTGATAGAAGGGATATTAACAGAGTAGTGAGGGTGTCATTGTTGGGATTGAGACCCATTGTTGGGTCTCAATAAAATACTTTATTTTTGAAATAAAGTATTGGAGTTCAACAATTTTTTTTTTTTTAACTGTATTTTCCCTCTCTGACAATTTATAGAAGGTGCTCAACCTGATCTCTGGGCTTCCCTGGTAGCTCAGCTGATAAAGAATCCGCCTGCAACGCGGAAGACCTGGGCTCGATCCCTGGGTTGGAAAGATCCTCTGGAGAAGGGAAAGGTTACCCACACCAGTATTCTGGCCTGGAGAATTCCATGGGCTCGCAAAGAGTCGGACAAGACAGAGCGACTTTCACTTTCACTTTTACCCTGATCTCTAGGGAGCCTCAGAGTTTGATTCCTGAATAATAATGGATTTCCTACCTCTTTTCCAGGTAACTAAACCAAATTCTGGACATATTACCAATCGCCGGTAATTCAACTTTAAAATGGATTTTGCGGAGAATATTTCCAAAGGTTTTCGGTTTTGTTTTAATCCTAGCTAGTTTCTCCTGTTACCCCTTAAATCTGCTACTCACTTTTTTTTGAAGAACATGTTGCTATAGTGACACTCAAACAGAACACAGACACTCAAGACTATCTGATTTACTACGTCACAGTGTTTTTAATGCCAAATCTGAAAACACCGCTGGCACACTATCCAAAACCTTCTCAGAACCAGAGAAAAGTGCTGCACAAAGAAATACGCCCCTTCTGTGCATCCATTACATGCAAAACACTGCACTCCATCGTCACTCATTATTTTATTTACTACAAGGAGACCTGTCAGACCAGGAAGGAGACGGGCAAGGTTAGCGGAGTGCGGTAAACAGCATCCCTATAGCAGCAAGGTTCAGCGTGAAGAGCGAGTTTCTAGTGCCGGGAGTGGCCAGCCAGGTGAAAGCGCGAGCTCTGCGCAGTCACCGCGGTCGTCCTGCCGGGCCAATAGCGGAGCGGGCGAGAGGGGGCGCGGCCGGCCGGGGCGGGGCAGGTTTTGGCTGCTCGGGGCTCGGCTCACGTGCGCAGGGCGGCTGGAGCCGGAGCCTCCCGGTTCCCCGTCCGCCATGGAGCGGCTAACGTTACCTCCTGGCGGCGCGGCGGCAGTGGACGAGTACGTGGAGTACCGGAGGTGAGGCAGCGCCTCTACGGAGCCAGGAGGCCGGTCCGATCCCCTTCGCGGGAGGAGTGCTGGAGGCGTGGGCAGGGGACCGGCGCTGGGTGGCCTAGGCTCCCGGAATCCCGTTCCCGGGCTGGTGGAGGTGGCTTACTTTGATTACAGATTTCTTATTTCTAGTATTGTGATGACACGCAGTTCTATTCTAATAAGTCTCTTCCGAGGCCATTTAAAAGATCTCCGGCTCTGATCCCTTAACTCCAGATTTATGCAAAGGTCCACTGTTCTTAACTACCGTTGTAGATCACACGTTGAGTACACCTGGCCTGTAAAAGCAGACATCAGGTTTGCATGTTCACTTTGTAATAGGGTGTGACGTGAACTTCCAAACGTGCCCCGGACCACGAGGTGCTGGTTTTAGGAGAGACTTTGACTGGTTCTAGAGAAACCCTTATCCGGAGACTGGAAGCGCAGCCGCCCCTAGGGCTTTTGGTAGTGACTCACTGCCTGGGGCCCTGACAAAGGCTGGTGTACCTGCAAGAATGTGTTTTTTTTTTTTTTTTTTTTTTAAGGTCTCCCAAGAAAGATTTTTGACAGTTGGGAAACTGGATGAGAGGCAGGTGTGTGTGTGTCTGTGTGTGTGTGTGTGCAAAGGGGAAGTCAGATGATCACTACCTCAGTGGGAAGCAGGTGCAGCCTGAAACCTGAGCCACAGGGGTTGCTCTATCTAAAGGTGGTCCCGCCAAATCCCTTGGGTACAGGGGTTGCTGTCTGACTGCTCTTCCCTTGGACTGTCTAGGTGGTATACTTCTGAGTGACGTCTAGAAATATCTAGTAATTCTGAGCCAGAAAAAGTGAGGATGAGAAGCTTGATGGGTCAGGTCCCATTCCCAGTTAGGTTCACGTAAGGCCAGCAGTCTGGAGCAGCTTCTACCCAGAGCTTACCTAGGGCAGAGCTGCTCCTTTAGCCTCCAGTTCTCTAGGCCTTTTCCCTAAGAGCACTATGCTGGGTCCTGATGTTGACTGGACACCTTAGATACTTAGATGTTTAGGTATGTGGAATGTGGGCCTTCAATTGTAGTCTCATGCCTGGCCTATGAAATGTTCGGGCCTGGGGCGAAATTATTTTCCAAACATAAACTACTTGAAATAGTTCTCTGTAGAAGTTAGAGCCTTGCTGCTCATATTGTAGCCATCATGGACCAGCAGTGTAACCGTCATTGGGGAGCATCGCCAGGCCCATTGAGATATATTAACCGAATCTGCATTTGAACTAGATCTCCTGGGGATTCTGTAAATAAAGTTTGGGCAACAGTGGTTTAGAACTATATATAATTAATCTCTTTCTTTAAAAGTCTGCATTGATCTTAAGATCTTTTCAGTAGCTGTTGATATACTTCTTGGTAGCTATAAAAAGGTGAAATAGCCCAAAACTTAGCTCAGAATAAAATGCCCTTAGTTTTATTATTTATTTATTATTATGTACCTTAATTATTTAAGGAAGAAAGTTGTGATGATTTCATAGCTTCTGAATTGGTTTTTAGTTTATCCACCATAGCTAAAGGCTTGAAAATATGAGAAAAGGCACTGACTGCACTAAAAATTATGTAACATTCTGCAAATAACACTTTCCATGACTTTTAAAGGGAGTATGTTCAGTGAGAAATTTCTTCAGTTTTGACCACATGCTTTTGGTTGTGCTTCCTTTTTTCCAAGGGGGACAATTCTTAATTTCCTAAGAAATTAAGAAATAGCAGTAGCTTAATTTTTCCCATAAACATTTGAGGTCTTACTTCCAGAATTAGAAAATGATATGCCTGATTACTCAAGGCATATGTTAGGTATGAAGTGGTGCAGATCTAAGGGTGTTTGTGGGTTCTATCTTAGTTTAAACTTCTGGCCAGGGTTTGGAGTCAGGTATGGACATTAATCATGTTGTCTTCAGCATGGATGATTTTTGTACTATTTTGTTTTGGGGGCAAAGTATATTTAAAGGAGGAAAATATTAGAATTTTTAGCAGTTTAGTCTCTAACTTTAATGTGAAAAATGAGCATGTTTACTTCAGAATCAAAGGAGAAATTGAGCTGAATATGTGGTAATTCTCCAGTGATAAACCTGGATCTGTGAAGTCAGATGTTACGAATTCATTGACTTTATTATTTATAATCCTTTTTCATATGGGAAGCAAAAGCTTTATTACTATTGTGTGTAATTTTGCTGTTAACATGAGCCTAATATGACAAAATAAAGCCAAAGCAGTCTGTCTTCTGACTATACATTTGACTATACAAGTATAGCTTAATTTTAGAGTTTATTATTTTTAACCCAGAAAAGAAATACACATGGCTTAAGAGAAGTATCTTTTGTTGTAGAATTGTTGGTGAGGATGATGGAGGGAAACTTTTTACTCCTGAGGAATATGAAGAATACAAAAGAAAAGTCTTACCTATGCGTTTACAGAACAGATTGTATGTGAGTTGGCGATCACCCATGGGAATGGATTGTAAACTTGTGGGTCCAGAGACACTGTGTTTTTGTACACATAGGTAAGTTATTTTATTGCTAAGTTTTCTGGTGATTAGGAAATATAAAACTGTAGCAGGGCATATCTTCCTTCTATAAATAACATTAGTGATGATAATTGAGAAACATTTGAAAACAGGTATTTCTATAATATGGCAGAAATTAAGGTTTTGGGGGGCTATATTTTACATTTTTTTGGTTGTGTCTTGTAAGAACTCATTATGGAGTCCCATCACCGTTAAGCATCTTACCTCGTAGCATTGATAAGAAAGATATTGGTGCCTGCAGGCTTTGCTGGGGGTTTTTCGGTTTGGCAGGGGAGCACACTCACTCTGCCTCTCCCACCACTGGACAAGGTAGTAGAGAATGGGTCATCAGATTGCGGAGCTGATTTTATTTTGTTTATTTATTTTTGTCAAATGTGTTTTAAAATTCGTTTTTATTGGAGTACAGTTGCTTTACAATATTGTGTTAGTTTCTGAAAAGTGGTAGTCACTCTGTCGTGTCCGACTCTTTGCAACCCCATGGACTGTAGCCCGTCAGACTCCTCTGTCCATGGAATTCTCCAGGTGAGAATACTGGAGTGGGTTGCCTTTCACTTCTTCAGGGGACCTTCCCGATCCAGGGCTCGAACCCAGGTCTCCTGCTTTGTAGGCGGATTCGTTACTGTCTGAGCCACCAGTGAAGCCCATTTTAGTTTCTGCTGTATAACAAAGTGAATCAGGATATATGTATATCCTCTCTTTTTTTGGATTTCCTTCCCATTTACGTCACTGTAGAGTACTGAGTCAGAGAAGGCAATGGCACCCCACTCCAGTACTCTTGCCTGGAAAATCCCATGGGAGGAGGAGCCTGGTAGTCTGCAGTCCATGGGGTCGCAAAGAGTGGACGAGATTGAGCGACTTCACTTTGACTTTTCACTTTCCTGCATTGGAGAAGGAAATGGCAACCCACTCCAGTGTTCTTGCCTGGAGAATCCCAGGGACAGGGGAGCCTGGGGGGCTGCCGTCTATGGGGTCGCACAGAGTCAGACCCGACTGAAGCGGCTTAGCAGCAGCAACAGCAGTAGCGTACTGAGTAGCATTCCCTAAACTGATTTTAAAGTTGCTTGAGCTGATCCACACTAAAAAGTTTACCAGTCTACAAACAGAAGCATTTTTCCTCATGTTTACTAGTCTCTTTTTATATGTTAAGAAATGTTTTATATGAATTCCTTTATCTTTTATACACACACACACACACACACACACACACACACACACACGACTGGTTCCAGGACCCACAGTGGATACCAAAATCTGGGGATGCTTGTGTCCCATTACCTGGGCCCTCCTGTTTGCAGATGTGGATTCAGCCAGCCTTGGATCATAAACATGATTCTTGGAACACGATGTGTGGTTAGTTTAAGCACAGATATGGAACCCATAAACACTGAGGGCCTACTGTGTATTTATTGAAAAAAAATCTACACTTTAAACCCATATTGTTCAAGGGTCAATGCTGTGTGTGTGTATGTATATGTGTATACCTTTCTTTAAGCAAAAATACGAGCACATAAGAAAAGGAAATACATGAGGCTGCAGCCATTGATGTGTGTTACCTGCACTTGAGATTTGCATTTGGCTGTGTTTGTCATTTTCTACTTCAAATTTTATCACTGCTACAGATCGTAGTTGTAGAGCTCAAAAGGACAAAGCTGCTTCTTGGAAAAATTACAGAAACTATTACGTGGTTTTAGGTAAAAACTTTAGCTTTCTATTCCAGAGGAGCCATGGGAGAGCCTTCCTGTCCTGATCATTTCTGAGGCTCTTTCCTGACATAGTCTTTGTGCAGTTGCTGTTTACACACTTAAGATTTGCCAGAGGTGGTTAGGCAGTTGCTAGGATGAGTCATGTTGTGTGTAGATTGACTTGAAATTTATTTAGCAACCCCAACTAAAAACACTGGAGGAACAGAGGATGAGGGTTATGTTGATATTGTTTAGAATTGAAGAGAGCTTTGGTAAACTTCCATTGAAGTGAAAGTGGTAAAGAATCTACCTGCAATGCAGGAGACCCGGGTTTGATCCCTGTGTTGCGAAGATCCCCTGGAAAAGGGAATGGCTACCCATTCTAGTATTCTTGCCTGGAGAATTCCATGGGCAGAACAGCCTGGTGGGCTAGAGTCCATGAGGTCGCAAAAAGTTGGACATAACTGAGAAACTGACACTTCCAATGTTTTCTGGTAAACTTATGTTAGTTTTATCATTTATCCTTATATACGTTAAGTGCCAGTCTCATATCTATGTATAATGGTACAGCATAGAATTGACCTTCAAAATTGACCAACCCCACTTGGATGGAAAAAGTTCTTTAGTACCAGTTGCTCAGTGAGATCTCTGTCTAAATTAATTTTTCTCTTTTATAAAAGTGAAACCTGGGAGGTGGGAGGGAGGTTCAAGTGGAAGGGGACATATGAATACATATGGTTGATTCATGCTTATATATGGCAGAAACCAGCATAGTATTGTAAAGCAATTATCCTCCAATTAAAAATATTTTTTTAAAAATAGAAAAGTGAAAACATTGGAAACATTGAAATGAAGAATATAAAGAAATGTAGAAAAAAGACACACCAAAAGCCAGATGCTGTTAAGAAGTTTTAACATGTGTATGTACTTTTTTTATTTACATAATTCAATTCAGTTTAGTTCAGTTCAGTCACTCAGTTGTGTCCGACTCTTTGTGACCCCATGGACTGCAGCACACCAGGCCTCCCTGTCCATCACCAACTCCCAGAGTCTACTCATACTCATGTCCAGTGAGTCAGTGATGCCATCCAACCATCTTATCCTTTGTCATCCCCTTCTCCTCCCGCCTTCAGTCTTTCCCAGTATTAGGGTCTTTTCAAATGAGTCAGTTCTTTGCATCAGGTGGCCAAAGTATTGGAGTTTCAGCTTCAGCATCTGTCCTTCCAATGAATATTCAGGACTGATTTCCTTTAGGATGGACTGGTTGGATCTCCTTGCAGTCTGAGGGACTCTCAAGAGTCTTCTCTAACACCACGGTTCAAAAGCATCAATTCTTCGGCACTCAGCTTTCTTTACAGTCCAACTCTCACATCCATACATGACTACTGGAAAAACCATAGCTTTGACTAGAAGGACCTTTGTTGGCAAAGTAATGTCTCTGCCTTTTAATATGCTGTCTAGGTTGGTCATAACTTTTCTTGCAAGGAGCAAGTGTCTGTTAATTTCATGGCTGCAGTCACCATCTGCAGTGGTTTTGGAGCCCCCCAAAATAAAGTCTGTCACTGTTTCCCCATCTATTTGCCATGAAGTGATGAGACCAGATGCCATGATCTTAGTTTTCTGGATGTTGAGTTTGAAGCCAACTTTTTCACTCTCCTCTTTCACTTTCATCAAGAGGCTCTTTAGTTTTTCTTTGCTTTCTGTCATAAATGTGGTGTCATCTGCATATCTGAGGTTGTTGATATTTCTCCTGGCAATCTTGATTCCAGCTTGTGCTTCATCGAGTCCAGCATTTCTCATGATGCACTCTGCATATAAGTTAAATAAGCAGGTGCCAATATACAGCCTTAGTTGTTAATTATATGTGTGTATAAATATGGAACCAGTTTTTTATGACAGAATCACAGAAATGTTTCCACCTTGTTCATAGTAATTGCACACAAGATTTTTAATACCTGCTTGATACTCTGGCTAATCCAGTTGTGTTCACCATGTTTCCCCCAGAGCTCCCACAAAATCTCAGGGGCTCACCAGGTGGAGGGGCAGCTAAAGGGAAGGACAGACTCTACTTATGGCTCTTCCCCTAGTGTTAGCCAATTCTGTGTTATCTATTTTATATAGTATTATGGTCTGTAAAAGATTTTATTTGAAGATAAGTTTTCACTGTTAGAGTTAGAAAACTGTTTTCTTGTAATATACTTATCCATTCCTTTATTATTAGTTTGTGTTGTGTACATCACTATTTAAAGCACTATTGCTTATACTACCCTTATGCACAGAGCTCTTTATATACATGGAATAATTTTCTTAGGGTTTATTTTTGA
This sequence comes from Capra hircus, assembly GCF_001704415.2. Taxonomy (NCBI): domain Eukaryota; kingdom Metazoa; phylum Chordata; class Mammalia; order Artiodactyla; family Bovidae; genus Capra; species Capra hircus. The sequence continues at coordinate 48,158,115 of NC_030811.1, forward strand.
ACCATCTGGCTTAATGGATGGATCTTTTTTTGTTTCTTAAAACCCTATTAAGTGGGATTGGTTCTTTTATAACACTCTTTATAGTGTTGTGAAATATGCACAGTTTAAAAAAAAAACTTTGACTCTCTTTGCTAAGTAAAAATGGTATCTTATTGTTATTTTAACTTGTTACCTAGTATAATATTGAGAGTAATAAATTTAATATGATTTTACTGAGTATCATCTAATGAGAAGGAAGCCAGTGGTCTGAGAAAATTACGTACAGCATTTTAGCAAAGAGTTTGGCTTTTAACAGTGTTTATAATTTATTTTGAAGTTTAAAGTTTAAAGTATATTAAAATAAATTATATTAATATGTGTTTATTGAACTTATTTCAATTCTAAATAGCAGACCTGTGAAAATAAATGTAAATAATGCACTTTGATAAAGAGAATTTCATGAGCTTTTCTTCATACTCGTGGGTTATGTTTCTATATTAAAGAATCTGTAATAGTATTTTAAGAGAATTATATGCTATATCTTCGTATGTTGCTGTGAAAATTCTCCTTGATTAAAAATCTAGATGGGTGAAGATTTTCTCTGACCAAAGCAATGTAAGTGACAAGTACTGCATTTCGGGGGAGTGTATTTACACTTTACTAACAAGAACAATGAACAAAAAATAAAAATGAGAATCATTTTGGCTGTGAGAGAATACCAGTTATAATTTTTGGCAGTATCTGCATTGTGATATTATTTCTTCCCTTTCATTTCTTTTAGGTATAAGCAACATAAAACTGACTTTGAAACGATTCCTCTACAGCGCCCCATCAGTCTGCCTTGCCAAGTGAGGGGCTGCCCTTGCAGGGCTTACCTCTATGTGCCTCTGAACGGCACACAGCCCATTCGCTGCAGATGTAAGCACTTTGCTGATCAACACAGTGCGGCCCCTGGCTTTGTATGCAATGCCTGTGAGTTACATTATGATAAACATATAAACAGAATGCTTTTATCCCCTTACTGAATGATGTGTCTCTGTGCCAATTTCATTCAGCTACAGTGACATTGGACAACTGGGAATAATTTGATGAACACATACTCTAAAAGTTTGTGGAAAAACTTGGTTGTTCATATGCTTTGTAGTCATCGACCTTAATCTCTAATCTCATGTAATTTGAATAAGGTTAAGTAGTAGTAAAAGATTTTAAAGAATTACTAGATGTGATCTAATTCAAAATTTCAAATTCTGGATGTTCTACGAACTGAATTCCAGATCATCCTTAAAAAGGATTTTACAGGTCTAAAAATCTTTTATGGTTCACTTGCAGATTATTGTGTTACTGCATAAAACATGGCTTGATGGGAAAAACAAAATGTAGCTTGATGATTTTAACACTTTGTAGGCAATAGCACCCTTATCTCAACGTGCTTGTGCTGTGCTCAGCCCCTTCAGTCATGTCCGACTCTTTGCCACACTATGGACTGTAACCTGCCTGGCTTCTCTGTCCATGGCATTCTTCAGGCAAGAATGCTGGAGTTTGCCATGCCCTCCTCCAGGGAATCTTCCCGACCCAGGAATCAAACCTCATCTCCTGCCTTAAAGGCAGATTCTTTACCCACTGAATTACTGTATCTCAATACCTGTACCCAAATCCCAGCCACCATTTCATATGCTCTTGCCCTTGATCATCCTTTTAAAAACCCTTTGAAATAGGTAGAATATTTTTAAAGTTAGGTCCAGTATTTTTCTTCAGGAGATGGTTTTCCCAGTTCTCTTTGTAGTATCTTGAATTGAAATCTTACGATTAAATATGTTATAAAACATTTTTATTGACAATGGCAGACATAAATTGTTTCACTAAGTATGGAAGTATTTGAATAAAACTTATTTATTATGTGCCTTGGTTTCTGTACATATTTGTCAAAAGTGTGAATGTTTAAGCGTTTTGTTAATGGTCTATTCTGGACTCTTTCAATATGGTTTGTATTTTTATATATAGTGATTTCATTAAGATATAAATAACATGCTAAAAAATTCATATATAGTTGAAGGGTACAGTTCAGTGGCTTTTACATTCAAAGTTGTTCACCATCACCACAATAAATTTTAGAATATTTTCATCACCCCAAAAAGAAATTTCCTATCCATTATCAGTCATTCCTTATTCCTCTTACCCCTCAACTCTAAACAGCCAGTAACCTACTTTCTATCTCTATGGATTTACCTATTTTAAACATTTCGTGTAAGTGGAATCATAGAGTATGTGGTCTTTCCTGACTAGCATCTTTCACTTAGTATAATGTTTTTATGATTCATCCATGCTGTAGCACACATCAGTACTTCTTTCCTTTTTATTGTTAAACAATATTCCATTGCATCCTTTCTGTATCTGTGAGTTGGCCTTCCATTATGGCTTTTATGGGGAATTGATGCAGAGACATGTTTCTACATTATTTCTTCACTACGAGTTGTCCCCCCACACCTGCTTTTAACTCAGTATTTGAGGAGAGGACCTTCGCTTCCTAGCTTTCCAGTGTTTAGCCCAGTATCCTTTAGTCCTAGTTGGTTTTTCCAGTTTTTTTTTGTTGTTGTTGTTTTGCATACTCCCTTATGCTTTAGCATCTTTTAGAAATAAGAGCAGTGGCTGGAGGAAAGGAGTTCAGGGGTAGAGGTAAGAAGAAGCACTGGCGTCAGAGGACAGTGTATGAAAGATCCAGAATTCAAGTGATTTGGGCCAAATAGTGTAGTGGGCATATAACAGATTACCTATATTTGAAAACATTGAACTCCTTTTATATCTTGATTTAGGTTCTAAGTGTTCAGGATTTCACAGTTGCTTCACTTGTGCTTGTGGTCAGCCTGCATATGCCCATGACACAGTAGTGGAAACTAAGCAAGAAAGACTGGCTCAGGGAAAGCCAGTGGGGCAGGATGTTCCTTATGCAGCAATGGGAGGATTAACTGGCTTCAGCTCGCTGGCAGAAGGCTACATGCGATTAGATGACAGTGGAATTGGTAAGTGATGATATATGAACTGTGAGCTCGTCATTTTGCTTTTATATGTGCTAACAATACTGAACCCTTATATTTGTTTTGCACTTTAAGTTCTTTATGTTATTTTCAAAAAAAATCTCTAATTTGATTTTTATTTTTTTAATATTTTATTTTCATATGCAATGTTTGATTATTAAAGGAAAATTAGAAAACATAAGAGGAAAGATCCTTGTTCATGGAATTTAGATTATTCCAACTCACAGCTCCATTGTTTGTAATAGTGAAATAATACTTATTTGATGTGATACAGTTTACTTGTTACCCTACGTTGTTGTATGTAAGTTTCACCATTATAACTACCTCATTTTGGAAACATAGGCTTTTGTACATGTGTGTATATATACACATGCATGTTTGTATGTGATAGTTTCAGGTGAAACTAAGGGACTCAGCCATACCTATATGTGTATCCATACTCCCCCAAACTCCCCTCCTGTCAAGGCTACCATATAACATTGAGCAAAGTTCCATGTGCTCTATAGTAGGACCTTGTTGGTTATCCATTTTAAATAGAGCAGTGTGTACATGTCCATCCCAAACTCCCCAACTATCCCTTCCCCACATCCTTCCCCTTTGCAACCATAAGTTCGTTCTCTTGTCTGTGAGTCTCTGTTTCGTAAGTATCTACTGTAAATACTTCTGTTTATGTGGATTTTTAAATAATAAGCATTTACTTTGTAAAAACAAATTTTTACTTTATAAAAATTATGTAAACATAAGTGAATATTTTTTGTTATAAAAGATTCAAATAATAGAGAATATTTTCTTGTTGTAAAAGATTCAAATAATAGAGATGAAGTACAAATCCCTCTGGAACATTTCTCTTAACCCCAGATTCTTTCGTAGAGGGTAATTTGCTGACATCAGTTGATTTGTATTATTCTTTTTAGCATATTTTTTAATAGTTTAGTATTTTTAACTTAAAATTTTTTTTCAAAGCATTATTATACCAGGACATACACATCTGTTTTTTGTAACTGCTCCATAATATTCCACATTTTATATGTATATATATGTATATAAACTGTGCTTAGGTGCTAGTTGTGTATGACTCTTTGCAACCCTGTGGACTGTAGCCCACCAGGCTCCTCTGTCAGTGGGGATTCTCCAGGCAAGAATGCTGGAGTGGGTTGCCATGCCCTAACCCAGGGATAGAACCCGGGTCTCCCGGATTGCAGGTGGATTCATTACCATCTGAGCCACCAGGGGAAACCCATATATATGTATGTATGTATGTGACTATATATACATATACACACATATATATACATACATACACATATATTTGTATATGTGCACATCAATTTATATATGTGTATATATATGTATATATGTGCATGTATATGTATATACACATAGCAGTTTATCTAAATGTTTTCCTTGTTCATGGTATTTAGATTACTTCCATTTTATTTATTTATTCATTTTTGCTTTGAACTTGCTTCCTTGTGTACTGTGTACATTTGAGTCTAAGGTAGATGGAGAGAAGTAAAATTCTTGGGTTGAAGTGTCTGCATATGTGAAATTTTAATACATTCTGTTGAATTGCCCTTCAAAAATGCCGTACTTGTTTATACTTCCTCTAGTGATGTTGTAGTTTACCTATTTCCAAACATTTATACTGATCATTGATGTCATCAACCTTAGTTTCATTGCCAGTCTAATGTGTGAAAATATTGTCATTGTTTCAGTCAGTTGATTTCCCTGGTTATTAGTGAGAGAAGAGTCTCCTTATATTCAGTGGCCATTTTACTTTCTGTGAGTTGTCTGTTCATATGATTCACTCATTTTTATGCTTTATAGTTTCCCATTGATTTATAGGAAGTCTTCTTATGTATATATATATGGTGTGTACTAATCCTTTGTATTTATTTTGGATGTATTTTCTTCTAATACATCATTTGTCTTTTGGGATTTTGTTGTGGTTTTACAGTTTTTAAATATTGGAGGCAGGCCTTATCCTACTCTCATTTTATAAATATGCTCTCCTTCACTTTATTTAATTTTTAAAAATTCCATTCCAACTTATTTCATTTTACTTTAATGCTTAATTTTTCTTTTGTTTTTATGTTTAGCTTTCTCTTATATCTGGAATTTTTTTTTTTTTGTGAAAGAGTAAGGTGTGTATAACTTCAGTTTTTGTCCAAACTGATGACAAGTTATCCAAAAACATTTTTTCCCAAATAATTTGAAACTGTATCTTTACTATATTCTATCATACTTATTTTATGGCTTTGGCTTATTTATCTATTTTGTGCAAATATTTCATATTTTTAAGTATTCTTCATAGTGTGTTTTGATATTTGGTTAAATTCTTTCTGTTTGTGTTCTTTTTTCAAGATTGCCGTGACATATTTATGTATTTTCTTCTCTTGGTTATTTTACAACTAGCTTGTTAAATTCCATAAATAAATTCTTTTCAGTTTTTATGGATACATGATTGTATTAGGCTCATGCGTCTGTTACAGAAAACCCAATTATCAGTGGCAAACAAAAAATGATGGTAGTGATGTTACTGATAATTATGGCTTTGTACTGCCAGGGTTTGGTCCAGCCTCTTTATGTCTGTTACCTCATTTAATCCTCATAACTATTCTGAGTGAGGTGCTATTATTAATCCTTTTTACAGACAAGGAAAATCAGTGCAGAATAGTAAAACATCTTATTCTGTGTTATTCAACAAGTAAGTGGTAGGGTTGAGCTCAACCCAGAAATTGTTCTGGTCTCATTAGTCTGCCTCATTGTTGTCTGCTGCTGCTGCTACTGCTGCTGCTAAGTCGCTTCAGTCGTGTCTGACTCTGTGCGACCCCATAGACGGCAGCCCACCAGGCTCCCCCGTCCCTGGGATTCTCCAGGCAAGACCACTGGAGTGGGTTGCCATTTCCTTCTCCAATGCATGAAAGTGAAAAGTGAAAGTGAAGTCGCTCAGTCATGTCCAACCCTCAGCGACCCCATGGACTACAGCCTAACAGGCTCCTCTGTCCATGGGATTTTCCAGGCAAAACTACTGGAGTGGGGTGCCATTGCCTTCTCATTGCCTTCTTCATTGTTGTCTATTTCTGTGCAACTAATCTATTGTTTCCATAACTACAGCTTTATAATAAATTATTATGTATGACTTCATTTTATTACTTTAGGATTTTCCTGACCTATTCTTTCCTTTCAGTTTTTTCAGAACTTTGATATTTTTTTGAAAACATTCTATTATTTTAGTTGAATGTATAGATTAATGTAGGAAAGAAATACTGTTTTAAAATATTGAGTCTTCATTTCTTTGTTGTCTTCTGTATAATTACGTGGAATTCTCAAGTTATCTTCATAAAAGTCCTACACAATTCTTAACTTTATTTCTAGATATGTCATCATTTTTTGTAGCTATGATACGTGAGTTTTTCCCTTCCTTTGTATTTTCTAGCTGATTGTTTATATAAAAAAAGGAAATATTTTATGCAGCTTTTGTGACTAGTCATTATTACTTAATCTTAGAATTTTAAATGTAAATCGTTAGTTGATTTTGCAAATATTATTGACCCTTGAACAACAGGGGTTTGAACTATGAGGGTCCACTTATATGTGGATTGTTTTCAATAGTAAACACCACAGGACTGCATGATCTGCAGTTGGTTGAATCTGTGAGTGTCGAACTGGAGATACAGAAGACGGACTATAAAGTTATATGCAGATTTTGACTGCATGTAAAGGGTTAATACCCTTAACCCTTGCGTAGTTCAAAGGTCAACTGTAATGATATTTTTGCCTCTTCCTTTCCAATATTTATGAGTCTTCTTATTTTTGATTAAACGAAATGGCTGGTACTTTAAGAACACTGCTGAGTAATAGTGGTAGTAGCCAACATCTTTGCCTTTTTGTGACTATTGGTCTTTTATCACTTATATAAAGCATCTTTATAATAGAAAGAAAGGAAACCTCCCCCTTTTGACTCCTGAGGGATGGTGGGTGTAAAGAGAGGTGAGAGTGAGAAGAGGAAACATAAGATGTTTTTGTCTTGATTTTATATGTAGGGGAGCCTGGGGCAGAGAGAAGTCTGCCCTATCAGCCACGTACAGTCCTGGGTAGAGAGAACATCCTGCTGGAATTTGGCTCCTTTGTGAGGCTGAAGGAGGCTGTGATTCCCAGCTCATAGAGGGTGCTTGGAAGGCAGCAGAGCTGTGAGGCAGCAGGCCTGCCATGACATCTGTCATAGCAAGGGCAAAGGTGACAGCAGAGCAGAGCTCCATGTGGGTCTCCTGCTCTAGGGAATTCAGTAGAAAAAGAGGCGGGCATCTGAGAGGTCTGTGAGGCTTCCTGTGCAAGAGTGTGAGGCTACCAGGCCCTGAGAAGCTGAGAGATTAAATTCCCACTTAAGGCCAGCCTTTAGCACCTGAGATCAGTAGTGCACGTAGCAACCAGAGGACACACAGGGACCTGGCTGAACCTGAGCCGTCTTGTCTGAAATTCCCACAGGTCACAAGAGGGAGGAGCTGAAAAGAAGGGAGCAGGAATCTGAAGGCCTGAGCGGTTGTCCTCAACAGCACACTGTTCACTTTATAGAAAAGGATTCAGTTTAAAAAGCAAATGGGACTAGAAGTTTATTTCCTCCCCTCTACCGGTGGAAGGGGACAGGCATGTGGGGGAAGGGTGACGTTTATGAAGAAGTAGGGCACTTACCACTTCTCTCTGCAGTTTCCTTCCTTTTGGTCCTGAAGTCAGTGTATTCAGCAGGAGGTCTTTGTAGGTTGTGGTTTAGGGTTGTGGACGTTTCCTCGTTTTATTGAATAAGTTTTCTTTATTTTTGCATTCCTTGTCTTTAGATGGTGTCCCAGTGAGGAATGGAGGAAAAATGTTTATTCAGCCCTCTTCAACCAGAGGCTTTTTTCCCCTCTGAATGTCTCACTTTTTATTATGTTTTTTGACTATGTTAAGGTTTTATACTTCTTTGCTGACGTATAGTTGTGTTTTTGTGTAATTTTTTTCTGTGAAAAAGATCTCTCAGAAATGCAGAAATGCTTTTACCCATTTGACTCTATATGGCAGATAAAAATTTTAAAAAAATTCTTTTTACAGAAAGGATTTTTCTAATGATTCTACTGGGGTTCTAATTTATTTCACTTTTGAAATAACCTCCTTGTATCCTAACAGAGATTTAATTTTCATTCTTCACATTTTTGTCCTCAGGTGCACCATCAGCTGAATTTTTAGACTCTCCAGTTACGGCCATGGACCACCCATTTCTAAAGGCATTTCAAGCATCATCTAGCTCTTCTCCAGAAACGCTAACAGGTGGTAATGAAATTAAACTGAGAAATATTTTTGGTTTTAGTAAACAAGAATGTTAATTGATATATTTTCCAGATTACTGTTTTCCCCCCCAATATTACCATAATTTGATTATAATTTTTCTTTCATATTACCCAGGCACTAAGAAAAAACAATGAACTTCATTTTTAACTGGGAAAAACTGCTAAATTATGAAGTGAACTGAAGCTCAGTCATGTCCGACTCTTTGCAACCCCATAGACTGTAGCCTGCCAGACTTCTCAGTCCATGGGATTTTCCAGGCAAGAGTACTGGAGTGGGTTGCCATTCCCTTCTCCAGGGGATCTTCTCGATCCAGGGACTGAACCCACGTCTCTTGCATTGTAGGCAGACGCTTTACCCTCTGAGCCACCCAGGAAGAAGATTCTGATAATACTATAGTTTGGAGCTTTAAAACTTTACTCTGCTTCATGTAATTGCTTTGATGTCTGAATAAGAACACCCTCTAGTGGTCTAATTGCTTTGATCCTTGAAACTTTAGGTTCTCCAAAGTAAGATGTAATCTAGTGATAATCATAGGTTAGCAAGGTTTTATCATTCATAAGTTACACATAAAAATGAATGGAATTTATTTTTAAGCACTTTATTACATTTTCCTTATTGTAAATAAGAATAAAAACAATGAAAGACTATATGATTTATGAGGTACTTACAACCCACTCCAGTATTCTTGCCTGGAGAATCCCATGGACAGAGAAGCCTGGTGGGCTACAGTCCACGGGGTCGCAAAGAGTCGGACACGACTGAGCGACTTAACTAACTAACTACTATTTTAAAATATTTTTAAATAAGAATTTTCCTTTTATTTTCATACAGCCTTTCCAGGTACCCTGACCTTTTCCACAAAGAATTTTAAGGCTGCTTACAAAACAACACACAATGACGAAATTATAAAATGTAGACAGAAGTTAAGAAATTAAAACCAAACCAAAAGGACATAATTGTGTCGTTTTGTTTTGTTTTTAGTTAAGGTATAGTCAGTTGGAGATAGTTAAAAAATTATTTCAGTTTTGAAAACTTTGAAAGCAGATATTAGCATCACTTATGGTTGCCTATGCAAACTGCCGTAGTCCATTCAGGTGGCTGTAACAAAATGCCATAGATTTGGGTGGCTTATAACAACAAAAAGTGACTTCTCAGTTCTGGAGGTGGGGAAGTCCAGGTAAGGTGCCAGCACGGCTGTGTTCTGGGGAAGGGCCTCTTCCTGATCCGCATGCACTGCCTTCTTGTGTCCTCATGTGGTAGAAGGGTTGGGAAGTCTCTTTGGCGTCTCTTTTATAAGAACACTAATCCCATTCATGAGGGCTCCACCTTCATAACCTAAGAACCTCCCAGAGGGCCCACTTCCTAAGACCATCACACTGGGCATTAGGATTTCAACATATGCCTTTTGGTGGTGGGGGGCACACACATTCAGACCGTAGCACAAACCTTCAGCAGTTACTTCTGTGCATTATCTGTTGCAGGGTTACAGCAATTTTTAGTTACAAAATGTAAAATGTAGTTGAACAAAATTGAGCACTGATGTGAAATAGCTATATGGTGTTACTTAATAGTGCTTCCCTGGTGGCTCAGATAGTAATGAATTTACCTGCCATGCAAGAGACCCAGGTTCAGTCCTTGGGTTGAGAAGATCCCCTGGAGAAGTGAATGGCTACCCACTCCAGTATTCTTGCCTGGAGAATCCCATAGACAGAGAAGCCTAACTAGGCTATAGTCCACTTGAATATTTGGAGAATGTTTACCAATGAACATTACTTTTTTAAAAACACATGTCTATATGCTTTTTAATATTTTTTCTCCACTATAGTTTCTCACAGGATATTGAAATAGTTCCCTGTGCTATACAGTAGGACCTTTTTTTTTTTTCATCTGAATGTAATAAATTTGTGTCTAACAACCCCAAACTCCCAGTCAATCCTGTCCCTCCCCCCACCCCCCTAACATTACTTTTGTCTTATGATGCTTTCTGAAAAAGAGGGAATAAGATCAGTGATTCATTTAGATAATTTCTGGTTTGAAAAGTAAAATCACTTGGTAGGAGGAAAGTTTTTTTTTTTTCTGTTTTTTATTTCAGAAGAATTTATAATTATATCAAATGTTACGTATTACAGTTGGCCCTTGAACAGCACAGCAGAATTAGGGGCCTCAACCCCTGTGCAGCTGAAAATCCTCATGAAAGTGTACAGTTGGCCTTCTATATCCGCAGTTCCTTCACATCTGGGCATACAACCAACCTAGTATCATATAGTACTGTGTGTAGTAGGTATTTATTGAAAATAACCCAAGTAGATCCACACAGTTCAAACCCATATTGTTCAAGGGTTTGTACTGAGATTTGATTTTCCTTGTTAGTAGGTACAAGTAGTCAAGTTTCTTCCTTAAGGAAACCGGAAGAGGACGATATGGCTTTCTTTGAAAGACGACACCAGGAGAGGGTAAGTCTGTTGGAAAATCTGCTTACATTAAGCATTTACTTGTAACAGAGACACTGTAGGGCAATTATATATTGATTGTGGATCATCATTAAAGTCTTTACTTATAGCTGGTGTTAGGCCTTGAGGCTTATTTAGAATAATTCAGAGAGAAACAGGTCTGCTAAAAATGATAATGGCCACATAACCACGATGGTGTGATCAGTCACCTAGAGCCAGACATCCTGGAATGCAAAATCAAGTGGGTCTTAGGAAGCATCACTATGAACAAAGCTAGTGGCAGTGATGGAATTCCAGCTGAGCTATTTCAGATACTAAAAGATGATGCTGTGAAAGTGCTGCACTCAGTATGCCAGCAAATTTGGAAAACTCAGCAGTGGCCACAGGACTGGAAAAGGTCAGTTTTCATTCCAATCCCTAAGAAGGGCAATGCCAAAGAATGTTTAAACTACCACACAGTTGCACTCATCTCACAGGCTAGCAATGTAATGTTCAAAATTTTCCAAGCTAGGCTTCAGCAGTACTTGAACTAACTTCCAGATGTTTAAACTAGATTTAGAAAAGACAGGAACCAGAGATCAAATTGCCAACATATGTTGGATCATAGAAAAAGCAGGAGAGTTCCAGAAAAACATCTATTTCTGCTTCATTTGACTGTGTGAATCACAACTGTGGAAAATCCTTAAAGAGAATACCAGACCATCTTACTTGCCTGCTGAGAAATCTGTATGCAGGTCAAGAAGCAACATTAAGAACCAGACATGGAACAATGGACTGATTCCAAACTGGGAAAGGAGTATGTTAAGGCTGTATGTTGTCATCTTGCTTATTTAACTTATATGCAGAGTACATCATGTGAAATGCCGGACTGGATGAAGCATAAACTGGAATCAAGATTGCCAGGAGAAATATCAATAACCTCAGATATGCAGATGACAACACCCTTACGGCAGAAAGCAAAGGGGAACTAAAGGGCCTCTTGATGAAAGTGAAAGAGGAGAGTGAAAAAGCTGGCTTAAATCTCAACATTAAAAAAAATGAGTTTTTAATTAAGTAGCAAGTATCTTTTTTTATCTGACGTTACATCAGAATCGATTTTGTCCTGACATGGAAGTTTCTAAGGGCTACTTCTAAGTAATAAGAAATATACCAAAATGTACAAATAATTCCAATTATGGAAAGACATTAAGCATATATATCTAGACAGCATATTAAAAAGCAAAAACATCACTTTGCCAACAAAGGATAGTCTTTAGTCAAAGCTGTGGTTTTTCCAGTAGTCATGTATGTATGTGAGAGTTGGACCATAAAGAAGGCTGAGCACTGAAGAATTGATGCTTTGAACTGTGGTTTGGAGAGTCCCTTGGACTGAAAGGAGATTAAACCAGTCAATCCTAAAGGAAATCAGTCCTGAATATTCATTGGAAGGACTGATGCTGAAGCTGAAACTCCAATACTTTGGCCACCTGATGCAAAGAACTGACTCATTGGAAAAGACCCCAATGCTGGGAGGGATTGAAGGCAGGAGGAGAAGGGGACAACAGATGATGAGATCATTGGATGGCATCACCGACTTGATGGACTTGAGTTTGAGTAAACTCCGGGAGTTGGTGATAGACAGGGAAGCCTGGCGTGCTGCAGTCCACGGGGTTGGCAATGACTCAGACAACTGAGTGACTGAACTGAACTGAACTGAGATATCCAGTGAACTAGTGAGGTTGCTCAGTTGTGTCTGACTCTTTGCGACCCCATGGACTGTAGCCTACCAGGCTCCTCTGTCCATGGAATTTTCCAGGCAAGAGTACTGGAGTGGGTTGCCATTTCCTTCTCCAAGGGATCTTCCCAACCCAGGGATCGAACCTGTGTCTCCCGCATTACAGGAAGATGCTTTACCATCTGAGCCACCGGGGATGCCCATATATATATAATGTATATTATATATTATTAAGATAATAATATATATAATATATATAATGATATATATTTTATATTTATATTATATTTTATATCTTAATAATATATAATATACGTTATATATATACTATATATATGGGCATCTCCAGTGGCTCAGCAATAAAGAATCCACCTGCCAATGCGGGAGACACAGGTTCCATCCCTGGGTTGGGAAGATCCCCTGGAGAAGGAAATGGCAACTCACTCCAGTACTCTTGTCTGGGAAATCATTTGGACGGAGGAGCCTGGCAGGCTACAGTCCATGGGGTTGCAGAGAGTATATACCTTATTGGGCAGCACAGAAAGTTCTTTTGGAAAACACTGATCTAAGAAAAAGAAGTGTGATAGAATCTCAGGGGGAAAGAGGAAATGGTCAGAGTGAGAAAAGGAGAGACTATTATTGCAGCATCATCGAGGATTTAATCAAATCAGTGTTCTTAGAAAATACACAAAGACAACTGAGCTTTAGTGTTTCCTCATAAGCTTATGAGGGGCAGGGTTCTAAATTCCTTCTTTCCCTCCTCCAGGAACTTGGGCAGTGTTGACTGCCTTGAAAACATGTGAATAGTATTTGCTTGTGGCAAGGTAAATGGGGGAGTTCTTATCTGTGAATGTTTTAGGGGATATCCCTGGCCCATCCAGACCTAGAATTTATGGATTTATTGGTTGTAGTTTTATTATAGCTCTTAAGCCTGTGTGATGAATGGAGTGTAAAAACTAAGAAACTCAAACCTAACGACTTTCTCTCAGCTGACCTGTACCATTCACATTACTAGTGCTTGTCTTATACTCCAAAAAACTTAAGACAAGCACCATTGAGGGAAAAGGACAATTAGGAAGCTGAATCTGATGGGTTCAGGGCCGCCTGTAGAAAGCAGTAACATCCAAATCTGGTTTTGCTTTTTGCTAATCAGTATCATTGGGTGTGGGGAAAAGTTGGTTTTGATAATTAAAGCTTTTGTGGTAAAATAGCTTACTAACTACATCTATATCTTATTGAAGAGTTGCTTCTTAGCTTGTTTTATATATCAGGTCAACTTGTTTTCTTCCATTGTGGATGACCTTTGGTCTCTTTTCCCTATAAAAGGAGAATTGTATTAAGGAAACAATTATTAAAGGTCAACTAGTTGCACAATACTGTGTTAATGCCAGAAAATTTTTTTAAAAGGGAGCAAAAAGAGATGTTTTGCCATTTGGACACTGTATTAGGGGGATGTATTTGCTAGGTGGGCTTCCCAGGGAGCTCATTGGTAAAGAATCTGCCTGACAATGCAGAAGGCGCAGGAGACCTGGGTTCAGTCCTTGGGGTGAAAAGATCCCCTGGAGAAGGAGATGGCAGCCTGCTCCAGTATTCTTGCCTGGAAACTTCCATGAACAGAGGAGCCTGGTGGGCTACAGTCCACAAGATCACAAAGATTTGGACACAGCTGAGCACACACACACATTTGCTAAGTACTGTTTGAAATGAGCAAACACTGCTTTGGCTTTTGCTTGTATGTTTAGCATCTTTGATCTTTTTGATGTTGTGTGAAAGTGTTAGTCACTCAGTCATGTCTGACTCTGTGATCTCATGGATCGTCTCCTCTGACCATGGAATTCTCCAGTCAAAAATACTGAAGTGGGTAGCCATTCCATTCTCCGGGGGATCTTCCCAACCCAGGAATCAAACCCAGGTCTCCTGTATTGCAGGCAGACTCTTTACCATCTGAGCCAACAGGGAAGCCCTTTTTGATGTTACTACAAATCTAACCCTTGACCCTAAATGAGAGGGGTGAGTAAAAGTTGCTCAGTCATGTCTGACTCTTTGCAACCCCAGGGACACCACAGTCCATGGAATTCTCCAGGCTAGAATACTGGAGTGGGTAGCCTTTCCCTTCTCCTGGGGATTTTCCCACCCCAGGGATCAAAGCCAGGTCTCCCACATTGCAGGCAGATTCTTTACCAGCTGAGCAACAAGGGAAGCCCAAGAATACTGGAGTGGGTTGCTGCTGCTGCTGCTGCTAAATTGCTTCAGTCATGTCCGACTCTGTGCGACCCCATAGACAGCAGCCCACCAGGCTCTGCTGTCCTTGGGATTTTCCAGGCAAGATCACTGGAGTGGGTTGCCATTTCCTTCTCCAGTGCATGAAAGTGAAAAGTGAAAGTGAAGTCGCTCAGTCATGTCCGACTCTTCGAGACCCCATGGACTGCAGCCCACCAGGTTCCTCCATCCATGGGACTTTCCAGGCAAGAGTACTGGAGTGGGTTGTAGCCTATCCCTTCTCCACCAGATCTTCCCTACCCAGGAATCGAACTGGGGTCCCCTGCATTACAGACAGATTCTAGCATTTATCGAGTGCTTACTAAGTACCTAGATTTATATATAATATATAATCTTATTTAAACCTTTGGAACAACCCCTTACATAGTACCTATTACTATGCCTTTTCTAGAAATTACAAAGCTGTTAGCTAAATAACTTGCCTTAGGTGGTTAATCACTACTTAAGGGACTTCCCTATAGCTCTGATGGTAAAGAATCTGCCTGCAATGCAGAAGACCCAGGTTCAATGCCCGGCTCAGGATGGTCCCTTAGAGAAGGAGATGGCAACCCACTCCAATATTCTTGCCTGGAAAATTCCATGGAAAGAAAAGCCTGGGAGGCTACAGTCCATGGGGTCACAAAGAGTCAGACACAATTAAGTGACTAACATACACAGAGAGAATTCAAGTACTCTTCTGTCTGATTCTAAGGCTTATAATCTTTGTCTTAGAATGGAGTGTTCTTTGAGGGACCTATGGATGGCCTGTTGACTGACTACTGGTACAGAGTAGAAGTGTGATATGAGTGTATAATATTTATATTTGGTTGTGCTATGAGACATGCAGGATTTCAGTTCTCTGACCAGGGGTCAAACCTGTGTCATCTGCAGTGGAAATGTGGAGTCTTAACCACTAGACCACCAGAGAAGTCCCAAGTGTATGTATCAATGAGGTTCCCAACCAACTGAAAGAGGAGAGAGAAAGGGGAAAAGATGGGAAAGAGACTGAGGTGGGAGTCATTCAGTTTTATAACTAGGAAGTTATTTGTAAGTTGGTGAGATTGGGTAGACTGATTTTACTAGATCTCTTCTGCTTTCTTGGTATTATTCCTATCACATTAGAAGATAAGAGGCCCTGCCTCCACCCACCCAGCCCCATAATTTCTCTTCCTTCTCCTGCAGGGCCAAGGCAGTGGTGCTGCCTGTGGGAATTGGTGTATGTGAGCATGAGTAGCAGTAAGAAGACATGTTTTGTGTTCTTTGGAGTCTCCCCCCCACCCCCACCCCTCCTAGAAAAGACTGTGTGTTTCTAAAAGATCAGAAGGCTGCTTCTTAGGGTATGCAAACTGCTTCTTTGTTTCAGTTACAATGGAGAAAGACAACCTTCTGGAAGGTAACTGTTGCAATGCAGAAATCCGAATTGTAGGAAACTGTCCTTTAAGCAGGATGTGTTCCAGGGGTAATCGAACTGGATTAGGTGTTTCCTGTAATGCTGTAGGGAATGTGCACAGGCTGGATTTAAGGTTAGGCATTCAAGCTTTTTTTTTTTTTTTTTAATTAATTTTAGAGGCAATTAAAAATAATCATTTCTCCAAATCAATATTCATTATATGTTATGTTGTTAAAATGCTTTGGTAAAGTTGAAATCAAACTATACTTGATTATGTTTGTAATTAGAAAATTTTGTCAGTCTTTGACAATGCTTCACCCACACACAGAGCCCTTGATAGGACCCTCTCTGCAGGGTTCTTGCTTTTGTGCTCATTGTGTGAGTCTTCTGTTCAGTCAACACTCCTCAAGTCTCTCTTGTGTGCTGAGCTCTGTGTGTATGTGTTTATGTGTGTGTGTAAGTGAGACTCTCTGCCTCTTCCCCTCCCTCTGGCCCACTCTCTCTGTCTCTAAGGTGTTGCTGAAGTCTGCCTTTGCTCTGAGAGAAAGAGAAGAAAAAGAGGAGCAAGAGGGGTTGGGAGCTTGTATACCCCAATAAACCATATTTTAAAAATTCAATTAGGTCCCTTCAACATCAGGTTGTGGCTTTAGTATTTAGCAGCTTAAGAACTGCTAAATAATTGTGTAAAATGGCTGTGATAAATAAGACATGAATCCAAATGAGGTATGTACCACTTTTTTTTTTTAAGGATGTTTTACAAATTAATATATCAACAAATATTTTAAATTTTCAGATAAAAATGGAAAAGGCTGCTAAGCAGAAAGGAAAAGCACCATTGCCAGCAACTATGAAACCTTCATGAACGCTACTGGGGAAATTAAAACCAGCATCCAAATATGTCTTTTGTGTGTTAATTATTTAAACATAATCATAGTTTATTTTTCCTCAAATTACTTACATTTTTTCTATGTAAAAATGTCTTTTGAATGTTTCCTTATTTACATGTGATAGTACCTTATATTACTTTTGCCAAAATTTATGATTTATTATTTTATATAAACTTTTTTCTCTCTCGTAACAAATGAGGCTATTTTCATGTTAGTCAAAACCTTAAAGTACAGTAGCTATTTTGAGTTTATAATAATGTAACCTTTTCAGGCTACTTAAAATTTTTAAGATGTTATTGAGGGTTTGAACAAACATTTCATTCAAAATAGTTAAATTAAAATCTTTAGTTTTTTTATTTTCTAAACTTTGTAATATTGATTTATGTTTTAAAATAAAAACTTTTAAAATTACATAATTACTTTATAGTGGTATCTAATGATTTTTAGGTTGTTTTGTTAATATGAGGGGCTTTCCTGGTGACTCAGATGGTAAAGAATATGCCTGCAATGCAGAACACATGGGTTCGATCCCTGGGTTGGAAAAATCCCTTGGAGGAAGGCATGGTAACCCACTCCAGTATTCTTGCCTGGAGAATCCCACGGACAGAGGAGCCTGGTGGGGTACAGTCCATAGGGTTGCTAAGAGTCGGACATGACTGAGCAATTTCACTGGTTCATAGGGTTGCAAAGAGTCAGACATGACTAAAGCGACTTAGGAAGCATGCACATTAACTATGAATTATTGATAAGTGTATTGATACCTCCTGTGTGCCATTTCAATTTTTGTTTGGTCCCCCTCTAACCATAGTACTGCTGTGAAACACTTCTAAGCAGACTTCTGACAGCTTCACATGGAAGCTGTTTGATGGCACTCTGTCTTGGGACCACGCCATTACTCTCTTGCTGTATTATCTAAAGATCCTCTGACACTGTAGCTTGGGATGCTCACTGGAACCCCTCTGCATCATACATGTTAGTGCATGTGGAACATTTACTATGACTGACTACATTCTATGACATAAAACAAGTCTCAATGCTTTTTAAAGATTCAGATAATAAATTATGTCCTCTGACTACAATGGCATTAAATTAGAAATCAGTAACAAAGATGTCCCAATATCTGGGACTTCGCCAAATATTTGAAAGTTATACAACATATGTCTAAATATCCCATGGGTTGAAAAAGAATTCAGAAAAAGAATCAAACCACTTAATGGAATGAGAATGGAAATAAAAATATGTGTGATTCAGCTAAAGCAGTAGTTAGAGGGAAATTGAGAGTGGCAAATGCCTATACCAGAAAAGATTTCAAATCAGTGACCTTAGCTTTCACCTTAAGAAACTAGAGAAAGAAGAGAAAATGAAAATTAAAATTAAATAGGAAAAAGGAAATAATAAAGATCAGAGCAGAAATGGAAAACAAAAATTATAGAAACATGAATAAAACCAAATGCTGTTTAGTTCTTTTTTTTTGAGAAAAAATTGATACCTCTATTAATAGCTAGATTAATCAGCAAAGGAGAAAAAGCACATAATTCACCATTAGGGACAAGAGTGGTGATGTTACCATAGTTTCTGAGATAGTAAAGGAATGTTATCAACAATTCATGCCAATGAATTTGCTTAAATTCCTTAAAAGACACAAAATGTAAAGTTCATTCAATAATTAATAGATGACTAGCCTTAGATTGATTTTATGCTGATTAGACTTTTTCAATTAAAGAAACTGAATTTGTGGTTAGTGGCATTCCCACAAAGAAAATTCCAGGTCCGAATGGCGGCACTGTGAATTTTACCAAATATTTAAGGAACAAAGATTGCTAATTCTATGCAGACTTTTTCAGAAAATTGAAGTTAGTAGTTTTTACAGCTCATTCTATGTGGTCAGTATTGCTCTGATAACCAAACCAAAGACATTGCAAGAAAGGAAGATTTCAGACCTATATCCCTCTTGAACATAGATGCAAAAATACTTAATATTTTAGCAAATCTAATATAAGAATATATAAAAAAAGATAATACATCATGACCAAGTTTTATGCAAGGGTTGCAAGTTTGGTTTAACATTTGAAAATTAGCCAGTATAATTTATCAAACCCAAATTTATCATTTGGGCTTCCCTGGTGGCTCAGTGGTTAAGAATCTGCCTGCCAATGCATGAGAGGATGGTTTGATCTCTGGGTTGGGGAAGATGCTCTGGACAAAGAAATGTTAACCCACTCCAGTATCCTTGCCCAGGAAATCCCATGGACAGAAGTCTGGTGGGCTACAGTCCATAGGGTCCCAAAAGAGTAGGACACAACTTAGTGACAATAACTCATTGTAGTTAACAAATTAAAAAAGAACCACATGATCATTATCACAGATGCAGGACTATTTGATAAAACTGAATATACATTCATAAAAACTCCCAGCAAACTAAAAATAGAAGGTAATTTCTTCAACTGGTAAATGGTATCTACTAAAACTCTACAGCCAGTATCAATGGAAAGAAAGGCAATGCCAAAGAGTGTTCAAACTACCACACAATTGCACTCATCTCACACGCTGGTAAAGTAATGCTCAAAATTCTCCAAGCCAGGCTTCAACAATACATGAAATGTGAAATTCCAGATGTTCAAGCTGGTTTTAGAAAAGGCAGAGGAACCAGAGATCAAATTGCCAACATCTGCTGGATCATCAAAAAAAGCAACAGAGTTCCAGAAAAAGATCTATTTCTGCTTTATTGACTATGCCAAAGCCTTTGACTACGGGGATCACAACAAACTATGGAAAATTCGGAAAGAGATGGGAATACTATACCCGGCTCTTGAGAAATCTATATGCAGATCAGGAAGCAACAGTTAGAACTGGACATGGAACAACAGACTGGTTTCAAATAGGAAAAGGAGTACGTCAAGGCTGTATATTGTCACCCTGCTTATTTAACTTATATGCAGTGCATCATGAGAAATGCTGGGCTGGATGAAGCACAAGCTGGAATCACAATTGCCAGGACAAATATCAATAACCTCAGATATGCAGATGACACCACCCTTATGGCAGAAAGTGAAGAAGAACTAAACGGCCTCTTGATGAAGTGAAAGAGGGAGTGAAAAAGTTGGCTTAAAGCTCAACATTCAGAAAACAAAGGTCATGGCATTTGGTCCCATCACTTCATTGCAAATAGATAGGGAAACAGTGGAAACAGTGTCAGACTTTTTTTTGGGGGGCTCCAAGATCGGTGCAGATGGTGACTGCAGCAATGAAATTAAAAGACGCTTAATCCTTGGAAGGAAAGCTATGGCCAACCTAGATAGCACATTAAAAAGTAGAGACATTACTTTGCCAACAAAGGTCCGTCTAGTCAAGGCTATGGTTTTTCCAGTAGTCATGTATGGATGTGAGAGTTGGACTGTAAAGAAAGCTGAGTGCCAAAGAATTGATGCTTTTGAATTGTGGTGTTGGAGAAGACTTTTGAGAGTCCCTTGGACTGCAAGGAGATCCAATCTGTCCATCCTAAAGGAGATCCGTCCTGAGTGTACATTGGAAGAACTGATGTTAAAGCTGAAACTCCAATACTTTGTCCACCTGATAGGAAGAACTGACTCATTTGAAGACCCTTATGCTGGGAAAGATTGAAGGCAGGAGGAGAAGGGGATGGCAGAGGATCACATAGTTGGATAGCTATTTATGGACTAAATGGACATGAGTTTGGGGTAACTCCAGGAGTTGGTGATAGACAGGGAAGCCTGGCATGCTGCAGTCCCTGGGGTCGCAAGGAGTGGGACACGACTGAGAGACTGAACTGAACTGAATACAGAGCAAGGAACTATTGATACATGTGACAAAATGGATGAATCTCAATTATACTGAATGAAAGAAAACAGAATGGACACGCTGTATGATTTGGTTAACATGAAATTCTAGGAAATGCAAACTGGTGACAGAAAGCAGAATCTATTACTTGGAGTAGACGGGGGCCAACGACCATAAAGGGACAAGAAGAAACTTCCGACTGCGGTGGGGGGCATGGGGAGGGTGTGAAGGAAATGACTGTCCTCTTAATTGTGAGGTTAATTTCAACAGTGTACACACATAGTCTGTCATTAATATGTGTACTGTTACTACTTTACTGCTGTATTATTGTATATAATACTTCAAACTGGCAAAAATTAGTGGAGATAATTTTCAACTGTTGTGCAAGGTTTGCCAGAAAGTAACATCTGCTCATAACCAGATAAGCTATATTAATTACCCACCCCCCACCCCCCGCCTTAATGTGAAAAACGCAGCAACACGAACGAGAGCTGACCCTAGGCTGGACTGAGAAATGCTTGCAAAGCTACTAACCTGAGCATCATGCTTTCATTGTACTAAAGTCATTCTCCCCTTTCTACCTTGTTAAAAAAACAAAAATGCTGGGATTCTTCCAACTTGGGTATTTAAAATAATTTAAGCAACATGTACAAATTACGAAAGGACACAAAAGTCCACACCACTATCTCACGTCACCGTTTGAAGTTTGCTAAACGAGACAGCAGACGGCCATTGTCCACAGGTGCTGGGAATGCCGTCATACAAAGCCTGTGCGCAGACTCCGTGCGCTCCTCGCAGAGCGCGTGGTTCCCAGCCGGCACGCCCCGCCCTAGGCCGCATGCCCTGATGCTCACGTGAGCGAGGCAGTTGAGCAAAGGCAGGATGTTGGCACAGCAACGCGCGCGCAAGCGCCGTTTGGAGACCCAGTGGCCAGAACACGTGAGGTAAGTGTGCACGTTTGCGGCGGCGGGCGGAGAGCTGAGGGCCCGGCATGTGGGGCCCGGGGCATTCTTCTAGAACTTCTGTGGCAGGAAGTGCGAGGTCAGTAGCAGTGCTTTCGGTGGGTTTGGTGATGGTAGCACCGTATTTTCACCCTGGGTTGTCTTTTAGGTCCACAAGTATGGGCGTGGCCGTTTCCTGGCCTTCTTGGTTTCCAAGCTGCCCGCTGCTTCTGAGGGTGAAGCCACCCCAGTCGCTAAGTAAGGGTGCTGCCAGAAGGCGAAGCTGGCCTGCAAATAACTGGGCCTGCTGCTCTGGGTGAAGACAGAGGCCTGCAGACCAGTTCTCGGGTGGAATTCTCTCTTCCAGCAAATTCTGTGCCCTTTTAAACTTCGAAATGCCTGCTAAGACAGGCGTTGGGAGCGACCTGGACTCACTCCTAATTCTCGATGTGAATTGGAAGTGCTGTTTGGTAATCCTGGTTTGCAGATAGTGGGTGCAGCACCACTCCCTTCTTGTGAGTGTGTGAAAGTCTCTCAGTCGTGTCCGACTCCCTGAGACCCGGTGAACTGTAGCCCCCTCCAGACTCCTCCGTCCATGGGATTCTC
Organism: Capra hircus; assembly: GCF_001704415.2. Classification (NCBI taxonomy): domain Eukaryota; kingdom Metazoa; phylum Chordata; class Mammalia; order Artiodactyla; family Bovidae; genus Capra; species Capra hircus. The sequence continues at coordinate 48,180,496 of NC_030811.1, forward strand.
CCGGCAAGAAGACCGGAGCGGGTTGCCGTTTCCTTCACCACTCTCGTGTTAACCATTGCCAAAAAGTGTTTTTGACCCCTTTAAAAATAAGATTTTGAAACATTTTACGTCGCGTGGTGCCATTTCCAAAGTAAAGGTTTTCATTTTAGAAAGAAAACAAAATGAAAGTCATTAAGTCGTGTCTGACTCTCGCGATTCTCCAGGCAAGAATACTGGAGTGGGTAGCTGGTCCCTTCTCCAGGGGATCTTCCCAACACAGGAATCAAACCGGGATCTCCTGCATTGCAGGTGGATTCTTTACCAGCTGAGCTACCAGGGAAGCCCCCATCTTTTAAATTAAGCGAGTGTCTTCCAGAGAAATAAGTTTCTTTGGACAGATTCTAACTTGTTTTTACAACTTTTTGCTCGACTTAAAATTTACCTTTTGAGTAGTATATGAGCAAGAATCCTTGTTTTAAAGATGGTTTGATCCTACTTAGTGTATGTGAAAAATGTAAAGTTGTAAAAAAAATCATAATAGTATAAAATTTTTTATGATCTTTCCCCCAGTGTGACACAAGATTAACTTCTTTTCCTGTGGTTGGGGGAGGATTTGGATATTTGGTGTTGTGATGTTCTTAATTAACTCTTAAAATTCTTCAAAAGATCTATTTTCAATTCCAAAACCTAATGTTTATGCATATAAAGTGCCATATTCTAGTGTTTTAAGGGCAAAGTTAGAACTAGTACACATCTTGAAATACCTTGCATTTGGCAAAGCAAATTATGTAATGAAAACTGTTTTTGAAGTTAGGGGCACAATTTGATTGATTTTGCAGTTTTTAAATGCAGCGTATCTTCAAAAGCAGAAACCATAAAATGGATATTCTTGCTTAAAAATGAAATACCAGTCTGAAGCATTTGTGTTATGTATATATGTTTGTAGTGTTTCTTTTTGTTTTAATTGTGGGAGTGCTACTCTTGTTTAGTGCATGTGTGTTTAGTTGCCCAGTTGTGTTAGACTCTGCAGCCCTTTGGACTGTAGCCTATCAGACTCTGTCCATGGGACGTTTTCAGGCAAGAATACTGTCGTGGGTTTCCATTTCTTCCTCCAGGGGATCTTCCCAGCTCAGGGATTGAACCCACCTCTCCCGTGTCTCCCACATTGCAGGTGGATTCTTTACCTGCTGAGCCATCAGGGAAGCCACTACTCTTGTTTAGGAAAGACATCAATTATTTTAAAGAATATACACTTTGTACTGAAATATTTATGTAACTGAAAAGAGTGTGCATCAATTATACTATTCAGTGTAAATTTATAAAAGTTTGTTTAGAGAGATAATTTCAAAGATAGAAATTGCATCCAATGAAATTGCAAGATATACCCAAAATAATTATTGCAAAACACATCTTTGAAGTTGTTTTTAATATAGAGTTTGGATTTTGATAACTTTATTTGGGACAAAACATGCACAGAGGAATTTGAACGTTATATGATTTTGTCTTTAATTCACTGTTAATGGCCAGATTAATAGAATGTAATTCAAAGTATTGAATTGTTTTAGTTTTTCAGGAATTGTCCAAATGGAGGAAGATAAACATTGCAGTAAAGGTACTGACACTAAAAATTATTTTTGTATGTAAAAGTTAGATGATCTTGATGAATTTCTAATTTTCTTTGCATTGTAATTTGATTTTAGTTGAAGATGTGGTTGGAAGTCACGTGGAAGATGCAGTAACATTTTGGGCCCAGGTAAAATAGCCTGACTTATTTCCTCTCCCACCTCTTCCTCCACTAACCCAGATCCTCCCCAACAAAAATGAAAATAAAACCTTGTAATATGATATATATGTCATTGTTATTTTCCATGCTTAATTTTTATTGAACATTATTTAACACAGGGCGTTATTAGAAGACAAATGGCTAAAAACTGAACTTAATACCAGAATTATGAATGTGAGGTTTTAAAATTACACTTAATTTAGTATCAGCAATTTAGCCTGCATAAATTACTGAAGATGCTGAGAAACTTGTATTTGTGAAGTTACAGCTCCATCTAGAGGTCTTGGATGTGATTGTTTCTTGAGTGATTCAGTTCAGTTCAGTGCCTCAGTCATGTCAGACTGTGACTCCATGGACTGCAGCACACCAGGCTTCCCCATCCATTACCAACTCCTGGAGCTTACTCAGACTCACATCTGTTTAGTCGGTGATGCCATCCAACCGTCTCATCCTCTGTCGTCCCCTTCTCCTCCTGCCTTCAATCTTGCCCAGCATCAGGGTCTTTTCCAGTGAGTCAGTTCTTTGTATCAGGTGTCCAAAGTATTGGAGTTTCAGCTTCAGCATCAGTCCTTCCAGTGAATATTCAGAACTGATATCCTTTAGGATTGACTGGTTAGATCTCCTTGCTGTCCAAGGGACTCTCAAGAGTCTTCTCCAACATCACAGTTGAAAAGCATCAATTCTTCGCACTCAGCTTTCTTTATAGTCCAACTCTCACATCCGTACATGACTACTAGAAAAACCATAGCTTTGACTATATGAACTTTTGTTGGCAAAGTAATGTCTCTGCTTTTCAATATGCTGTCTAGGTTGGTCATAGCTTTTCTTCCGAGGAGCAAGTAATACTGTTTTTAAATTTCTTAAGTGATATTGTTTTTAAATTTCTGTCTTTTTTCTGTTGGCTTAATTTTGAATTTGAGGTACAATATCTTTTTCATCATATAATTGAAAGTACTAATGGAACATTTATAATTTTATATTGGCAGTCTTCAAGGCAAATAAGTTTACTCAATTTTAAATACAGAGCGAAGCACCAAAGTGCTTATGTTCCAGAATTTAAGGTGAATCTCTCTAATGTACAGTTACTCAATAACTTTTAATTTTATGAGCTGTGTTATATGAAGGGGAAGGGAATAACATTTCTGTGTATTCTGCAGCCTGAGAACAACTCTCTTTGTGCGGGTAGAGTGAATTGGCAATATGGGAAACAGGATTTATGAAAAAGAATGATTAAAGAAGAAATAAGATTAACTCAGGCTTCTTAAATCTATTTAGAAAACATATTTTAGAAGAGTAATATTTGTAGAAAAATTCAACAAATTTCTATCTTGGCTTAGGGACACATTTTCTAAAGGGTGCCCACATGTCTTTGCCCATTTCCCCATTTCCTCTGCATTAATAGCACCCGTGTCCCTCTCAGTAGTGTCCAGTGTTGGATGATAAATATTTTTAAGCTTATTAAATAGGAACAACATATACTATCTTAATTAAATAAGATTTTCTAGATGAGTACTGCCTGGTAGAAATATAATTTGAGCCATATAAGTAATTTAAATTTAAAAGACACATTCAAAATGAAAAAGAAACAGGCAAGATCAATTTTAATAAAAACATTTTATGTAACTCAGCACATCCTAAGTATCTTTTTAAAATATAATGAACACAAGTATGTTAACAAGATATTTTATTTTCCTTTTTTCATAGTAAGTTTACAAAACCCAGTGTATATGTTAGACTTACAGTACAACTTAGATGAGCCACATTTCAGGTAAGAATTGGCTAGTATTGGTCAGTGCAGCTCTAGACTTCAATTTTTGTTGACATTTATGTGAATTTGTAGCCTGAATTTGAAATTATGATTTAAACCAGATGTCAGCAAACTTTTTCTGTTTAATACTAGTAAGTATTTTAAGGCTTGTGGCTGTTTTGCAACTGTTCAGCTCTACAAAAGTTGCCATTGTAGTACAAAGGCAGCCATAGACAATATATAAATAAATAGGTATATCTGTAAATAAAATTTTATTTACCAAAACAGCAGAACTCATAATTTTCGAACCTCTGATTTCAACCATGAAGTTGAGGCCCCTGTAGAAATTGAAAGACATTTCAAAAAGAGAGAAAGCATGTCTTAATTGAATGAAAAGATTAAGAACTAAAACTACTAAAGTGTCCATATGAATCAGATTTTTTTTTTTTTAAGAAGCAAATTGTTTGTGCACACATGTGAATCCATATTGGAGACAGGCCCTATGTGTGCCCCTCTGACAGTTGTAATAAGAGATTTCCTTGGTCGACTAACCTGAAATCTCGTACCTTAACACATGCTAAGGCCAAAAACAGTCATTAAGAAGAAGAGAAGACCCTTCTCAACCTTGGGAAGCATCTTCCAGAAGGTTGGTTGGGAATAACTGTGCTTCTCATTTGTATGTTGTTTCTAGGAAAAAATTTTTTAAATGAATCCTGTACATCTAAGGGACATCTTTTGATGTTTGATGAAATTTTGATATGTTTTGATAAAATGCTAAAAATTAAAAAAATTCACAATGACATTGCTAAGATGCTCTATCTTGGTCTGTAATCTCATTTCAAGAACACATGCATGCTAAGTCGCTTCAGTCCTCTCCTACTCTTTTACAGCCCCATGGGCTATAACCCACAAGGCTCCTCTGTCCATGGCATTCTCCAGGCAAGAATACTTTAGTGGGTTGCTGTTTCCTTCTCACAGGGATCTTCCCGACCCAGGGATTGAAGCCACATCTATGTCTCCTGCATTGGCAGGCAGGTTCCTTACGATTAGCGCCACCTGGGAAGCCCAGGTCATTTCAAGAACACAGTATTTTTGTAAAGTGTGGTCCCAACAGGGGGACACTTCATGAATTTCACTTTAAAAGACATTTCTTTATATAGCAGTGCTAAGCATGAAAGGACTTCTCATATTCTTATAAACATGAAGCTCACTCTGTTGCTTAACAGTTGTTTTCATTTTGTGTTTTCCAAGTGTGCATGTGGTATACTTTGTGAGAATAGACTTAGTATATGTGATTTTTCTGGAGGTTGATAATTTTGCATGCAGTGGATTTTCTTTAAAAAGAATGGTCAGTTACATACCTGCTTCAAGAGTATTTTCCTGTAAAAAAAAAGACTTTTTTGCTATCTTAATTTTGGTTTTATTATTTGATGTTAACATTTTATATAATTGTATTGGATCTCTTAGTATCAAATAATAGATGTAATATAATAGTCACTTTTTTTTCTGAAAACCTCGTCACTCTTTTTTCTGAAAAATGCTGCACGATGCTAATTTTCTGTGTAATTTCCTCCCCTGCTCAATTGTAAGATGTACTTTTTAATACCTGATGTGTATATACTGTTTAACAGAAAAGGCAATGATAAAACAGTAATTCTACAGAAAGAATATAGCAGAAAAAAAGCTAATTATAGCGTTTGATTAGGGTTTTGATAGGCTGTAGATGAAGAGTAAATAGAGATTTAGAAACATACGGAGGCAGGTCAAGATGAAGATCTGCTCACATGTATTCTCTGTTTTTCTACCACTTTGGGTTTTCTGCCATTTAAGCCACTTACATGAGAACACTTTGAAAATTTCAGTAGGCCTAGTTTGCTGAGTAGCCATTGGAGGAATCTTAAGTATTTGATATTTGAATAAAGTACAAAGTCTAATTATGTAAAATGTTTTGGTGTATTCTGAACTTCAGAGAGTTCATTCCTGGGGATTATTAAAGACTGATTTCAGTGTGTTTTGGGGTCAGTTTGAATTCACTTCACATTTTTACTATGCATAGAAACTCGAGTTTGTTTTCATTTATCGAAGATAATCATATTCTTTTTAGCCTTATTGACTGTGTTATTGATACATTTTTAAAGAACATACGTATTTAACAGTTTCCTTTGAAATAACTTTATACTTACAGGAAAGTGGTAAAATTATTTTCAATATTATGCCCTTCACCTAGCTTTCCTTGTTTGTAACATTTTACATAACCATAGTACAGTGGTCACAGTCAGGAAATTGACACTGGTACAGTACTAGTAACTCTTAAGTACAGCCCTAATTCAAATTCCACCAGTGTTTTTCTTATTTTCTTTTTGTTTCTATTCCAGGATCTGCTTCAAGATCTCACATTTTATTTAGTTGTCATGTATCCTTAGTCTCATCCAACATTTGGTAGTTCTTTTATACTTTTATCTTTCGTGATTTTGACATTTTTAATGAGTACCGGTTACTTTATAGAGGATCCCTCAGTTTGTATTTGTTTATGGTTTCTCGTAAACAAATTGGCAGTAGTACTACAGAAGTGACTAGCCCTACAGTACATACTACAGTATGATGTACTGAAATTATGTCATATTGAGGACTTATAATATGGAGATATTTCTTTATTGGTGATATTAACCTTGATGCACTTTATAAGGGGATAACTGCCACGTGTCAATTGTAAAGTTACTGTTTTTCCTTTCGTAAGTAATGAGTGTTTTAGAAGAAGATACATTGAGACCATCTAATCTTGTTTTTCTTAAACTTTTTACCCACGGATATTTTATTTATGACTATGGTCTTTGATGATGATTTTCTGTTTTCCTCATTCCCTCTGCATTTGTTAATTGGAATTACTTATTAAGGAAGAGTTGTTTCCTCACGACCTTTTGTTTAGTCAGTCAGTTATTTATATTAATATACACCTGTGGCTTATAATCTAGTACTGTCATTTATTTTGTTGTTTACATTGTTCCAGCTTTGGCCGTTAGGAGATTGTTCACATTGACTACTGTATCATTTAAGCGACACCCATTCTTTTTTTTGAATATTTCTTTACTTTTTGGCACCACCAGATATTCCAGGATCATCATTTATTTCCCTGTCCTAGTCCTGGAATGATCCACTCTCCAGAGAAATCTTGTTTCTTTTATCAGAGAATGGTGTTTAGAAATCAAGATCTGGGTACTAGGTGTGCTTGTCACTACTTGAATATTATTGCTTCTAGTTCCTCTTAGCAGACAGAGCTAGGAAATAAATTTATCAATGTAATACAAAAATACAAATACATATAACTAACACGTGCATATTTATATTTATCTGTATTCTTTCATATATACATATATTCACACATAAACATGTGTACTTGTGTACCTATGTATGTATATATACATGAATTCATACTGATACTTTGCAATTGTAATCTAACGTTGCAGGTTCATTCTAGCCTGCCTTCCTTATTTGTAATTTCTTTCTGCCTGCTTTCATTATATACAGTGTATTTATTTATTTGTTCAATCCTCGTATACATCTAAAGTAGTTTCAAAATCTTTAACCCATGCCCCTATGAGAAATAAATTTACTAAGTAGATAACAGTGTTCATGTACAAAGGAACCTATACATTTTGAAATCAGTTTTACATCTTTTTCCTGTACACAGCAACAAATATGTGAGAAGACCCATGTCACTTGACTAAAATACGGTACCTATTTTGAGCAATTAGGATTTGATTTAAAGTAAAATCCAGAGACAAAGTTATCTCTTCATATGATATTAATAATATTTAGTATCTAATTTTGAATTCCATGTAATTTGAACTCATTGGGAGGTAAAAATTTTCTATAGCCTAGTTCCATTTCTAGTAAAGAACTCATTTGAATGATGAAAAGTAATGATGTGAGAATTTATTTAATTTCTAATGCTCCAAAACCTTTTAAGTATCATGCGTAGTAAAACTCTTGTTTGCATAACATTGCAAATATTAATAATATTTTAATGAATTTATGTCTGTCCTTCCTTCTAGAGTATCAATAGAAATAAGGATATTATGAAGATTGGTTGTTCACTGTCTGAAGTCTGTCCTCTTGCCAATTCAGTTTTTGGGAATCTTGATCCAAAGAAGGTGAGCCATATTCTTGGATACAATTATTCCATCTTTCCTGTTAGCTTTCCTGATCTTAGATTTTATAGACTTTGGAATTTTTGTTATATTTGAAGAAAGAGGAACATTTTTAGAATTTGTATAGACTATAGTCATTATAAATTTATTTTTTCAAAAATACTTATGAACTGTCTGCTATCTACCAGGCACTGTGTTAAACACTGGTACTTAACACAGTGGTGAACAGAATAGAATCATTGTCCTTGACCTTGATTCACAAAAATTTATAAGAGAGATGTTTATGGAGAACAGTTTGACGGTATATATGTGCATGTATTTTTTAATTGGCATAATTTACAATGCAGTATGTATCTTTTAAGTACACAGCTTGATGAATTTTTCGTATGTTTTCATCTGTGTGATCACCACCCAGATCAAGATACAATTCTGTCAGCTTAGAAAATTCACTCAGGCCCCTTTCAGTCAGTTCTTAGTCAGTAGTCCTTTAACAGAGGTAACTATTATTCTGACTTCTGTCACCATAGGTTCATTTGCCTATTCTTAAATTATACAACATATATACTCTTTTGTGTATGTATGGCTTTTTTTGTTCAATATAATTTCTGAGATTTATCCATATTGTTGTATGTTTGTTCTTTTTCAACCTATGCAGTTTCAGTGTATGAAAGTGAAAATACTAGTTGCTCAGTCTTGTCCAACTCTTTGCGACCCTATGAACTGTAGTCTGCCAGGCTTCTCTGTCCATGGGATTCTCCAGGCAAGAATACTGGAGTGGGTTGGGATTCTCTTCTCCAGGGGATCTTCCTGACCCAGGGATCAAAGCTGGGTCTCTTGTATTGCAGGCAGATTCTTTACCATCTGAGCTACCAGGGAAGCCCAAATATATAAATACACCAAAATTAATCTCTTCTCCTTTGCTGGGCATTTGGATTGTTTATAGTTTTTGGCTACTGTGAATGAAACTGCTATGAACTCCTTATACAAGACTTCTGATGGATGTTTTAACTAATTTATTTTGTGTATATACCTAAGAGTGAAATTGCCAAGTCATAGAGTAGGTGCGTTTCACTTCAGTAGGTACCAGCCAGTCAGTTTGGCAAAGTATTGAACCACTTTGCATCTTTACCAGCAAAGTTTTGAGAGTTCTAGTTCTTCTGTGTCTTCACCAACCCTTTACATTGTCAGTCTTTTTAATACTAGCCATTTCTGGTGGGTGTGTAATGTTATTTTGTGATTTTACTTTTATTTACCTTAGGAATCTGAGCTTAAGCATGCTCTTCAAGTTTTATTAGCCATTTGGATATCTTTTGTGAAGTACCTGTTTAGATCTTTTTCCAGTTTTCAAGGTTATTTGTCTTGATTGATTTATAGGAAGTTCTATACAGTTGGGCCTCCATTATATATGTATTCCACGTTCATGAATTCACCCAACTGCAGGTTAGAAACATTCCAGAAATTTTTCAGGCAATTCCAATGAGCAGAACTTGAATTTGCCACATACTGGCGACTATTTGCATAGCATTTTCCTTGTATTAAGTGTAACAGATAATCTAGAAATGTTTTAAATTGTATGGGAGGATATATGAAAGTTATGTGCACACATTGTGACATTTTATATAAGGGATTTTAGTGTCGAGGGGGGTCCTGGAAACACTCCCCTGTGGATACCAAGGGACAATTGCTTGTGTTCTTTATATATTCTGGAAATGAATCCTTTGTCTTACACGTGTTGCCAGTGTCTCTTAGTCCATGGCTTCCCTGCTCACTTTCTTAATAACATTTGAAATCTATTAAATTTTTCTTTTTTGGCTTCTGCTTTCTGTTTCCGACATAAGATATCTTTACTTACCCCAAGGCCTTGACTGTATTCTCCAATTTTGTTTTTCCCCTAGAAGTTTTTGCATTTAGGGCTATGGTATTTACCTCCAGTAAATTTTTGGTTGTGATTTGAAGTTGAAAGTGAAAGTCACTGTCATGTCCCACTCTTTGTGACCCTATGGACTATACAGTCTGTGGAATTCTCCAGGCCAGAATACTGGAGTGGGCAGTCGTTCCCTTCTCCAGGGGATCTTCCCACCTCACAGACCTTCCCACCCCAGGGATTGAACCCAGGTCTACCACATTGCAGGTGAGTTCTCTACCAGCTGAGCCATAAGGGAAGCCCAGGAATACTGGAGTGGGTAGCCTGTCCCTTCTCCAGCAGATCTTCCTGACCCAGGAATTGAACCGAGGTCTCCGACATTGCAGGCAGATTCTCCACCAACTGAGCTATCAGGGAAGCCCCTGATTACAAGTAGAGATCACACTTAATCTTTTTCCATATGAATATTCAATTATATCAGCCCCATTTATTGAAATGATGATCCTTTCTTTGTTCAATTGTATTGGAATCTTTGTTTTAAATCAGATGGCTATATATGAGTGTTAATCATCTTTTTCAAAACAGTAAATGCCTGTAATCATGAACACATCAACTTCTCTGCCAAGAATTTACCCATTGGACATTTAAGTACAGAAAGTACACAAAGGTGTCTATACAAAGATATTCTGTATAGCATTATGTGTAATAGGCAAAAATGAAGATTAGCTAAATATCATTTAATACATACAGTAGTAGTAGTGATGATAATGATAGCTAGCATTTGATAATGATAGCTAGCATTTGCGGGGAAGACGATGGCTCCCCACTCCAGTACTCTTGCCTGGAAAATCCCATGGACAGAGGAGCCTGGTAGGCTGCGGTCCATGGGGTCGCGAAGAGTCGGACACGACTGAGCGACTTCACTTTCACTTTTCACTTTCATGCATTGGAGAAGGAAATGGCAACCCACTCCAGTGTTCTTGCCTGGAGAATCCCAGCGATGGGGAAGCCTGGTGGGCTGCCGTCTATGGGGTCACACAGAGTCGGACATGACTGAAGTGACTTAGCAGCAGCAGCAGCATTTGAATCTTACCCTCCATGAGACAGAGACAGTGTTCTAAGGACTTCGCTACTAACTCATTTAATCCTTACTCATTTGTACCAAATTATTTAATCCTCACAGCAGCCCTGTGAGGCAGATACTTGTTTTTTTCTTTTTTTGGAAATTGAGACACAGCTAGAATAACTTTATGAAAGTCACCAGCTAGTTAATGGTGGATCAAATATTTAAACTCACAGAGCCTACCTTCTTAACAGTTATCTGTCTTGGAATAGTTAATGGATTGTGGTAGATCCTTATTTTAAAATACAAAGTAATCCTTTTTTTCATTTTGCCCTTCTAAGGCACTTTTCCTGCCAGTGGGTCTCCTCTCTGCAAGACATTTTAACACTCCAGATACACTGCATGTCTGTTTATGTTGTCAGGTAGGGTTGAACTTGGGAGGGCTACAAACCACTGTAATATCTAAGATTCTCCTCCACACTCCAGGAACCAATATTCACTCCCTTAGGGATATTATTTCTCCCATTCTCCCATTAAGAATGTGTGATTTAAAGTAATTATCAACTTGGGATGACTTTGTATCTCCCATTTCCACCCTCAGGAGACATTTTCAACATTTGGAAATATTTTTGTTTGTTACAACTGGAAGGAAGGCTATTGGCATGTTACAGCGGTAGAGGCAGGGGGCCCGGGTTGGGGGAATGCTAAACACGTAGAATGCTAAACATTCTACAGTGTATAGGAGAGAAGACATCTCCCTCCCTCCCCCACCAAAGAGTTCAGTTCAAGCACTCAGTCGTGTCCCACTCTTTGCGACCCTGTGGACTGCAGCACGCCAGGCCTCCCAATCCATCGCCCTCTCTTGGAGTTTACTCAAACTCATGTCCATTGAGTTGGTGGTGTCACTGCCATCACCAAAGAATTATTCTGTCTCAAATGTCAGTAGTGGTGAGGTTGATACACTGACTTAAAGGATGTAAATTTTTCTTTGTTCTTTTATTAAACATAATTAAGATATGAATTTAAAATAAATGAAGGTTCAGTATTAAGGATATTATCTAATATCATTTGTTTACTTTTAAATAATACCAGGGTCCTTCTATGTGAAGTAAAAAATGTGTGTTAGTCGCTCAGTAGTGCCCAACTCTTTGCGACCCCATGGATTGCAGTCCACCATGTTCCTCTGTCCATGAGATTTTCCAGGCAAGGATACTGGAGTGGGTTGCCATTTCCTTCTCCAGGGGATCTTCCCAACCCAGGGATCGAACCCAGGTCTCCTGCACTGCAGGCAAATTCTTTACCGACTGAGCTACAAGGGAAGCCCGAAGTAAAAAATGTGAGAATCTTTTTTGGCCGGTTGAACATAGGAATCCTGTAATGGTCAAGAATTATAGTTAAGTGGCGTGTACCTTGGCATGTTTGTGTTTTAAGGGCAATTAATGTCTTCAGACATCAAAACAGCATGATTTGAAGTCTTTGATGTTTGTGCTTTTTTTTTTTTTTGAGTTTTCAGTTTTTATGCTTTTTGTCTTCTCTTTTTTTATTTTTTAGAGAGGCAGAATAATATGATGGACTCTGAAGGCAATTGCCTGGGTTTGAGCTGGTTCTGCTGCTTACTAGCTTGTGACTTTGGGCATGTAATGGTGAAAACAAAGTACCTGCCTCATAGGGTTGTAAGAATAAAATAAGTTATACATAAAGTGCTTAGTAAATGAGCTGATCTACTTAGCATTACTATTCATTAAAATGCCAAATAATTTTGCTTTCTTTTTCTGTCTGTAGATTTATGGTGGATTATTTTCTGAAGATAAATGTTGGTACAGATGCCAAGTACTGAAAGTCATTAACGATGAAAAGGCAAGAACGAGTGTTCAACTTTTTTTTGCCATGAGGAATATTTATTTTCATTCCAAACTTTGATGCTTAATTAGCCTTTCATTGCTTATTCATAGTGGTATAAAATATGGTTGAATACCACTCCAATATTGTAATTAGCCTCCAATTAAATAAATTTTAAAATATGGTTGAATAACATATGAATTGATTAAAACATACATCCCCCCACTCAAAAAACAACAAAAGAAATGAAGTGCTTACAAAAGTCAAAGTTAGATTCAGAAATATTCTTCTGATTTTACGTTGTCATATAATCACCCTGGATTATCAAAGAATAGATTACCTAATTTGTGCATTATTTTTGGTGACCAGTTGGTTCTTTGTATTTTAGTTCTTAATAATTATATTTGAGTCTTGCTGAGTAAGTTAAAAGTTTATTTTATTAAGATTGAGTAGAAAAAGAACATTTAATTCTAAAATTATGTTTATATTTTACTTAGTAGACATGCATGCCGTTAATAGTGAAGATTTGCTTGCCTCTTTTTTGTGCCTTGGTTAAATGTGATGAATTTTCTTTGCATTTAGCTATTTTGTCTTTTACATTGTGAAATTCTGGAATATTTTTAAGGGAATTTGTGGAGATAGGATTCTAAATAGTTGTTTGGAGGCAGTTGGACATCTCAGGCTGTGTAAAAGCATCTCTGTAGGGTTTCTGTTACTATTTTTTTTTTAAATGTCTGCTTTCTTGGACTTAAAAATATGTTATATAATATTTTGTAAATATCGTTCTTGGTGCAATAAAGTAAGATGAAATGCTTTAAGTAATGTTCCAAATATATTTTTAAAATCTTGTGATTTATTATTGTTATAAGTAATGATTTATCTTAGTAAAATAGACCTGTTCCCCACAGTTTGACAACTGGAAATAATATTTTGTGTTTGCTTTTGATTTGGCTTTAACTTTTTAAATTAAGGGCGAAATGGCTTTTGACCTTGTGATAAACTATTTATCTTTTTTACCTTTTATAGATATAGAGCTGGAGGAAAGAGTGAATTTGATTCATTTCAAAGGTCTAATAGCTGGAGTTAAGTTAATCAAAGTTTCCTAAAACTTTGCCTTTTCAGATTTTATTGTTACCAACTTGAACTTAAGAATGTTGATTGGTTTTAACATTAGAGATAGAAGAGAGTCATAAGTTTCATAGACTTATATTTATTTAAATACACGGTTTAAAAAAATCAAAATGAGAAATGGTACTGTTGGAAATAGTACTGTTTGGTACTAGTTGAACTAGTACCAAATAGAAAAATCCCTGGGATCTCATGGACTATGGGTTTTCTGTATTTTGAGGATATTGCTGGAGCTCTTGTTTCTGAATGCATTTAGATAATTTCAGGTGAAATGCTATCATGATTTACAGGTAATTGACATAAAGCAGCAAATATGTGATTTTTTTTGAGATATTTAATCTAAGTTCTGTATTAGTTTTTATCTGATTATTTTCCAGTGTCTGGTGAGATATATTGACTATGGAAATACAGAAATTCTGAATCGATCGGATATAGTAGAGATTCCTTTGGATCTGCAGTTTTCTAGTGTTGCCAAAAAGTATAGACTTTGGGGACTACAAATTCCTTCTGGCCAAGAAGTTACCCAGTTTGATCAGGCAAGTCACAGATTTAAAATATTTTTGTTAATGGAAAGAAAACTATGTGCTTGAAAAAAAAAATGTCTGGTTAAAATCCATTCATTTTCTATAATATGAAAGCTTGTATAAATTAGTGAAAAATGTGACATTATGGAATAACTCAGAAGCAGTTATATAATAATATATTTGTACTCTTCTTTGCTAGGATACACATTCTAGATAAGACTGGTGTTTGTGTGTATACACATATAATAAATGTAAATAGTTTCTTCTGATGAGAAAGCTTCAAAGAATAGTCTCTTATTATTGAGAGACTGATGCATATAATTATTGTTATCTTTTGCTTTTGAGAAAATATTTATAAAATAAAAGTGATCTTTAGCTGTGGCCATAAACATCACAAATTTGAAATAAGCAGAGTTGTAAATTAATCAGATTTTATCTTCTTGGCAGAGGCTCATACTGTTCAACATAGTAATTGGCAGTGACGTTTCTGTTAATCTAGATTCCAGTTTGCATTCATTTCCATTAAATTTTAGGTTAGCAACCTGATTCTGGAAGACCTCATAATTTCAGTGGTAGTCTTAACAGGAATCCTACCTCCTTTTAAATCTGTGCAAAAATGATATTCTTTTGGTAACTGATACTGCTATTGAAGGAATGCTGCACTGCGAAGTAATCAGATACGTATTTTATATTCAGCAGCTCAAATGACTTATGTGAAAATAATCAGTACTAGAAAGAACAATAAAATTTGAAAACCTTCTCTTTGCCTCTTTTTTGTTTAGTTTTTAGTATCTTTTAGGTCACCGGCTGTAGTTTTGTCTGTACTATAGTTACTTTTAAGAAACATTTCTGTACCTAGAACTGTGTTGTTCAGTTACCGAGTCGTGTCCAACTCTGCGACCACATGGGCTTCCCTGTTCACTACCTCCCAGAGTTTGTGCAAATTAATGTGTTTTGAGTCAAGTGATGCTGTCTAACCATCTCATCCTCTGCCACCATCTTCTTTTGCCTTCAGTCTTTCCCAGCACCAGGGTTTTTTTCAGTGTGTCGGCTGTTTGCGTTAGGTAGCCAAAGTATTGCAACTTTAGCTTCAGTGTCAATCCTTCCAATAAATATTCAGGATTTATTTCCTTTAGAACTGGTTTGATCTCCTTGCAGTCCAGGAGATTCCCAAGGGTCTTCTCTAGCACCACAACTCAAAAGCATCAATTCTTCAGCTCTCAGCCTTCTTTATGGTTCAACTCTCAGATCTGTACATGACTACTGGAAAGACCATAGCTTTGACTATACAGACCTTTGTTAGCACAGTGATGTCTCTGGTTTTTAATACACTGTCTAGGTTTGTCATAGCTTTCCTTCCAAGAAGCAAGGATCTCCTAATTTCATGGCTGCAGTCACCATCCACAGTGCCTTAGAGCCCAAGAAAAGAAAATCTGTTACTGCTTCCACATTTTCCCCTTTTTCCTAGATACCAGATTTCATTTTTACATGCTATAATTCCTCAGGACACCTTTATATTTAGTTAGGACCAAAATGGTCAACAGAATCTACTTGATTTAAAGAGATTATTCTAGGGTGTTTAATTGGTACACTTTAAAACATGTATAAATATAGATGCCTGTACAGGTCTTAGCTCTTCTTCTGGAAAGGATTTATCAAGTGTGTAATTGGAGTATAGTATTCACATAAGGAAGTATATTTAGCCAACAAGGTGAAACCACGTTTGTAGAGATTTCAGAATGAAGAAGAAATGATGATTGGAAAAACTAGATATTAATAGAAAAAATAAGTGAAGAAAAATACGTTGGTATAGCTGATTAATATCTTCTTTTTTCTTATCTTTCTTAGGGCAGAACCTTTTTGGGGAGCTTGATTTTTGAAAAGGAAATTAAAATGAGAATTAAAGCTACCTATCAAGATGGAACAGTAATTGCGCAGGCTGAGTATGGCAGTGTAGATATTGGGGAAGAGGTGGCTAAGAAAGGATTTGCAGAAAAATGCAGACTCACTTCCAGCACTAATGTCTGTGAGGAAAAAAAATCAGATCCTGGTCAGCTTGTTCTCAGGAACCTCAAAAGCCCCATTCCTTTGTGGGGGCATAGATCAAGCCAATCAACCTTCACCCGGCCAAAGGGGCGCTTAAGTGGGAGAATGTCTCTTGACTTGAAGAATGAAAATGATGCAGGAAATAATGTGACTTTTCCAAAGTAAGATTGTAGTGGGATTTTTAGTCTTACCTAATTTTTGATTTATGTTAGAAGCTCTTGTCATAATAGTCAAGGCTTATGTTTTTAGAGTCCTCAGCTATGTCAGTGATTTTGAGGGATGATACTGATTATTTCTGTTTTTCTCAAACAGGTATTCCTTTCTAACACACTGAAAAAATAAATTCCTCTTTAACAGAGATATTTTAATTAAAAGTCATTTTGAAAGAAAAATCATTCCTGAATTGTTTGAAGTTCACATACCAACTCTTCTTTCCAAGTCTTTTGAATACATTTATCATAAAAATCTACCCCTAAATCTAAATTATTCAGTCAAGAGACAGAATTTCAGATAAACTTTGAAGTTTTTCCTATGGCTCTGAGAATATTTTAATGAGTTTTAGGGAGTTGCCTTTTCTCTTTAACAAAAGAGAGGCTCTTTTTTCTTCCTGTGAAAATTTACTGTGATGGAATTTGATTATAACAAAAATGTTCACTTTTTAGATAATTTTTAGTTACAAACTTGAAGCAGAAAGCCAGATTTGATTTTTAAAAGTACAAAACTATCCTTTTACTTCTGTATCATGATCTAGCCCATGATACTGTGTCATGGGTAATAAAGCTTTTTGTTGGGATCTTATCAGTGCTTTAGGAACTAAATGGTCAAATGGAGTGGGAGTAATGAGGAGAGACTGGGAGAAACTGATACAGGAATGCTTTTTACTGTCTTTGCTGGAGTGATACCAAAAAGTTGGAATATGAAATATCTGAGATTAGGAGGCATTGCTTTTGAAGTATGACTTCAGTTATAAAATCTAGTTTGCATTAAAATGCTTTCTAATGGACATAAGTTTGAGTGTACTCTGGGAGATGGTGATGGACAGGGAGGCCTGGCGTACTGCGATTCATGGGGTCGCAAAGAGTTGGACACGACTGAGTTGACTGAACTGAACTGAATGTTGAAACTAGGTAAAGATTAGTTTCCAAAATTAACTTTATATAAATACACACACATATATATATTTATTATGGTATAAAAAGCCAAATTTTAAGTTTTGATCTCTGTCACACTTAAAACAATTTGGTTTTTAAAATGAGTGAATTTGTTTTTAATAGGGAAAATTTGGCTGTTGGTGACTTTAATTTAGGGTCTAATGTCAGCCTGGCAAAAATTAAGCAGGACCAGAAACTGATTGAAGAAAATGAAAAACTTAAAACAGAGAAGGAGGTTCTTCTTGAAAGGTGCAAAGCATTAGAACTGAAAGTAGAACAGACTGCCCAGGAGCTGCAGGTATGGAATGTTTCAGTGGCTTAAGATAAAGAATGATCAACTGGGAAATCGTGTTCATTTACTCTTATTTTTTTTAAAAAGGTTTATTCATTATTTATTTTTGACCTCATTGGGATCTTCACTGCTGTGCTCAGGCTTTCTGTAGTTGCGAGGAGTGGGGCTACTCTCTAGCTGACTACGCGCAGGCTTCTCATTGCAGTGACTTCTTTCGTTTCTGAGCATGGGCTCTAGGTGCACAGGCTTCAGTAATTGTGGTGCATGGTTTTAGTTGCTCTTAGGCATGTGGGATCTTCATGGCCCAGGGATCCAACCCCTGTGCCTTGCATTGGCGGGTGGATTCTTAACCATCTGGCCACCGGGGAAGGTCTGATTCTTATTTGTCTTTATACTTTTCTGTCTCCTTTTCTTACCATCCCTTCTTCTCCCTACTCTTTATTCTCTCTTTCTTCACACTTATTTATAGATGAAATTTTTTCTTATGCTACAAACTAATGATCTTTGAATTTCATTGGATGTTTGAAAGATTAATAATTTCTCATTTATATTTCCTTTTATGTTCTTTAAATTTTTTTTAACTCTGGAAATTTTCAAACATTTTAAAAAGAGAATTGAATAATTAGTACTATGTATCCATCACCCAGTTTTTACAATTATTAAATAGATAGTCTTTTTAAAAATCTATGCCTCCAAGTAATTTCAAAACAAATCCCATTCATAATAGTTTAATGTATATGCTTTAAAGTATTGTGTATCTCTAACAGAAAAGAAATTCAAAAGAGACATAACCATGATACAATTACATTTAAAAATTAGTAATGATCCTTTCACTAAGTTCACTAACTTATGTTCACACTAAGTGAAAGTCACTCAGTCGTGTCCGATTCTTTGTGACCCCACAGACTATACAGTTCATGGAATTCTCCAAACCAGAATACTAGAGTAGGTAGCCTTTTCCTTCTCTAGGGAATCGTCCCAATCCAGGGACTGAACCCAAGTCTCCCGCATTGCAGGAGGATTCTTTGCCAGCTGAGCCACCAGGGAATCCCATAATATCATTTAATATCCAGTGTTCAGATTTCCCATATTGTTCCATGAATGTCATTTATGTTTGGTTTCTTCTAGTCAGATTTCCAGTTAGGCCTATACATTCCATTTTGCTTGATAAATCTCTTAAAGTGCTTCATCTGCATCCTATTGTTGTTTAACAGGCTGCTATATCTCCATGTATTTCCTTTTATGATAGTTAAATATCAAGGTTTGCTCAAGTCTTCAAATGTATAACTTTTTCTAATACCAAATATGTTACCCCAACGCGAGTTGCTATTTCTCTAACATCAACTGAATGGCCACAGTTCATTTTTGACACTAAATGCCAAGAGTTATCTCAGACTCCACAAGGATTAAGTCCCTCAAGACTTAGCTCAATTCAGGCACCAGCCACAAATCAGGTCCCAGGCTACCCACACTTTTTTCTATCAGTTTAGGACTTCCTATGACCCACTCCCACACCTTGCTCTCAATTCAGTAATTCAGTAACAACTGTCAGGACTGATGAAAGTGCTGTATTTATGGTGACAGTTTTATTATAAAGGATACAATTCAGGAACAGGCAAATATAAAAAGAAGAGACGCAAAGGGGTAGTTATGATGTGAGTGGAGATGGGGATCGTTTGGAGGATTCTCTGGACCTGTCACTCTTCCAGCACATGGATTTGTTCACCAGTCTGGAAGCTTCCCCCAGACCTCATCATTCTGAGTTTTTTAAAATCAAGGTTTCATTACTTGGGCCTGGTTAAGTCATTGACCATTGGTAGTTGAACTCAATCTCCAACCCTTAAATTCATATGTGGCATTCTTCAAGGAACACTGCCTCATAAATCCTTTAAAATTGTAGTTAAAAGTTATTTAAATAACAGTAGAAATACAGTTTCCTATGTGGGTCTATGTGTGACTAAGATATGTTTCTTCTTTGCTTCAGCAAGAGAAAGCAACTACCGTGGATTTGACTAAACGTTTGGAAAGTGCTCTGAAGACTTGTATAGGTACCAGAATGAAAAATCTGGCAGCTAAGGTTGAAATATTGAAAGGAATTAGGTAGGTAAAAGTGAATTTTTGAGGAGAATGCTTTAAAACAATGCTGATTAGTTGTGTTTTAATTTATTTCATTTTTACTTTTTCTTTTTTAAAATTAATTAACTTTTTTAGTGGGGACCCTTGATGGTTTTATTCCTGGTTTTCTCTGTCTCTCTTTCTCTCCATGTGTATATATATATATGTATATATACACATATATATAGTTGTTCAGTTATTGCATTGGTTTCTACCAAACATCAACATGAATCAGCCATGGGTTTACCCATGTCCCCTCCCACTTCATATTTACTTTGAAACTTATTCTTTATATTTTCATTATTTTAAAGAGGGAAACTAAAGACAGTTACACCTGAGATAAATTTTATACTGTTTTTATAGTGTTCTATTGTCACCGTGTAGGATGATAGTGTCTAAAGTTATATATGAGAATGGAATTAAATTGAAACAGTAATCAGAAATCTTCCAGCAAACAAAAGCCCAGGTCCAGACGGCTTCACAGCTGAATTCTACCAAAAATTTCGAGAAGAGTTAACACCTATCCTCCTCAAACTCTTCCAGAAAATTGCAGAGGAAGGTAAACTTCCAAACTCATTCTATGAGGCCACCATCACCCTAATACCAAAACCTGACAAAGATGTCACAAAAAAGGAAAACTACAGGCCAATATCACTGATGAACATAGATGCAAAAATCCTCAACAAAATTCTAGCAATCAGAATCCAGCAACACATTAAAAAGATCATACACCATGACCAAGTGGGCTTTATCCCAGGGATGCAAGGATTCTTCAATATCCGCAAATCAATCAATGTAATTCACCACATTAACAAATTGAAAAATAAAAACCATATGATTATCTCAATAGATGCAGAGAAGGCCTTTGACAAAATTCAACATCCATTTATGATAAAAACTCTCCAGAAAGCAGGAATAGAAGGAACATACCTCAACATAATAAAAGCAATATATGACAAACCCACAGCAAACATTATCCTCAATGGTGAAAAATTGAAAGCATTTCCCCTAAAGTCAGGAACAAGACAAGGGTGTCCACTTTCACTGCTACTATTCAACATAGTTCTGGAAGTTTTGGCCACAGCAATCAGAGCAGAAAAAGAAATAAAAGGAATCCAAATTGGAAAAGAAGAAGTAAAACTCTCACTGTTTGCAGATGACATGATCCTCTACATGGAAAACCCTAAAGACTCCACCAGAAAATTTCTAGAGCTAATCAATGAATATAGTAAAGTTGCAGGATATAAAATCAACACACAGAAATCCCTTGCATTCCTATACACGAATAATGAGAAAGTAGAAAAAGAAATTAAGGAAACAATTCCATTCACCGTTGCAACGAAAAGAATAAAATACTTAGGAATATATCTACCTAAAGAAACTAAAGACCTATATATAGAAAACTATAAAACACTGATGAAAGAAATCAAAGAGGACACTAATAGATGGAGAAATATACCATGTTCATGGATCGGAAGAATCAATATAGTGAAAATGAGTATACTACCCAAAGCAATTTACAAATTTAATGCAATCCCTGTCAAGCTACCAGCCACATTTTTCACAGAACTAGAACAAATAATTTCAAGATTTGTATGGAAATACAAAAAACCTCGAATAGCCAAAGCAATCTTGAGAAAGAAGAATGGAACTGGAGGAATCAACTTGCCTGACTTCAGGCGCTACTACAAAGCCACAGTCATCAAGACAGTATGGTACTGGCACAAAGACAGACATATAGATCAATGGAACAAAATAGAAAGCCCAGAGATAAATCCACACACATATGGACACCTTATCTTTGACAAAGGAGGCAAGAATATACAATGGAGTAAAGACAATCTCTTTAACAAGTGGTGCTGGGAAAACTGGTCAACCACTTGTAAAAGAATGAAACTAGATCACTTTCTAACACCGTACACAGAAATAAACTCAAAATGGATTAAAGATCTAAATGTAAGATCAGAAACTATAAAACTCCTAGAGGAGAACATAGGCAAAACACTCTCAGACATAAATCACAGCAGGATCCTCTATGATCCACCTCCCAGAATTCTGGAAATAAAAGCAAAAATAAACAAATGGGATCTAATTAAAATTAAAAGCTTCTGTACAACAAAGGAAAATATAAGCAAGGTGAAAAGACAGCCTTCTGAATGGGAGAAAATAATAGCAAATGAAACAACTGACAAACAACTAATCTCAAAAATATACAAGCAACTTATGCAGCTCAATTCCAGAAAAATAAACGACCCAATCAAAAAATGGGCCAAAGAACTAAATAGACATTTCTCCAAAGAAGACATACGGATGGCTAACAAACACATGAAAAGATGCTCAACATCACTCATTATTAGAGAAATGCAAATCAAAACCACAATGAGGTACCACTTCACACCAGTCAGAATGGCTGCGATCCAAAAATCTGCAAGCAATAAATGCTGGAGAGGGTGTGGAGAAAAGGGAACCCTCCTACACTGTTAGTGGGAATGCAAACTAGTACAGCAGCCACTATGGAGAACAGTGTGGAGATTCCTTAAAAAATTGCAAATAGAACTACCTTATGACCCAGCAATCCCACTTCTGGGCATACACACCGAGGAAACCAGAATTGAAAGAGACACATGTACCCCAATGTTCATCGCAGCACTGTTTATAATAGCCAGGACATGGAAACAACCTAGATGTCCATCAGCAGATGAATGGATAAGAAAGCTGTGGTACATATACACAATGGAGTATTACTCAGCCGTTAAAAAGAATTCATTTGAATCAGTTCTGATGAGATGGATGAAACTGGAGCCGATTATACAGAGTGAAGTAAGCCAGAAAGAAAAACACCAATACAGTATACTAACACATATATATGGAATTTAGGAAGATGGCAATGACGACCCTGTATGCAAGACAGGAAAAAAGACACAGATGTGTATAACGGACTTTTGGACTCAGAGGGAGAGGGAGAGGGTGGGATGATTTGGGAGAATGGGAATTCTAACATGTATACTGTCATGTAAGAATTGATTCGCCAGTCCATGTCTGACGTAGGGTGCAGCTTGCTTGGGGCTGGTTCATGGGGATGACCCAGAGAGATGTTGTGGGGAGGGAGGTGGGAGGGGGGTTCATGTTTGGGAACGCATGTAAGAATTAAAGATTTTAAAATTTAAAAAAAATAAATTAAAAAAAAAAAAGTCAACACAACTTCTAAGTAATAGTTTGATGGGAAACTACTAGATCCCTTTGTTTTGCTTGGGGTTATTTTCAGTCCTATACAGAAACTATAGATTTCAGTAATCCAGATTATTTAATTATACTCTGTCTAAAGAAAGACAAAAGTAGTCTTTCTAAATCAGAGGAAAAGTGATTTTCATGGAGTCAGAAGAAAAGCAGTTGGTTAGCAAGTCTCACGCAGTTTAATCAGCATGTCCCAGATTCTATATGTGAATTAAGTAGGTATTTTACTTTATAGAAAATTGCTTTATTGTTGGTTAGGGATAATTTTTCACCCTTTTCTGGAGTGTGGAAAAAATGGTTCTCAAAACAATCTAGTTCTCTTTTTGTGCTATGCATAAAACTTAAACCAGTAATTCATTTCTTCATGTACTTGGAAACACTAAGATGTTGCTCTCAATTAATACGGTGTGTTCATTTTTTGTCCATTGGGAATCTATTTTCCAGTATAAATCTGTCAGTCAGCATCTGGTTAATAGGTTTTAAATAGTTTGAGCAATTTGGTCTCTCTAGAGGTTAATCAACTTTTAACGCACAGCCAAAGTGACTACACTGGAAAAGCTGTGAGACAGACTTTAGGCCAAAATAGTTCAATATATTTTGATCTGTACTTGAGGAAATAGTGTGCTATTAGAATGGCGGAAGTCTGGTTGGAAGCTAAAACAAATAAAATGGTGAACCTTGTTGGTTTTCCTAAATTGGCCTCTCTGATTGCTTTGTTGGGTTTTTTGGGGGGATTTTTTTAAGATTATGCAAATGATGGTCTGCTTATTAAGGTACAAGTACTCTGTGCCTTCATCTTGATAAAATTGGCTTAAATATAACATTTTAAAAGAAGTATTTACAAATCTAATTTTATATCATTTTAATTCTGCAGACTTTTGAAGCTTTTTGTATAAAATATTTAATTTTTTCCCAGTGAAATGTATTTTTAGTTAAAGGTTTATATCAAAGTTATCTATGATTTTATATAGTTTTAAAAAACACCTCTTCATAGCCAGTGTTGTAAATAGTAACTTTAGACCATTATTATTTGTGTAATTTTTTTTCTCACACCACCTTAAACATTTCTTGATCTTTTCCTTTTGCTATTTTTTTTTTTTTTGAATAGACGTGTCAGTATCAGTGTTCGTTTTGGAAATGACCTTTCAGATGCTATACAGGTGTTGAATGAAGACTGCTTTACTATCCCAGCTTCTTTGAATGAATTAGAGCTAATTTGGGCAGAATATAATCTGGCTCAGGAGAAGATTCAAACTTGTGAGAATGTGGTGGGTCAAGAATTTTTCTCCATTATGATTTTTATCTGTTGACTATAAGGAGATAATATCTTTCAAAAAAGCAGAAGGACTGCAGATATTGTAATGATACTTTATATGAAATCTTTAACTTTTGGAATATCTTCATATTAGTAGTTTGATTTCTTATGTTGCCTTAGAAGAAGGGTAAGGTAAATGAGTAGTGGTTGTGGAAAAGGGTTAACAAAATCTTTTCCCATTTTGCCTGAGGATTTACCTCTCTCTGTTCCCTTGGTAATTTGATAAATTGAAATTTCAGTCATGTTACTGGCAACATTGTTTAGGTAAATAAAATCCCTGATTGGTAAATTGTATCTAGATTGGGAGGCACTGCAAACTACAAATACTAAACAACTGGGCATACTCCTTGAGGGACCCTGGGAGCTATACCTATAAGAGAGAGTGGTTTTTGAGGGGCATGAGGCTTATAAGCCAGGATGACTCCCACACCTGCTAATGTGGAACTTCTGGTCACAGGAGCATGCTTTATGCTACAGTATAGGACTCTGCCTTACTCCTAAATGCTCTCTAAACCATCTGTTCTTGAAAAGGTAATTCTATGTGGGTGCCTCCATGGTGGCTCAAACGGTAAAGCATCTGCCTGCAATGTGGGAGACCTGGGTTCGATCCCTGGTTAGGGAAGATCCCCTGGAGAAGGAAATGGCAATCCACTCTAGTACCTTGAGTCAGACACAACTGAGTGACCTCACTCTCCTGTCCTGTCCTTTATATGTGGGTAGGAAAGGGATATGAAGAATGGAATATTTCATGTGAATTCTTAATTAGTGTAGGTACAAATATTTTTTCCTGTGGGAATTTTCTTTATTATACTCAGCTGAGTGGAACTCCATGTTTTTCATATAAGATATCTGATAAGATAGTCATAGCTTTCCATAGTACCTATGAGCTTTATACTTGAGTTTGGAGTTGTCCTGTCTTAAGTATTGGTGGTTTCTGCCTCTGAAGATTGTACCCTAAAGGTCTTATTCCCTAGTCATACCTCGTTTGGCCAGTTGGCAGCCTAACTGGCTCTGAATGAGAAAAGTAAATAAGATAACTAAGCCTTTGGAAATGCCAGGAATATTTAATTTGGTTAGGGGATTAGATTTGGGTTACTGTACACATTAGACCTTTACTGGTCACTTCTGATGGTAGACAAAAAAAGGTGACAGAAGTAATAATTTTTGCATCTTTTAGAAACATGTATGTATAGGTACTTTATAAACATGGGCATTTTTGCTCCTCAGGAAAATGAGGCCCACAAGGTTTAAGGAAATTGCTCAAGATTACATACTTCAAGATTATATACTTCTAAATGTTAATCTGGAATTTTAAACCAGATGTCTTGATTACGAAGTGTATTCTATTTCCATACTGCCATCATTAAAATATTTCACAATTATTTTCATGTAGTAAGGTGAAACTTGAAAAAGAACTGCTTTTTAACTTTTGTTTTGTCATTTGAAAATAGTAAAGTGATTCAGGACACGGAGGGGAAAAGGTCTTACAGTGTCTGTCAGATTTGGTATTCTAGTAGGAGAACTGTGATTTTTTAAAACAATTTGTCTCCACTACTGCTGACACTTCAGGACTTACTTTCGGGCTTTATTGCCCTAAAGTTCATTTCACAGATTGAAGAGTAGATTCCTGTAGATTATTAAGGACAGAGGCATAATTGTCCCTCAGATAAAGTTGTCTTTTTATTTCCCTTGTTGCATTTAATTTGCATCTTAAGATTGTTATTTTCATTTATATATTTTGCACAGTTCTTTGATTGCCATGTGTACTTCTTAAAACATTTTTTATTTGTGTATTTATTTTTGGCTGTGCTGGGTCTTCATTGCCACACAGACTTTTCTCCAGTTCTGGCACACGGGGGCTACTCTCTGGTTGTGATGCGTGGGCTTCTTGTTGCGTGGCTTCTCCTGTTGAGGAGCACAGGCTATACGGAGCACCAGGGCTTTAGTAGCTGTGCTTCCTGGGCTGTAGAGGACAGGGTCAGTAGTTGTGGCACATGGGCTTAGCTGCTCCGTGGCATGCTTCCCAGATTGAACCCGTGTCTCCTGCATTGACAGACTGATTCTTGACCACTGAACCTCCAGAAAAGCCCGCCCGTACTTTTGATGAAAGAGAGTCTTTTCTTTTGTCTTCATAATTAGTTATACAGTGGTCTGGTTGAGCTTACACAAAAAAGAGTACTCTAAAATTCCGACATTTAAGTGTATGTACCTCTGTTACAGGTAGTAGAGACACAAATTTAAGACGTGCTGTTCCTCTCTCTACTTCAGGTATAGGACAAATACATAAATAGGTAGTTTTAATATAGTTTATTAAGAACTAGAATAGAGCTAATGCATAGGGTTCTTGGATATCTCTCATATCTGCTTCCAGGCATAGCTTTTTGGGGGAATTGGAGGTTTTATCCTGTTGGAGATTAAGTAAATCTTGAAACATAAATAGATGAAGGAATTGAGCATGGGGTGGGAGTAGGAAGGAGGCAGTATGTAATTAGTCGCAGACACTTGTATAATTTTCTTAACTAAAATTTTATTGTTTCGGAAAAGTAAAGATTAACAGAGCAGAATTGTGGAATTTAAATCTTATTTCTAATTAAGGGAAAGAAACTTTGTCAGTTTGGTGATCTAAGAAGAGAGGGGTTTGTCTTAAATATTATGTTGGAGAATGTAATGTTAAATTTTGCTAATTTTAAGAGATCAGTTTTTTTCATATAGGTCAGTGTGTAAAAACACATGATATATTAATGATGGTTATTCCCTTTTTCCTTCCTTCAGAATGAAGGGAATATTTTGATTGCTGAAAGAAATGAAGTACAACAGAAGCTGTACATGGCAGTAGAAGTTTTTATTCTGGAAGTTGATGAGTTATCTCTTAATAAACGCTTAAAAACATTGCAGGTTGGAATTTTAAAAGATATTAAATATACATTAAAATATGTTTACCATTTGAGAGGTGAAGTTAGCATTTGCCTTAGGACTTCAGACAGTACTGATGGCGGCAGAACTTTTCTTTGATGAATCCTAGTTTCTTTTTAATGATGTTAAAATTTTATATTGATATATTTAGTATGCTTATATATATATATGTATGTATGTATCCTGGAAGCAAGGTAAAATAGTCAGGCACATAAGGCTTGTTAGAGCCGCAGTCATTGGGAAAACTCACAGAGAAAAAAGCAGTAGCAAGCAGGTTAGACATTTTTCTAGCAGAAAATCTAGTAAAGCTTTTATGTCAGAGTTAGGGAGAGGGATCTTGATCCTTGAGTGATAATGGCTCCTAAGATCTTTAGATAGAGTACAGTACCTCATAAGATATTGTGGAACCTTCAGTTCAGTTCAGTTTAGTCACTCAGTCCTGTCCGACACTTTGCGACCCTGTGAATCGCAGCACGCCAGGACTCCCTGTCCATGACCAACTCCCAGAGTTCACTCAGACTTGCGTCCATTGAGTCAGTGATGCCATCCAGCCATCTCATCCTCTGTCGTCCCCTTCTCCTCTGAGTTTCAGCTTTAGCATCATTCCTTCCAAAGAAATCCCAGGGCTGATCTCTTTCAGAATGGACTGGTTGGATCTCCTTGCAGTCCAAGGGACTCTCAAGAGTCTTCTCCAACACCACAGTTCAAACGCATCAATCTTCGGCGCTCAGCCTTCTTCACAGTCCAACTCTCACATCCATACATGACCACAGGAAAAACCATAGCCTTGACTAGACGGACCTTAGTCAGCAAAGTAATGTCTCTGCTTTTGAATATACTATCTAGGTTGCTCGTGACTTTTCTTCCAAGGAGTGTCTTTTAATTTCATGGCTGCAGTCACCATGTGCAGTGACATTGGAGCCCAAAAAAATAAAGTCTGACACTGTTTCCAGTGTTTCCCCATCTATTTCCCATGAAGTGATGGGACCAGATGCCATGATCTTCGTTTTCTGAATGTTGAGCTTTAAGCCAACTTTTCCACTCTCCTCTTTTACTTTCATCAAGAGGCTTTTTAGCTTCTCTTCACTTTCTGCCATAAGGGTGGTGTCATCTGCATATCTGAGGTTACTGATATTTCTCCCGGCAATCTTGATTCCAGCTTGTGTTTCTCCCAGTCCAGTGTTTCTCATGATGTACTCTGCATAGAAGTTAAGTAAGCAGGGTGACAATAAACAGCCTTGACGTACTCCTTTTCCTATTGGAACCAGTCTGTTGTTCCATGTCCAGTTCTAACTGTTGCTTCCTGACCTGCATACAGATTTCTCAAAAGGCAGGTCAGGTGGTCTGGTATTACCATCTCTTTCAGAATTTCCCACAGTTTCTTGTGATCCACGCAGTCAAAGGCTTTGGCATAGTCAATAAAGCAGAAATAGATGTTTTTTCTGGAACTCTCTTGCTTTTTCGATGATCCAGCAGATGTTGGCAATTTGATCTCTGGTTCCTCTGCCTTTTCGAAAACCAGCTTGAACATCAGGAAGTTCATGGTTCACATATTGCTGAAGCCTGGCTTGGAGAACTTTGAGCATTACTGTACTAGCGTATGAGATGAGTGCAATTGTGCAGTAGTATGAGCATTCTTTGGCATTGCCTTTCTTTTGGATTGAAATGAAAACTACCTTTTCCAGTCCTGTGGCCACTGCTGACTTTTCCAAATTTGCTGGCATATTGAGTGTAGCACTTTCACAGCATCATCTTTCAGGATTTGAAACAGCTCAACCTGGAATTCCATCACCTCCACTATCTTTGTTCGTAGTGATGCATTCTAAGGCCCACTTGACTTCACATTCCAGGATGTCTGGCTCTAGATGAGTGATCACACCATAGTGATTATCTGGGTCGTGAAGATCTTTTCTGTACAGTTCTTCTGTGTATTCTTGCCACCTCTTCTTAATATCTTCTGCTTCTGTTAGGTCCATACCATTTCTGTCCTTTATCGAGCCCATCTTTGCATGAAATGTTCCCTTGGTATCTCTCATTTTCTTGAAGAGACCTCTAGTCTTTCCCATTCTGTTCTTTTCCTCTATTACTTTGCATTGATCGCTGAGGAAGGCTTTCTTATCTCTTCTTGCTATTTTTTGGAACTCTGCATTCAGATGCTTATATCTTTCCTTTTCTCCTTTGCTTTTCGCCTCTCTTCTTTTCACAGCTATTTGTAAGGCCTCCCCAGACAGCCATTTTGCTTTTTTGCATTTCTTTTCCATGGGGATGGTCTTGAGCCCTGTCTCCTGTACAATGTCACAAACTTCATTCCATAGTTCATCAGGCACTCTATCTATCAAATCTAGGCCCTTAAATCAATTTTCACTTCCACTGTATAATCATAAGGGATTTGATTTAGGTCATACCTGAATGGTCTAGCGATTTTCCCTGCTTTCTTCAATTTCAGTCTGAATTTGGCAATAAGGAGTTCATGATCTGAGCCACAGTCAGCTCCTGGTCTTATTTTTGTTGACTGTATGGAGCTTCTTCATCTTTGGCTGCAAAGAATATAATCAATCTGATTTCGGTGTTGAC
The DNA here is from genome assembly GCF_001704415.2 of Capra hircus. Lineage (NCBI taxonomy): Eukaryota > Metazoa > Chordata > Mammalia > Artiodactyla > Bovidae > Capra > Capra hircus. Next base: position 48,210,211 of record NC_030811.1, read on the forward strand.
CATCTGGTGATGTCCATGTGTAGAGTCTTCTCTTGTGTTGTTGGAAGAGGGTGTTTGCTATGACCAGTGCATTTTCTTGGCAAAACTCTATTAGTCTTTGCCCTGCTTCATTCCATATTCCAAGGCCAAATTTGCCTGTTAGTCCAGGTGTTTCTTGACTTCCTACTTTTGCATTCCAGTCCCCTTAATGAAAAGGACATCTGTTTCGGGTGTTAGTTTTAAAAGGTCTTGCAGGTCTTCATAGAACCGTTCAACTTCAGTTTCTTCAGCATTACTGGTTGGGGCATAGACTTGGATTACTGTGATATTGAATGGTTTGCCTTGGAAACGAACAGAGATTATTCTGTCATTTTTGAGATTGCATCCAAGCACTGCATTTTGGACACTCCTGTTGACCATCATGGCTACTCCATTTCTCCTGAGGGATTCCTGCCCGCAGTAGTCGATACAATGGTCATCTGAATTAAATTCACCCATTCCAGTCCATTTTAGTTTGCTCATTCCTAGAATGTTGACGTTCACTCTTGCCATCTCCTGTTTGACCACTTCCAATTTGCCTTGATTCATGGACCTGACATTCCATGTTCCTATGCAGTATTGCTCTTTACAGCATCAGACCTTGCTTCTGTCACCAGTCACATCCACAGCTGAGTATTGTTTTTGCTTTGTCTCCATCCCTTCATTCTTTCTGGAGTTATTTCTCTACTGACCTCCAGTAGCCTATTGGGCACCTACTGACCTAGGGAGTGCCTCTTTCAGTATCCTACCATTTTGCCTTTTCATACTGTTCATGGGGTTCTCAAGGCAAGAATACTGAAGTGGTTTGCCATTCCCTTCTCCAGTGGACCACATTCTGTCAGACCTCTACACGATAACCTCCCCGTCTTGGGTTGCCCCGTGGGCATGGCTTAGTTTCATTGAGTTAGACAAGGCTGTGATCCTAGTGTGATTGGATTTACTAGTTTTCTGTGAGTATGGTTTCAGTGTGTCTGCCCTCTGATGCCCTCTTGCAACACCTACCATTTTACTTCGGTTTCTCTTACCTTGGGCGTGGGGTATCTCTTCACGGCTACTCTAGCAAAGCACAGCGGCTGCTGCTTATCTTCAGTCAAATCCTACCATTTCAGAAATGACTAATTTAGAATGAATGGGCACGACAGTGTTCATTCCACCTATTAGCATAGTATTTCTTTCTGCTTATTGGGATCTTTTGTATCTTTTAGTGCTGTTTAAAATTTTTCTCTTAAGTCCTCATGCATTTTTCTCGATTTAACTCCAAGATGTTTGCATTTTTGGTTCCTCTGTGAATGCTGTCTTACTTTCACTGCCCTTGTTCTTTTGATGGTATAGAGGCATGCTGATGATTTTTATATACTGATGTTTTTCTGGCAACTCTGCTGAACTCTTTTTTACTCTTTGTCAGTTGATATTCTGGACTTTCTATGTGATTTTATCATTTGAACAGAATAACCCTCTTCTACTCCTACATTTTATGTATCTTTGAATTTTTACTGCTTTTGACAATATCTTTAATACCAAGCTGAATACTAGCTATCTTGTTTTGGACTGTAGGTAGGGGGTTAAGCTTGCTGGAAAATTGGATAAAAGGTTATTAAGGGACATCCGAGCACTTGTGTCTTTCTGTATACCTGGTTGAAGATGTTGTTGTTCAGTCACTCAGTCATGTCTGACTCTGTGACCTCATGGACTGCAGCACGCCAGGCTTCCCTTTCCTTCACTGTCTCCTGGAGTTTGCTCAAACTCATGTCCATTAGGTCAGTGATGCCATCCAGCCATCTCATCCTCTGTCATCCCCTTCTCCTGCCTTCAGTCTTTCCTAGCATCAGGGTCTTTTCCAATGAGTTGTCTCTTTGCATCAGGTGGCCAAAGTATTGGAGCTTCAGCTTTAACATCAGTCCTTCCAATGAATATTCAGGACCCATTTCTTTTAGGATTGACTGCTTTGCTTTCCTTGCTGTCCAAGGGAGACTCAATTTCAAGATTGAGTCTTCTTCAGCACCACAGCACCACAGTTCGAAGGCATCAGTTCTTCAGTGCTCATCCTTTTTTATTGTCCAGCTCTTATATCTGTACATTACTACTGAAAAAACCATAGTTTTGACTATATGGACCTGACCTTTGTTGTCAAAGTAATGTCTCTGCTATTTAATATGCTGTCTAGGTTTTTCATAGCTTTTCTTCCAAGGAGCAAGCGTCTTTTAATTTCATGACTACAGTCATCGTCTGTAGTGATTTTGGAGCCCAGGAAAATAAAGTTTGTCACTGTTTCCATTGTATCTCTGTCTGTTTGCCATGCATGAAGTGATGGGACTGGAAGCCATGATCTTAGTTTTTTGAAATTTGAGTTTTAAGCTAGCTTTTTTACTTCTTTCTTTCACCTTCATCAAGAGTCTCTTTAATTCTTCTTTGCTTTCTGCCCTGAGGATGGTATCATCTGCATATCTGAGGTTACTGGTATTTCTCCCGGCAGTCTTGATTCCAGTTTGTGCTTCATCCAGCCCAGCATTTCTCATGGTGTACTCTGCATATAAATTAAATAAGCAGAGTGCCAATATACAGCCTTGATGTACTCCTTTCCCAATTTGGAACAGTTCCATATCCTGTTCTATTGCTTCTTGACCTCCTGCATACATGTTTCCCAGGAGGCAGGTAAGGTGATCTGGTAATCCTACCTCTTTAAGATAATTTTTCATAGTTCATTGTGATCTGCACAGTCAAAGGGTTTAGCTTAGTCAGTGAAGCAGAAATAGATGTTTTTCTGGAATTCCCTAGCTTTTTATATAATCCAGCAGATGTTGGCAATTTGATTAATATGTAGTTTTCCTGTTATTATGTATGGTTCAGGAACCATTGGAGCCATTATTTGAAACATTTTCTTAAACAGAATTGAATAAATAGTATAGGTTATTCCAGAATGGTGAAATAAGATTTGCATAGAAAAGGGCAGTGATGTAAGAATTCACCTGTCTAATGTTCGTGACTGTGAAGGGTCCTAGGCATAACCCGCAAGGAGAGTCAAACCCCCATTCCATAATGTGAGCTATACCTTGTGCCTCTGTAGGTGGGGGGAACAGTTAGCATTCTTGGGGAATGTGTCCGGGTGCAGTGAAGGCCAGTCCTTTGAGGGAATGAGCAACCATTCTGTGCCTGGGAAGACATCTGGTGTTGTGGAGGACCATGACTTGAGACTCTACCAGCCAACTGGAGTGGAATTTGCACCCTAGTTCAATTGGCTATCCTTTTCACCCTGGCATTTCGACACTCGGATCCACCTCTTAAGCAGACTAACCATAGAGCCAAAAGGAACACTCTTGCCCTGAGTGGGTCATTTGATCCCTATATAATTATTCTGTTGGGGTCCCTAGAAGTATTCCTAACGAATCCAAGGCTAGAAACCAAATAGCAGCAGGGTTCGAGTCAGTATTATTCTGGTGGTCCACCATTAATAAAAATGTTGATTGGATAAACTATATTTACTATAACCAACAGAGGTTTGTTAACATACCAGAGATGCTCTAAAGGTAATAGCAAAACAGATGCTACCAGCAAAATGGCATGGGGAAAATTGACTGGCCTTAGACATGATTCTGGAGAGGGCAATGGCACCCCACTCCAGTACTCTTGCCTGGAAAATCCCATGGACGGAGGAGCCTGGTAGGCTGCAGTCCGTGGGGTCGATAAGAGTCGGACACGGCTGAGTGACTTCACTTTCGCTTTTCACTTTCATGCATTGGAGAAGGAAATGGCAACCCACTCCAGTGTTCTTGCCTGGAAAATCCCAGGGACGGGGGAGCCTGGTGGACTGCCGTCTGTGGGGTCACGCATAGTTGGACACGACTGAAGCGACTTAGCAGCAGCAACAGTGCAGCTTTACTCTGTAATGGTTTATTTCTTTTCGTTAACTGTTACAGAGTTAAAGGATCGGCAACCAAGATCATTTTAAAACTCTTTTCTTTTTAAAATTTAATCTTAAAAGATTTTTTGCCAAATCTGGTTTGTTTCCCTTTCTATTCTTCCCTTTTGTCACCAGATTATTCTTTCTTTTTTTAACATTTTTTTTTAATTTTTATTTTTTAATTTTTACTTTTACTTTATTTTACTTTACAATACTGTATAGGTTTTGGTATATATTGACATGAATCCGCCATGGGTGTACATGAGCTCCCAAACATGAAGCCCCCTCCCACCCCACATCATCCCTCCGGATCATCCCCATGCACCAGCCCCAAGCATCCTGCATCCTACATCGAACATAGACTGGCGATTCATTTCTTACATGATAGTATACATGTTTCAATGCCATTCTCCCAAATCATCCCACCCTCTCCCTCTCCCTCAGAGTCCAAAAGTCTGATCTACACATCTGTGTCTCTTTTGCTGTCTGGCATACAGGGTCATCATTACCATCTTTCTAAATTCTATATATATGTGTTAGTATACTGTATTGGTGTTTTTCTTTCTGGCTTACTTCACTCTGTATAATAGGCTCCAGTTTCATCCATCTCATTAGAACTGATCCAAATATTTTTAATAGCTGAGTAATACTCCATTGTGTATATGTACCACAGATTTCTTATCCATTCATCTGCTGATGGACATCTAGGTTGTTTCCATGTCCTGGCTATTATATACAGTGCTGTGATGAACATTGGGGTACATGTGTCTCTTTCAATTCTGGTTTCCTCGGTGTGTATGCCCAGCAGTGGGATTGCTGGGTCATAAGGCAGTTCTATTTGCAATTTTTTAAGGAATCTCCACACTGTTTTCCATAGTGGCTGTACTAGTTTGCGTTCCCACCAACAGTGTAAGAGGGTTCCTTTTTCTCCACACCCTCTCCAGCATTATTGCTTGCAGACTTTTGGATCGCAGCCATTCTGACTGGTGTGAAGTGGTACCTCATTGTGGTCTTGATTTACATTTCTCTAATAACGAGTGATGTTGAGCATCTTTTCATCTGTTTGTTAGCCATCCATATGTCTTCTTTGGAGAAATGTCTATTTAGTTCTTTGGCCCGTTTTTTGATTGGGTTGTTTATTTTTCTGGAATTGAGCTGCATAAGTTCAGGTTATTCTTTAAGTTCTCTATTTTGCTAAAAAATAGTTAGATTTTTATTTATTTTCTTCAAGTATTTAAGTAATATACTTTTATAATGAAGGTCAAAGAAGTGAAATGTCACAATATTTGATTTCATTAGCATTTATTGGGGCTTCTTTTGTGGCCTACAATACATGGTTAATGTTTCATGACTGTTTTTATAAATTCAAAAAGAAAATATATTCTAGGTTTTTTGTGTGCAGTTTCTGATCTACAGCGTAAGCTATGATCTGAAGCTTTAATCTTCTGTATCTTTGCTTAGTTTTTTATCTGATCATTTTGTAAATTTTGAGATTTTTTTTAATATTTTCTAGTTAATATATATTCTGGCTTTCTTTAATTTTTCAAAATATTTCAGAGCTTATTGTTAAGTGTTAATGAATTCATGATTATTATCTGTTTTAAACTATGTATTTTTAAACTATTAGGTAATAATAGTTTTTCCTTAAGGTGTTTTGGGATAAATTTTTATTTTTGTTTCCTTTAAAAATTTTTATCCTACTTGTCTTTCTGGTTAATATTTGTCTTATATATAGATTCATTTTTTTCTTCCATTTATTTTTTATGTCTCTCTTAGACAACACTTCAGTGGATCATTTTTTAAAAGAACCAGTAAAACATTTAAATCTGCCTTTTAATGAATGGGTAACTTAATTGATTTATATATAATTACTATTTTATTAGAACTTATTTCTGTGACTACTTTTGTGTTTCTGTTTATCATGATTTTTTTTTTCCTCCTTTTCTACCCCCTTCCTTGTATACCTTAGAACATTCTCCCTTGCCTCTGGTGGGTCTTATCTGTCTTTATCTCTCTCCCAAATACCAGCTAACCAAACAATCACAATTGCTGTCTATGATTTTACTCACAGACTGTTACAGGTATCGTATATGAAAACTCAAGTAAGAAACTTTGTAGAGTTGAGTTATTTTCTGACTCTTCATAAATTGTTGGATATCTTTTGGTTCACTCTGTATTTTAGAGTACTTTCTCTGAGAGTCCTTTCAAGCAGAGATTGAGTGGTTGACTTTGTAAGGTATTAAATGTCTCAGGATATCATATTTAAACAACTCAAATATTTAAGCCACTGATTACATTTAAACTCTTTTCAACAGTTATTTAATGAGCTATAAAATATCTTAGATGCAACGGCTATTTTCTCTTAAGACTTTTGAAAATAATAATCCATTGTTTTCTTATTTCTGTAGTTGATGAGTCTCATTTTTGTCCTAATCAATAGTCACTAATTGATTCTTTGCTGTACTCTGCCATTTAACCAAACCATGTGTTCTTTATTTCAAAAATTATTTCTTCATGCTTAATAATTTCAGTTGTTTATTATTTATAATTACTTGGTTTTGCTTTATGTTTCCAATATCCTTTCTATTTTTGAGAAGATTTGTTATGCTTATTTTGAGTTCTTCCTGTTATCTGGGCCATTGATTTTGCTTCCTTTTTGTAAGGTGGCTTCAGTTCAATTCGGTCGCTCAGTTTTGTCCAACTCTGCGATCCCATGAATCACAGCACGCCAGGTGTCCCTGTCTATCACCAACTCCCAGAGTTCACTCAAACTAACATCCATTGAGTCGGTGATGCCATCCAACCATCTCATCCTCTGTCGTACCCTTCTTCTCCTATCCCCAATCACTCCCAGCATCAGTATCTTTTCCAATGAGTTAACTCTTCGCATGAGATGGCCAAAGTATTGGAGTTTCAGCTTTAGCATCAGTCCTTCCAATGAACACCCAGGACTGATCTCCTTTAGAATGGCTTGTTGGATCTCCTTGCAGTCCAAGGGACTCTCAAGAGTCTTATCCAACACCACAGTTCAAAAGCATTAATTCTTCTGCACTCAGCTTTCTTTATAGTCCAAATCTCACATCCACACATGACCACCGGAAAAAAACCATAGTATTAACTAGACAGACTTCTGTTGGCAAAGTAATGTCTCTGCATTTTAATATGCTATCTAGGTTGGTCATAACTTTCCTTCCAAGGAATAAGCGTCTTTTAATTTCATGGCTGCAGTCACCATCTCCAGTGATTTTGGAGCCCAAAAACAAAAAGTCTGACACTGTTTCCACTGTTAACCCATCTATTTGCCATGAAGTAATGGGACCAGATGCCATGATCTTTGTTGTCTGAATGTGCAGCTTTAAGCCAACTTTTTCACTCTCCTCTTTCACTTTCATCAAGAAGCTTTTTAGTTCCATTTCACCATCTGCCATAAGGCTGGTGTCATCTGCATATCTGAGTCCTTATTGACAAATACAGACTTAAATTGAAGAAAGTAGGGAAAACCATTAGACCATTCAGGTATGACCTAAATCAAATCCCTTATGATTATACAGTGGAAGTGAAAATTGATTTAAGGGACTAGATCTGATAGAGTGCCTGATGAACTATAGACAGAGGTTCGTGACATTGTACGGGAGACAGGGATCAAGACTATCGCCATGGAAAAGAAATGCAAAAAAGCAAAATGGCTGTCTGGCGAGGCCTTACAAATATCTGTGAAAAGAAGAGAAGCGAAAAGCAAAGGAGAAAAGGAAACATATAAGCATCTGAATGCAGAGTTCCAAAGAATAGCAAGGAGAGATAAGAAAGCCTTCCTTGGCGATCAGTGCAAAGAAATAGAGGAAAAGAACAGAATGGGAAAGACTAGAAATCTCTTCATAAAAATTGGATATATGAAGGGAGCATTTCATGCAAAAATGGGCTCGATAAAGGACAGAAATGGTATGGACCTAACAGAAACAGAAGATATTAAGAAGAGGTGGCAAGAATACACAGAAGAACTGTACAAAAAAGATCTTCAAGATCCAAATAATCACGATGGTGTGATCACTCATCTAGATACAGACATCCTGGAATGTGAAGTCAAGTGGGCCTTAGAAAGCATCATTGTGAACAAAGATAGTGGAGGGGATAGAATTTAGTAGAGCTATTTCAAATCCTGAAAGATGATGCTGTGAAAGTGCTACACTCAATATGCCAGCAAATTTGGAAACTCAGCAGTGGCCACAGGACTGGAAAAGGTCAGTTTTCATTCCAATCCAAAAGAAAGGCAATACCAAAGAATGCTCAAACTACCTCACAATTGCACTCATCTCACACGCTACTACAGTAATGCTCAAAATTCTCCAAGCCAGGCTTCAGCAATATGTGAACCGTGAACTTCCTGATGTTCAAGCTGGTTTTCGAAAAGGCAGAGGAACCAGAGATCAAATTGCCAACATCCGCTGGCTCATCCAAAATGCAAGAGAGTTCCAGAAAAAGATCTATTTCTGCTTTATTGACTATGCCAAAGCCTTTCGCTGTGTGGATCACAAGAAACTGGAAAATTCTGAAAGAGATGGGAATACCAGACCACCTGACCTGCCTTTTGAGAAATCTGTATGCAGGTCAGGAAGCAACAGTTAGAACTGGACATGGAACAACAGACTGGTTTCAAATAGGAATAGGAGTACGTCGAGGCTGTATATTGTCACCCTGCTTATTTAACTTATATGCAGAGTACATCATGAGAAACGCTGGGCTGGCGGAAGCACAAGCTGGAATCAAGAAATATCAATAAGATGGCTTAGTTTGTTATATTTCTTTCAGAGTGCTTGTGTTACTGCCACATTTCATGCTCCCCTGTACTTCTCCTCAGGACTGCATATGCTCTTGAAGAATTATCACCTATCTTGGTGTGCTGTTAACGTGTGTATGCGTTAGTGTGGAAGAGGGACCTTGGGAAGAGTGAAAGCTTGGAGCATACCTTTGAGACTTCAGGCAGATTTAGGGAATAGGATAGGCTTGCTTCTCAGAACTTACAGGCTTGCAGTCTTGTCAGGGAATTCCTTAATTTTAAGGAATCCTATACATTGTTTTCTGTTTCTCAAGGGCCCTCTGTTTCTTATCAGTTACTAGAAAACAGGAATGAGCAGAGCTGCACGCAGCTCTCAGGACTAAGGTCATGAGGCAGAACACATACATGGATTCGTTTCAGTAACCTTTTACTTTTCTGTAAAACTCCTTAGTCATGTTCCTATTTCCAATACGTGGATTGTCTTCTGGCCCTGTGACGATTGTTACTCCCCTAGTTACTGTTGTTATGCGTCTGGTTTTGGTGTTTTTTACTTAACCTTATTTTTTACCTAAAGCTTCCTTGTATTGCAATATATAAGAACACGCTGCCCTGAATAAAGCACCCTTGTTCCACTAGAGACTTGGGTCCCCTGCATCCTTCTTTCCTTGGCTTTCTTTTCATCGACTCCTGTCCCCAGGTTCTGGTCTGTCAAGAAGACCATAACACAGTCTCGGTCAACTACTTCCTGTTGGCTTCTGTTCTAGATAATCTTACTCTTCAGAGGACCTCTCAGTCCCTCTCCCTCAGCCTTTCCTCTTTTCCAGGGGCTGCTCCCCTTAGGTGTAAATGGTACTGGGTATTCGGGGGAAGGGGAAGAGTGCTTGGCCGAGTCTTCTGTCCTGGTTATCAGTTTTTGCCTCCTCTAGTTTTCCGTACTGTACTTGTATAAACCCATTGCCTCTTGCTTGTGCTTTTGCCCAGTGTGAGGAAGGGAGAAGAACATATGAGGAAAATTCTTTTTTCCCAAGATGATTCTTTGCTGTGCACAGGCTGTCTCCTACTTGCAATGATTGTATTCATTCAGTGCTAAATACCAGCCATCTTCTTTCTTTCCAAGGGTTTTTCAGTTTTGTGATAAAAATTTCTGGGATCTATTAAGTTTTCCTCTTGTCTCTGTGCTGTTTCTCGGGTCTTAGTCCTGAAGGGAGCCATCAAGCTATCTTGTCTCTTCTAGTCCTTTCTAAAAATGCTTTTAAATGTATATTGTTCAGTAGCTCAGTCATGTCCAACTCTTTGTGACCCTATGGACTGCAGCATGCCAGGCTTCCTTGTCCTTCACTGTTTCCCAGAGTTGGCTCAAATTCATGTCCATTGAGTTGATAGTGCCATCCAATCACTTCATACTCTGTGGCCCCCTTTTCCTCCTGCCTTCAGTCTTTCTTAGCATCAGGGTCATTTCCAGTGAGTTGGCTCTTGTCAGGTGGCCAAAGTATTGGAGCTTCAGCTTGAGCATCAGTCCTTCCAGTGAATGTTCAGGATTGATTTCCTTTAGGATTGACTGGATTGATCTCTTTGTGTCCAAGGAATACTCAAGAGTCTTCTCCAACACTGTAGTTTGAAAGCATCAATTCTTCAGTGTTCAGCCTTTTTTATTGTCCAGCTCTCACATCCGTACATGTCTACTGGGAAGATCAAAACTGTATGGACCTTTGTTGTCTAAGTGATGTCTCTGCTTTTTAATATGTTGTCTAGATATATATGCTTAATGTCTTTCCCTAATTGGAATTCTTTGTACAGTTTGGTATGTTTATTTTTACTTAGCAGTAGCCCTTAGAAACTTCCATGTCAGGACAAAATAGATTCTTATGTAAAATCAGAGAAAAGAGGATACTTTCTACTTAATTAAAAGCCTAAAACTATAAAGCCATCTGTTTATAAACTTAATTCATTTAATGAACTTCTACTATTATAATCCAAGTAAATCACCTTCTAGGTAGTTTTATGCTTTTATGTCTAGATATTCAAAGTTTTATTTATAAACTTCTCCAAGATAGAGATTCAATATATCATTTCACTGTCTCTCAGATTCCAATATGATGCTTTACTCTTAGTATAAGTGCATGGGGATGACCCAGAGAGATGTTATGGGGAGGGAGGTGGGAGGGGGGTTCATGTTTGGGAATGCATGTAAGAATTAAAGATTTTAAAATTTAAAAAAATTTAAAAAAAAAAAAGTTAATTAACGTTAATAAACAGAAGTATCTCTCTGCAGGATTTGTCAGCCTCTTTAGAAGCAGTATATGGACAGGCCAAAGAAGGAATTAACTCTGAAGAAATACTGGAAAAATTTAATGACTGGAGGTGTAATAAAAGAGAGGAGTTCACCAGTGTTAGAAGTGAAACAGAGACTTGTATACAACGTCTTGTATCATGGTTCCAGAATACTTTAAAGGTAACAGGAGTTCTGTTACCTGGTGATGTTATAGCATAAACCAGGGAATATATATTTTTAAATTTCCCACATGTAATTTACTTCTTTCTGAGAGCGAGGGAGGGGGAGAGAGAGAAAAAACATAAGAATGAGAATGCTGGGATAGTAGAGTGAGGGATTTACCTATTTACATTCTCTGTTTAGGACATATATGAAAACAGCTTCAGTCAAGCTACAGGTGTAAGATAATATCTGGAGTTTATTACAAGTGAATTGTTTATTTTACAGCTATAGTGTAGAGATAATGGTATGTGCTTTAGAAGATAGAGCTTTCCTCCTTTTGCTTTCTTTTTTAGAAAGATATATGTGTTTTAACATAGTTGGTTAACTAGTCATCATTAAAATGTTAGGCCGTGTTTAAGTCATTCAGGTTTTACTTATCTTAAATATCTTAAAGATATCTAAAATGGCAAATATTAGTCTTGGTTATTAAATATTAGAAAAGATATAATTTTTTTAGTTCTTATTTATTATTGTGAAAACACTACATAATTTTCTAAAAGGCTTTGAGATATGTGGTTTGTATAATGTACTCAGAACCCTAACTGAATTTTTGCCCAATTTTGTTACTGATTCTCTGTTCTTCTGTCTGCTTTGCAACCTCCTGAGCAAGGACAAAAACATCTTTGGTATCATTTATCCCTCTATGTGATTGGTTTCCATATATGCATTTCTAGCTTTGTTTTGGGAAAAAAAAAACTTTTTCTCTAGCTACTTGTAGAGTTCTTCTTTTTTGATGCTTTCTTATGGATACATTAACATAACTAAGTTATTTCTTTGTCTTCGTTTGTTTCAGAATCATCCTCTGTTTAGGTTGTCTGTTATCTTTCATTTCCATTGCTATTTCCCAAATCTAGACCTCCATAATCACAGATCTGAACCTCTGAAATCAGAGTGACTGCTTATGACCTTTATGTTTTATATAATAATTTGGACCCATGATTTTATTCTATTTTTATACCTTATTATAAAGTCTGTTTGCTGATAGGAATTACCTTAGTTTTCCTAATGAGATGAAAACTATCAGAGTTTAATTTTTAACCTTTATTCTTTAGATTCCTCAATTCTAGTGAGTCATCATTATATATCAGGTGTAATCATACCCCCATTCCTTTGTATAAAGGCTGGTTTTGTCTACCTACTATCTGTCCAGTTTGAACTTGCCACCTGAACAGTCAAGGTTCTTTACCAGTTGGACAGTCTCTTTCATTATTCCCTCAAATCATCCTGGTCTTGTCCCTGTTTTTTTCTCATACTTTTCCTCTGTATTGTCCTCTCATCTCTCTTAACCACTAATTACTTTAACAAAATCTGTATTTTCTTTAAGTGTGTGAGGTGTGTGTACCTTTTCTTTTCCCATGCATAATGTTTTTGAAGGTAGTACTTTATATTTCTTATGTTTATTTCCCCCATATTATGCAATACATAGGCTAGTGCTCTGCTCCAAGTGTAAGAATACAATACTAATTGAAATAATTAAATGAGATACTTCATGCTTTTATTTTTACAAATGAGGCCTTTGATCTGTCTGTGGAAGAATCACTGATTTCTGATGACACAATTGATAATATTGATGAAATCCTGGAGAATACTGAGTCAGGTGTCTGCAAGGAGCTGGAGATATCTCTGATTGTGAGTACTGGTATTCCTTAAAGCAAAGTGTTTTGTTTTGTTTTTGTTTTTGTTTTTTTACTAGGTAGACTTAGCTTTCCTTGTAGAAAAGCCTGTCTGAAATACTAATACTGCCAAGTTCTAATCGAAACACAATGAGAAGTCTTATATCTTCCACAGGGTGATATTTTCATTTTAGTAGGATATTTCACATAAAGAAAAAAAATCTAATATTTAATTCTAGGAAAACAACTCTTAGATTAATCTGATTCTATCAGATTTCAATAGCAATTAAGTCTGTCATACTCAGTAACCATAAGATAAAACTCCTCAGAGTTTATAAAAACGTGAAATAAAATCTGAGAGACCTTTTGGAAGTGAATACACAAGATTGATTAGTAGCTGTCTTTCCATATTGTATATATTCTCTATTGCTGTATAAAGCTAAAAATTAGTATATTTTATAATGTTAATACTGCTCACTGGGACTCCTAACCAGCTTTTTAGGTTGCTTACTAAACTGGTTATGTTCTTTATTTTGTTTCTCTTTTCCCTTTGTAATTTTATAGAGTGACATTAAAAAAAATGCATACGCGTTACTGTATTTCCCCACTGTCAACTGTGTCAAGTTGTCCTTATTTAGATGGTTTGTCAGGCTTGATTTTAGATGTGGTTGTTAATAAAAATAGTGTTGAAGTTCTATATATTATTTAGTTTTTATGTCTAGCATAGTAGTATTCCTGATTTCCTTTAATGCTCTAGTTTAGACAGCTTTAGGAATAATAGTGTTATAGGAATAAAATTTCCCATATGAGCATCTTTGACATAAGTTTCACTTCTCCCTAGAAAAAGATGTATGTTTAAGAAATATTTTGAAATATACAAATTTGTTAAAGATGATATTTTGAATTTTGTCCATTGTTATCAAAAGTTTTAATTATTTTGTACTCCTTCAAATATAATTCTTTTTGTGTAATTTCATTTAGGAACAAGGTGATGCAGACAAGGACATCATTTTAAAAACATGTAGTCAAGTACTACAAAAAATCCGTTCAGAGGAAAGCCTTATTGCCACAGTACAATCCAAGTACAAGGACAGTGTTGAGGTTGGAGTATGCTTTATATTATTGGTCTTACATACAGATGCTTTGAAATTTTTAATACTTAAACTTTTCTTAAGTAGTTAACACCCAGTGTGTAGATAAATTATTTACTATTTCTGGAAAAATACTATAGCCATTGTTAGCTGGTATATAATTAAACTCACCCTATAGTGGCAATAGCAAATTTACTGATAAAATACATGGAGTTTTTTTTTTTTTAACCTTTGGTTTTTATTATGCTCACCAAAACATAACTTTTATCTTTTTCTTTCTGCCTATACAAGTTTACAGTGGAAAACTTGCTATATACAGAAAGATAAGGAGGAGAAATAAAAACACTGATTGTTTTCCCCTTAGCTTAAGAGATATTCAGTGTTAGATTTCAGAGTATTTCCTTTTTGAATGGTAAATTATTTGTTCAGTTCAGTCGCTCAGTCGTGACTGACTCCTTGTGACGCCATGAATCACAGCATGCCATGCCTCCCTGTCCATTACCAACTCCTGGAATTCACTCAAACTCATGTGCATCAAGTCGGTGATGCCATCCAGCCATCTCATCCTTTGTCGTCCCCTTCTCCTCCTGCTTTCAATCCTTCCCAGCATTAGGGTCTTTTCCAGTGAGTCAATTCTTCACATGAGGTGGCCAAAGTATTGGAGTTTCAGCTTCAGCATCAGTCCTTTCAATGAACACCTGGGACTGATCCCCTTTAGGATAGACTGATTGGATCTCCTTGCAGTCCAAGGGACTCTCAAGAGTCTTCTCCAACACTACAGTTCAAAAGCATCAATTCTTCAGCGCTCAGCTTTCTTCACAGTACAAATCTCACATCCATACATAACCACAGGAAAAACCATAGCCTTGACTAGACAGACCTTTGTTGGCAAAGTAATGTCTCTGCTTTTGAATATGCTATCTAGGTTGGTCATAACTTTTCTTCCAAGAGTAAGCGTCTTGTAATTTCATGGCTGCAGTCACCATCTGCAGTGACTTTGGAGCCCCCCAAAATAAAGTCTGACACTGTTTCCACTGTTTCCCCATCTATTTCCCATGAAGTGATGGGACCAGATGCCATGATCTTCGTTTTCTGAATGTTGAGCTTTAAGCCAACTTTTTCACTCTGCTCTTTCACTTCCATCAAGAGGCTTTTTAGCCTCTCTTCACTTTCTGCCATAAGGGTAGGGTCATCTGCATATCTGAGGTTATAGATATTTCTCCCAGCAATCTTGATTCCAGCTTGTGCTTCTTCCAGCTCAGTGTTTCTCATGATGTGCTCTGCGTATAAGTTAAATAAGCAGGGTGACAATATACAGCCTCGACGTACTCCTTTTCCTGTTGTAACCAGTCTGTTGTTCCTTGTCCATTTCTAACTGTTGCTTCTTGACCTGTATACAGATTTCTCAAGAGGCAGGTCAGGTGGTCTGGTATTCCCATCTCTTTCAGAATTTTCCACAGTTTCTTGTGATCCACTCAGTCAAAGGCTTAGGCATAGTCAATAAAGCAGAAATAGATGTTTTTCTGGAACTCTCTTGCTTTTTCCATGATGCAACGGATGTTGGCAATTTGATCTCTGGTTCCTCTGCCTTTTCGAAAACCAGCTTGAACATCTGGAAGTTCACGGTTCACATATTGCTGAAGCCTGGCTTGGAGAATTTTGAGCATTACTTTACTAACGTGTGAGATGAGTGCAATTGTGCAGTAGTTTGAGCATTCTTTGGTATTGCCTTTCTTTTGGATTGGAATGAAAACTGACCTTTTCCAGTCCTGCGGCCACTGCTGACTTTTCCAAATTTGCTGGCATATTGAGTGTAGCACTTTCACAGCATCATCTTTCAGGATTTGAAATAGCTCTACTGGAATTCCATCACCTCCACTAGCTTTGTTCGTAGTGATGCTTTCTAAGGCCCACTTGACTTCACATTCCAGGATGTCTGGCTCTAGATGAGTGATCACACCATCATGATTATCTGGGTCATGAAGCTCTTTTTGTACAGTTCTTCTGTGTATTCTTACCACCTCTTCTTAATATCTTCTGCTTCTGTTAGGTCCATACCATTTCTGTCCTTTATCGAGCCCATCTTTGCATGAAATGTTCCCTTAGTATCTCTCATTTTCTTGAAGAGATCTCTAGTCTTTCCCATTCTGTTGTTTTCCTCTATTTCTTTGCACTGATTGCTGAGGAAGGCTTTCTTATCTCTCCTTGCTATTCTTTGGAACTCTGCATTCAAATGCTTTTATCTTTCCTTTTCTCCTTTGCTTTTTGCTTCTCTTCTTTTCACAGCTATTTGTAGGCCTTCTCAGACAGCCATTTTGCTCTTTTGCATTTCTTTTCTGTGGGGATGGTCTTGATCCCTGCCTCCTGTACAGTGTCACAAACCTCTGTCCATAGTTCATCAGGCACTCTTGTCTATCAGATCTAGTCCCTTAAATCTATTTCTCACTTCCACTGTATAATCATAAGGGATTTGATTTAGGTCGTACCTGAATGGTCTAGTGGTTTTCCCCACTTTCTTCAATTTAATTCTGAATTTGGCATTAAGTAGTTCATGATCTGAGCTACAGTCAGCTCCCTGTCTTATTTTTGCTGACTGTATAGAGCTTCTCCATCTTTGGCTACAAAGAATATAATCAGTCTGATTTCAGTATTCACCATCTGGTGATGTCCACGTGTAGAGTCTTCTCTTGTGTTGTTGGAAGAAGGTGTTTGCTATGACCAGAGCATTCTCTTGGCAAAACTCTATTAGCCTTTGCCCTGCTTCATTCCATATTCCAAGGCCAAATTTGCCTGTTACTCCAGGTGTTTTTTGACTTCCTACTTTTGCATTCCAGTCCCCTATAATGAAAAGGACATCTTTTTTGGGTGTTTGTTCTAAAAGGTCTTGTAGGGCTTCATAGAACTGTTTAACCTCTTCAGTGTTACTGGTTGGGGCATAGGCTTGGATTGCTGTGGTATTGGAATGGTTTGCCTTGGAAATGAACAGAGATCATTCTGTCATTTTTGAGATTGCATCCAAGTACGGCATTTCAGACTCTTTTGTTGACCATGATGGCTACTCCATTTCTTCTAAGGGATTCCTGCCCACAGTAGTAGATACAATGGTCATCTGAGTGAAATTCACCCATTCCAGTCCATTTTAGTTTGCTGATTTCTAGAATGTTGATATTCACTCTTGCCATCTCATCTTTGACCACTTCCAGTTTGCCTTGATTCATGGACCTGGCATTCCAGGTTTCTATGCAATATTGCTCTCTACAGCATCGGAGCTTGCTTCTATCACCAGTCGCATCCACAACTGGGTATTGTTTCTGCTTTGGCTCCATCCCTTCATTCTTTCTGAAGTTATTTCTCCACTGATCTCCAGTAGCATATTGAGCATCTACCGACCCGGGGAGTTCCCCTTTCAGTATCCTATCATTTTGCCTTTTCATACTGTCCATGGGGTTCTCAAGGCATTTATATTATATATGTACATATGAATATTATATGTATTGCATCATTTTGTAAACTGTTTGAAAATGTGTTTGTCATTTAATGGTTTTTCTTGAATATTTTCCCATATGATTAATAATTCCTCTATACTGTGATTGTGAGTGAATAAAACATCATCTCTTGCATAGATATATGATGTTATTTAACCTTTCATCTGTGTTAGATATTAAGTTTACTTCCATTTTTTTTTACCATGAAACTCTATGGTTTTTGTACATAATCTTGTGTATTTCCTCAAGTAGATTCCTAAAAATTGTTAATTACTTAGTCAAAAGGAATGAATATTCTTGAAACTTGATATATATTTTCAAACTACTTTTGGAAAAGATAAATTCGGTTTACATCCTCACTGGAAATTCCCTTTTGCATTTTCTGTAGTGAAGTGCGTCTCACTGTGTGTCCAGCTTGAAATACTTTTTACCTTTTCTCCTTTGACTGCTAGAATGATATTCTTCTAAATAGATATGCAGAAATTCAAGAAGTCAGTGGGTAGAATTGTCTTGTTCAAAACTGTAGAATTTTTTATTTCAATCTGAGCTCAGTAAATATTAGTTGAATCTTAATAGAGAGAGTGATCCGAAGGTGACTGTTCAATAAATATTGTTGTTTGTGTGTTGAAAATATAACGACTCTTTCTCTCACTTAGTTTAAGAAACAGATTATTGAATGTTTAAATGAGAGTCCCAGCGTGGATCACTTGCTCTCCATTAAAAAGACACTGAAAAGCTTAAAGGCTCGACTGAGATGGAAATTGGTTGAAAAGAATAATTTGGAAGAAGTAAGAAAACAGTTGGTTCTTAATGAACTCTGTGTGTACCTAATTTTACTTGGGGTCTGCTTCTTAAATACACTCTTTAAAATTATTTCCTTTTTGTTTTATATACTTTATCTCTTTTTCCCTCTGTAAGTTACTATGTTAATAATGTAAAACATTTTCCTGTGTCATGAAATGTTTTCTAAAAATGTTTTACATGGTTGCCTTGGTTGTTAGTAACATAAATGTTTTTGAATAATTTAAAAAACTTTTACTGGGACTGTTGCAATGTCTATTAAAAACAAGCCTTTACATGCTCAGAGGTGACAGGGTGCTCCCCCAAAGGTAGAATTTTGTTATAAAGATCAGGATGTCTTTTGTTAAGTCTCTTTTTAAGGGCTGGACATAGTATTTCTTGCAGATATTTTAAGTTGTTTTCATATGTAATAGAACAAAAAGAATTAGGGCACTTTTAGCTTTTAGGCTTGAAACTTTGTGAATAAACTGTCATTCTTTGTTCCCTTGAGGATTCCATTTACTTATCAAAGGGGTTTACATTATATCTTAATCCAACATGAATTAGCTTTCTTTCTCATTGGAGCAGTTAAGCATGGAGTGGAACTAATTTAATAGTTTAAAATTCTTCTAGTTTTATCCTCTTTTGGGCTGTAGGACGTGAGGTCTTTTTTAGTTTACTTTTTTAACTGTTATAGAAATACATCTAACCTTAAAGACATGTGCCTTTTAAGGAGACTTATTTATTATCATTGATGTTTACAGAGTCTTTAGGAGTCCTACATTGTTTTTCCTAGGCATGCCACATGTTTACTGATTTTTTAAAATTAAGTTTTACATGGAGAAAGATTCCGTGGAATTTAATTGTATTCTGGTTCCTGTTCTTGGTATTTATTTTATGGTGGCAGTTGGTCATCTTAGAGAACATCTATACAGCAAATTAAGAGATAAGAAAAATCTATGTAATAGACTTTATGGCTTTATTTTTATAATCCCTTTGTGTAGGTTTTAGAAAATTCAGGGTTAGAATAAACTAATATTAAACTAATATTAATTTGACAATTATGTTATGATGGACTGTTAAGTGCTAGATATGGAAGGATATGTAAAACTCAGACAGTGATTTGCCATAGAAGTTACATTAATTCTTACTAGGAAAGACTTGTTTTCAGTCTACTTTGATAAGTCTGTAACGTTACTTTTTTCTTTCTGGTTAAAGTCTGATGACCATGATGGATCTGAGATTGAAAAAATAAAACAAGAAATAACTCAGTTACGGAATAGTGTCTTTCAGGGAATTTATCATGAGCAGGAGGAATATGTAAGTATTTGATTCTTTGAAATGTTGAATTAGTTTTAAAATTGGATTCAAATACCTGTTTTTATGAAGTGGACTGTAATCACAAGGCAGAGATTATATTGGCATAGTTATCTTGGTATGGGGGTTTCCCTGGTATGTCAGATGGTAATTTGCCTGCAAAGCAGGAGACGTGGGTTTGGTCCCTGTGTTGGGAAGACCCCCTGGAGAAGGGCTTGACTATCCACTCTGGTAGTCTTTCCTGGAGAATTCCTTGGACAGAGGATCCTGGCAGTCTGTAGTCTATGGTGGCGCAAAGAGTCAGACACAACTAAGTGACTAACTGTTGATAGAATAATATTTATGTGAACTTAGATGTTAATTTCTGATGACAGAATATTTCATAACCATTGTTCCGGATGCTTGCAGAAAATTGCAGAAAAGTATAAAGAAATATCATCTGTAACTTTCTCAATCGGTGATAACAGTAGTATAATTACACTAAACTTTTAACTTATCTTCCTTCTAGTCTTATTTTTACAAGAATCAAGATTATATCACAGACAGTTTTGCACACTACTTGTTTTCTGTTTAACATAAAGCCCAAAGATTTTTCCTTTATTAAAATCTATATGATTATTATTTTAGCTTAAGACTGCGGTGAAAACATTAACAGGGTACCATAATTCAGTTGAATATTACAAAATAAAACTACTGGGTTGAGGGTGAGTTTTACCACTGATTTTTGTTACTTTGGAAGACTCAGTCAGCATATCTTGTCTTTAAAATGGAAAGAATATTGCATTTTATATTTTAGGGATATTATGGGAAGAAAAGGAAGGTAAGAAACAGTGCACTGAAGAATAAAAGTACTATGAAAATGATAGGCACTTTATTATGTGATATTTAGCAAACTCACCTGTGTGTACTTCATTATCCACCTTGTGAATATTGGATAAAATAACTGTCTCCCATGAACTTGATAACTGTCTGGAAATTTTACTGACTAAAACATGTGATAAGTGACTTTTCTAAGGATATTCAGTTGACACACTTGCTGCAAATTAGCTTTTCTCGAGCTACATGTTTATTTTTTTCTTTCCAGGTTTTTATGATTTTTTTCCTGCATGAAATAGCCAGTATTTTAAAGTGTTACTGTGTTCTTATATTTTGAGAACTAGTGACAGTTTGTGATTCCCCAGTTGATTTTTTCATCACATTTTTTCATTTTAGCTTGAAAGTGAGTGTGGACTTTGACCTTAGGCAAGATTTTGTGCCTGTATATGTAAGCCAAGCTTAAAGTTTGTAGTAAACTTTTTCTTCTGTTAGTAAGGTGGTTAATTTAGATCCAGGTTGACGCTTGGTTTTCATTTATTGTGGTAGAAGGCAAAATCAATGATTTTATGTCTTATGAGGTTATATATATATTATTAGATTAGAAGTCTTGTTAGATATTTAATAAGGGAGGTACCAGGATGTACGGTTGAATATGCATTGATCTATAATAAAAATATATATATTTTTAAAATTTAGGCGAAGCTGAGTAGCTTAGTACAAAAATGGTTCCCTGAGCTTCCTCTACTTCATCCTGAAATAGGATTACTTAAGTACATGGTAAGCTTTGTTTCCTTTGAGAATTACTACTATGCAGAGTGCTGAAAAGTGATGATGTAACAATTATGTATCATTGTTAAATCTATAATAATCTCACTATAAAAATGTTTCTGCTGACTGGTTTTTAGTATTAGAACTTTCTCAAGACTGTCTTTCATACTTGCATTCTGTATTTTAATTTTTATATCAGTTTGCATGTTTTCTGTATTTTCTCTTTTTCTTATAACTAAAGAGAAAACATTTTGCATGGCACTTATTTGAATTAAACGTGTTTATCTTTTGAATTGATGAAGCAATTTTACCTCCTGTTCCCAGAGTTAGAATAAAAGCAGGACTCTGATAGTCATGAAGAATTTTTAAACAGAATGTATCTTTTAAAGCAGGCTGGAAAAATTATTCTAGAGAAGTTGAGATAGAAGTTAAGGTAGATATGTTAATGTGAGTATGATTTTCTAGGCAGTCAGGATTCAAAGCTAGGAGATCAGTGTATTGGCTAGGACATTGTGGAGCAGGATTGGTAAACTCTGGCTCTCAGAGCAGAGTCTGTTAACTCTGTTTTGTTATTTTGTCTGCTGCCCATGAGGGTCTAGAGGAGATGTTTATTCTTTAACATTGTCATTAAATTCATGATAATAGTTTAAATATAGTACCTAAAGGAATGTTCACATAGATGTCTGAACTGATAAATATATAAGATTAAAGTCCTGTAAACTGTTAAAGCAATTACTGAATAATCTTTTCAGACTAAACTTTAAAATAATGTGAGATTTTCCTTGCAATTATTTAATTTTGCTTAGAGACTATTTTATGTAGGATGCGTGAGTAAATATGTGATACTATATGGGGCTTGAAAATTAATTTCAAAAATACGCTAATCTGTTTTATTGTGGAAGATTAATCATGGCTTATGATTCTCTTCATTGACCTGCAAAACTGTTAATCATAATCATATGATTGGTTATGGATACCCTTAATTATTTTAAGGTGTTTTCCTGTGATATGTGCTTTAGGAAATCCCTTGTAGGTTGATTATATATTGTGGATTACTTAAATATGGTGACAACACTTAAAAAAACAAAATAATTTCACAATCCCTCATTATTAATAAGACTATACCACAGTAAAACTCAGCTTGATTTAAAATGTCGATAGTCATGTTTTAGTGCAAAAAATTATTCCTTTTAAAAAGTATCAGGAATACATAGTAGAATTAAATTATTTGGAAAAAATTTTCAATTTTAATGATTCCATTTCAAACAGAGGCAGGGGTGTTAGAACTCTGTTAGTTCCTAGAATTGTGGTAGTCTTAATTTTTAGACTTCTCATTCCCATTCTACAGCCTTCTTTTTATTTTTCATCATTTTAATATTTTTTAGGAAACACATTAAGTTTCCCAAGTAAACATCAGGGTTCCTTGGACACAGGGTTCATCCCAGTCATTTTCAGAATCTCGTGTAGAGATGTAGCGTGATTAAGTATATGGTGATTACATTCTGGGTGGGAATTCAAGTGCCAGGAAATAGAAAAAATATAAAACTTTAAATATTCTTATTTTATTGGCATCTCCAGTAGAGTTCATGATATCCAGTCCATCTTTTAGTATGTAACTAATTTTGTTATTTGAAAGTGCTGTGGTTGTTTGGTTTCTTGAACTATAACAAAAACTTATTCTTAGAACTCTGGTGGTCTTCTTACAATGAGCTTGGAAAGAGATCTTCTTGATGCTGAGCCTATGAAGGAGCTTAGCAGCAAGCGTCCTTTGATACGTTCTGAGGTTAATGGGCAGATAATTCTTTTAAAGGTAAGTTTAAGTTCTTTGGACTTGTGGGAGATTCAGAGAAGTACCATGTGGTGGTGGTACTTCTACAGGAAAGTAAAGACCCACTGTTTATTTTCTAAATTATATGAATTAACTGGTATCATGATAATGTTTCCAGTTTGGCTGCCGTAACTACCTTGTATTTAAAGTTTCCCTCATTTCCCTAAATAATATATGTTTTTAATAGGATATACTTGGTTTTCTCTTTTCAGGAGAACTTAATATGATCTAGCTAAGAGTCAAAGTTCTTATTTTTCTTAGATTTCTATTTGAAATCTCAACTATTTTGCCAACAGTCTTCTGTTCTTTGATTTCTTCTCTTCATTGACCTGCAAAACAGTTAATTATAATAGTTGGATAATTAATTTGGCCTTAGTGGGTATATATTGTAGACTACATTTTAAGCTACTGGTAGAATTGTTCTTTTCTTTTTAAATTATATCATTAAAAGCAGATAGGAAAACTACTCATGCAATTAAAAAATAAATTTAGATATATTTTAACTTACATAAAATTTAAGTTGAAATGATATATAATTAGAGTGAGATTTTAATCTTAGGACTGCCTCTTCCTCTTTTTTGGTAAAAGGGCTATTCTGTGGATGTCGACACGGAAGCCAGGGTAATTCAGAGAGCAGCTGCCTATCACAGAGCTTGGAGAGAAGCTAAAGGAGAATCTGGGTTGCTACCACTGATATTCTTATTTTTGTGTAAGGTAAAGTTTTTATGCTAATCTCTTTCAGAAAACTTTTTATTTAAAATATGTTTTAGTTACAAGCCTAATAGAAGTAAATGCTTTTAACTTTTTAAATTGAATATATAGTTGATTTACAATTTTGTGTTAATTTCAGGTATATTAATTTCATAGCACAGTATTTTTGCAAGTTATATTCCATTGTAAGATAATAGGTAGAATTCCCTGTATTACATAGTAAATCTTTGTTGCTTATCTGTTTTATATATAATAGTTTGTATCTATTAACCCCATACCCCTAATATGTCCCTTGCAGTTTCCATCTCCTGTTTGGTAACCACAGTTTGTTTTTTATGTCTGTCAGTCTGGTTCTGTTTTGTATATATATTCATTTGTATTATTTTTTAGATTCTATATGTAAGTGATATTATATAGTATATGTCTTTCTCTGAGTTATTTCACTAAGCATAATATGCTCTAGGTCCATCCACATTGCTGCAAATGGGAATATATATCCCATTGTATACACCACATCTTCTTAATTCACTCATTTGTAAATGGACATTTGGGTTACATCCATGTCTTGACCACTGTAAATAGTGCTGTTTTGAACACTGAAGTGTATATATCTTTAGGATTTTTGTTGTTGTTGTTACTGTTTTCTGGATATATACCCAGAAGCAGAATTGCTGGATTGTATGGTGGTTCTGTTTTTAGTTTTTTAAGGAACTCCATCTGTTTTCCTTAGTGGCTGTACCAATTTACATTACCACCAACAATGTAAGGACTCCCTTTTCTCTATATCTTCTCCAAAGTTTGTTATTTGTTAAAATTTTTTTGATGATAGCCCTTCTGATAGCTGTGAGGTGATAGCTAGCTCATTGTGGTTTTGATTTGCACTTCTCTAATAATTAGTGATATTGAACATCTTTTCCTGTGCCTGTTAGCCATCTATATGTCTTCTTTGGAAACATACCTATTCTTCTGTTTATTTTTGTATTGTTTTTAATATCAAGTTGTATGAACTGTTTGTATATTTTGGATGTGAACTACTTGTTGCTGCTGCTGCTAAGTTGCTTCAGTCATGTCTGACTCTGTGCGGCCCCATAGACGGCAGCCCACCAGGCTCCCCCGTCCCTGGGATTCTCCAGGCAAGAACACTGGAGTGGGTTGCCATTTCCTTCTCCAATGCATGAAAGTGAAAAGTGAAAGTGAAGTCACTCAGTCGTGTCCGACTCTTAGCGACCCCATGGACTGCAGCCTTCCAGGCTCCTCCGTCCATGGGATTTTCCAGGCAAGAGTACTGGAGTGGGGTGCTATTGAACTACTTGTTAGTCACATCATTTTTTAATATTTTCTCCCATTTCATAGGTTGTCTTCATTTTGTTGATGGATTCTTTTTGCTGTGCAAAGCTTTTACGTTTATTTAGACGGTTTTTTTCAGCAAGTGGTGCTGGGAAAGCTGGATAGTGACATATGAAACAGTGAAATTATAGCATTCCCTCACACCATATACAAAAATAAACTCAAACTAGTTTAATACATAAATGTAAGATAGGAGACCATAGAGCTCCTAGAAAAGAACATATATGAAACACTCTTTGACATAAATTGTTAGCAATATTTTCTTGTATCAGTCTCCCAAGCAAAAGAAAAAAGCAAAAATAAACAAATGAGACCTAATTAAATTTAAAAGGTTTTGCACAGCAGAGAAGTAATTCTCTGTGGAAAAATTATTTTGTACATTCATTGTATACTGAAGATATTTTGAAGAATTTTTCACTTAGATTCTCATTTTCTGTTTTGCTCTTTAGTCTGATCCTATGGCTTATCTGATGGTCCCATATTATCCTAGGGCAAATCTGAATGCTGTTCAGTCCACCATGCCTTTAACTTCAGAAGTAAGTAAAAACAAAAAACAAACAAACATTATTTCCATGGATGTGTCTAGTGAGAAAGTATCACCTAAAGTTTGTTGAGGGTATGCTGCACACTTTCAATGTACAGTTTTGATTATTTAATCGTCACATCACCCCTGGGATATGAGTTATCCCATTATATACAGATTAGAAAAGTGAGGCTCACAGAGATTAAAGTGACTGGTACAGGGTCCCTCATCCAGAGGCTGAGTTGGGACTTGGGGTTGGAACTTTTTGCCACCAAAGCATAATCCTTGTAACTGTTAGGCTGCGTCATATGTAAGTTGTATAGTATAGCACTTAGTCTTAAGCAGTAGCTTTCATTTCTGTTGTAAATTGGATTAGTAATAACAGTAAACAATGACCTGATTCTTTCTGCACGGTAACTCTTTTGGCCTCTTTTCTTTTCTAAATGGTCTATGGTCATTGTTTGTAATCCAAGTCTTCTTAGAGACTATAGTCTCTCAGTCATATTAAATATATATATATACACACATATGTGATACATATGTTTACATGATATTACCAGTTACATAATCAGGACTTCTGGCCTTTAATTCTTTCTCTATGCTGTATTGTTTTTAAAGGTTCATTTGGAGGAAGCTTAGTCACTTCTGAAAAAGTCTTTTAGCTAGAGAAAAGGTTCAGTTATTAAAATGATTTGTCTACTTCCTGACTTCTTTTTGTATTTTCTATAGGAAGCTTTAAAGGTCATGAAAGGTGTAGCCCAGGGCCTTAATACATTGCACAAGGCTGACATAATTCATGGATCACTTCATCAGAACAATGTTTTTGCTTTAAACCGTCAACATGGAATTGTTGGAGATTTTGACTTCACCAAATCTGGGGTAAAATATTGTGGTTTTATAAATAAGTTCTAGACTTCATTTAGTAGTATTAGGCACTTTTGCATCATATGGTAATTTATTATAAGATCTTTGCCTTCGGTTAAGGTATATCATGTAGTGTAAGCTGTTAATCTGTTATCAGCTAGATGCTAGGACAAGAGTTTCTAAAGTTGTGCATTAAAATTTTTTTTTAACCATAAGTTTTAGGAGCAACCTGAAATTACAGTCAATGGCATTGACAACATTAGTGTTAATTATTTTATCAGTTGGAGCGTCCCTGGTGGCTCAGTGGTAAAGAATCTGTCTGCCAGTGCAGGAGACGTGGGTTCAGTCCTTGGGAGAAGGACGTGGCAACCCACTCCTGTATTCTTGCCTTGGAAACCCCATGGATAGAGGAGCCTGATGGGTTACAGTCCATGGAGTCACAGAAGAGTGGGACATAACTTAACAAATAACAGCAAACAACAATTATTTTATCATCATCAAGAAACATTTAATTGCTAGAATACACAAGGAAAAGTAGATGGCCATCTGTCTCCCCATCTGCTGTGCTCTCCCAATTAATAGATTAGATTTAGATACACAGGCTTTGCTATTTTTTGATTAGTGGGCATTTTTAGAAACTTGGGAATCTTGGACTTTTCCATTTAGTTTAAGTTCTAATTTGATGACATTAGCTGTTAATTTGGTGTCATGTTACCTCAGAAGAGGTAGTTTGTAGCAATAACATGTATCATAAAGAGAATATTGTGATTTTTTTTTTGGGGGGTAGAGTAAGTAGTTTCAATATTTTTTCTTTTTGGTAGAGTAAGTAGTTTCAAAATACAATCACAAGGGAGCATTTCTCTTTATTAAAATATAATTCACATATGATGTGTACATTTCAGTACTAATTTTAATATAGTCACAATATTCTGCATCAGTCACCACTGTCTAATTCTGAAACATTTTTATCACCCTCAGAAAGAAACCCCATACTGCTTTGCAGTCACTCTTCCTCTATTTCTCTATTAAGTCTCTTGGAAACCACTAATCCACTTTCTGTCCCTATGGACTTAACTTATGGTGGACATTTTCTGTGTATGGAATCATACAATATGTGGCTTTTTGTGATTAGCATATTTCATTCTGCATAATGTTTTCAAGATTTATCCATCTTGTAGCATGTGCCTGAACTTCATTCCTTTCCTAAAAATTTTTTAATAACATAACCACATTTATTTCAGAATGTATTCTAGTATCAAATGGTAAAGTTCAACAATGCAAAACTGAAATTGCTTTTGTACCAGTTTAATAATTTTACACATGATAATCCATATGTTTCATTACTACTCTCTCAATTCTTCCCACCCCTCTCCTTCCCCACCTGTGTCCATATGTCCATTCTGTATGTCTGTGTCTCTACTGCTGCCTTGAGGATAGGTTTATCAGTACCACCTTCCTAGATTCCATATGTATATACATTAATATATGATCTTTGTCTTTCTCTTTCTGACTTACTTTACTCTGGATAATAGGCTCTAGGTTCATCCCCCTCCTTAGGACTGACTGAAATGCATTCCTTTATATGGCTGAATAATATTCCATTGTATATATATACCACAACTTCTTTATCCATTGATCTGTTGATGAACATCTAGGTTGCTTCCATGGCCTAGCTATTGTAAATAGTGCTACAGTGACCATTAAGGTACATGTGTCTCTTTTGATTATGGTGTTAAAATGCCCAATTAGTATTTCATTGTATGGATGTACTGTACTTTGTTTTTACATTCATCAGTTTGTGGGTAATTGGGTTTCTACTTTTTGATTATTATGAATAATGCCTCTGTGAACATCAGTATACAAGTTTTTGTGTGGAGGTATGTTTTCCTAGGGAAGGAATTATTGGGTTAAATGTTAGATGCCTGTGTTTCACTTTTTAAGAAACAAAGCTGTTTTCCGAAGTGTCTGTACTGTTTTACTTACTCTTCAGTGATAATATGAGGATTCCAGTTTCTCAGCATCCTTGCCAATATTTATTGTGTGTGGAGTTCCCTTTTGACTAGTAAAAGTCAGAATGCTCTATATATAGGTCATCTGCAAGTCATAGAATAATGCCATCTGTTTATATACAGTTTCAGTGGTTTTCATGTGGTACCTCAAAAAGATGAGAAAATAAAAGGGTAAAACTGTAATGAAATGCTTGACTATAGAGGATTTATAAAAATAAAATTTGCTGAAAGGTTTATTTTATATGTATTTGAAGATTAGGATAACATCTTAAAAATAACTGAACTGTGTTTTTAAAAGTTCTCTGTTTTTAGGAATCCTGGGTAGTTTACCAAGGCCTGCCATTCTTCCAGCTATAAATATGAGTCCAATGTATTCTTCCTGATTTATACTGATTTGTCAGCTGTTATGCACATGCGCAGTTGCTTCAATCATTTCCGACTCTTTGTGACCCCCTCAGCCAGGCTCCTCTGTCCATGAGATTTTCCTAGCAAGAATACTGGGGTGGGTTGCCATTTCCTCCTCCAAGAGATCTCAGTCCAGGGATTGAGCCCATGTCTTGTGCATCTCCTACATTGTGGTGGATTCTTTACCGTTGACCACTGGGGAAACCCTTAAAATTATTTATTCTGAAATATGGATTGAACTCACCTCTTGCTTAATTTTTTACCCTAATCTCAGTTGAAGTACTAACCAGAAGAGTAATTTGAAAAGTAGTCCATAGTCAAAAACATTGCTTTTCAGATTTTACACTACATGTGATTCTCCTGGGAATCTTGTTAAAATGCAGTTTTTAGAAATTGAGGTGAAGTTATTATATGATAGTATATGTTTCAAGTGTGCATAAAATGCAGATTTTTACTCAGCATTTCTGCAGTGGAAATTTCGTGTTTCTAACAAGTTCCCAGGTGTTACTATAGCTACTGGTCTTTGTAAGTACTACTCCCAAACTATCCTACTCTGAGAAGCAAGGATAAGGATGGTAGGAGAAGATAATTAACACTTGGCAATATATGCTAAGTAATTAGTGTGCTGATTACCTTTACAATAACTCTAGGGTAGTTACAAGTTAATTTCCTTTGTACAAATTAATTAAGGCTCAAAGAGATTAAAGCCAAAGGTCATATAGCAAGTAAATGACAGAGTGAGTATTGCAGTCAAGGTTTATCTGAATCCAGGATTCATGTTCTTGCCATTGATCATCCTTTTGACACATTAGAAATGGTATACTTAGAAAATGGTCAGTAGGGAAGGAAAGTACTTTATACTTGTGTTTTTAAAACTACTTATAATTTTCAGAGTTAGAAAATAGCACTACCTCTTGCCTTAGTGAAGTGTATATTTTAAGAAAGTACTAAATTTTATTGAATCAGTGATTCTTAATATTTAAGCTGGTGTCTACAATGTGCAGTGTAATGGTAGTCTCATTGTTAAATTTCATGAGACTGATTTTAAGAGCAGTTTATAATAGTGGAAATTAGGTAAAAATATTTCAGAGTGGAGAGAGAATAAAATATTTCAAATGAATATTTTTTTATGTTGATTAAATGTAGATTACTTCACAGAAAGCTGCTTCAACTGTGTTGCCTCTAAAATATTTGACCTACTGTTTTTGTAGACTCAGCGAGCCTCAGTGAACATGATGGTTGGTGACTTAAGTTTGCTATCACCTGAACTGAAAATGGGAAAACCTGCTTCTCCGAGTTCTGACTTATATGCTTATGGCTGCCTTTTATTGTGGGTATGTTACATTTTTATTGAAACAGTCATTTTGTTGTTGTTAAGTGCTTAGTTGCTCACTGGAGTCCAGCTCTTTGCCATCCCATGGTTTGTAGCCTGCTAGACTCTTCTGTCCATGGGGATTCTCCAGGCAAGAATACTGGAATGGATTGCCATGACCTCTTCCAAGGGATCTTCCCAGCCGAGGGATAGAACCCAGGTCTCCCGCATTGCAGGCAGATTTTTTACTGTTTGATCCGTGAGGGAAGCTCAAGATTGCCACCACTGAGCAACTAACACTTTCACTTTTCACAGGAAAACAGGAAAAAAGGCCATTTTGCCTTTATAATAATGCATTATACAGGGATGTATAGTGTATGTAGATATACACTTACAGATGTGTTATATTTCATTATAAGAAGGAAAGTGATGATCTGAAGTCATTTTTTTCAATATATTAAAATGTCTCTGAACATGTAGAGACATTTGTAATAACCAAAAGTGGGAAAACCTGGATGTCCATAAACAGATAAATGGGTAAATAGTCTACTGTATATCCATTGGAATACTTGTTATTGTTTTTATTTAGTTGCTAAGTTGTGTCCTACTCTTTGTGATCCCGTGGACTGCAGCCCACCAGGCTCCTCTGTCCATGGGATTTCCTAGGCAAGAATACTGGAGTGGGCTGCTGTTTCCTTCTCCCAGGGACCTTCCTGACCCAGGGATTGAACCCACATCTCCTGCATTGGCAAGCAGATTATTTACCCCTGAGCCCCCAGGGAAGCCCCATTGGAATACTACTAAGTAATAAAAAGGAATGAAGTATTAATACAAGCATGCCTTATACTATTGCCCTTCACTTTATTGCACTTTGCAGATACTGTATTTTTTTATATATTGAAGATTTGTAGCAACTCTGCATTGTCAGGTTATGGTTGGCATTTTTTAGCAACTAAGTATACTTAAAGTATGTACATTGTTTTGTAGACATAATGCTATTGCATACTAAATATGTTATGGGAAGCCAAAAAAATTGTCTCACTTTTTCATTGCAGTTTTAGCTTCATTGCAGTGATCTAGAACTGAATTCTCACTGTCTCCAAAGTATGCCTTTATACCCAGTAATATGGAGGAATCTCAAAATAATTCTTCAAAGTTAAAAAAGCCGAAGGAAAGAAAGAATTCATACTTATGGTTTTATTTATATAGAATTATAAAAAGTGCAAATTTACCGATGGTGATAGAAAGGAAATTTGCAGTGGTCTGGGGTTTGAGGGTAGAGGGGAAGGGAGGGATAGATTACAAAAGAGCGCAAGGAAATGTTTTGGCATGATCACCATGTTCATCGATAATGGTGATGATTTTGTAGAAGTATATATCATATATACTTTAAATGCACGTGGTTTATTGTACATGACTTACACCGCAATAAAGCTATTATTAAAAGGGTGTTTATACCTACCCAAGTAGTAATCAGTGGGAGTTCCATACCCCAG
This sequence comes from Capra hircus, assembly GCF_001704415.2. NCBI lineage: Eukaryota > Metazoa > Chordata > Mammalia > Artiodactyla > Bovidae > Capra > Capra hircus. The sequence continues at coordinate 48,241,760 of NC_030811.1, forward strand.
TTAATCCTATGTAAGTTTTAGCCTTATGTTGTCATATGTATTTAAAGTTGTCTGGTTTCATAGAACCATGATAGTCATAGAAATGATTATTGTACTGGCATGATTTTTGTCATTGCTTCAGTAATCTCTTTATTCTTTACATCATAAGGATAAAAGTAAATGTCTCAAATGTTCTTAGGTTCCTGAGAGTTATCATAAATTATCAATTAAGTGTGGCAATGGCACTCTTTATTCCATCAATTTCCTTTCTTCATTAGCTGGTAGTAAAACGCTTTATGAATATGACACTATTGTTGTGCTGAATTCCTGCTCTTCTGTAATGTTGACTGAGGTCTTCTACAAATTTTGTTTTTAAACTATCATGTAGTATAGTTGATTGGATTTTGGTGTTCAATCCTGTGAATTTTAACAAACTGTAGATTAGTATACTCATCACTACAATTAGGATGCACAACAGTTCCATAACTCATAGGAAAAAAAAAGAAATCCTATTTGCTGTCCCTATTCTCTCTCCCTAACCCTTGACCCTTGGCAACTGCTGATCTTTTCTATCACTACAGTTTTGTCTTGTTAACAGAAGGTCATATAAATGTTACCTTACAGTATGTAACCTTTTGAGACTAACTTCTTTACTCAGCATAATGACTTTGAGATTCATTCAAGCCTTGTAGTATATTGAGAGTTGATTCCATGTTTGTGGCTGAGTACTACTCTGTTATGTGACTGTAGCAGCTTTGTTTATCTGTTCACCTGTTGCAGGACATTTGGATTGTTTCCAGTTTGGGGCTATTCCAAATAAAACTTTGATGAACATTTAGGTATAGGTTTTTGTGTAATCCTATTTTTACTTCTCCAGAATAAATTCTCAAGAGGGAGACTGTTGGGTATATTGTAACTATATGTATAACTTTACAAGGTGCTGCCAGACTTTTTCAGAATGGATATACCATTTTGTGTTATCAGAACCAGCACTGTATGAGAGTTTCAGATGCTCTGCATCATTGTTAAAGTTTTAATGTTTTAGCAATTCAGGTATCTTTGCCTTTCCATACACATTTTAGAAACAGCTTGTCTATACATGCAGAAAACCTCTGTGACTTTGCTTGGAACTGCATTAAATCTGTAGATCAATTTAGGGAGAATTAGCATTTTGAATAATTGACATCTTTATTAAGTCCTTTAATTCACAAATCCATTTATTTAGGCCTTTTAAAAAATTTATTCTATCAGCATTTTGTTATTTTTGAACTTAGAGATCCTATATATGTGTTGTTAGATTTTATACTTCAGTATTTAATTTTTTGGAGCTATTGTGATACCGTAAAAAAACTAAAAAACTGTTTTCTAATTGTTCAAGTTCTTTTTAAAAACAGCTATTTTATTGATAGGAAAGTTAGTTATTACCAAAGTTTACAGATACTTTGATCTTCCTCCTCAAAGAACTAGGTAAGTTAAAATAGAAACCACAGTGTGAAATATATAACAGGGCAAAAAAGTCAGGACCCAAGGGCTGTGTTTCAAAGGTAAACGAATCATTAGCAAAGGATCTCATTTCCAGCATCACGAATAGTTTACTGTTACATTATGACTTTTAAAAGTTTTGGAATTAGCAAAAGTAGAAGGTAACAGCTTATTTAGTATTAAAACACTGGAATACTGACTAAATATTTTGGAATGTATCATAAAAGATAGTTTGCTTTAGGATCATTTTTGTTGTGAGACCCATATTAAATGACAGAAACATTCTGAAAACTGCCTTTAACTACAGAAAATTTTAGTATTTGAGTGTTGGCGACCCTCCCACCTCTAGCAGTTAAGTCGTCTTTTAACTGGTACATTCTTAAAGTTGCTTATATTAAGGTTCTTTTGTATATTTCTAGGTTATAATGAAATTCTTAAAGGCATTTCTAGAAGTCAGTTTTAAAAATTAGAGCAGTTCTGACGTGATACTGGAAAAAAAAATTTCGTGGGTGTTACTGCGAGGAAGCAGAATAATTTTAAAATGAAGAGTGAATGTATTTTTCTTTTATTCAGGTATCACTTTTTCAATTTGGCCTTCTTTAAAATGCAACTCTTTTCCCCCTGCTTCAGTTTTCTCTTAGCATACTACTTACGTCTTTTGTCTTTTTTATCATCTGCTTCTCTCCATAGGATGTAATCTCCTTTTAGGCAGCTTGTCTGTCTTGTTTGCTACTGTTTCCTGTGCCTAGAAGTGTTCCTGGTAGTGCTGTCACTGGAATAGTAACTGAACAAAAGCATGCCTTTGTGGGTAGCAAAATGGACATTAAAATTTTAGCCACAATTATGTGCTAAAGTATTAGGTTTTTCTTTTTTTTTTTTTCCCAAATGTTTCTTGTTTCCTGAGTGAAACAAGATCAGTAGATGAACTCTCCACCATGGCCACTTACACCTTTCTTTGCAACCTTATTTGAAGATTTTCTTTTTTATTCCAACTCCAAAGGTATTCCTAGAAGATGTTAGTGGCCATATTGATCACCCATTGAACAACTTTGCTGTTGTTCAGTCTCTCAGTCATGTCTGATTCTTTGCAACCCCATGACTGCAGCACGCTAGGCTTCCCTATCATTTTTTGGACCTTCTTAACAATTTGAGACCCATGTCTTCATGAAATTTCAGTTACTTTCCAAGACCAGGATTTTGTAATTTCCTTTAATTTTTCTTTTACGAAAGTAGTAGAATCCAATCCAGTACATTTTTATCTGGACAAGACTTTCTATCTTCTCATTTATCTTCTCATTTTAATAGTGTGTGTTAACAAACACACTATTACATCTACTGTGTTTGTTAACTATCTTCCCTTTCTGCCAAATAAATCAGCAACCTCCTAGCTTCTCTTCCTTTCTTCTTCAGCTTTGGATTTCATCATAGAACGTCTAGACCACCCTTTGACTCCTATTCTTCTGCTTAGCCTCTTTACACAATCTTCATTTTTAGATGTTTTGTAATCTGCTTTATATGCTTTTAGAAAAATATTTTCCCTTTAAGGTTTTATTTCTTGAGAATAACTTTATAAAAGATACATGTATTTGATTTTTATTCAAAGTATGACCAGACATTATATTTATTCATTTCAGAACATTATTGGGCTTCCCTTGTGGCTCGACTAGTATGCAAACCCAAGAATCCACCTGCAATGCAGGAGACCTGGGTTCTATCCCTGAGTTGGGAAGATCCCCTGGAGAAGGGAAAGGCTACCCACTCCAGTACTCTGGCTTGGATAGTCCATGGGGTGGCAAAGAGTTGGACACGACTGAGCGATTTTCACCAACTAACTAAGGACATTATTATGTCTATTTATAACATGGTGATAACATCCTCCCTTGTTGGGAGCACCTAGTAAGTAACTAAAGTACTTACTAAGTACTTTTTGAACTTTATCTCATTGCTTTCTCCTAAACAGTTGTGTGAAGGGAGCACATCATCATCCCAAGTGTAGGCATTAGGCATGTGAGAGTCAGAGAAGGGTACCACTTCCTAAATAATGCCCTGTCGCAGGACTTCTGTATCTTGAGGCTCCATGCAAGACCACCTGCTGCATTCACATCACATATCCAGCCTTGGAGGTACAGCCTTCACTGAAGCCAGTTGATGAACAGTTGCAGAAGGGGCTCAGGCTTCAGAGATAAGCTACTAAGTGCCATTGCCGTGACTACTGTGAAGACCCTTACATTTTACAGTGCCCTATCAAGACATCTCCAACCTTGAGTTCTTTGATGAGATGTCCTCTTTCTAGAAAGTCTTGAATAGATGTGAGTAACACTTACGTTTAGAGTTCAGGTATACCTTTGGCACATTATGCTTCATTTTGATGTTTAATCCCAAAATGAGAGACAAGGGAAAAGTAATATTCCATGTCTTGTTTTTCCTTTTAGACCCAGCTAATGTGATCAATGATGATTACCTCTCAAAAAATACTCCAATTAAGAGAAATCTCAGAGAAGGGAAATGGATGGCAGTCCCCTAAAATCTGGAAGTGATTCTAACATCACGATTAAGTAGACTGAGTGGACTAGATCTCATTATTATGGAGCTGGCTGTAGGAGGATTAAGGGTTCCTAGCTGGATGGGACTGCTAACATCTCTAATGCCCTCTGTGCAGGAATTTCATATGTTTCTGAACTTGCTCTGAGATCCAACCAAGAATCTCAGACTTTTCTCAAAGTGTGAAGTGAAGGATCATTTATAACGTCTACCCATGTTTTACTCTTTTCTTTGTTCTTTCTTGTTCCTGATGTTCCAGTGTTTCTTCTTTTATCATTTCCTTTCTATTTTAAGAACTTGTTTTTGCCATTTTTTTAAGGTAAGTCTCCTGAGCAAAAAGTCTTTAGTTTTCTTTTTCCTTCATCGGAGAGCATCTTAACTGCACCTTCATTTCTGAAGAATATTTTTTGCTGGTACAGAATTCTGAGTTTATAGTTCTTTTTTTTCATTGCTTAAAAAATGCTGTTAAGCTTTCTTTGGACCTTCTTGGTTTCTCATGAAAAATCCATGGTTATTTGAATCATGCCTCTGTAGGTAATTTTTCTCTCCATCTGGTTTTAAGACTTTTCTCTGTCAGTTTTTTTCGGAAGTTTGATTATGATGTGTCTTAGCATGGATTTCTTTGGGTTTAACTTTGTTTGGGGTTTGTTCAGCTGCACTTTGTTTTTCAGCAAATACGTAGAATTCGGTCCAGCTGTTACTCCTGCAGTTTGTCTTACACTCTCCTTTTTGTCTGAGATTGATGACACACATTTTGGGTCTTTTGTTATTGTCCCACAGGTCCTGAGTCTCTGTTCATTTTCTTTTTCTTGTTCAAATTGGGTATTTTGTGGTATTTTTGTCTACAATTTCATCAGTGCTTTCCATTGTCATATTTATTCTGCTATTGAGTCAGTCCAGTGAGTTTTTTCTTTCTGTTGTTCTCTTGTTGTTTTTCAGTTCTAAAATTTCTATTTGATTTTGTCTGTCGGTTCTGTCTGCTTTGCTGAGGCTTTTTTTTTTCTTTCATGCAGGTTTCTAATTGGTCTCTAAGCATTGTTACGATGGTTACTTTAAAATCTTTGTCAGATAATCCCTATATCTGTGTCATCTTGATGTCTGTTGATTATTTTTTTCTCATTTAAGATCTTGTTGGTTTTTATTTTGACATGATTTTCAACTGTAGCCTGAACATTTCTGCTATTATGTTCTGAGACTGTGCATCCTATTTAATCTTTTTTTTTTTTTTTTTTGGGCAGACAGTCATTACCTTGTTTAGGTGTGGTGTACAGTTTCAGATGAGATTAGATCTGCAGCTCCCCTCTGAGCTCAGCTGACACCACCTCAGCAAAAGTGAAATGCTCATTTGCACTGCTTTGCCTCTTCTTTTTTCTGGTGGGTAGGAGAGGAAATCATCTCTCTATTGACTCCTGTTGATGCTGGGGAAAGGGGGAGCAAAGTGTTAAACTGTTACGGCCTTGTTGCTGCCTTGTGAGGGTATAAGTTTTGTTTCCACTGGTGTGGTCCTACTGACCCTTGGGGAATAGAGAGGGAAAATAGAGTGCTGGCTAATAGTGCCTACACTACTTTTTCTGCTTTGTTGCTGCTGAGCGTAGAGTAGAAGATACCTCTCTGCTGGGTCCCATTGGCAGTACCAGTTTGGGTAGATTGCAGCTAGTGGCATCATACAGAGCTTTGTTCTGCCTCTTTGTTGATGGTTAGGGTGGAGGTCCAACTCCCCACTCAGCCTTGCTGACACAGTTTTTCCCTTGGTATTTGGCTGGAATAGAGACTATTACTATATTCTTTGCAGCCAAAGATGGAGAAGCTCTATACAGTCAGCAAAAACAAGACCGGGAGCAGACTGTGGAATAGCTCATGAACTCCTTATTGCCAAATTGAGACTTAAATTGAAGAAAGTAGGGAAAACCACTAGATCATTCAGGTATGACCTAAATCAAACCCGTTATGATTATACGGAGGAAATGAGAAACAGATTTAAGACACTAGATCTGACGGACAAAGTGCCTGATGAACTATGGACGGAGGTTCGTGACGTTCTACAGGAGACAGGGATCAAGACCATCCCCAAAAAAAGAAAAACAAAAAAGCAAAATGGCCATCTGAGGAGGCCTTACAAATAGCTGTGAAAAGAAGCAAAGCGAAAAGCAAAGGAAAGATATACCCTTTTGAGTACAGAGTTCCAAAGAAGAGCAAGGTGAGATAAGAAAGCCTTCCTCAGCAATCAGTGCAAAGAAATAGAAGAAAACAATAGAATGGGAAAGACTAGAGATCTCTTCAAGAAAATCAGAGATACCAAGGGAACATTTCATGCAAACATGGGCTCGATAAAGGACAGAAATGGCATGGACCTAACAGAACCAGAAGATATTAAGAAGAGGTGGCAAGAATACACGAAAGAACTATACAAAAGAGATCTTCACGACCCAGATAATCACGATGGTGAGATCACTCATCTAGAGCCAGACATCTGGAATGTAAAGTCAAGTGGGCCTTAGAAAGCATCACTACGAACAAAGCTAGTGGAGGTGATAGAATTCCAGTGGAGCTGTTTCAAATCCTGAAAGATGATACTGTGAAAATGGTGCACTCAATATGTCAGCAAATTTGGAAAAGTCAGCAGTGGCCACAGGACTTGGAAAGGTCAGTTTTCATTCCAGTCCCAAAGAAAGGCAATGCCAAAGAATGCTCAAACGACTGCACAATTGCACTCATCTCACATGCTAGTGAAGTAATGCTCAAAATTCTCCAAGCCAGGCTTCAGCAATATGTAAACCGTGAATTCCCAGATGTTCAAGATGGTTTTAGAAAAGGCAGAGGAACCAGAGATCAAATTGCCAACATCCACTGGATCGTCGAAAAAGCAAGAGAGTTCCAGAAAAAGATCTATTTCTGCTTTATTGACTATGCCAAAGCCTTTGACTGTGTGGATCACAATAAACTATGGAAAATTCTGAAAGAGATGGGAATGCCAGACCACCTGACCTGCCTCTTGAGAAATCTGTATGCAGGTCAGGAAGCAACAGTTAGAACTGGACATGAAACAACAGACTGATTCCAAATAGGAAAAGGAGTACGTCAAGACTGTATATTGTCACCCTGCTTATTTAACTGCTATACAGAGTATCTCATGAGAAACGCTGGGCTGGAAGAAGCACAAGCTGGAATCAGGATTGCTGGGAGAAGTATCAATAACCTCAGATATGCCGATGACAGCACCCTTATGGCAGAAAGCAAAGAAGAACTAAATAGCCTCTTGATGAAAGTGAAAGAGGAGAGTGAAGTTTGGCTTAAAGCTTATCATGCAGAAAACTAAGATCATGGCATCTGGTCCCATCACTTCATGGCAAATAGATGGGGAAACAGTGGCAGACTTTATCTTTTTGGGCTCCAAAATCACTGCAGATGGTGATTGTAGCCATGAAATTAAAAGACAAAATTAAAAGCTTACTCCTTGGAAGGAAAGTTAGGACCAACCTAGACAGCATATTAAAAAGCAGAGACATTACTTTGTCAACAAAGGTTCCTCTAGTCAAGGCTGTGGGTTTTCCAATAGTCATGTATGGATATGAAAGTTGAACTATAAAGAAAGCTGAGCACTGAGGAATTGATGCTTTTGACCTGTGGTGTTGGAGAAGACTCTTGAAGAGTCCCTTGGACTGCAAGGTGATTGAACCAGTCCATCCTAATGGAGATCGGTCCTGGGTGTTTATTGGAAGGACTGATATTGAAGCTGAAACTCCAATACTTTGGCCACCTGATGCGAAGAACTGACTCATTTGAAAAGACCCTGATGCGGGAACGATTGAGGGCAGGAGGAAAAGGGGATGACACAGGATGAGATGGTTGGATGGCTTCACCAACTCAATGAACATGAGTTTGGGTAAACTCTGGGAGTTAGTGATGGACAGGGAGGCCTGGTGTCCTGGGGTTCATGGGGTTGCAAAGAGTCAGACACGACTGAGCGACTGAACTGAACCAAAAACATTTTCTGTTCTACAAGACCCTATTCCCAGTCCTTTGACTAGATGTAGTAGGCTTTTCTTGGGACATTTTTGGTCTATGGCTCTTGCCATTTCTGGGTTGCAGACTTCTCTAGCATCCAGTGTGAGATAGAGTCAAAACCCGCAGAATTCACCATTGTGTCATTTCTTAAGTCCCAAGGTTCCTCGTCACCTCACCTTCTTCTTTCCATTTTACCTTCTCATTTCCGCCTTTCTGAGTCGTCTTAGGTTTGTTGATTGTGTTTTATTCAGATGTAAAAGTGGATACTAGTGTGAAATGGGAGCCCTTGAAAACCTTGGGAAGTGAATGCTTTTGAAGAATGTTGACACCCCATCAGTCTCAGTTCTGTTAGGTCTCAGGCTTTCTTTTAGTCCTTTCACCTTCCCGTTCATTCTCATATTTCCCTCAATGATTTCTTAAACCTTTTACTGCTATCCTCAGGCCCCTGCCTAAATTTCATCCCCATTCATTTAAGTAGACCTTGCCTTAAAAAAAAAAAAAAAAACTGAGATCATGGTAATGTGCTTTCCATCGAATTTCAGTGCTTCTGTCTACAAACTGGTTGTCTCTTTATCCAGTTTTCTGTCGTCGTCTTCTGTCTCAGAGAATTAAAGTGCTCTTTCTTCATTGCAAGCCTTCTGTATGTGCCCTCGACCTTCACTGTATCTTTAGTCTATTTCTCTTACTTTTCACCTTTCCTTCAGCCTAAAATTATGGGTAAGTCTGATCTATCTGCAAAAATATCTAAGGTAATAATTTTTTATGACACACCACCTGCTAAATTATTCCTTTGCCTTATGTTTGGGCATTTGTTTTAATCCTCTTTAGTACTGCCTATCTGTTAAACATTAGCATGTCTAAGGATTTAGCTCACAACCTGCTGAAGTTTTCACTTACAGACCTCCCTTGGCTGGTGTTTTTTATTTTCATAACTTCTTGTGTCACCTGTTTGTTGTGATTCTCACATTTAAGAGAGTAAATCTTGAATGATTTGCATTGTTACACAGCAGAAACCAACACAACTGTAAAACAGTGTTCCTCCGATTAAAAATATATCAATTAATTTTTTAAAAAGTAGTCCTTTTGCCGGAGTTTCAGCATTGTATATATATGCCTTCCTTCTGGCTAACTTTACCTTCATTTGCAAAATACCTTGTCTTGTTCCAGAAAGGCTATAAGACAGTTCATGGGGGATATTGAAAGCAGAACAGGACATTATATATTGAAGATGAGAAGAAAGAAAAAAAAGGGTGTGGATATAAAGTGGAGCCATGAATGGGAGTGCTTCAAAATGCACACCACAAAAACCTACTTAAAGCTGATAATATACAATGTGTATGTTGCCATTCTTTTCTTCTATGCTCATAGTAGACACTGCAACATGATGATAATCATGTTCACTGAGCTCTTACATGACCTCAGACAGCACCCATTAAGCAGCAGCATTGACTGAACAGAGTTGGTATTTATAAACAAACCTGTTTCCCATCCCTGATGAATGAGTCACTAGGATAGCTCTTACCTTTCTTCCAACCATTATGAGAAACTTAATCTGTTACATAAATCATTATCCCTCAGGTAAAAGCAAGTTAGTAAGTCAGGACAAGATATTGCCTTAACTGTTGTGGAAAGTTTTACATATTTAAAGCAAAGGAAGAAATAAGAAAACCCCTTATCTTCAGCCAGATTCAACTATTGTCAACATTTAATTATAGTTGTTCTTGGTAATAAGACCAGGGACCCTCATAGAGACAGTATATACATTGCTAACTATATGTTAGGTCAGTTCAGTCCAGTCGCTCAGTCGTGTCCGACTCTTTGCGACCCCATGAATTGTAGCACTCCAGGCTTCCCTGTCCATCACCAACTCCCGGAGTTTACTCAGACTCCAGAATGGACTGGTTGGATCTCCTTGCAGTCCAAGGGACTCTCAAGAGTCTTCTCCAACACCACAGTTCAAAAGCATCAATTCTTCGGCACTCAGCTTTCTTCACCGTCCAACTCTCACATCCATGCATGACCACTGGAAAAACCATAGCCTTGACTAGACAGACCTTTGTTGGCAAAGTAACATCTCTGCTTTTTAATATGCTATCTAGGTTGGTCATAACTTTCCTTCCAAGGAGTAAGCGTCTTTTAATTTCCTGACTGCAATCACCATCTGCAGTGATTTTGGAGCCCAAAAAAATAGTCTGACAGTGTTTCCACTATTTCCCCATCTATTTCCCATGAAGTGATGGGACTGGATGCCATGATCTTCGTTTTCTGAATATTGAGCTCTAAGCCAACTTTTTCACTCTCCTCTTTCACTTTCATCAAGAGGCTTTTTATTTCCTCTTCAAACTCTCTTGCTTTTTCAGTGATCCAGCGGATGTTGGCAATTTGATCTCTGGTTCTCTGCCTTTTCTAAAACTAGCTTGAACATTTGGAAGTTCACAGTTCACATATTGCTAAAGCCTGGCTTGGAGAATTTTGAGCCTTATTTTACTAATATGTACCAAGTTATCTGAAATTTTTAAAAAGTAGATAACACTTATGGAGTGTGTGCCATGCATTAGTTACTTTTTAAGTATTTAACCACTTTAATTCTTACATTAGCCTTATAAGTGAGGAACCTGAGGCAAAGAGAAATGAGATGATTTGTCCCAAATCCCCATCACTGTTAAAGAGTGGTTTTGTGTTATTTGGATAAATATTCAGAAGTAGAATAGCTGAGTCATATACAAGTTCTGTTCCTAATTGAGAATTCTCTGTATTTTTACACAGCAGCTGCACTAATTTACAGTGTCATCAATAGTGTACAAAGATTCCAAGATTCCTTTTTTTCCACATCCTCTCCAGCACTTGTTCTTTCTTGTCTTTTTGATAATACCTTTTTTCACATTTATGTGTCTTCCCCATTCTACTGGTACGAGTGTTCTAACAGTTTGACCAAAGTGCTGAAGCCTTCTATTTAAGTTGCTTCACCCACCCCACTTTTAAATATCATTATGTTGAACATCAAAATAGTGTTATAACTTCTGTTTGAGTCATCATATATGATTTAGGAAACTCATTGCAGGAAGGAAAGTCTTTGGTATTTATTCATGTGTCTGTTCTTTACATTGCCATCTCCTCTTCTCTAATGCTCCAATACTCCTTTTTGAGAAAAATTATTTCTTTTCTGTTTGAAGTATTTCTTTTAGCCATTCTTTAAGTCTCATAGTGACAAATTCCTTTAGTTTTCCATCATCTGAAAACTGCTTGATTTCACCTTCTTTCCTGAGAGTTTCACTGAATATAGAATTTGTGGTTGAAAATTCTTTCTTTTTATCAGTTGAAAATGTCCCACTTATTGTTTCCATGGTTTTGCATGAGAAATTCTCTTTTAGTCAAATTTCTATTACCGTTTAGGTAATGTTTCTTATGCTTATTTTCACTTAAGATTTTTGTCTTTGCTTTCACTTTTCATAAATGTTATTAATTTTTGTTAATTTCATTAGTTTTCATTAATTTCATTAATTTACTTTCAGTTTTTAGGAATGTAGTTAGTTTTCTTTGAGTTTACCCTATTTGAGTCATGTTTTTTTAAAAAAAACTGGGTATTTTATATTAAAGAGAATTACTAATTTTTATTGTGATACTGTGATTGTGTCAGAGTAAGACTTTATCTCTTTTTAGTGGAAGAAAGTCATAAGACACCTTGTCACTGTGTTGTAGTCCAGTTCTGGGACTTTTCATCAGTTTGCCTTCCTCTTTTGACCTGTGGAGCTCTCCTTTGATTATATGTTATGTTATTTTCAGCCTTTATAGTTGTACTTAGTGATGAAAAACAGGAAGATATTAGAAGTGGCTTTGCTCATTTTTTAATTATAATATATGGAATTTATTTGGATCTAAACTTAAATGATATAAAAGTAAAGTATGAGATGATTAAAAATTTGAAAATGATATTTTATATTAATTTTCAATGTGGTATTGTGACTCTGTCAAAATAAGACTTTATCTTTTAGAAATATCTCTTCATGGCAGATAGGTAGGGAAGAGTGGAAACAGTGACAGATTTTATTTTCTTGGGTGCCAAAATCACTGTGGATGGTGACCGCAGCTGTGAAATTAAAAGATGCTTGTTCCTTGGAAGAAAAATGATGGAATATATGGGCAGCAAGTAAAAAAGCAGGGACATCACTTTGCCAGTAGAGGACTGTATAATCAAAGCTATGGTTTTTTCCAGTAGTCATGTATGGATGTGAGGGTTTGACCATAAAGAAGGTTGAGCACCACAGAATTGATGCTTTCGAATTGTGGTGCTGGAGAAGACTCTAGAGAATCCCTTGGACTGAGGGGAAATCAAACCAGTCAATCTAAAAGAAATCAATCCTTACTATAATTGGAAGAATTGATACTGAAGCTCCAATACTTTGGCCTCCTGATGCAATGAGCTGATTCATTGGAAATGACCCTGGTGCTGCAAAAGTCTGAGGACAGGAGGAGAAGCAGGCAGCAGAGGATGAGATGATTGGATAGCATCACTGATTCAACGGACAGGAGTTTGAACAAACTCTGGGAGATAGTGGAGGACAGGGAAACCTGGTGTCCTATAGTTCCTGGGTTCCCAGAGTCAGACACAACTTAGCGACAGAACAACAAGTGTGATTTTGTGATTATCTCAAAATAAGACTTGACCTTTTAGAAGTATATACTAAAATATTTATAGATAAAATTATGAGATGTGTAGAATTTCAAAAATAATATGCGTGGATTTGTACATAGGGCAAAAGTTGTCATTGGTTGATGGTTGTCAGGGCTGGGTGATAGATACATGGGATTTAGAGTATCTTTGTACTGAAAGAGGAACTCCCCAGGTCAGTAGGTGCCCAACACACTACTGGAGATCAGTGGAGAAATAACTGCAGAAAGAATGAAGTGATGGAGTCAAAGCAAAAATAATACCCAGCTGTGGCAGTGACTGGTGATAGAAGCAAGGTCTGATGCTGTAAAGAGCAACATTGCGTAGGAACCTGGAATGTTAGGTCCATGAATCAAGGCAAATTGGAAGTGGTCAGACGAGATGGCGAGAGTGAACGTCGACATTCTAGGAATCAGCGAACTAAAATGGACTGGAATGGGTGAAATTAACTCAGATGACCATTATATCTACTACTGCAGGCAGGAATCCCTCAGAAGAAATGGAGTAGCCATCATGGTCAACAAGAGAGTCTGAAATGCAGTACTTTGATGCAGTCTTAAAAACGACAAAATGATCTCTGTTCGTTTCCAAGGCAAACCATTCAATATCACAGTAATCCAAGTCTATGCCCCAACCAGTAATACTGAAGAAGCTGAAATTGAACGGTTCTGTGAAGACCTATAAGACCTTTTAGAACTAACACCCAAAAAAGATGTCCTTTTCATTATAGGGGACTGGAATGCAAAAGTAGGAAGTCAAGAAATACCTGGAGTAACAGGCAAATTTGGCCTTGGAATGCGGAATGAAGCAGGGCAAAGACTATTTTGCCAAGAAAATGCACTGGTCATAGCAAACACCCTCTTCCAACAACACAAGAGAAGACTTTACACATGGACATCACCAGATGGTCAACACCAAAATCAGACTGATTATATTCTTTGCAGCCAAAGATGGAGAAGCTCTATACAGTCAACAAAAACAAGACCAGGAGCTGACTGTGGCTCAGATCATGAACTCCTTATTGCCAAATTCAGACTCAAATTGAAGAAAGTAGGGAAAACCGCTAGACCATTCAGGTATGACCTCAATCAAATCCCTTATGATTATACAGTGGAAGTGAGAAATAGATTTAAGGGCCTAGATCTGATAGATAGAGTGCCTGATGAACTGTGGAATGAGATTCATGACATTGTACAGGAGACAGGGATCAAGACCATCCCCATGGAAAAGAAATGCAAAAAAGCAAAATGGCTGTCTGGAGAGGCCTTGCAAATAGCTGTGAAAAGAAGAGAGGCGAAAAGCAAAGGAGAAAAGGAAAGATATAAGCATCTGAATGCAGAGTTCCAAAGAATAGCAAGAAGAGAGAAGGAAGCCTTCTTAAGCGATCAGTGCAAAGAAATAGAGGAAAATAACAGAATGGGAAAGACTAGAGATCTCTTCAAGAAAATTAGAGATACCAAGGGAACATTTCATGCAAAGATGGGCTCGATAAAGGACAGAAATGTTATGGACCTAACAGAAGCAGAAGATATTAAGAGGAGGTGGCAAGAATACACACAAGAACTGTACAAAAAAGATGTTCATAACCCAGATAATCACGATGGTGTGATCACTCATCTAGAGCCAGACATCCTGGAATGTGAAGTCAAGTGAGCCTTAGAAAGCATCACTACGAACAAAGCTAGTGGAGGTGATGGAATTCCAGTAGAGCTATTTCAAATCCTGAAAGACGATGCTGTGAAAGTGCTGCACTCAGTATGCCAGCAAATTTGGAAAACAGCAGTGGCCACGGGACTGGAAAAGGTCAGTTTTCATCCCAACCCAAAGAAAGGCATAGCCAAAGAATGCTCAAACTACCTCACAATTGCACTCATCTCATGCTAGTAAAGTAAAGCTCAAAATTCTCCAAGCCAGGCTTCAGCAGTACGTGAACCGTGAACTCCCTGATGTTCAAGCTGGTTTTAGAAAAGGCAGAGGAACCAGAGGTCAAATTGCCAACATCCGCTGGATCATGGAAAAAGCAAGAGAGTTCCAGAAAAAGATCCATTTCTGCTTTATTGACTATGCCAAAGCCTTTGACTGTATGGATCACAATAACCTGTGGAAAATTCTGAGAGAGATGGGAATACCAGACGACCTGACTTGCCTCTTGAGAAATCTGTCTGCAGGTGAGGAAGCAACAGTTAGAACTGGACATGGAACAACAGACTGGTTCCAAATAGGAAAAGGAGTACGTCAAGGCTGTATATTGTCACCCTGCTTATTTAACTTAAATGCACAGTACATCATGAGAAACGCTGGACTGGAAGAAGCAGAAGCTGGAATCAAGATTGCCAGGAGAAATCTCAATAACCTCAGATATGCAGATGACACCACCCTTATGGCAGAAAGTGAAGAGGAACTCAAAAGCCTCTTGATGAAAGTGAAAGAGGAGAGTGCAAAAGTTGTCTTAAAGCCTAACATTCAGAAAACGAAGATCATGGCATCCGGTCCCATCACTTCATGGGAAATAGATGGGGAAACAGTAGAAGCAGTGTCAGACTTTATTTTGGGGGGCTCCAAAATCACTGCAGATGGTGATTGCAGCCATGAAATTAAAAGACGCTTACTCCTTGGAAGAAAAGTTGTGACCAACCTAGATAGCATATTCAAAAGCAGAGGCATTACTTTGCCAACTAAGGTCCGTCTAGTCACGGCTATGGTTTTCCCTGTGGTCATATATGGATGTGAGAGTTGGACTGTGAAGAAGGCTGAGCACCAAATAATGGATGCTTTTGAACTGTGGTGTTGGAGAAGACTCTTGAGAGTCCCTTGGACTGCAACGAGATCCAGCCAGTCCATTCTGAAGGAGATCAGCCCTGGGATTTCTTTTGAAGGAATGATGCTAAAGCTGAAACTCCAGTACTTTGGCCACCTCATGCCAAGAGTTGACTCATTGGAAAAGACTCTGATGCTGGGAGGGATTGGGGGCAGGAGGAGAAGGGGACGACAGAGGATGTGATGGCTGGATGGCATCACGGATTCGATGGACATGAGTCTGAGTGAACTCCGGGAGTTGGTGATGGACAGGGAGGCCTGGCGTGCTAGGATTCATGGGGCTGCAAAGAGTTGAACACGACTGAGCAACTGAACTGAACTTGTACATGTAAGAAATTCTTCATATTTAATAATTCATAAAATTTTAACAAGAATTTTTTGAACACAGTTATCAGGGAAGAAGGAAAGTTGCATGATAAATTTTCTTTGTGTTTAACGTACGAGTATGTGTGAAACCAACACCTTATAAGCCACTGCATTTTAATATATTTGCTTGTAAAATGAAGTATTCAATGTGCTTAGCATGTGTGCATTGATACGTTAGGAACCCCAGGGACTTCTTGGTAGTTGTTATTATGAAAGTTTTTTTTTTTTTTCTTGCAAGGACTAATATGCTTTCTTTGAGTTCTTCTCCTCTCTAGAACCTTAACAGTTTTCAGAGTTGCCTTTGCTGTGGGATCGGTATTTTAGTATGTTTGGAATTTATTCATTCTCATTTCTTTAACAGCTTTCAGTTCAGAATCAGGAATTTGAAACTAATGAGGATGGAATCCCGAAGATGGATCAGTTTCATTTGGTATGTGACCTTTTTGTCATTTACTTGTTGGAAACCTATGATATAGGTGTGAGCAGTAGTATCAACTTATTTAACTGAAGAAGTCCTCTAATTTTTTTAAGAATACAAATAACGTTTCCAGTAAATAAGTATTGAAAAAATTTAAGTGCCCTACTTACACCATTGCCAGAAAATTATTGCTATAGATTACTACTGGAATTTTTTAAATAAATTATATATATAACCTGTGTAATAATTAAGGAAAAGCAGTAGTTTCTATATCTTCAAAGATAATATTTTATTAAAATTAGTGTTCTTCTACTTTTTATAAGTACCTAGCTGTATCTTTCAGAGAAGGCAATGGCACCCCACTCCAGTACTCTTGCCCGGAAAATCCCATGGACAGACGCGCCTAGTAGGCTGCAGTCCATGGGGTCGCTAAGAGTCAGACACAACTGAGTGACTTCACTTTCACTTTTCACTTTCATGCATTGGAGAAGGGAATGGCAACCCACTCCAGTGTTCTTACCTGGAGAATCCCAGGGACAGGGGAGCCTGGTGGGCTGCCGTCTGTGGGGTCACACAGAGTCAGACACGACTGAAGTGACTTAGCAGCAGCAGCAGCTGTATCTTTTCTTTGTCGTACATCTATGCTATTCATATTGCTTTGAGATATACATATGTATACAACCAACATATTTTGAATCTGTTCTATATCAGGAATTGAACTAGGGTCTGCCTTGTAGGATTGAAACATTGAAGAAATTAATGATTTAGAAATATGAACAAGTAAACAACCAATATCTGTATATATAGAATTTTAAGAAAATGGTTTGGAGGAAGCAAATATTTAATTTGTCAGGAAAAGATGGAGGGAAGAAGCTATTGGTAAATGCCACCACATAGTTATTTGAAGTGAATCTTCAAGGTTGAATTAGGATTTTATGAAAGTTAGAATGAGGTACAAGGCATTTCAGGTAAAGACAGTATCTGAACTAAGACATGAAAACATAAAAGTCTTTTGTAATGGAATCATCCCCAGTGTGACTAGATGTTAAGGGGTTAAATATGGCAGTAAACAAGTCTACAAAACTATAATGATATTCCCGGTGCTTCAGTGGTTACAAATCCTCCTACCATTTCAGGGGACGTGGGTTTGCTCCCTGCTCTGGGAAGATTTCACATATTGCAGGGCAGCTAAGGCTGTGGGCTGCAACAGCTGAAGCCCACGTGCCCTAGAGCCCTTGTTCTGCAACAAGAGAAGCCACCACAGTGAGAAGTGCACACATCACAACTAGAAAACAGCCCTTCTAGCACAAATAGAGAAAGGTCTCACGCAGCAATGAAGATCCAGTGCAGCCAAAAAATAATAGTAGTAATTTTTAATAACTACAATAAGGGATAAATTTAAATATTTTATTAAAAAATAAAATTTTTAATAACTACAATAAAGGATAATGATCAGGCCGTACAAGTTCTCTTGCCAGTTTTTTTTTTTAAAGAAATTATTTATTTTATGTTTTACAACTGCTTTTATGGCTTTAAGAGCGATTTTAAGATTTATAGCAAAAGTGAATAGAAGGTAGAGATTTCCCATATATCTCCTTCTCTCTCATACATAGTTTATCCATTATCAACATTCCCTAGCAGAGTTATTTGTTGCAAGTGATACCTCCATTGACATTGCTGTTGCCTTAAGTCCATCGTTTATATTAGGGCTTACTCTTAGTGTGGTACATTCTTAAAGTTTGAACACATGTATAATGCCATATATCTACCATTAATATACAGAGTATTTTCACTGACCTAAAAATCCTCTATACTCTACCTGTTCATCTCTACTTTCTCCAAACCCCTGAAGACTGATCTTTTTCTTGTCTCCATAGTTTTGACTTTTCCAGAATGTCATATAATTGGAACCATACAGTA
The DNA here is from genome assembly GCF_001704415.2 of Capra hircus. Classification (NCBI taxonomy): domain Eukaryota; kingdom Metazoa; phylum Chordata; class Mammalia; order Artiodactyla; family Bovidae; genus Capra; species Capra hircus. Next base: position 48,259,957 of record NC_030811.1, read on the forward strand.
TGTAGCCTCTTAAAATTGGCTTTTTCCCACATAATCATAGGCCACGTAAGATTCCTTCACATCTTTTCATGGTTTGATAGTTCATTTATTATTAACCTTTTTCCATTATCTGTATGTACCACAGTCTATTTATACGTTCACCTACCGAAGGACAGCTTGGTTGTTTCCAGGTTTTGACAAATTATGAATGAAACTGCAGTAAACATCCATGTGCAGCTTTTTGTGTGGACATAAGTTTTTATTTCCTTGGAGTGCAATTGTTGGATTATATGGTAATAGTATTTTAAAATAGTATGGTTTTTAATAGTAGTGTTAAATAATATAGTATAGAATTGTCTTCTAAGTACCATTTTTGAGTTTTGGTTGCCATCAGCAATAAATGAGAGTTGCTCTACAGCCTTACTGCTATTCAGTCAGTATTTTGGATTGTGGCCATTCTTAGAGATGTATGCTAGTATCTCATTGGGCTTCCCAGGTGACTTAGTGCTAAAGGATTTGCCTCCCAATGCATGAGACACGGGTTCTATCCCTGGGTTAGGAAGATCCCTTGGAGAAGGAAATGGCAACCCACTCCAGTCTCCTTACCTGGAAAATCCCATGATAGAGTCTAGCAGGCCACAGTGCATGAGGTCACAAATGAATCAGACACACCTTAGTGACTAAACAATAAAAACAAAACATACTAAAGGTACTATTGAAAGGCTGTTGCTGAACCAGGAAAGACGCTGGGATTCTTCACCTGCGGAGGAGAATTCAATCTGGGGCCAGAGATGAGGCTTGATTGCTCAGAGCTTTTGTATAATAAAGTTTTATTAAAGTATAAAAGATAGAGAAAACTTCTGACATAGACATCAGAAGGGGGCAGAAGGAGTGCCCCCTTGCTCATGTTAGCAAGGGAGTTACATACTTTTTATGTAGCAGACGCAGGCAGACACGTATGCCTGTGTCTGCCTGCAATGCAGGAGACCTGGGTTCGATTCCTGGGTTGGGAAGATCCCCTGGAGAAGAAAATGGCAACCCGCTCCAGTATTCTTGCCTGGAAAATCCCATGGACAGAGGAGCCTGGTGGGCTGCAGTCCACGGGGTCGCAAAGAGTCGGACACGACTGAGTGATTCACTTTACATACTTTTTAATTAGTTATTACAGTAAATCAAAGGAATATCTGGAGGTTGTAAAGATCTTACTAGACCCACTCCTATAATTTACATTTTAAGATAATCTTAGCCAGAAGGTTTTCAGGAAGGAGAAACTGTCCTCAAGCAGGATAAATTGTTGTTCTATAATCCTTAGTTCAGTTCAGTTCAGTCGCTCAGTCGTGTCCGACTCTGCGACCCCATGAATTGCAGCACGCCAGGCCTCCCTGTCCATCACCATCTCTCGGAGTTCACTCAGACTCAGGTCCATCGAGTCCGTGATGCCATCCAGCCATCACATCCTCTGTTGTCCCCTTCTCCTCCTGCCGCCAGTCCCTCCCAGCATCAGAGTCTTTTCCAATGAGTCCACTCTTCGCATGAGGTGTCCAAAGTACTGGAGCTTCAGCTTTAGCATCATTCCTTCCAAAGATCCCAGGGTTGATCTCTTTCAGAATGGACTGGTTGGATCTCCTTGCAGTCCAAGGGACTCTCAAGAGTCTTCTCCAACACCACAGTTCAAACGTATGAATTCTTTGGTGCTCAGCCTACTTCACAGTCCAACTCTCACATCCATACATGACCACAGGGAAAACCATAGCCTTGACTAGACGGACCTTAGTTGGCAAAGTAATGTCTCTGCTTTTGAATATACTATCTAGGTTGGTCATAACTTTTCTTCCAAGGAGTAAGTGTCTTTTAATTTCATGGCTGCAATCACCATCTGCAGTGATTTTGGAGCCAAAAAAAAATAAAAGTCTGACACTGTTTCTACTGTTTCCCCATCTATTTCCCATGAAGTGATGGGACCAGATGCCATGATCTTCGTTTTCTGAATGCTGAGCTCTAAGCCAACTTTTTCGCTCTCCTCTTTCACTTTCATCAAGAGGCTTTTTAGCTCCTCTTCACTTTCTGCCATAAGGGTGGTGTCATCTGCATATCTGAGGTTATTGGTATTTCTCCCGGCAATCCTGATTCCAGCTTGTGTTTCTTCCAGTCCAGCGTTTCTCATGATGTACTGTGCATTTAAGTTAAATAAGCAGGGTGACAATATACAGCCTTGAAGTACTCCTTTTCCTATTGGAACCAGTCTGTTCCATGTCCAGTTCTAACTGTTGCTTCCTGACCTGCATACAGATTTCTCAAGAGGCAGGTTAGGTGGTCTGGTATTCCCATCTCTTTCAGAATTTTCCACAGTTTCTTGTGATCCATACAGTCAAAGGCTTTGGCATAGTCAATAAAGCAGAAACAGATCTTTTTCTGGAACTCTCTTGCTTTTTCCATGATCCAGCAGATGTTGGCAATTTGGTCTCTGGTTCCTCTGCCTTTTCTAAAACCAGGTTGAACATCAGGAAGTTCACGGTTAACGTATTGCTGAAGCCTCGCTTGGAGAATTTTGAGCATTTCTTTACTAGCAAGTGAGATGAGTGCAATTGTGAGGTAGTTTGAGCATTCTTTGGCATTGCCTTTCTTTGGAATTGGAATGAAAACTGACCTTTCCCAGTCCTGTGGCCACTGCTGAGTTTTCCAAACTTGCTGGCATATTGACTGCAGCACTTTGACAGCATCATCTTTCAGGATTTGAAATAGCTCTACTGGAATTCCATCACGTCCACTAGCTTTGTTCGTAGTGATGCTTTCTAAGGCCCACTTGACTTCACATTCCAAGATGTCTGGCTCTAGATTAGTGATCACATCATCACAATTATCTGGGTCATGAAGATCTTTTTTGTACAGTTCTTCCATGTATTCTTGCCACCTCTTCTTAATATCTTCTGCTTCTGTTAAGTCCAGACCATTTCTGTCCTTTATCGAGCCCATCTTTGCATGAAATGTTCCCTTGGTATCTCTGATTTTCTTGAAGAGATCTCTAGTCTTTCCCATTGTGTTGTTTTCCTCTATTTCTTTGCATTGATCGCTGAAGAAGGCTTTCTTATCTCTTCTTGCTATTCTTTGGAACTCTGCATTCAGATGCTTATTTTTTTCCTTTTCTCCTTTGCTTTTCACCTCTCTTCACAGCTATTTGTAAGGCCTCCCCAGACAGCCATTTTGCTTTTTTGCATTTCTTTTCCATGGGGATGGTCTTGATCCCTGTCTCCTGTACAATGTCATGAATCTCATTCCACAGTTCTTTAGGCACTCTGTCTATCAGATCTAGACCCTTAAATCTATTTCTCACTTCCACTGTATAATCATAAGGGATTTGATTGAGGTCATACCTGAATGGTCTAGCGGTTTTCCCTACTTTCTTCAATTTAAGTCTTAATTTGGCAATAAGGAGTTGATGATCTGAGCTACAGTCAGCTCCTGGTCTTGTTTTTGTTGACTGTATAGAACTTCTCCATCTTAATTCTTAGTACAGAGTTTAACCTGAGTTGTTTGTTGTGTAATCATCAGTTATAGATACATCAGGCTTAAAGATTAAAAATGTTTTATGTGACTAAGACTAAGGAATGCAGAGGGAAAAAAGTTTGTCCTTTCCTCTTCCTTGAGAATTCCAGACCCCTATCTCCTGAAGAATCCCAGACCCCTCTCTCCTTGGGGATCCCCAGAATTCTTATCAATCTGCCTATGAATTGACTCTGTTACTATCTTAAACATTTTAACTATGTTTAAAAACATACTGTGTAGAACGCAGTATGGGCATTGACATTCATTCAGTTACCAGATGTAAACTGAATACCTGCTCTATCACTGTGCTCATTGTTGGGGATGAAATGAGAAAGTAAAATTTCTGGTCTTATATTCCTTAGAGGACACTAGCAGTAAATAGGTGATTTTTATTCCATATAAAATGTGCTCTGATTGGAGTCATCCACAGGGAACAAAAAAGAAAAAACATACTTTGGGAGGTGGAATTAATGTAAGAACAACATGATAGTGTTATTAACATATGATAACACAAAATAACATGCTTTGAAATTGTGGTACATTATAAATTCTGACCTCCATAATGATCATGGTAATGTTAGTGGTGGTGGATGTGTTTCAGGAGATCATTTCAGAAGTGAAACCAAAAGCAGTTGACCAAGTAAAGGAGGCTATCGTTTCAGACAGAGGCACTTATATGTAAAATTTTCATTGTCAAATTCTGACTACTACCCTAAATAAAGGGAAAATGGAAAGTAAAAAAATATTAGATGTTTTTGGGGAATTTCACTTGTTTTTGATAAATGTTTCCGTTGTGATTCTTTTCTTTTCCCTTCTGCATTAACCCCCCTGTCATTTGATTCCATTGTTTTAATACTAGATTAATCCCTTTCCAATAAAAACTAGTTGATTTTGATAAAAAGCTTTAAAAAATGGGAAAAATTGATTTTAGGTCTACATCATTAATTGAGATTATTTTTGAATGGGGTACTCCTTATTACAAGTTTGTCCTTTTATTCATTTTGATTTAATTTTTGCTTTGTAACATCTCTTTTTTCTTGCAGGATGATAATGTCAAATCCCTCCTCTGTAGTTTGATCTGTTGTAGAAGTTCAATGACTGCCGAGCAGGTTTTGAATGCTGACTGTTTCTTGCTACCAAAGGGAAAATCAATGCCAAACTCAGAGAAAGATACTGAATACATCCCCCAAAAAGAGGAAGAAGAATTAAAGGTGAAGAACTTCGATAAAGATAAGGAAAAGACAAGAAATGGTGAAGCCAGCTTTGATTGCTAGATTAGTATTCTTTTGTTGTTGCAGATGTTCCTTTTAAAACCTTTGTTTAGTTTGGTTAAATAAACAAAAAATCTGGAAGTGTTCTGGAGCTAGTTGGGTTGTATCTTTGGTATTCTAGTTGTAAAAAATAAAAGATGTTTGGCTATGCAAAAAAAAATGTATACTTTGAAATTTCATTTAACTGGAGTTATTAAGGAAGGGTTTTCTGTCTGTAGTTACTTTTTGAAATTGCATAATCAGACTATATTACTTGTAATAGAAAAGGTTATTAGATTGTTGGACAGGTTCTATACAGAGTTACAGTATGTAGGCCAGTTCACGATGAAGGGTGATACTTTTGTTTAACAGATGGTAGTTGGCATCTGCTTTATTCCCAGTTCTGGGAATATAAAGATAAATTTAACATGGTTCTTACACTTAAAAGCACATACATCTGTTGAGAAAGTTGGAGATCTAAACAGATCTTCATAATACAATGTAGAATATCTAATGATAGCTCTAGACAGATTTTATGTGATTGCACAGAAAGGATACTCATCCTGTGGAAGAGGGGTGTCTTGGAAACCTTTCTGGAGGAGGTAGTGCCTTAGTTAAATCGTAAAGGATGAGTAGTAAAGGTGAAGGAGGATCAAGAGTACGTTCTTAGCAGAGAAAGCATGATGAGAGCACTGAAGGGAGAAGCAGTTTGTTGTGTTTAATAGAGAACAGTCATATGGGGGATATAACATGACATACTGAAATGCCTCATACCTCATAATTCTATAGGAAATGTGGAGCTATTGAAGAATTTTAGACCACTTTGGTTCCCTCAAAATCCACCATATACCTACTACCAGGATAAGAGGTAGGGAGAGTGATCAAAAGGATATTATGATAAAGTAGGTGAGCTGTGATGAAAGTAAGATCTACAGAAAGAGAAAAAGAATGAAACATATGGGACAGATTTATGAAATAGGCGAAGTTTTGTTGGACTTGGTGATATGTAGACTAAAGTAGTATGTTAGAGTCTCTAAATGCCTATTCAAAAATCTAATCTTCCTTTCTTTCTTAGTAATACGTAACAGTTTTATTTAGGATGGCAGTGTACTTGGTTAAAAGAATACATTTACCATTTTCCTTTTTAGTTTAAGCTTTTTGACTAAATTTTGCAAAGTAAGGCTACTTTAAAGGAGCTGACTTAGACTGGAGATGTATCCTTTTATCCTGCCCTTTTCCTGGAAGCTAACTTCGGAGAAGGCAATGGCACCCCACTTCAGTACTCTTGCATGGAAAATCCCATGGATGGAGGAGCCTGGAAGGCTGCAGTCTATGGGTGTGCTGAGGGTCGGACATGACTGAGCGACTTCACTTTCACTTTTCACTTTCATGCATTGAAGAAGGAAATGGCAACCCACTCCAGTGTTCTTGCCTGGAGAATCCCAGGGACGGGAGCCTGGTGGGCTGCCGTCTATGGGGTCGTGCAGAGTCAGACACGACTGAAGCAACTTAGCAGCAGCAGAAGATAACATGGTGGTTAGAATCTGAGCAGTCTCCTTGGATCATGAGGTAACTTTGAGGATGAAACTCATGAACTAGGAGGATGGAGCAGCAAGTTAGAAGAACTGATGTTTCTGGTAATTCTGGAGTGTTTGAACTACTCTCAAGATTTCATGTTACTTGAGAGAGGAAATCCTTATGTCAGAGTGTGGTCCCTATATCAACAGACTCAGCATCACCTGAAGGCTTATTTGAAATGCAAATTCTAGGCTCCACTCCAGATTTTATAAGAAGAATCTGGGGGTGGAGCCTGGCATTCTGTTAGCAAGCACTGTAAGTCATTGTTCAGTCACACAGTCGTGTCCGACTCTGCCACTCCATAGACTACAGCACACCAGGCTTCCCTGTCCATCACCAACTCCTGGAGCTTGCTCAAGCTCATGTCTACCGTGTCAGTGATGCCATCCAACCATCTCATCCTCTGTAGTTCCCTTCTCCTTCTGCCTTCAACCTTTCCCAGCATCATGGTCTTTTCTAAGGAGTTCTTAGGATATGGTGGCCAAAGTATTGGAGTTTCAGCTTCAGCATCAGTCCTTCCAATGAATATTCAGGACTGATTTCCTTTAGAATGGACTAATTGGATCTCATTGCAGTCCAAGGGACTCTCAAGAATCTTCTCCGACACCACAGTTCAAAAGTATCAATTCTTCAGCGCTCAGCTTGCTTTATAGTCCAACTCTCACATCCATACATGACTACTGCAAAAACCATAGCTTTGACTAGATGGACCTTTGTTGGCAAAGTAATATCTCTGCTTTTTAATATGCTGTCTATGTTGGTTGGTCATAGCTTTTCTTTCAAGGAGCAAGCGTTTTAATTTCATGGCTGCAGTCACCATCTGTAGTGATTTTGGAGCCCAAGAAAATAAAGTCTGTCACTGTTTGCATTGTTTTCTTGTCTGTTTGCCATGAAGTGATGGGACTGGATACCATGATCTTAGTTGTTTGAATGTTAATTTTTAAGCCAGCCTTTTCACTTTCCTCTTTCACCTTCATCAAGAGGCTCTTTTGTTCCTCTCCACTTTCTGCCATAAGGGTGGTGTCATCTGCATATCTGAGGTTATTGATATTTCTCCCAGCAATCTTGATTCCAGTCAGCCAGCCCGGCATTTTGGATGATGTACTCTGCATAGAGATTAAATAAGCAAGGTGACAAATAAGCCAGGTGACAATATGCAGCCTTGACATACTCCTTTCCCAGTTTGGAACCAGTCTGTTGTTCCATATCTGGTTCTAACTGTTGCTTCCTGACCTGCATACAGGTTTTGCAGGAGGCAGATAAGGTGGTCTGGTATTCCCATCTCTTAAGAATTTTCCACAGCTGTTGTAATCCACACAGTCAAAGGCTTTGGCATAGTCATTAAAGCAGAAGTAGATGTTTTCCTGGAACTCTCTTGCTTTTTCGATGATCTAGCAGGTGTTGGCAATTTGATCTCTGGTTCCTCTGCCTTTTCTAAATCCTACTTGAACATCTGGAAGTTCATGGTTCACGTACTGTTGAAGTCTGGCTTGGAGGATTTTGAGCATTACTTTGCTAGCTGTGAGATGAGGGCAATTGTGCAGTAGTTTGAACATTCTTTGGCATTGCCATTCTTTGGGATTGAAATGAAAACTGACCTTTTCCAGTCCTGTGGCCACTACTGAGTTTTCCAAATTTGCTGGCATATTGAGTGTAGCACCTTACCAGCATCATCTTTCAGGATTTGAAACAGCTCAACTGGAATTCCATGGCCTCCACTAACTTTGTTCTACTATAAGTCATTTTCTTCTAAGTAATTTTTGTAATATATACTAAAGAGAACCATTGCCACACATTGAAGCTTTTGTTCCTTTTGGGGTTTCTTGTTTTACAGTAGGACTTAATTTTAGCTGATTAAGTAATAAAGAGATAGTAGTTAGGTTTTAAACAAACCTGAATAAAGGGACAAAGAATAGATCACTTTACTTACTATTTTAAATAAAGAATTAGATAAGCATTTTCCAGATGTGTTCTGAACACTAGTCCCTTGGGATGTTCATCACAGAAAAATGGTGACTAGCTGTTTTGGAGAGTAATGCTAAATTGGAGACTTGATCATGCATATTAGAGGGTAAAGTTTCTAAAAAGTTTTCCAGAAAAGAAATTTGTTTAGTTTTATTTAACCAACATATGTTGAAATTGGCGCAACAATTTTTTTTTGCATACCTAGTAACTTCTGAAACTAGAGTTTCAGATTTTCTGGCATACCAAGTTAGATAGTAATTATTTTTACTTGTTTTAAAATGGCAAATATTAGTACTCTACATAGAGTAAAATTTCATGTGTCACTTCATTGCCATAGATGTTCCTTGAGATACGCGTTTATATGTGTTAAGGGCAAGGCAGAGGCAAACAAATGTGCTCACTGCCCTGTGGGCAGTCCGAGAGTGATGCAGTGTGTAATAAGCTACAGGAACAAAACATGTCTGTCATGAAGAAGAGGAAAGGAAGAGAGGAATAATGAGCTTATGGGATAGACTTCTGGCTCATTTTAGAAGTACAGTAGGATTCTGCTTATTTGGAACTGGATAAAGCAACAACGCTCAAAGGATTTGGGAAAGAGTAAGAATTTACCTGGAGTATAGCATATTCATGGGGTAGCTGAGAAAGCTTAGAAAAGTATTTTGGGGGCAGATCATAGAGGGTCATGAGTTGCTCTGTAAGAGATGGTACTCTATTATAAATATGAGCAGCTGAATCACACAGTCATGTTTATTTTAGAATAAAATAGCTAATGATTTGGAAATAATGGAAATAAAGTCAAGGATGGCATATTTCACTAAAATAATTGAGGCAAAGAAACATCCTGTTTTGCATCAAGGTATTGAAAAGGAGAGAATTAAGAATATAAACTGATCCTCAGAAGAAATCTATGGGGAACTTCTGGTCCATTTCATAGATTTCATTGTATCAGTGCTAAGTCATTTCAGTGTATATTTAAGTATTAGTATTTGTTAAATTTCTTTTTAGCATTTCTCTTTTAACTCAACAAATGACGTACTTCATTTCTTAGCTGTTAGTATAACCCTATCTTCTACCATTAAAACTACAGTTCTGGATGTAAGGACCTCTGAAAAGCTATTCCTTCATAGAAGTAACAAGAACACTGGCAAAAATTGTCAGAATCAACGTTTTCATAACTCTGGCATTAACCAGGGACCTGCAACAGTTTGAAGAACTTTTATTTAAAGAAAAAAAAAAGCTGAATCTTGGTAAGAATTGCAAACTTTGTAGTGTTTTAACTTGCCCTATTGCCATTTCCTGTCCCCAGTTCCATAATAACCTTACAAACCAACAGCCTCACAATTATGTTAACTATGAAAAGCAATGGTCTAATAGGCCTTGGAATTTGCAGAATGCTTTAAGTTCCTCAGCCCCGTTACCAGAAAATTGACACTATTTGGCCAATTTGGCAGCTCCCTGGAAAAGCCTCATTTATAGGTCTTGTCATTAACTGATGTAACTCAGATGTTGCTCAATGGAAAAAGACTTTTCCCCAGGGCATTTGTTGAAAAAAGTCGTGACAGTTGTTTAACGTCACAGCTGCTTGAAGTGGTGACATGTGTCACAGCTGCCTGAGGTGGTGATACGTGTGCGTGCTCAGTCACTTCAGTTGTGTCTAACACTTTGCAGCCCTATGGACTAGCTCATCAGGCTCCTCTGTCCATGGGATTCTCCAGGCAAGGATACTGGAGTGGGTTGCCATGCCCTCCTTCAGGGGATCTTCCCAACCCAGGGATCGAACTTGCATCTCTTATGTCTCCTGAATTGGTAGGCAGGTTCTTTACTGCTGTGCTGCTGGGGAAACCCAAGTTGGTGATAATGTCTTGGTAAAACCGTTTAATAGGAAAGTCTGGGAATAATGTTCATAGGGTGTAGAAAAGCTCCAACAAATTCTCAGGGTTCTGTAAGGTCATACACATATTCAGAGCTGAGTGCATGCCCAAGAAAGACATGCAAATTTATGACCTTCCACCTCTGGCAGATTTTAAGGTTCAGGAAACAAGTTCTTGTGAAGTGTAAGGCAGAGTTGTAAACTGCCAGAATTGAGTGTGTGCCCTGAAATACATACAGCCCCTCAACAGTCTGGGCAGGGAGGTTTACGGCTTCCAGGCATTTAACGAAACATCTTTCCAATTATTAGCTGACCGTTAAGCCAAGCTCGGCTTCCCAGCTGGAGCTAGTGGTAAAGAACCTGCTTCCCAGTGCAGGAGATGTAAGAGAAATGGATTTGATCCCTGGGTCAGGAAGATATTCTGGAGAAGAAAATGGCAACCTACTCCAGTATTCTTGCCTGGAGAATCCCATGGACAGTGAAGCCTGGTGGACTGCAGTCCATAGGGTCGCAAAGAGTCGGACACGGCAGAAGTGGCTTTGCAGGCAGGCGGGCAAGCTAAGCTGCACTGAAAAGAGTACAGACTTCACAGAAATTATTCTAGCAAAGTTACTAAGCAAACATCATGATTGTCATCAATAACAACTAGCAATAACAAATTCTGTGTTGAGGGGAGGAAATGTAATTTCCAAAGTTGGAAATTACTATTTAAGATGTCCAGTTTTGTGCAAAAAAATAAGCGAGACATGAAACAGAAAAATATGGTCTATATGCTAGGAAAAAAAGCAAGAATAATGTATCATCAAATAGAGAATGCCAATAGAAATTTCAGGGAAGAACCAAATAGAAATTAAGGCATTGAAAAGTACAACCAGAATTTTAAAAAAAGACTCATGAGACAGGCTCTATAGCAGATTTAAAAGTGACAAAAGGAAAAATCAGTGAACGTGAAGGTAGGTCAATTTAGATCATCTAGACTGAGGAAAAGAGAAAAGGGAATAGAAGTGAAGAGACTGAGGGACTGCGACACATCACCAAACATACCAACAGAAGTTCAAATAATTGCTTGTTTCCTGGAAAACCTTGATTTATTTTAAATGTGTGTGTGCAAGTTACTTCAGTCACGTCCAGCTCTTTGCGACCCTATGGACTGTAGCCCACCAGGCTCCTATGCCCATGAGATTCTCCAGGCAAGATTAGTGGAGTGAATTGCCATGCCCTCCTCCAGGAGATCTTCTGGACCCAGGAATTGAGCCCATGTCTCTTACTTTGGCTGTGTTGGCAGACAGGTTCTTTATCACTAGCGCCACCTGGGAAGCCCCAAGATACAGTCCATGGGATTGCAAAGAGTCAGCCAGGACTGAGCACACACACACAAATGTGTTACATTTTCCAGTCAAAAGATAGAAACTGGAAAAATAATTTTTTTTTTCCAAAATACCAACTTTTGTGCTATCTGTAAGAGATGCAATCTTAGTGTCATTACCACAGAGCAGCATTGACACCTTCAAATCAGCATGAGGGAATGCCTTTCCATTCATATTGGCCAAGCTGATACCTAGATTGAGACACTTGCTGGAAACTTTGTTGCCTGGAATATGGGATTCAGTCAGAAGGTGTCATTCTTGGCAGCAAAAAGGATCAGTAGGAAAATGCTAAGATAAAGCATGTGAATGCATCTTTTGATATCTTATTTGTGAGACAAGAGGTGGGAATCCTATGCCCAAGCACTCTTTCCAACCTGGAACTGTTACATATGGGATTCATACAGGGAAGTACCAGTCACCCAGAACAGCTTGTTAGCAGAAAGGTGGGGATGTCACTACTCTGTGGTGTCAGAGGTTGTCTACCTTGGACTAGAGAGCATCTGAAAGCTTTCAGAACAGTTTCTCACTTTCTGAAGCTTTGGAGGAAATAATGAATCAGGATTTACATATTTCTTAGTGGAGTGGCTCATGGTAGAATATAGCTGGAAGACTAAATTGAGTTCTCTGTATTTGCAGCCTTCAGTATCTTCACTGCTGTAGAGCCTTGGACTCTGTTCTTAAAGCACTTGAACTGTAGCTGCACAGTGGACTTCATGCCATCAGTGACATATGCCATCATATGCCTGGTACAGAATGCCTCCTGTTATGCCAGCATGACTAGGCTTATAGGTCGTCTACTCCTGCTTGCTTCTGGTTTTAAGGGCCTTTGAATGGGTACCTAATTGAATTCCAGAACAAATTAGTGCCTTATCTGAGAATATATTTCCCCATGACAATCTTTACCCTCATCATCCCCACTGGCAAAACCTACCAGGAGCAGCTCTCCAAGTCAGACATCAGTCTGTCTTTCAGTTCTCCAACCAGCTGGTTAAGTGTGATCCTCAACTTGGGAAGCTCATGGCCTGCTACCCACTATACAAAGTGGATGTTGTGCCCAAGGGTGTTCCCAACAATCGCAGCCATAAAGTCAAGGAACTCTTCAGTTTGTACATTCGCTTTCAAATGGTTTCGGGGTGGCCATCAATAATGAGCCATGCATGGTGATATCAGGAGTTAACCTAGCTGAAGTCCAGAAAGCTGTCTGTGTGCCGAGAAACAGCACGGCAATTGTGAAGGGCTACAGTTCGTGGGATCAGAAAGAGTCAGATACCACTGAGCTACCAACACTTTGACTTTCACTGTTACCTGCCTAGGCCACATGTTTGACCTTAATGTATACCAAGAGGCATTTCTGCGTTGATTTATCAGAAGACATGTAGGAGTTCTCAGACACCCAGGAAAGATTTGGCAGCCTTAGGGAAGGATTATAAGTAAGTGGGATAAAGTTTCTGATCCAAGTATGATTGGTTAAAAAATGAATAAGTTAAAGTGTTATTCTTTCTTTTTAAGACTATACACTTAATCACAACAAACTGTGAAAAATTCTTAAAGAGATGGGAATACCAGACCACCTGACTTGCCTCTTGAGAAATCTGCATGCAGGTCAGGAAGCAACAGTTAGAACTGGACATGGAACAACAGACTGGTTCCAAATAGGAAAAGGAGTACGTCAAGGCTGTATATTGTCACCCAGCTTATTTAACTTCTACGCAGAGTACATCATGAGAAACGCTGGGCTGGATGAAGCACAAGCTGGAATCAAGATTGCTGGGAGAAATATCAATAACCTCAGATAGCAGATGACACCACCCTTATGACAGAAAGCGAAGAGGAGCTAAAAAGCCTCTTGATGAAAGTGAAAGAGGAGAGTGAAAAAGTTGGCTTAAAACTCAACATTCAGAAAACTAAGATGATGGCATCTGGTCCCATCACTTCATGGCAAATAGATGGGGAAACAGTAACAGACTTCATTTTTTGGGGTTCCAAAATCACTGTGGGTGGTGACTGCAGTCACAAAATTAAAAGACACTTGCTCCTTGGAAGAAAGTTGTGTGACCACCGTAGACAGCATATTAAAAAGCAGAGACATTACTTTGCCAACAAAGGTCTGTCTAGTCAAAGCTATGGTTTTTCCACTAGCCATGTATGGATGTGAGAGTCGGTCTATAAAGAAAGCTGCTGCTGCTGCTAAGTCACTTCAGTCGTGTCCGACTCTGTGTGACCCCACAGACGGCAGCCCACCAGGCTCCGCCTTCCCTGGGATTCTCCAGACAAGAACACTGGAGTGGGTTACCATTTCCTTCTCCAATGCATGAAAGTAAAAAGTGAAAGTGAAGTCACTCAGTCGTGTTTCCGACTGAGCACCGAGGAATAGATGCTTTTGAACTATGGTTTTGGAAAAGACTCTTGAGAGTCCCTTGGACAGCAAGGAGATCCAACCAGTCAATCCTGAAGGAAATCAGTCCTGAATATTCATTGGAAGGACTGATGCTGAAGCTGAAACTCTAATACTTTGGCCACCTGATGGGAAGAACTGACTCATTTGAAAAGACCCTGATGCTGGGAAAGATTGAAGGCAGGAG